>NC_086317.1:153691477-155152727 GCF_036172605.1 Pelobates fuscus
GTAACTTACAAGGTAATAACTGAAGAGGTTTGTATTAAGTTTCCTAACGACAGGATAGTGGAACCTAATAGAAACGTTATAATCGTAAGCGTTAGTAAAGTGTATGGAGACCCATGACTTATACACCCTCCTCCTAATACATATATGTTAAATTTTAATAATTGTGATCATATATACACCCTGTTCCAAATTAATAATGCAAATTATATTTCTCATTTACCTAAATAATTTAACAGTCAGGATAATTCTCATGTTATCACCTATTAAGAGTACAATTCAAATGTTATTGAACAAACCTGATAACAGTATTTTTTTTAAACATAAAAAAACCTACAATGCACTGTTCCAAATTATTACGCACAGTAAAAACCTACAAATGCACTGTTCCAAATTATTACGCACAGTAAGTTTCAAAACACTTTATAGGTTGTAAAGAACTGAAAATTGTAATTTGTTGTGTTTGCAGCATATTTACTAAAATCAAAAGCTATTTCAATCAAACTTATAACAACATTTTAACTTTTTAAACATTTTAACAGGTCACGTTAGATTTTAACATAGGACTCCTTATTTGATAGCAGCTTCACAAGTCTTGCATCCATTGAACTTGTGAGTTTTTGACAGTTTCTGCTTGAATTTGTTTGCAAGATGTCAAAATAGCCTCCCAGAGCTGCTGTTTGGATGTAAACTGCCTCCCACCCTCATAGATCTTTTGCTTGAGGATGCTCCAAAGGTTCTCAATAGGATTGAGGTCAGGGGAGGATGGAGGCCGCACCATGACTTTCTCTCCTTTTATCCCCATAGCAGCCATTGATGCAGAGGTATTCTTTGCAGCATGAGATGGTGTATTGTCATGCATGAAGATGATTTTATTACGGAAAGCATAGTTCTTCCTTCTGTACCAGGGAAGAAAGTGGTCAGTCAGAAACTGCACATAGAGGTCATCTTTACACCAGCTCTCTTCCCATTAATCTGTCCCAAAACATGACTTCACCACCGCCTTGCTGATGTCGCAGCCTTGTTGGAACAGGGTGGCCGTCCACCAACCATCCACTACTCCATCCATCTAGACCATCCAGGGTTGCACGGTGTCAGGGTACCTGTGGTCTCTACCTCTGAAACGGCCTGATGGCTCCCTTCTCCACGGTCTATCCGGTCATGCAAGGCCGGCCGCGAGGGAGTGACTGCCTTTTCAGCATCTAGGCAGGAAGTTGTCATCAGGACACTCCTCCGGAACGACCTGTCACTCAATTGCTGCAGGACCAATCAGGACGCCTTGGAGGCGTGGTTACTGCTCTGAACAGGGTATTTAACAGAGCTTCTTTCATTAGCTCATTGCCCTGTCGTGGTTCTAGCTTGTTCTAGTCACTCAGTGCTTGTGTATTCTATTATCCCTTTTGGTTTTGACCCGGCTTGTTTACCTTACTCTGCTTATCTCTGTTACCCTTGATTCGGCTTGTCTCTCGCTTACCTGTCTTCTGTTACCCTCGACCTCGGCTTGTCTTTGACCATTCTATACTGTACTACTTACGTTAGTCCGGCCATTCTAAGGTCCGGTATACGTATCTGGCTACTGTTTGTACTCTGCGTGTTGGATCCCTGTCCCGATCCTGACATTACGACAGGGCCAATGGATCCTGCAAGTACAAACAGTCAGCTGGCTTCTCCTGATCCTAGGTTTGAGGCCATGGATCACAGAATGGATCAGATGGCGCTTGCGCTACAGGCTCTATTATCTCGTGCCAATAACCCACCAGAGAGATACGTAATACCCCTGTTTCTCCTGTCGGTTCAGGTCTAGAGGTAGCCACAGTGGGTGCTTCTTCTCGCATTACCCCCCCAGTACGCTATGGTGGGGCTCCTGAGAAGTGTCGTGGTTTCTTAAACCAAATTAGTATCCACTTTGAATTGCAACCTCGCTCTTATCCTACAGATAGGGCAAAGGTAGGATTTATTATCACCCTACTTATTGAGAAAGCTCTGAGATGGGCCAACCCATTATGGGAGAACGATAACCCATTAGTTTATAACTATAACGCCTTTGTAGCTGCTTTTAGAAGAACATTTGACCCTCCAGGTAGAAAGGTTAATGCAGCCAGATTACTGTTGCGTCTGAAACAGGAGAACCGAACACTGGTGGATTATGCACTAGAGTTCAGGTCTCTGGCGTCAGAGGTCAAGTGGAATGAGCAGGTGTATATGGATGTATTTTTGAATGGCTTATCTGAAGTAATCCTTGATGAGGTTGCTACCAGAGAACTCCCCGAGAATTTAGAGGATTTAATTTCGTTCATCTCTCGTATAGATGAATGTTTAAGAGAGAGACAGAACACTCGAGAGAGGAACCGGAGACCTTCTTTTAGGTTAGCCCCCGCTTTTCCAAGTCCTGACTCCACGGTATCTTTGCTTCCTGAGCCTATGCAGATAGGGTATACCCGCCTCTCTGAGGAGGAAAGACAGTACAGGAGAAGAGAGGGTTTGTGTATGTATTGTGGAGCTAAGGGTCATTTACTCTCGAACTGTTCTAACCGCCCGGGAAACGCTCGCACCTAAGTCTCTCTAGAGGACAGGCCTTGGGCGTTTCTATATTGTCCTCTACTCCTAATTATAAAGATCACAGGCTTCTGCTACCAGTTTCCTTAACTTGCGGGAGGGAAGTAGTAAGGGCTATGGCTTTGATAGATTCCGGTGCTGCTGAGAATTTTATCGACCAAGCCTTTGCTAGTAAAAACAATTTCCCATCCCAGCTAAGGGAGACACCCTTGGCCGTTGAGGCCATAGATGGTAGACCACTACTAGACCCTGTTATCTTTCGTGAGACCATACCCATTGATTTAAATGTTGGTATCCTACACGTGGAGAAGTTATCTCTTCTGCTCATTTCGTCTCCTTCCGTTCCCATAGTTCTGGGGTATCCATGGTTGAAAGAACATAACCCTATTATCGATTGGGAGTTAGGGGAGATACTCTTGTGGGGCCAGGGCTGCCAGGATCGGTGTTTGTGCAAGGTTTCTCCATTAGCTAATATTAACATACAGGAGAATCCTACTCAGTCCACAGAAAGACAAATACCAGACCTTTACCTAGACTTAAGGGCAGTGTTTGACAAGAAGAATGCCGATTCTTTGCCGCCACACAGGTCATTTGACTGTAAAATTAAGCTTCTACCCGGGACTATGCCTCCGAGGGGCCATGTATATCCTTTGTCTGTTCAGGAAAACTCGGTTCTAGAAGAGTATATTCAGGAGAATTTAGAAAAGGGATTCATCAGGAGGTCTTCTCCGGCCGGGGCGGGGTTCTTTTTCATTAAGAAGAAGAAGAAGGATGGCACGCTGAGACCTTGTATCGATTACCGAGGCTTGAATAAAATAACTGTCAGAAATGCCTATCCTATCCCACTGATTACCGAGTTATTTGATCGTCTTAAGGGCTCCAAAATCTTCACCAAGTTAGATCTCAGAGGGGCTTACAATTTGGTGAGAATCCAGCAAGGTCACGAGTGGATGACGGCATTCAATACCCGGTATGGCCATTACGAATACACTGTTATGCCATTTGGACTATGCAATGCTCCTGCAGTATTTCAAGAGTTGATTAATGAGGTACTTAGGGAGTTTCAGCATGATTGTGTTATTGTTTACCTGGACGACATACTAATACACTCTAAGGAGATTGAGACTCACCATAGACAGGTCAGAAAGGTGTTACACAAACTTCTGCAACATGGTCTATACTGCAAATTGGAGAAGTGCAGTTTTGATCAGTCTCGGGTAGACTTTCTTGGGTACGTGATTTCTGGGGAAGGTTTTAAAATAGATCCTGGTAAACTCCAATCTATTTTAGACTGGCCTTTGCCCAAAGGACTCAAGGCTATCCAAAGGTTTATTGGTTTTTCCAACTACTATAGGCGCTTCATTAAGTGTTACTCCTCTATCATTGCGCCTATTACCAATATGACCAAACAAGGGGCTGATACTAAGTTCTGGTCTGAGGAAGCTCTTGGTGCTTTTAAGACTCTCAAGGAACTTTTTGCCTCAGCTCCCATTCTAGTTCATCCTGATACGACTCTGCCTTTCTTGCTCGAGGTCGATGCTTCTGAGACAGGAGTTGGGGCTGTTCTGTCTCAAAGGTTAGGGGTGGATAAACCGTTACACCCTTGTGGTTTCTTCTCTAAAAAAATTTCTGGGCCTGAGAGCAGATATGACATCGGGGAGAGGGAACTGTTAGCGGTCATTAAGGCTTTAAAGGAGTGGAGACATTTACTGGAAGGGACACTACACCCTGTTACTATTCTAACGGATCATAAGAACTTGTCTTATATTGGGGAGGCTAAGCGATTGTCCGCCAGGCAGGCTCGCTGGGCCTTGTTCCTCACTCACTTTAATTATGTACTTACGTATAGACCTGGTTCTAAGAACTCTAAAGCCGATGCTTTGTCTCGTCAATATGAACCATCCACTATAACTGAACCACTTCTGTCCTCCATAGTTCCTAAGGGGAATATCATCGCGAACACGAATCTCAGGATTCACTCTCCATTGCTTTCTGAGATCATGAAGTTTCAGCATTTGGCACCCAAACAGACCCCTGGGGATCGACACTTCGTTCCTGCCGCTCTCCAACTGGAGGTGCTACGCTGTCTCCATAACAGCAAGGTGGCTGGGCATCCTGGCATCCGCAAGACTTATGCGCTGGTCTCTAAAGATTTTTGGTGGCCTGACTTACGCAAGGATATTAAAGAACTCATCCTCTTTGACACCAAGAAAACTAGGCAGGTCAGAGAGGAGAGAGAGATAGGGAGCCTGGAGTTGTGGGATAGACTAGTTTAAAGCACTTACCTTCTCTAGCCAGTGACCGTATCTTGATTGACGCAGCACACATTATTACAGCTGACTCATTGTCTCATTTCACAAACGATTATTGAAGACACAGTTCCTATTTTCTTGATTCAATTCGGTTCAAACCTAACATCTTATCGTAAATAGGAGACCAACCCGTGGTTAGACTCACATGATTATATTTTTATTACTTATCAAAAAAAAATAATTTTTTCATACTATTTGTAATTATAATATTTATGTACAGCCGTTAATAAATATGTCACATATAGAATTGCTATAATCTTGAGATCTGAAGGGAGGGGAATGTTACGTTACTCAACATCATTACTGGTTATGCATCCAAATTCTGGGAGTAGTCCGGCATGTACTATGATCTGTTATGATTACTATTATCAAAATGTTACCTATATGTATTAGGAGGAGGGTGTATAAGTCATGGGTCTCCATACGCTTTACTAACGCTTACGATTATAAAGTTTCTATTAGGCCCCACTATCCTGTCGTTAGGAAGCAATTAATAGAATCCTCTTCAGTTATTACCTCATAAGTTACTGGCAAACGTTTAGGCCCCTATATGCCAGTTTAGGTGCTAACTCATAGTCACAGAGGTCACTTTCTTACATTTTATATATTATCACGGTATTGGTGGCCAGTTGATTTATTCTATAATTCTGGCATATATCATTGCAATTTATATTTATTTATTCCATAGCACTTTACAATATAATGAGAGGGGGGATCTAACTATAAATAGGACAATTACAAGGAAACTTACAGGATCGATAGGTTGAAGAGGACCCTGCTCAAACGAGCTTACACTCTGTAGATATATAGATAAAAATGTACATACCTTAATATGCCAGACTTATAGAATAAATCAACTTACCACCAATACTGTGATAATCTAAAAAATGTAAGAAAGTGTCCTCTGTGACTCTGAGTTAGCACCTAAACTGGAATATAGAGGCATAAACGTTTGCCAGTAACTTACAAGGTAATAACTGAAGAGGTTTGTATTAAGTTTCCTAACGACAGGATAGTGGAACCTAATAGAAACGTTATAATCGTAAGCGTTAGTAAAGTGTATGGAGACCCATGACTTATACACCCTCCTCCTAATACATATATGTTAAATTTTAATAATTGTGATCATATATACACCCTGTTCCAAATTAATATGCAAATTATATTTCTCATTTACCTAAATAATTTAACAGTCAGGATAATTCTCATGTTATCACCTATTAAGAGTACAATTCAAATGTTATTGAACAAACCTGATAACAGTATTTTTTTTAAACATAAAAAACCTACAATGCACTGTTCCAAATTATTACGCACAGTAAAAAACCTACAATGCACTGTTCCAAATTATTACGCACAGTAAGTTTCAAAACACTTTATAGGTTGTAAAGAACTGAAAATTGTAATTTGTTGTGTTTGCAGCATATTTACTAAAATCAAAAGCTATTTCAATCAAACTTATAACAACATTTTAACTTTTTAAACATTTTAACAGGTCACGTTAGATTTTAACATAGGACTCCTTATTTGATAGCAGCTTCACAAGTCTTGCATCCATTGAACTTGTGAGTTTTTGGACAGTTTCTGCTTGAATTTGTTTGCAAGATGTCAAAATAGCCTCCCAGAGCTGCTGTTTGGATGTAAACTGCCTCCCACCCTCATAGATCTTTTGCTTGAGGATGCTCCAAAGGTTCTCAATAGGATTGAGGTCAGGGGAGGATGGAGGCCGCACCATGACTTTCTCTCCTTTTATCCCCATAGCAGCCATTGATGCAGAGGTATTCTTTGCAGCATGAGATGGTGTATTGTCATGCATGAAGATGATTTTATTACGGAAAGCATAGTTCTTCCTTCTGTACCAGGGAAGAAAGTGGTCAGTCAGAAACTGCACATAGAGGTCATCTTTACACCAGCTCTCTTCCCATTAATCTGTCCCAAAACATGACTTCACCACCGCCTTGCTGATGTCGCAGCCTTGTTGGAACAGGGTGGCCGTCCACCAACCATCCACTACTCCATCCATCTAGACCATCCAGGGTTGCACGGTGTCAGGGTACCTGTGGTCTCTACCTCTGAAACGGCCTGATGGCTCCCTTCTCCACGGTCTATCCGGTCATGCAAGGCCGGCCGCGAGGGAGTGACTGCCTTTTACAGCATCTAGGCAGGAAGTTGTCATCAGGACACTCCTCCGGAACGACCTGTCACTCAATTGCTGCAGGACCAATCAGGACGCCTTGGAGGCGTGGTTACTGCTCTGAACAGGGTATTTAACAGAGCTTCTTTCATTAGCTCATTGCCCTGTCGTGGTTCTAGCTTGTTCTAGTCACTCAGTGCTTGTGTATTCTATTATCCCTTTTGGTTTTGACCCGGCTTGTTTACCTTACTCTGCTTATCTCTGTTACCCTTGATTCGGCTTGTCTCTCGCTTACCTGTCTTCTGTTACCCTCGACCTCGGCTTGTCTTTGACCATTCTATACTGTACTACTTACGTTAGTCCGGCCATTCTAAGGTCCGGTATACGTATCTGGCTACTGTTTGTACTCTGCGTGTTGGATCCCTGTCCCGATCCTGACATTACGACAGGGCCAATGGATCCTGCAAGTACAAACAGTCAGCTGGCTTCTCCTGATCCTAGGTTTGAGGCCATGGATCACAGAATGGATCAGATGGCGCTTGCGCTACAGGCTCTATTATCTCGTGCCAATAACCCACCAGAGGAGATACGTAATACCCCTGTTTCTCCTGTCGGTTCAGGTCTAGAGGTAGCCACAGTGGGTGCTTCTTCTCGCATTACCCCCCCAGTACGCTATGGTGGGGCTCCTGAGAAGTGTCGTGGTTTCTTAAACCAAATTAGTATCCACTTTGAATTGCAACCTCGCTCTTATCCTACAGATAGGGCAAAGGTAGGATTTATTATCACCCTACTTATTGAGAAAGCTCTGAGATGGGCCAACCCATTATGGGAGAACGATAACCCATTAGTTTATAACTATAACGCCTTTGTAGCTGCTTTTAGAAGAACATTTGACCCTCCAGGTAGAAAGGTTAATGCAGCCAGATTACTGTTGCGTCTGAAACAGGAGAACCGAACACTGGTGGATTATGCACTAGAGTTCAGGTCTCTGGCGTCAGAGGTCAAGTGGAATGAGCAGGTGTATATGGATGTATTTTTGAATGGCTTATCTGAAGTAATCCTTGATGAGGTTGCTACCAGAGAACTCCCCGAGAATTTAGAGGATTTAATTTCGTTCATCTCTCGTATAGATGAATGTTTAAGAGAGAGACAGAACACTCGAGAGAGGAACCGGAGACCTTCTTTTAGGTTAGCCCCCGCTTTTCCAAGTCCTGACTCCACGGTATCTTTGCTTCCTGAGCCTATGCAGATAGGGTATACCCGCCTCTCTGAGGAGGAAAGACAGTACAGGAGAAGAGAGGGTTTGTGTATGTATTGTGGAGCTAAGGGTCATTTACTCTCGAACTGTTCTAACCGCCCGGGAAACGCTCGCACCTAAGTCTCTCTAGAGGACAGGCCTTGGGCGTTTCTATATTGTCCTCTACTCCTAATTATAAAGATCACAGGCTTCTGCTACCAGTTTCCTTAACTTGCGGGAGGGAAGTAGTAAGGGCTATGGCTTTGATAGATTCCGGTGCTGCTGAGAATTTTATCGACCAAGCCTTTGCTAGTAAAAACAATTTCCCATCCCAGCTAAGGGAGACACCCTTGGCCGTTGAGGCCATAGATGGTAGACCACTACTAGACCCTGTTATCTTTCGTGAGACCATACCCATTGATTTAAATGTTGGTATCCTACACGTGGAGAAGTTATCTCTTCTGCTCATTTCGTCTCCTTCCGTTCCCATAGTTCTGGGGTATCCATGGTTGAAAGAACATAACCCTATTATCGATTGGGAGTTAGGGGAGATACTCTCGTGGGGCCAGGGCTGCCAGGATCGGTGTTTGTGCAAGGTTTCTCCATTAGCTAATATTAACATACAGGAGAATCCTACTCAGTCCACAGAAAGACAAATACCAGACCTTTACCTAGACTTAAGGGCAGTGTTTGACAAGAAGAATGCCGATTCTTTGCCGCCACACAGGTCATTTGACTGTAAAATTAAGCTTCTACCCGGGACTATGCCTCCGAGGGGCCATGTATATCCTTTGTCTGTTCAGGAAAACTCGGTTCTAGAAGAGTATATTCAGGAGAATTTAGAAAAGGGATTCATCAGGAGGTCTTCTCCGGCCGGGGCGGGGTTCTTTTTCATTAAGAAGAAGAAGAAGGATGGCACGCTGAGACCTTGTATCGATTACCGAGGCTTGAATAAAATAACTGTCAGAAATGCCTATCCTATCCCACTGATTACCGAGTTATTTGATCGTCTTAAGGGCTCCAAAATCTTCACCAAGTTAGATCTCAGAGGGGCTTACAATTTGGTGAGAATCCAGCAAGGTCACGAGTGGATGACGGCATTCAATACCCGGTATGGCCATTACGAATACACTGTTATGCCATTTGGACTATGCAATGCTCCTGCAGTATTTCAAGAGTTGATTAATGAGGTACTTAGGGAGTTTCAGCATGATTGTGTTATTGTTTACCTGGACGACATACTAATACACTCTAAGGAGATTGAGACTCACCATAGACAGGTCAGAAAGGTGTTACACAAACTTCTGCAACATGGTCTATACTGCAAATTGGAGAAGTGCAGTTTTGATCAGTCTCGGGTAGACTTTCTTGGGTACGTGATTTCTGGGGAAGGTTTTAAAATAGATCCTGGTAAACTCCAATCTATTTTAGACTGGCCTTTGCCCAAAGGACTCAAGGCTATCCAAAGGTTTATTGGTTTTTCCAACTACTATAGGCGCTTCATTAAGTGTTACTCCTCTATCATTGCGCCTATTACCAATATGACCAAACAAGGGGCTGATACTAAGTTCTGGTCTGAGGAAGCTCTTGGTGCTTTTAAGACTCTCAAGGAACTTTTTGCCTCAGCTCCCATTCTAGTTCATCCTGATACGACTCTGCCTTTCTTGCTCGAGGTCGATGCTTCTGAGACAGGAGTTGGGGCTGTTCTGTCTCAAAGGTTAGGGGTGGATAAACCGTTACACCCTTGTGGTTTCTTCTCTAAAAAAATTTCTGGGCCTGAGAGCAGATATGACATCGGGGAGAGGGAACTGTTAGCGGTCATTAAGGCTTTAAAGGAGTGGAGACATTTACTGGAAGGGACACTACACCCTGTTACTATTCTAACGGATCATAAGAACTTGTCTTATATTGGGGAGGCTAAGCGATTGTCCGCCAGGCAGGCTCGCTGGGCCTTGTTCCTCACTCACTTTAATTATGTACTTACGTATAGACCTGGTTCTAAGAACTCTAAAGCCGATGCTTTGTCTCGTCAATATGAACCATCCACTATAACTGAACCACTTCTGTCCTCCATAGTTCCTAAGGGGAATATCATCGCGAACACGAATCTCAGGATTCACTCTCCATTGCTTTCTGAGATCATGAAGTTTCAGCATTTGGCACCCAAACAGACCCCTGGGGATCGACACTTCGTTCCTGCCGCTCTCCAACTGGAGGTGCTACGCTGTCTCCATAACAGCAAGGTGGCTGGGCATCCTGGCATCCGCAAGACTTATGCGCTGGTCTCTAAAGATTTTTGGTGGCCTGACTTACGCAAGGATATTAAAGAACTCATCCTCTTTGACACCAAGAAAACTAGGCAGGTCAGAGAGGAGAGAGAGATAGGGAGCCTGGAGTTGTGGGATAGACTAGTTTAAAGCACTTACCTTCTCTAGCCAGTGACCGTATCTTGATTGACGCAGCACACATTATTACAGCTGACTCATTGTCTCATTTCACAAACGATTATTGAAGACACAGTTCCTATTTTCTTGATTCAATTCGGTTCAAACCTAACATCTTATCGTAAATAGGAGACCAACCCGTGGTTAGACTCACATGATTATATTTTTATTACTTATCAAAAAAAAATAATTTTTTCATACTATTTGTAATTATAATATTTATGTACAGCCGTTAATAAATATGTCACATATAGAATTGCTATAATCTTGAGATCTGAAGGGAGGGGAATGTTACGTTACTCAACATCATTACTGGTTATGCATCCAAATTCTGGGAGTAGTCCGGCATGTACTATGATCTGTTATGATTACTATTATCAAAATGTTACCTATATGTATTAGGAGGAGGGTGTATAAGTCATGGGTCTCCATACGCTTTACTAACGCTTACGATTATAAAGTTTCTATTAGGCCCCACTATCCTGTCGTTAGGAAGCAATTAATAGAATCCTCTTCAGTTATTACCTCATAAGTTACTGGCAAACGTTTAGGCCCCTATATGCCAGTTTAGGTGCTAACTCATAGTCACAGAGGTCACTTTCTTACATTTTATATATTATCACGGTATTGGTGGCCAGTTGATTTATTCTATAATTCTGGCATATATCATTGCAATTTATATTTATTTATTCCATAGCACTTTACAATATAATGAGAGGGGGGATCTAACTATAAATAGGACAATTACAAGGAAACTTACAGGATCGATAGGTTGAAGAGGACCCTGCTCAAACGAGCTTACACTCTGTAGATATATAGATAAAAATGTACATACCTTAATATGCCAGACTTATAGAATAAATCAACTTACCACCAATACTGTGATAATCTAAAAAATGTAAGAAAGTGTCCTCTGTGACTCTGAGTTAGCACCTAAACTGGAATATAGAGGCATAAACGTTTGCCAGTAACTTACAAGGTAATAACTGAAGAGGTTTGTATTAAGTTTCCTAACGACAGGATAGTGGAACCTAATAGAAACGTTATAATCGTAAGCGTTAGTAAAGTGTATGGAGACCCATGACTTATACACCCTCCTCCTAATACATATATGTTAAATTTTAATAATTGTGATCATATATACACCCTGTTCCAAATTAATATGCAAATTATATTTCTCATTTACCTAAATAATTTAACAGTCAGGATAATTCTCATGTTATCACCTATTAAGAGTACAATTCAAATGTTATTGAACAAACCTGATAACAGTATTTTTTTTAAACATAAAAAACCTACAATGCACTGTTCCAAATTATTACGCACAGTAAAAAACCTACAATGCACTGTTCCAAATTATTACGCACAGTAAGTTTCAAAACACTTTATAGGTTGTAAAGAACTGAAAATTGTAATTTGTTGTGTTTGCAGCATATTTACTAAAATCAAAAGCTATTTCAATCAAACTTATAACAACATTTTAACTTTTTAAACATTTTAACAGGTCACGTTAGATTTTAACATAGGACTCCTTATTTGATAGCAGCTTCACAAGTCTTGCATCCATTGAACTTGTGAGTTTTTGGACAGTTTCTGCTTGAATTTGTTTGCAAGATGTCAAAATAGCCTCCCAGAGCTGCTGTTTGGATGTAAACTGCCTCCCACCCTCATAGATCTTTTGCTTGAGGATGCTCCAAAGGTTCTCAATAGGATTGAGGTCAGGGGAGGATGGAGGCCGCACCATGACTTTCTCTCCTTTTATCCCCATAGCAGCCATTGATGCAGAGGTATTCTTTGCAGCATGAGATGGTGTATTGTCATGCATGAAGATGATTTTATTACGGAAAGCATAGTTCTTCCTTCTGTACCAGGGAAGAAAGTGGTCAGTCAGAAACTGCACATAGAGGTCATCTTTACACCAGCTCTCTTCCCATTAATCTGTCCCAAAACATGACTTCACCACCGCCTTGCTGATGTCGCAGCCTTGTTGGAACAGGGTGGCCGTCCACCAACCATCCACTACTCCATCCATCTAGACCATCCAGGGTTGCACGGTGTCAGGGTACCTGTGGTCTCTACCTCTGAAACGGCCTGATGGCTCCCTTCTCCACGGTCTATCCGGTCATGCAAGGCCGGCCGCGAGGGAGTGACTGCCTTTTACAGCATCTAGGCAGGAAGTTGTCATCAGGACACTCCTCCGGAACGACCTGTCACTCAATTGCTGCAGGACCAATCAGGACGCCTTGGAGGCGTGGTTACTGCTCTGAACAGGGTATTTAACAGAGCTTCTTTCATTAGCTCATTGCCCTGTCGTGGTTCTAGCTTGTTCTAGTCACTCAGTGCTTGTGTATTCTATTATCCCTTTTGGTTTTGACCCGGCTTGTTTACCTTACTCTGCTTATCTCTGTTACCCTTGATTCGGCTTGTCTCTCGCTTACCTGTCTTCTGTTACCCTCGACCTCGGCTTGTCTTTGACCATTCTATACTGTACTACTTACGTTAGTCCGGCCATTCTAAGGTCCGGTATACGTATCTGGCTACTGTTTGTACTCTGCGTGTTGGATCCCTGTCCCGATCCTGACATTACGACAGGGCCAATGGATCCTGCAAGTACAAACAGTCAGCTGGCTTCTCCTGATCCTAGGTTTGAGGCCATGGATCACAGAATGGATCAGATGGCGCTTGCGCTACAGGCTCTATTATCTCGTGCCAATAACCCACCAGAGGAGATACGTAATACCCCTGTTTCTCCTGTCGGTTCAGGTCTAGAGGTAGCCACAGTGGGTGCTTCTTCTCGCATTACCCCCCCAGTACGCTATGGTGGGGCTCCTGAGAAGTGTCGTGGTTTCTTAAACCAAATTAGTATCCACTTTGAATTGCAACCTCGCTCTTATCCTACAGATAGGGCAAAGGTAGGATTTATTATCACCCTACTTATTGAGAAAGCTCTGAGATGGGCCAACCCATTATGGGAGAACGATAACCCATTAGTTTATAACTATAACGCCTTTGTAGCTGCTTTTAGAAGAACATTTGACCCTCCAGGTAGAAAGGTTAATGCAGCCAGATTACTGTTGCGTCTGAAACAGGAGAACCGAACACTGGTGGATTATGCACTAGAGTTCAGGTCTCTGGCGTCAGAGGTCAAGTGGAATGAGCAGGTGTATATGGATGTATTTTTGAATGGCTTATCTGAAGTAATCCTTGATGAGGTTGCTACCAGAGAACTCCCCGAGAATTTAGAGGATTTAATTTCGTTCATCTCTCGTATAGATGAATGTTTAAGAGAGAGACAGAACACTCGAGAGAGGAACCGGAGACCTTCTTTTAGGTTAGCCCCCGCTTTTCCAAGTCCTGACTCCACGGTATCTTTGCTTCCTGAGCCTATGCAGATAGGGTATACCCGCCTCTCTGAGGAGGAAAGACAGTACAGGAGAAGAGAGGGTTTGTGTATGTATTGTGGAGCTAAGGGTCATTTACTCTCGAACTGTTCTAACCGCCCGGGAAACGCTCGCACCTAAGTCTCTCTAGAGGACAGGCCTTGGGCGTTTCTATATTGTCCTCTACTCCTAATTATAAAGATCACAGGCTTCTGCTACCAGTTTCCTTAACTTGCGGGAGGGAAGTAGTAAGGGCTATGGCTTTGATAGATTCCGGTGCTGCTGAGAATTTTATCGACCAAGCCTTTGCTAGTAAAAACAATTTCCCATCCCAGCTAAGGGAGACACCCTTGGCCGTTGAGGCCATAGATGGTAGACCACTACTAGACCCTGTTATCTTTCGTGAGACCATACCCATTGATTTAAATGTTGGTATCCTACACGTGGAGAAGTTATCTCTTCTGCTCATTTCGTCTCCTTCCGTTCCCATAGTTCTGGGGTATCCATGGTTGAAAGAACATAACCCTATTATCGATTGGGAGTTAGGGGAGATACTCTCGTGGGGCCAGGGCTGCCAGGATCGGTGTTTGTGCAAGGTTTCTCCATTAGCTAATATTAACATACAGGAGAATCCTACTCAGTCCACAGAAAGACAAATACCAGACCTTTACCTAGACTTAAGGGCAGTGTTTGACAAGAAGAATGCCGATTCTTTGCCGCCACACAGGTCATTTGACTGTAAAATTAAGCTTCTACCCGGGACTATGCCTCCGAGGGGCCATGTATATCCTTTGTCTGTTCAGGAAAACTCGGTTCTAGAAGAGTATATTCAGGAGAATTTAGAAAAGGGATTCATCAGGAGGTCTTCTCCGGCCGGGGCGGGGTTCTTTTTCATTAAGAAGAAGAAGAAGGATGGCACGCTGAGACCTTGTATCGATTACCGAGGCTTGAATAAAATAACTGTCAGAAATGCCTATCCTATCCCACTGATTACCGAGTTATTTGATCGTCTTAAGGGCTCCAAAATCTTCACCAAGTTAGATCTCAGAGGGGCTTACAATTTGGTGAGAATCCAGCAAGGTCACGAGTGGATGACGGCATTCAATACCCGGTATGGCCATTACGAATACACTGTTATGCCATTTGGACTATGCAATGCTCCTGCAGTATTTCAAGAGTTGATTAATGAGGTACTTAGGGAGTTTCAGCATGATTGTGTTATTGTTTACCTGGACGACATACTAATACACTCTAAGGAGATTGAGACTCACCATAGACAGGTCAGAAAGGTGTTACACAAACTTCTGCAACATGGTCTATACTGCAAATTGGAGAAGTGCAGTTTTGATCAGTCTCGGGTAGACTTTCTTGGGTACGTGATTTCTGGGGAAGGTTTTAAAATAGATCCTGGTAAACTCCAATCTATTTTAGACTGGCCTTTGCCCAAAGGACTCAAGGCTATCCAAAGGTTTATTGGTTTTTCCAACTACTATAGGCGCTTCATTAAGTGTTACTCCTCTATCATTGCGCCTATTACCAATATGACCAAACAAGGGGCTGATACTAAGTTCTGGTCTGAGGAAGCTCTTGGTGCTTTTAAGACTCTCAAGGAACTTTTTGCCTCAGCTCCCATTCTAGTTCATCCTGATACGACTCTGCCTTTCTTGCTCGAGGTCGATGCTTCTGAGACAGGAGTTGGGGCTGTTCTGTCTCAAAGGTTAGGGGTGGATAAACCGTTACACCCTTGTGGTTTCTTCTCTAAAAAATTTTCTGGGCCTGAGAGCAGATATGACATCGGGGAGAGGGAACTGTTAGCGGTCATTAAGGCTTTAAAGGAGTGGAGACATTTACTGGAAGGGACACTACACCCTGTTACTATTCTAACGGATCATAAGAACTTGTCTTATATTGGGGAGGCTAAGCGCTTGTCCGCCAGGCAGGCTCGCTGGGCCTTGTTCCTCACTCACTTTAATTATGTACTTACGTATAGACCTGGTTCTAAGAACTCTAAAGCCGATGCTTTGTCTCGTCAATATGAACCATCCACTATAACTGAACCACTTCTGTCCTCCATAGTTCCTAAGGGGAATATCATCGCGAACACGAATCTCAGGATTCACTCTCCATTGCTTTCTGAGATCATGAAGTTTCAGCATTTGGCACCCAAACAGACCCCTGGGGATCGACACTTCGTTCCTGCCGCTCTCCAACTGGAGGTGCTACGCTGTCTCCATAACAGCAAGGTGGCTGGGCATCCTGGCATCCGCAAGACTTATGCGCTGGTCTCTAAAGATTTTTGGTGGCCTGACTTACGCAAGGATATTAAAGAACTCATCCTCTTTGACACCAAGAAAACTAGGCAGGTCAGAGAGGAGAGAGAGATAGGGAGCCTGGAGTTGTGGGATAGACTAGTTTAAAGCACTTACCTTCTCTAGCCAGTGACCGTATCTTGATTGACGCAGCACACATTATTACAGCTGACTCATTGTCTCATTTCACAAACGATTATTGAAGACACAGTTCCTATTTTCTTGATTCAATTCGGTTCAAACCTAACATCTTATCGTAAATAGGAGACCAACCCGTGGTTAGACTCACATGATTATATTTTTATTACTTATCAAAAAAAAATAATTTTTTCATACTATTTGTAATTATAATATTTATGTACAGCCGTTAATAAATATGTCACATATAGAATTGCTATAATCTTGAGATCTGAAGGGAGGGGAATGTTACGTTACTCAACATCATTACTGGTTATGCATCCAAATTCTGGGAGTAGTCCGGCATGTACTATGATCTGTTATGATTACTATTATCAAAATGTTACCTATATGTATTAGGAGGAGGGTGTATAAGTCATGGGTCTCCATACGCTTTACTAACGCTTACGATTATAAAGTTTCTATTAGGCCCCACTATCCTGTCGTTAGGAAGCAATTAATAGAATCCTCTTCAGTTATTACCTCATAAGTTACTGGCAAACGTTTAGGCCCCTATATGCCAGTTTAGGTGCTAACTCATAGTCACAGAGGTCACTTTCTTACATTTTATATATTATCACGGTATTGGTGGCCAGTTGATTTATTCTATAATTCTGGCATATATCATTGCAATTTATATTTATTTATTCCATAGCACTTTACAATATAATGAGAGGGGGGATCTAACTATAAATAGGACAATTACAAGGAAACTTACAGGATCGATAGGTTGAAGAGGACCCTGCTCAAACGAGCTTACACTCTGTAGATATATAGATAAAAATGTACATACCTTAATATGCCAGACTTATAGAATAAATCAACTTACCACCAATACTGTGATAATCTAAAAAATGTAAGAAAGTGTCCTCTGTGACTCTGAGTTAGCACCTAAACTGGAATATAGAGGCATAAACGTTTGCCAGTAACTTACAAGGTAATAACTGAAGAGGTTTGTATTAAGTTTCCTAACGACAGGATAGTGGAACCTAATAGAAACGTTATAATCGTAAGCGTTAGTAAAGTGTATGGAGACCCATGACTTATACACCCTCCTCCTAATACATATATGTTAAATTTTAATAATTGTGATCATATATACACCCTGTTCCAAATTAATATGCAAATTATATTTCTCATTTACCTAAATAATTTAACAGTCAGGATAATTCTCATGTTATCACCTATTAAGAGTACAATTCAAATGTTATTGAACAAACCTGATAACAGTATTTTTTTTAAACATAAAAAACCTACAATGCACTGTTCCAAATTATTACGCACAGTAAAAAACCTACAATGCACTGTTCCAAATTATTACGCACAGTAAGTTTCAAAACACTTTATAGGTTGTAAAGAACTGAAAATTGTAATTTGTTGTGTTTGCAGCATATTTACTAAAATCAAAAGCTATTTCAATCAAACTTATAACAACATTTTAACTTTTTAAACATTTTAACAGGTCACGTTAGATTTTAACATAGGACTCCTTATTTGATAGCAGCTTCACAAGTCTTGCATCCATTGAACTTGTGAGTTTTTGGACAGTTTCTGCTTGAATTTGTTTGCAAGATGTCAAAATAGCCTCCCAGAGCTGCTGTTTGGATGTAAACTGCCTCCCACCCTCATAGATCTTTTGCTTGAGGATGCTCCAAAGGTTCTCAATAGGATTGAGGTCAGGGGAGGATGGAGGCCGCACCATGACTTTCTCTCCTTTTATCCCCATAGCAGCCATTGATGCAGAGGTATTCTTTGCAGCATGAGATGGTGTATTGTCATGCATGAAGATGATTTTATTACGGAAAGCATAGTTCTTCCTTCTGTACCAGGGAAGAAAGTGGTCAGTCAGAAACTGCACATAGAGGTCATCTTTACACCAGCTCTCTTCCCATTAATCTGTCCCAAAACATGACTTCACCACCGCCTTGCTGATGTCGCAGCCTTGTTGGAACAGGGTGGCCGTCCACCAACCATCCACTACTCCATCCATCTAGACCATCCAGGGTTGCACGGTGTCAGGGTACCTGTGGTCTCTACCTCTGAAACGGCCTGATGGCTCCCTTCTCCACGGTCTATCCGGTCATGCAAGGCCGGCCGCGAGGGAGTGACTGCCTTTTACAGCATCTAGGCAGGAAGTTGTCATCAGGACACTCCTCCGGAACGACCTGTCACTCAATTGCTGCAGGACCAATCAGGACGCCTCGGAGGCGTGGTTACTGCTCTGAACAGGGTATTTAACAGAGCTTCTTTCATTAGCTCATTGCCCTGTCGTGGTTCTAGCTTGTTCTAGTCACTCAGTGCTTGTGTATTCTATTATCCCTTTTGGTTTTGACCCGGCTTGTTTACCTTACTCTGCTTATCTCTGTTACCCTTGATTCGGCTTGTCTCTCGCTTACCTGTCTTCTGTTACCCTCGACCTCGGCTTGTCTTTGACCATTCTATACTGTACTACTTACGTTAGTCCGGCCATTCTAAGGTCCGGTATACGTATCTGGCTACTGTTTGTACTCTGCGTGTTGGATCCCTGTCCCGATCCTGACATTACGACAGGGCCAATGGATCCTGCAAGTACAAACAGTCAGCTGGCTTCTCCTGATCCTAGGTTTGAGGCCATGGATCACAGAATGGATCAGATGGCGCTTGCGCTACAGGCTCTATTATCTCGTGCCAATAACCCACCAGAGGAGATACGTAATACCCCTGTTTCTCCTGTCGGTTCAGGTCTAGAGGTAGCCACAGTGGGTGCTTCTTCTCGCATTACCCCCCCAGTACGCTATGGTGGGGCTCCTGAGAAGTGTCGTGGTTTCTTAAACCAAATTAGTATCCACTTTGAATTGCAACCTCGCTCTTATCCTACAGATAGGGCAAAGGTAGGATTTATTATCACCCTACTTATTGAGAAAGCTCTGAGATGGGCCAACCCATTATGGGAGAACGATAACCCATTAGTTTATAACTATAACGCCTTTGTAGCTGCTTTTAGAAGAACATTTGACCCTCCAGGTAGAAAGGTTAATGCAGCCAGATTACTGTTGCGTCTGAAACAGGAGAACCGAACACTGGTGGATTATGCACTAGAGTTCAGGTCTCTGGCGTCAGAGGTCAAGTGGAATGAGCAGGTGTATATGGATGTATTTTTGAATGGCTTATCTGAAGTAATCCTTGATGAGGTTGCTACCAGAGAACTCCCCGAGAATTTAGAGGATTTAATTTCGTTCATCTCGCGTATAGATGAATGTTTAAGAGAGAGACAGAACACTCGAGAGAGGAACCGGAGACCTTCTTTTAGGTTAGCCCCCGCTTTTCCAAGTCCTGACTCCACGGTATCTTTGCTTCCTGAGCCTATGCAGATAGGGTATACCCGCCTCTCTGAGGAGGAAAGACAGTACAGGAGAAGAGAGGGTTTGTGTATGTATTGTGGAGCTAAGGGTCATTTACTCTCGAACTGTTCTAACCGCCCGGGAAACGCTCGCACCTAAGTCTCTCTAGAGGACAGGCCTTGGGCGTTTCTATATTGTCCTCTACTCCTAATTATAAAGATCACAGGCTTCTGCTACCAGTTTCCTTAACTTGCGGGAGGGAAGTAGTAAGGGCTATGGCTTTGATAGATTCCGGTGCTGCTGAGAATTTTATCGACCAAGCCTTTGCTAGTAAAAACAATTTCCCATCCCAGCTAAGGGAGACACCCTTGGCCGTTGAGGCCATAGATGGTAGACCACTACTAGACCCTGTTATCTTTCGTGAGACCATACCCATTGATTTAAATGTTGGTATCCTACACGTGGAGAAGTTATCTCTTCTGCTCATTTCGTCTCCTTCCGTTCCCATAGTTCTGGGGTATCCATGGTTGAAAGAACATAACCCTATTATCGATTGGGAGTTAGGGGAGATACTCTCGTGGGGCCAGGGCTGCCAGGATCGGTGTTTGTGCAAGGTTTCTCCATTAGCTAATATTAACATACAGGAGAATCCTACTCAGTCCACAGAAAGACAAATACCAGACCTTTACCTAGACTTAAGGGCAGTGTTTGACAAGAAGAATGCCGATTCTTTGCCGCCACACAGGTCATTTGACTGTAAAATTAAGCTTCTACCCGGGACTATGCCTCCGAGGGGCCATGTATATCCTTTGTCTGTTCAGGAAAACTCGGTTCTAGAAGAGTATATTCAGGAGAATTTAGAAAAGGGATTCATCAGGAGGTCTTCTCCGGCCGGGGCGGGGTTCTTTTTCATTAAGAAGAAGAAGAAGGATGGCACGCTGAGACCTTGTATCGATTACCGAGGCTTGAATAAAATAACTGTCAGAAATGCCTATCCTATCCCACTGATTACCGAGTTATTTGATCGTCTTAAGGGCTCCAAAATCTTCACCAAGTTAGATCTCAGAGGGGCTTACAATTTGGTGAGAATCCAGCAAGGTCACGAGTGGATGACGGCATTCAATACCCGGTATGGCCATTACGAATACACTGTTATGCCATTTGGACTATGCAATGCTCCTGCAGTATTTCAAGAGTTGATTAATGAGGTACTTAGGGAGTTTCAGCATGATTGTGTTATTGTTTACCTGGACGACATACTAATACACTCTAAGGAGATTGAGACTCACCATAGACAGGTCAGAAAGGTGTTACACAAACTTCTGCAACATGGTCTATACTGCAAATTGGAGAAGTGCAGTTTTGATCAGTCTCGGGTAGACTTTCTTGGGTACGTGATTTCTGGGGAAGGTTTTAAAATAGATCCTGGTAAACTCCAATCTATTTTAGACTGGCCTTTGCCCAAAGGACTCAAGGCTATCCAAAGGTTTATTGGTTTTTCCAACTACTATAGGCGCTTCATTAAGTGTTACTCCTCTATCATTGCGCCTATTACCAATATGACCAAACAAGGGGCTGATACTAAGTTCTGGTCTGAGGAAGCTCTTGGTGCTTTTAAGACTCTCAAGGAACTTTTTGCCTCAGCTCCCATTCTAGTTCATCCTGATACGACTCTGCCTTTCTTGCTCGAGGTCGATGCTTCTGAGACAGGAGTTGGGGCTGTTCTGTCTCAAAGGTTAGGGGTGGATAAACCGTTACACCCTTGTGGTTTCTTCTCTAAAAAATTTTCTGGGCCTGAGAGCAGATATGACATCGGGGAGAGGGAACTGTTAGCGGTCATTAAGGCTTTAAAGGAGTGGAGACATTTACTGGAAGGGACACTACACCCTGTTACTATTCTAACGGATCATAAGAACTTGTCTTATATTGGGGAGGCTAAGCGCTTGTCCGCCAGGCAGGCTCGCTGGGCCTTGTTCCTCACTCACTTTAATTATGTACTTACGTATAGACCTGGTTCTAAGAACTCTAAAGCCGATGCTTTGTCTCGTCAATATGAACCATCCACTATAACTGAACCACTTCTGTCCTCCATAGTTCCTAAGGGGAATATCATCGCGAACACGAATCTCAGGATTCACTCTCCATTGCTTTCTGAGATCATGAAGTTTCAGCATTTGGCACCCAAACAGACCCCTGGGGATCGACACTTCGTTCCTGCCGCTCTCCAACTGGAGGTGCTACGCTGTCTCCATAACAGCAAGGTGGCTGGGCATCCTGGCATCCGCAAGACTTATGCGCTGGTCTCTAAAGATTTTTGGTGGCCTGACTTACGCAAGGATATTAAAGAACTCATCGGGGCATGTGAAGTTTGTACCAAGACCAAGCTACCCCATTCGCTTCCATGCGGATTTCTGCACCCTTTAGAGGTTCCTGAAAAGCCTTGGTCCTGCCTGGCAATGGACTTCATTGTTGATTTGCCTATCTCTAAAAAGCAGACTGTCATCCTCACTGTGGTAGACAGATTTACTAAAATGGCTCACTTCATTCCCTTACCTAAACTCCCATCTTCGCCCGAATTAGCGGAGATATTCGCCAGGGAGATTTTCCGTTTGCATGGGATACCTTCCCAAATTGTCTCTGACAGAGGCTCCCAATTTGTTTCCCGTTTTTGGAGATCATTCTGCTTCCAACTAGGCATCAAATTGAATTTCTCCTCTGCCTATCATCCTCAGTCCAATGGAGCTGCTGAACGCACTAACCAAAAAGTTGAACAATATTTACGTTGTTTCGTTTCAGAACACCAGGACGATTGGGTCGGTTTGATTCCTTGGGCGGAGTTTGCACATAACAATCTAATTTGTGATTCTACGCATTCTAGCCCTTTTTTCTTGAATTCTGGCTTTCATCCTTCCATCCTACCTTCGGAGTCTTCTTCTCAAGGGATACCGTCGGTGGATGTTCATGTTGCCAATTTAAGAAAGTTGTGGGATCGAACTCGACAAATCCTTCTGCACAATTCTACGCTGGTTAAAAAACACGCTGACAAACGTAGAAGGGCAGCACCGGTGTTTGTTCCAGGCGATAGAGTATGGTTAAGTACTAGAAACATTCGGTTAAAAGTGCCGTCCATGAAATTTGCTCCTCGATATATTGGACCGTACAGGGTACTGTCTCAAATTAACCCAGTTGCGTATCGTTTAGCGTTGCCTAATGCCTTACGCATTCCTAATTCATTTCATGTTTCCTTGCTAAAACCATTAATATGTAACAGGTTCTCCTCCACGATTGCCCCTCCCCGCTCAGTTCAGGTGGAGGGTCAGGAGGAGTATGAGGTCAATTCCATCGTTGATTCTCGAATCTCCCGGGGGAAACTGCAATATCTGGTCGATTGGAAGGGTTATGGTCCTGAGGAGAGAAGTTGGGTACCTCAGGAGGAGGTGCATGCTCCCCGTCTCCGCAGGGCGTTTCACTCTCGATTCCCTTCTCACCCTGGTGTATTCCGCCCGGTGGGCGTATCTGAGAGGGGGGGTACTGTCAGGGTACCTGTGGTCTCTACCTCTGAAAGAGGTAGAGACTTAGCTGTTACTCCATCCAGACGGCCTGATGGCTCCCTTCTCCATGGTCTATCCGGTCATGCAAGGCCGGACGCGAGGGAGGGACTGCCTTTTACAGCATCTAGGCAGGAAGTTGTCATCAGGACACTCCTCCGGAACGACCTGTCACTCAATTGCTGCAGGACCAATCAGGACGCCTCAGAGGCGTGGTTACTGCTCTGAACAGGGTATTTAACAGAGCTTCTTTCATTAGCTCATTGCCCTGTCGTGGTTCTAGCTTGTTCTAGTCACTCAGTGCTTGTGTATTCTATTATCCCTTTTGGTTTTGACCCGGCTTGTTTACCTTACTCTGCTTATCTCTGTTACCCTTGATTCGGCTTGTCTCTCGCTTACCTGTCTTCTGTTACCCTCGACCTCGGCTTGTCTTTGACCATTCTATACTGTACTACTTACGTTAGTCCGGCCATTCTAAGGTCCGGTATACGTATCTGGCTACTGTTTGTACTCTGCGTGTTGGATCCCTGTCCCGATCCTGACACACGGCACTCATCAGTGAACAGGACTGTTTGAAAATTAGTCTTCATGTATTTTTCTGCCCAATGCAGCCATTTCTGCTTGTGAGCATTGGTTAGTGGTGGCCGAATAGAAGGTTTATGCACAGTTGCAAGACTCTGGAGTAGTCTACACCTTGATGTCCGTGGGACTCCAGAGGCACCAGCAGCTTCAAATATCTGTTTGCTGCTATGTAATGGTATTTTAGCAGCTGCTCTCCGATGCATGGATCTGGCAGAAATCTTCCTCAATGTGCCTTTATCTGCACGAACCAGTCTGTGCTCTGAATCAGCCACAAATCTCTTAATAGTGCGATGATCACGCTTAAGTTTTCGTGAAATATCTAATGTTTTCAAACTTCGTCCAAGGCATTGAACTATTTCACTGTTTTCGGCAGCAGAGAGATCCTTTTTCTTCCCCAAATTGCATGAAAATGGTGCTCTGCTTAATAATGTGGAACACCCTCCTTTAGTAGTTTTTCCTTAAATTGGGCTCACCTGGCAATCTAATTATCACAGGTGTCCAAGATGGTTTTCAGTGATCAAAAGAGCCCTGATACACAATGCCATCCATGAGTTAAACTGTAAAACAAAATATTTAATCTTTGTGACACTTAAATAGAATTTGCATAATAATTTGGAACAGGGTGTATATATAGGTAAAAATGTACATACCTTAATATGCCAGACTTATAGAATAAATCAACTAGCCACCAATACAATGATCATATAGAAAGTGTCCTCTATAAGAAAGTGTCCAATATAAATAAGGTATCCATATATATTATTTGTTCTATTAGGCTGGAGATTCTATCTTGGTATCCAGATTAATCTCAAGGTTTCATAAATCCCCCAACAGGTGTGTTAATAAACCTAGCTATTAGTACCATTATATATGTAATTAGTCTAGATTTGTTCTAGTATTACATACTTCATGCATACATTTCATTTTAGTCCTCTGGCACAATTCATTGATTAGTCTTCCTATGCTATGGTCAAATAACTCTAACAGGTATGTTCAAATACAACTCGTTTAATTCATTCCAACTTCCAACATTATTATTAGTCAAGGTTAAGTTCTTTACTGGCTATAGGTTAATGTTAGAATTACAATAATATAGGTTTCTAGTCCTCATTGCACTAGCTTAGAGGTCCCGCGAGGCCAACACCCATCCTCATACTCAGAGGATTTCGCCCCTCGGCCCAAATCATAGCTTGCGCCTCGCAAGGTTTCATAGACAGGGCCTCCCATACTATCTTATGCCCATACATGTCACTAAGAGGCCTACACCCCACTACATAGTTCAGTGGCCTAAACTCTCCTCAGCCCAACACATAGATAGAGCCTCTTAAGCCGCTTGGCACCTAACAGGGTCTCACCTGTCAGAAACTTAGTTAATCTTTTTGCCACTTGGCAGTAGTTCCCAAGCCAGTACAATCAGTTAATTCTAATTATGGTTCTCTTGTAGCAGGAGACCCAAGCCTGAACAAAACGTTATCTATTTCTGAATTCGTACTAGTTTTTGGTATTTACAGAGATGTAGTCTTCTCCAGATTCACACACAATAGAGAAGAATTAGATTTATATTTGCACAAGTTTGTGGATCTGGGTTACAAATAGAGGGTTTGCATTATATGACTACGATTGATCCTTTTTCGCCAAGATGACAGCAGCCTTGGCGCAGTTTAATATATAAACAGACTGGAGTCAGTTGGATACAGAGCTCTTCTGCAGGCCTAAGGACATCAGCATGTGCAATATATGCTTCTACATCGCATTCCACCAACCTATGCCCTACTGATACTAACACACCTACCACTAGCCTTCAGCATACGACTAATGCAACAAAGAATTAAAGGACAAACTGGGTCGACCTATTGTTTTCCTTGGGAAAGCCCAAATCGGCCATATACTTTTTAATGCTGGTTCTTGTGGTTTTAGTTCTTGCAGACTGTTAAATGTTTGTTATGTATGTTTCAGGGCACATACCAAGACGGTGTGCCCCAATAAAATGCTCCCCAAGCAGTATTTAACGTCATTTAAAATGGATGTCTTGTCACAACTACTGTGTAACTATCCATCCCCACACTTAAAAAAGTTCCTAATCTCGGGGGGTGGGGCCAGCCACCCAACGGATCAGACGCTTTTGGTCTGAGCTCCAGCGCCTGGACTAAACTTTCGGAGCCAACTCCGTACCACCAGCACCCACTGACCCACAAAGGTGCCCAAACTACCCACAAGCTACAGGGGAGCACGAAGGTACCAGCATCGACCCAGCACGGTACCGGAGTAACCCGATCGAGGTTTGAGGCCTACCGGGCTTGAGCTGGGACGAGACGGCCGCTCTCCCAGGTCTCCGAATGGGGTTTGGCTGCCCTCCCCCCCCCCCCTGGACCGGTGGGGGTTATCCCGGTCCACACGGGCAAACCAAACAACACCAGCAAGAACATGGAGACTTAGAGCTCGACATGGCCGCCTCACTAAAGCCAGAACGCATGGGCACGTCCATGATATCACCTGCACTTGGGGAACCGTTGGTAGCAGCGTTTGACTGCGTCTGTGACCTATTCTGGGCAAAACTAAGTGTAACGAGACTTACCTCCACTATTGATGAAGAAGTGGCACCTCAGAGCCGTCCTGACGCTCGACCCCGAGACCAGATGCACCCCCCACGTGGCACTCGAGAGAAGCACCCCAGGGGAAGGCACAGGAGACCGGCACGGCGGGGGGACCCACCTTATAAAGCACGGCAGGCTCACTTCTTACTCCGCTTGCGGCCACAAGCCCATTCTGCCCGACCACAAGAGCGGATCTCCCGACGCCCTCGGACCAGACACGGGGTCCCCGCCCAGCAACAGGGACGCCGTTGGCGGCAGCAAAAATCAAGGCGGGCTGCAAATGGGCCCTGCCCGGAGATGTGTCCCAGGACCACCAAGTGGATGAAGATGGGGAGAAGCCCTCAGGATGAATCAGGGGGGCTACCAGAATTGCCCATCTTTACACCTACTGCATTCTGGTGCCTCAGCAGACGGTGCTTCGCTTCCCTAGAGGACTGCATCCTGCCAACTGTGGGCATAGGCTAAAAGGGACTTACTCACGGGGACTGTGTATGTATGTGCCAACTGTCTTCCAAATACCTACACGATGTAAAGCTGTCCCACTCTGCTATCCCCTAATGGGAATATACGTCACCTAGAAATGTTTAGCCTGGCATAACTGATCATTTAAAAGCTATGTTAAGCGTCCGGCGAGTTACAGCAGCCTACTTACTTGCATCACAGCTAGCCTGCAGTTTAATTTTGCCACACACACTCCACATAGCCTGCACAAAGCCAGTAAGACATGTTATTTTAAGATATAAAATATTTCAACTCACATACTCTCTAAGTGTGCGCAGCTATTGATCCTGTAGTCAAATGTCTATGCATGTTGCCCACCCATCTAAGCGTGAAACCTAAGCCTGAATCACTCACCCTTACTCTAACGCCACTGCAAAATAATCATATGCCTAGAAAGTTAAGCGATATCACTCTGTTATGTTACCGAATGCCTAAACAAAGTAAAGCTATACCATTTCTATCGTTATATATAAAAAAATGTGCTTGTTCTACCTTATACCCCTATGTTCAACTGTTCGTATTGTGCTAGAGGACTGCCTCTGGGGTACCTCACAAGCAACTGTCTTTTGCCTACGCACTACAAAAATAAAGAATTATAAAAAAAGAAAAAAAAAAAAAGTTCCTAATCTCAGGGCTTACTCATGGTTTTCACACAGGCTTACTTTCCTTACCGACAGGCATGTTGGAATGTAATAATTTGCAGTCAGCTTTGAGAGATCCTGTTGCAGTCAACTCCCTCATAAAACCAGAATTAGAACAAGGATTCTAAATAGGTCCATTTAAAGTTCCCCACTCTTTGTAAGGTGTACTAACCCAAAAGATTTTGCGACGAAAAAACTTAAATTAATAAAGTTTAATAACTGACTTATTGGCCTCCGACTCTACAGCCATGCCTTACCTAAATTCATTAATGACGTTTGAAGAGTTCTCACTACATAGAATGTGACGGTAGATAAGAACTCTGCCCATCTAGTCTGCCCAATAAACAGTACACTACAATAGACAACGCCATTCAAGCTAATAGCTATCCTTTCAGCTGGAATTGGTGTATTGTTAAGCAATAGACAGTTATTGTACACACAATTAAACTCCTCACTATACACTCATCCCTATGGCATCTACATGGCATCAAGTTGGAAAACTGCTGCTATTTCTTTACGAGGCTCACGTTCGGATCAAAGAGAACTCCAGGCTTTTTTATATGTTTGCCAAGACACTATGCTGGTTATTTCTTAATTCATGTAAATGTCCTACAGTCATCCATTATTTGGATGCATTCAGGGCCGGACTGGCCCACCGGGATACCGGGAAAATTCCCGGTGGGCCGTCGGCAACTGGGGCCGGGGTGACCTGCGGCCGCAGGGAGAACTTGAAAGGCGGCCGCAGGGGAAGCTTTTCATGAGGCCGGGAGCAGGCTCTTCTGGGGGAGCAGGCTGTTCTGTCTCTGCTCCCCCTCCCTCGCGCGCAGCTTAATGAGACCGGAGCCGGAATATGACGTCATATTCCGGCCCTGGTCTTTCTAGCGCGCGAGGGAGGGGGAGCAGAGACAGAACAGCCTGCTCCCCCAGAAGAGCCTGCTCCCGGCCTCATGAAAAGCTTCCCCTGCGGCCGCCTTTCAAGTTCTTCCTGCAGCCGCCAGCACAGCTACCAGTCTGCCCACCCACAGGCAGTGGCGTACTACTTCAATAAAATGTAAGTAGTCATTTTATGTGATGGGGCTAAATTAATTAAAGGGGGGGTGGATAATGGATTAATTAAAGAATTAAAGGGGAGGGAGGTTTAATTAAGGGGGGGGTGTATTAATTAAGGGGGGTGTATTAATTAAGGGGGGAGTGAGTATTAATTAAGGGGGGTGTATTAATTAAGGGGGTGTATTAATTAAGGGGGGTGTATTGATTAAGGGGGTGTATTAATTAAGGGGGGTGTATTGATTAATTAAGGGGGGAGTGAGTATTAATTAAGGGGGTGTATTAATTAAGGGGGTGTATTAATTAAGGGTGGTGTATTGATTAAGGGGGTGTATTAATTAAGGGGGGTGTATTGATTAATTAAGGCGGGAGTGAGTATTAATTAAGGGGGTGTGGATTAATTAAGGGGGTTGTATTAAGGGGGTGTATTAATTAAGGGGGGTGTGGATTAATTAAGGGGGGAGTGAGTATTAATTAAGTGTGGTGTATTAAGGGTGAGTGGATTAATTAAGGGGGATGTATTAATTAAGGGGGGGTGTATTAATGGGGGTGTGGGTTAATTAAGGGGGGTCTATTAATTAAGGGGGGTGTATTAAGGGGGAGTGAGGATTAATTAAGGGGTGAGTGCAGGGGTGTATCCTGGTTTTGTGCTGCCCTAGGCAGGACAAAACTCAGGCGCCCCCCTCACCCCCACCCCCCCCCCCCCCCCGCCACCCCCACCCAACCCTTCCCCCGCCTTCTAAATACACACACACTGACAGATACGCATCCATTAGCTAACTGTTAGCTAATGGATGCGTATCTGTCAGTGTGTGTGTGTGAGTGTATGAGTGTGTCTGTGTGTGAGTGTGTCTGTTAGTGAGTGTGAGTGTGTCTGTTAGTGAGTGTGTCTGTTAGTGAGTGTGTCTGTTAGTGAGTGTGTCTGTTAGTGTGTGTGTCTGTTAGTGTGTGTATGTCAGTGTGTGTGAGTGTCTGTTAGTGAGTGTGTGAGTGTGTCTGTTAGCTGCTAACAGACACACTCACACACTCACTAACAGACACACTCACACACACTGACATACACACACTAACAGACACACACAGTCAGACACACACACACACTCTAACAGACACACTCTCACACACACACACACTCTAACAGACAAACAGACACACTCACACACACACACTAACAGACACACTCACACACACTAACAGACACACACAGTCAGACACACTCACACACACTCTCACACTCACTAACAGACACACACACACACACACACACTAACAGACACACTCACACACACTAACAGACACACACAGTCAGACACACTCACACACACTAACAGACACACACAGTCAGACACACTCACACACACTAACAGACACACACACACACTAACAGACACACTCACTAACAGACACACACTAACAGACACACTCACTCACATTAACTCATTTTTTTTTTTTTTTTTACCCCCCCAGCCTCCTTACCTTTGGGAATGCTGGGGGGGTTCTCCCTCTCCCTGGGGTCTAGTGGGGCTGCCGGTCGGGCTGCTGGGCTGGTTGCTGGGCGGGCGGCTGGCGAGGGAGCACTTCCTCTGAGCTGTCTGCTCAGCTCCCTCGCGCGCCGCAGAGTGAGGCTGGGAGGCGGAGCCGGAATATGACGTCATATTCCGGCTCCCAGCCTCACTCTGCGGCGCGCGAGGGAGCTGAGCAGACAGCTCAGAGGAAGTGCTCCCTCGACAGCCGCCCGCCCGCCCAGCAACCAGCCCAGCAGCCGCCAGCCCAGGATGTCTGTTAGCCGCAAGGCTAACAAGGCATTTGCCCTGGGCGTTTGGGGGCGGCTTTTTTTGCCGCCCCCTGGAAAATGCCGCCCAAGGCAAATGCCTTGTTTGCCTCGCGGCAAATACGCCCCTGGGTGAGTGGATTAATTAAGGGGTGAGTGGATTCATTAAGGGGGATGTATTAATTAAGGGGGTGTGGATTAATTAAGGGGGGTGTGGATTAATTAAGGGGGGTGTATTAAGTGGGAGTGAGGATTAATTAAGGGGGTGTAATAATTAAGGGGTGTGTGGATTAATTAAGGGGGGTGTATTAATTAAGGGGTGTGTTGATTAATTAAGGGGGTGTATTAATTAAGGGGGAGTGAGGATTAATTAAGGGGGGTGTATTAATTAAGCGGGGGTGAGGATTTATTAAGGGGGTGTATTAATTAAGGGGTGTGTGGATTAATTAAAGGGGGCTGTGGATTAAAGAATTAAAGGGGGAGGTTTACATAATGGGGGTGCAGGGTTTTTTTGATTAAGGGGGTTGCAGTATTCTATTTATTAAGGGAGGATGTGCACTGCAGATTTTTGTTTTTTGTTAAGGGGGTGTGCAGGGTTTTTATAAGGGGGTGTGCAGGTTTTTTGTTATTAAGAGGGGTTGTGCACGTTTTTGTTTTTTATTAAGGGGGTGTGCAGGGTTTTTTATTAAGGGGGTGTGCAGGATTTTTATGTGTAGGGAGTGAATGAAATGTATGCGATCGGGGTGCAGGGTTTTTATGTGTAGGGAGTGTCTGAAATTTATGTGATCGGGGTGCAGGGTTTTTATATGAAGGGCGAGACAAGGGGCTTTGTAGAAAGGGGCAGGGCAGGAGTTTTCTAGAAGGTTCTCACCAGCCCTTTTCTACAAAAGCACTGGTCTTCCCCCTTCTACAAAACTGGCGCATTTTACAAATTTTACAAGCAGTTTACAAATGTGTGCAATAAATATTATTGAAAACATTGAAAAAATATGTGGGTGTTTTCTTACATTTTTATTATGGGGGGGGGTTGCCACACTCAGGGTCCGCCCCGGGTGCCAAATGCTCTAGGTACGCCCCTGCCCACAGGTACTAAAAAATATGTATGTCAGTGGAAGTGTGTGTGTGTGTCATGCTGTGTGTGTTTGTGTCTGTCTGTCATGGTGTGTGTGTATGTGTCTGTGTCATGCTGTGTGTGTGTGTGTCTGTATCATGCTGTGTGTGTGTGTGTGTGTCTGTCTGTCTGTGTCATGCTGTGTGTGTCTGCGTCATGCTGTGTGTGTGTGTCTGTATCATGCTGTGTGTGTGTGTCTGTGTCATGCTGTGTGTGTCTGCGTCATTCTGTGTGTGTGTGTCTGCGTCATGCTGTGTGTGTGTGTCTGTGTCATGCTGTGTGTGTCTGTATCATGCTGTGTTTATGTCTGTGTCATGCTGTGTGTCTGTCTGTGTCATGCTGTGTCTGAATCATGGTGTGTGTCTGTCATAGTGTGTGTGTGTCTGTCTGTGTCATGCTGTGTGTCTGTCTGTGTCATGCTGTGTGTCTGTCTGTGTCATGCTGTGTGTCTGTCTGTCTGTGTTACGCTGTGTGTGTGTCTGTGTTACGCTGTGTGTGTGTCTGTCTGTGTTACGCTGTGTGTGTGTGTCTGTATGTGTCATGCTGTGTGTCTGTCTGTGTCACGGTGTGTCTGTATCATGGTGTGTGTCTGTCATGGTGTGTGTGTGTGTCTTTGTCTGTCATGGTGTGTGTGTGTGTGTCAGTCGTGGTGTGTGTGTGTGTGTGTGTCAGTCGTGGTGTCTGTGTGTGTTTTTAAAAATAGTGTTTTACTCACCTTTTTTTTTTTTCCAACGTCGTGCTGGTCTCTGCCTCTATGACTGAGATCATCAAGCTTGATGATCTCAGCCAATCCGCACTGACACAGGAAGCGCCTCTAGTGACCGTCTGAGTGTCTGTCACTAGAGGTGTCACTAGGAAGCAATGTAAACACTGCCTTTTCTCTGCAAAGTCAGTGTTTACATTCAAAAGCCTGCAGGGACAGGCTATAGACACCAGAACCACTACATTAAGCTGTGTGTGTGTGCGCCTGCTAGTGAGCTTGCTTGCATGTGTATGTGTGTGTGTGTGTGTGCCTGCTAGTGAGTGAGCTTGTGTTTTTATGTCAATGAGCTTATGTATATTAGTGAAATTGTTTGTCTATGAGGCTGTGTATCAATGAGCTTGTGTGTGTCAGTGAGATTGTCTGTGTCTGCATGTGAGTATGCTTACTGTATAATTAAATGTTTTACTCTGAAAGGACCAATATATTATATTAGAAAAAGCAATATATATATATATATATATATATATATATATATATATATATATAGCGACAATATATGGCGCAATGACTTATGGGGCTGGCATAGATTTTTTTTTCCAGGGCTGCTTTGTATCCCCAGTCCGGCCCTGGATGCATTTCTTACAGTAGAGAACAATTCTAAACCATCAAGCAGTTTAAATGACGCCATTCAATTATTCAGTAATCTAGGTGTTCCAATCTCAAACGATAAAACCGAAGGTCCTGGCACTAAAGTTATTTTCCTAGGCATTCAGCTGGATTCAGTAGCCATGGACTCTCCCTAAAGAGAAAAATTCTCGCATCTCTGCTAACATTCACATTCTTATCAAAAAAGGTTCCTGCACTTAACTTTGTCATTAAAGAAATCTCTCAAAGCCGGTCCTTTATTTCCAAGCTGTTTATTAACTGAGCTACCCAACGAGGATAGTCTAGTCGTCATAGATAAGCAAGCTATGACAGACCTTGTTATGTAGAGGTCACCCTAGTATAGCTTATGTTACCACACTACAACCCTTGTAACCCCACTATAGCCTCTATCACCCTACTACAGCCCCCAAAAACAGAATACCCGCCTGCACTCAGGTCCTGCACATATGCTCTGGCCTTCCACCAGGTGTATAGGATGGACACCGCTGAATCCACCAATGTAGTATCAAAGAAGAAAAACACAGGCAGCACTCCAGGATATAGAAGGTGAATTTATTTGTGGGTTCACCACCTCACCAAAATTAGTGCAACGTTTCGGCTCAGCCTACTACAGCCCCCGTCATCCCACTATCCACCCCACAATAGTCCCTTTCCACTGAATAGCGCTATGGAATTATAAATCCTAATAATAATTGTAACAATCGCCTGGTATTTCGTATAGCGTTCGTTGATATGCTCCTGAAATGCAATATATAGTGATTAAAGCCCGTTCGCATGGAGCGCCGATTCGTCCGTTCCAGAAATCCAAATTGTGCATAAGAGAAAATCCAGCGGTACATCGGTCACATACCCAAACATCAGTCAAGACTTGATGATGGGTACAACAGAATGTTTTATTATGGCCAGATGGCCCACTTTTATACACAGACCCCCAGAAGGGGGTCTCAAGCAAAAACATAGTAGAACACTCCCACAACACGCCCAGAACACTCCCACAACACGCCCCAGAGTCTCTGTGTCTGGAAGCTAATTATCTACCAGGCACTAGACTGACTAAGCATAGAACATAAAATATTAAAAATACACATAATACCTATAGAAACCCCCACAAATTTTACATCCCTGGATAGCCTGGATCTGAGCGCCCAAGTTGTCCAAATAGTGCTCAAATCCCACGAACACAGCTGAATCACCACCGGTGTAAAGTTTTGACCGACCGTACACGAGGCGCCTGCCCAAATTAGTTCCACAGAATCAGAGGTAGTGCTAGGTCAATTTCAGGAGTTCCAAAATGTTTTTTGGATGGGGAACTGTTCCCCTGGCTCATAGGTAGCGTTTGTTCGCCTTGTTCATGCTAGCAAACCCACCGAACGGCGCTCTATTGACTTGTCGTGGAAAGCAGGCGTGCGTAAAGTTTGGTCGGTGTTCGCGAGGTCGAGTGTCAAACTCAATTTGTGTGTCAAAAAGGCCGAAAAAACGTTTATTACCACTACACTTGGTACAAGCTAGCGGAAAAATTATCCCACGCTATGGTTCAAAATATGCCTTTTGAAATACCCTGGGATAGGTTCTTTAAGAAATGCTATGCCTTTATGGTGTAGTTGTAATATGTAGACTGCTCAAGTGCTCCAAAATGGGACACGGACGGGGGGTTTGAACTTAGTGGCACATATGAAATATACAAAATGCCCAGCAAAAATATAATCCGTATGTAAAATATGCCCAAAATAATTTTTTCCCACATACTTTGGCATATGTTGGTCAAGAAATGGGGGCATGTTTACAAAAATACTTCCAAATTCACACGCATATACATCCTATTTGTACATATATCATCCTTGGACATTCATGTACATGTTGTGTACTTTTCATTTGTCTTAATAAGTATATACCAGATTGGCAATGATTGACGATATTGTATGGACATTGAAGGAATGTGCACTAATTCTTATGTCTGGCTGTGTATAGCCACGTAACAGTATTCGTATGCAAAAAGGTAACTATCGGATGGGTGAAAATACTAAAAATTAAAAATTAATTAAAAATTAAACAGGCACTATTCAAGGTAGCAGTATCCACGGACTTAAATCCCGGAGGGTAAGCTGTAAACAATTGTGTTTCGGTCTGGAAAAGAACGTGCACATTACTGGAGAAACTTGGTCTACAACTAGTGGCTGTCGTCAATATATGACCTTGTGTAAGACATTTTGTTAACATTCAGGGTTTGCTAGGATCTTCTACACACCTGCGTTCCGCTAGGACCCTGACGGCCAACCATGCTTGTAGCGCATCGTGGAAAGCCTAGCATTAGCCAACAGGGTGTTGCAGAACTTAAATTGCAGCGAGTAGCGCGTTCTATGGGTCATTCGTTACCTACATTTCCAAAGAAGCAATACATATGAAAATAGCTATCTTGTACTGGTATTAAAAAACTACTGCAGGTTCATGCACATTTCTAACTGTAAAATTAGTAATCAACTATCTAATGCAATAGTGCGTTTATAATCTTGTTTCAGGAGTAAACCGATACCGGCACAGGTAAAATGGCTGAGAACTAATAACTAAATCAGAGTTTTCAGGAGGTTTTCATATTTGTGATGCAAACACACCTTCAGCTCTTGCAAGACTAGGAATAACAGCTATTAAACATAGGATCAAAATGCGGTAATCTACCTATAAAAAAAATCGGAGTAATAGTAGCCCATACATATATTTAGAGCTGTCTTGGAATGAGCCTTGAAGTGTTATCTGATGCCACTGCTAACATGCAGTATAAAAAGAAAAAGAGAAAAAAAAAAAACATTGTCTTGGAGGGTATCCCAGGTGGCTGCTGAATAGACTATGTCCTAGCACTGTAGGGATTCTGCTTTCAGGCAAAATGTGACAATATCCTTTATACCTCAGGAACACCGTGGTCCATCAAGTTCTTAATAACACCTGAAGCCATTCCCGCTACCATATGCGCATAGACACAGGATGGCATCACGGTGAGCGTCATTGCATTCAAACATGTTCCGAGTATGTCAGTAACCCGGGAATCCTTGGTACTAGGTATGTGGGTAACAGTCACTTTTTCTTGTGTTGTAATGGGGTGTTCTGCAGTCATTGTTTCCCCCTCTTCTTCTCCATACCGGTGTCTCTCTTTACATTTCCTTCCTCACCTGTACCGTTTGGAGTCCTGCCGCTCCCCGGTTCCGGAGGCATAAGCTGTAGCTGCTGTAAGCTCTGTAGAAATCTTGTGGGGTCCTCTTCTGCGGATAGCGTAAGGATAGTGTCCTTATGTGGTACGACTAGCGTGCCCGCTGCCCCCCAGCGATATCTAATACCCCTGTCTCGTAGTTGGCGGGTGATTGGCATTAACTTCCGCCGCTCCATCAGGGTTGAGAACGGGAGATTGTCGAAAACTCTGATGTGGTGGTTATTCATGTTAGTGGTGGGTGTTTTCCTTGAGTGGGCCATAAGCGCTGCTTTGACTGCAATGTCTCGGGTGACGGCTATTATGTCTCTGGGGGCATCCGCCGGGGCGGTCGGGGCCTTCCTAATCCTGAATGCTGCCGTTATCGGCCAAGTATCGCCATCTTTTTTCGCCCCCATGGTTATTGCTGCTCTGTTAGTATAGTCTAGCAATGCCTCCGGGCCTATGTCTTCTGGGGCTCCGCGTATGCGGACATTTTTCTTGCGATGGCGTGTTTCCATCGTTGCGACAGTGCGTGTGAGTCGTTGGAGTTGGTGGGACATTGTTTCCACTTGCGTTCTGGTGTTTGTGAGCAAGGTGTCCCTGTCTCCTTCCCGGCCTTCCACTGCGCCAAGGCGCGCATTGATGCCTGCCACCTCCTATTGCACGCCAGCCAGGTCGGCCTTCCAGACCTCCCGCAAATCTAGTAACAGCTTTTTGATGTCACCTTTTGTGGAAGGTGAGTCATCCAAGTCCGATTCTTCTGACTGGTATACTGCGGTAGCGGCGTGTGGTGCCGGAGGGTTGCTTTCCTCCATAGAGGAGTCTGATTCACTGGCGCTTCGAGGCCTGCACAGCGCCATTTTGGGTTGTGTTTGCTGCTGCGGCCTCTCAAAGGAGCGCCTGATGTCGGGCAGGTAGGAGCCCTCCGGGCGGGCTAGTCTTTTGGTTTTTCGCCCCATCTCTCTGTTGGGGGTTTCAGCTCTGATGACAGCTTGGTTTTAGGGTCCCAGTGCTGTGGTTTTGTGGCTTTTTAGGTCTATTGTAGGCGTTGTGTGCAGGAGCTCCACACAAGCACGTCTTAGTCGTTGCTCAGCTGGCCACGCCCCTCGAAATGGGAGCATGTTAAGGCACAATATGCACCATATGAGATACCCTGGAGTGTCTACTTTTACAAATGGTATGCCTTTGTGGGGTTTTTTTTGAACAGTCAAACTGCTATAATACCCAAAATTGAAGCATAGGCCCATTAAATCTGTCTCTCAAAATTCTACTGTAAATACTGAATTTGGCACTGTAGCTTCACAAAATAGTGCCAAAGACATACAATGGGGGTATCATTTTACTCAGCCGATGTAGCCGAACACAAAATAACGTTTTGTACAGGAATAGCACACACCAACTTTACAATACACACATGAGAAGTTCTTTGTTATAAGTTTGTTTTCTTTTATGGCTATTAAGCTTACAAGACAAAAATACGAAATTCTAAAATCACTCCACATTAACCCCTTCAGGACGGAGTCAATAGTGCACGTTCTGATCAAAACAAAACGTAAACAAAAACTGGAATTTGCGCTATATGTCTGTTCAACCGTAATTCACCGCTGTCACATTAAGTGCACCCACACTTATTATATATCATTTTGTTCAGGAGAAACAGGGCTTTAATTTATCATTAACTATTCATATATGGAACATAATTTATTATGAATAAAATTTAAAAAAATGTGAGAAAATAAGATTTTTTTTAAAATTTGTATTTCCGTCTGCCATTTTAGCTGTGAATGTCATAATACTGTTACTGCACAAAAATGCACATATTTGTAATCAGCGATGTCTCACGAGTACAACAGTACCCCCCCATTAACAGGTTTTATGGTGTTTTGGAAAGTTACAGGGTCAAATTCCATTTTCAAATTGAAATTTGCCAGATTATTAATGTTACCTTTGAGACGGTGTGGTAGCCCAGGAATGAGAATTACCCCCATAATGGCATACCATTTGAAAAACTAGACAAGCCAAGGTATTGAAAGTGGGGTATGTTTAGTCTTTTTTAGTAGCCACTTAGTCACAAACACTGGCCGAAGTTAGCGTTCATATTTGTTTTTGTGTGAAAAAAGCAAAAAACGAATATTTGGCCAGTGTTTGTGACTAAGTGGCTACTAAGAAAGACTGGACATACCCCACTTGCAATACCTTGGGTTGTATACTTTTGCAAATGGTATGCCATCATGGGGGTAATTCTCATTCCTGGGCTACCATACGCTCTCAAAGGCAACATAACTAATCTGGCAAATTTCAATGTGAAAAAAATGAAATGCAAGCCTTATATGTGACTCTCTAACTTTCCAAAACACCATAAAACCTGTACATGGGGGGTACTGTTATTCTCGGAAGACTTCACTAAATCCAAATATTAGTGTTTTAAAACAGTAAAACATATTACAACAATAATATAGTCCATAAAAGTGTTCGTTTGTTAAAAATGCAAAAAACGTCACTTTTACTTAAAATATCATCGTTGTAATACAATTTACCAGTTTGAAACACTATTATTTGAGTTCAGCGAAGTCTCCCGAGTAAAACAGTACCCCCTATGTACAGGTTTTATGGTGTCTTGGAGAGTTACAGGGTCAAATATAGCGCTTGCAAATTACATTCTCTGCACTTTCTCCCTGTGTTGTCAGGCATGTCAATCAAATTTTAATTAATCAAATCACATAATTATGTTAAAAGATTACTTAAATATACATGTAGAATTTTAATATATATACATATACAGGGAGTGCAGAATTATTAGGCAAGTTGTATTTTTGAGGATTAATTTTATTATTGAACAACAACCATGTTCTCAATGAACCCAAAAAACTCATTAAAGCGGCACTGTCATGCCGAATTCCGTTTTTTTTTTAACCCCCCTCCCGCCTCAACTACATCCAATCGACCCCCTAGTCATCCCCAAATGCCCCTATGCCCCCCACATTACCTATTTTTTATTCTTTATTTTCTGCCCCGATCTATATTCAGGGCGCCGCCATCTTTGTGTGGGTAGGTGAAGTCCCTGTGGGACACGTCATCTGCCCACACTAGATAGCCCTGAGATTCCCGCACATGCCCAGTGAAATATCTGGACATGCGAACGGGAATTTCACCTATTCATTCATTCATCAGACAGACGAATGAATGAATAGAAAAAATCAGACGAACAAACTAACACTGTGTATCAGTGTTAGTTTGTTCGTTCAGTTTATTACAAGGAGGGAGCTACCGGCGTGCAGCTCCCTCCTTGCAATATGTAAAGACAGAAGCGGCAGGGAGCAGTGCTCCCCACCACTTCCTAAGCCCCCCAGGTCCCCTCCTCACTCTATGGGGGTCAATATGACCCCCATAATAGCACAGGGGAGATTAAAATCTCCCCAATGCCCCTACTCGCTATATCGCGAGTAGGGGCATGTCCACTAAACAGTGAGCAGCCTGTGGCTGCTCACTGTAAAAAAAAAAGGGTAATAAGGGGGGGACGGGTGGCCTACTGTCCTCCCCCGCCGGCCCCCACCCCTGGACGGCGGGTGGGGGCCATAATGGGAATGAGGGGGGACCTACTGTCCTCCCCTCAGGCCCCCACCCCTGGGCGGTGGGTGGGGGCCATAATAGTAAAAAGGGGGGGGGACCTACTGTCCTCCACCCCCCGGCCCCCACCCCTGGGCGGCGGGTGGGGGCCATAATAGTAATAGGGGGGGACCTACTGTCCCCCCCCCGGCCCCCACCCCTGGGCGGCGGGTGGGGGCCATAATAGTAATAAGGGGGGGGGGGACCTACTGTCCTCCACCCCCCGGCCCCCACCCCTGGGCGGCGGGTGGGGGCCATAATAGTAATAGGGGGGGACCTACTGTCCCCCCCCCCGGCCCCCACCCCTGGGCGGCGGGTGGGGGCCATAATAGTAATAAGGGGGGGGGGACCTACTGTCCTCCCCCCCCCGGCCCCCACCCCTGGGCGGCGGGTGGGGGCCATAATAGTAATAAGGGGGGGGGGGGATCTACTGTCCTCCCCCCCCCCGGGCCCCCACCCCTGGGCGGCAGGTGGGGGCCATAACGATAATGGGGGGGACCTACTGTCCTCCCCCCTCCCCCACCCCTGGGCGGCGGGTGGGGGCACTAAGTAAATTCCCCCCCCCCCCATCAAGGTGACTAGGGGTGCCCAAGCCCCTAGTCACCCACCCCCCACCCAAATAAAAAATGCCCCTACCTACCCCCCTCACCCTAAAAAATAGTGAGGGGGGAATAAAATTGCTAACCTGTAAAGTAAAATTAAACTTACCATTCGACGTCTTCTTTTTTCTAAAATCTTCATTTTTCAGCCCCAAAAAGGCCAAATAAAAAACCATCATAGCCGTCGAACTAAAAATAAAATAAAAAACCCGAGCGCAAAAAAAAAAAAACCCGACGAAAAAGAAAAAACCGGAGCGCACAAAAAAATAATCCATCTTCACCCATGGAGGGCTCCGCGCAGACTGAGCTCCGCAGGGCGGGGCAAGGCTTATAAAGCCTTGCCCCGCCCTGCAATTAGCCTAAGAACACTCTGATTGGTGGGTTTAAGCCAATCAGAGTGCTCTTTGTCATTTTACAAGCGTGGGAAAGTTCTTTGGAATTTTCCCACGCTTGTAAAATGTCACAGAGCACTGTGATTGGATGGCTTGAAATCCATCCAATCACAGTGCTCTGTGTCATTTTACAAGCGTGGGAAAGTTCTTTGGAATTTTCCCACGCTTGTAAAATGACACAGAGCACTGTGATTGGATGGCTTGAAATCCATCCAATCACAGTGCTCTGTGTCATTTTACAAGCGTGGGAAAGTTCTTTGGAACTTTCCCACGCTTGTAAAATGACACAGAGCACTGTGATTGGATGGCTTGAAATCCATCCAATCACAGTGCTCTGTGTCATTTTACAAGCGTGGGAAAATTCCAAAGAACTTTCCCACGCTTGTAAAATGACACAGAGTACTGTGATTGGATGGCTTGAAATCCATCCAATCACAGTGCTCTGTGTCATTTTACAAGCGTGGGAAAGTTCTTTGGAACTTTCCCACGCTTGTAAAATGACACAGAGCACTGTGATTGGATGGCTTGAAATCCATCCAATCACAGTGCTCTGTGTCATTTTACAAGCGTGGGAAAATTCCAAAGAACTTTCCCACGCTTGTAAAATGACACAGAGCACTGGGATTGGATGGATTTCAAGCCATCCAATCACAGTGCTCTGTGTCATTTTACAAGCGTGGGAAAATTCCAAAGAACTTTCCCACGCTTGTAAAATGACACAGAGCACTGTGATTGGATGGATTTCAAGCAATCCAATCACAGTGCTCTGTGTCATTTTACAAGCGTGGGAAAATTCCAAAGAACTTTCCCACGCTTGTAAAATGACAAAGAGCACTCTGATTGGCTTAAACCCACCAATCAGAGTGTTCTTAGGCTAATTGCAGGGCGGGGCAAGGCTTTATAAGCCTTGCCCCGCCCTGCGGAGCTCAGTCTGCGCGGAGCCCTCCATGGGTGGAGATGGATTTTTTTTTTGTGCGCTCCGGTTTTTTCTTTTTCGTCAGGTTTTTTTTTTTTTGCGCTCGGGTTTTTTATTTTATTTTTAGTTCGACGGCTATGATGGTTTTTTATTTGGCCTTTTTTGGGGCTGAAAAATGAAGATTTTAGAAAAAAGAAGACGTCGAATGGTAAGTTTAATTTTACTTTACAGGTTAGCAATTTTATTCCCCCCTCACTATTTTTTAGGGTGAGGGGGGTAGGTAGGGGCATTTTTTATTTGGGTGGGGGGTGGGTGACTAGGGGCTTGGGCACCCCTAGTCACCTTGATGGGGGGGGGGGGGGAATTTACTTAGTGCCCCCACCCGCCGCCCAGGGGTGGGGGCGGGGGGGGGGGCAGTAGGTCTCCCCCCCCTTATTACTATGATGGCCCCCACCCGCCGCCCAGGGGTGGGGGCCGGGGGGGGGAGGACAGTAGGTCCCCCCCCCTCTTATTACTATGATGGCCCCCACCCGCCGCCCAGGGGTGGGGGCCGGGGGGGAGGACAGTAGGTCCCCCCCCCCCTTTATTACTATTATGGCCCCCACCCGCCGGCCAGGGGTGGGGGCCGGGGGGGAGGACAGTAGGTCCCCCCCCCTACTACTATTATGGCCCCCACCCGCCACCCAGGGGTGGGGGCCGGGGGGGGGAGGACAGTAGGTCCCCCCCCCCTCTTATTACCCTTATGGCCCCCACCCGCCGCCCAGGGGTGGGGGCCGGGGGGGAGGACAGTAGGTCCCCCCCCCTTTATTACTATTATGGCCCCCACCCGCCGGCCAGGGGTGGGGGCCGGGGGGGAGGACAGTAGGTCCCCCCCTCATTATCTTTATGGCCCCCACCCACCGCTCAGGGGTGGGGGCCGGGGGGGGGGACAATAGGTCTCCCTCCCTTATTTTACTTTACGGCCCCCACCCGTCATTTAGGGGTGGGGGGCAATATTTTTTTTTATTTTTTTTCTACAGTGAGCGGTATAGCGAGTAGGGGCATATTATTTACTAATACCAAGTCATTTTTACTTGGTGTTAGTAAATTTGGCTGAAAGACCAATTTAGGTCTTTCAGCCTTTTAGTAGATAGCTCCCTGATACCGTGGGAATTAGGGAGTTATCTACTAAGCGGCTGCAAGATGCAGCCACAGCAATGAATAGGATCGGAGTTTCATTCATTTGAATGAAATTCCGATCCGAACAAAGTACCGAATTACATCCTAACACCAATGGAGAAACAGTGCTCATTCTGTTAGGATGCAATTCGGCAGTTTTGCCGGCGTTCTGTCTAAGTGACAGGACTTTCGGCAATACTGACAGGAAGCATTGTGGGAACTGGGAGGAAAGCTAGGGATCATGGGAAAATTGCTCTGACCAGCGGAAATGAAGCACACTTTGCTCCTCCGCTGGTCAGAGCTGGTCAAGCGGAGGAATCCTCCATAAGACAGAGTCCCTACTTTGTCTTATGATTTTAAAGAAAACTAAAGAAGAATGGAAGAAAAGAATAACAGATCCCGAGAGAGGGGGAGAAGAGGAAGAGATTGAGGAAAGGTAAGTTCGGCATGACAGTGCCGCTTTAATATCAAAGCTGAATATTTTTGGAAGTAGTTTTTAGTTTGTTTTTAGTTTTAGCTATTTTAGGGGGATATCTGTGTGTGCAGGTGACTATTACTGTGCATAATTATTAGGCAACTTAACAAAAAACAAATATATACCCATTTCAATTATTTATTTTTACCAGTGAAACCAATATAACATCTCAACATTCACAAATATAAATTTCTGACATTCAAAAACATAACAAAAACAAATCAGTGACCAATATAGCCACCTTTCTTTGCAAAGACACTCAAAAGCCTGCCATCCATGGATTCTGTCAGTGTTTTGATCTGTTCACCATCAACATTGCGTGCAGCAGCAACCACAGCCTCCCAGACACTGTTCAGAGAGGTGTACTGTTTTCCCTCCTTGTAAATCTCACATTTGATGATGGACCACAGGTTCTCAATGGGGTTCAGATCAGGTGAACAAGGAGGCCATGTCATTAGATTTTCTTCTTTTATACCCTTTCTTGCCAGCCACGCTGTGGGGTACTTGGACGCGTGTGATGGAGCATTGTCCTGCATGAAAATCATGTTTTTCTTGAAGGATGCAGACTTCTTCCTGTACCACTGCTTGAAGAAGGTGTCTTCCAGAAACTGGGAGTTGAGCTTGACTCCATCCTCAACCCGAAAAGGCCCCACAAGCTCATCTTTGATGATACCAGCCCAAACCAGTACTCCACCTCCACCTTGCTGGCGTCTGAGTCAGACTGGAGCTATCTGCCCTTTACCAATCCATCCATCTGGCCCATCAAGACTCACTCTCATTTCATCAGTCCATAAAACCTTAGAAAAATCAGTCTTGAGAAATTTCTTGGCCCAGTCTTGACGTTTCAGCTTGTGTGTCTTGTTCAGTGGTGGTCGTCTTTCAGCCTTTCTTACCTTGGCCATGTCTCTGAGTATTGCACACCTTGTGCTTTTGGGCACTCCAGTGATGTTGCAGCTCTGAAATATGGCCAAACTGGTGGCAAGTGACATCTTGGCAGCTGCACGCTTGACTTTTCTCAGTTCATGGGCAGTTATTTTGCACCTTGGTTTCTCCACACGCTTCTTGCGACCCTGTTGACTATTTTGAATGAAACGCTTGATTGTTCGATGATCACGCTTGAGAAGCTTTGCAATTTTAAGAGTGCTGCATCCCTCTGCAAGATATCTCACTATTTTTGACTTTTCTGAGCCTGTCAAGTCCTTCTTTTGACCCATTTTGCCAAAGGAAAGGAAGTTGCCTAATAATTATGCACACCTGATATAGGGTGTTGATGTCATTAGACCACACCCCTTCTCATTACAGAGTTGCACATCACCTAATATGCTTAATTGGTAGTAGGCTTTCGAGCCTATACAGCTTGGAGTAAGACAACATGCATAAAGAGGATGATGTGGTCAAAATACTCATTTGCCTAATAATTTTGCACTCCCTGTATATGTATTTAAATTCTACGTGTATACTAATGTAATCTTTTATGTAATTATATGTATTTATCTATATATATATTTTTGCGGTTATTTGTATTTTATATATAGATAGATATATATAGAATGTCATTCTAAGTGTATTTTGTTACCAATATATATATATATATATATATATATATATATATTAATAACAAAATACAGTTAGAATGAAATTACATATGGATATATAATTTATATTACATTTTGTTTCAATATTTTATTTATTTATTTTATATTTTTATTTATTTATTATTTTATTTATACGTGTATATATATTTAATATATATGTAGATCTATTATATATATATATATATATATATATATATATATATAATATACATATTATATATATGTAACGTCATTCTAAGTGTATTTTAATATTAATATATATACTTATATTAGTATTAAAATACACTTTGTATGACGTTACATATATATAATATGTATACATATTATATATATATAATATATATACATATTATATATATATAAAAATACTTTTAATTTATTTTTACACATGTTTAATTTTTTTTTTTTATTCTTCCTACCAGCAGGGGGACTGTCTGATATTTCAGACAGCCCCCCTGCTGGCAGATCCATAGCCAGCTATAGGGGGCCATGTGATCGCTCTTTGAGAGTGATCACATGGCCCCCGGGGGCCTCACTTGCCGGGGGAGGGCTGCCTGGGCTTTCAGGCAGCCCTCCAGAAGAGGATCGCGGCGGAGGTGAGTACCCCCTGGCTCCTGGGGCTGCAAGCCGTTACGGCGTTCCATGCCGCCGCAACGGCTTTAAATCCCATTTAAAGCGCAACGGCATGGAACGCCGTAACGGCGTTAAGGGGTTAAAAGTTTATTTTACTCCTTGTGCTTTGTGACCTGTAATTACCAAAAAAAAAACTTAAAATCCCAGACACATTATATATTCTGTAAATCAGAACAACTAAATTAATTTATTTTTAATTACTTTCCTTAACCTGCATGTTGTGGTCGTGACTTAAATATGAATATTAATTGTAACGGACCGTTTTGCACACAAGAGGTTAAAAACCGTTTAGGCGATATTCCCCTTTCCAGATGCACTGACAGCTACTGTAAGCACCAATCTCCCGAACTGCAAACTACACGAATTCACCAACTCCCGAACAGGAAACACACGAATACTGGAAACAGCCGAACAGGAAAAGCATACAATCAGCTTACACTCCTGGCAATCAGCATACAATCCAATTCCCCCAATAACGAGACGACACTTCGTTTTGAGGGTCAAGCAGGAACTGATTTACTGGGGCTACCTGCCCGGCTTTTATGCAGGACTCCCAACTGGTGGACACTCACCTAGGGGACCAGATGGGAAACTGGGAAACATATTGGACATTGACCAATCACAGACATACACCTTTAAACACTCCCACAATGCATCACAATCCCTCCTCTCTGTCCTGGAGGTAATTGGAAAGTAATCCAATTTTCTCCAAGGGCAGAGGCAAAACTCCATTAGCCACATGGCAGACAAAGGACAATAAAAGACTTAAAATTACATACTGTTACATTTATCACATAGAACATACACATTCTACCTATCCCCAGATAGCTTAGATCTGAGCGCACATTATTACCGGATGGCGCTCAGATCACATACATACAGTTAAATCGCCATGGAGCCAAAGTCTTTCATACACTCTTTCGGTATACGGCTGGGCTCCATGGCATAGCTATCTGGGGTAGCATGGATTTAACAGTCCGCAGAAAGGCACGAATACGCTTTTCTGCAGAGAAAATAAAAGGTTTTAACTGCCGGGCCATAGTCTAAAGGGAGCAGGCGAGCAACCAGGCTCCTCCAGTGGACAGTGGCGAGGCTGTTTTCGCCACATTAATCTCTTAATACATAATAATTAAGCAATACAGAACAACATTAATATTTTTATAGTTCATGGTATTATGGTTGAATATGTGGATAGAAAATACACAAAACGTAATATTAAATGTATATTTAATATAACTATAATAAATAAACAGATGCTAGCAGAATGTCAATTTATCACAATAATTATACAATACAAAACTACAACATATTACTTACAAAAGGCTGTTGGTTGCTAAATCTTATACAAAAGGCTATTACAGTTGCTAAATATTACAATGGATTCATATTACTTACAAGGCCCCAGCCCTTTGGCTGTGGTTAAGTCAGAGCTGGTACTACATCTTAGGTTCAGTCAGGTACAGGCAAAAAGAGCCAGAGTTTCTCCTACATCTGGTTTTTATTCAGCGTATTCCTTGTGATGTCACTGCCAGAAGCACATGTCTTCCTACACACTGCCCCTAGTGGTGCCTCCAAAGCATTACACTAAATATGCTTTCTATGTTGATGTAAAGTCATTAATAAATACCATTACACTGCACTAATTATGCACATTATTATTGCAAAAACTGCAAAAAAAAACATTTTTCTTTTTTTTTTGCATTTTTCTGTATTTTTTTAATAATACATAAGCATATATATATATATATATATATATATATATATATATATATGTGTGTGTGTGTGTGTGTTTCATCAAATTAAAGCCCTTTCTGTCCTTTAAAAACAGTATATACTATGTGTCGGTGCAATAAATTAGTAAAATGCAAATTGCAGTTGAACACAAACAACAACAAAAATGCAAAAAATTGCTTGTCATTAACCCCTTAAGGACAGAGCTTCAGAAGCTTGACTTACGCTTAATGACACAAGCAATTTTTGCATTTTCTTGCTGTTTGCGTTCAACCGCAATTTGCATCTCTCTCATTTATTGCACCGACACATATTATATACTGTTTTTTAAAGGACAGAAAGGGCTTTAATTTGATATAACATATATATATATAAATGCTTACTTATTATAAAAAAAAAATACAGAAAAATGCAAAAAAAATGAGAAATATTGTTTTTTTTTACAGTTTTTGCAATCATAATGTGTGCATAATTAGTGCAGGTTAAAGAAAGTAATTAAAAATAAATTAATTTATTTGTTCTGATTTACAGAATATATAATGTGTCTGGGATTTTAAGTTTTTTTTGGTAGTTACAGGTCACAAAGCACAAGGAGTAAAATAAACTTTTAATGTGGAGCGATTTTAGAATTTGGTATGTTTGTCTTGTAAGCCTAATAGCCATAAAATAAAACAAAATTGCCACACAAAAGTATATATTTATATAAAGTAGACATCACAGGCTATTTACCTAAGGTTGTTTTGACACTATATTGGAGTAAAATTGTGTTTTTGGGGGGTTTTCGCACACAAACGTATAACAAAGAACTTCTCATGTGTATTTTGTAAAGTTGGTGTGTGCTATTCCTGTACAAAGTTTTATTATGTGTTCAGTTACTTCTGCTGAGTACAACGGTACCCCCATTGTATGTCTTTGGCACTATTTTGTGAAGCTACAGTGCCATATAGGAGACCTGTCCTTTTCAGTATTCACAGTAGAATTTTGAGAGACGGATTTAATGAGCCTATGCTTTCATTTGGGGTATTATAACAGTTTGACTGTTCAAAAACCCCCACAAAGGCCTACCATTTGTAAAAGTAGACACTCCAGGGTATCTCATAAGGTGCATATTGTGCCTTAACATGCCCCCATTTTTTTACCATTACATGCCAAAGTATGTGGTAAAAAATAATTTTGTGCATTTTTTACATACGGATTGCATTTTTGCTGGGCATTTTGTATATTTCATATGTGCCACTAAGTTCAAACCCCCCAAATTATGCTCAGCTAAGTCTTCTGAGTAAAAGGACACCCCCATTGTATGTCTATGGCACTATTTCGTGAAGCTACAGTGCCATACAGGAGACCTGTCCTTTTCAGTATTCACAGTAGAATTTTGAGAGACGGATTTAATGAGCCTATGCTTCCATTTGGGGTATTATAACAGTTTGACTGTTCAAAAAAAAAACCACAAAGGCCTACCATTTGTAAAAGTAGACACTCCAGGGTATATCATAAGGTGCATATTGTGCCTTAACATGCCCCCATTTTTTTACCATTACATGCCAAAGTATGTGGTAAAAAATAATTTTGTGCATTTTTTGACATACGGATTGCATTTTTGCTGGGCATTTTGTATATTTCATATGTGCCACTAAGTTCAAAACCTAAAAATTAGGCACAGCTAAGTCTTCTGAGTAAAAAGACATCCCCAATGAATGTCTTTGGCACTATTTTGTGAAGCTACAGTGGCATATTGGAGACCAAGCCATATCAGTTTTTACAGAACTTTGAATTTTGACGCTGGGCCTATGTGCAATTTCCAAGCATCTTCGTAAGTTTTAAATTCAAACTACCCCACAAAGGCCTACCATTTCTTAAAGTAGACACCCCAGGGTATTTCAAAAGGCATATTTTGAACCTTAGCGTGGGATAATTTTTCCGCTAGCTTGTACCAGGTGTAGTGGTAATAAGCGTTTTTTCTGCCTTTTTGACACACAAAGTGAGTTTGCACAGTATATTTTGCAAACCTTATGTGTACCACCACTCTATAATACTTTATATGTTGCTCAGCTATGTCGGCTGAGTACAAAAATATCCCCGTATGTACCTTTGCCAGGTATATGTGGACATCGGAGGGGCACATTTGGGACACAGCCATTCCATTTTTTTTCAAACTTTAAATTTTTACGCTGTGCCCATGTCCCATTTTAGAGTATTTTACCAGGCTATATAATCCAAATACCCCATAAAGCCATACCATTTCTTAAAGAAGACATCCCAGGGTATTTCAAAAGGCATATTTTGAAAATTAGTGTGGGATCATTTTTCCGCTAGCTTGTACCAGGTGTAGTGGTAATAAGCGTTTTTTCTGCCTTTTTGACACACAAAGTGAGTTTGCACAGTATATTTTGCAAACCTTATGTGTACCACCACTCTATAATACTTTATATGTTGCTCAGCTATGTCGACTGGGAGGAAAGCTAGGGATCATGGGAAAATTGCTCTGACCAGCGGAAATGAAGCACACTTTGCTCCTCCGCTGGTCAGAGCTGGTCAAGCGGAGGAATCCTCCATAAGACAGAGTCCCTACTTTGTCTTATGATTTTAAAGAAAACTAAAGAAGAATGGAAGAAAAGAATAACAGATCCCGAGAGAGGGGGAGAAGAGGAAGAGATTGAGGAAAGGTAAGTTCGGCATGACAGTGCCGCTTTAATATCAAAGCTGAATATTTTTGGAAGTAGTTTTTAGTTTGTTTTTAGTTTTAGCTATTTTAGGGGGATATCTGTGTGTGCAGGTGACTATTACTGTGCATAATTATTAGGCAACTTAACAAAAAACAAATATATACCCATTTCAATTATTTATTTTTACCAGTGAAACCAATATAACATCTCAACATTCACAAATATAAATTTCTGACATTCAAAAACATAACAAAAACAAATCAGTGACCAATATAGCCACCTTTCTTTGCAAAGACACTCAAAAGCCTGCCATCCATGGATTCTGTCAGTGTTTTGATCTGTTCACCATCAACATTGCGTGCAGCAGCAACCACAGCCTCCCAGACACTGTTCAGAGAGGTGTACTGTTTTCCCTCCTTGTAAATCTCACATTTGATGATGGACCACAGGTTCTCAATGGGGTTCAGATCAGGTGAACAAGGAGGCCATGTCATTAGATTTTCTTCTTTTATACCCTTTCTTGCCAGCCACGCTGTGGGGTACTTGGACGCGTGTGATGGAGCATTGTCCTGCATGAAAATCATGTTTTTCTTGAAGGATGCAGACTTCTTCCTGTACCACTGCTTGAAGAAGGTGTCTTCCAGAAACTGGGAGTTGAGCTTGACTCCATCCTCAACCCGAAAAGGCCCCACAAGCTCATCTTTGATGATACCAGCCCAAACCAGTACTCCACCTCCACCTTGCTGGCGTCTGAGTCAGACTGGAGCTATCTGCCCTTTACCAATCCATCCATCTGGCCCATCAAGACTCACTCTCATTTCATCAGTCCATAAAACCTTAGAAAAATCAGTCTTGAGAAATTTCTTGGCCCAGTCTTGACGTTTCAGCTTGTGTGTCTTGTTCAGTGGTGGTCGTCTTTCAGCCTTTCTTACCTTGGCCATGTCTCTGAGTATTGCACACCTTGTGCTTTTGGGCACTCCAGTGATGTTGCAGCTCTGAAATATGGCCAAACTGGTGGCAAGTGACATCTTGGCAGCTGCACGCTTGACTTTTCTCAGTTCATGGGCAGTTATTTTGCACCTTGGTTTCTCCACACGCTTCTTGCGACCCTGTTGACTATTTTGAATGAAACGCTTGATTGTTCGATGATCACGCTTGAGAAGCTTTGCAATTTTAAGAGTGCTGCATCCCTCTGCAAGATATCTCACTATTTTTGACTTTTCTGAGCCTGTCAAGTCCTTCTTTTGACCCATTTTGCCAAAGGAAAGGAAGTTGCCTAATAATTATGCACACCTGATATAGGGTGTTGATGTCATTAGACCACACCCCTTCTCATTACAGAGTTGCACATCACCTAATATGCTTAATTGGTAGTAGGCTTTCGAGCCTATACAGCTTGGAGTAAGACAACATGCATAAAGAGGATGATGTGGTCAAAATACTCATTTGCCTAATAATTTTGCACTCCCTGTATATGTATTTAAATTCTACGTGTATACTAATGTAATCTTTTATGTAATTATATGTATTTATCTATATATATATTTTTGCGGTTATTTGTATTTTATATATAGATAGATATATATAGAATGTCATTCTAAGTGTATTTTGTTACCAATATATATATATATATATATATATATATATATATATTAATAACAAAATACAGTTAGAATGAAATTACATATGGATATATAATTTATATTACATTTTGTTTCAATATTTTATTTATTTATTTTATATTTTTATTTATTTATTATTTTATTTATACGTGTATATATATTTAATATATATGTAGATCTATTATATATATATATATATATATATATATATATATATATATAATATACATATTATATATATGTAACGTCATTCTAAGTGTATTTTAATATTAATATATATACTTATATTAGTATTAAAATACACTTTGTATGACGTTACATATATATAATATGTATGCATATTATATATATATAATATATATACATATTATATATATATAAAAATACTTTTAATTTATTTTTACACATGTTTAATTTTTTTTTTTTATTCTTCCTACCAGCAGGGGGACTGTCTGATATTTCAGACAGCCCCCCTGCTGGCAGATCCATAGCCAGCTATAGGGGGCCATGTGATCGCTCTTTGAGAGTGATCACATGGCCCCCGGGGGCCTCACTTGCCGGGGGAGGGCTGCCTGGGCTTTCAGGCAGCCCTCCAGAAGAGGATCGCGGCGGAGGTGAGTACCCCCTGGCTCCTGGGGCTGCAAGCCGTTACGGCGTTCCATGCCGCCGCAACGGCTTTAAATCCCATTTAAAGCGCAACGGCATGGAACGCCGTAACGGCGTTAAGGGGTTAAAAGTTTATTTTACTCCTTGTGCTTTGTGACCTGTAATTACCAAAAAAAAAACTTAAAATCCCAGACACATTATATATTCTGTAAATCAGAACAACTAAATTAATTTATTTTTAATTACTTTCCTTAACCTGCATGTTGTGGTCGTGACTTAAATATGAATATTAATTGTAACGGACCGTTTTGCACACAAGAGGTTAAAAACCGTTTAGGCGATATTCCCCTTTCCAGATGCACTGACAGCTACTGTAAGCACCAATCTCCCGAACTGCAAACTACACGAATTCACCAACTCCCGAACAGGAAACACACGAATACTGGAAACAGCCGAACAGGAAAAGCATACAATCAGCTTACACTCCTGGCAATCAGCATACAATCCAATTCCCCCAATAACGAGACGACACTTCGTTTTGAGGGTCAAGCAGGAACTGATTTACTGGGGCTACCTGCCCGGCTTTTATGCAGGACTCCCAACTGGTGGACACTCACCTAGGGGACCAGATGGGAAACTGGGAAACATATTGGACATTGACCAATCACAGACATACACCTTTAAACACTCCCACAATGCATCACAATCCCTCCTCTCTGTCCTGGAGGTAATTGGAAAGTAATCCAATTTTCTCCAAGGACAGAGGCAAAACTCCATTAGCCACATGGCAGACAAAGGACAATAAAAGACTTAAAATTACATACTGTTACATTTATCACATAGAACATACACATTCTACCTATCCCCAGATAGCTTAGATCTGAGCGCACATTATTACCGGATGGCGCTCAGATCACATACATACAGTTAAATCGCCATGGAGCCAAAGTCTTTCATACACTCTTTCGGTATACGGCTGGGCTCCATGGCATAGCTATCTGGGGTAGCATGGATTTAACAGTCCGCAGAAAGGCACGAATACGCTTTTCTGCAGAGAAAATAAAAGGTTTTAACTGCCGGGCCATAGTCTAAAGGGAGCAGGCGAGCAACCAGGCTCCTCCAGTGGACAGTGGCGAGGCTGTTTTCGCCACATTAATCTCTTAATACATAATAATTAAGCAATACAGAACAACATTAATATTTTTATAGTTCATGGTATTATGGTTGAATATGTGGATAGAAAATACACAAAACGTAATATTAAATGTATATTTAATATAACTATAATAAATAAACAGATGCTAGCAGAATGTCAATTTATCACAATAATTATACAATACAAAACTACAACATATTACTTACAAAAGGCTGTTGGTTGCTAAATCTTATACAAAAGGCTATTACAGTTGCTAAATATTACAATGGATTCATATTACTTACAAGGCCCCAGCCCTTTGGCTGTGGTTAAGTCAGAGCTGGTACTACATCTTAGGTTCAGTCAGGTACAGGCAAAAAGAGCCAGAGTTTCTCCTACATCTGGTTTTTATTCAGCGTATTCCTTGTGATGTCACTGCCAGAAGCACATGTCTTCCTACACACTGCCCCTAGTGGTGCCTCCAAAGCATTACACTAAATATGCTTTCTATGTTGATGTAAAGTCATTAATAAATACCATTACACTGCACTAATTATGCACATTATTATTGCAAAAACTGCAAAAAAAAACATTTTTCTTTTTTTTTTGCATTTTTCTGTATTTTTTTAATAATACATAAGCATATATATATATATATATATATATATATATATATATATGTGTGTGTGTGTGTGTGTTTCATCAAATTAAAGCCCTTTCTGTCCTTTAAAAACAGTATATACTATGTGTCGGTGCAATAAATTAGTAAAATGCAAATTGCAGTTGAACACAAACAACAACAAAAATGCAAAAAATTGCTTGTCATTAACCCCTTAAGGACAGAGCTTCAGAAGCTTGACTTACGCTTAATGACACAAGCAATTTTTGCATTTTCTTGCTGTTTGCGTTCAACCGCAATTTGCATCTCTCTCATTTATTGCACCGACACATATTATATACTGTTTTTTAAAGGACAGAAAGGGCTTTAATTTGATATAACATATATATATATATAAATGCTTACTTATTATAAAAAAAAAATACAGAAAAATGCAAAAAAAATGAGAAATATTGTTTTTTTTTACAGTTTTTGCAATCATAATGTGTGCATAATTAGTGCAGGTTAAAGAAAGTAATTAAAAATAAATTAATTTATTTGTTCTGATTTACAGAATATATAATGTGTCTGGGATTTTAAGTTTTTTTTGGTAGTTACAGGTCACAAAGCACAAGGAGTAAAATAAACTTTTAATGTGGAGCGATTTTAGAATTTGGTATGTTTGTCTTGTAAGCCTAATAGCCATAAAATAAAACAAAATTGCCACACAAAAGTATATATTTATATAAAGTAGACATCACAGGCTATTTACCTAAGGTTGTTTTGACACTATATTGGAGTAAAATTGTGTTTTTGGGGGGTTTTCGCACACAAACGTATAACAAAGAACTTCTCATGTGTATTTTGTAAAGTTGGTGTGTGCTATTCCTGTACAAAGTTTTATTATGTGTTCAGTTACTTCTGCTGAGTACAACGGTACCCCCATTGTATGTCTTTGGCACTATTTTGTGAAGCTACAGTGCCATATAGGAGACCTGTCCTTTTCAGTATTCACAGTAGAATTTTGAGAGACGGATTTAATGAGCCTATGCTTTCATTTGGGGTATTATAACAGTTTGACTGTTCAAAAACCCCCACAAAGGCCTACCATTTGTAAAAGTAGACACTCCAGGGTATCTCATAAGGTGCATATTGTGCCTTAACATGCCCCCATTTTTTTACCATTACATGCCAAAGTATGTGGTAAAAAATAATTGTGTGCATTTTTTACATACGGATTGCATTTTTGCTGGGCATTTTGTATATTTCATATGTGCCACTAAGTTCAAACCCCCCAAATTATGCTCAGCTAAGTCTTCTGAGTAAAAGGACACCCCCATTGTATGTCTATGGCACTATTTCGTGAAGCTACAGTGCCATACAGGAGACCTGTCCTTTTCAGTATTCACAGTAGAATTTTGAGAGACGGATTTAATGAGCCTATGCTTCCATTTGGGGTATTATAACAGTTTGACTGTTCAAAAAAAAAACCACAAAGGCCTACCATTTGTAAAAGTAGACACTCCAGGGTATATCATAAGGTGCATATTGTGCCTTAACATGCCCCCATTTTTTTACCATTACATGCCAAAGTATGTGGTAAAAAATAATTTTGTGCATTTTTTGACATACGGATTGCATTTTTGCTGGGCATTTTGTATATTTCATATGTGCCACTAAGTTCAAAACCTAAAAATTAGGCACAGCTAAGTCTTCTGAGTAAAAAGACATCCCCAATGAATGTCTTTGGCACTATTTTGTGAAGCTACAGTGGCATATTGGAGACCAAGCCATATCAGTTTTTACAGAACTTTGAATTTTGACGCTGGGCCTATGTGCAATTTCCAAGCATCTTCGTAAGTTTTAAATTCAAACTACCCCACAAAGGCCTACCATTTCTTAAAGTAGACACCCCAGGGTATTTCAAAAGGCATATTTTGAACCTTAGCGTGGGATAATTTTTCCGCTAGCTTGTACCAGGTGTAGTGGTAATAAGCGTTTTTTCTGCCTTTTTGACACACAAAGTGAGTTTGCACAGTATATTTTGCAAACCTTATGTGTACCACCACTCTATAATACTTTATATGTTGCTCAGCTATGTCGGCTGAGTACAAAAATATCCCCGTATGTACCTTTGCCAGGTATATGTGGACATCGGAGGGGCACATTTGGGACACAGCCATTCCATTTTTTTTCAAACTTTAAATTTTTACGCTGTGCCCATGTCCCATTTTAGAGTATTTTACCAGGCTATATAATCCAAATACCCCATAAAGCCATACCATTTCTTAAAGAAGACATCCCAGGGTATTTCAAAAGGCATATTTTGAAAATTAGTGTGGGATCATTTTTCCGCTAGCTTGTACCAGGTGTAGTGGTAATAAGCGTTTTTTCTGCCTTTTTGACACACAAAGTGAGTTTGCACAGTATATTTTGCAAACCTTATGTGTACCACCACTCTATAATACTTTATATGTTGCTCAGCTATGTCGGCTGAGTACAAAAATACCCCCGTATGTACCTTTGCCAGGTATATGTGGACATCGGAGGGGCACATTTGGGACACAGCCATTCCATTTTTTTTCAAACTTTAAATTTTTACGCTGTGCCCATGTCCCATTTTAGAGTATTTTACCAGGCTATATAATCCAAATACCCCATAAAGCCATACCATTTCTTAAAGAAGACATCCCAGGGTATTTCAAAAGGCCTATTTTGAACCTTAGCATGGGATCATTTTTCCGCTAGCTTGTACCAGGTGTAGTGGTAATGAGCGTTATTAAATTAATTTTTTAACTTTTTAAAACTTTTTTTACTTTTTAAAACTATTTTTTAAACTTTTGTTTTGCTTATTCATTCAGATTTAACATTTTTCTAAGCTTTTTCTTTTACCGTTAACCCCTAACTAGCAGTAAGCAGCACTAACAGTAAATTCCCCATTTTCCCATAACTCCCACCCACCCCAGCTAGCAAAATATTTAATTATACAATATTTAAATTAGTTAATTAAATTAATTTAACCCCTGAGGGTTAAAAAATAAATAAAAGTTAATCGTCAGGGGTTAAAAAAAAATTAGATCACAGTATAATACTGTGATCTGTATTTTGATCACTGTAGGCAGTGATAGACTGGCAGGTAAGGGGTTAATTTTTATTTGGACTGGGTAAAGGGTTTATTTTTTTTTTTTTTTTCTTAAACGTTATTAAAACTTTTTTTTTTTACTTAATTTTTTAACTTTTTTTTTTTTTTTTTTATATTCTTTATTTTTGTAGTGCATTAGAGGTAACATATATGCGCGAGGTACCCCGTCGGCAATCCTCTTGCAATGTCAAAGAGTACATAACAGTGGGGTTAACAGTAATACATGCACATTTTTTATATTTATAAATGAACAACTTCGGTTAAATGACGATGAGTATGCTTGGATAACATTTTGCAGAGTAACAATAGTACCGGTAGGGTAGACTAGGCCGCCAGGATACAGGTCCTGCAGATAGGGTATACAAGAAGGGGGTTCACCATATGCATGGGATCAGTACTTTGCCACGTCTAGGGTAACTGGGAGGGTATACTCATGTTACACTATGAAGATGGTAATCTTGAGACATATGTAGGTGAACAGATGTTATTGCGGCACTCAGCTAAGCTAAGGGGCTCACTTTGCCTTAACAGCAGGCACCCACTAGTACGAGAATATAGGTGAGACCGCGTTTTAACAGGTAGTACTATCTCAAGGGTAGATGGCGTCAGGCGCCATTGTGATTCATGCCACCGTGTCTGTTTCAAGGTAGGCCGGTCTAGGATACATAACAGGTAAGTGCCTTGTTCTTTAAAGAGAGTGCGTGTGCTTTGCTGCCACATTGCTCCGGTATAAGGAGCGCAAGTTAACACTATGACACTGGAGCGTGTATATGTCTGCTACTTGTCGTCATGAGTAAGGGCAGACCTAACGGTGTTTATGGAAAAGCTGTTATACAAGCTAGATATGTTATCTGGGTGCACTTAAATAGTTAGGTAGATATGTAAAACTGGAGAGATAATACGCTTAACAGTCAACAGTTTGCATATATAGAATAACCTGCTTAAGTAAAGTCGCTTATAGTTATGTTGGCGATGCTTAAGGTTATAAACGTGTGACTTGCTAACGGTATAACATAAATGCCTTGAGAGTCTAATATTAGGATTGAAGAGGTAGCATTATGCAATGTTCAGCAAGCTAGTATGTAAGGTACATGCCTATCTAGCAGTTTAAACAGATAAAACAGATTAGTGTGGTATCACTAGCAGAGAGGCACAACATAAGGGTTCTACTTAGGCAGTACGCTAGGTATATTAGTAAGATTAAGCTAGCATGAAGAAACCTGGATCCGAGTAGAGCATTGAAGAGTGCAATGACCCATCTTATTACATTCCAGGCTTAGAAAGCCCATGTGGGGCGATCGAGCAATGCAATAATAAAACAAATGATCGGTGAACCCGTTACAGGCTGGCCCTGCCTATACTGTAAAAGGCTACAGTGTTGAGACAGGAATAGGGAAAAGCAAAGCATTAAACGACAAATGAAAATAATGAATGCAAACTGGGTTCAGCTGCAGTTAAGAGTCCTTAGTGAGAGAAGAACAGGGCAGTTAGCTTGAAAGTCTCGATAGTCACTTAGCCCACGCCGGCTGCTGGAATGCCATCGTCCCCCAGAGTGGCTTCGTGCAAAGACAATCCACTCCCCACAGTCCGTGCAGGCTCTCTGGCTTCTCCTACCCGCTGTCGTCTGAATCGTTGGGTGGTGAGAACTCTGGATTGGCATCCCTCAATTATGGCTATGGGTGATGGGATGTTGAAAAGGAAAAACACTGGATTGGCGGTAGGCTGCCATAGCGAGATGAGAAGTAAGCGCTTAGTGTCAGCAGTCCAGGTAGGGTTTGCTGTATGTCAGTGAAACAAAATAAAATGCGGAAAATAAGGTAGTAACTGAAATACTGATTGAATGAAAAGTTCAATAAAGTCCCCGAGGTTTTAGGTTGCTCGATGGAGGTGGGTGGTGGGGCCCGGTATTGTCAGGTTAGGGCTCTGTCGGGGTTGAGGTGAATGCGCCTCATTTCGATTTAGGTGGTAATTGCAGCGTATGTAACTGGCGTGAGGTTCCGAGGTACAAATGGGGCACTGCCCGCTGGGTTCCAGCTGTGAGCCGGTGTGGTGGAGGCTGCGGGGCTCGCCTGAAGGATTAAGTCCCATGTAAGACCCAAGGTCTGTAGTAGTTCTGTTGAGTCTTGCGGGTCTTGGATCTTGTGGGTTGTCTCCCCGTGCATTACATGGAGTGAGTTGGGGGTCCGCCAGCGATACGGAATGTTGTGTTGCTGGAGTGTGGTGGTAAGGGGTCGGAGTGACCTGCGCCACGCCAAGGTGCCCCCTGACAGGTCCCCGTAGAAGGTCAGCTTGGTATTCTCAAATAGTAAGGGGGTCTTTCCCCTAAGTGCGGCAAGGACCGTCGCTTTGTCCGCTCCGTTATGAAAGGTGAGGATAGTGTCCTTCGTGGCTGAGGTAGGGGCTTTGGCAGATTTTGGGATCCTGAAAATAGCTGCGGGCACGATAGGTGCAGTATTACCTGGAGGTAGTATGCTGGTCAGAAGGCGTTTGACCATGTGCGGGACTTCTGTCTCCGGTAGCTCCGCTGGCAGCCCCCTGACCTTGATGTTAAATCGTCTCTTCGTGTCTTCCTGGGCGTCCAGGCGCCGCTCCAGCAACGCATTTTTGCGGTGCAGTTCCTGCATTTCACTTTGCAGAGTAGCAATGGTGCTCTTGTGTGTCTGAGAGGAGGCCTCTAGCTCAGTGATGCGGCCTGTCAGGCCTCTCAGCTCTCCCCTTAGGGCCGTTACGTCCGTGAGGATATTGCTTTGCAGGTCTGCCAGGAGGGCCTTAAGCACCCCCGTGGTCACTAGGTCGGCATCAGGGTCTTTTCTCGTAGTGCTGGAGGTTTTCTTTGGTTTCGGGTCCGGAGGTGGGAGGTATTCCTCCTCGGCTTCCTCGGAATAGTCGTCCGAGAAGTCCGTGCAGCCTCCATGGAGCGCCGCCATATTGGCCTCACTCGGGCCGCATGCTCTCCTCCACATTTCCCCGATTGTGAGCCCCGGGGTTGTTATTTCTGCCGCCTTCTTCTTATGTTTTCTTCCCATTTGGCTTGTGGGGTACTTGCGTGCAAGTAGCGGTGAGCGGTGACGGTTATGGCGATCTTTAGGCGAGATTTCTCGGATTTTGTCACGGAGCCCCTGAGTAGTGCGTCTGATCACCTCGAGTTGTCGACCGGAACCAATTTTTTAACTTTTTAAAGATTATTTTAAAACTTTTTTTAACGTTAACCCCTAGTTAGCCTAACACTAAATCCCCCAATTCCCCACTAACTTCCACCCTCCCCAGCTAGCTAAATTTATCATTTTAAAATATTTAAATTAATTAATAAAATAAATTTAACCCCTGAGGGTTAAAAAAAAAAAAGAATTAACCCTCAGGGGTTAAAAAAAAAATCAGATCATATTAAAATGTAATCCCTGCCAATTGATCACTGTAGTCAGTGATCAATTGGCAGGGAAGGGGTTAATTTTTTATTAATATGGGTAAAGGGGGGTGGGATTTTAATTTAACTTTTTTTTTTTAACACCAGGGGGCAGGATCACTGAAGATCCGTCTCCCTGCACTTCACACTGAACCCGGAAGTGCAGGGAGGCGGAGGTGAGTATACAGAGCACATGTGCCCGCTCTGACATGCTGTCAGAGCGGGCACATGAGCTGGGACAGCCCGATCCGGTGCAATTGCGGCGATCTGGGGTTAATTTTACCGCGTGACGGACGAGGTCCGTCACCCGTCGTTAAGGGTATCCCCAGGATGACGGACCTCGTCCGTCACCCGTCGTGAAGGGGTTAAGCGTAAGACAAGCTTCTGAAGCTGTGTCCTTAACCCCTTAAAACCGGAGGGCGTACTATTACGCCCTATTCTAAGCGGCTCTAAACGCTGCAGGGCGTAATAGTACGCCCTTCGTTTTTTTTTTACTCCCAGGGAGTCCCCCGCGGCAGATCCTTCCTCCTGCAGCCCCCCCGGCCATGTGAGAGTGAGGTCCTTGCGAGGACCTCACAATCACATGGCCGGGTTAGCTGGCTGCTGCATTGCCAGCAGGGGGACTGCCTGTAATGATAGTTAGTCCCCCTGTTGGCTGGAAATAAAATAAAATTAAATTAAAATAAGTGTAATTTTTTTTTATATACTTAGATAATATATATATATTATATGTATTAAGGCCGTTTGGCCTGTATTTGTGGGAGGGGCTTAAATTAATTCACTCCCCTATATAAGGGACACCCCTTACCTGACTCATATCGCTTGAGGTCAGCATCAGAATGACCCTCCCACCCACTCCTCATTTCAACGCTTTTTCTTTTCTTTCCATTTACTTTACTTTCTTACTCCTTGGTGGGCCCTCTTTATTTACAGGCCTACCGTATCGTCGGTCTCGGCACACCACAACCGACTCCCTTTATACTATCCTACGCTTATGCTGGATCCTTACTCCATATACGGCTATTTGCCCCTTACACAAATACCGGTCTTTGGGTGTACTACAGGCTTCTTAGACATTATCGCATTTCATGTACAAACCAACAAACCACTGCATCTTTCACCTACACACTGACCCCTATCAGTCATTTGGTGTACTACAGGCTTCTTAGACGTTTTTGCTTTTCACGTACAAAACAATAAACCACTGCATTTTCACCTACACACTGACCCCTACCGGTCATTCAGTGTACTACAGGCTTCTCAGACATTATTGCATTTCATGTACAAACCAACGAATCACTGCATTTGCGCCTACACACTGACCCCTACCGGTCATTCAGTGTACTACAGGCTTCTCAGACATTATTGCATTTCATGTACAAACCAACGAAACACGGCATTTTCGCCTACATGCTGACCCCTACCGGTCAATCGGTATACTACTTCTCAGACTTTATTTCACTTCATAAGCAAACAAACTAACTACAGCATTTTCACTTTTATACTGACTCCTATCTGTCAAATGGTAGGATTAAAGGGTATTTTTACCATACAATCAGCATTTCTGACCCCTACTGGTCAACAGCAAAACTGTCTTCACATGTCATATACAATTTACCAGCCAATATAAATTACACATAAGATTGTTTTAAACATAACCATAAACCATAAATTAAACTCCAGCACGGGCTCAACTTCAGGTTTAATTCACAATAATTTACATTTCACATCAAGACCAACAGTGGTTCTATCAACACTGCCACCTACAGGTCTGTCAAGAACATTGACAATTTTCATGGGGTTTTACAAACACCAAAACACTGACACCTATAGGTCAATAGACAAACCACATTTCACATATCAATCAGTATCCAATTACACTGCCACCTATAGGGCACTCGGCAGATCTCCAGTGCACTTGCATTTTGCAATACCATGTTCACTGACCCCTACCATTCAATAAGACATACAAAAATTCACATAGCAAGTACTATATCAAACATCTGGTATAAATACATATATTATTACACAGTAGCAGATGCATCTGTAGATACATAACTGGTAATATAGTTCACATACATTTTTCACAGCACGCTGCTCACACAACAGACTTTCCCCTACCAAGGGGACATACAAAATACAAGGTGGGGACAGACCACTTTTTCACTTGTACATATGGCACTTAATGGGTTAAGATTGATACATATTTAACCAGTATGGCTACGATGTTTAATATTTACACATCACGGCACTTTACTTTTCACATATACTGTACGTATTAAGATAAGCTTGGTCTATGCCACATTTCCTTATGCCATACGGCTTTATCCATTCAGGTTACAGTTACTACTAAAAAAACCTATACGGATTGTCAGGTTCAATAGCATACTACCAGGTACATACACCTGCTCATGTAGTTATCCATCTCTTACCTTCCCTGGAATAGTAATAGTGTACTGGCAATTAGGGTTCTAGGGCCCAATAGGTATTACCCCCTTTTTTCTCTGCATTATGCTTCGGTTAGTGGTCCCGCAAGGCCAACACCTCGCCTCACACTCGGAGGCATACACCCCTTGGGCCACTCGTGAGCTAGCCGCCTCGCATTGTATCATAGAGAGGGCCTCACCTGTCACTCCCCTTCCTATTTTCTGGTTACTGTCACTGAGAGGCCAACATCCTGCCACAACGTTCGGTGGCCACACAAAATCCCCTCACGCCAAGCATAGATAGAGCCTCTCAAGTCACTTGGCAACTAGCAGGGCCTCACCAGCAGGGCCGGTGCTAGGATTTTTGACTACACAGGCGAAGATGCATTTTGACGCCCCACCCCACGCCTCCCCCCCAAAAATAAACAATGCATCTTCACCTCTGTGTCTCGTAGCCCCCTTTTGAATTTCTTAGCCCCTTAAATGTTGCATATCCAACCTCTTCAATGTCTTACCCCTTTGGCCCCTTTGTGCCCTTTAGTGTGTCTCCTACAACCCCTCTTATGTATTTCTTACTTCCCCGCCAGCCCCTTTCTGTCTCTTTCTTCCCTCCAGTCCCTATCTATCTCTCTTTTTCTCCCACATAGACATGGATACAGGCAAAAATACATACATGCACAAATACACAAACATACAGACACACAACCATACAAGCACACAGACATAATTATTCAGGCACACAGTCACAAAGATATTCAGACACACAGTCCTAAAAGGCGCACAATCAAACAAACACAGTCATACAATCTACACATACAGGTACATTGTCGTGCAAACACAGACATACATTCATACAGACACAGGCACACACAGAAATACAGACACAGACATAAAGAAACAGAGAGGCATATAGAGACATACATACACAATGATACAGACAGACATACACACACACACAGACAGACATATACACACACACACTGACAGACATATACACACACACACTGACTGACAGACATATACACACACACACACTGACAGACAGACATATAGACACACACACACTGACAGACAGACATATACACACACACACTGACAGACAGACATATACACACAAACACTGACAGACATACACACACACTGACAGACAGACACATACACACACAAACACTGACAGACAGACACACACACACTGACAGACATATACACTCACACACACAAACACTGACAGACAGACACACACACACACACTGACAGACATATACACTCACACACACACACACACACTGACAGACAGGCACACACACACACTGACAGACAGAAACACACACACACTGACAGACAGAAATACACACACACTGACAGACAGAAATACACACACACTGACAGACATACACACACTGACAGACAGACACACACACACACACACACACACTGACAGACAGACACACACACACACACGGACAGACATACACACACTGACGGACAGACATACACAGACAGACACACACACACACACACACACTGACAGACAGACACACAGACACTGACAGACAGACATACACACACACAGACATACACTGACAGACAGACATACACACACACTGACAGACAGACACTGACAAACAGACACACACACACTGACAGACATACACACACACTGACAGACAGACATACACTGACAGACAGACACATACACACACACTGACAGACAGACATACACTGACAGACAGACATACACTGACAGACAGACACACACACACACACTGACAGACAGACATACACACACACTGAAAGACAGACATACACACACACACTGACAGACATACACACACACACACACAGGCATACACTGACAGACAGACATACACACACTGACAGACAGACACTGATAGACAGACACACACACACACACTGACAGACAGACAGATATACACACACACACACTGAAAGACAGACATACACACACACTGACATACAGACAGACATACACTGACAGACAGACACACACACACACTGACTGACAGACATACACACACACACACACACACACTGACAGGCAGACAGACAGGCATACACTGACAGACAGACACATACACACACACTGACAGACAGACATACACTGACAGACAGACAGACATACACTGACAGACAGACACACACACACACACTGACAGACAGACATACACACACACTGAAAGACAGACATACACACACAAACTGACAGACATACATACACACACTGACAGACAGACACACACACACACACACTGACAGACATACATACACACACACACTGAAAGACAGACATACACACACACTGACAGACAGACATACACACACTGACAGACAGGTTCAGGAGGGTGGCTTACCTGAGATCCAAAGTGCTGCCTGAGGTAGTTGGGAGTTGGAGGAGCTGGTCCTGCCCAGCCCCCTTCCTCTCTGCTCTCTTCTTGGGAGGACTTCCTCCCATGCTGACGTGAGGGGGCCGGCGGTAGCTCCGCCCCTGCTGGGTGCCAGCCGCGCTGTGTGCTACTGAGGGAGCAGGGATATGACGTGTTCATATCCCCGCCCCCTCCACAAAATCCGCGGCACTGCCGGCTTGCGCTCGGCCACGCTACAAGAAGTGACCGTCAGGAGAGGGGAGCTGTGCGCTTCCCTCCTGCCGGTCACCCGGACTTTTGCGCCCCCGGGCCGGTGCGCCCTAAGGCGGCCGCCTGAGCCGCCTTATGGACGCGCCGGCCCTGCTCACCAGTCACCAAAAAACACCAAGCCTAATCGTTTCGCCTTACGGCTTAGTTAGCAAGTCAGTACAAGACCCCTGGGTACAAATAATAATTGCAATCTTTATTGTTATTTAAGTATTTCTCAAAAAGATGGTGAAGAATCACCTCTTCCTAGCACCCCGGCTTATGACAGACTGGCAATCTCGAGTCAGTCACCACAGCCCTCACAAGGCTGGGCCTCACGCTACTGTACAACCAGCACCAACCAAAACTCGGTTACCTGGTACAATCAATTCTTATGACACACAAGACGTTAACCCTGCACGTATGATCCCAGTACATTGGGGAAGCAAGGCATATATATGTATGATGATGTATCTGTGATGGTCAGATCCAGGGATTCCAGGTAAATTAGGAACTGACCATCCCTTGGTTGGGTTAGCACTTGGAATATGTAGAGATGTTTATTTGTGCAGGACCCATACAGAAGGGATTTTGTCCCAAACAAATGGATGAGCACTCTCAGACTCCAGGTACCAGCACCTCTGAACTACCAGAGACAATTGATATGAGTAGTTGCATTGCATATAGACTGTTGCATATATGTTCAAATGGTTCAGGGCACATGACAAACCATGTGTCCAAATACAACTTACAAATAACGTACTCACCATCTGTACACACCAATGCATTTTCGACACTCCTGACTCATCACCCTTCCAGACTTGTAGTAGAGCTCTGGAGCTTCAAAGGGCTCCCTTACAGGTATCATAAATACACCTTCAAGGAATATAGCATGCCCTCACTTACAGTCAGCACAACAGAACCATTGGCTGTAAACACACTCATAGCCAAGATTTGCAGAGGGGTCTTCCAATCTCCACCATTTACAGCATGGCACCAAACAGAAACACATTGGTATTGTCACAAGAAAATCTTCCCTTAAACATAGACTAACCATAGACTTATTGGCACCACACACCTCCGCTACCCCAAGTCTCAATTCCCTCATACCCTCCGAGGAGTTTCCTTACTACACAACACCATTGATCTACCTTTACAGCTATCACTCAAGCATGGGTTGAAGCTTGATTAAGTAAGACCAATATCATCAACGCAGTAAACGGCTACCATCTACCCTACACACTGGCACTTACATGGCATAAAATGGGCAATCCTTTCCCCGCTCAACTTTCGGGCTACAGATTAGCCTACTATCGATATTCGCAGATACTCTGTGCTGGTTATGATAACATATCCAGAGGCATTACAGTCATACACTATCTAGAAGACTTCTTGTTGATCAAAGATAACATATTTTTCACTAGAAACCTCACGGCAGCATTTTCGGTTCGGTTCGGCATTCCGCAATTCGAGATTTCGGCAATTCGGGACTTTGGTTCGGCACTTCGGCTCTTTGACACTTCAACACTTCGGAACTTAGGCACTTTGACACTTCTGAACTTCGGAATTTGAGAACTTTGGCATTTTGGAATTTCAGGACTTCGGCACTTCTCTTGCAGCCGCTTAGTAGATAACTCCCTAATTCCCACTACTTGGATGATTTTTTGTTTGTTGGGCCGGCCGACTCGCGGGAATGTGTTGAGTTGTTGGGTTCATTTCGGGTGGTCGCATGGGAGTTCGGAATCCCGGTGTCAGAACAGTAGATGGTAGGGCCAGTTTCCACGTTGTGGTTTCTGGGGATCGAAATCGATATGGTGCACAAATAGGTAGTTTTCCTGGAATTGGTGAACCAGGGGAAGGGTATGAGGAAGGTCCAATAACGTCGGATGCAGGTACTGTTGGGGCACTTAGCATTTGCGTGCCGAGTCCTCTCAGTGGGTTGGGCGTTTTGTCGTCGTTTGTCGTTAGAGACGGTGAGCATTCGGGAACCGCATCACTTCATCGGGTCAACGAACGACTCAGGGAGGAACTGCAGGTATGGAGTTTGTTCTCAGGGACCTACAATGGGCATTCGTGTTGGCTGAGGGCAGCCAGGTCCAATGGGGCACTGGATCTTTTTAAGGATGCTTTGGGCTCCATCAGCTTCGGATCGTTTTTTGGGGTCACTGGTGCACGGAGGCTTGGCCATCGGTTTGGAAGGATCTTGTCCTGCATCTTTTTGGGACCTCGCTTTGGAGGCCTAAGGGATCTGGTGTCCTTGTCTCCAGCGTCGTGGCAGACATATGGGTTGGTGTGGTCGCAGTGGCTGTCCTTTATCGACGGGGAATGGAGGATTGCTTCGGAGTCGGGGAGATTTGAAGTTATGTTGCTGTTCCTGTCGGCATTGCAGTCTCAGGGTAAGTCATGTGCATCAGCGGAACGAGCGATGTCGGCCTTGTCTTTTGTTTCGCTTTTTAGGGTGGAGGGATCTCACGAAAGAGTTCTAAGGTTGGAGTGTGGAAGGTTGGAGGCTTAGGAAAGGTGAGGATTGTCGGAGACTAATTTCGGTGGACTTCTGAGGTTTTGCTGTGTCGGTTTGCGTTCTCCCTTTGTTTTTTTGGAGCGTTTCGAGTGGGGGTATTGGCGGCGCCCAACTTGCAGTCGGTGGCTCCTATGTTGCTATCAGATGTTCGGCTGTCTGAGTCTTCGTTGGATCTTCAGGTGCGTTGATCAAAGACCGACCAGGTAGGTCGCAGAGCGTGTGTGTGTATATTGAGGCCGCCAGGGGCACCTTTTGTCTGGTTCAGTTGGTCAGGGCTTATTTGAATGCGATGCTGGGGGCGTCGTCTATATTGGTGCATCAAGATGGGTCACCTTTGACTCGATACCAGTTCTCCTCATTGATTCGGTTGGCGTTGCGTGCCTGCAGAGTGGACGCCCCTGGGTATTCTGCTCACTCTTTTCGGATTGGGGCCGCCACGCAGGTGTCTTAGGTTATTCAGAGGCTGCGATTAAGCGTTTGGGCAGATTGGACTCGGCTGTACCTTCGGACGCACTTGTTGTAACGCTTTCCTCTCTTGTAGGTCCCCCTCATTATGTGTGCATCCTCATATGTTTACTGGGCAGCTCGCAGAGCAGTGGTAAGGTCCTACGACAGGAACTTGGGCTTCCCGTATGAAGTGGCCAGGGTTCCGTGGTGGGGGATTAGGGGGCTTTCCTGGGGTCAGTTTTATGACGATTGTGTTGCACATGGGTGGGAACGATATGGGCTGGATGAGAACGGAAGATTCTGCATAGAAGGGCGACAATGTGGTCTTAATGAGGAGAGATGGAGTTCATCTGACGGGGATTGGTCTGGACATTTTTAACTTATGACTACAGTCTGGGTTGGAGGTGGCGCTGGCTGTGGCGGGCGCGATGCCGACCAACGGGGCTAGTCTTGGTCGACATCGCGGTGGTGGTGCTCCTGGCCAGCGAATTGGAAAGTGATGAGAAATGAGTCGGCTTGGGGAGTCACAGCCTGCTGAGGGCTGATGGCAGTAGGCAGGTTGATACAAACTTTGGACAAGAAAGTGGTACCTGTCTGATGGGGGAAGTTACTCAACAGCTAACAGTTGGATAGAATGCTGGTCCATTAAAAAGTTGTAAAATACACATAGGGCATCATGAAGGAGCAACATCTCCATGGCATACCACAAACTAATGTAGCGTGCATACCCACAGACAAGCTTCAATCGGAACTCCCAACAGAGACACACTCGCTATGGGGATATACCACAAACACATGGGTCACCCCGTTATAACCACACAGTCCAACTAAAACAAAATGTGCAAATTATTGAACGCCATGTCAGTTGTTTAACTGTGAATATTTGACCACATGGAAGTGGCAACTAGGAATGTTATTTACTATGCAACATGCACCAAAAATAAAGAATTTTAAACATAAAAAAAAGTTGTAAAATAATAAAGCTGTGGCCGTTGCCCTTACCCATATTTCTGGTCTCATGTGTTTTTGTTGGGGCAACTGGGGGAGAGAATTGGTCAGCAGTTAAGAAGATTGCAGTGCTTACAAAGGACAGTTTAAGTCAAGTAAAAACTACCTTCACCTGCCCTCCATGGCCACTTAAAGATGATAGCAATTGTTAAAGAAGTGGGTTTAAATAGGCGGACGTTTTACTGTTTTGAAACACTAATATTTGTGTTCAGCAAAGTCTCCAGAGTATAACAATAACCCCCATGTACAGGTTTTATAGTGTTTTTGAAAGTTATAGGGTCAAATATAAGGCTTGATTTTCCTTCTTTTTTTTTTACATTGCAATTTGCCTGGTTGATTATGTTGCCTTTAAAAGCGTATGGTAGCCCAGGAATGAGAATTACCCCCATGATGGCATACCATTTCTAAAAGAAGACAACCCAAGATATCGCAAATGGGGTATGTTCAGTCTTTATTAGTAGCCACTTAGTCACAAACACTGACCAAAGTTAGTGTTCATAATTGTGTTTTGCATTTTTAAGACGCAAACAAATATAAAGCTAACTTTGGCCAGTGTTTGTGACTAAGTGGCTACTAAAAACGACCGGACATTCCCCATATTGAATACCCTGAGTTGTCTACTTTAAAAAAAAATATGTACATGTGGGGTGTGATTCAGAGATTTATGACAGATAACAGGTTACAATGTCAATGTTGATAAATTTTAAAAATATATATTTTGAAACTGCAATTTCCTACTTGCACTTATAGCGCTATAACTTGCAAAAAAAAAAGCACGTAAACACTGTTTTTAACCCCTTAAGGACCGGACTGTTTTTGCGATGTTGTACATTTGCGACCAGGCATCTTTTTACACTTTTGTGGTGTTTGTGTTTAGCTGTAATTTTCCGCTCTCTCATTTACTGTTCCCATACAAATTATATATTGTTTTTTTCAGGACAAAAGGGTCTTTCTTTACATACCATTATTTATATAATCTCATGTGATTTAATTTTTAAAAAATGAAAAAATATGATGACAAATTTAAAAAAATACATTTTCTTTTACTTTTATGTGAAAAATCTTTTACGCATCTACAAAAGCGAATGAAAAAAACTGCTAAATAGATTCAAAAGTTTGTCCTGAGTTTAAAAATACCCAGTGTTTACATGCTTTTTGCTATTTTTTGGCATGTTATAGGGCCAGGGCCGGACTGGGAAAAAAATTAGGCCCGGGCATTTTTCAATCCGAGCGGCCCCCTAAGGGGGCGGGGCCAGAGAGGGTGTGTTTTGTCATCACTAATGACAAGCACGCCCCCTCTCAAATTGAGCATGTTGGTTCAATGTGCAGAGCCGCGCTGAAGAGCTCTGGCATTAGAAAAAGGCCCTGAATTTGTTCTGCGCAGCGCAAGCAAATTTAATAACATGCTTGCGCTGTGTTTACTTTTAAATTGTCTCTGGTGTCTCCACAAGTGGGATACCAGAGGACAAAAGGGCCAGGAAAGTGTATGGTGCATGTGTTTGGAGCCTGTTTGAGGGATTGCGTGTGTGTACAGTGTGGTGTGGTATTGTGTAAATAGGTCAATTTAATTTGTGTTTGTGGTGTAATATGTGTGGCTAGGGGCTGTAGAGAGTGTGTGTATAGAGGGCATAGTGTTATAGGTGATGTAGCGAGTGTGTGTATACGGGCTGTAGTGTGTGTGTATAGGTGACGTAGTGTGTGTAGGGGTTGTAGAGAGGGTGTGTTTAGAGAATGTTGTATGTGTTTGCTGACAAGGAATGCAGTGTGTGTGTGTGTAGGAGTTGTAGTGTAAAGGACCCAGAGTGTGTATAGGAGAGTGTGTGTGTGTGTGTGTATATAGAGGATTAAGAGTGCATATAGGGTAAGGGATCTAGCGTGTATCTGGAGCGTAATGTGTGTAGTGGTGCAGTGTGAGGGTTGCTGTAGTGTATGTGTGTGTATATATATATATATATATATATATATATATATATATATATATATATATATAGACGTATTGTATGTGTGTATGTAAGAGGGGTGCTGTGTGTGAGGGTGTTTTTATCTGCCGTCACATTCTAGGTTTCTAATTTTCTTTGTTAAAGGGACACTCCAGGCACCCAGGCCACTTCTGCTCATTGGAGTGGTCTGGGTGCCAACTCCCACTACCCTTAACCCTGCAAGTGTAATTATTGCAGTTTTTTATAAACTGCAATAATTACCTTGCAGGGTTAAGTCCTCCCCTAGTGGCTGTCTACTAGACAGCCACTAGAGGTCACTTCCTGCATCATAGCACAGATTATCTGTGCTAGAGCGTCGCTGGACGTCCTCACGCTGTGTGAGGACCACCAGCGTCGCTCTATTCCCCATAGGGAAGCATTGAAATTAATTTTCAATGCTTTCCTATGGGGTGCGCCAATGCGCATGCGCGGCATTGCCGCGCATGCGCATTGGGACTCCTCGGCCGGTGGGCGGGATCAGTCTTGCCCACCGGCCGACGGAGGAAGAAGGTGGAGCGGACGGGGTGGAGGAGCAGACACCGACGTGGGACATGTCGCTGCCTGAGGTAAGTGACTGAAGGGGTTTTCACCCCTTCAGTAACCGGGGATTGGGGGGTGGGAGGGAGAGGGACCCTCCAGTGCCAAGAAAACTGATTGTTTTCCTGGCACTGGAGTTTCCCTTTAAATCACTGAGGGTTAATAAATATATATATATATATATATATATATATATATATATATATATAATCATAGATTAATAGGAGCACTCAAAAGGACTTATTTTCTGTGTTTTTTAATGTGGCAAAAAGTTTACATCAAAGTGTAACGCATCAAATCTCAAATCAACGTTTCGACCCCTAAGGGTCTTTTTCAAGATCATCTTGAAAAAGACCCTTAGGGGTCGAAACGTCGATTTGAGATTGATGCGTTACACTTTGATGTAAAGTTTTTGCCACATTAAAAAACACAGAAAATAAGTCCTTTTGAGTGCTCCTATTAATCTATGATTATATGTTTGGACGTTGGTAGCACCAAAGGCAAGAACAACGTGAAAGCTGTTTAAGGGTGAGTGCCTAAATCATACCTTTATATTTATATTTATTTATATATATATATATATATATATATATATATATATATATATGAGGGTGCTGTGTTTGAGGGTGCTGTGTGCGCGCGTCTGGGGGCGCTGTGTGCGTTGTGTGTGTCTGGGGGTGCTGTGGGTGTTGTGTGTGTCTGGGGGTGCTGTGGGTGTTGTGTGTGTCTGGGGGTGCTGTGGGTGTTGTGAGTGTCTGGGGGTGCTGTGGGTGTTGTGTGTGTCTGGGGGTGCTGTGGGTGTTGTGAGTGTCTGGGGGTGCTGTGTGTGTTTGGGTGCTGTGTGTGTGTGAATGTATTTTGTATTTAAATTAAAAGATATATTTTTGTATTAATAATAAAAAAAAAAAAAAAAAAAAAAAGTTATATCCCCCCCTCCCTTCTTACCTTTAGCCGTTCTGCCATGATGTGAGCCGTTCTGCCATGAGGGGGGGACCATGCTTCCTTCCCTGGTGGTCCAGTGGTGAGAGTGAACTCTAGCCTGCAGGCTAGAGTTCACTCTCGCGAGATCTGAGCGTTGCTGCGGTAACCGCGGCAACGCTCAGACCTCGCGAGAGGACCTGGCGGAGCTGCTGGATAGAGCTCCGCCGGTCCTCTCCTCCCTCCCACACTCCCCAGCCAGCGGCCGCCTTTAACAGTGCCTGTGGGCCGGTGAGGGAGATCTTTGATCTCCCCACCGGCCCATGGAGGCACAGAGCGGGGCCGGCCCTTGGGTAGCGTGCTGGCCCTGCAGGGGCTGGCAGGGGAGATCCTGTGATCTCCCCTGCCGGCCTCGGCCCCACGGCCATCGCGGCCCACCGGGCATTTGCCCGGTGTGCCCGATGGCCAGTCCGGGCCTGTATAGGGCTATAAGTACAAGTAGGATATTGCGGTTTCAAAACATACATTTTTAAAATGTATCAATAGTGACATTGTAACACTATTATCTGTCATAAATCGCTGAATAACACCCCACATGTACATATTTTTTTTAAAGTAGACAACCCAGGGTATTCAATATGGGGTATGGCCAGACTTTTTTTAGTAGCCACTTAGTCGCAAACACTGGCCAAAGTTAGCGTTCATATCTGTTTGTGTGTGAAAAAAGTAAAAAACTAAATTGAACGCTAATTTTGGCCAGTGTTTGTGACTAAGTGGTTACTAAAAAATACTGGACATACCCCATTTGCAATACCTTGGGTTGTCTTCTTTTGCAAATGGCATGCCATCATGGGGGTAATTCTCATTCCTGGGCTACCATACGCTCTCAAAGGCAACATAACCAACCTGGCCATTTTCAATGTAAAAATCTTTGACCCATATATTTGACCCTGTAACTTTCAAACACGCTATAAAACCTGTACATGGGGGGTACTGTTATACTCAGGAGACTTTGCTGAACACAAATATTAGTGTTTCAAAACTGGAAAATGTATCACAACAATTATATCATCAGTAAAAGTGCTGTTTGTGTGTGAAAAATGCAAAAAAATCACTTTCACTGACAATATCATCGCTGTGATATGTTTTACTGTTTTGAATCACTAATATTTGTGTTCATCGAAGTCTCCCGAGTAAAACAGTACCCCCCCATGTACAGGTTTTAGGGTGTCGTAGAACTTTACAGGGTAAAATACAGTGATAGCAAATTCAATTCTCTGGACTTTCGGCCTGGGTTGGCAGGCAGGTTCCTTAAATTGCAATCAATAAAATAACTTAATTATGTAAAAATATTACATAAATACGCACGTAGAATTTAAATATATATGCATATTTATATATTTGAAGTCTACGTGTATATTTATATAATTATTTATGTAATTTTGTATATGGACATATGAATAGTTTGTATTCTTTTTATTTATTTATATATACATAGATATATATACAATTTCATTCTAAGTGTATTTTGATATAAATATATATATATATATTAATATCAAAATGCAGTTAGAATAAAATTTCGTATAGATATATAATTTTTAAAAAAAATGTATTATTATTTTTGCATGTTTAATTTAATTTAAATTACTTATTATTTGTATTTTATAATAATATATATACAATATATATAGTTATTATATATATTATATATATACGTGTGTAATTTAATTATAAGTGTATTTTTATATTAATATATGTACATATTAATATAAAAATACACTTAGTATGACATTATATATATATATGATATATAGACATGTATTATATAGATATATTATATGTCTATATATCATATATATATATATACACACATATATAATTATTATTTTTTTATTAACTTTAACTTTATTTTTTCTTTGATTTTACAGTTGCAGGGAGACTGCCTGTCAGCACAGGCAGTACCCCTGCAGGCAGACACACGGACACCTATTGTGACCATGTGGTCGCCCTGATGAGCGATCACATGGCCCCAGGGGTCCTAATCCGCCATGGGGAGACTGTCTGGGCTGCAGGCAGTCTCCCCACAACGGGAGCACCGCCGATCGCCGCCGGGGGAACGACGGCGATCGGGTAAGTACATCTTAAAGTTAGGACGGTTCCGGACCGTCATCGGTCGGCAATGGAAAAATGCCGATGATGGTCCTGAACCGTCCTCCGTCCTTAAGGGGTTAAACTCAGGACAAAATTTGTAATCTATTTAGCAGTATTTTCCATTAGCTTTTGTAGATAAGCAAAAGATTTTTCAAGTAAAAGACAAAAAAAACATGTTTTTTTGTTTAAAAAAATTCACCATACTTTATTATTATTTTTTTAAGTAAATTATATGACATGATACAAATAATGGTATGTAAAGAAAGCCCTTCTTGTCCTGAAAAAAACAATATATAATTTGTATGGGAACAGTAAATGAGAGAGTAGAAAATTACAGTTAAACACAAAAAACACAAAAGTGTTAAAACAGCCCTGGTCCTTAACGTACAACATGGCCAAAACAGTCCGGTCCTTAACCCCTTAACGACGAGTGAAGGACGAGGTCCGTTACTCAGGGGATTGCCTTAACGACGAGTGACGGACCTCGTCCGTCACCCGTTAAAATTAACCCCAGATCGCCGCAATCGCGGCGATCGCGGGGTTAAGGGTGCTCCGGTCTGCCTCTGTATTAGAGGCAGACCGGGAGCACAGGATCGGGCTGTCCCAACACATGTGCCCGCTCTGACAGCATGTCAGAGCGGGCACATGTGCTGTGTATACTCACCTTCCGCCTCCCTGCACTTCCGGGTTCACTGTGAAGTGCAGGGAGACGGATCATCAGTGATCCTGCCCGCTGTTGAAAAAAAAATAAAGTTACATTAAAATCCCACCCCCCTTTACCCATTTTAATAAAAAATTAACCCCTTCCCTGCCAATTGATCACTGACTACAGTGATCAATTGGCAGGGATTACATTTTACTATGATCTGATTTTTTTTTAATAAATTTAGCTAGCTGGGGAGGGTGGAAGTTAGTGGGGAATTGGGGGATTTAGTGTTAGGCTAACTAGGGGTTAACGTTAAAAAAAGTTTTAAAATAAGCTTTAAAAAGTAAAAAAATTAAGTTAAAATTTTTTTTAATAACGTTTAAGTAAAAAAATAAACCCTTTACCCAGTCCAAATAAAAATTAACCCCTTCCATGCCAGTCGATCACTGCCTACAGTGATCAAAATACAGATCACAGTATTATACTGTGATCTAATTTTTTTTAACCCCTGACGATTAACTTTTATTTATTTTTTAACCCTCAGGGGTTAAATTTATTTAATTAACTAATTTAAATATTGCATAATTACATATTTTGCTAGCTGGGGTGGGTGGGAGTTATGGGAAAATGGGGAATTTACTGTTAGTGCTGCTTACTGCTAGTTAGGGGTTAACGGTAAAAAAAAAAGCTTAGAAAAATGTTAAATCTGTAAAAAAAAGTATTACAAAAGTTTAGGAAACTTTAAAAAAATGAATAAGCAAAACAAAAGTTTAAAAAATAGTTTTAAAAAGTAAAAAAAGTTTTAAAAAGTTAAAAAATACATTTAATAACGCTCATTACCTCTACACCTGGTACAAGCTTGCGGAAAAATGATCACACGCTAAGGTTCAAAATATGCCTTTTGAAATACCCTGGGATGTCTTCTTTAAGAAATGGTATGGCTTTATGGGGTATTTGGATTATATAGCCTGGTAAAATACTCTAAAATGGGACATGGGCACAGCGTAAAAATGTAAAGTTTGAAAAAAAATGGAATGGCTGTGTCCCAAATGTGCCCCTCCAATGTCCACATATACCTGGCAAAGGTACATACGGGGTATTTTTGTACTCAGCAGACAAAGCTGAGCAACATATGAAGTATTATACAGTGGTAGTACACATAAGGTTTGCAAAATATACTGTGCAAACTCACTTTGTGTGTCAAAAAGGCAGAAAAAAACGCTTATTACCACTACACTTGGTACACGCTAGCGGAAAAATGATCCCATGCTAAGGTTCAAAATATGCCTTCTGAAATACCCTGGGGTGTCTACTTTAAGAAATGGTAGGCCTTTGTGGGGTAGTTTGAATTTAAAACCTGCGAAGATGCTTGGAAATTGCACATAGGCAATTAGGTAAAGTTAAGTAAAAACTGATATGGCTTGGTCTCCTACATGGCACTGTAGCTTCACGAAATAGTTCCAAAGACATTCATTGGGGGTGTCTTTGTACTCAGAAGACTAAGCTGAGCATAATTTGGGGGTTTTGAACTTAGTGGCACATATGAAATATACAAAATTGCCCAGCAAAAATGCAACCCGTATGTAAAAAAATGCCCAAAATAATTTTTTACCACATACTTTGGCATATATTGGTGGAAAAATGGGGGCATGCTAAGGCACAATATGCACCTTATGAGATACCCTGGAGTGTCTACTTTTACAAATGGTAGGTCTTTGTGGGGTTTTTATGAACAGTCAAACTGTTATAATCAGGGGTCAAGTCCTGGGGAATAAAGTGTGGGAACTCTCCCAAGATTCCCTCTCCACCGCAAAAAAATAATAAAATACACTTGTGTATTCGTGTATATACACACACGCGTGCACACACAGAGACACACATATACATATACGCCTGCACATACACACACACAGACACACATACTCAGACACACACACACACACAGAACACATACATACACTCAGACACATACACTCACAGACACATGCACATACACTCACACTCAGACACACACAATCACACTCAGACACACACACTCACACTCAGACACACACACTCACACTCAGACACACACACACACTCATACTCAGACACACACATATTCACAGACACACACACATTCACAGACATGTTCACAGACACACACATGCATTCACAGACACACACATACATGCATTCACAGACACACACACATGCATTCACAGACACACACAACCACATGCATTCACAGACACACACATACATTCACAGACACACACACAAACATTCACAGACACACAGACACACACATTCACAGACACACACACACATTCACAGACACACACATTCACAGACACACACATTCACAGACACACACATTCACAGTCACACACACACATACATTCACAGTCACCCACACACATACATTCACAGACACACACACACATACATTCACAGACACACAGATACTCAGACACTCACACACACACACAGAAATTGTTTGTTTGTTTTTTATCTAAAAAATGTCCACCCAGCCTCCCTACCTGGAGAGCTGGCGTGGACGTGTTCCTGGGGTCCAGTGGGGCAGGCGTCTGTCTCCATATCACACGCGGCGAGGGAGCTGTGTCCTCCCTGCTCCCTCGCGCCGCGCAGGCTGTCTGCTGATGCCAGGAGCCGGAAATGACGTCATATTCCGGCTCCCAGCATCAGCAAACGGCGCGTGGCGAGAGGGAGCAGAGAGGACACAGCTCCCTCGCCGCGTGTGACAGAGAGAGAGCCACCCGCCGGGGGGGGGGGGGGGGGAGGGTCCAGCAGGTGGCCATTAGGCCACCTCTTGGGCCCCCCCATGACAGGGGAAACACGGGGGCATTTGGGAGCGGCATGAGTCCTGCAGCAACAGCGGGAACGGCGTTCCTGCTCAAACGAAAGTTCAGGAACGCCGTTCCCACGCGTTCCTGCAGGACTCGAGCCCTGGTTATAATACCCCAAATGGAAGCATAGGCTCATTAAATCCGTCTCTCAAAACTCTACTGTGAATACTGAAAAGGGCAGGTCTCCTGTATGGCACTGTAGCTTCACGAAATAGTGCCAAAGACATACAATGGGGGTGTCCTTTTACTCAGAAGACTTAGCTGAGCATAATTTGGGGGGTTTGAACTTAGTGGCACATATGAAATATACAAAATGCCCAGCAAAAATGCAATCCGTATGTAAAAAATGCACAAAATTATTTTTTACCACATACTTTGTCATATTTTGGTGAAATAATGGGGCATGTTAAGGCACAATATGCATCTTATGAGATACCCTGGAGTGTCTACTTTTACAGATGGTAGGCCTTTGTGGGTTTTTTTTTGAACAGTCAAACTAATATAATACCCCAAATGGAAGCATAGGCTGATTAAATCTGTCTCTCAAAATTCGACTGTGAATACTGAAAAGGACAGGTCTCCTATATGGCACTGTAGCTTCACAAAATAGTGCCAAAGACATACAATGGGGGTGTCATTTTACTCAGCAGATGTAACTGAATACAAAATAAAACTTTGTACAGGAATAGCACACACCAACTTTACAAAATACACATGAGAAGTTCTTTGTTATAAGTTTGTGTGCCAAAACCCCCCAAAATACAATTTTACTCCAATATTTAGCAGAGGTTGGCGGTGAAATGGCCACGTAGAAAGTGTCAAAACAACCTTAGGTAAATAGCCTGTGATGTCTACTTTATATAAATATATACTTTTGTGTGGCAATTTTGTTTTCTTTTATGGCTATTAAGCTTACAAGACAAACATACCAAATTCTAAAATCGCTCCACATTAAAAGTTTATTTTACTCCTTGTGCTTTGTGACCTGTAACTACCAAAAAAAAACTTAAAATCCAAGACACATTATATATTCTGTAACCTGCACTAATTGTGCACACATTATTATTGCAAAAACTGTAAAAAAAAATCAAAATGTTTCATTTTTTTTGCATTTTTCTGTATTTATTTATAATAAATAAGCATTTATGTATATATATGTTACATCAAATTAAAGCCCTTTCTGTCCTTTAAAAAATGGTATATACTATGCGTCGGTGCAATAAATTAGTAAAATGCAAATTGCAGTTGAACGCAAACAGCAAAAAATGCAAAAAATGCAGTTGTCATTAAGTGAAAGACAAGCTTCTGAAGCTCTGTCCTTAAGGGGTTAAAAAAAATTCTAAAAAATCAAATAATAAATAAAAATCCTTTGGGGGTCAGTAAGACGCCAATGTTACTAAAATGGAGTTATTTTAAGTTTTACAGCGATAAGTGAGTAAATCAGTTGTAGTAACCCTTTAAACATGAGATTGACTTCGCATTTTGATTTGAGTGAATAATAATGAGTGTGTTTGCCTTTAAGGACAAAATAATAAATGAATAACCCTCAGAAAAGAGTGAATGGAAGATTGCATTGAGTTGATCGCCCTCTTGTGGTGGGAGAGAAAGCGAAAAAGCAAAAATAAGCCTACAACACCCGGTTGGTCTTGGTTGATTGCTCTATCCGTAACCTTCTCGCAGCCATTGTAACCGTAACCTACTCGCAGCCGTCTCCCATCCAAGACCTGTCCAGGCTCCTCCTTGCAACGCTTCCGAGATCGTGGGATCGGGCAGATTCACGGAGCTACAGCCGTAGGCCGGAAGTGCAGCTCGACAAAGCTCCTCTTATCCTGCTCCCAGGCTCCTTCAGCACTGGCTGCTGCTTCCACTCACTGCTCACACAGAGCTTCACATTGGAATCAATGTGCTGTTTTAGACCAAACTAAGTGTTTGCTTGAGTATCTGCCCCTGTCCAAATAGTTAAAGTGAAATGATGCATGGCGCTGAAGAAATCACACACTGACAAGTTCAGTTAAAATGAAAGCTTTGAAGTGTTTATTGGGGCGGACACAGCCCATTAAAAAGGCAAAAGAATACATTGTGTGCAAATATTAAGCATAAACTTTTAATGGGCTAAGTGTAAGTGTTTTAACTTGATGTACTTCCTCCAAGGTGTGATGTCATCATCATCTTAGGTGTAGCTCCGGATGGATACGCCATCTTGCTACACGAGGGTCTTGGTCGATGGGAGGGGGTGCTCCAGCAGCCATTTTGAGTAATGAATGAGCACAGGTACACATAGTAAATAGACATGTTACACTAATTTCTATCCATCACAGTCCCCCCTTAAGACCGCAGGGCGTTCTATGCCGTCACTATTTAGATGGCTCTAAATGCCGCAGGGCGGCATAGAACGCCCTGCGATCTTATGTACTTACCCGGTCGCCGGCGATCCCACCAGGGCCGGGCTGGCCCACCGGGATACCGGGAAATTTCCCGGTGGGCCGTCGGCACCTGGGGCCAGGCAGACAGCTGGGTCTGCTGGCGGCCGCTGGCTGGGGGAGGTCTGCTGGTGGCCGCAGGGGGAGCAGGCTGTTCTGTCTCTGCTCCCCCGCCCTCGCGTGCATCTTAATGAGACCGGGGTCGGAATATGATGTCATATTCCGGCCCCGGTCTCTTTCTAGCGCGCGAGGGTGGGGGAGCAGAGACAGAACAGCCTGCTCCCCCTGCGGCCGCCAGCAGACCTCCCCCAGCCAGCGGCCGCCAGCAGACCGCCATCAGCGGACCTCCCCCAGCCAACGGCCGCCAGCAGACCTCCCCCTGCGGCCACTAGCCCACCCAGCCGGTCACCCACAGGTAAAATGTGTAATTCTGTCAGTGTGAGTGTATGTGTGTGTTTCTGTGTCATTGTGTGTCTGTGTCATGGTGTGTGTGTGTGTCATTGTGTGTGTGTGTGTCTGTGTCATGGTGTGTGTTTGTGTCATGGTGTGTGTGTCTGTGTCATGGTGTCTGTGTATGTGTCATGGTGTGTGTCTGTGTCCTTGTGTGTATGTGTCATGGTGTGTGTCTGTGTCATGGTGTGTGTGTCTGTGTGTATTTAAAAAGTGTTTTTACTCACCTTTTTTTTTCTCCCCACGCCGTGCTGGTCTCCCCTCGACTGGCCCTGCCTCTATGGCTGAGATCACCAAGCATGATGATCTGAGCCAATCCAATGCTCTGCCATAGGAAGGATTGGCTGCAAAGGCCCTGATAGTAGGTGCTGCACACTGTGCAATCACGCTGTGCAGCACTGACACAGGAAGCACCTCTAGTGACTGTCTGAGTGACTGTCACTAGAGGTGTCACTAGGAAGCAATGTAAACACTGCATGTGAGTATGCTTAATGTATAATTAAACGTTTTACTCTAAAAGGACCAATATTATATATTAGAAAAAGCAATATATATATATATGCGTCAAGTGCTATGCAACACATCACTATATCAAGGCCCTCCGATTGAATCTGTATTGGAGCTACTATCTTTTATTTTGAACAACAATTACTTTAGATTTGAAGACCAATGGTACTTACAGATAGCGGGAACCTCTATGGGCTCGGCAGTAGCACCAAGATATGCGACGCATATATGTATATGTATGAGGTACAATACATATTAACCCCATATGCAAGATCCATCATGGGGTACTACCGCTACATTGATGATCTCCTTATAATTTGGAACGGCACAGCAGAACAAGCTCAGGACATGGTACAAGCATTGAATCAGTTACCTACACCAATTAGGTTCACGTCTAATATCAGTGAACACTCAGTCCAATATTTGGATTTGGAGCTGTCCTATGGAGTAAATGGAGTTGAGTACACTTTGTTTTCTAAACCGACTGATAGGAACACCCTTTTGCACGCACAGAGCGCACACCCATGGGCTTTGAAAAAATCTATACCCAAGGCGCAATATCAGAGAGTCATACGTAATAACTCAAACACAGAGGCAGCAGAGATACAACTGGAATCAATGACCCAGAAGTTCGTGAATAGAGGGTATGAAGGTCGAGTACTACAAGAGGCACTCACCCAAGCCAGGTTAGCCCCAAATCAGGATAAGGCTCACTCTTCACAACGTATGGTGTTCCCGTTGACATTCCACAACACTGCAGACAAGGTTACAGCATTAATCAAGGACAACTGGAAGATGATATCCACGGATGACTCTTTGCCTAAAATCTTTAAGGAACCGCCAATGATCTGTTATAGAAGAAACAGGAACTTACGCGATATTTTGGTACACACAGATCCTGTGGACAGTTATACTAAGACTCTGAAGGCTAACATACGTGGTTGTATACGGTGCCTAGGGTGTGTTACCTGCGGGCACATGATTCCATCTAAGAAGTTTTGCCATCCACACACTAATAAAACATATGACATTAGGTATACCATTATCTGTAAGACACCCTTTGTCATTTATAAGCTCATGTGCCCCTGCGGACTTTACTATGTTGGCAAAACTGAAACCCCCATATGTGAGCGCATACGTGGCAACCGGTCAAGCATCAGGCTGGCCTATCGAGATGGCCAATCTGACAAACCGGTGGCCAAACATTTTTTGGAGAAAGCACATCCATTATCCTCCCTCAAATTTGTGAGTATAGACCACATACCTTGTCCTAAGAGGGGTGGTAACAGAGGTCGGATGCTGCTCCAAAAGGAAGCGTTTTGGATTTATCAGTTGGGGACAATGGCACCGAGAGGGTTAAATGAAAATATCCCATATTATTCATTTATTTAATTACTATAGCTTGTACTATTTTTTACAGTGCATTATTTAGTATTTAGTTATGTATTTTGATTAATGTGATGCTCGGGTATTTGCCTTTATTATAAAGAGAGATATGAATCATGAGGTATTATTATACTTATATTTACTTTACGTTTTTTATGTATTCTATATATATTTGTACTGCAGAGTGGGTTTCATTGTATACCACACTGTAATTGGTGTCATTTGCACGGGTGATACTTTTAACATGGGCAAATTTATGCTTTTACAGCTATTTACAACATTTGTAATTTGGTTCTGCAATACAGCAGAATGTACACATTCTTTTCATATTATGCACACTCGAACAGATTTTATAAATCACATTGTTTAAGATCATTCACCATATTCTCATTCAGGCTGGAGAATTCGGGCACGTAGTGTTGCTTAGCAACCGTATATACAACACACGTCACTGCGCGCATCACGTGCACGTAAAGTGGGTGGAGTTTACGCGGGTGTGCGCGCGCATACCCGGAAGTGCCCTCGTACACGGCTGATACACTTTTATCGCACCTGGGTGAGTTTTACTAATTAGATTCTACCTATATATTGTCAGTATTTTGCATGTGTATTTATTGTTTTGTTACCCTGAGGAAAGTCCCGAGCTGGGACTGAAACGTTGATCTCTCTTTTAATTTTACTTTAATAAAATTTGGACTTTTACAAGACCGGTGAGCGGCAGTTCTTTGCAACTATATATATATATATATATATATATATATATTACTCAACCATCTGGGGTGGCAAGACATTTAATTACATATTACATACGGCAATATATGGCGCAATGACTTATATATTTATGTAATAATTTTACATAATTAAGTCATTTTATTAATTACAATTTGCAGCACCTGCCTGACAGCCCAGGCCGAAAGTTCAGGGAATTTAATTTGCTAGCACTATATTTAACCCTGTAACTTTCCAGGACACCATAAAACCTGTACATGGGGTGTACTGTTTTACTCGGAAGACTTCGCTGAACACAAATATTAGTGTTTCAAAACAGTAAAATGTATTACAACAACGATATTGTCAGTGACAGTGACATTTTTTGCACACAAATGGCACTTACACTGACGATATAATTGTTGTGATACATTGTACTGTTTTGAAACACTAATATTTGTGTTCAGCGAAGTCTCCCGAGTATAACAGTACCCCTCATGTACAGGTTTTATGGTGTTTTCAAAAGTTACATAGTGAAATATAAGGCTTGCGTTTCAGTATTTTCACATAAAAATTCGCCAGGTTGGTTATGTTGCCTTTGAGACCGTACGGTAGCCCAGGAATGAAAATTACCCCCATGATGGCATACCATTTGCAATAGTAGACAACCCAGGGTATTGCAAATGGGGTATGTTCAGTCTTTTTTAGTAGCCACTTAGTCACAAACACTGGCCAAAATTGGCGTTCAAATTAGTTTTTTGCATTTTCAAATATTAACACTAACTTTGGCCAGTGTTTGTGACCAAGTGGCTACTAAAAAAGACTGGACATACCCCATTTACAATACCTTGGGTTGTCTACTTTTGCAAATGGTATGCCATCATGGGGGTAATTCTTATTCCTTTGCTACCATATGGTCTCAAAGGCAACGTAACCAATCTGGCGAATTTCAATGTGAAAAAACTGAAAAATGTAACACGCTATATTTGACCCTGTAACTTCCCAAAACACCATAAAACCTGTACATAGGGGGTACTGTTTTACACGTGAGACATCGCTGAATACAAATATGTGTATTTTATTGCAGTAAAAGCAAACAGTATTTTGAAATTCACAGTTAAAATGTCACGTAGAACTAAGAAAATGTTTAAAAATCTTATTTTCTCCCATTTTTTTTATATTTTATTCATATTAAATTATGCTCCATACCTAAATATTTGATGTTAAACGAAAGCCCTGTTTCCCCTGAATGAAATGATATATAATAAGTGTGGGTGCATTTAATATGAAAGAGGTGAATTACGGTTGGACAGACATATAGTGCAAATGCCAGGTTTTGTTTACGTTTTGTTTTGATCACAACTTGTACATTTGGCTGCGGTCTTAAGGGGTTAAAATTACTATTTACATCTATTTCTAGCAGCTACGTCTATCCCTAATATCTGTCCCTAATAGCCTAGCTCATCTGTCCCAGAGGCCTTGGAACTCTTTTCTTGCTGAGCAAGGTGGTTTGTCCCCCTCCCCTCGCTACAGACTGTGCACAGAGGGAAGTCAGATGCTGTCCCTACTATCCCTAAAATACTGTAACAGCCTTATAGCTGACGGGGAGGGACTGCAACAGGGTATAGGGCTTACCATAATCTTCCTCGTCTATATCTTGATGAATGAAACCTGGTGTGGCTGCTTGATCTGCTGTTTTCTGAAGACACTTTTTTTTTTTTTTTTTTTTATTCTTTATTTTTGTTGTGCAGATAGGTACATGACAGTATCAAACGCCACAACAGCGAACTTATATGTATACATACAGGCTTAACATTGGCAAGAGTTTGTGCACATTTTTTAAGATATAGAGTATAAGCAAGATCAACATAACAGGCTTAACAATGGTGAAGGCCCTGGGGAGATAGCGCAGCTAAGCGGACAAGGGCACATGTAGGAGTGTGGGGATAGATGCAGGGGAGGGTCTTTGATAGTGGGTGTATTGTGTGGGTGGGGGTTAGGGTTATTCGGGCCAGTGAACAGCTTCCTGTCTCTTGCTCCTGTTTGCCTGGGCCTTTGGTCTCCACAGCTTGAGGGATGGATGTTGAGGCGATCCTGTCGTCCCTCAGGGCTGCTGCTGCGCTGGATGGTGGCCAGCAACTGAGGGAGCAATTTGCCAACATTACTGGAGGTATGGCTAGCGGTGTGGGCACCCCCCGTGGCCTACCCTCCCCTGGGGTATCCTCTGTGGTCCCCCCTGCTGCTCCTTCTGCGGTCCCTGCCCCTGGGGGCCGCACCAGCACTGGCAGGCGTTCCCGGCCGCCTGCCAGGCTCTCCCCGGATCCTACTCCTCGGGCCCGGTTGAGGACTGGGAGCCCGGGCCCGAGTCATCGCCAGAACCGCGTGTCTGGGGCTCCAGACACGCGGCCTACTACTCGGAGGAGTATTTTGCGGCCTTCTGCGGCCGCGCGCGTGGCACGGCCTTCAGACACGGGGCCTGCCACTGCCGCGCGGCCAGCCGCCTCTACTGCCGCACGGCCTTCTACCTCGAAGCCGGGGACGCGGCCTACGTCCGCCGCTTGGCCTGCGGCCTCCGCGGCCGCGCGGCCTATCACTACCAGGCCGGGGATGTGGCCTGCTTCCGCCGCGCGGCACCCGCACCAGGGGGCCGCGCGGCGGAAGCAGGCCACATCCCCGGCCTGGTAGTGATAGGCCGCGCGGCCGCGGAGGTCGCAGGCCAAGCGGCGGACGTAGGCCGCGTCCCCGGCTTCGAGGTAGAAGGCCGTGCGGCAGTAGAGGCGGCTGGCCGCGCGGCAGTGGCAGGCCCCGTGTCTGAAGGCCGTGCCACGCGTGGCCTACTCGTGGATCCCCCTCTACGCCGTCCGCCCCGGCCGCCTGTGCTGGTTTGCGGTCCGGGGGCGGTGGACGTGCCATCCGGGCGGCAGTCGGCCGCCCGGCAACGATCCAGGTCCCCCCGCGGCCGGCGGGGCAGTAGGGCGGTGAGTAGGCCCTCGCGGGCCGCGCGGGGTACCTCTGTACCGCCGGTGGGGGTCCGAGGGGGGTCTCCCTGCCCGTCGGGAGCCTCCTCTGCCAGTGAGGAAGGCTCCCAGGGCTCTGTCTCCCCTGCTCGTTCTGCTGTTTCTTCCAGGGGGCCCAGTCTACCCTTTCCTGGGCCCCCGGTTTCTGCCCCCCCCTTTCCTCTTCTGGGGGGCCCCCTCCCCCTCTCCCTTCGTTTCTTACCCCTCCCCCCTCTTGTCTTGCTCCTCCTGTCTTTTCTTCCCCTTCTTATGGTCCCCTTTCCTCCCTGTCTACCCCCCCCTCCTTTCTATCCTGCCTCCTCTGCCCTGCCTGGCCCCCCTCCCCCCCCTGCAAGTCACTTACCTCGGCCATCTCCGCTGGGGCATGGGCTCACGTCCTCTCTGCTGCTCTCTTCTCAGGATACTGCTGCACTTCATGGATCCGTCCAGCAGGTGGCGTCTGGATCCCAGCTGACGTCTTCAGTGGATGCTGGAACTGCAGTTTCCTTGCCTCAGCCTTCTGTGAGCGTAGTACCGGGCTTGGATCGCCAGTCTGCGACCGGTGAGTACCTTATTCCTTCCGTTTCTGGCGCTGCGGGTCCCGGGTTGGGGGGGTTCCTCTTAGGTCTTAGGGTTTTTTTGGATCAGTGGGAGAAGGGGGTGGCGGTTAGCGGTAATGCTATTGATAGTCAGCTCCGGTCAGCGTGGTCCCCTGCCCTGCTCCCTCCTCAGGTTCAATCTTCTCCTACTACTGGGTCCCTTCCCGGGTCGGGTGGCGGTGCGGTGCCTCTGGGTTCCCCGGCGCCCACGGTGGCCAGTGTTGGTTCCGCCGCGGACGATGCTTGTCTCGCGGTCGCGGACGTGGCGCGGGGTGCTGCTTACATGTGCTGGTCCGGCCCCCTGGGCTTGCACTTGAAGCAGGAGACTAAGGAAAAAATTTGGAAGGGGGAGTTTGTAGAAATATTTTCCCTTCTGCCGCTGGAGGAGGCTCCTCCCGTGGCGGACAAGGACAGCAAGGAGTCAGAAAAGGATAGGGAGAAGTACCGTTATCGCAAAATTCCCAAAAACTTTGGGAACTGGATTCGGGCTTTCTCTATTTTGGCCAGCGTGGTGGGAGAGAAGTCTCCCCAGAAGTGTTCCGCTCTGTTCTGTTATCAGGACACGATTTGGAACGCTTGTCGCACCTATGGGGGATTAGGTTGGTGGAGGTACGACGAGCAGTTTCGACAGCGGCTGGCAGTGCGTCCCTCGCTGTCATGGGACCAGATGGATATCGGTCTATGGCTTTCCATCATGACTCGTCCTGCCCCTCAACAGGGTGCTTTTTCGTCTTTTCTCGGGGGGGCCGGTGGGGGCGCATCCTCCTCCTCATCGGCCTCCAGTCCGAGGTCCGGCTGTTGTTGGAAATTTAACGACAGTCTCTGTAAGTGGGGGTCCTCGTGCCGGTTTAAGCACGAATGCTCCGGCTGCGGTGGGGCCCATCCTGCCTCCCGCTGTTTCAAGCGGGGCAAAACGGGGGAGAAAGGGGACATGGGGGCAAAGGGCGACGACGCCGGTCCTCGTAAACGCGATGCGCCCGTGGCTCGACCTTTATGAGAATCGGGCTGCGGCGCGTATCTTAGTGGAGGGGTTTGAGCAGGGGTTTTGGATCCCGTTCGCGGAGCGCCCTCCTATGCTCTCCGTCCGGAACCTCAAGTCCGTGCGGGCTTTTCCCCAGGTGGTGCGGGAAAAATTGGGTAAAGAGGTTTCCTTGGGTCGGATGGCCGGCCCCTTCTCCACCCCACCGATGGCGAATTTGCGGGTTTCTCCCTTGGGTGTGGTGCCCAAGAAGGACCCCGGGAAATATCGTTTGATTCACCATTTGTCATACCCTCGTGGTGGATCGGTGAATGACGACATTTCCACGGAACTTTGCAGGGTTTCCTACGCATCCTTTGATGCGGCGGTTCGCATGGTGAGAGCAGCGGGCCCGGGGGCGCTGCTGGCTAAGGCGGATGTGGAATCCGCTTTCCGGCTGCTCCCGGTGCATCCGGATTGCCATCATCTTTTGGGGTGTGCCTTTGAGGGCCAGTTTTTTGTGGACATGTGCCTCCCAATGGGTTGCTCGCTATCCTGCTTTTATTTTGAGTGCTTTAGCACTTTTCTGGAATGGGTGGTGCGGAGGGAGGCGGGGGTCGCTTCCCTCCTGCACTACCTGGATGATTTCCTGTGTGTAGGCCCGGCGGAGTCGCACGTCTGTGCTCTCCTGCTGCGGGTTCTCGGGGAGGTGTTTCAGCGCTTCGGGATCCCGCTGGCGCACGACAAGACGGTGGGTCCGGTCACGTGCTTGAGCTCAGGGGTGTATCCTGGTTTTGTGCTGCCCTAGGCAGGACAAAACTCAGGCGCCCCCCTCACCCCCCCCCCCCGCCACCCCCACCCAACCCTTCCCCCGCCTTCTAAATACACACACACTGACAGATACGCATCCATTAGCTAACTGTTAGCTAATGGATGCGTATCTGTCAGTGTGTGTGTGTGAGTGTATGAGTGTGTCTGTGTGTGAGTGTGTCTGTGTGTGAGTGTGTCTGTTAGTGAGTGTGTCTGTTAGTGAGTGTGTCTGTTAGTGTGTGTGTCTGTTAGTGTGTGTGTCTGTTAGTGTGTGTATGTCAGTGTGTGTGAGTGTCTGTTAGTGAGTGTGTGAGTGTGTCTGTTAGCTGCTAACAGACACACTCACACACTCACTAACAGACACACTCACACACACTGACATACATACACTAACAGACACACACAGTCAGACACACACACACACTCTAACAGACACACTCTCACACACACACACTCTTTTTTTTTTTTTGCAAATATATCTTTATTTGATTTTAAAAAAATTTCTCATCATATCAAAACATTATTTCATATAAACATGTAAACAGTTTCCACAATATTAGTGGACATCCAGTCCTCCAAACTAAATCATAAGACATATTTCACAGTTCATTCATACATCATACCTCATACATTTTTACATTTGTGGGAGTAGGCAACAAGTTACAATAGAATTTAAACATACAAAGTCATTTATATCTGTTAACATTTCTGTGTATACATCACAAAAGATTACTATTGTTGCTCATTAGTTTCTAAGAGTTTTAAGCACTTTTTCCCCATTTCATATTTCTGTACACTATCCTTCCTCTTAAAAAGCCCTATCTCGTTATTAATCTGAAGTTTTAATTGTTTCTCCCAATGTTTGAACTCAATTGTCATGGAGCTCTTCCACCCCCTTGCTATCAATATCTTTACTGCCATAAAAGAATGGCAGACCAGAAAATGTTGGTATTTTAATAACTCAGGCCATTGAAGGTGTAAGAGGGCCCTTACTGAAGATTGTTCTATAAGAATTTTGTCCCAAACATACAATTTTCTAAAAACCTCATCCCATAACCTCTTAATTAATCCACAACTCCACCATATATGGACAAAACTTCCCAAATTACTTCCACATCTCCAACATATTTTAGATTCATTGTGATCAATTCTATTTAGTCTCATTGGCACTAAATACCAACGATAGCAAACTTTATACTGAGTCTCAAACAATATATCGTTGTGAACATTTCTTTTTAACTGTATCAACATATCCCCCCACTTTGTTGGGTCTATTTTTATATTACATTCTTTTTCCCAACTTTTTATTTGTTTAGACCTTATATTTTTGGGGGTCGCTCTTATAAGGGCGTAGCATTTTGCCATGTTTTTTCGAGTACTATTATTTCCGAAGATCTGTTTTATGAGGATACTACTACTTATATTACTCTTAGCAAGTGATTTATCCAAAAAGGATTTTATTCTTAAATATCGAAAAGCCTCATCCTGAAGAAGACCAAATTCCCCAGACAGAGTTACAAAATCTTTGATTCTATCTCCTATTATTATATCATCCAAAGTTTCAATTTTCCTATCCTTCCAAGAGTCTATTTTTAAGTCTGGCAATAGGGCTTCTAATATTTCTATTCTCATAAACCCAAAAATGTTTCCCAGGATATTTAATTTTTTTCTAATCTTATTCCATTCATTCAACAGATATTCTAGAATTACACTGCTGAGTTCTTTTTCAGTTTTTTTGGGTTGCCAAATGTACCTAGTCAGTTCTTTACCATTTAGGGCTCGGGTCTCTAAGCGAAACCAGCCCGTTTTTTCAGAATCCTTTTTATTTAATAACTGAGTATGGAATATAATAGAGGCCTCATAGTGGCTTATTATGTTCGGGAAGTTTACCCCTCCCTGCTCTGTATTATTTGTTAATTGATCTAATCCAATCCGTGGTTTTTTCCCCTTCCAAATAAAGTTTTTAATAAGCCTCTGTGTTATCTCCAACCATGGTAGAGGGATTTTTAACGGAACCATTCTAAAAAAGTATGTCCATCTAGGCACTATGTACGCATTAATTACTTTTATCCTTCCTAACCAACTCAGAAACAAGGGGTTCCATTTTTTTAACGATATCCCAGTGGATTTCAAAAGCCTAGTAAAGTTGATCTCCACCATTTTATCCAAATTCTCCGATATTATTACCCCAAGATATTCAAAACTCCCCTTCGCATCCACAAAGCTATAAGTTTTCAAAAATTCACTTTTCCACTCTTTGCTACAGTTTTTAAATAAGACAATCGTTTTATCTGAGTTTATTTTGTAATTTGAGATAATGCTAAACATTTCTATTTCTTTTATCAAATTATCAATTGATTTAATTGGGTCTATTAGAGTCAAAATGGTATCGTCAGCGTACATACTTATTTTTAGTTCTCTATCCGTAGTTGGTACTCCCCGGATATCCGGGTTCTCTCTTATTCTGATTGCAAAGGGTTCCATTGAGAGAATGTATAAAATAGGTGAGAGTGGACACCCTTGCCGTGTGCCATTTTTCAATGGAAACCAGTCTGAACATAAATCTATGCCCACTACCCTCGCCATAGGATTTTGATAAATAGAGCCTATTGCCGACAGCATCCATCCATCTATGCCCATTGCCCTCAGTACTCCCATCATATATCCCCACCCGACCCTGTCAAAGGCCTTTTCTGCATCCAATGACAGGGTCAGGAGGGGAATTCGCATTCTATCACTCCAATCCAGAACATTAATCATTCTTCTTATATTAGTGCTAGCTTGTCTGGTTGGGACAAACCCTATCTGGTCTCTGTCTACCAATTCCATAATTACCCTTTTCAACCTATCTGCCAATATAGATGAAAATAACTTTGAGTCGACGTTGATAAGTGATATCGGGCGATAATTCTTTAGATCTTGCGGATCCTTATCTTTTTTATGGATAGGGATTATATTTGCTTGTAATAGTTCTCTAGGGCCTGTACCTTTCAGAGAGATTTCATTATATGTTCTAGTCAAGTAATCTGCCAATATATCTCCATAGACCTTATAAAATCTATTAGTCAGACCATCTGGGCCGGGAGTCTTATAGTTCACAAGTTTTTTAATTGCACCTGTAAATTCCACAATTTGTAAAGGGGCATTGAGCATTATTTTCTGTTCTTCCGAAATCCTAGGGAACCTAATTTCCCTCAGATAATCGTTTATAGCTGCTTCTTTTGATTGATTTGGTAAATTATACAACTTTTCATAGTATTTTTGAAACGCCTTAGCTATTGTTTCTGGTTTTCTACAGATTCCTAATTCGGTTCTAATACAACTAATCCTATTTTTACCATTTTTTGTATTTTTAAGTTTTTTTGTTAACCACTTATTAATCTTATTATTGTCATAATAAAAATTGGATTTCATCCTCTCCAGATTTTTCTCTATTCTTTCTTTCTCCATTTTTTCTATTTTCATTTTAATCTCAGAGAGTTGCTTGAAAGATTCATTACTTAAAGAACTTTTGTTTCTTCTGGCCAACTTATAGTACTCTATATATAGTTTTTCTCTGGTCAGACCTCTATCTCTTTGAATCCTTTTCTTAAGTTTAATCAGATACCCCCGTACCACTGCTTTGAATGCGCACCAAATAGTGGTTATCGGGAGTTCTTCTGAGATATTCTCACTAAAGTACAGTTGAATCAGTTCTCTAATTTGTAACTGATCTTTACTATTCTTCAAAATACTGTCGTCTAAACGCCAGGTCGTCTTAGATCTGTACTTTTTAACGTCGATTATAGAAAAAATTATATAGCTATGATCTGACCAGACATTCTCTTCTATATATATGCTTTTTATTTGTTCCACTAGATTAGCTTCCCCCAACACAAGATCAATTCTGGAAAGTGAAGAGTGTACCCTTGAGAAATGTGTATATTCTCTTCCCTCTGTGTTATATACTCTCCATATATCCAATAAGTTATTTTCTAAAAGTGAGTTTCTCAGAATCCTAGCTTGATTTATCAAATGTTTAGTTATGGGTTTATTATTTTTTGTTTTTTTATCCAAAGCTGTATCCACCACACAGTTAAAGTCTCCTGCAATAACTAATAATCCTGTCTTGACCCTTTCTACCTTTTCCATAATCTCTTTAAAACATTTAGTGGGTAGTACATTTGGGAGGTATACATTTACCAAAGTGTAAACTTTCTCCTCCAACTTGCATATTAATATCTGGTACCGTCCTTCTATATCTATATCTTCATATATGATTTCTCTATTTATTCTTTTTGAAAGGATTATGGCCACTCCTCTTTTCTTTTTCTTAATCAAGGCTGCTTGTGAGATTATCTCATATCCTTCATCATTCCATCTAGTCCTATCTTCCCGTATCCAATGTGTCTCTTGCACCATCGCTAGATCTATTCCTTTTTTTTTTTAGCAATCCTCTCATCATAGCTCTTTTATATGGGGTATTTAGCCCCTGTACATTAAGTGAGATACACTTCATGGTTTATGTTTTCCTGTAACACCTATTCCTGCTGCCCTCTCTCCCATTTCATTCACACACGTCTGAGCTCTCATAGTACAGAGTAACCCATTCCCAAACATTCTTACTTGTTGTTTCAAGAGATAATAAAAATTAATCATCTCTTCAACCTGTAAGCCTTGACAATATCTTATGTCTAGGGCTAAGGTCTATCTCTGACCTTAAAGTGGTAGCTACTCAGGGGGAATCCGAGCAAAAGCAGCCAATCTTTCTCCTTCCCTCTGTCTGTCCCTCATACTGGGCAGAGAGAGAAGGAGGGAGAAAGGAAAAAAAAAAAAAAAAAAAAAAGAAACCCTTACCTCTCATTCCCCCCCCCCCATTCTAATTATTTATCCTCTTCCATAAATCACTGATTCTTCTCACAGGGCTTTTGGTGAAACTGTATATTTTCCCTTGGTATTTAAGTGTTCGTATTGTTTTACCCTTAGTCCCTTATTTCACCTTATCCATGCAAAATTTTTTATTCTCGTGTTCATTTATATCCCCTACACAGCACTCCATCTATTCTATATTATATTTAAGCAAATCTCTTACTAACTTATCTATTTTTTATGTATCCCATTTCAAAATATCACGAACAGACACCCCTCCGTGTTATACAGTATCATTATAACCTTCGGATTATTTATGATATCTCCTATGCAAACATCTTCCCTTAATCCCGGAATGCATCTTCCCATTCCATTAGTGAAAATATACTGTAAATCTTAATATTTAAGTGCTCACATTTTTTTTTTATTACTCCCTTGTTACCTCTTATACTTATAAAGATTATCTCTCATATTTTATCCGTAAACAGAATTCATTCATTTCTATCCCCTGTATCAAACTCTATCTATTGTGTAGTTATGTTTAACCAAGCTCTTATTAATGTTATCTCTTTGTATATCCCTTATCAAAGTATCACACTCAAATTCACGCCCCTCCGTATATACAATATCATTTTATCCTTCTGATTTTTGTGATACCCCCTGTACAAAGCCCCTTCCCTTAGTCCTGAAATGCATCTCCCACCTCCATTAGTGATTTATACTGTTATTCCCAAAAAATTCCTTTTAAATTATATCCCATCATTCATCTATTGTATGTACATTAAAAATCTCATATTAATTTATCCATGGGATAACATATCCCATACACAATTTCATATTCAGCACTCTTGTCGGAGGAGAAAAAAAAAAAAAAAAAAAAAAAAAATCCTTCCTCTCTCCCATCTCTTATCTCTTTCTCCCCTCCTCTTCCCCTTTTTTGCCAAAGTTCTTGCGTTTTCTCTCCTTATCACTTAAATTGTTGAGCTGTCCATTCTTCTAATTCTTTTGGGTTCAGAAGGACTTTCCTTGTATCGTTCCAATTTATTGTAATGGCCTTGCCTGGTCCCCATCGATATCCGATATTTCTTTCTTTCAGTGGTTTTAATTTTTCAAAATATCTTTTTCTCTCCATTCTTACTGCTCTAGGTAGATCTTGATAAATTTGGATATCTTTAAATTTATCCTCTTCTGAGAATTTTTTATTTCTTATTGCATTTATTATTTGCTGCTTGGCAATCAGGGAGTGGAGAGTAACCATCGTATCTCTAGGAAAAGCATTCTGGATTCCCTGTGGCTTCTTAATTCTGTATATGTTTTCCATACACACTGCCGAAACTTGAGTTTGTAAGTTTAGTGCTGCAAACAGCCCATTCAAATAGTCCTTGATTTTATCATGAGAGATATCTTCTGGAATATTTTTTATCCGTATATTTTTGGCTCTCATTCTTTCTTCCATCATATTTACTCGATCTTCTAAACTGTTTATTTCCACCTTTATTTTGGTTTGTTCTTCTGTGATTAGATTATAATGGTTAGTTATTTGTTCTTGAAATTCTTCCACTTTTACTATTTTTCTGTTAATTTCTTCCATTTGTCTTGTCATTTGAGCTGTGCTATTTTCTAGTTCTTTTTTAAAAATTTCAGTTTGATTGTCCAGGCTTGTTTTTATAAAATCTTGAAAATTGGTTATTGAAACTCTTTTATCTTCAAATGTTGATTCATCCAGAAAGGATAGTTCCTCATTCTGTTTATTATGTGGTGAGAAAAAGTTAGAAACCACTTTTTCATTTTTGTTATCTTTTTTGACCTCCTTGGTTTTTTTTGAGATCTTTGGCATCGCCATCTTTATTTACTATTGTGTCAAGGGACCCTTATCCTTTCCACTTTCACTTTCTCACCAGCTTCTCCTTTTCTTTATCTTATCTTGAAAACAATCTGTCTTTGTAGTCAATATCTCTGGTCTTGGCTTTATTGTGCTTTGACCTTTATGACCTTTATGCTGTTTTTTCTCCCCCCAATTTCTTGGTCTTATTATCTTCACGTTTTGCAAGAAGTCTATTGATCCAATGATCCAATTAGGGATCCAATTAAAGGTCCAAAGATACCAGTGATGTCGGTCAGGGAAATCAAACGTTATAAAATTCACATCTATGATCTTGCAGTTCCAACATATATATTTTAAGTGGTATCAGCCACCTTAACAAGAACAAACCAAACTGAAGCACCAAAAATAGCACCAAAATAGTAAATTATTTACCAACTGAAAGTAAAGCTATAAGCTGTTAGATTTCTCCTCATCTGTTTCTCAGACAGTTAGCCATCAAATCTTGTGGTCATAACCTTTCCATTCTGTTAAACCACTTTATTAAGCCACTGATTATATATTTGATTATATATTTGATCTTTGTACTGTCTTTCTCCTCCAAATTTTATATATTGCTATTATCTAATAGGTTGTTTGTAACAAAAAAAAAAAAAAAAAAAAAAAAAAGAACAAACCAAAAAAAAAAAAAACTAAAAGTTCAAGGTTATTGAATTTGATCTATATTTGCAGTTTCCAGATTTGCAGTTTCCAACAGTTATATCATTAAATGGTATCGGCTACGTTACGAAGTAAACCGAGCCACATAGAAATCGCTGCAATTATTTACCAGCTACTGCTCCGGTATACGTCTGGCTGTCCGGTTATAAATCCACATAACATTGGTTGCCAAAATTAGTATATACCCCGATTCTTCCTCTCCTTGTAGTTATGTAGTTATGTGTCCGCATTTCTCCGAACAGATACCAGGCAGCTGCTGCTTCTCAGTTCCCCGACGGGCTCTACACGGGCTCAGCACAAACGCCATTTCCTCGTGGCTGCGCCTTCCTCCGATACCCCCATTGAGCTACACCTCCTGGTGCGTGCGTACGCTTACGTCCCGCCGCACTCCGTCATCCTGAGTATCCACACACACACACTCTAACAGACAAACAGACACACTCTCACACACACACACTCTAACAGACAAACAGACACACTCACTAACAGACACACACTAACAGACACACTCACACACACTAACAGACACACACAGTCAGACACACTCTCACACTCACTAACAGACACACACACACACACTAACAGACACACTCACACACACTAACAGACACACTCACACACACTAACAGACACACTCACACACACTAACAGACACACACAGTCAGACACACTCACACACACTCTCACACTCACTAACAGACACACACACACTAACAGACACACTCACACACACTAACAGAACACACTCACACACACTAACAGACACACTCACACACACTAACAGACACACACAGTCAGACACACTCACACACACTCTCACACTCACTAACAGACACACACACACACTAACAGACACACTCACACACACTAACAGACACACTCACACACACTAACAGACACACTCACACACACTAACAGACACACACAGTCAAACACACTCACACACACTAACAGACACACACACACACTAACAGACACACTCACTAACAGACACACACTAACAGACACACACTCACTCACATTAACTCATTTTTTTTTTAATTTACCCCCCCAGCCTCCTTACCTTTGGGAATGCTGGGGGGGTTCTCCCTCTCCCTGGGGTCTAGTGGGGCTGCCGGTTGGGCTGCTGGGCTGGTTGCTGGGCGGGCGGCTGGCGAGGGAGCACTTCCTCTGAGCTGTCTGCTCAGCTCCCTCGCGCACCGCAGAGTGAGGCTGGGAGGCGGAGCCGGAATATGACGTCATATTCCGGCTCCCAGCCTCACTCTGCGGCGCGCGAGGGAGCTGAGCAGACAGCTCAGAGGAAGTGCTCCCTCGCCAGCCGCCCGCCCGCCCAGCAACCAGCCCAGCAGCCACCAGCCCAGGATGTCTGTTAGCCGCAAGGCTAACAAGGCATTTGCCCTGGGCGTTTGGGGGCGGCTTTTTTTGCCGCCCCCTGGAAAATGCCGCCCAAGGCAAATGCCTTGTTTGCCTCGCGGCAAATACGCCCCTGCTTGAGCTTTCTGGGCATCGAAATTGATTCGATGGCTGGGGAATGTCGGCTGCCGCCCGATAAGGTCTTGGACCTGCGCCTCGCGGTGTCCCGTGCGCTGGGACGGCGTAAGATCCAGCTGCGCTGCCTGCAGTCTTTGTTGGGGAAATTCAATTTTGCCTGTCGGATCTTGCCAATGGGGCGTATCTTTAATAGGCGCCTGGCGGCGGCGACATCGGGGGTCGCTCATCCGCTACATTTTATCCGGCTTACCCGGCCCTTACGGGCCGATTTGGCTGTCTGGGACTCCTTTTTGGCCTCCTATAATGGCAGGTCTTACTGGCAGGCCCCGGAGGTCTCTAATGCGGACCTCCATTTGTTTACCGATGCGGCGTGTTCTGCCGGCTTTGGAGCCATTCTAGGGGCAAAGTGGTGCGCTGATTCGTGGCCGGAGTCCTGGTATGCGGCAGGGCTCACTCGGAATCTGGCGTTTCTGGAGCTCTTCCCAATCTTGGTAGCATTGGAAGTATGGGGTTCCCTGCTGGTGGATAGGCGGGTGGTCTTCCATTGTGACAACTTGGGTGTAGTCCAGGCTATTAACCAGCTGTATGCATCTCCCCCCCCCCGTGGTTCGCTTGCTCCGGCGCCTAGTGCTGCGCTGTCTGGAGCTGAATGTGTATTGTAGGGCTGTGCACATCCCGGCTGTGCGTAATGTGATGGCCGATGCTCTCTCTCGTTCACAGTGGGACGTGTTTCGGGCCGTGGCTCCTCAGGCCGAACTGGAGGGTGTCCCGTGTCCGGCAGAGATGTGGTCCTTGGGTCTGGCAGACTGATGGAGTTGGTCCGTGGGTCGGTCACTGCGGCCACATGGGACCGCTATAATAAGGTTTGGCGGGAATGGGAAAGGTGGGAGGGGGCCTACGGGGGCTTCCAGGACTCATCCTCTCGTCTGCAGGGTTTGGTTCGGCTCTTGGGGGACTGGGAGGCCGCTGGAATGTCACCCTCGGCCATTTCGGCACGCTTGTCAGGACTCAGCTTCCTGTTTAAGTTACGGGGTTGGGAGGACGCTACTAAGGCGTTTATTGTGCGGCAGGCACTAAAAGGCTTGAGACGGGGGAGGGTGTCTGTGCCGGACTCGAGGCATCCTGTCTCGGGCACGCTCCTAACTGCTTTGTGTGAGGCGTTGCACGGGTTTGCCATTCGGATTTCGAGGTTCGGCTGTTTCGCCTTGCCTTTTCCCTGGCATTCTTCGGCGCCATGCGAATTGGGGAGCTAGTATGCCCCAGCCGGCAGCAGGTTGGGGGGGTGCTATTTGGTGACGTTTCGTGCATCACTGATCAGATCTCGTTCCGAATCCGCCGCTCTAAGACGGATGTCTTGGGGAAGGGTAAGTGGGTCCGTTTGGGGGCTGTGCCGGGTTCCGGCATTTGTCCCGTGTGGTCCTTTGGGGAATATTGTGCTGTGCGCTCTTCTCCTGCGCTGCCTCTCCTGGTGCATGGGGATGGTAGTTTCCTTTCTCATTTCCAGTTTGTTAGAGTGTTTCGTTTGGGGCTGGAAGCAATGGGGTTGGATAGCAGGGAGTTCGGGGGCCATTCCTTCCGTATTGGGGCGGCGACCGAGGCCTCTCGGCTAGGCATGCCAGCGCAGGTGGTTCAGAGGATTGGTAGGTGGGACTCAGGGCGCTATATTTCCTATGTTCGTCCGGCCGGTTTATTGACGTGATTTCTTTCTACAGTTTCTGTTCCCCCCAGGATCTGGATCGTCGGACACTCTTATGTTTACTGGGCTGGGCAGCGGGCGGCGGTTCGGCCTGGAGGTTCGAGGTTGGGTTTCTCGCCTTCCGAAGCGGAAGTTCGATGGCTCGGGGCGCGGGGTATGCGGTGGTCACGGCTCCTCCCCGAGTTGGTACGGCTGTCTATGCTCCTGGGTGCGCCGAGTGTCCTGGTGATCCACCTGGGAGGGAATGATCTGGGTTCGGTGCCCATTTAGGATTTGATCTCGGAAGTGAAGCGGGACTTGGCCCGCATCTTGGTTCTGTTCCCAGGCGTGCGCTTAATCTGGTCTGAAGTTGTCGCCCGCAACTATTGGCGTGGCGCCAGGAGTCAGAGTGCCATGGAGCGTTGCCGGCGCAAGTTGAATAGGCGGGTTTCCCAGTTTGTTTTGGGGGCTCATGGACTCCCGGTCCGCCATAGGGTTTTTGAACAGGAGGCGGCTCATTTTTTTTGCAGGGACGGTGTACATCTCACGGAGGTCGGGCTCGACCTTTTTAATCTCGCCCTACAGGAGGCGGTGGAACAGGCCATGGCTGGTTTTGGTGGGGTTCCCCGCTGATTTAGGGGTAAAACAGCGGGTCTGGTGGCGGGGGTATGTCCTTGCCAATTAAGTGTGGTTATGTTAAGGATGGAATAAGTTCCTCATGTTTACAGGTCTCAGCCTCCCCTGCTTCAAAAGGTTTAACTTTAGGTTGCCTGAGGTCTCGTGCCCATCGAGCGTGGATAAGGTCGGCTGATGGCAGGCATTGGAATATGTTTTTTATGACGGGGGGGGAGGTGAGAGGCAGTGGTGTTTAGGAGCCACTGCAGGTTTTTATTGGCAAGGACGGGGGGTTCTCTGTATAGCACTGTATGTTGAGTTGTTTATATATATATATATATATGTTATTTATGTTTTGTTGCTAACAATTTCGTTACAGAAAGAAGAGTTTAATATATGGAGTTATGGGTGTGTTATACAGTAATTTATTTATGTTATAATAAATGCTGTGGCCTGTTCATCCATACCACGTTGTCTGTCGTTATTGGGGGGGAGGTTGAATGGGGTTAATTATGTTTATGCTTCATCGTAATTCCCCACTACGTACATACAAGTGTTACTGCAAAGTAGGTTAGTATATGTAAATTAGGTGGCTTTGCTGTATACTACTGCAGTGTTTTGAGTGCTGGGACAAACAAGTCTGCTTGAAAAGACTAGGCCGGTGCTTCAATCATAAGGATCATCAGACTTGAAGCGTATCAGTTAAGTAGATTCGGTAAATAAGTGAGTGTTCTGGCTGTGCTATGCAGCCAGAGTGGCAGAGTGAAGAATAAAAGTGAATAAAAAAATAAAATAAAAAAAATAACTATTAATGCTTAACAGTGCTATTCTAGCAATACCCTTATTGTTGTAGTTGTAATGTCACAGGCTAAACATGCAGTTTCTATCCTGCTGGTCAGGGATATCTAGGTTGTGTGAACATGCAGCAGGTTCATGAGTGATGCAAAACAATGACATTAGAAGAATAACATAAGAAAATAATAATAATTAGTATTGCAAGTCAAGACATGCCTATTCTGGTGCACATGTTGTCACTGAGCGTTAAAATAAGGCTTATACTAAACAAGCTATTCTAAGGACTGTTGCATGTCGTTTAATAGTTGAACGGAAAGTTGTAGATTAATGTTTGTTATATAGTTGTTTAACCATTATTAGCCAAGCTTGAGTAGTGGGAGCCTGGCTTGGAGTCTGGGCAGTACGGATGAGCTACCAAGTGTCTCGTCAGGCTGGTGTGTTTGCCGCTAGGTGAGTGTCTGGGCTGTAGGGTATTGCTAGCGGTAGTACTGTCTCATGGGGTGCGTGAGGCGGCGGCTATGGTCCCGCACTGGACACTTTTTAATGCAAGGGAGAACACAACATACAATAAGAGCAAGGATAACCAAAATCACCAGAACCTATTTGGGCTAGAATTTGCTGCCAGCCACTCATCCACCCAAACCATCTATCCCATGGGTCAGTAATCCCAGAGTTCTTTTTCAACTCTTCCGAGAGACTCACTAATTTCTCTATTGCAAGGGTCACCTTACCATTAGGGCATGTGTTATCTGGGATGAAGGTGTAACATGTCATAGTGTCCGGGAGCAATTTACACACTACTCCTTTTTCTGTAGAATCATGTCTAGGGCCATCCTATTCTGGAAGGTCATCTGGGATGTGGCTTGTAGTTGTTCAGCTATCCCTGGAAGGTCATCTCTTGTATAATTTACAAACTTTGCTCGTTATAATATATGTAATTAATCCAATTCACATTCTTGTTAGCAGTGATGATTGGAAAAATGGATTCGAAGCCTGCTGCAACTTCGTCTCTTGCTTTAAACTCATCTGGCACCCCAATGGCATCTATATATACATGGGGGTCGAAACTGCCTCTTACAGGGGTGTTCCTCCTTGTTCTAATGTGCGGGGGTGACTTAGCAAGTGTGTGTTTTGGACCGTCAGATATAATGTGTAGGGGCATAATAACCTGAGCTAAGGCACACTTCCCCCCCCCCCATAGGCCTTCCAACCGTGTCCTAATCTTCATATCCCCACATATCCAGTATATATCACCCAGGGATCGAATCTGATTGTGTAGCAAGGTGGCTGGAAGCTTGCTATAGGTGGCGTAATACCCACTGGTGAAGTTTCCCAGAAACCTGCCTTTTCCTCCGTATATACTATAGCACGTATAGTTCCCTGGATATATGGTGATACCCTCATCTGGTTTGGGGGTCTTGGTTAGAATCGGATACTCCTTTTTCCATGATTCACACACTGACTGATTAGTCCCAGTGTTAGTGAAGAGGCTCAGGAAACACACTTCTATGTCAGGGGGTAGGGTTAGGGGTAAGGTACCTGGGTGGGTTCTGGCTCCTCCACATACATAGCAGTTAGCTCTATTATGTTTGTTAGCATTATATCTCATCCATTCTAGCCATAGGTTAGTATCAGAGAACCCTGTCTCTGTAGCCATAGTATCTTCGAATGTGGGGTCTGCTATGGCGACCATGTCCTTGAAGGTCTGGATGTGGGGTTTAAGTGGATTGTTGATCACATGTTGGGAAGCTATGTCGGATGATTGGTACATATCTTGGAGGTTGAAACTTCCCCATCTATTGTAGGAACCCCCCCCCCCTTTCCAATACTTGGTGTGCATCTTACACTAAACAGGGCAATGGGGAGACTTTCTGGCCATGACAGGTTAGTTTCTTTGGCCATTCTGGCCTTTAGGGTGCCATTCACGCGCTCTACCTTGCCACTACTCTGAGGGTGATAGGGTGTGTGAAATGCAAGGGTCACCCCCAGTGCTGCCCAGATTTCTTTGGTGACTGATGCAGTGATGGCTGGTCCCTGATCACTTTCTATTACCTCGGGGATCTCATATCTGCATATTACTTCGGTGAGCAGGCGTTTGGCTGTGGTTTTGGCTGTCATATTGGTGACTGGGTAAGCCTCTGGCCACCCTGAGAACATGTCCACTATGACTAGTGCATATTCAAACTGGCCACTCTTTGGCATTTGAATGTGGTCAATCTGGACTCTTTGGAAAGGATAGTGGGGTTTGGCCAGAGGCTTCGGGGGGGCTTTTTCCATTCTGCCTGGGTTGCACTTGGAACAGATGGTGCAGGATCTAAAGGAGCTGTTTGTCAAGGAGGAAATCCCTGGTGCTTCATAGTATTTGTTGATCAGGGAGTTCATGAGGGTCTTAGACAGGTGTGAAGTTCCATGTGCCCACCGGACCACCGCTGGGTACATGCCCTTGGGTAAGCAGAACTTGAGGTTATTGGAGTACAATCCGTCTTTAAGGGTGGCCCCTTTCTGTTCCCAGCTTTGTATCTCTTCGGGGTCAGCAGCTGCTTGTAGTTCTTTGAGGGATGTACATTGTGTCCAGTGTGATTCTATCTTTGTCCACTGTGGAGCCTCCCCTCCCGCCGTGGCTACTTTGATTGCTGATAGTTGGGCCGCCCTATAGTAGGCCTGTACATTTGGCATGCCTAATCCCCCATTTCTGAGTGGTATTTGTAATGTTCTGTTGGCTACCCTAGGTTTTTTGTTCGCCCACACATATCTGGTTATCAGTCTCTGGAAGGAGGTTTAAATACGCAAGTGGCAGTTTTATGGGGAGGGTTCTCAGGAGATATTGGAGTTTTGGGAGCAGCATCATTTTTAGCGCTGTAATTCTTCCTATCCATGATAGATATTTCCCTTCCCATGATCCCAGTGTGGCTGCTGTTCCCTTCAGAAGTTTGGTGTAATTGAGTTCTAGTAGTTTGTCAGTACTCGGTGGGATGCGTATGCCCAGGTATGTTAAGTGGTCCCCTCGCCAGTCAAATGGAAAGGCGCTTTTAAGTCTAGCTAGTGTTTCCTTCGGCATCCCCATCCCCATCGCTTGTGTCTTTGTGACATTTAACTTGTAGTAGGAGTGTTTCCCATACTCCGTGATGGTAGCCATGAGGTTGGGAAGTGATATGTGGGGCTGTGTCAGGGTCAGAAGGACATCGTCCGCGAATAGACTCGCCTTGTATTCTTTATCTCCTATTGTTACCCCATGAATGGAGGAATGTTGTCTAATTGCTGCTGCTAGGGGTTCTAGGGCCATTACGTAAAGGAGGGGCGATAACGGGCAACCTTGTCGGGAGCCGTTTGTGATTTTGAGAGGTTCCGAGACAAAACCTGCATTGATGACCCTCGCTGTTGGCGTGTGGTATAGAGCCTTGACCGCTGAGATGAATCCCTCTGGTACCCCACATTTCCTAAGGACCTGCTCTAGGAACTCCCATCCCAGTCGGTCGAAGGCTTTTTCTGCGTCTAAAGACACTAGCACTCCTCCCACGTTTAGCTTTTGGATACTGTGAACAATGTTAAGTACCTTTCTCGTATTGTCACTCCCTTGTCTATTCTTTATGAACCCTACTTGGTCTGTATGGATGATCTGTGTTAGCATTCCACTTAATCGCCTTGCGTAGATCTTTGCATACAGCTTGGCATCAGTGTTGAGCAGGGATATTGGGCGGAAGTTTTGGGGGCATGTGGGTGGTTTGCCTGGTTTTGGAAGAGTAATGATGTGTGCAAGCAGGGATTCGGCCGGTAACTGTTGTGTTGCTGTAGCCTCGTTAAACGCTTTTGTTAGGTGAGGCGTTAGGATGGGGGCGAACTGTTTGTAGTAGCAGTTTGCGAAACCGTCCTGGCCTGGTGCCTTACCCGGTGGTAGTAGAGTGATGGCTTCCTCTACTTCCTTGGTAGTTATGCTAGCTGTGAGTATCTGTTGTTGTTGCAGTGTGAATGTTGGCAAGGGTATGTCTTGTAGGTAAGAACTAATTTTAGTTTTTGCAGGTGTAGCCCTGTCCTTTCTATAGCTTTTGTGTGTATGGCCTGAGTTATCTCCATAATGCGCTTTTTAGTTCCTGTGAGGGGGTTTGTTGGTTTTGGGTGTTAAGGTCTTGTAGCTCCCTTTGCCATAGTCGCATCTGTGTTTGCGCTAACCTTTTTAAATATGATGCTCTTTTAATCAATAGGCCTCTGGCTACTGATTTGTGTGCTTGCCACAGTGTGCTTTGGGATATATCTCCCGTATCGTTTTCTGCAAAGTACTGGGCGAGCTCTGTTTCTAGTGTTTTCCCGAATTTGCTGTCTGTAAGAAGCGACGCGTTTAGTCTCCATGGACTTCTATGTGTGGAATCGTATAGGCTTGTCAATGTTGCCACCACTGGCGCATGATCCGACCATGTTAATTGAGCTATATAACAGTCCCTGACTTGCTCCAGATGTTGGCCTGCAATCCATATGCCATCTATGCGTGAGTAGGTGTTGTGCACAGTGGATAAAAATGTATACCCCCTTTCTCCCACATGTAATGCTCGCCACACGTCATAATAATGGTTGTCTTGGAGCAGTTTTTGTATTGCCCTGCCTTGTCTCTTAAGCGGTTTCAGTCTGGCTGGTGTATGCGGTCCAGTGGTGTCTATCAGAGGGTCTAGTACATGATTAAAGTCGCCGCAAACCACCCCTATGCCTTGGCTTATAGACGACAATTTTTTGAACACCTTGTGGAGGAAGTTTCGTTGTTCCGTGTTCGGGGCATACACACTCGCTATTGAGTATACGACTCCATTAAATGTCCCCACCACCATAGCATATCTGCCCTCTGGGTCTACCTCCGAACAAATTAATGTGAACGCCACATCCCTACTTATAAGTATTGATGCCCCTTTCGATTTGTTTGAGTACGTGGCATGGAATTGGTGGGGGTATTCTTGTCGGAATAGAGGTGAATGTGCATTGGCTTTGAAATGGGTTTCTTGTAGGCACACTATGTCGGGTTTTAGTTGTTGCAAATCTTTTCGAAGCAGCCCACGCTTCGCTGGGTGGTTAAGCCCTTTAGTATTATGAGAGTATATTTTCATCGGGGGTTGTAAAGTCGGATTACGATTTGTAGTGTGTTAGTGCTATCTATTGTTGGGATGGACACCATTCCCAGATTCCTCGAACATGGTGTCCACTCCCTGTGACGCTTGCAATGTCTGGGACTATTCCCGTCAGAAAGTGGAGCTATGGGGGTTATTGAGGTGTGAGGTGGTACCTGCAATGAATGTATACATTGAAAAACATGGTGATCTAACAGATGAACATAAACATATAAAACTAAACATACTGCCATGGTAATTGATGTGGGATTATTAAAAATCTTTATTGTACTTGTATTGAATTATTGTACTAACTCCATTTTAACTCTATATTGTGATGATCCTCCATTTTGTCCTCCTAACCTGACTTCTTCAATCCTCCATTTTGCCCTCATGACTTAACTTGTTCATTTTAAAACTACCTTACGTGACTGAACTTCTCAACCCAATTAGTATAGTAGACAAAGACTGTATTTCCTGCAAGGACAAGCACCAGGAGGTGCTGGCTACTCCTTAAAACTTGTAAGATAGTATAGTTTGAAGGCCACGAGAACACAGTAGTAATGAAATGTTCTATTCATAAGAGACCTTGCACCTGGACATGAGGCCTGATATCATTGACCGTGTAAAATGACGCTCAGGACCCCCTTATCCCCACCCGTGTCCAGAACAATCCCACCTCCGGTGGGTGGACACGGGACTAACCTCTTAATTTTTTGAACCAATAGGTAAGACACTAACCCCGACACTTAACAATTAATCCAATTGATGATGTTTATTTGCTGATATTCTAATAATCAATGATGACGCAAAATGCCTCTTAAAAGGGCCTGCGCGCCCGCTTTTTCTGCACTTGCCAATAAACTTTCTCGAAGTTATTTTAACCTGAACCTTGTGTGTCAGACTTAATTACTTCAGCGTATATACGCAATTCAATTTTATTGATTTGGACAGGAACAGATAGACATTTAAACATTTTGGTTTACTTTTTAAAAGTACCATAACAACTTGGCGCCCAACGTGGGGCATCGGGCTATGTCCGGCCGGTGAGCCGTCCTAAGGAAGACAAGGGTGGACGGAGGAATCCGGGGGGAAGGAAAGGAGATTTATCACCTCCAGGTACACGGTAGAGACTTCTGCAGAGCCACCGGTATGTTCCGGCCCCTTTGATTGACCCGTCCACGTGTCTGTGACTGCTTCCCGGGAGGACATCAAAGACAGGTAATATCTTGCCCGGTGTCTCGTTACTCACTTATTTACCTGCATTTTAGTCTATCTGTTGCCTGGGTGTGTTTGAATTGTTTGCCTGTTTCCCCTTTTTGGGATAAAGGGGGGTGGACCTGCGGATGCGTTCCTGGGGGTCTTCTGTGTGACTGTCTATCTGTTTGTATTTTACCCCTTTTGGGATAAAGGGGGGTGGACCTGCGGATGCGTTCCTGGGGGTCTTCTGTTGCCTGTTTTACTCCTTTTAGGAACCACGGTGCTGTGGTTGTAAGGAAAAAGGGGGGTTGACCTGCGGATGCGTTCCTGGGGGTCTTCTTTGCCTGTTTACCTCTTTTAGGAGCCTCGTGGCTGTGGCTGTAAGGAAAAAGAGGATTGTTGGAACTGTGGATTTTGTGTAGACTCATAATTTCCTGTGATCCTTCTTGTGTCACTTTGAGAGCCTAGCTAGCTTCTTTGTGCACGTGGTAACCCGCAGCTTCAAGTGTGGAGGCTAAGGGAATTCCAATTTTCTTTTGGTAACCACAACCCCGAGCGCTGGGGCTGGTGGAATTCCAGTTTTCTGTTTATTTGTGGTAGGGGACTTAGTCTTGTGGTAGGGGACTCTGTTTCCTGGGGGGACTCAAGTAGGCATTGCTTGTTTTCCACATCACGTGGTAGTGAGACTTATAAAGTGGGTTTTATAGGGGCACTACGGGAGTGAGGATAGAGGTGGCCACATTCTTGTGGACTGCTGTGTAGAGGGAGGCTGACGGAATTCGGACCGGTGTCAGTTGTTTTCCGTGGCCGCTGGTAGTGAGACTTATGAAAGTCGTTCTCCGAGCGGGGACACTACGAGGTTGAGGGAGGTGACTTTGGAGTAAGCACACGAGTAAAGGAAAGGGATTATTGTTGATTTCATTTGAACTGTGATGCGTGCACTGTATTTCAATTGTATTGTTGTCTTGTTTGTCTAATTAGGAGTCTCATGAACTCCTGTGTCTGTCTCTAAGGATTTTCCTTGCCTTTCATCTTTTCTGTACTTCCTATATTATTATACTATCCACTCCCATTCCTCTTAAAAGAGAAGTGATTGGTCACAAACTTCTCACCTCGCTCCAATCCGTGTCTACCACTCCGGGTAGGCGGATTCAGTGACTAGTCTACGTTTTGGGAAGACGCACCTGAGAAAGTCCCACGGTTCTCGGGTGGCAGTCGAGCATTGTAGACGTTCTTGTTCAGTTTTCCCTCTCTCTCTCTATATCTAGGACGCTGGTATAGGGGTAAAGGGATTATGGGGCAGGATTTAAGCAAGCCCAGTAAGGGCTGGTTAGCATGTGATTTGGTAGAAAACAGAGAGGGCGAGGAGATGGTTAAAGGTGTTGAAAAGATTGCAAAAGTATGTAAAATTACTGTACCAACGGGTGGAAGATTACAACCAGAAAGTTGGCGCAAGTTACTGGCAGAAATGAAAGGCAAGCTTACAGATAATGGTTTATTAAAGACTGCTGAAGCATGGTACAGAGTAGCGAAGGCTATTCAGCTAGAAGGTTGGGTTGAGGAAGAAATAAATCACAAAGGTGTGAAATTGTTTGTGTATCATAATAATTGTGTTACTGGGGTTTACCCTCAGCCAGCGCCCCAAAATGGCGCCCAGGGGATATCTATCCCCAAGGTTCAGTCAGCCGTAGGTGATAGCCAGCTGACTATGTTCCCCACTCCCAATCCTCCTAACACCCATCCCGTCACCTCCCCTGTCTGCCCGGTCCTGAATTCTGATGGATCTTTCTTTTCCCCTTCCCCGTCTCTAACATTCCCATCATCCTCATCCATCCCTACGCTACCTGCTGTACCTCCCCCTAACATTTCATCTGCCATTCCTTCCCTACACTCTCTCTCCGTTAATGATCCCCTCCCCTCTTCATCCGCCCAGCTAACCACCTCTCCCACCCTTGCCCCGGCTCCTCCATCTACACCCACCCCTACCAATCCCTCTCCGTCCCCTCCCATCTCCACCCCAGTTCAATACCCCACCTCCTTCCCCTCCCCAGCCTGGCCCTACCCCTTCCCATATCCCATGGCCCTGCCCTATCCCGGATATCCACTACCCCTTCCCCAAGCCACTCCCCAGGTTCCGGTCATGCCCAGTCCGGCACAGTCTGCCCCGGATGTGCCCACATCCAACATGGCCGCCACTTCTTCCCTTAACCCTAATGCAGTACCTTTTCCAGCCACCAATATGGCGGCCCCCAGTACAGCCCTGATGCCGGTAATTCCCGGTGACTACCTATCTGGTTATGATCCGCTAGCCACCCCCGCATCTGGGACCCCCGCTCATCCTCCGGTCCTGTCACCTTACTCGGGCCCTGCACGTAAGAGAGCTCAGATCATAGAATTAGATAAGGGAGAAGAGGATAGGTTATCCCAGGACTCTTTGGAGGCTGCAGGAGCCGCTGTAGGAGCCTCAACTCATCGTTCTATCGATGATCCCTTTGGACACATGGGTCGGGGGGAACGGACCCCTCCTAAGTATGTTGCTTTTAACCCCACTCAAGCTAGTGCATTAATGAAATCGCTCCCTGACCCAGAAAAACAGCCTATGCCTTTTTACCGAGGGATAGTTCAAATTCAAAAGACTTATTCCGCCGCATGGCGTGATTTACTGAGCATTTGTGCTATTAAAGCAGGGGATGCATATTGGCCGAGCATGGCCCGTCACCTCAGTACAGATCTGCTTTCCAGTGATGTTGATTACCCCTCCGGGGTAACCTTTTGCACCCAATTAAGAGAATGGGCTAAGGACAAACTTGCAGATCAGGCTGCTGGCCTTACTGATGTTATTCAAGATAAAGGAGAATCAGTGGAAAGGTTTCATGCAAGACTGTATCAAATGTTCACAGATTTGGGGTTTGATCTTACTGACAAAATTAATTCACAAATGCTGTCAGGTGCGTTTGTCCAAGGCGTTAAAGACTCTATACGCAAGGGAATCATTGCTGCACGCCCTGAATATAAGGTTGTTCCCCTGGATACCCTGCTTTTAGTTGCTAGAGGTTTGGAATCTGTTCAGACCCCAAGAAGACCCACTTCAGCTCCTCTCATGGTATCCCGCTCCACTCCAGTCCCAAGAGGTACCAGACCGGAGGAGGGGGGACATTGCTTTAATTGTGGAGCAAAAGGGCACTTTAGAAGTGACTGCCCAGAACCAAAAAGGGAGCAGAGGGAATCCAGAAAACCACCCAAGCCTGCCCCGGCTCCCAAAGCCACCAAACAGGTTCCAATAGTTGAGGAACCCGATGACTAGGAGATTGGCAAGCCTGTGTCCGTAACCCCTGTCATGGCAGTGTCTACAGGGGATAAGGGGGGGCCACTTGCCACAGTGACTTTACCCATTGAAGGCCACCCTACCACATTTCTAGTTGACACAGGTGCAGCCCGTAGTGTTCTACGAGAACAAGACCTGCCAGACCCATCCTTCCTGTCCAATATTGATGTCTCTTGTGTTGGAGTGGATGGCCAGCCAAGACACAGCCCTTTAACAACTCCACTACGAGTTGGCTCTAGCCTGCTTGCTCGCTTTGTGGTATCCTCCACATGCCCAATTAACCTGTTAGGTGCTGATGTCCTCTCACGCCTGCAAGCATCCATCACCTTCACCCCAGACGGGCAGGTAGAAATGTTCACACCTCTATCTGTATCAGACACCTCAGCCCTGTGCTCCTTGCCTCTGATGCTGCATTTAGAAAAGCCCCGTGAGGAAGCAGCAGAATTAAAGTCCAATTTCCCAGAGGAATTAAAAACACAGGTGCCCGCCAAGTTATGGTCCTCAGGCCCAGAGGACATAGGTCACCTAAATGTTCCCCCCGTGGTGGTAAAGCTTATTCCAGGAGCTAAGTTACCAAGAAAGCCACAATATCCATTAAAACCAGCACAGTCTGCTGCCATTTCTGTCCACATCAAGGCACTCTTGGAGAAGGGTGCCCTGGTAAAATGTAAATCTGAATGCAACACCCCATTATTTCCAGTGAAAAAGAAAACTCCAAAGGGTGAGCCAGAGAAGTACAGGATGGTCCAGGATCTCCGTGCTGTCAATGAAGCTACTGTCCTGGACACCCCTCTTGTACCAAATCCCCATACTCTGCTCTCTGGAGTCCCACCGTCTGCAAAATTCTTCACAGTCATTGACCTGGCCAATGCCTTTTTCAGTGTCCCACTGGACCCATCCTGTCAATACCTGTTTGCTTTCACTCATGAGATGCAACAGTATACCTGGACTGTCATGCCCCAAGGAGCACAAAATTCTCCAAGTCAATTTGCAAAGGCCATGGGTACCATCCTTGACCCATGGCAAGCTGAGCACCCAGAAGTTGTCTTGCTCCAGTATGTGGATGATTTACTGCTCTGTGGAGATGATATACCCACTACTGAAAGGTGTTCAATTAGTCTTCTTTCCTATTTGGCAGAACAAGGATGCAAAGCTTCACTCACCAAGCTGCAATTCTGTCAATCTTCAGTGATTTTTCTTGGACATTGCCTATCTCAAGGTACCAGACATCTTACTCGGGACCGGGTAAGAGCTGTTCTGGACATTCCACCTCCAAGGACTTCAAAGTCTCTTCATGCCTTCCTAGGCCTCATTTCCTACTGCAGAGCATGGATCCCAGAAGCCTCTCTGCTTATGCAACCTCTCTATGATGCTCTTAAGTCTGACCCATTCTGTCTGACCAATGAAGCTCTGGACAATTTCAATGCTCTAAAACGTGCCATTGCTTCTGCTCCTGCCTTGGGCCTACCTGACTACTCCAAACCTTTCAAATTATTTGTCTCTGAAAGACAAGGCCATGCAACAGGAGTTCTCACCCAAACTAATGACTTAAGAGGCCGCCAGAGGCCTATTGGATATTTCTCATGTCAACTGGACATTGTGGCCAGAGGGACCCCTTCCTGTCTCAGGGCTGTTTTTGCTGCAAGAGAACTCATAGAAAGAACCTCAGACCTGGTCCTTGGCCACCCTCTGGTTGTTTTGGCCCCTCATGACATTTCTGCTATCATCAACCAAGTCCAGCTCAAGCACGTGTCTCCAGCCAGACACCTGCGCCTACAGTGTCATCTTCTTTTGCCTGACAACATTTCCATCCAGAGATGTCAAGTGCTTAATCCATCCACTCTTCTTCCACTCCCTGAGGGGGGTATCTATTATGGATTTATCACGGATGAAACCTACATTTACCTGCTCTGTGGATGTATCAAGAAAGTCATGCATCCACATTTGTCATTTTATGAAGATGAGACACCTCTTTGTGAAGGCCCGGATTACGCCTTCTGTACCATGTGGTACAAACCGAACATTACTCCTGAACCCTGCTATGAAGATGAGCTTTATCACTGGACCGATGTAAAGCTCACTGCACAAGATTTCTATTGTGACTCTGAAGGCAATAGCATGGTCTTGGTCCAGCTACCTCAACAACTTAACTACCTTTACCGCCATTGGGATACCGCTATCCCACATATTCCTGTTACCAAGTTGAAGACAAGGTCATGGAATGATCTTGGGCCCATGGCAAAACTATGGGCCACCTTGAATGAAGAACAGCTACAGGAAAATGGTATTGCCAAATACCCAACAACTGACCTTCTAGAAGCATGGCCACGCCATTTCCTGGAAAAGGAATTTCAAGATCTGGTCATAAAGAATGATTATGACCCAGAAACACCCCATGACTGTTTCGAACAGATGAAAATGGAAACAGTGCATTTACCAACTGTGCATGAAAATCCATTACCAGATCCAGATTTTACCCTGTTTGTGGACGGATCAAGATATGCTGATGAAGAAGGAAGATATCATACAGGATATGCCGTAACCACAACAGACGAAGTCATCAAATCATCATCCTTACCGCCAGCAATGTCTGCGCAAGAAGCTGAATTACAGGCTCTGACTTCAGCATGCAAAATTTCCGAAGGAAAACGTGCCAACATCTATACAGATTCAAGATATGCTCTGGGTGTGGCACACGACTTCGGCCTAATTTGGAAGACAAGAGGATTTCTTACCACCGCCGGTACACCAGTCAAACACAGCACTGCAATCAAGGAGCTAATGGATGCCCTCCTACTCCCTAAAGAAGTGGCCGTTTTGAAAGTCAAGGCCCATGGGAAATTGGATACAGATGAAGCAAAGGGCAACCATTTAGCTGATCAGGCTGCTAAGCTAGCGGCCAGGGATCCGCAGGAAGTGGATGAAGAAGTGTCCGGACAAGAAGAAGAAGAAGTTCCTATTTTTGCTCTGCAAACTCTTCCTACTGATTTGTGAATTTTGCGAGAACAGCAAGCTGCAGTCACTCCTGAAGAAATCCAGAAATGGAAAAAGAAAGGAGCTGTCCAAAAGGACGGAATATATTACAACAACTTCAAATTTTGTCTTCCCAGAAATTTGTATCCAGCAGTTGTCCAATGGGCACATGGGCCTGCACACCTATCAAAAGAATTGATGGCCGCCCTCATACAGAAGTATTATGAAGCACCTGGAATCACAACATTGATCAATAGCTTCTGCAAGGCCTGTGTCATTTGTGCAAAATGCAATCCAGGAAGACCAATCAAGGTGCCTGCAAAACACCTGGCAAAGCCCATGTACCCCTTCCAGCGAATTCAAATTGACCACATCCAAATGCCCAAGAGTGGGCCCCATGAATATGCACTAGTAATAGTGGACATGTTCTCAGGATGGCCAGAGGCCTACCCAGTGGCCAATATCACTGCAAAAACAACCGCAAGACGCCTACTTACAGAGATAGTATGTAGGTTCGGACTCCCAGAAGTCATTGAAAGTGATCAAGGCCCAGCCTTCACAGCAACAGTGACTAAATAAATTTGGACTGCTCTAGGGGTGACTCTAGCCTTCCACACCCCTTACCACCCACAAAGTAGTGGTAAAGTGGAGCGCATGAATGGCACTCTAAAAACCAGAATGTTAAAAAAGTCACAAGAAACAAAGATGCCCTGGCCAGAAAGCCTGCCAATAGCTTTATTTAGTGTTAGGCACACACCTAGAGGGAAGCATTCACTGTCCCCATATGAGGTTCTATTTGGGACAGCACCCAGACTAGGTTGTTATTATCCGCAGCAGTTGCAGCTCCAATCAGATGTTTTAGTAGACTATGTAACTGAACTTGCAAGTGTTTTAAACAAAATACATGCCCAAGTTTTCTCTTCAATTCCAGATCCCGAATTGGATACAGGTTCCCATAACCTGCTTCCCGGAGATTGGGTCCTGGTCAAGAAGTTTGTGCGGAAAAATACCCTGGAACCAAGATTTGACGGTCCATTCCAAGTTCTCCTGATTACCGCAACCTCCGTCAAACTGGCCGGTAGGCCAAATTGGATCCACGCTTCCCACTGCAAGAAATCTCCTGCCCCAGAGGAAGCGAATACCGCACAAACATGTATCTCTGGTACACCTTCTCCCTAATTAGCCTTATAAAGGCCCAGCAAGTAGCCATTACCAAAGATATTAGTGGGTACACCTTCTGGTATAATTCATCGTGTACCCAGGTGGCTACTTATACCTTTGACTACTGTGATATTGTAGAATGCCCATTTCCCACACCACAAATCCAGAGCATCTATAGAGATATCCCTCATTCGAAAGACCCATATGTTTGTGTAGTTGACAAGCAATGGGGGCACAATTGTGACCATTGGGGGGCGGCGGGATGGAATGCCGGGCCTGCCTGGGGTTACAAACCAAAAAGTGCCGTATCTAAAGTAGATGATCATGGTAGATCCCTTCTCCAGAGAATGACTTTGAGAAAGCCTGGGGGGAGTATACCAATGAAACTAATCCTTAATATTGAGCATCCAAGCCCAACAGATGCAGACCAATATGTGATGGGAATGTATTGGAAAAAGGGTTCCTACCGTAAATTAGGGCATTTCTACCTCAAAGATATGTGCAACTCTTCTGAGTGGCAAGGGGCCACCCATATGGTCCCTAACCCATTAAAACCTCATATCCAGACCTTTCAAGACATGATGGCCATTGCTAACCCCACCTTTGAAGATACCATGGCCGCTGAAACAGGTTTTAATGATGTAAATCTATGGTTAGAATGGATGAAATATAATGCTAATAAGCATAATAGAACTGCATGCTATGTGTGTGGCGGTGCCCGGCCCCACCTGGGTACTGTGCCTTTAATCCTGCCAGTAGATATAGAAGAATGTGTTTTAAGCCTTTTTGCCTATCACCATAATTTTAACAGGTCCATATGTATTGCATGGACAAAAGAGTATCCTCTCCTAACCCAGGATGTCAAACCCCCAGATGGTATTACCGTGTATAAAGGTAACTACACTTGTTATGCTAATTATGATGGAATGGGTAAATTCTTGGGTAACTTCTCTAAAGGGTATTGTGCTACCTACAGAAATGTCTCTATGGACTTGTTGCAGTTTCACACCAGATCATTAGGGGATATTTACTGGTTGTGTGGGGATTTACAGCTAAGATCCAGAATGGACAAGCAGTGGTGGGGGGAGTGTACTCTAGCTAAAGCTATTATGCCTATACATATCATCTCTGACACACACCTCGTCACCCATGGGTCCAAACACACTAAGGTTAAGCGTGACGCCCCAGTGAAAGGAAGTTTTGATCCTCATGTGTATATTGATGCCATTGGAGTGCCTAGGGGGGTGCCCAATGAGTTTAAAGCAAGGGATGAAGTTGCTGCAGGATTCGAATCAATTTTTACCATAGTTACTGCAAACAAGAATTTAAATTGGATAAATTACATTTATTATAATCAACAGCGTTTTGTTAATTATACCAGAGACGCCCTCCAGGGGTTGGCCGAACAGCTGCAGGCCACATCCCAAATGGCTTTCCAAAATAGAATGGCCCTAGATATGATCTTAGCCGAGAAAGGAGGGGTTTGTAAAATTTTGCCCGACACCATGACATGTTGTACATATATCCCAGAAAACACAGGCCCTAATGGTAAAGTTACATTAGCCATAGAAAAATTAAATGACCTGTCTGAAGAGTTAAAAAGGAATTCTGGGATAAAAGATCCCTGGGAAAGATTTGGTTGGATGACAGGATGGCAAAAGGCTTTAATGCAGATTGGTATGGCTATACTAATTTTCCTTTTTATTTTTGCTCTTCTCTTTTGTTGTATCCTCCCATGTCTGAGAAAATCCCTCATGAAGACTGTTGACCAAGCGGCACCCACTTTCACCCATCTCGAAGTTGATGACCAAGATTTCCAAGACGTCAACTCACCCTGTCTGCCGCTGCAAACAATCCCTTTTGTTGATAAAGTGCAGGAATTCTAGGAAGGGACTAGCTTAGGGACAGCATCTGTCAGTGAATGGTAAAGGCCCCGTGTGGAGAAGTGGTGGGTTAGCTGCCATGGGACACCCATGGGTGTGAAGTGTTCGAGAGCCATACTGACGGATGAGTTAGCCTATTAGGGTCAGCTCTAGGGATAGACTTGCACTTTGCATTAACACCTAGCTAGCGGCCACGGGGTTTCTGTGCCTTTGGGTTAACACGTCTTCCTGGTACTAACTTAATAAAGTTTTTATCTCTTAGAATCTAACATTTCATAGGGGGGACTGATGTGGGATTATTAAAAATCTTTATTGTACTTGTATTGAATTATTGTACTAACTCCATTTTAACTCTATATTGTGATGATCCTCCATTTTGTCCTCCTAACCTGACTTCTTCAATCCTCCATTTTGCCCTCATGACTTAACTTGTTCATTTTAAAACTACCTTACGTGACTGAACTTCTCAACCCAATTAGTATAGTAGACAAAGACTGTATTTCCTGCAAGGACAAGCACCAGGAGGTGCTGGCTACTCCTTAAAACTTGTAAGATAGTATAGTTTGAAGGCCACGAGAACACAGTAGTAATGAAATGTTCTATTCATAAGAGACCTTGCACCTGGACATGAGGCCTGATATCATTGACCGTGTAAAATGACGCTCAGGACCCCCTTATCCCCACCCGTGTCCAGAACAATCCCACCTCCGGTGGGTGGACACGGGACTAACCTCTTAATTTTTTGAACCAATAGGTAAGACACTAACCCCGACACTTAACAATTAATCCAATTGATGATGTTTATTTGCTGATATTCTAATAATCAATGATGACGCAAAATGCCTCTTAAAAGGGCCTGCGCGCCCGCTTTTTCTGCACTTGCCAATAAACTTTCTCAAAGTTATTTTAACCTGAACCTTGTGTGTCAGACTTAATTACTTCAGCGTATATACGCAATTCAATTTTATTGATTTGGACAGGAACAGATAGACATTTAAACATTTTGGTTTACTTTTTAAAAGTACCATAACAGTAATGGCTTGGTGCCTAACTTTGGCACTGTGGGGTAGGAAGTTTCTTTCTTCCATGCCTGTCCACAACGGTCTTACGGCCTGTATTGGGTGGATCGATGGTAATCGCACCTGTTACCTTAGACATGAAAATTACCTTTATCTTTAACATTAACAGTAACATTAGGAGTCCCATGGTTGGGAAAGTCCATTGTGTTGCCCCCAGGTCCCCGGTTTTACCTTGTTGGTTAGGAGTGTAACCTTAAAATCATGGTGCTTTTACCGACCTTGGGCCCCTTGGCGGGCACATTTTCCCTTTAGAGTCCCAGTCCCAATGTCTCTATGCGGTACTTGCCACATTCCTAGGATGCGGGCTACGGCCTTATCTGTTTCTGGTGATCTTCTTCCACTCGGTAGCGTGGTCCGTCCTGTGGCTTGGGGTGGTGTCTTCGGCGGTGGTAGGCCCCAATCTTTCAATGCTTGAATTCCCGATTCAGGAGACGTGATGGCTGTCATCTTGCCTTCATGCATGACCAGTAGTTTAACTGGGAATCCCCATCTGTATGGCTTCTTATGTTGCCTCAGGCTCTCTGTGATGTTTGCGAAGGATTTACGTTTTTTCAGCGTTGCTGCCCATATGTCTGCATATATTGTAATCCCTTGGTAGGGTGGTGGTAGGTTCGGGCGTTGTCTGTTTGCCCTCATGATATCTTCCTTTACATGGAAGTAGTGGAGTCTCACTAGGGTGTCTCTTGGCTCTTCAGATGTAAGAAATCTCGGTTTAGGGACTCTGTGATACCTGTCTAGAAGGAGCATGTCTTGATGTATGTCTGGGATGAGGAGTTTAAACAGCCCCTGTAGGTATGCGTGCAGATCTGCTGTACTGACCGTTTCAGCAATCCCTCTCAGGCGCAGGTTGTTTCGTCTGGATCTATCTTCCATGTCTGCCAGCTTGTTCTCATAGGCCACCATTGTGTCTTGCATTTCGTTCATTTCAGCCCGCATGACATTATAGGCTTCAGCGTGGTCCGCCATCTTGTCTTCCAATGACGACGTGCGTGTGCCCAGATCATGGATCTCAGACTTGATTTCGTTAAGTGATGTGTGGAGGGTAAGTTGTAACTTTTGGTACATATCGTCCAGCATATTTTGAATCATGCTTTGGGTTGCGGGCCCTTCCGTTTTTGTTTGTCCCTGCAGTACAGAGGTTTCATCGTGGGTGCCATCTTGGGATTCCTCCGGTCTCGCCGGCGTTTTCCCCTGGGCATTCCGAGCGGTAAAAAAATCACTTTTGTCGCTCTTTTCAGTCTGCCTGCGACCCTTAGTCTGTGACATCGTCGTGGGTGCAGTTTATTCCGCTTTTTAGGTGCTCGTTCCGCTAAATTTAGGCCGTGGTAGCACGGAGCTACACCAACATGCGACCGCTGCGCTTGAGCTCCAGGCCACGCCCCCTTGCACTCTGTTTCTTGTTACTATGAATGTATTATACAGATGGAACGCATGTGGAACGCATTTGGAACGCATATGGAACGCGGAAGTAGAATACTACACTTACTTCCGGTTTCGCTTTCATTTGAACGCGCTCAAATTTGATTGTAATGGATGTTGAAAGTATTATCAGCTGTGAGGAGCTGTCCCAGGACCAATGATGTTTGAGAAGATTGGAAACACCCCCAGCATTTACTAATTGGACATTGGGACTAGCCCTTTTTAAAAGGATTGGACTAAGGGGGGAGTAGGATGTATGATTTTACTATTTGTAATATTGTATGTGGTTATTTAACAATTGCGGTCCCTGAAGAAGTTCATGCTTGAACGAAACGCGTAGGACCTATTGCCGCATTCTTAATTTTGTTCTTATTGGTGTTTTTTTCACCTTTTAAAAATTAAAATCTGGAATTTGATCCTACTTGGAGTCCTGTGTACCTTTCAGCTACTTCACATTGGCAAGGAGGTTACTAGGCCCCCCCACACCATCAGGGGAGGCACCCTTATGAGCGCTTTTTTCTACACCATCTCGTGAGTGCATTCATTATTAGCGCAAGATTAACTGTTTAAACTGTATTACACTATTGTGTTTTTTGTATGTTTTCTCTTTAGATTTTACAGCCGTATCCCGTATTGTTTGTGTTTTTTTGTATTGTGTAAAGATCGTTCTTTGTGGATAAATGATCCCGGGAGGCTGCATATTAATTGAAGCTAAGTAATTTACACTCTTTTTCTGGTGTTTATATTTGTGTTCTTTTGCTTGGTGAGCTGGGTCTGGTCCTCAGTGCTCCATGATTTGGCCATTGGGCCGAGTTCTTTCCATGAGGTCTGAGGGGACTTGGTTAAGGAGATGTGTGGGACAGCTAAGTCCCAGTGATGATATAGGTGAGTTACCTCCGAGGGCAGGAGGGCCAGGGCCACGCTGTTGCCTTTAGAATCGCAGAACAGGTCTGTAATGGTGAGTTTCACCTCCACCAATTGGAAAAGGTCTTCTTCATAGTGGGGGTCGGGTCCTGGGGTATTTCTGTACCACAAGGTGCAGTGAGGGAAAGTCTGAGTATAATGTGAGACAGGGGGCATGATTTTAGTCAAAAGAAACACGTAGCCTGGGTCTATGTCTAGGCTGTACCAGTAGTGGGGCAATCCCTCCCTAGGAAGTGTCAGAGGAGTGGACGGGTTAAGGGAGTAGCACATCTGCAGGGACACAGTAGAGAGCATTGTAAGCGGAGATGGCGGGCAGCAGAGAGATGTTTGGGCTGTAATTGGTTAAGGATGGCAGCAATGTCATGAGGGGCAAGGATGACAAGCTGATGGCCAAGGACCAAATCATTGGTCTTGTCAATGAGGGCATGTGCTGCAAATACTGCTCTAAGGCAGGAGGGGCCTCCCCTTCCCACAGGGTCTAGTTGGCAAGAGTAAAAGCCAATGGGGCGCTGGAGTGAGTTATGAGACTGCGTTAGGACACCAGCGGCATGACCCTGTCTCTCTGACACAAACAACTTAAAGGGTTTCTGGTAGTCAGGGAGGCCCAGGGCCGGGGCAGTGGAGATGGCACGTCTTATGGCGAAGAAGCTGAAGAGTGCCTCAGGGGACAGGGAAAATGGCGTCATAGAGGGGTTGCATGAGGAAGAAGGCCTCTGGGATCCAGGCCCTGCAGTAGGAGATTATGCGCAGGAAAGCATGAAGGGGTTTAAGTGCTGTAGGAGGAGCAATGGCCATGACAACTCTCACCCAGTCCCGGGTGAGGTGGCGGGAACCATGTAAGAGGCAGTGGCCCAGAAAAACCTCGGAGGGTAGGCACCACTGTAGTTTCTGTTTTGAGGCCTTACATCCTTGCTCTGCAAGATAGCATAGGAGATCTTCAGAAGTACATTCAGCAGTAGGGAGGTCATCAGCACAGAGGAGGAGGTCATCCACATATTGAAGCAGGACTACATCAATGTGAGCTTTTTGCCATGAGTCCAGAATTGAAGCCATTGCTCTTGCAAACTGACTATGAGAATTTTGTGCTCCTTGAGGCATGACAGTCCAGGTGTATTGCTGAAGGCGAACAGATATTGACATGAAGGATCCAGGGGTACACTGAAGAAAGGGTTAGCCAGATCCACCACTGTGAAATATCTGGAGGAAGCAGGGACCCCTGACAGGAGGGTGTGTGGGTTAGGCACAATGGGCAGGGCCAGATTGGCCCACCGGGATACCGGGAAATTTCCCGGTGGGCCGTCGGCACCTGGGGCTGGGCAGACAGCTGGGTCTGCTGGCGGCCGCTGGCTGGGGGAGGTCTGCTAGCGGCCGCTGGCTGGGGGAGGTCTGCTGGCGGCCGCAGGGGGAGCAGGCTGTTCTGTCTCTGCCCCCCCGCCCTCGCGTGCAGCTTAATGACATCATATTCCAGCCCCGGTCTCTTTCTAGCGCGCGAGGGCGGGGGAGCAGAGACAGAACAGCCTGCTCCCCCTGCGGCCGCCAGCAGACCTCCCCGAGCCAGCGGCCGCCAGCAGACCTCCCCCAGCCAGCGGCCACCAGCAGACCTCCCCTGCGGCCACTAGCCCACCCAGCCGGTCACCCACAGGTAAAATGTGTAATTCTGTCAGTGTGAGTGTATGTGTGTGTGTCTGTGTCATTGTGTGTGTGTCTGTGTCATGGTGTGTGTGTCTGTGTCATGGTGTGTGTGTCTGTGTCATTGTGTGTCTGTGTCATTGTGTGTGTGTGTCTGTGTCATGGTGTGTGTCTGTGTCATTGTCTGTCTGTGTCATGGTGTGTGCCTGTGTCATTGTGTGTGTGTCTGTGTCATGGTGTGTGTGTCTGTGTCATGGTGTGTTTGTCTGTGTCATTGTGTGTCTGTGTCATGGTGTGTGTGTCTGTGTCATGGTGTGTGTGTCTGTGTCATTGTGTGTGTGTGTCTGTGTCATGGTGTGTGTGTCTGTGTCATTGTGTGTCTGTGTCATGGTGTGTGTGTGTCTGTGTCATTGTGTGTCTGTGTCATTGTGTGTGTGTGTCTGTGTCATGGTGTGTGTGTCTGTGTCATTGTCTGTCTGTGTCATGGTGTGTGCCTGTGTCATTGTGTGTGTGTCTGTGTCATGGTGTGTGTGTCTGTGTCATGGTGTGTTTGTCTGTGTCATTGTGTGTCTGTGTCATGGTGTGTGTGTCTGTGTCATGGTGTGTGTGTCTGTGTCATTGTGTGTGTGTGTCTGTGTCATGGTGTGTGTGTCTGTGTCATTGTGTGTCTGTGTCATGGTGTGTGTGTCTGTGTCATTGTATGTGTGTGTGTTTGTGTCATAGTGTGTGTCTGTGTCATGGTGTGTGTTTCTGTGTCAGGGTGTGTGTGTGACTGTGTCATGGTGTGTGTGTGTGTATGTGTCATGGTGTGTGTGTCTGTGTCATGGTGTGTGTGTCTGTGTCATGGTGTGTGTATGTGTGTGTGTCTGTGTCATTGTGTGTCTGTGTTATGGTGTGTGTGTCTGTGTCATTGTGTGTGTGTGTCTGTGTCATGGTGTGTGTCTGTGTCATGGTGTGTGTGTCTGTGTGTCATGGTGTGTGTGTCTGTGTCATGGTGTGTGTGTCTGTGTCATGGTGTGTGTGCCTGTGTCATTGTGTGTCTGTGTCATGGTGTGTGGCTGTGTCATGGTGTGTGTGTCTGTGTCATGGTGTGTGTGTCTGTGTCGGTGTGTTTCTGTGTCATGGTGTGTGTCTGTGTCATTGTGTGTGTGTGTGTTTGTGTCATGGTGTGTGTCTGTATCATTGTGTGTGTGTCTGTGTCATGGTGTGTGTGTCTGTGTCATGGTGTGTGTGTCTGTGTCATTGTGTTTGTGTGTGTGTATGTGTCATGGTGTGTGTATGTATCATGGTGTGTGTCTGTGTCATTGTGTGTGTGTCTGTGTCATGGTGTGTGTGTCTGTGTCATGGTGTGTGTGTGTGTGTGTGTGTATGTGTCATGGTGTGTGTATGTGTCATGGTGTGTGTGTCTGTGTCATGGTGTGTGTATGTGTCATGGTGTGTGTGTGTGTGTGTGTGTGTGTGTCTGTGTCATGGTGTGTGTCTGTGTCATGGTGTGTGTCTATGTGTCATGGTGTGTGTATGTGTCATGGTGTGTGTATGTGTCATTGTGTGTCTGTGTCATGGTGTGTGTATCTGTGTCATTGAGGGTGTGTGTGTATGTGTCATGGTGTGTGTATGTGTCATGGTGTGTGTGTCTGTGTCATTGTGTGTCTGTGTCATGGTGTGTGTGTCTGTGTCATTGTGTGTGTCTGTGTCATGGTGTGTGTCTGTGTCATGGTATGTGTCATAGTGTGTGTATGTGTCATTGTGTGTGTGTATGTGTCATGGTGTGTGTATGTGTCATTGTGTGTCTGTGTCATGGTGTGTGTGTCTGTGTCATGGTGTGTGTGTGTGTGTCATGGTGTGTGTCTGTGTCATTGTGTGTGTGTATGTGTCATTGTGTGTCTGTGTCATGGTGTGTGTGTCTGTGTCATTGTGTGTGTGTATGTGTCATGGTGTGTGTCTGTGTCATTGTGTGTGTGTGTCATGGTGTGTGCGTCTGTGTCATGGTGTGTGTGTCTGTGTGTATTTAAAAAGTGTTTTTACTCACCTTTTCTTTTTTCTCCCCACGCCGTGCTGGTCTCCCCTCGACTGGCCCTGCCTCTATGACTGAGATCATCAAGCATGATGATCTGAGCCAATCCAATGCTCTGCCATAGGATTTGCTGCAAAGGCCCTGATAGTAGGTGCTGCACACTGTGCAATCACGCTGTGCAGCACTGACACAGGAAGCACCTCTAGTGACTGTCTGAGTGACTGTCACTAGAGGTGTCACTAGGAAGCAATGTAAACACTGCATGTGAGTATGCTTAATGTATAATTAAACGTTTTACTCTAAAAGGACCAATATTATATATTAGAAAAGGCAATAAATAAATAAATATATATATATATATATATATATTACTCAACCATCTGGGGTGGCAAGACATTGCCTTACATATTACATACGGCAATATATGGCGCAATGACTTATAGGGCTGGCATAGATTTTTTTTTCCAGGGCTGCTTTTGTATCCCCAGTCCGGCCCTGACAATGGGGGTGTCCAGAACGGTTGCTTCGTTAACATCGCGGAGATCTTGAACCATTCTGTATTTTTCGGGCTCTCCTTTGGCAGTTTTCTTCTTCACGGGGAACAGGGGAGTGTTGCAGGGAGACTCACAGGAGACCAAGGCACCATTGGACACTATTGTATTAAACTGCTGAGAGATAGCAAGGGCTTGAGCAGGCTTTATAGGGTGTTGCGGCTTACAGGGCAGGCTGGCCCCTTGGATTAACTTCACTAGAAGTGGAGGGACATGGAGGCGTCTAATGTCTTCTGGGCCTGTGGACCACAACTTGGGAGGTATTATGGCGAAGGCATTGGGAGAAGTGTCTAGTACCCTTGTATTCTTGACAGGTTCTTCCATGTGAAGTAAGAGGGGTAGTGAGCAGAGGGCTGATAGGGGAGAAGACATTTGAATCTGGCCATCCGGGGTAAAGGTGATAGAAGCCTGCAAGCGGGAGAGGACATCTGCACCTAACAGATTCATAGGGCAGGTGGAGGATACCACAAAGTGGGCCAGGAGGTCAGGGAAGGTGCCAACTTTCAAGGGCTGGGTTATGGGTCAAGATCGAGGAGTGCTATCTACCCCTATGCAAGAGACATCAATATCAGACAGAAATGAGGAGTCAGGCAGGTCTTGTTCCCTAAGGACACTCCTGACTGCGCATGTGTCAACTAAGAAGGTGGTGGGGTGTCCTTCTACAGGCAGGACCCCCGTGGCTAGGGGCCCTCCCTTATCCCCTGAAGACACTGCCATGACACAGGTTTGCCAGTTACCTAGCGCAACCGATACAGGTGAGCTTGGTCAGGGCCATCTGAGGGGCGGTTGGCAGCAGGGTTACTGGCTGCCGGGTAGGGCAATCTCCCATCCTGTGGGGGAGCCGGTTTATGGGCCCTTGGGGCGGTACAATCTCTTTTGAAATGACCCGGCTGTCCACAGTTAAAGCATCTTTTGTGTTGTAGTATAGGGGCCTGACCAGTAGGTAGGCCCGGAGGCTGGGAGGCAGGGTGAGCGAACATGAGAGGGGCCGGATTCCTGGGGAGTTGGAGTTGGGAGGATTCCAGGCCCTTAGCAACCAACAGGAGGGTGTACAGGGAAAGCACACTATACTCGGGGCGGGACAGAAGCAAGCCTTTGAGTATAGCTTCTTTAAGGACTGTTAGAAAGGCCGCAGATAACATTTGGGTATGGGTCTTGTTATACATGCTGAAACCCAGATCGGAGAAGACTTGGGATAACCTGGTGTGGTATTTCTCCACATACTCTGTCTTATCTTGGGTGATATCATTAATACAAGTAGCCTGGTCAGCTAATCTATCTTTGGCCCACTCCTGGAGCTGGTCACAGAACTCTGTTCCTGAGGTAAAATCGGTATTGCTAGAGAGGCGATCACTAGAAAGACTCTTCTCCATAATAGACCAATGGGCATCTCCTGCTTTTATTTCACAGAGACTAAGTAAGTCACGCCCTGCGGTAGAATAGGTCTTTTGGATCTGGACAATCCTTCGGTAGAAGGGCATAAGTTGTTTCTCTATTTCAGGTAGGGAGCCCACCAGGGTTGCGGCTTGGGACGGAGTGAATGTGACGTACATTAAGGGGGCCCCTTCCGTTAGAAACTGGGCCTTGGGGTTCCCATCATGAGGTTGTGGAGGGCCGCCCCCAAGTAGGCTACTGTCGTCGGTGGGAACCTGGTACCCATGTGAACTGGTGGCCTCGAAGGAGTGTGAGGCCTGTCGGCCACTATTGAGGCCGTACATAGGGGGAAGGCGTATGGGTTGAAGGGGAGTGGGCAGGATCATCCGTGTGAGCGGGCGGATCATCCGTGGTAACTAGGGGTCCGTCTACGAAGGGCATGACAGGAGCTGAGGTAATATGGGCGGAGGTAACAGGGGTGGGCAGGGAAGGCATAACAGGAGCTGGGGAATAGAGTGTTCCATCCGCCCTAAGGATGGGGTATACAGGGGCAGGGGCCAGAGGGGCGGTGGATGTCGATACTGGAAATAGGGTGGAGGTCATGGGGGCTGGGCAAACCTCCTTCTCTTTGTGCCAGTCGCCATCATAGGGCGGTGGCTGACCTGTACCTTCAGCATTACAAGTACCTTCATGATATACATACATTCTTTGACCACCTAGATCTATTTCTTCCTCCACCCACCCTTCCTGGTGAATTGCTCTGGCAACTCTGAACCAAGCTTCTGCTGTCTGTACTAGCTTATTGTCCTGTAACAATCCCTTCTTCTCTTTCAGCAGCTTGTACCAACCTTCTGGCTGTAGTCGCCCGCTGGCAAACATATTAATGCCACATATCTTAGCTACCTTCTTCACCTTCCCTACTGCCTCTCTCTCTCACTATATCACAGGCTAGCCAACCCTTACTGGGTTTCCCTAGCCTCTGTCTCATCCTCTCTAATCAAGATGTCACAAGATAGAGACAAACAGGAAAGAGAACGTCTACAGTGCTCGACTGCCACGGAGGTTTACCCTGTGTGCGTCTTCCCAAAACGTAGACTAGTCACTGGGTCCGCCCACCCGAGGTGGTCGCAGACGGGAGCGTAGCGACCAGTGCATGACCAAACACTTCTCTCAACGTAGTATACACGAGGAAGGAAACAAGACACAGACTTACACTTATTGCATACAAAAACTAAAAAGCATATACAGTTAAAACAAATATCCCTTCTCAGACCCCGTACCTGATACCCTCTGCAATGCCATTTGCTTTAACGCACACGGCTATACCTTGCAGAAATCCCCCCTGCAATGCCGCTTGCTTTACCGCACATGGCTATACCTTGCAGAAATTCCCTCCCCTTATGCAAAATACATCCACATCCAGGCAGCAGATAGTCAATATACAGGTTCTTTACAAAGGAACTCCGGGCAAGTTATATACTTGTCTTTGGTGCCCTCCGGCAGCTGACACAGACACAGAGACAGGCCAATCACAGAGACAGGATATATAGGCAAGGTACTAAGGCAGTCATTACCATATATCAGAGGTGATCAGTCTCCGTCCCGTCACTGCAGGTCTGCCCCCGCGTCTTCTAGGACGGCTGTCCGCAGCGACACAACCCAGAGCCCCACGTTGGGCGCCAAATTGTTTTAGACCAAACCAAGTGTTTGCTTGAGTATCTGCCCCTGTCCAAATATTTAAAGTGAAATGATGCGTGCACGCTGAAGAAATCACACACTGACAACAAGTTCAGTTGAAATGAAAAATTCCAAGTGTTTATTGGGGGCAGACACAGCCCCTTAAAAAGGCATCAAAAGAATGCATCATGTGCAAATATTAAGCATTAACTTTTATTTGGCTAAGTGTAAGTGTTTTATCTTGATGTACTTCCTCCAAGGTGTGATGTCATCATCATCTTAGGTGTAACTCCGGATGGAGACGCCATCTTGCTACACGAGGGTCTTGGTCGATGGGAGGTGGTGCTCTAGCAGCCATTTTGAGTAATGAATGAGCACAGGTACACATAGTAAATAGACATTTTACTTACACTAATTTATATCCATCACAGTTCTTCTCAAATGGAGCTCATTGTCTCACATTCACTCCACCTTCTTATTCACGGATTCTCATTCACATCCGAACTCACACTTTCTTTTAGCTCTTCTTATTTTATTTTAACACAACTGGAGCCTGCTTTTATTAACATTTATTACTCTGCCTCTTCAAAACTAGCCCAGCTTTACTGCCTGGCTACCGAGCTCCCTGCACTATGCATACAGAGCTCCCTGAACTATACATACAGAGCTCCATCATACAGAGCTCTCTGAACTATACATGGGCTCCCTCATACAGAGCTCCCTGCACTATACATGGGCTCCCTCAGTCAGAGCTTAAGACAGTGTGTGGGGGGATGGCAGTGTGTGGGGTCAGACTGTCAGAGGGGGTGACAGTGTGTGGGAGTGACAGTGGGTCGTGAGTGACAGTGTGTGGGTGGTGGGGGGGAGTAACACTGGATCAGAGGGGAAGCTTTAGGTGCCTTGTGTGACAAAATATTTATAGCGCCCCTCCCTGGCCAACCTTCATTTATTTAAAACCTCCCATTTTCATTGAAGAAGTACTAAAGAATATTAAGGAACAGTATAGCATTAGGAATACAAATGTGTGTGACGGAGCTCTTGTATTCCAACTGAGTACCTTTACCAAGTCAGCTTCCTAGCTTCTTTCAGGGGTAGTCCCAGTCCCCAAGCCTGACTGGGGTCATTAATGACTTCTTCCACCCTGGACCAGGATGCAGCTTTCTCCTTCCAGGCAGGTGTTGTCCCTTCTGCCTAGTGTCATGAGTTTGATCAGGAAGGAGTGTTGACCAGTGCAGCAACCTCTATAGGTTAGATCTCAGAATGCAGAGAAACTAGAAATCAAGGCAAAAATAACTGTATTATTTACAAGGAACACAACAGAGTCAAATACCAGCACAAATAACTCAATGTAAGAGAAGAGAGCCCTCTTAATACAGGGAAGGCTGCTAGCTCAAGAACTCAAGTTCTGATCAAATCAAAACAAAATCTAGAATTTGAGCTATATGTCTATTCAACCATTATGGATCTCTTTCATATATTTTTTTTTTGTCAATCTTTATTTATAGCGTGCGAAGATATAACACAATACTTGGTAAGCCACAACAGCTTCCGCAAAAATAAAGATAACATGCTTTATAAAACATTATTATGGCATTCGTATAAACCGCACATTTTGTACATTTGTTTTTTTTTTACATTCTTTATTTTAACGTTTTCCAAAGTACAAAATGGTATACAAGTTGCCGACAATTCGGGATACAACAGTTTACTAGTAACAATGTATTGTCCAGTCATGGTAACAGCACCCACTGCCTCCCATTATTCCAGCGGGGGTTCCCTTGTTTGTTCGGGCCCCCCCCCCCCCCAGGGTGCGCTTTAGATACGACCCATACCCGGGGGTTTGCTTTCTGTGTGACTGTGTCCCTGAAAGGGGGAGATAATTAAGCGTTATCGCTAATGACTGGGACGAGTGGCTTATCACCCCTTTGTGGGTCGGAGGAGGGTTCCAGCTCTCTGCCCCTCAAGCTGCTGGGGACTCTTTGGCCTCTTGGCCTCCCATTCTGGGCCAGCCCTTTGCAGGGCAGGGGACCTTGTCTACAGTTAGCTGATGTGTGTGTGTGATCATGTGAGGGTTTGACTGTTCCCCCACTCCTGGCGTCTCTTTCAGTGGATGGGGGGCGGTGGTGGGCGAGTATTCTCTCTGATCCACAAGTCGCTTCAAGCCTCCCCTCCGTGTCTATTGTCTCCCGTCTTCTAAGTCACCGAGAGTTTCTTTCAGGCTGGGAAAACAGGGGTATGCCAGTCTCTTGTTCGTGGGGCTTATGTTTGTGGGTCTGTTTTGTTTGGAGTCGCGGGAACAGTCGTTCGTTGTATCAGTGGGTGTCTAAACTCGGAAACATGAGTCAGTAGTCAAGGGCGTGTTGCAGTTGTGGTCTGTGTGGATGTTCATAGGCAAGTAGCTGTACGTGTGCGTGGGTTTCTGTCCAAGGGAGAGTCTACTAGGTCCATCAGTCAGTCGGTGGTCAGTGAGTTGGGGGGGGACAAGAAAAAAAAAAAAACACGAGGGAAGGAGAAAGGGTCCCACCCCGTCACCGGCCAGAGCCCCACGGGTCCTTACTCAGCCACCTGTCCGGGCGTACAATTTTTTATAATATGCTTTGGTATATGTGTCTATTACATGAGTGTCGCAGAGAGCATGTTAAGTTCACAAAACACGTTGCATAGCAGATTAAATGGGTATTAATGCTAGACTTAAGATGTCTGCCCTATTACTTTTTTGGTAGGAGTGTAATGATATTAAAGGCTGACACATGAGGATTGCAAGCTTATATCCACCTAGGTGGCACACGTGTAGCCTGATTATGGCAACTGAGTGAGTGAAGATTTCAAAGAAAAAAATAGTAAAACCAACTTATTTACAGTAAATAGAAATAAAAGAGAACGATGCATGAGGGAGTGGGGCCCTTGCAGTAGGAACTGTGGGCACCAGGGGCCTATTGTTATACCAAGTTGTCCCGCGTATAAGCTGTACGTTCGGAACATAGATTAGCTTGCCGTGCATGATGTGTGCATGATGGTATGCTAGACTTCCCAGCGCTGCTATGAGCAACTTATTTGGAGTAATTTGTATATTATCTTTAGTGGTGGTACAATAGCCTCCAGACAGGGCAGACTGCGAGTGATGTGTGGCACATAAATGTGGGAGTGATAGACACAAATAAAAGATAATTAAAGATAATCATAGAGTTCAAGTCAGCTTAAGTCGTTACTCTATCTCTGCAGTCCTGTTCTCCGTGGGTGGTGCGATGGGCTCATATCTCGGGTCCCTGTATCAGCCGATTACTCTGCTGGGCTGAGTAGGTGTGGGCACTTAGAAGCATTGGAGAGTGGTGATGAGTCGTAGGTGGCGGAAGGCCTTGTGTGAGGTCGACATCAGTTGTGCACAGGCTCGGGAGCTCAGCGAGGCTGGGTCTCTCCCTGCATGGGTGCTGCGGAAGGTCCTGGTGGACGTCCGCTGCCAGAGGCGGGTGGCCTTCCGGCAGTTTGGTCGATGTCTCGGAGGAGATCTCCTTGTGACCTCCAGCCTAGGTGGGCGTGTGGCTCGAATATTGGGGGCTTGGTGTGTTGCTTTGCCCAGGACATGTTCCGCCCCGTAACCCCAGCCTTCTCCGCTTCACTGTCATGGGTAGCAGGTAGTCGGATAGTGCGCTGCTCCAGCTTCTCCTAAAAGCGGCTGAATATGTTGTCTAGTCACTGGTGTAGGGGCTGAGAGAGTGCAGGCATTGAGGTGCAGTTGACTGCCGCCATTGTGCTGGGCTTCGGACAGTCGACATGTGGGCTACAATAGACCGCGGGGGCAAGTGGCTGCTTGTGTCCTGGGTCGGTGTGGACCGGGATAACCCCTGCCGGTCCATAGGGGGAACTATACTGGGCACTTTACTTTACTTCACCAATTTCCACTTGCTGGTCCATTTGTTTATGTTCGTTCATTTGTATTCTTGTCATTTCAGCACATTGGCGGTACATTTACTGTTTCTATTTGGCATTCGTGGGTTTCAATGTTCGACACTTGGGTTTCTGTTCTATTAGGTCCTTAGAGAAGAGTTGTTTGTGGGTTTGTGTCAGGGTACCTGAAGTCTCTACCTCCGAGAGAGGTAGAGACTTAGACGTCTATCCGCCCGGACGGGCTGTTTCCTCTGTTCCTCGCGGTCCACCCGGTCACGTAAACGCCGGCCGCGAGGGAGTCATTTCCTTTTGTAGCAGGACGTCTGGAAACCGACGTCATGACGCCAACCCGGAACGACCTGTCACTCAATCCTTTAGGGACTAATCAGATCTCGTCGGAGGCGTGTCTTCCTTCCGAGCTAGGGTATTTAAACTTGCTTCTCCCATTTGCTCATTGCCCTGTCGTGGTTCTAGCCTGCCTAGTCACACAGTGCTCTGGTATTTTCAGTTATCCCTTTGGTTCCGACCCGGCTTGTTTGACTTACTCTGTTCACCTCTGTTATCCTTGACCCGGCTTGTTCCTCGCTTACCTGTCCTCTCGTTCCCTCGACCTCGGCTTGTCTCTGACCATTCTCTATACTCTCCGTACGTTAGTCCGGCCATTCTAAGGTCCGGTATACGTATCCTGTACCTGTTTGTACTCTGCGTGTTGGATCCCTGTCCCGATCCTGACATTACAACAGGGCCAATGGATCCTGCAAGTACAAACAGTCAGCTTGGTTCCTCTGATCCTAGGTTCGAAGCCATGGAACACAGAATGGACCAAATGGCACTAGCGCTACAGGCGTTAGTATCTCATGCCAATAATCCACCAGAGGAGACACGTACTACTTCTATCTCCCCTGCAAGTTCTGGCCTAGAGGTAGCCACTGTAGGTGCCTCCTCCCGCATTACCCCACCGGTACGTTATGGTGGTTCACCTGAGAAGTGTCGTGGTTTTTTAAACCAGATTAGTATCCACTTTGAATTGCAACCTCGTTCCTATCCTACTGATAGGGCAAAGGTTGGATTTATTATCACCTTACTCATTGAGAAAGCTCTGAGATGGGCCAACCCACTATGGGAGAACGATAACCCGTTAGTATATAATTATAATGCCTTTGTAGCTGCCTTTAGAAGAACCTTTGACCCCCCTGGTAGAAAGGTCAATGCAGCCAGATTACTGTTGCGCCTGAGACAGGAGAACCGAACACTCGTGGATTATGCACTAGAGTTCAGGTCTCTGGCGTCAGAAGTTAAGTGGAATGAGCAGGCTTATATAGATGTATTTTTGAACGGGCTATCAGACATAATCCTTGATGAGGTTGCTACTAGAGAACTCCCTGAAAATTTGGAGGATTTAATTTCGTTCATTTCTCGTATTGATGAGCGTTTAAGAGAGAGACAAAACACTCGAGAGAGGAACCTTAGACCTTCCTTTAAATTAGCTCCCGCATTTCAAAGCCCTGATTCCACTACCTCACTGTTTCCTGAACCTATGCAGATAGGCAATACTCGCCTCTCAGAAGAGGAGAGACAGTACAGGAGAAGAGAGGGATTATGCATGTATTGTCCTAATCGTTCGGGAAACGCTCGCACCTAAGTCTCTCTAGAGGACAGGCCTTGGGTGTTTCTTTTTTGTCCTCTACTCATAATTATAAAGATCACCACTTGAAAACTTCTCAACAAACATTCCATTAAGATGGAGAAAAAAAGTTGTAACTTCTGTCAGGATTTCTGTTCCAGGTACTTGGTCGCCAGTTACTTTTGTTTGTCTTTTTTCATTAGTGTTATTATAAAGACATCAACCTGCCTTTCTTTCAATATTACTGGGTACGCATTAATACCCACACCTTTTTACTTGTTTATTCATCCCTCATCCCTGGGTTGACGTGGGGCTTGCCTCTTTTTGCTTGAGCCATGCGTGGTCCACGATTCAACTTTACTTTAAGTATTAGGCTCCTTTTACGTACATTTATGATCTCTAATATCCAACAGGATATTTATTTTCTATCATGCTATCAGTTGCTTTTGTTTAGAGGTTCTTCTCCACCATTAGGCAACTAGGACAAAGGGATTTCTTGTACTACGCCACTCAGGTATATTGGTTTCTTTTTCCTTCACACGATGGTCATGGGTTCCTATTTTATAATCTTATACATATCAATATTGTTACGAACGCTGGTATTGCAGATACCCTGTTAGTCTATTTCCTCCCGAACTGCTGAGCCTGTGATTATAGCATGCAGTTCAGGTGTAGATTCGAACAGTTTCAGACGAATGCAGCATCCAAGTAGTAATCTCCCATCATGTAGACAGTTACCCAAACATCAGCCTAGACTAGATGAAGGGTATAACAGGAATGATTTTAATGGGTGTTGTAGCAGAGTAGAAGTGTTAACTGCAATATCTCCGCTGGTAGACTTAATCAGAATTGAAGAGAAGCGTAGCGCGGCATTTTCCATCCCTTTCCCCAACAACTGGACGATACACAGCTTTGGGAGTCAACTGGATTCTATTGAGCCACAGCTGGCTTTTATACAATTCCCCATGCAAGGGGTTTCTTTAATGACATTCCAGGGGCTTATCTGGTGGACCTTGTTGGGGACAGGGAACAAATAAACATTTCTCATGAACCTTTTCTGTACTTGGAAGATAATTGCGTAAGGACAATTCTTTAATTAGATTATCTCCCAAGTACAGAAAATTAAACAATATTTTAAAACATCATAACTCCCATAATATTAATCAGAAATCCACAAAATAGCAGGGGTAGCAGGCATCTAAGCGCCCAATCTATCGAAATACCGCTCAGATCCGTTTGGTAGAACAGGAACGCCATTCGAGTGAAATTTAGAATGGTCAGCCACGAGGCGAAGCCCCAAAACAGTTCCATGTGGTTGAATGCTATGACCGGTCTTCTTTCGGGAGTTCTCAAGATTAAAATAATGAATATAAGTGTTCATGAACTGGGTAGTCGTGTGGCTTAGGTTCGTTCGTTCAATTCAGCTTTTCTAGACGAAAGGGAACAAACGTATGAACAAGATGGAAGTTCAGCGGTGTTCGCGAGGTTGAGTTTCCGATTATAGTTCCACGCACTCGACGACCAAACACCGCTGGGCGTTCATGTGCAAAGATGGCATTAAGAACCTTACGGTTTTAAGATGTTACAATACTCAATTGGAGGCACACTGTGGCTAGTTTTGCCACAGGTGTCACACTGGCTTTTATGCAAGTCCCCATGCAAGGGCACTCCCACGTGGACCTTATGGGGGACAGGAACACAAAGTTTACAACTAATAATAATACAGTGACAAAGTGTGACACCAATACAAACAGATAATTCCATCCTTTCTGCCTGTGAGATAATTGAGTCAGATACAGTAATAACTCAATAATTTCCAGGCAGAAAAAACATTTTTCATAATACTCGAAAAGTACCCCAAAACACATAAAATCCCCATAAATGTTGGATCCCCTGATAGCCCTGATCTGGGTGACCAACACTTCCAAAAATCACCCAGATCAGTTCAGGGGTTTTGGAGTTTTATGGAAGTCTAATTTTGACCGACCGCACATGAGGCGCCTGCCCAGAAACAGTTCCATGAGTTTAGGTTGTGCGGTTGGTTTATTTTGAAAAGTCTCAAAAACGAACAAATGCATGAATGATACCCCCTGGCTCATAGCAGCGTTTGTTCCCCTAGTTTGTGGGAACCAAACTACCGAACAGTGTTCTCCTGGCTGTTCAGGAAAAGGAAGCAGGCGTTCGTATGGTTTGACCGGTGTTCGGGAAGTTGAGCCAGGGCGTGGTCGGTGTTCGGTAGTTACAGCTACCGAACCAATAAAACATAAAAGTCCCGAATAACATGATGGTTTCATCACAAATATTACATATAGGTCACAGTCAGGTTTCTCATTTCCCATTCAAGTTTCCATCCTTTAATGGTATGTGATGTTGCATCCTTCTGGCTGTTAGGGTCAGGTACTGGCCCTCATTTACTACAATTAATCTTACGATCCCGCGAAGACAACTACCCGCCTCATCATGGAGATTTTGTAAAAACAGCCCACATGGTCAGGGCCTCACATGTCATCACCACACGTTCTAATTGTCACTGAGAGGCAATCACCCCGCCACTTCGCAAGTGGCCACGAACCCCCTTGAGCCAAATCATAGATAGAGCCTCTCACCGCCACTTGGCAACTAGCAGGGCCTCACCTGTCATGGAGTAGGTAATATTTTGCCTGCCGGCAGTAGCTCGAAGGCCAGTTCTGTAGTTTGTGCATGATTGCTTACACAAGTTGGCATTTTACGTTATCACTCATTGCATTATTTTTTCTCTATAGAATGTCACAAGAATCAGGTCAAGGAGAGGATTTGTCTCTCTCTCCGGCACTCCAGCCAGGCCCTGCACCCTAGTCAGACCTGGTTCTCCTGCATAATCACTTGTCCCCACTACTCCTGGGTCCCCGAGGTCTTGGACCATACCCAAGCTGGAAGCAGAACTACGTCCACTTCCTGACCACAGCTCGGAAGGTGGAACTTTACAAGATGGTTGCTGCTCAGTACAATGACCCCAGGCCAGGCATGAGCTCACAGGGGGCAGCTCTGACAGTTTGGGTGAAGTGCAAGGCATGATGTTGTGGGGATATTTATGGGATAAAAATAGTAAACATTTGAGAATTGCCCACTATTTCAATTCTCAGATCCCAAAGATCGTTATCGTGTAAGTGAAATGTATTACATATAAATAAAATCACAATTTGTTATAAAAATAGATACAATTTATTGTGACATTTTTAAAAGAATAATAATAAGTAACATGCGTGACAATAATTAATGAAATTTTAGTATAACATGAATATGCAATACAAATGGTAATATATTTTCCAACGGTTAACACAGCTTAGAATCTACAACATTAGCTGTCAAGAAGATTTATGATGGGCTTCACAGAGACAAAGAAAAAGTTTCACACAGAGAACAGAATTCCTCAGAGTGCAGCGTAAGGTCGTAAAAGTTTAGCTGACAGTTAGAATAACCCTTTCAGTGCTGGCTAGACCTCCTAAGTAATTAAGATCTATTCTTATGTAATTTTAAATAAAATAACAATTAAACCAGCTCATTAGTCATTTCCTGGTGCCATCCAATAAGAGAAATCTACCAAATTCTACAAGCTGAATTTTTAACTTGCCTAAACAGATATTTTATCTTATTTTATAGCAAATCAATACACCTGGATAAATATCACGATATGCTAACATGTGATATGTCACATAAATACATACTGATTTATTTCTATCTGCAGAATAGAAAGTTTATAAATATATACTACTTAGTTAACTAAGATTTCTAAATATCGAAATCTGATCGTGATTTATCCAGTCATATATCATGCTATTAGAAAATTTTAATTAATTTAGATTAATTAATGAAACCAGTATATTTACCAGTTAAAGAGATGTTCTCACCAGATGTTCTCAGGTAGCTAAGTGTCAAGGAATGTTTCTTTCTCGCTCTGACTCTGCTTGCTTCTTACTTAGCCTGCTTCCGACTTTCTTGCATTCCCCTGCATACATCTGCATACCCCTTGCTTTTTTTTCTCTTCCCTTTGTCTTAACTTTTGAAGGAGAAATTCACTAGGTGATAGACTATAGAGGGCAGTCTCGTCCCACTAAACATACCTATCCAGGAAAGAGTTAACTTTTCCTGGTGGCTATTTTGACGTCATTTAGTTTATCTTTATAGTTGTCTATAATTTAAGTTTTCCTGTCAGATCAAACAGTTTCTTTAAGTTTTGTCCAGACTACGTGTCTGGCAAATTCTGCTATAATTTCTAATATGACAGTTCTTAAACTTAAAATCACCTTTCACTACAATGGGACGTTATACATTATCGAAAAAAAAATTACATTATTTAATCTTCTCTGTCACAAATGTCTGGGTTTAGAATTTATTCTATTCCATTAGCAATTAGACAGTCTCTTATCACTTGGTTTGTTTATACTATGCATTCATTTAGCTCTGGCAAAGTGGTTAGTTTTACAGAAAGGATAGAAATGTCGTGTCTCTTTGTTAACTTGAAACTAACAAAATGGAGTCTGGTCTATTCAGAGTGACTCAGAATATACACTTTTAATTTCTATCATAGCACAAAATGTCTGCCGATATAAATACTCTGACATAACCCCCCTTTAGTGCATTTCATAGCCAAAATTAATTTAGCTTATGAATAAGCACTATAGAAGTTACCAGACATATTGTGCAATCACATCATTTCTGACATAGGCCCGTGCGTGGATTGAACATTTTTGTATATTTTTGTACCTGTAAGAGTTTTTAACTTTACACTTAGTACAATCAACCATAATATTATTATTATCATAGCACACTCAATAACAATCTTAACATGGATGAACCAGTCAACACGAGCAATAAGGTCAGTATCTAACTCGGAGTATTTAAATGTGTCCACAGAAATGTTATCTTTCCTGATTTACATTTGGATAGTGTGGTTGGGCTTATGGTCCAGCAAGAACTTTAGATTAGGATCTAGAGGGATATCTAGATTCTGGAAGGGATCCACCATCTCGATAGCACTTTCGATGACGTCAGTGTACACTGGGTATAGCGTAACGTCACCGATGGTGATACGAGAGTCGTCGGGTACCTTGATCAGTGATACAGGTGCTGGCAAGGCAATTACTTTATTAGTCACCTAGTCCCTGTGAAAAACACTCATGTTTTTAAGACACGTGCTTACCAACCACTTATCTTTTACTAAGATAGCATGTACTAACGCATTACTGTCGGTTTTTGACACAGTTACTTGACATGTTTCAGAGCCATGTTTAAGGTACTTGATCCCACACAAAGCATTGGTAGAATCGTACACAAAAGGTTTTCCATAACATTGGAAATTATTGTCTTTAAATTTTTCACAGTCATTCAAAATGGGTATTGAATACCAATCTGGTACCCACGGTTGAAAAGCCAAAACATCTGGGGTTTGGACTTTTACATGGATATTGTCCTTCCAAAAAATTGTTTTCATTTGAAAAATGTTTTTGGGAATTACATATGGTATGGCCAATAAAAAGCAAATCTCCATACGTTCTGGATCAATTAAGAGAGGTATAGCGCTCCCCATCTCAAAGGCCAGATTTAATTGCATAGGCTCAATTGTTTCTCCATCCACATTGGCAAGCATTGCATGAACAATATCCTTGGATACAAAATACAGAGGTATGCATCCCCCTGCCAATTCGATCATTCCAGTTTGTACTTCGTCAAGAAAAGCAAGTGTGTTGAACAATATTGGGTCATGCAGAAATGGAAGTTCACGCTTAAATAAGTCATGACTTTGGTGCAACTCAGTGGATTTGGCAATTAATTCCGAATGCAAATTTGTTGTAACAACTGTGTCTTCCACAATAGTTAACACGTCTTGGAGAAGTGTTCTTACTGGTTTATCACCTGATGAATATTGTTAATGTGTTGCTTTAGCGCATAGATTTCCATATCCAGCTTTTGGACAGTAATAGAGTTGGCTGCAGACATTCCGGTTGCGACAACTGCACCAACAGTGGCACAAACTAATGCAACAATTATAGCGGTGAGGAACCTTTTGGGTCGGTTGCTCATCGAAATAGAACTGGATACAAATGGTTTCCGGGCTTGCTCCAAGATGTGTCGCACACGGTCCTGTGCTCTTTGGAGGTGCATCTGGTACCAAGTCTGTAACTCAGGAAGCTGCATCGATGAAATGTTGTACGCCTTCTCGATGGAAATCTTGGGGTCCAAGCTGACGAACACACGTCGGGTAAGGATCCTCTTCTCTGTTAAGATGAACCCTGGTGTCTCTTGAATCAGGATGCCGGAGGATGGTCCCATCTCTGCGATCGGGTCGGTCCGTAGCTCTTGGCACAGGAGCAGTACGATCCAGAAACACGCCACATCCTTCTTGGACATCTTTCGACAGTCACGGATCAGGAACTCGTTTCAGACTTATCTACTAATGATTCAAGGTTTGTTAAGTATACAAACTTATAACAGTATGACATCACTTGGCCTAGGACAACACATTATTACGATTCATCAACATATGTATTCTCTCTAATTCTATTTTTAGAACTTCATCCCTCACTACATTTATTACTGACTCTTCAGCAATATGCCTATAGCAGTTAAACAAGCTAGTAACCTGCTTAGAAAATGTAGTTATTGGATGGCAAGGAAATGGTTAATGACATGAACGTACATGAGATCATGGCACATCACAACATTTCACATCATACGATACCACGTGAATCAAGCATTCATCCAGATTAGTCATTCACCCTTCTGCATCCGAATCCACACCTATACATTTCACATCATACGATACCACGTGAATCAAGCATTCATCCAGATTAGTCGTTCACCCTTCTGCATCCGAATCCACACCTATAATCCTTAATTGAGATTTAGGATGACAAGCACGCAACTGGTTAATGTGAACCCACTTTTCAATAAAATCACCATCCTTAGGAATTTTTATTTTGTACGCTACTGGGGAAATTTTGTCAATGATGACATATGGCCCTTTCCAAGAAGGTAAACATTTATTTTCCTTGACCTGATTTCGCACAAAGTTATACAGATAGACTTGATCTGTTATCTCATATTCCTTTTTCATGGTTTTTATATCGTAATAGGTCTTAACCGCTGTCGCTGCTTTTTCTAGATTCTTTTGGGCAAAAGCAAACGCATGCTGTAAATGCTTGCGCAAAGCTTCGATATACTGATGCGTACTGGCAGCATTGATCAAATTATGATCCGAAGTACGATATAGTAAATGCTGTGGTAAAACCATCTTTCTTCCTGTCATCAATTCAAAAGGGGACAATTTGGTAGCAGTGGTAGGTGTAGCTCTAATCGCCATTAAAACTAGGGGCAATTTAATGTCCCAGTCTTTACCAGACTCCTTAACATACTTCTTCAGAATATTAACGATAGACTGGTTATATCGCTCTACCCCCCGCTAGACGCAGCGCGGTATGCAATATGTAGCTTTCGTTTAACACCTAGAATTTTCCACATCTTAGAAATTACTTCGCTGGTAAAATGACTACCTCTGTCTGACTCAATTCTTTGAGGCAGACCGAACCTGGAAAAGACATGGTTAATCAACAAAGTGGCGCACACGGTACTCGTGTTCTCTTTACAAGGCAAACACTCTATCCACTTTGTGTACATACATGTAACGGTTAACATGTATTTGTTACCTCTTGAAGATCTTGTTACAGGACCTATAAAGTAAATTTGAATATCAGACCAGGGTAATGACACCCCCCTCTTCTGAAGTGGTGCACAATGGGTTGGACCATGGGGTTGATATTGCGGACAAATCAAGCATCCCTGACAGTATGTCTTAACATCTCTTAACATGTGTGGCCAATATGCATAATCACGCAATATCTCATATGTGATCTTATCACCACGATGCCCAGATGTAGGTGCATCATGTGCGTGTTGGAGCATTAACCCTCGGTATACAGTTGGGACTACCCATTGTTGAATACCATGTTTAAAAGTTCTGACCAGCAACCCGTCCATGATACTAAATTGGACTTTATATCTCATCAAGATTCGTAAATCTTCATTATCTTTACAATCCTCATCCGTGATGGGATTGGCAGTAGGGTCTTCTATATGTTTATAGAATATGCCTATGACGGGATCGTTTTTCTGACTGGTAATCAGGTCCTCACTAGGAGCTTCTTGACTCCATTGCACGACATTCAAGTCGGCAGTATCTCTAGCCTGTCGTCTAGTTATGGCTTCAACGTGAATTGAACCCATAAGATCATCAATGTTTAGGGTTTCACCATTGATGGCTGCTTGTTTTGCCAGTGAATCGGCTAAGTCATTACCATCCTTGTCAATACCTTCTATTTTAGAATGGCCTTTGGTTTTCTTCCAATATATGGTTAAACCATGTTCCTTAACCAACTCATCGATTTTACAAAACAATTTCCCATGTTTAACAGGTTTATTATTGCTTTTCAGCATTTGGTTACGTTTCCAGCTAGGCAGATATTCGACGAAACTGTTGCAAACATAGTTGGAATCAGTTATGATAACAAATTCTGTGATACCATATTCTATTGCCATTTGAATGGTCTTATATACTGCGCAGAGTTCGGCTATCTGACTGCTTTTGGGACCAATATTGTATCCTATAGATACATTGGGATAATCACCTATCCAGGCGATTCCAATACCTGCAACTAACTTCCGTTCAGCACCAGCGACGTGGTGATATGAACAACCATCAATGTATACCCACGGTAGTGGTCGACAGTATTCCTCGTCATAAACTTTATAAGCGGATAGCAGTTGCTCTTCTAGGAAGTCATCTCCAGTGTTATTATCATCCAGAGATGGAGCAGTACAGTCATGTAATTCTGCTAAACCTTGGGCAACTGGGCTTCTCTTATCATGTTTATAACGGACTTCTAACGGCCATCCCTGTAAGGATAGAGTCCATGCAGTAATCCGACTGTTAGAGAGATTACCGTCTCTAATTCTTTCACTCTGCAGATACTGTAGAGGTTGGTGAGCTGTTTTTACAATTATTTTCTCACCTTGGATATAGCTGCGAAAATGTTGTAGTGCCCAGACAGTCGACAATAACGCCTTCTCACACGTGTTGAATTTAACTTCAACAGGTGACAAAGTCTTGCTAGCATATGCAATAACTTTGTTTAAACTGTCCTGCTTCTGATACAGAATAGCACTTATGCTTAAATCGGTATATCCTGTCTCCAGATAGAAGGGTTTACCCCCCTCTGGGTATGCTAAACAGGGTGCCTGAGTGAAGTTTCTCCTCAGTTCACTTACCGCTAGGTCCTGAGGCTCCCCCCAGTTCCAGGTAGTTTCCTTTTTAAGCAGGTGTAAGAGTGGTTTCGTTATTTCTGCATAGTTATCTATAAACTTATGGGAGTAGTTAGTCATACCAAGGAACGATCTTAATTCCCTGATGTTTGAAGGTGTTTTAGCCTTTAGTACGGCTTCAACCTTCTTCCTCTAGGGATTTAATCCTTCAGAGGTTACCTCATGTCCGAGGAAATTGACATGGGTGCGACACCATTGCGCCTTTTGTAAAGACAGTTTAATCCCTGCCTCTCTTAACTGAGTGAGAACATGTCTAATCTCTATGATATGCTTATCAAAGGAAGTGCTTTTCAGCAAGACATCGTCGACATATGATAACGTTCCTCTCTCGAGTGTGTCAGGCATAGCTTTATGTATGAACACAGCAAATTCATAACCAGAGTTTATGTAACCGAAGGGCATACGGGTCCAGGTATACTGCTGCTTTCCAAATGTGAAGGCCAATTTGTATTGGTCTTCATCATGGACTGGTAGAGTCCAATATCCCTGTGCACAGTCAATGGCAGTGAATATTGTGGATCCTTGCATTTGTACCAAACATTGGTCTATGTATGGCACAGGCCAACCAGACATATAGACACGTTTATTTAGCTCTTGTAAGTCAGCGCATAAACGCCATTGTCCATTAGGTTTCAGAATCCCCAAGATCGGATTATTATACGAACTGTGGACCGGACGTATAATGCCCCTTTCCTTTAAATTCTGAATGATGTATTGTAGACCATCATATGATGCTAATGGGAGTCTATATTGTTTGATAAATACAGGTGGTAAATTTGGATCAGTTTGTATTCTGGCTACGTGGAGGTTAGTTAACCCACAGTCGTAAGAATCTTTGGCAAAAATATCTTGGAATTCCATTAGGATTTCCTTTAACTGTTGCCGCTCAGCATCGCTGGAGCAACCGTCAGCTAAAGATATTTGCTCTTCTAGCCTTTCCTGAAATCCTGGAAAGATTTCAGGCTGGCCTATCTCATAAGCTTCTTCAAGCCTAGAAGTTAGGTCAGTTCGGTGTTGACTTACCTTTTCTCTTTGGTCGTGATACTCTTGTGATTCCTGCTCATTGAGCGGATGATCGAAGGTGATTGATGCTTCTTCGATTTTACACGAGCCTTCTTCGACGTTGAAGGGATACACAGATAGGATAGTGAATAATCCTTCTGGGGAGGAATGGAATATTTGATCGACAATTTCGTCCTCAGTTAAGTATTCTTCAGGGATGAGGCCTATAATTTGGTTTTGGAAATACTCAGCATCCAATGCTAGACCTAATAACGTTCCTTTTGGTAAAGTAACACTATTGGGTGTAACATTGTTGACCATTATATAGGTGGGATTCTTACCAATACTTACCATTGGTGTATGCGTTACCACCATCCCTAATTGTTGTATCCTGTTGGATAAAAAGATTAGGGCATCAGAGTTTTCTAATCTCTGACCCTTCTTGACCGGTAGGGGTAAAAGAAAGTTACTTGTCCCTTGTGGAATGGTTATGTCATCAGGTACTTGGATACTTACCGCATATGGTAGTATTTGTCCTGATTTCTGGGCGGTTTCCTCCTGTAGGTATCCACAAGGATTACCTTTTAACCTTGTCCACAAGTTGAAATTAATCAGGTCAAGGTGTATGGCAAAGCGATGTATGACATCATTGCCGATGTAAACCTGATAGTGAGGTTCGTCTATCACTAGGAATAAATGTTTAACTGTCTTATTTCCAATGGAAGTAGATAGTAAACATTTTGCTATCACATTGTGACTCTCTGATTCGCCATCCAGGTTCTGGATTCACCTGTCATGTGGGGAAGCATACCTGATCATTTTAGGATTAGCGATCTGCTTTAACAGACTTCTGCTACTATAGCTGTTCTCACTCTGTAAGTCCAGCTTTGCATTCCTACTTCTTCCTAAGTCATTTATCTGAATAGGAAAGAATAAGTTGTTATTAACCCTTTCAATTCTGGCAAGGAATTGAGCATGACCTGCCAGATCGACAGATTCAACATAGTCCCTGTGGAGAGAAATGGTTAAAACATCACCTTCCAGAGAGACATTCTGGATCCTCTCTGGAGCAATTCTTATGGAGTGCTCATCTACAGGTGCGATTGCGTCATTCACCTGCAGGATAGTCACGTCAGGTGACTGACTATTCCTAAAATGTATCTCAATCGAGTCAGGTCTTTCCTCTATTACATGGCAGTTACGATCAGATTGTACATGTGATTTCTCATAGGTTATAGAAACCTTAGCTTGCGACCATACAATTCCATTCACACAGTCAATAATTGTGTTAAGTCTTCTGAGTATGTCTATACCCAGAATCAGTCGGTTATAGGGAAGATCTACCTCTATCACTGGGTGTCTAAAGGTTTTGTTACCTATTTTAAACTTTAACCAGCTATTGCCAATAACATGAAGTGCATTTCCTCCATTAATTTGCCCATCTGGTCTGTCAAATGACCAACCTGACAACGCAAATTATTTCCCCCATTGCCGTTTTGTCTTTGCCCATTAGAATTTGGCTGGGATGGCTGAGACTGTTGGGAGTTATTGGAAGCAGATTGGTTGTTTCGGTTTCCATATCTCCTATTTCCCTGAGGATTCCTTCTCCATCGGGAATTGCCTTGGTTCTTATTAACCCAGGGTCGTTTATTCCCATTGGTATTGGATTTTTCAGAGTTATCAGAGGAATTTGTAGAATTGCTTCTGGCATTTTCCTGTCTCTGAGGTTTTGGTGTTTTCAAAACCTCGGAATATGTCCTCTTTTTCTGTTGGGTTTCTAAAGTCTCTGACACCATTTTATCATCAGGTTTCTTAACTTTTGGCTGGTTTTCGTCATGTGCATGGTGTATAGTATACAATTTTATGCACTGACTGACTAGCCATTCCAACGGTAACTTACAATCGTAATCTCTTGCGAGATTCAATTGTATGTTTACCGGCATGGCATGAAAATACAGATCTTTGAAGTCTGTGCTTTCATACCTGGGTTTTCTTTGGGCCACGGAGTATGCATTTTTAAGAATTATTAAAAATTCTCTGGAGCTTTGATCTGGACGGCACTTTAAGTTATAAAGCGCCTTCTTTGCAGAAGCAATGGTTTTATACTTACCATATTCCATGATTATTTCATATTTCATCTTGGACCAGGACATTAACTGTATAGCTTGAAGACTTTCTAGATAAACACGGCACATTGAATCAAAGGTCCATGTAATGAACCATTTCTTATGAATGTCATCATACATGCCCAATGAATTCATGGCTCTATCATAATTTTCCAGATGTTCAGATATGTTTCCTGAACCTCTAGAAAATTGTGGGACAGTCTCTCTAAGGAATTTAATAACCTTTGGCGATTCATAAACAGGCATCGTTAATTTGCGACCTCTGTTTCTGTTTTCCCTGTGTCTGGGTAAACGTCTATGCGATCTGTCTGCTGAAGAGGAATTAGACCCGTACAACAGTGCAGATGGCATATCAGTCACATGGCCTTCAGAGTGGACAGTGCAATCACTTTCACTCCCATCACTCTGAGCTTCTTGTTCACTGTCACAATTCTGATCAGCATCAGAATTCTGCCAGTGTACAGAACCATGTCTGTTTTCATTCCTATCACCTTGAACTGGAATCTCCCTCTCAAGTTTGGCCAGGACAGTCTTTTCAAACTGTTCTGCCCAAGATTGCCAAGAATCTACAGGTGTTTTCTCAGAATTACTCACATCTTTTCTTAGAGACTGTTTTATGGAAACCTGGTCTGGTGTGGGAAAATTATAACAAGGAGGGGATTTACAGATAGTCTTTTCTTGCATTTTTGTGTAACTTTTTGGCACAGAATGATGACTACTAACCTCACTGTCTGATTTCTGACTCTCCTCTTCATACTCATCCAATTGCGTTTTAAGCTGATTTATTTCCTGTGCATATTTATCCGTCAAAGCTTTAATTTCTTTTTCATGATCAGCCTGACGAGTTTTATGCTCAGCAAGTAAATCTTGGTATTTCCCATCTTGAATGCCAAATTGTTCACTGTACGTGTCCAATTTGGTATTCAATACCTTGTTTTCATCTAACGCCTTAAGAAGTGCTGTTATAAAGAAAGGCCAAGAGTGTATGATCATCGCCATTTCCCTTTCTATGTTCTTTTGTCCAGAAATTTCTTTAAGATATGTTATTATGTGTTCATCAGTTAGAATGGTGTGTTTATCTTCCCATTCTATGCCTTTCAACCAAACCTCATAGCTTAAATCATTTTTCATATGTTTATGAATATGGACTAAAGTATTTTTTCTTAGGTCTTCAATTATTTCAGTATTATCTGTTACAGATGTATCGCTGCCGCTGGCCATATTTTTATACAGTGATTTAATCTCAATACAAAACTCTTTTCTATATCAAGATTAATATTGCATGAATTACATCAATATTATTGTATATGGAATATAATTTCAACTTAAACGATCTCAGCAGCGTGCCTCCAATATGTGGGGATATTTATGGGATAATAACAGTAAACAGTTGAGAATTGCCCACTATTTCAATTCTCAGATCCCAAAGATCGTTATCGTGTAAGTGAAATGTATTTCATATAAATAAAATCACAATTTGTTATAAAAATAGATACAATTTATTGAGACATTTTAAATAATAATAATAAGTAACATGCGTGACAATAATCAATGAATATTTAGTATAATATGAGTATGCAATTAAATGGCAATACACATTCCACTGGCTAACATAGCTTAGAATCTTCAACATTAGCTGTCAAGACAAGATTTATGACGGAGTTCACAAAGACAAAGAAAGTGAAAGTTTCACACAGAGAACAGAATTCCTCAGAGTGCAGGGTAAGGTCGTAAAAACTTTAGCTGACAGAATAACCCTTTCAATGCTGGCTAGACCTCTTCTAGGCATTTAAGACCTATTCTCATGTAATTTTTAAATAAAATAAAATTTAAAGCAGCTCATTAGTCATTTCCTGGAACCATCCAATAAGAGAAATCTACCATGTTTTATAAGCAGAATTTTAACTTGCCTAAACAGATATTTTATCTTATTTTAGGGCAAATCAATACACCTGGATAAATATCACGATATGCTATTTATTTCTATCTGCAGAATAGAAAGTTTATAAATATATACTTCTTAGTTAACTAAGATTTCTAAATATCGAAATCTGATCGTGATTTATCCAGTCTTTTATCATGCTATTAGAAAATTTTAATTAATTTAGATTCATTAATGAAACCAGTATATTTACCAGTTAAAGAGATGTTCTCACCAGATGTTCTCAGGTAGCTAAGTGTTAAGGAATGTTTCTTTCTCGCTCTGACTCTGCTTGCTTCTTACTTAGCCTGCTTCCGACTTTCTTGCATTCCCCTGCATACATCTGCATACCCCTTGCTTTTTTTTTCTCTTCCCTTTGTCTTAACTTTTAAAGGAAAAATTCACTAGGTGATAGACCAATAGAAAACTTGGAGATGTGGTTACCTCCCAGATAACAATTTAGGTATTTGGTCTATAGAGGGCAGTCTCGTCCCACTAAACATACCTATCCAGGAAAGAGTTAACTTTTCCTGGTGGCTATTTTGACGTCATTTAGTTTATCTTTATAGTTGTCTATAATTTAAGTTTTCCTGTCAGATCAAACAGTTTCTTTAAGTTTTGTCCAGACTATGTGTCTGGCAAATTCTGCTATAATTTCTGATATGACAGTTCTTAAACTTAAAAATCACCTTTCACTACAATGGGACGTTATACATTATCGAAAGTAAAATTAAATTATTTAATCTTCTCTGTCACAAATGTCTGGGTTTAGAATTTATTCTATTCCATTAGCAATTAGACAGTCTCTTATCACTTGGTTTGTTTATACTATGCATTCCTTTAGCTCTGGCAAAGTGGTTAGTTTTACAGAAAGGATAGAAATTTTGTGTCTCTTTGTTAACTTGAAAATAACAAAATGGAGTCTGGTCTGTTCAGAGTGACTCAGGTCTGATCTTAATTATGGGAGCATCTATATCTCTCCTCTTTTATGTACTCACAAGAGTGATATGCTGCATCTATAAAAGCACACCACCGTCACGTCCAGTACCTCCACCACCAGTTTATGCAGAATACTTACAATTTTACATGCATGAGAGAAATGCTCCTGAGAATATCTACATGTGATCTATATTAGCCAGGGTATATGCCGTGGGAATAGTGGCCGAAGAAATAATGAAAGTCCTGCAGAATTGGCTAGCAATTCTGAATATACCATGATCAGCTACCCTGGCTAAATTAACCCTAAAAGGGTGTGAGCAAGTTTTGCTCAAAGAGGGGAAATGAAGAGATAGAGAGAGTCAATGAATGGTTAATGAATCTCATCTTTTAATATTATATTCTCTTTATAAAGATTTATAAAGCTTTACACAAGAGCTAAAAACCAGACAAACCACAGGTTATTTTTGATTTATAACTTCTGCTTTTGAAACAACAGACGCATCCACAAACTATTGTTGACCTGATGCTTCTGAGAAAAGTATCATGAATAAACAGACGTGCTTGACCACGAGGCATATGTGGTTTTTGCAAGATCAGCTATTGCCGCTTTTAACATAAACATTTATCTTTTGTAAGCACATATTTTATATATTTTGTAACTCAAAGTTCATGACCTTTACTGTATAAATATGACAACTTTTCCATAATACATTTGAAGTTCGTTGGAAAGCAAACTGTGTGCGTGTGTCATTATTTGCTCCATCGTTCTTCCCTGAATTCAGCTGGCAACGGAGACCAGAGAACGACTAAGTGGGACCGAGTCACTTAGAATAGAAGTTGCCTTTCAGCTTGGTGGCAGAGGTGGGATGTAGCCAAACCATTTCGGGTGAGTAGTAATTCCTTGTGTCTATTATTAACGCCCTGAATCTATGATCCCCGTGGTTTTGTAAGACTACATTCATTTAGGAAAGGCTATTTAGTATTGTATTGTATTGTGACTCAGTTTACATAAAGGTCCAGATCTTAGTCTAGTAAGGGAACTAGACAGGTCTAGTAAGGGAACTAGACTGTGGTAATTTAAGGTGCCTATAAAGAGATATAGGTAATTTCTTAGTATATAAGTGAATATACAAGAGTTAGAGATAAGTGTACACAAGTAATATCACTTGCCTTCTCTGGTCCCTAGTTGTAATTTTTCAAAGTTTATTGTGTTGTGGGAAATTGTGTAGGACAGAGATTTTGTAAGTAAATATCTGTCCTATATCCTTGGTCCTAGAATGGGAAATAACCAGTCCATTTGCTACCCTCCACCACACCCTGGGGAGTCATGTATAAAATATGTGTCCAAAGTCAGTCCTACTGGTGGCTTCTATACCATACCATTCGTGGCCAACCTTGCAGGTTGGACCGAGGCTATGGAATCCGCCAATCCTTTCCCCAGATTAGGAGCTAATGATGAATATCACATGAACATGATCAAAGGATTATGTCTTGGTGATAAAAAGTATTGGCCATGGTATGGCCCAGACCCAAAATGGATATATGGAATATATGGAACAAGGTGGAATAAATTGGCTCCGAGTAGCCCCACATTAGTATCCTACTGACCCTGATGGTAAAGTATTAAAAGGGAAAAGAAAGTTGGAAGCTTCAAGTTTAGGCACAGGTACACCTATTACATCCCCTACAGCAAACCAGATCCCTAGTGCACCTCCACCTCCCTATGCCTCAGCAATTCCTGCCTCTACTGGCACATATCCATCCCTCAAAGGTCTTACAGGACCTACCAATACTAATGATGATGATGATGATGATGAGTATGATGAGCTAATCTTTGCCAGTGTAGCTGCAGAAGGCATAGATAAAGAAGAAGAGGGAAAGAAACCCAAGGATAACAAGGGTTGCTCTTCTTTAAAATATTCTGCAATACAAAACAAACAAACGGGGACTAGCAAGATTATACTACAAGACCCAGACAAGGCAGCCAAGCAAATAGTAACTAGGTCAACGGCTAAAGTAGAGCTGGCAGACAAGAATCCCGACTTAGCGCAAACCTCTCAGTCCACAGGTATGACAGTAAGTGATCTAGGTACATTTCCTTTTATGACCATTGGCTCACAACTTATAATAAAACCCCTGGCCCCTAATGTACTTAGAGAAATTGCCAAGGGTGCCCCAAACCCCAGATAGAACCCTTCTGCATGTCTCTTGTATTTGTTTTTATTGCAGTTTTTTATATACAGTTCTTTTTTTTTTTTAATTCTTTTTTTTTTTTGTCGTGCAGGTGATTACAAAGCATAAACCTACGCCACAACAGCGTATTTGAGTAGTTAAGCATAGGATTAACAGTGGCACGAGAGGTTTGCACATTTTTGTTTTGTTTTAACATAAAAATAACTGACTTTATAACAATATTATGATGATATACACGCTAGGCTAAACAAGCTTAGAAATGGTTTTGTCACGTTCAGGATTATGGTAAATGGTATGTCATATCTATGGTATCGCATTTCTGAGGAGGTTAAACGTTTACTCTTATACCCGATTTACAACTGTTTAGAATCTCTCTGTAGTTATGGGTCTAGAGGAGCTTGGCATGAAAGAAAAGACAGAGGAGAGACACAGAGTGGGAGCACTGCATTTGTAGACATCATAGCATAGGGCTACACACGTTGTGTTACATACTCGGCTGCATGAAAGTTAAAGCAGTGAGTTAACAGGCGGTTCCCTCTACACTAGCAATATAGCAATATACTAAACATTGGTATGCAATTAGCTAATAACAGGTTAGGCTCACAATGTTTGATAGGTTATGCCTGCTTGGTTGTGCTAGATATTTCAGGCTGCATTATTTATACGGCATTCAACATTGCGCTCTCGCTTTAAACTGTATAGGACGGGCCCTAGTGCACAATCTATAGCTTGCAGTACCATATTATGTGGTAGGGGTAGTTTAATACATCAAAAAATAAAAACAAAACATAATATAATAATAAAAACAGGTGCTGGCATGGGAGCCTAAACTGTGTGGATTAAGCATTAGATCACTGTATCTGGGTGTCTAGGAGATGTGAGAGTTCAGGACAGTCCAGGCTAAAAATAGCCTTGTGAAGCGGTGTGGCTGGTGGTTCAGCCTATACCTAACGCTGGTAAGCCCCGTGTGCCATTGCTGCTTGTCGTTCCGCCATGGCCCCTAAACTGGGCGTCTCTGCTTCGGAGGTCTGCTTTGGTGTTGCTGTGCGGGGTGTATATCCTCACCGCCTCAAGCGTTGCGGCGTATGCCGGGAGGATTTGAAGCTTGCTGCGTTGGGTGTCGGGGTGTTGGACGAATTGGGTACTCGTGTGCTTGGGTTGTGGAAAATACCTGGCGTCGCTTTCTTGCGGGTTGTAGCGTGCTCCCCAGAGGTATGGCGCCCTTTCCCGCCTCGAGGCCCGCTGGAGTCTGCGTTGCCGGATGGCCTCCCTGGAGGCTCGTGGTAGTTGCACGTAGTGGCTACGTCTCATTGCCGGTCTTATCCACGAGGCCACCATGGTATTCGCTTGGTGGGGGGTTGCTCCACGGCTCTGCAGGGCAGTCCTGAAGCCCGCGCAGAGCCGATTGAAGAGCTCCAGCGGTGACACGGGTGGCTGGGTGCGGGTTTTCCACCTTCTTGGTTTGTGCCGGACGGCCATTTTGGCTGTGTCCCTTGTGCCTGGTAGTACAGCGTTTTGTGTAGCTGGCGTCCCTGCTTTCCAGACTGGTCGGTGTGTCCAGTGGGGACCGGGATTACCCCCACCGGTCCAGGGGGGGGGGGGGGTAGGCTGATGCGAATCTGCTTGAGGACTCTTGCGCCGAGGGGAGCGGCCGTCTCCCCCCAGCTTCAGCCCCGGTAGGCCGCATTTGGATCTCCGCTTTCCTGGTCCTGACGGGCCTCGGGGTGGTATCGTTTGGTGCGGTGGGGCACCCCCTACGTGGGTGGTGAACCCTCGGGCGTCTTTGGGCTTTAAAACCGCCACTTGTGTCACGAAATCTGCCCGCCAGGCAGGAGCTCGTGTCAGACACGTCTGCACGGCTCAGCGGTCAGGCTCCGCCCCCTCGTCTCTTGTATTTGAAGAGAAGTTTTCAAGGTCAAAATATGACTCAGATTGATATGAAACTAATCATAGATGGTATTCTGGGATATGACTCAGAATCTGGATGGGACTGGTCTCATGTCCCTTCCATTAATGCTCCAGATTTCAGTACTACTACCCCTGCTGACCGAAAAGAAGAGCCATATAGGTTAGCCACAAGGGAGGGGATTGAGACAATGTGGGAAGAAATTTAAAAAGAATTAACAAGATTGTATAGAGATAGTTTTTCCATGTCTACTGCTTTGTCATGCAAACAGACAAAGAGGGAAGATGTTGTAATATATGTAAGGAGATTCTTTAAATGTTGGAAAGAGGAGGCAGGGTTGTCATCCACTAAAGAGATGGATGTATTAAAACTACAGACATGTATAGGAAACATGATACCCTCTATTGGTCTCCTGGTTAAACAGTTGATCTCTGAATGGCCATCCCTTACCAGTAAGGAATTTCTTGTAAAAATCCAAGAAAAAGACAATGCAGGATGTTTTACATCCCCACCCCAGTCCACTAAACCCAGTACCTTTGTAGTACAAGGGTTAGCACACGCTCAACCCTTCAACTCTAGACCCCGAGGATGGGATGGGACACATAGGGCTAGACCCAGAGGTGGTGATTTTCAAAGAGGGAGCCGTCCCTCTGGGGGGGAAGGTATCAGCACCAACAACAGTACCCTGACCGCAATACATGCTTTAACTGTGGCCAACAGGGTCATTGGCGAAGTGCCTGCCCTTTTCCCCTTAAAACCCTGTCAAATCCAAATATGTCCCAAAACCATAATGCACAAGCTACTTCTCAAGACTCCGCTCCGATGACATTCCCAGCACCTCCACCCCCTCACTTCCCTCCTCCTCCTCCTCCTCCGCCCCAACCCCAGCATGCCCATCACATTCCATGGCCACAATAGGGATGCCCGGAAGGAGACACTCCTGTTTTTCTCCAACTGTCCAGTAATAGTATGGCTCAACCCTTTTATGTATTACACATTGAAGGTAACCCAATTCCTTTTCTTGTGGATACTGGAGCAACTTGTTCCAGCATATGCACTGCCTTATATGAAGGACCCAGGTCAAAAGCAGAACCTTCTGTGGGAATTAATGGAGTGTCTGTTCCAACATTCTGTACCCCCCTGCTTTCTGTCTACTGTCCTCTTAACTCTTCCCAAGCCCTCCACTCTTTCCGCCTAATCCCTAACTGTCCTGTAAGCCTTTTGGGAAGGGATCTCTTGGGTATCCTGGGTGCCAAGATATTATGCACACCCCCAGGGGGTTTAGATCTTACCATGTTAGCACAACAAGAAGAACAGATAGATCTGTCATCTATCCCCTCCACTGTTTGGGCCTCTTCCAAGTCAGATGTAGGTTTTGTTAACTGCACACCATACAAGGCTAAACTTAGGTTTTCCATTGGGGCCGGTATTCTGGGGTATATAGGTGCAACATACCCCTAAGGCAATGTATTTACAAACTCCCCATTTTGTACAAGATTTCAGAGCCCTGAATTCACTAATAGTCCCAATAGCCCCCATTGTCCCAGATGTGGTCTCCCTCATCACTGCCATTCCACATGACGCCACATGTTTCACAGTTATAGACCTTAGCAATGCATTTTTCTCTATACCTGAGACTCAGTTTGATCTTTACTCTAAAGAGGGGAAAGTAGGAATACCAGAAGCAAGTTCAGCTGTTTTTATCAGCCAGGCCCATGGTCCCGGACACAAAAGTATGCCACATACTTTTAAAACTGTCCAAGATACATTTTACATCAATAATCTCCGCACCCAGGTACAACAGTTCATACAATCCTGTGAACCATGTATGAGAACCAATCCCAACATTCCTAACAAACCACAACACGATCACCTCCCTCCCCCTACTGCTCCATTTACACATCTGCAGATTGATTTCACACATGTTCCAAAGACAGGAAATAGGCAACAGTATTTGTTGGTCATTGTAGACCAATTTAGTCGTTTGCCAGAAGCATTTGTAACTAATAAAGAAGATGCTAAGACTGTGGTGAAAATCCTAACCACAGATATTATCCCACGATATGGGTGCCCGCTTCAAATCAATTCAGATAATGGTCCTGCATTTGCACGTAAAATAACACAAGAACTAGCCAAATGGCTACAGATAACTTGGAAATTCCACATTCCCTATCACCCACAGAGTTCAGGGGTTGTAGAGCGAATGAACAGGACTATAAAAGATAAATTGATGAAGGCGACTGCTGGCACATGGGTAAATTGGACAAAATATCTTCCAGCCATTTTGGCTGAGATAAGAATGACTCCCCATAAAGTGACTAAATTATCTCCATTTGAAGTTCTTATGGGACGCCCATTTCCCATTCCTTGGGCCAGGGAACCTTTGATAATTATGCCTGGTGATTTACACTTAATACAAGAACAATATGTGCATGAATTGTTGATCAAATTGAATGGTATATATGACAATGTTTCTTCGCAGTTTCCTTTGCCTTCACAGGAACCTACTCATTCTTTCAAGCCCGGAGATACCGTATACATTCGACAACTTAACCGAAAAAAGAAGGGTGGATATCCTTTTGGCCCGCCAACCACCGTCATCGCTGTGACTCGGACGGCTGTCCTCACAGATTCCCAGGACCTCTGGATCCATGCATCCCGAGTGAAAGGTAAAGACAAAGACAAAGACAAAGGCAAAGGCAAAGACAAAGAGATCGATAAAGGCAACGATACAGACGAAGACGAGAATGCCGACATTGACCGGCGATGCCAGATTAATGCTCCTGCTACTGATATGTTCCCTATGTGTTTTTCTCCCGATCTATTTGATAAGTGACTGTATATTTTGTCAATCTTTCTTTTATTGAGGCATGTGGTTATGGTGGTACAGAATAAAGAGAGGGAGACTTGCAGAGATTATACAGGTTAGGGATATCATAACAAAATACAAAATCTCCTAGAGTTATCAGCCTCATTTTATATTATACAATCAAGCTTAAAACATTAAGTTGTGGAAACAGGTGGACAGTAATATATAGAACCACAAGCAGAAGTGGGATACGGCTGTACAGTCTATATAGGGAACATACAAGGAAAAAAACAATAGTGTGATACAGTATATACAGTGAAAATGTGCGCTTAAATGGATGCACTCACGAGATAGTAGAGATAAAAGAGCATTCAGGGTGCCTCCCCAGGAGATATGGGGGGATGCTGGTATCCTTAGGTAGTGTCTAGCAGCCAAATGGGACACAGGACTCCAGGTGAGTAATGGTAGAAAATATTTGTAGTTTTATTTCCTTTAAAAGGTGATACAACACCAAGCAGATAAAATATAAAAGTGCAGCAGTAGGTCCAACGCGTTTCGTTCAACACAGGAACTTCATCAGGGACCGCACAGTAAAAGAAATCAACAGCAATATTGCAGATTGTAAAAAAATACACATCCTACTCACCCTAACAATAATCACTATAAATAGGGCTAATCCCAATGTCCCATTGGTCCTAAGTGTGGGGGGTGTCCTCCAGGCTGCTCTCCATTGGTCAAGGGATAGTATCATCCAGCTGATTCTATTTTCGGCATTTCAATGCCCAGAAAACGAGCGCGTTTTTTTCATTGAAATGCCGAAAATAGAATCAGCTGGATGATACTATCCCTTGACCAATGGAGAGCAGCCTGGAGGACACCCCCCACACTTAGGACCAATGGGACATTGGGATTAGCCCTATTTATAGTGGTTATTGTTAGGGTGAGTAGGATGTGTATTTTTTTACAATCTGCAATATTGCTGTTGATTTCTTTTACTGTGCGGTCCCTGATGAAGTTCCTGTGTTGAACGAAACGCGTTGGACCTACTGCTGCACTTTTATATTTTATCTGCTTGGTGTTGTATCACCTTTTAAAGGAAATAAAACTACAAATATTTTCTACCATTACTCACCTGGAGTCCTGTGTCCCATTTGGCTGCTAGACACTACCTAAGGATACCAGCATCCCCCCATATCTCCTGGGGAGGCACCCTGAATGCTCTTTTATCTCTACTATCTCGTGAGTGCATCCATTTAAGCGCACATTTTCACTGTATATACTGTATCACACTATTGTTTTTTTCCTTGTATGTTCCCTATATAGACTGTACAGCCGTATCCCACTTCTGCTTGTGGTTCTATACATATATATGATCGTTTTGGGTGGATAACGATCTTGGGAGGCTACAGACTGATTGGAGTTAAGTAATTGATATTTAACACTTAACAACGTAGTTGTTTTGTTTTTGTTGTTTGCTATATCCACCTTTTCTTTTTGGGACAGTAATATATGTCTTAGTCAGTAAGCTTAAATACATGCTAGGGATCCTAGGATCCGATTGGCAACAGGCTAGAGTATTATAGTCAGACATTCGGTGGTACATGGGTAGATAATATGATGGTCAGGCTATTTACGATTGTGAACAACTGAGGCTTGAGACAAGAGCAGTGTGGACGCGTGAACAGTATAAATATGCAAATATCTAATAATCCTGTGTAAGCTCACGTTGCTTATGGCGATATATGCAGGACTCGTGGCGAGCTCATTAGGAAGGTATGTATAACATGCTACCGTGTTTCCCCGAAAATAAGACCTACCCCGAAAATAAGCCCTAGCCGAATTTTCGGGGTGGGCTGCAATATAAGCCCTACCCCGAAAATAAGACCTAGGCATTTTACCTTTGCGGCCCGGCGGGACTTCCTTCTTCTATGAGGAGGAGGGGGAGGAGCGTCGCGGGCCGCGGCATCGCGCAGCGTGATGACGACGTGCGCAGCGTGATGACGACGTGCGCAGCGCCGTCAGTCTGCCTTCACGGATCTTCAGCGGAAGGATCCATTCCGGGCGGTGAGGCACCCAGTGGTCGGACTCTTTGAACTGTGAGTAGATATTTTATGTCTGGGACTTAATTAATTAAAGGGGGGGGTGAATTAATTAAAGGGGGGGTGAATTAATTAAAGGGGGGTGGATTAATTAAAGGGGTGGTGGATTAATTAGAGGGGGGTGGATTAATTAGAGGGGGGTGGATTAATTAGAGGGGGTGGATTAATTAAAGGGGGGTGGATTAATTAGAGGGGTGGATTAATTAGAGGGGTGGATTAATTAGAGGGGTGGATTAATTAGAGGGGGTGGATTTATTAAAGGAGGGGTGGATTAATTAGAGGGGTGGATTTATTAAAGGGGGTGGATTTATTAAAGGGGGGGTGGATTTATTAAAGGGGGGGTGGATTTATTAAAGGGGGGTGGATTAATTAAAGGGGGGTGGATTAATTAAAGGGGGGGTGGATTAATTAAAGGGGGGGTGGATTAATTAAAGGGGGGGTGGATTTATTAAAGGGGGGTGGATTAATTAAAGGGGGGGTGGATTAAATTAAAGGGGGGGTGGATTAATTAAAGGGGGGGTGGATTAATTAAAGGGGGGGTTCAATGTGCATACCTTTACCATAAATAAATAAGCCCTACCCTGAAAATAAGCCCTAGTGGGTTTTTTGTGACTAAAATTAATATAAGACCCGGTCTTATTTTCGGAGAAACACGGTAGGTTTACACCAAGTTAGTACTGAGGCTTAAGCCATATTATGAGGCCCAAGTCCAAGCCATGTTAAGTGATATAGTGGTAACCCTGTGTGAGTATCACTGGGTAAGTAAGAGTACACTACATACAATGACGTGAGGCTCATCGCTAATTCCAAGAATAAACTGTAAATGTAACAAGCTTGACTATGCAACGTTCAACTGCAGTTACCCAGATTCCATAATTTTAGTAATACACTGGCTTGGGTATATCATAGTTGCAAACTATGCTAGGTACAACACTTAAACTGTAGTTATCAGAGAGGAAAACATATTTGACACTTGTAAGGCATATTACATAACATTAGCTATATACCAGTCCGAGTGTGCTTAGGAAGATAAACACTCCAAAACCTTTGCTTGCTCGCAAAAGATGTATCTCCGTGTGGTTGTTGGATCAAGAGTCTATGCCGCGGCAGCAGTAAATGTGCCCTCTGAGTGTAGATACGGCATGTCCTTAGTACAGCAGTCGGCCTCAGCCTATGCCCAGTGCAGGAGTTTGCCTCTTGCTGCTGGCTTTCGTCTCCGGGGGGACGCTGGCGCACGCTGGCGGGCTGTATAGGGCCACTGCTGTGCGGGTGCGGGAAGAGGTGATCCTCCAGCCCCAGGCTGGTGAGCAGGCCTGCATCACTGTGCCACAAACCCGGTGACTGCCAGTGTCCGAGTTTACTCCTCTTGTGGGAGAGCTGGGGGTTCTGGTGTTTTGCTGCCGCTTACGGCGCTGGGACCTCCGCCGCTGTGGAAGATGCTTCCGGGCTTTAGCCCTGGTGGCCTTCAGCCCAGGTGGGCTACGTGGAGTAGGGGTGTTTGGCTGTGTGACCGCTGTGCCCGAGGACACCCTCCTCACTCCCTGTCGCGTGTGCCCCGACTCACCGGCGTGTGGCTTGGTTTGTGAGATGATCTGGGCTGTCTGCATGCGCTGATCCAGTCTCTCCCAGAACCGGAGAAAGATTTCCTCGAGGCGTTGCAGGATGTCTGTGGGATTACTTTGGCTGGGCATGTAGTGCTGAGGCCGGCTGCAAGTGTGTGGTGAGTCTACAGCCGCCATCTTGGACGTGCCACGAGGCGAGCGTGTTTAGTGCCTTGCTGTATGCTGGTGTTAGAGGTTCTCTACTGCGGTTCTGTATGGTCCAGGATAACCCCCACTGGACCGGGGGGGGGGGAGGAGGTGTGTGTGTGAGGATGCAGTCGCCGTATCTGTGCCTGGAGAGCGGCCGTCTCCCCGTGGCTCAGTTCCTGGTAGGCCGCAAGCCTCGGTGTGTCCGTTTGGCTGTGCCGGAGCTTGGGAGAGGCACCGATCGATGCAGCAGCCTCTCCTAGTTGCAGTCGTCGAGGGTTGCAGGCTGTCAGCCACGATTTACAGGTAGAAATCCCTGTTTTTTGTCCCCAGACGTGGGAGCTCTCGCCGGACACGTCTGGGCTGCTTGGTTGCTTAGCTCCGCCCCCGATAAGTGACTGTATATATCACTTCGCTAATCCTATACTGCCGTTTTGTAAACATACACAGAATGATTCTCAGACAGGGGTTACCAACAACACCAACCACACTCATATTCCTCACAACACTGATACCTACCACCCTAACATTCCTTACAATTTATCTTATAGCCTACCAAGGAAATTACGTAGCCTCAAACGTAAGCCCCGTAGTCTCTCTTCTGATAACAAACCTCAAATAACCATTATTAAGGGAGCAGACAACATTTTCCAGTTCTGGTTTAACTCATCCAGTACATCAGAGGCAACATTCACATTTGATTACTGTGATATATTACCCTGTAGTCCTAAGGAACGAACTAATGAATGTAATCTATATACTCCACCAAGTCAACAATACATTTGCATTACTGATAACTACTGGGGAAACAATTGTGATTACTGGGGCTCGGTAGGCTGGAACACCGGTACAGATTGGGAATATAGACCATATAGTGCTATGACCAGAATAGACAAATCAGGTATACCACTTAAGGAACGTTTGACCCTAACTAGAACTGATCCTAAGCCTAACATATATTCCTGTTATAGGAAGAAATTGGGTAAACGAATGCCCTTGATACCTAACCTAGAAAACCCCAATAAAAATGATGAAGGTCTATACATATTATCTACCTATATAGATATGGTATCCCCTGCCACTACACTGCGTGCAGAATTATTAGGCAAATGAGTATTTTGACCACATCATCCTCTTTATGCATGTTGTCTTACTCCAAGCTGTATAGGCTCGAAAGCCTACTACCAATTAAGCATATTAGGTGATGTGCATCTCTGTAATGAGAAGGGGTGTGGTCTAATGACATCAACACCCTATATCAGGTGTGCATAATTATTAGGCAACCTCCTTTCCTTTGGCAAAATGGGTCAAAAGAAGGACTTGACAGGCTCAGAAAAGTTAAAAATAGTGAGATATCTTGCAGAGGGATGCAGCACTCTTAAAATTTCAAAGCTTCTGAAGCGTGATCATCGAACAATCAAGCGTTTCATTCAAAATAGTCAACAGGGTCGCAAGAAGCGTGTGGAGAAACCAAGGCGCAAAATAACTGCCCATGAACTGAGAAAAGTCAAGCGTGCAGCTGCCAAGATGCCACTTGCCACCAGTTTGGCCATATTTCAGAGCTGCAACATCACTGGAGTGCCCGAAAGCACAAGGTGTGCAATACTCAGAGACATGGCCAAGGTAAGAAAGGCTGAAAGACGACCACCACTGAACAAGACACACAAGCTGAAACGTCAAGACTGGGCCAAGAATTATCTCAAGACTGATTTTTCTAAGGTTTTATGGACTGATGAAATGAGAGTGAGTCTTGATGGGCCAGATGGATGGATTGGTAAAGGGCAGAGAGCTCCAGTCCGACTCAGACGCCAGCAAGGTGGAGGTGGAGTACTGGTTTGGGCTGGTATCATCAAAGATGAGCTTGTGGGGCCTTTTCGGGTTGAGGATGGAGTCAAGCTCAACTCCCAGTTTCTGGAAGACACCTTCTTCAAGCAGTGGTACAGGAAGAAGTCTGCATCCTTCAAGAAAAACATGATTTTCATGCAGGACAATGCTCCATCACATGCGTCCAAGTACTCCACAGCGTGGCTGGCAAGAAAGGGTATAAAATAAGTAAATCTAATGACATGGCCTCCTTGTTCACCTGATCTGAACCCCATTGAGAACCTGTGGTCCATCATCAAATGTGAGATTTACAAGGAGGGAAAACAGTACACCTCTCTGAACAGTGTCTGGGAGGCTGTGGTTGCTGCTGCACGCAATGTTGATGGTGAACAGATCAAAACACTGACAGAATCCATGGATGGCAGGCTTTTGAGTGTCCTTGCAAAGAAAGGTGGCTATATTGGTCACTGATTTGTTTTTGTTATGTTTTTGAATGTCAGAAATGTATATTTGTGAATGTTGAGATGTTATATTGGTTTCACTGGTAAAAATAAATAATTGAAATGGGTATATATTTGTTTTTTGTTAAGTTGCCTAATAATTATGCACAGTAATAGTCACCTGCACACACAGATATCCCCCTAAAATAGCTATAACTAAAAACAAACTAAAAACTACTTCCAAAAATATTCAGCTTTGATATTAATGAGTTTTTTGGGTTCATTGAGAACATGGTTGTTGTTCAATAATAAAATTAATCCTCAAAAATACAACTTGCCTAATAAATCTGCACTCCCTGTAAAGGACGGTTCCAATTAAGGATATGTGGAACCCAACGGAATGGGAGAAGCTTACTTCAGATCAAACACTTGCTAACCCCCTCAAACCACATATACATACCCTTGGAGATATGATGGCCATAGCAGATGCAACTTTTGAGGATACTGTTGCCCTAGAAACAGGATACACCGACACTAATCTCTGGTTGGAATGGATGAGATATAATACTCATTCCAATAACAGGTCCAATTGTTATGTGTGCGGCAGTTCCAGGCCCCATTTAGGAACAGTCCCACTCTTTGTCCCTGATGAATATTGGAACTGTTTTCTTAGTCTATTTACTGGTACAAATGATTCTACAGATGGTTGTGAGACCTGGAAAGTAATGCATCCTTTAGGCGAGTCTAAAATTAAATTACACAATGCCGTCTCTATTTACCCTGGTAATTATACATGTTTTAGGGGTAACAATACTGATAACAAAGGAAAACAATTTGGTAATTTTTCCAATGGTTTTTGTCTCTATTATAGTAACATCACCTTACTAAACCAGACTTTATCCGTTGAAGATGTATATTGGATCTGTGGGGACATGAAGATTAGATATAGGCTCCCCACTCCCTGGAGAGGTGAATGCACCCCAGCTAAAATTATCATGTCATTGCATATCTTTAGTTATTCTCTTTCTGTATCCAAAGCAATACCTGTCTCCAGTCGCAGGAAGAGGGCAGTGCCCATTGGTAGCCTTGATCCACACATTTATTTAGATACTGTAGGTATCCAACGGGGTGTTCCTAAAGAGTTTAAGGCAAGAGATGAAGTAGCAGCCGGATTTGAATCCATACTTCCTATGATTACCGCCAGTAAAAATGTTGATTGGATTAATTACATATATTATAACCAGCAAAGGTTTATTAATTATACTAGAGATGCCCTACAAGGCCTTGCTGAACAATTACAAGCTACTTCACAAATGACTTTCCAAAATAGACTGGCCCTGGACATGATTCTAGCAGAAAAAGGGGGAGTTTGTAAATACATTGCCTTAGGGGTATGTTGCACCTATATACCCCAGAATACCGGCCCCAATGGAAAAGTAACTTTAGCTATACAGAAATTAGAAGATTTAGCAAAGGAAATGAAGAGTAACTCTGGGATAATTAACTACTGGGGTGATTGGTTTAATTTCTCCTCCATCCTTAATACAATAAAAACCTTAGGTCTGATCTTAATTATGGGAGCATCTATATCTCTCCTCTTTTATGTACTCACAAGAGTGATATGCTGCATCTATAAAAGCACACCACCGTCATGTCCAGTACCTCCACCACCAGTTTATGCAGAATACTTACAATTTTACATGCATGAGAGAAATGCTCCTGAGAATATCTACATGTGATCTATATTAGCCAGGGTATATGCCGTGAGAATAGTGGCCGAAGAAATAATGAAAGTCCTGCAGAATTGGCTAGCAATTCTGAATATACCATGATCAGCTACCCTGGCTAAATTAACCCTAAAAGGGTGTGAGCAAGTTTTGCTCAAAGAGGGGAAATGAAGGGATAGAGAGAGTCAATGAATGGTTAATGAATCTCATCTTTTAATATTATATTCTCTTTATAAAGATTTATAAAGCTTTACACAAGAGCTAAAAACCAGACAAACCACAGGTTATTTTTGATCTATAACTTCTGCTTTTGAAACAACAGACGCATCTGCAAACTAACGTTGACCTGATGCTTCCGAGAAAAGTATCATGAATAAACAGACGTGCTTGACCACGAGGCATATGTGGTTTTTGCAAGATCAGCTATTGCCGCTTTTAACATAAACATTTATCTTTTGTAAGCACATATTTTATATATTTTGTAACTCAAAGTTCATGACCTTTACTGTATAAATATGACAACTTTTCCATAATACATTTGAAGTTTGTTGGAAAGCAAACTGATTGCGTGTGTCATTATTTGCTCCATCATTCTTCCCTGAATTCAGCCGGCAACGGAGACCAGAGAACGACTAAGTGGGACCGAGTCACTTAGAATAGAAGTTGCCTTTCACAGACCGATTGGAGTCAACCAGACACGGAGCTGTTCTGTAGACATTTTGCCGACAGCGTGAAACAAATACTCAAGCGGACGGTCCTAAAATGGCGACCTCAGACCACACAACGGAGCATACCTGTGCCCAGCAACTACACGAGCGTCTAGATGCACTGTTCACCCGGTTCTGGGAAATGCTGGACAGGCGGATGGCTCATCAATCCTCTAAACGCAAAGATGAGGTGAGGCAGTCCCAAGCTGTAAGGCAGAGCGGGCAGACCCCGGGAACAGCCACCGCGCACCGACGGGCGGAACACCCACCCAGGCAGGGGAACATTAGGAGACTTCCTCCTATCCACCGACCACACCGCAGGAGAGCCGCCCGCTGCTGGCGGCGGATGACCACCAGGACCCTCCACAGCGCCCATCACGGGAAAGACCCGGCCCCGAGAGGCAACCGAGTCTGTGGATCCACGGTACCAACCCTACAGGATGCCCGGAAAAAGGGAGAAGCCCCCTGCAGCAGCCACTTCCACTCCTCACTGACCCATCTGCACATGCTGCCGGTAATTCCACCCAAAGGGGACCTGTGCGGCGTACGCCTACCCTGACTCACATGCAGAGCCGCCAGAACGGGCGTCGGATGAAGTAACCCGGACCCCAGCAAGCCGCGGCCCGCAGACAACATTCCAGATCGCAACGCAGAAACTAAATATCTGATCATACGAACTATGAACTCTAAAACATATCACCTACCATGGTAAACTGACCCAGTCACACAGTTAAGCATTAGCAGGGACCCCTCAGACCGTAGATCTTAAAAAATAAGCCTCTAATTATTATGTGCCGATAAGCTATCTATGTTTAAACTTATCGCAAATGTTAGAAAATGTGATGTATCCGTAACAGAATAGCCTGTAGCGATAGTCTGCAAGCACTATAAGCCTGATTCAAATGTTATACACACAGATAGTCTAATAATCAGTTTGGATGTAACTCTATGTCAAGCATAATCAACCTATGAACAGCTAGCCTGCAATACCCCCTACTTTCATAACAACCTGTCTTATGCGAATCCTGTTTCTTACTTTATTTAATAACCCAAAAATGTGCAAATGATGGCTAGGTTAATTCTGCTTGTTATGTATCTACGCTAACGCATATATGCTAACACATAACTAGCGAGGTCGTTATAGTAACCTGTCTTATGCCTGCATCAATTTCAAATCCTGTGTTGCCTTAAATTGTGAGCTTAACTCTTGATGATACAATCGTTTAGTTACTGCTACTCTTATTATTGTTACTTTATGCGTGCTATTAACCTATTGAAAAACTTGTTTGATATAAAAGATAAAATGAGGCTGTCATTCGAAGGAGATGTACTACTGTGTTAAAGCGATCCCACTCTGTACAAATACTGTGCATCCCCTCTTCTTTATTCTGTACCCCATTTAACTCCTGCCTCAATAAAAGAAAGATTGACAAAAAAAAAAAAAAAATCGGTATAAAATTTTGTACTGATTTTTTATCTAAAATTAGGGTTGCTCGTTATACTCGAATAAATATTAGCCCAGCAGAAGAGGGAGGGGGTGCTCCGATAATACTTACCAGGACCGCCGGGCAGCAAGCGTTTACTCACCTCCCTGCAGCTCCTCCAGCTCCCCAGTGTAAATCTCGCGAGACCCGCGGCCGTCAGAGCTGGCCGCGGGTCTCGCGAGATTTACACTGGGGAGCTGGAGGAGCTGCAGGGAGGTGAGTAAACGCTTGCTGCCCGCCACCCCAGGACCGCCGGGTGTGGTGTATCACCAAATCAATATAAATATTTTACACAAGGTTCGTCTACATTAAAAGGTATTTATTTAGAAGGCCACAACACAATACTATAAATATATCACAAACACACAGCCCAGACCCACGGAGCAACAACCCTTTTAAATCTATCTATCTATATAGTAATCCCTTTCCCCACACGTTTGATCTCACCCACGGTTAGGCCTTCACATCTAGTAATGGCTCACTGCTGCAAGTCCAACATCACATTCACCAAGGAAGAAAAGGAAGCAATAGAGTATAACATGGTTCACCAAGATAGCACATGGCGTCTGCTCAGTAGCACAGCCAAGAAGGAACAGGGAGGAATGAGGATAGTGGGGGGAGTGGTTATCTCTCTCCTGACTTGTAAAGGTATTGAATTACCTACTTAACATATCAAAGGGTAAAGCTTATCCCCCTGTAAGAAAGATCTACATGAACTTGATCACATGACCCCTGGTCACCATGTTAGTTTGATGACAGAATGTCACCACATTCCCTCACTTTTTCTTCTCTTATGTTGAGCACATTTAAAAATAATAATATTTCCCTCTTATCTATCTAAACTATGAGATCTGAAGTAGGAAAGGGGAGCACAGGAATTAGTGTGAGTGAGATGAGTAAGGTAAAAGAAAACAGTCAAATAGGGGTTGCATCACCCCACATTCCCCCACTTTTTCTTCATCTATGTTGCTCCGTTATCTAGTTATCCCTCTAGTACAGGAGAACCTAGTGGGAGCAAAAACCTGATATACAGGAGAAATTCAACCCACCGTCCCTCCGGAATAGTTCCCTCAGCGACATAAGTTCTCCTGTACTTTCCTATGGCTGTCAATTCACATTTTATACAAATTTGTCACACAAAAAAAAAAAAAACTGAAATGTAGGTGAATGTGTGTGTGTGTGTGTTAAATATGTATGTATGTGCAATGTACTAGTGGCAGAGTTTGTAGAGTGTGTAGTGTCAGGGTATTTATATCGGCAGACATTTGTGCTATGATAGAAATACAAGTGTATATTCTGAAGTCATTGCTAAACAGACCAGACTCCATTTTGTATCTTCAAGTTAACAAAGAGACACAACATTTCTATCCTTTCTGTTACACTAACCTTAGCTTGAACCTAAAACTTGCCCAAGCTGAATGGAATGTGTATATAAACAAACCAAATAGATAAGACAGTGAGAATGGGGGTGGACAGACTGTCTAATTGCGAATGGAATAAGAATAAATTCTAAACCCAGACCTGGGTGACAGAGGATTAAATAATTAAATTTTACTTTCGATATTGTACAACGTCCCATTATAGTTTAAGGTGAAACTTAGTTCACAAACTATCAATTTTAGGAATTATAGCAGAATTTGCAGACGCATAGTCTGGATAAGTCCGAAGAAATCCTCTTGATCTGACAGATAAAATAAGTTATTGACTACATAAAGATAACGTAAATGACGTCAAAAATAGCCACCAGGAAAAGTTAACTCTTTCCTGGATAGGTATGTCTAGTGGAACAATACTGCCATCTAGAGTCCAAATATTAAAATGATTACCTAGAAGGCAACCACACCCCACATTTGTGATTGGCTATCACTTAGAGGAATTTCCCCTTTAAAAAGTTAAGACAAAGGGAGAGAGAGAGAGGGTCGGAAATTCAAAGATTGAGGAGAGAGACATTACAACACTCTCGGGAGATTCAGGGAGATTCAGAGAGATCCAGGCAGAATCGGACACTCAGAAAATCAAGACACTCCATGCAGAGAAAGAGACCCATGACACTTAGCTACCTGAGAACGTCTGATGAGAAAATATCTACTTAACTGGTAAATATACAGGCATTTAATTAATTAATTTAAATTAATTAAAATTAATAGCATGATATATGACTGGATAAATCATGTTTGATTTCATATTTAGAAATCTTAATTATTAAAGAATATATATATGGTTATAGCATCCCATCTGCAGCTGGGATCAATATAATCATTAATGTATTTGTGTGATTAATATCACGTTAGCATATCATGACCATTTATCCAGCTGTATTGATTGGCTCTAAAATAAGATAAAATATCTATTTAGACAAATTAATTAAAATATCAGCTAATATAACATAGTAGATTTCTCTCATTGGATAAAATCAAGGAAATGGTTGATGACTGGTTAAATGTTATTTATTTAAATTACATAGGAGTAGATCTTAACTACTTAGGAGGTCTAGCCAGCATTGAAAGGGTTACTTCTGCCAGCTAAAGTTTTTTTTTTCTACAACTTCACACTACAGCTCTAAGGAATGCTCTGTCTCCCTGGGAAACCTTCTTTGTCTCTGTAAAGAAAGTCGTAAATTATCTTGACAGCTTGTAGATTCAATGATGTATTAACCAGGAAGCAAATTGCCACTTTGTATTGCATACCATTTTTATACTGCATATTCATTTATTATTACCATATTGTATTGCATATTGTTATACTCGAATTCCATTGATTATTGTCATGCATGTTACTCATCGTTATTAATTAAAATTTTTAAAAATAAAATTATATTTTTATAACAATTTGTGATTTTAATTACCGGTATATGGTTTTACATTTCATTTAACACGATAACGATTAGGGATCTGAGAATTGAAATAGTGGGCAATTTCTCATCTGTTTACATTATTAGCCCATAAATATCCCCACAGTAGGACTGGATGTGATATTTGCGGAATTCCATATTCTTAATCCAGTTCCGACTCCTCCCAGAAGGGCTGCAAATATGTCCAGTTTTTTCTGACTCCCTGCTTTGCCTAAACCACTGCCGCCGTTGTTCCGGACACCTTGGAAGAATAGAAGGATTATTAAAATGTAGACTAATCTTTTTTTTTTGTAAATATGTTTTTATTTAGTATTTTTAGTTTTCATATTGTTCCAGGAAACATAATATTGTATAAACAGGCAATTAATGGTGACTCGCAGGTCACCGTACGGCACATATGGAAATATTATTCGAGCAAGCAGTCAAAGGTGACTCGCAGGTCACGTCATGGCACTTGTGGAAGAGTTGTATGAGCAAGCAGATAATGGTGACTCGCAGGTCACAGCACAGTACTTGTGGAAACATTCTATGGACATGCAATCAATGATGATTCATAGATCACTGCATGGTATGCGTATAGTTACTCCACCTACACATTCCAATCTCAACTCAGGAGTACGGGTTCAGTTCAGTGAGCAGCAACAATGGTAGGAGCACTCGGGGTTTGTATTGCTCCATATACATGCCGGCCTCTGTGGCTGAAATGCTTCGCGTGTCCACCATGGGCATATTATGCTGTCAGGCGCCCAAGCCCCTTATTGCTTTGGGCTCGCCAGGTTTGTACCCCCTTTACCTATCGTACTCACGTAAGTCGTCGTGCCTATGGGGGAGGGTACATCCTGCCTGGGTCGTGAGTGAGCAGTCTCGTGGACCTGCAGTCCAGTCGGGGAAAACGAAAGCAGGTATTGCCTACAGGTGACCGCTTGTGCAGCGGTCTCGGTGGCTCGCCTGTCCCTGTGTGCTGAGTGGATTTTCGTGTATCGTGTTTGTTCGTGTGGCTGTGGTGTGTCGGTCAGGTATCCCTCCTGTGAGGTGCTCGGGCGTCGTGGCAAAGTGTCCTATCGGTCTCAGCGGGGCCAGTCAGTACGCCCAACCCCCGTGCCCGAGGGTCAGTTTGTGGAAGTGTAGGTTCTGTTGTCCCCTCTTGGGGAAGTGAGTATCGTCGCAGGAACTGTTCATGTCCGCTCTGTTGTCGCCTCTGCTGTGACCCATGCTTATGGTCAGTGTGTGTGTGTTACATAGGGTAGGGGGGTGTCGGGAGTGTCTTGTCTGGGAAGGTAAGGGAGGGGTGCGTCTGCGTCCAAGTCCCGTCAGTCTAGGTCAGTCCTGTGATTGTCCGGTCACTTAGTCCCAGCTGTGTGTCGTTACGGGTCGTATTGAAGTCTGGTAGCAAAGTCTACCCTTGTGGTGGTCAGTATCCATTGGGTCCATATTTCCATGTACCTGGTCATTGAGTTGGATGTAGTCATAATGAGTTCCTCTATGGCCCTAAGTTCCTCCATTTGGGAGAACCAGGATGTCAGCGGAGGTGTCGTTTGCTGCTTCCAGAATTGGGGTATCACCTGCTTGGCAGTATTTAAGATTCTGATGGTCAGTGAGTGTTTGTAGCGTGTTCTCGGGGTCTGTGTGTGATGAAGGAGCATGTGTTCTGGAAGGAAGGGGGGTGGTACGTCGGTGAAGGTTTTCAGGATGCTGTGTATGCTCCGCCAGAAGGGCTGCACTAGTTCGCAATCCCACCATAGGTGGAGTGCAGTGCCGGTCTCCCTGTTGCACCTCCAGCAGAGGTCTGTGTGTTCCGGGTCTATGGCATGCAGTACTATTGGAGTGCGGTACCAATTCGTTAGCAACTTAAACGCTGTCTCTTGTCTTTTGCTGAAGACTGAGCAGTGGTGTGCCAAGTAACACATCTGTTCCCATTCTTCCTCTGTGAAGGTCTTCCCTAATGTTTGTTCCCATTTCCCCATGAATTTAGGTGTCTCCGCTGGTGTTACCCTCTGTAGCATGGAGTATATGTGTGAGATCCCGTGAGGTTGCGGGTCTGGCTCCATACACAGCCTCTCGAATGTGGTAGGGTTGCGCTTTCGTGCCATGCCCTCCGGGAGGGTGTGTACGTAGCTCCGAAGCTGTCTGTGTTTTAGGTGATGTGAGAGGGTGGGGGCGGTCCCTTCCAGTAAGGTCGGGAGTGCTTTGCATTCCGTCCCCGCCAGAAGGTGATGTAATCTGGGGACTTTGTGTCTGATTAGGTCCCTGAATGCGTTGGGGTCAAGCCCCGGGGGGAAGCTGCTGTTGTGTATGCGTGGGAGTAGGGGGGACGGGAATGGTGCCAGTCTGCATCTCTTCGCTACTCTCTCCCACACCCTCAGTGTTGCGGTCGTGTAGGGTGTGCCCAGCCTTCCGTAGCCCCCTCTCCCCGTCCACGGGACGGTGGACAGTGGTGTCCCCGCGTCCGTTTCCTCTGCCTCCTTCCAGCGCTTGTGGACATTCTCTTTTGTCCACTCCATAATTCGCTGGAGATGACATGCGTCATAGTATCGGGCGAAGTCTGGTATGGCTAAGCCCCCTCTGTCTTTGGGCAGCGTCAGTGCGGCTAGTTTAACCCTTGGTCTTTTGCGGTCCCATATGTATTTCCCGATGTCCTGTCTCAGGGTCCGGAAGAATGAGCTGGGGATGGTGACAGGTATGGCTTGCATAAGGTATAACAGGCGCGGGAGTAGGTTCATTTTTATAACTTGAACCCTGCCCAGCCAAGATATGTGCGGGTATGCCCATTCTGACAGGTCTTTCCGGAGTCTGTCCAGTAGGGGTATAAAGTTCTGCCTGAATAGGTCAGTGTCTTTCCTTGTTAGCCAAGTGCCCAGGTACTGTATGTGGTGCTGTGCCCATTGGAAGGTGTGGCTCTGTCTTAATGGGGAGGCTCTGTGTTCCGGTAGGTTCACGTTCAAAATGTAGGATTTGGCATAATTGATCTTAAGGTTAGCAATCTCCCTGAAGGTCTCAAAGGCCTTCAGAATATTCGGGAGTGAGACCTCTGGGTTGGAAACGAAAAAAAGGAGGTCGTCGGCGTACGCCGCGATTTTGTGTTGCGTGTCTCCAGATCCTATTCCCCTGATTGCCTCATTTTGTCGTATGTGCGTCAGGAAGGGTTCGAGCGTCAGCACGAAGAGCAGGGGGGATAGTGGGCATCCCTGCCGCGTTCCGTTGGTGATGGGGAAGGCGCTCGTCAGGGCACCGTTCACTATGACGTGAGCGGTGGGCCCGTCGGAGACTAATCTTTTTAAACTGACTCCCTTATTTGGAGTATCTTCTGCCCGCATTGCCTGTCTCCCATCCCTACTGTGATACAGCTTATACTTATCCATCCTGTAACAAGGATCCACCACAATCTTCTGTTGACACACATCATCATCCTAATGCAGCTTTGCCTTGCTCTGTGGGAACACTAGATCTCATCATTAGAAATGTATAGCTATATGGGAGACTGGAAAACTCAGAGAAAGAATCAAAACAAAAGAAAACCAAACATAAAAGAATCAAAACAAAATAAAAACAAACATACATACATACAGATGTAGAGAGATACAAAAATTATGAGAGTTATTGATTGCTGGGACCCCCCAATTGATCAATCTTTTCCTCCTCTCTCATCTGTTCCCTCAGTGCTTTCACATCTGCCTCCAATCTTTCAGTCTGTCTCTTTAGGTCCCAGTAGTCTCTATTCCCTTCTTTATTCCTCCAATTATCCCAGTCCCGTCTATTGGTCTGATGCTCATCCCATCTATGGTTCCTTCTCCAATTATTCTTCCAATAACTGTTCCTGTTGTTTCTCCGTTTTTCTCCCCAATTGTGATTATCTGTCCTTTTTAGCCTCTCCCAGGTATTTTTATTATTCCAATTATTATTGATTACCTTAGGCCCCTCCCATCTATTTCTCCAATTCTCTCCCATTACATTACTTCCCTTAGCACTGTCCCTATTCCTATGGTCCCTCTGTGGATCTCTCCATCTTTTGTCAAAGTCCTGTTTTGGTCTCCAGTTCTCATTATCCCTCTTGTTCTGGGGTACATCCCACCTCTGGCTTCTCCATTTACCATCTATATCTCTACCAACCTTGAATGTTCTTATGGCTGAAACAGAGAAGACCTGTTCTGAGGAAGGGTGCTTGATCCACCAATTGTCAGCTCTAGTTAGTACCATTTCTAAGTAAAAGGAGAGAAAAGGCTGCGCCAAAAATGACCTAAAAATACAGTAAAATAAGTCCCAATAAAAGTAAAAAAGTAAAACGAAGGATAAATGTCAATGTTTGTTGTACTGGATACACTGGTAAAGTGTTCTCTCTTCTTGTGATGCTTTGGATCCTCCCGTGATATGTAAAATATAAAAGGGAAAATGACCAATTGTGCAGGTTGTGGGGTACGTAGTAGGTAAAAAAATAAAATGTAAAGAACTCACATTTGCATGAGCTATAACCAGCTCAAGTGGAATAGGCGTTCTGCAGTATAATCCCTGCTAGTAGGATATCACGGAAATCTGGTCCACTTTGAGTCTGGTGCTGTCCAATTCTCAGGAGAAGGGAGAGAAATATATAGACAACAGATAGTGCTCTCCGAAGATAAAATGTGGTATAGATGCAAAACAATAGTAAATATACTCACAGTGTAAAGTGCAGATGACACTGCACTTGAGATATAGCGTGGGTGGTATAATCCCCACCTTAGGATATATAAAATAGCCAGGAAAGGAGAATATAAAATAGTAGTAATAAAAATATGAATGGCACAAAAGTAAAGCCAAACGTAATTTATTGTTAAAAGTATATAATAAAATCCATTAACGCGTTTCACCACTAAGGTTTTTTCAAAATGGAATAACATTAAAACCTGGCAAGAATAAAATATATATAGGTGCACTGTTACTTTAAAAACGGCGCCAAACATAACATCAATTAACATAAGCCAATCACAATTAGGCATAAAACATATGGGAGATAAAACTTGTAATACTGGTAGGAATAAGTATATTTTTAAGTGGAGTGAGGTCTGGTATGTACCAGACATAATAGGCAAAAGAAAAATTAAAAACGAAGCTTTATGGCTTTAGAAATCTTATATTACTATATTGTATTAGCGTGTCACGTGACCCGCGTGGGGTTATGGGGGATGTAGTTTGCGGGCCACGTGACCGCACTCTTCAACCTCCAATAAGCATCCTGGGAGGGCGGTGCTTGTGCGCGTCACGTGGTCCGCGTCACATATGAACACATATGTGACAACGGACTCCTGTGATCGGCGCTGGGGAGCTTGGGGGATGTAGTCAAAAAACCGAAATGGGTTTTAAATAGAACGCACCAACATATAAGATATTGGAGAAAGAGTAGTATGCATATTGGAATGCTTGATACCAGTAGGTAGCCATATGTCTAATAAAATAGCATATAGAAATTAACTTGTTTTTGGCAGGCACAAACAATTATATATAGTGGTAATTATATTTATATTGAATATGTACCAACATTAATACTTTTCATCACATTTAGTGCAGGATAGACTAGCAGCATAATGTTCTATTTTTAAATTTTAAGAAATAAAATAGATAAAAGAATGTCTTAAAGGGCCACACTTGTTCTATAAAACCATATGTAAAAACAAATATATATACAGACACATATCAAGATAAAAATATTGCAATGATAAGAATATCTGACTGGTGAGTGGTCATATTGGGGGTATCCTAGACCATAATGCCGTAGGTGACAACTATGGATAGGATAACTCCCAAATGACCACTTATTGATTAAAAGTATTAAAAAATTGTTATTATAAAAAATTAAATAGATCAAAGTCTGCATTTAAACCTTTGGGGGCTAAGGTCTGTAGGTTGAATACCCATTCCATCTCGTTTCTGCCTAAGATATTTTTAAGATTTCCCCCTCTCCAGGGGACTTTACATTTTTTTATACCTATGCAACTAAGAAATTTTGGGTCCCGATTGTGTTTTTCAAAATGTTTTGATACGGAATGATTAGCATATCCATTTTTTATATTGCGGCAGTGTTCTGCTAATCTAGTCTTCAGGCATCTGGTTGTCATACCAACGTATTGGAGGCCACATGGGCACTCCAATAAGTAAATAACATTGGTGGTATGACATGTAATAAAATCTTTAATAATATAACTCTTATTGGTTGTATTTGATTTAAAACTAGTGATTTTAGACTGGATAGTGGGATTGGTGCTCTTACATACAACACAGCGTTTACACTTATAAAAACCCGTCATCCCGTTTAAAAAAGTAGATTGTATTTCTTTTGTTTCTCTGGTATAATTATTAGTTAAAATAGATCTAAAATTTGGTGCACCTCTAAAGACAATTTTAGGTTGTGTTGGTAATATTTCTTTGAGGAGATCATCTTGTTTTAAAAGATGCCAGTGTTTTTTAATAGTTTTTTTGATAAAACCACTTTTATTGTTAAAATTAAAAATTATGGGAAGAGTAGGGGCTTTAGAGGTATCCTTATCTTTGTAAGTTAAGAGATTTTCTCTAGGTTTACTTTTTACTGTTGTTATAATGTTCTCCAATTTTGTGGGTGAGTAGTTTTTCTCAATGAATTGATTTTTTAAAAGCAGTGATTGTTCGTTAAAATCATTGATGTGAGAGCAATTTCTTCGCATTCTTAAAAATTGACTTTTAGGGGCGCTCTCAAGCCATGGTTTATAGTGGCAGCTAGACTGGTCGATTGCTGTGTTGGTACATACTTTTTTTTAAAATGTTTTTGTATGTACAACCCCTTGTTTAATAAAAATACTTAGGTCTAAAAAATTAATTAAATCTCTACTATATTCATGTGTTAGAACAATTCCTCTATTATTGGAGTTGAGGTGTGAAATAAAAGCATTGAGTGAGTCCTCTGAACCTTTCCATATAAAAAACAAGTCGTCGATATATCTTAAATAGGTGACCAGGTTCTGCTCCCACGCATGCTGCCCCCAGATGGCACTGGATTCCCAGTCGGCCATGAAGAGGTTAGCATAACTGGGAGCGAACCTGGTCCCCATAGCTGTCCCCCTCTTTTGGAGGTAAAATTAGTTAAAAAAACAGAAATAGTTATTGTTTAAAATGATATCAATGCCTTCTATAATAAAATCAATCTGAGTGTCAGGAACTCTTTTTTCATTTGAGAGCATGGATCTGACAGCATTACAACCTAATTCGTGCGGGATAATAGTGTATAAGGAGGTGACATCACATGTCACAAATATAAAATCTTGTTGCCAATAAAATCCATTTAAAAAGTTAAGTAATGTCATAGAGTCCTTTAGATAAGATTTCATAAGTTTCACAGTTGGTTGGAGTAAAGTGTCGATGTACTGAGATAGGTTTCATAAGGGGGATCTTATTCCTGACACTATGGGTCTGCCTGGGGGGTTTGGGGCATCTTTGTGTATCTTAGGCAGAAAGTAGATTACAGGAATTATGGGATTTTTGATGAATATATAGTCAAACTCTTTTTTACTTAAAATGTTTTTATCTAGCCCCTTTTGTAAAAAAGTATTACGTTTTTGTTGTATATAGGGAGTTGGGTCTTCAGATAGTTTCTTATATACATTAGTATCATTTAGTTGCCTATAGGCTTCTTGTATATACATATCACTTGATTGGATGACCAGACCCCCACCTTTATCTGCAGGTTTAATAACATTATTTGGATCTTCTTGTAGTTCTTTCATAGCTGTTATCTCTGCTTTATTTAGATTTTGGGTGTCGTATTTACTGTATTTTATTTTTTCAAAATCTCTAAGTACGGATTTTTCAAACATTATAAGAGGAGCTGATTTAAAATTATAGGGATAAAATGTAGATTGTGGTTTCAGATCTGTGCTGATAACGGAAGGTTGGTCTGTAGGTAGTGCAGGGGAAGGGGAAGGAGGATTAGTATTGGTGTTAAGTGAATTATAAAATCTTTTAAGTGTAGCTTTTCGTGTGAATTTATTTACGTCTAAAAATGCCTGAAATGGCTTAAATGAGTTAGTCGGGGCATATTTTAGCCCTTTGCTTAAAACAGAGATTTGTGCTGCACTTAAAATTTTTTGTGATAGATTAAAAATACCAGTATCTGACTCTTTGGGGGTAGTTATTGTCTTTCTAGTCTCTCTAGTCTCTCTTTTTTGTTGTCTTCTACCACTTCGTTTGCCTCTGGGCTTAGGGGTCTTTTTTTGGTCCTTGTAGGATACGGTGTGTCCATTTTTTAGAGATTCAAACACATCCCCACGCTTTCATCAACACACCGTATCCTACAAGGACCAAAAAAAGACCCCTAAGCCCAGAGGCAAACGAAGTGGTAGAAGACAACAAAAAAGAGAGACTAGAGAGACTAGAAAGACAATAACAACCCCCAAAGAGTCAGATACTGGTATTTTTAATCTATCACAAAAAATTTTAAGTGCAGCACAAATCTCTGTTTTAAGCAAAGGGCTAAAATATGCCCCGACTAACTCATTTAAGCCATTTCAGGCATTTTTAGACGTAAATAAATTCACACGAAAAGCTACACTTAAAAGATTTTATAATTCACTTAACACCAATACTAATCCTCCTTCCCCTTCCCCTGCACTACCTACAGACCAACCTTCCGTTATCAGCACAGATCTGAAACCACAATCTACATTTTATCCCTATAATTTTAAATCAGCTCCTCTTATAATGTTTGAAAAATCCGTACTTAGAGATTTTGAAAAAATAAAATACAGTAAATACGACACCCAAAATCTAAATAAAGCAGAGATAACAGCTATGAAAGAACTACAAGAAGATCCAAATAATGTTATTAAACCTGCAGATAAAGGTGGGGGTCTGGTCATCCAATCAAGTGATATGTATATACAAGAAGCCTATAGGCAACTAAATGATACTAATGTATATAAGAAACTATCTGAAGACCCAACTCCCTATATACAACAAAAACTTAATACTTTTTTACAAAAGGGGCTAGATAAAAACATTTTAAGTAAAAAAGAGTTTGACTATATATTCATCAAAAATCCCATAATTCCTGTAATCTACTTTCTGCCTAAGATACACAAAGATGCCCAAAACCCCCCAGGCAGACCCATAGTGTCAGGAATAAGATCCCCCTTATGCAACCTATCTCAGTACATCGACACTTTACTCCAACCAACTGTGAAACTTATGAAATCTTATCTAAAGGACTCTATGACATTACTTAACTTTTTAAATGGATTTTATTGGCAACAAGATTTTATATTTGTGACATGTGATGTCACCTCCTTATACACTATTATCCCGCACGAATTAGGTTGTAATGCTGTCAGATCCATGCTCTCAAATGAAAAAAGAGTTCCTGACACTCAGATTGATTTTATTATAGAAGGCATTGATATCATTTTAAACAATAACTATTTCTGTTTTTTTAACTAATTTTACCTCCAAAAGAGGGGGACAGCTATGGGGACCAGGTTCGCTCCCAGTTATGCTAACCTCTTCATGGCCGACTGGGAATCCAGTGCCATCTGGGGGCAGCATGCGTGGGAGCAGAACCTGGTCACCTATTTTAGATATATCGACGACTTGTTTTTTATATGGAAAGGTTCAGAGGACTCACTCAATGCTTTTATTTCACACCTCAACTCCAATAATAGAGGAATTGTTCTAACACATGAATATAGTAGAGATTTAATTAATTTTTTAGACCTAAGTATTTTTATTAAACAAGGGGTTGTACATACAAAAACATTTTTTAAAAAAGTATGTACCAACACAGCAATCGACCAGTCTAGCTGCCACTATAAACCATGGCTTGAGAGCGCCCCTAAAAGTCAATTTTTAAGAATGCGAAGAAATTGCTCTCACATCAATGATTTTAACGAACAATCACTGCTTTTAAAAAATCAATTCATTGAGAAAAACTACTCACCCACAAAATTGGAGAACATTATAACAACAGTAAAAAGTAAACCTAGAGAAAATCTCTTAACTTACAAAGATAAGGATACCTCTAAAGCCCCTACTCTTTCCATAATTTTTAATTTTAACAATAAAAGTGGTTTTATCAAAAAAACAATTAAAAAACACTGGCATCTTTTAAAACAAGATGATCTCCTCAAAGAAATATTACCAACACAACCTAAAATTGTCTTTAGAGGTGCACCAAATTTTAGATCTATTTTAACTAATAATTATACCAGAGAAACAAAAGAAATACAATCTACTTTTTTAAACGGGATGACGGGTTTTTATAAGTGTAAACGCTGTGTTGTATGTAAGAGCACCAATCCCACTATCCAGTCTAAAATCACTAGTTTTAAATCAAATACAACCAATAAGAGTTATATTATTAAAGATTTTATTACATGTCATACCACCAATGTTATTTACTTATTGGAGTGCCCATGTGGCCTCCAATACGTTGGTATGACAACCAGATGCCTGAAGACTAGATTAGCAGAACACTGCCGCAATATAAAAAATGGATATGCTAATCATTCTGTATCAAAACATTTTGAAAAACACAATCGGGACCCAAAATTTCTTAGTTGCATAGGTATAAAAAAATGTAAAGTCCCCTGGAGAGGGGGAAATCTTAAAAATATCTTAGGCAGAAACGAGATGGAATGGGTATTCAACCTACAGACCTTAGCCCCCAAAGGTTTAAATGCAGACTTTGATCTATTTAATTTTTTATAATAACAATTTTTTAATACTTTTAATCAATAAGTGGTCATTTGGGAGTTATCCTATCCATAGTTGTCACCTACGGCATTATGGTCTAGGATACCCCCAATATGACCACTCACCAGTCAGATATTCTTATCATTGCAATATTTTTATCTTGATATGTGTCTGTATATATATTTGTTTTTACATATGGTTTTATAGAACAAGTGTGGCCCTTTAAGACATTCTTTTATCTATTTTATTTCTTAAAATTTAAAAATAGAACATTATGCTGCTAGCCTATCCTGCACTAAATGTGATGAAAAGTATTAATGTTGGTACATATTCAATATAAATATAATTACCACTATATATAATTGTTTGTGCCTGCCAAAAACAAGTTAATTTCTATATGCTATTTTATTAGACATATGGCTACCTACTGGTATCAAGCATTCCAATATGCATACTACTCTTTCTCCAATATCTTATATGTTGGTGCGTTCTATTTAAAACCCATTTCGGGTTTTTGACTACATCCCCCAAGCTCCCCAGCGCCGATCACAGGAGTCCGTTGTCACACTGTTCATATGTGACGCGGACCACGTGACGCGCACAAGCACCGCCCTCCCAGGATGCTTATTGGAGGTTGAAGAGTGCGGTCACGTGGCCCGCAAACTACATCCCCCATAACCCCACGCGGGTCACGTGACACGCTAATACAATATAGTAATATAAGATTTCTAAAGCCATAAAGCTTCGTTTTTAATTTTTCTTTTGCCTATTATGTCTGGTACATACCAGACCTCACTCCACTTAAAAATATACTTATTCCTACTAGTATTACAAGTTTTATCTCCCATATGTTTTATGCCTAATTGTGATTGGCTTATGTTAATTGATGTTATGTTTGGCGCCGTTTTTAAAGTAACAGTGCACCTATATATATTTTATTCTTGCCAGGTTTTAATGTTATTCCATTTTGAAAAAACCTTAGTGGTGAAACGCGTTAATGGATTTTATTATATACTTTTAACAATAAATTACGTTTGGCTTTACTTTTGTGCCATTCATATTTTTATTACTACTATTTTATATTCTCCTTTCCTGGCTATTTTATATATCCTAAGGTGGGGATTATACCACCCACGCTATATCTCAAGTGCAGTGTCATCTGCACTTTACACTGTGAGTATATTTACTATTGTTTTGCATCTATACCACATTTTATCTTCGGAGAGCACTATCTGTTGTCTATATATTTCTCTCCCTTCTCCTGAGAATTGGACAGCACCAGACTCAAAGTGGACCAGATTTCCGTGATATCCTACTAGCAGGGATTATACTGCAGAACGCCTATTCCACTTGAGCTGGTTATAGCTCATGCAAATGTGAGTTCTTTACATTTTATTTTTTACCTACTACGTACCCCACAACCTGCACAATTGGTCCTTTTCCCTTTTATATTTTACATATCACGGGAGGATCCAAAGCATCACAAGAAGAGAGAACACTTTACCAGTGTATCCAGTACAACAAACATTGACATTTATCCTTCGTTTTACTTTTTTACTTTTATTGGGACTTATTTTACTGTATTTTTAGGTCATTTTTGGCGCAGCCTTTTCTCTCCTTTTACCTGTACATCCTTATCCCAGAGGGTTAGAGGGTGACCCTCTGTAAGGTTGCTGCCTTTTATATATTATTAGCGCTAACCTACTCCCCACTTTTTTCCAGTACCATTTCTAAGTCTGCTGGTGTTGGATCAAAAAGCCTCACAAATTCTTGACACTCCCAGGGAAGGGCCTCCATTACTTTAGCAATGTGTTCTGGTGAGCCCAAGACCAGAGGCTGTTGAGGTTGGTGTAGCGTATACCAGAACAATATCCTTTGAGCTACCTCACTAGGACCATCTGCTGGCCTCATCTTAATATTAGCTATTTCTTTCTCAATGCTAAGTAAATAGAAATTTGTTGCAGCAATTCTTCCTGCCTGATCAGACACACTGTTATTAAATCCAAATAATCTGCTAGCCAAAGGACCCATAGCATATTCTAACAGTTCTGTCCATTCTTCTAAGTTAAGACCTCCTTTTTTCGCTCTATTTGCTCCCCTCATAAACCAATGTGTAAAGGTGTTAAAGTCGTCAGTTGGCATACCTCCCCACCATTTCTGGAAATTATCTTTGTCTGTGATTGACATAGTCCTTGTCTGTCTAGAGAAGCTAGTAGGCATTTCTCTTACATTAAAATGTTCAGTTATTATTATAGGGGCTTGTGGGACACAATTCACAATTGGCACATTTCCATTGTGTTCTGTTCCCACTACTGGCTCTTTAATAAAATAAGACTGATCTGGGCATACTCTAGGAATCTCCTTATCCCATTTATTTGTGTTTTCTTTAATTTTCATTTTATATTCCATGACTAGGTCTTGGAGTTCAGTGATATTAGCACTATATGCATCTCTCTGTTGTTCTATTTCTCTTAACTCCTTTTCTAGTTCCCCAACAATTGTAGTTGTTCTCAAAGCTGCAATTTTTAAACAATCACTTTTGTCCATTGCTTCCTCCATTTTATTTGTGGTTACTAAATTAGCTTGCTGCAATTCGAGTACCATGCTTGCCAAACCCCCTATTGCAGCAACAACCGCTTGTGCCACCAAGCTTTTCCTTTTCTTAATATGGCACTTTTTATTAGTAACAATCTGTGTCAAAACATCCATAAAACCTTCATATTTTCCACAATTGGGGCCTGCTGGTTCTGGAAGCTCATATGGTCCATCATGTTTGTCAATGTCATTCTTGAAGTACTCTAGTACTTCTACAGAAAAATACTTAGTACCCAGAAATGACATTTTAAAACTGAGCTCTCCCTGAGTCTTTAACAATGGGATTTATTTAAAAAAAAACTGAAACTGGCTCCAAAGAGATTAAACCATTTGAGAAACTTAATTACATTAACCTATTCAAACAAACTCTTGTCTTTTAACAAAAAAACTTCACAGTTTCAATACAACAAATGCCCACAGAAAGCAAAACACAAAACCACCCTTTTGCCTTTGTTTAAGTGCAGTAGGGGGGGGGGGGGGGGGGGAGGGATTTACAAATAAACAGAATCATTTAAAGGAAGATATGGGAACTGGAAAATACCTGACTGTAACTTCAGCTCAATGATGATTCCCAACCATATAACAATCTAACATAGGCACCTTTACTTCATAATATTTACCTCAAATACAAACTGTTCATTTTCTATTAAACACACTCCAGTGTAAAAATGGAAATGTTAACCTGGCTAAACAATAGCCACCACACTGTATTAGCCCCAATACCTTTATCATGTAAACACAAGCAATTATATTTACCTTAGTATGGTGAAGGTAATACTTGCTGATTAACTTCAAAACCAGTAAATTAGCCTAAATTATCATATTAAAATATAATAGCAAACTAGGATATTCAAGACACACAATAAAAGTATAAAGGATGGAAGCCTAAAGTGTAAAAAAAAAAAAATGAAACATTTTTTTTTTCTAGGCCTGTACTATGATAGCCAAAACACAACCAAACTCAACTCAAATATTTGAAACACACAAAAAGTAAGTTCAAAATTGAGGCCTATGTTGGTAGTGTATTAAAATAAAATAAAATGAAGGCTTGAGAAACTACTAGGCCTGAACTATGGTAGTCAAGACACAACAAACTCAGGTATTTGAACACACAAAATCAGCATTCAAATACAAAAAATAAGCCACATGGAAGCCTTCTATAGTGTATTAAAATGCAGGGCTAGGCCTGTACTCTGATACCTCAACTCAGATATTTGAAACCCACAAAAACAACCTGTATTATACACCTTTGTTTTATGTATCAAAATAAGCTAGCACAATATAAAGGATTAAAAACAATGTATTCAAAATTGAGGCCTATGCTGGTAGCGTATATAAGAAAAAAAATGAAGGCCTGAAACAACTACTATGCCTGACAAACTCAAATATTTGAAACACACAAAAACTAATATATTCAAAATTGAGGCCTAATGCCTAAGCTAGTATATTAAAATAGAGGTCTGCACTAGGATACAAAGAAAAATCAAATCAGCATTCAAATGCAAAAATAAGCCGCATGGAAGCCTTCTATAGTGTATTAAAATGCAGGGCTAGGCCTGTACTCTGATACCTCAACTCAGATATTTGAAACCCACAAAAACAACCTGTATTATACACCTTTGTTTTATGTATCAAAATAAGCTAGCACAATATAAAGGATTAAAAACAATGTATTCAAAATTGAGGCCTATGCTGGTAGTGTATATAAGAAAAAAAATGAAGGCCTGAAACAACTACTAGGCCTGACAAACTCAAATATTTGAAACACACAAAAAAACTAATATATTCAAAATTGAGGCCTAATGCCTAAGCTAGTATATTAAAATAGAGGCCTGAACTAGACTCCAACCACAATCGAATATGACGTCATCTTCCGGCTCCCAGCCTCACTCTGCGGCGCGCGAGGGAGCTGAGCAGACAGCTCAGAGGAAGTGCTCCCTCACCAGCCGCCCGCCCGCCCGCCAGCCAGTGCCGCTCGCCCAGCAGCCACTGGACCACCAGGGAGGAAGAGACCCCCCCAGCATTCCCAAAGGTAAGGAGGGGGGGGTAAGGGGGGGGGTAAATAAATTGTAAACAATGTGTTAATGTGGGTGAGTGTGTGTGTGTCTGTTAGTGTGTATGTCTGTGTCTGTTAGTGTGTGTGTCTGTTAGTGTGTGTCTGTGTGTGTGTCTGTTAGTGTGTGTCTGTGTCTGTTAGTGTGTGTCTGTTAGTGTGTGTCTGTTAGTGTGTGTGTTTGTTAGTGTGTTTCTGTTAGTGTGTTTGTCTGTTAGTGAGTGTGTGTGTGTGTGTGTGTGTGTGTGACTGTGTGTGTGTGTGTGTGGCTGTTTGCCTCTGTGTGTTTGGCTGTCTGCCTGTGTGTTTGTGTGTGGCTGTCTGTGTGTGTGTGACTGCCAGCCTGTGTGTGTGGCTGTCTGCCTGTGTGTGTGTGTGTGTGTGTGTGTGGCTGTCTGCCTGTGTGTTTGTGTGTGTGACTGCCTACGTGTGACTGTCTGGGCAGATTAGATGGGCCGAATGGTTCTTATCTGCCGTCACACTCTATGTCTGTGTTTGTGTGTGGCTGTGTGTGTTGTGTTTGTGTGTGTGTGTGTGTATGGCTGTCTGTCTGCCTGTGTGTGTGTGTGACAGGGTGTGTGGGAAGGGGGAAGGAGTGGGGGAGGGGGGGACGGGAAGGGGGGCGCTGTGAAGATTTTTCGCACAGGGCGCCCAAATGCCTAAGGCCGACCCTGCAACCAATCAGAGTGTTCTGAGTCAAATTGCAGGGTGTGGGAAGGCTATATAATCCTTTCCCCCACCCTGCAGAGCTCAGTCTGTGCCGTGCCCTCGCCGGGTAAAGATGGATTTATTTTTTAGCGTCTGTTTTTTTCTTTTTCATTGTTTTTTTTTGCACTGTGTGTTTTGAAAAAAGAAATTTTTACAAGTTCAACGGGTATTATGGTTTTTATTTTGACTTTTTTGGCGCTGAAAAATGAAAATTTTAGAAAAAAGAAGACATCAAATGGTAAGTTTTTTTTTTTCAGGCACTTAGTTGTTTTATCCCCCCTCACTATTTTTAGGGTGAGGGGGGTAGATAGGGGTTCAATAATTTTTCTTTGGGTGCGGGTGGCTAGGAGCTTGGGGACCCCTGGTCACCTTGGGGGGGACATTTTCGTTTAGGGCCCGTCGCTCAGGGGTGGGGGCCGCAGGGGGAGGACAACAGGTCCCCCTCTCATTGCTATTTGGGGTCCCCACCCGCCGCTCAGGGGTGGGGGCCAGAGGGTGGACAATAGGTTCCCCCCCCATTGCTATTTAGGGCCCCCACCCGCCGCTCAGGGGTGGGGGCCTGGGGAAGACAATAGGTCCCCCTCATTGCTATTTGGGGCCACCACCCGCCGCTTAGGGGTGGGGGCCGGTGGGTGGACAATAGGTCCCCCCCCATTGCTATTTAGGGCCCCCACCCGCCGCTCAGGGGTGGGGGCCTGGGGAAGACAATAGGTCCCCCTCATTGTTTTTATGGCCCCCACCCGGCGCTCAGGGGTGGGGGACGGGGGGAGGACAATAGATTCCACCCCTCATTGTTTTTATAGCCCCCACCTGGGGCTCAGAGGTGGTGGCCGGGGGGGAGGACAATAGGTCCCCCCCATTGCTATTTAGGGCCCCCACCTCAATCTCCCATATGCTATTATGGGGGTCATATTGATCCCCATAGAGTGAGGGGGGACCTGGGGGGCTTTGAAAGTGACGGGAAGCACTGCTCCCTGCCGCTTCTATTTTTACATTTTACAAGGAGGGAGCTGCGAGCCGGTAGCTCCCTCTTTGTAATAAACTGAACGGACAAACGAACACCGATATTCGGTGTTTGTTCGTCTGACATTTCTATTTATGCACTCATCTTTCTGACAAAGGAATGAATAGATGAAATTCCCATTCGCTTGGGCATGCACGGGAATTTCATAGCGCTATGTAGTGTGGGCAGATGACGTGTCCCACAGGGACTTCATGAATTTGGCATTTGACTAGGTGACTAGGGCGTCAATTAGATGTAGTGGAGTCGGGAGGGGGGGTTAAAAAACCGGATTCGGCCATGAAAGTGCCGCTTTAACCGCGCTGGTGAGCCTTGACAAAGGGGTAAGCTATGGTGTATATACTATCCTTACCTTTTTGTGTCATTTTACCCCACTCCCTCTAGCATGTAAGCTCATTGAGCAGGGCCCTCAACCCCTCTGTTCCTGTGTGTCCAACTTGTCTGGTTACAACTACATGTCTATTCGTCCACCCACTGTAAAGCGCTGCAGAATTTGATGGCGCTATATAAATAACATCATAATAATAATAGTGCCACGAAAATAAGTTTATTTTCCTGGCACTATAGTTTCCCTTTAAATCCTGACAAGATTTTTTTTAAAAGTCTGAACTGTTTGTCTGCTAGCGTTGCTATCAGTCAGTGAGCAAATTATTAAATCCTTGGTGGTGTGAGGGTTAATTATGTGGCGGCTGGCATGTGCATAAAAGCCAGACCCCATATTACATTTTTTTTTAATAAAAAATCAAATAATTAAAGAAAATACTTTTAGGGGTCAGTATGATGTCAATGTTCCTAAAATGGAGGTATTTGATTATATTATATTATATTTTGATTTGAGAGAATAATAATGAGTGTGTTTGCCTTTAACCCCTTAAGGACACATGACATGTGTGACATGTCATGATTCCCTTTTATTCCAGAAGTTTGGTCCTTAAGGGGTTAAGGACAAAAAAAAAAAAATGAATAACCCTCAGAACAGAGTGAATGGAAGATTGCATTGCGTTGATCGCCCTCTTGTGGTGGGAGAGAAAACGAAAAAGCAAAAATAAGCCTACAACACCCGGTTGGTCTTGGTTGGTTGGTCTATCCGTAACCTTCTCGCAGCCATTGTAACCGTAACCTACTCGCAGCCGTCTCCCATCCAAGACCTGTCCGTGCTCCTCCTTGCAACGCTTCCGAGATCGTGGGATCGGGCAGATGCACGGAGCTACAGCCGTAGGCCGGAAGTGCAGCTCGACAAAGCTCCTCTTATCCTGCTCCCAGGCTCCTTCAGCACTGGCTGCTGCTTCCACTCACTGCTCACACAGAGCTTCACATTGGAGCTTCTTTCAAGCAATCAATGTGCTTCTCAAATGGAGCTCATTCTCTCACATTCACTCCATCTTCTTATTCACGGATTCTCATTCACATCCTCCAAACTCACTTTCTTTTAGCTCTTCTTATTTTATTTTAACACAACTCGAGCCTGCTTTTATTCACATTTATTACTCTGCCTCTTCAACACTAGCCCAGCTTTACTGCCTGGCTACCGAGCTCCCTGCACTATACATACAGAGCTCCATCATACAGAGCTCCCTGCACTATACATACAGAGCTCCCTACACTATATATACAGAGCTCCATCATACAGAGCTCCCTGAACTATACATACAGAGCTCCCTACACTATATATACAGAACCCCCTGCACTATACATACAGAGCTCCATCATACACAGCTCCCTGCACTATACATACAGAGGTCCATAATACAGAGCTCCCTGCACTATATATTGGCTCCCTCATAGAGAGCTCCCTGAACTATACATACAGAGCTCCATCATACAGAGCTCCCTGCACTATACATACAGAGCTCCATAATACAGAGCTCCCTGCACTATACATACAGAGCTCCATAATACAGAGCTCCCTGCACTATACATACAGAGCTCCATAATACAGAGCTCCCTGCACTATACATACAGAGCTCCCTGCACTATATATGGGCTTCCTCATGCAGAACTCCCTGCACTATACATACAGAGCTCCATAATACAGAGCTCCCTGCACTATACATACAGAGCTCCCTGCACTATACATACAGAGCTCCCTAAACTATACATACAGAGCTCCATAATACAGAGCTCCCTGCACTATACATACAGAGCTCCCTGCACTATACATACAGAGCTCCCTACACTATACAGACAGAGCTCCCTGCACTATATATGGGCTTCCTCATGCAGAGCTCCCTGCACTATACACACAGAGCTCCATCATACAGAGCTCCCTGCACTATACATACAGAGCTCCATCATACAGAGCTCCCTGCACTATACATACAGAACTCCATCATACAGAGCTCCCTGCACTATACATACAGAGCTCCCTGCACTATACATACAGAGCTCCCTACACTATATATACAGAGCTCCATAATGCAGAGCTCCCTGCATTATACATACAGAGCTCCATCATACAGAGCTCCCTGCACTATATATGGGCTCCCTCATGCAGAGCTCCCTGCACTATACAGACAGAGCTCCCTGCACTATACACACAGAGTTCCATCATACAGAGCTCCCTGCACTATACATACAGAGCTCCATCATACAGAGCTCCCTGCACTATACATACAGAGCTCCATCATACAGAGCTCCCTGCACTATACATACAGAGCTCCATCATACAGAGCTCCCTGCATTAAACATACAGAGCTCCATCATACAGAGCTCCCAACACTATACATACAGAGCTCCCTGCGCTATACATACAGAGCTCCCTGAACTATACATACAGAGCTCCATCAAACAGAGCTCCCTGCACTATACATACAGAGCTCCCTGAAATATACACACAGAGCTCCAACATACAGAGCTCCCTGAACTATATATGCAGAGCTTCCTCATACAGATATCCTTGCACCCAACATGCAGAGCTCCCTCAAACAGAGCTCCCAACACTATACATACAGAGCTCCCTGCACTATACATACAGAGCTCCCTGAATTGTACATACAGAGCTCCCTGCACTATACATACAGAGCTCCCTGAACTATACATACAGAGCTCCATCATACAGAGCTCCCTGCACTATACATACAGAGCTACATCATACAGAGCTCCCTGCATTATACATACAGAGCTACATCATACAGAGCTCCCTGCACTATACATACAGAGCCCCCTGCATTATACATACAGAAGCTCCCTCATACAGAGCTCCGAGAACTATACATACAGAGCTCCCTAAACTATATATACAGAGCTCCATCATACAGAGCTCCTTGCACTATACATGGGCTCCCTCATACCGAGCTTCTGGAGCTTCCTGTCAAATATTCCCCTAGAATAGGCTGTTGTTGTTGATCTAGTTTAAATGATTCCCATTACAGATTGTTGGTGAGAAGGCAATCATTGCAGTGTAATGTATAACATATATAATCAAATATAGCATCAAATAATATTTCAATTACATGGGCATGCCTTCTACCAACACACACATGGATGGTAGTTTCAATTTGGCATTAGCATATGTCATGATACAACTACCATCACTCTCATATATCCCTCATATATGTGAATGAAAGGAGTTGCATTCTGGAGATATATATATATAGAACATAGATTAGGGATTCCCTGCTCTGGTGCATGGGTGAGGAAGCAGTGTGTGTGTGTGTGTGTGTGTGTGACTGAGGGTGCTGTGAGTGTCAGAGGTGCAGTGTGTGTGTGTGTGTGTGTGTGACTGAAGGTGCTGTGAGTGTCAGGGGTGCAGTGTGTGTATGTGAGTAAGGGTCCTGTGTGTGAGTCAGGGTGCTGTATGTGTGAGTGAGAGTGCTGTGAGTGTCAGTTGTGCAGAACATAGATTAGAGGGATTCCATGCTCTGGTGTGGGTCTATGTTCAGGGAACTTTCGTGTGTGAGGGGTGCAGTGTGTGTGTGAGTGAGGAGGCTGTGTGTGTGAGGGTGTAGTGTGTGAGGTGAGGGTGCTGTGAGTGTAAGGTGTGTGAGGTGAGGGTGCTGTGAGTGTAAGGAGTGCAGTGAGGGTGCTGTGAGTGACAGGGGTGCAGTGTGTGTGTGACTGAGGGTGCTGTGAGTGTCAGGGGTGCAGTGTGTGTATGTGAGCAAGGGTCCTGTGTGTGAGGGTACTGTGTGTGAGAGTAAGGGTGCGGTGTGTGTGAGTGAGAGTGATGTGAGTGTCAGTTGTGCAGTGTGTATGTGTGAGTGAGGGTGCTGTGAGTATCAGGGGTGCAGTGTGTGTGTGAGTGAGGGTGCTGTGAGTGTCAAGGACTTATTTGAATGCGAGGCCGGGGGCGTCGTCTATGTTCGTGCATCAGGATGGGTCGCTGTTGACGTGATACCAGTTCTCCTAATTGCTTCGGTTGGCGTTACCGATCGCGGTTAGGGGGACTCCCATGGAGCCCCCCGCGGCACGTCCGCCCTCCAGCAGCCCCCCGGCCATGTGAGAGTGAGTTCCTTGTGAGGACCTCACAATCACATGGCCGGGATAGCTGGCTGCAGCAATGCCAGCAGGGGGACTAACTGTAATGACAGGCAGTCCCCCTGCTGGCTGGAAATAAATTAAATTAAATGTTAATCAGTGTAAAAAAATATATATGATCTAAGTATATATATACACATATACATACACACACATACACCGTCTAGGTGTATTTTACTATTAATATATATATATTTATATATATATATATATATATATATATATATATTAATATCAAATTACAGGTAGACTGATACTGATTAAATATATATATAGTTATTGTTATATATATATTTATATATAATATAAAAAAATAAATATGTAAATACGTAAAAAAAAAATAATAAAAAATTATATAGATGCATAGTGGATGCCCCTGGTTATTCTGCTCACTCTTTTCGAATTGGGGCCGCCACACAGGCTTCTTAGCAGCTGCAATTAAGCGTTTGGGCAGATGGGACTCAGCTGTATCTTCGGCCGCACTTGTAACACTTTCCTCTCTTGTAGGTCCCCCTCATTATGTGTGGATCCTGGGCCACTCATATGTTTACTGGGCAGCTCGCAGAGCAGTAGTGAGGTCCTACGACAGGAACTTGGGCTTCCCACATGGTTCTGTGGCGGGGGATTAGAGGGCTTTCCTTGGATCAGTTTTCCGACGAATGTGTTGAACGAGGTTTGTGTCGGGGCCGGTAACTCTGGTGGTGCACATGGGTGGGAACAATTTGGGCTGGATGAGAACGGTAGATCTCATTCACGTAATCAAGCAGGATCTGGCCCGCTGTGTGGCTCTGTTTCGGGGTCTCACGCTCGTCTGGTTCGATATCGTTCCAAGCCCTTGTTGGCGGGCGTTGCCGCACGCTCGGGGGCCTCCGGTGTGGGCAGTAAAAGTTGAACATGATGGTCTCTCGGTTTGTGCGAAGAATAGGTGGCATGGTGGTCCGTCACGTGGTCCTAGAGGGCGACTATGTGGTCTTAATGAGGAGAGATGGAGTTTATCTGACGGGGATTGGTCTGGACATTTTTAACTTGGGACTACAGTCTGGGTTGGACCAAAGGGGGCGCGATGCCGACCAAAGGGGCTAGTCTCGGTCGACATCGCGGTGGCGGTGCTCGTGGCGTGCGAAGTGGAAAGTGATGAGAAATGATGAGTCGGCTTGGGGAGTCGCAGCCTGCTGAGGGCTGATGGCAGTAGGCAGGTTAATACGAACTCTGGACAAGGAAGTGGTACCTGTCTGTTGGAGGAAGTTACTCAACAGCTGACAGTTGGATAGACTGCTGGTTCATTAAAAAGATGTAAAATAATAAAGCTGTGGCCGTTGCCCTTACCCATATTTATGGTCTCATGTGTTTTTTGTTGGGGGCAACTGGAGGAGAGGATTGCAGTGCTTACAAAGGACAGTTTAAGTCAAGTAAAAACTACCTTCACCTGCCCTCCATGGCCAATTAAAGATGATAGCAATTGTTAAAGAAGTGGGTTTAACCCCTTAAGACCGGAGGGCGTACAATTACGTCCTTTTTAAAGCGTCTCTAAACGCCGCCGGGCGTAATTGTACGCCCTCCGGTTTTTTCTTACTTACCCGGTCGACGGCGATCCCACGCCAACGATCGCGGTTGGGGGGAGTAGGCAAGTTAATACGAACTCTGGCGTGTTAATACGAACTCGTGGCGTGCGAAGTGGAAAGTGATGAGAAATGATGAGTCGGCTTGGGGAGTCGCAGCCTGCTGAGGGCTGATGGCAGTAGGCAGGTTAATACGAACTCTGGACAAGGAAGTGGTACCTGTCTGTTGGAGGAAGTTACTCAACAGCTGACAGTTGGATAGACTGCTGGTCCATTAAAAAGATGTAAAATAATAAAGCTGTGGCCGTTGCCCTTACCCATATTTATGGTCTCATGTGTTTTTTGTTGGGGGCAACTGGGGGAGAGGATTGCAGTGCTTACAAAGGACAGTTTAAGTCAAGTAAAAACTACCTTCACCTGCCCTCCATGGCCACTTAAAGATGATAGCAATTGTTAAAGAAGTGGGTTTAACCCCTTAAGACCGGAGGGCGTACAATTACGTCCTTTTTAAAGCGTCTCTAAACGCCGCCGGGCGTAATTGTACGCCCTCCGGTTTTTTCTTACTTACCCGGTCGCCGGCGATCCCATGCCGACGATCGCGGTTGGGGGGACTCCCAGGGAGCCCCCCGCGGCACGTCCGCCCTCCAGCAGCCCCCCGGGCCATGCGAGAGTGAGTTCCTTGTGAGGACCTCACAATCACATGGCCGGGATAGCTGGCTGCAGCAATGCCAGCAGGGGGACTAACTGTAATGACAGGCAGTCCCCCTGCTGGCTGGAAATAAATTAAATTAAATGTTAATCAGTGTAAAAAAAAAAACATTTTTTTTACTTAGATCATGTATATATATTATATATATATATGATCTAAGTATACATATACACACATATACATACACACACATACACTGTCTAGGTGTATTTTACTATTATTATATATTATAATTATATATATATATTAATATCAAATTACACGTAGACTGATACTGATTAAATATATATATAATTATTGTTATATATATATATTTATATATAATATAAAAAAATAAATATGCAAATACGTAAAAAAATATTTCAAAAAATTAAAAATAAATAATGAAAAAAATATAAAAATGTGTGGTATTTCGTTCTAACTGTATTGTGATATTTATATATATATATATATATATATATATATATATTTATATCAAAATACACGTAGAACGAAATAATATATATATCTATATACATAAATATATACGTATATATCACTATATATAAATAAAAATATTAAAGAAAAATTATATATATATATACGTATATATACACATATTTATATATATATACATATATTAATTCTACACATATATTTATGTAATATTTTTACATAATTAGGTATCCTAATTAATTACAATTAACGGGACCTGCCTGACAACCCATGCCGAAAGTATAGGGAATTTAATTTGCTAGCACTATATTTAACCCTATAACTTTCCAAGACACCATACAACCAGTACATGGGGGGTACTGTTTTACTCGGGAGACTTCGCTGAACACAAATATTAGTGTTTCAAAACAGTAAAATGTATTACAACGATGATATCGTCAGTAAAAGTGAAGTTTTTTGCATTTTTCACGCACAAACAGCACTTACACGGACGATAATATTGCTGCAATACTTTTTACTGTTTTGAAACACAAATATTGGTGTTCAGCGAAGTCTCCCGAGTACAACAGTACCCCTCATGTACAGGTTTTATGGTGTTTTCAAAAGTTACAGCGTCAAATATAAGGCTTGTGTTTCATTTTTTTCACATTAAAATGTGCTATATTTGACCCTGTAACTTCCCAAAACACCATAAAACCTGTACATAGGGGGTACTGTTTTACACGTGAGACTTTTCTGAATACAAATATGTGTATTTTATTGCAGTAAAAGCAAACAGTATTATGACATCGACAGTTAAAATGTCATGTAGAATTAAAAAAATAACATTTATTTTCTCCCATTTTTTTCATATTAAATTATGTTTCAGAGCTAAATATTTGATATTAAATGAAAGCCCTGTTTCCCCTGAATAAAATGATATATAATACGGGGGGTGCATTTAATATGAAAGAGGTGAATTACGGTTGGACAGACATATAGCGCAAATGTCAGGTTTTGTTTACGTTTTGTTTTGTTCACAACTTGTACATTTGGCTCCGTCCTTAAGGGGTTAAGGGGTTAAATAGGCTGACGTTTTACTGTTTTGAAACACTAATATTTGTGTTCAGCAAAGTCTCCAGAGTATAACAATAACCCCCATGTACAGGTTTTATAGTGTTTTTGAAAGTTATAGGGCAGTGATGGCGAACCTTTTTGAGCCCGAGTGCCCAAACCGCAATACATGCCAACTTTTTTTCCTTAAAGTGCCAACACGGCAATTGCGTGTGTGTGTGGGGGGGGGTGTGTGTGGGGGGGGTGTGGGGGGGGTGCGTGTGTGTGTGGGGGTGCGTGTGGGGGTGGGGGTGTGCATGTGTGTGGGGGGTGTGCGTGTGTGTGGAGGGGGTGTGTGTGGGGGGGTGCGTGTGTGTGGGGGGGTGCGTGTGTGGGGGAGGGTGCGTGTGTGGGGGAGGGTGGGTGTTGTATGTGTAAATGAGGGGTGCTGTGTGTGTGTATGAGGGGTGCTGTGTGTGTGTGTATGAGGGGTGCTGTGTGTGTGTGTGGGGGGGTGCATGTGTGTGGGGGGTGTGCGTGTGTGTGGGGGGTGTGTGTGGAGGGGTGCGTGTGTGTGTGTGTGGGGGGGGGGGTGCGTGTGTGGGGGAGGGTGCGTGTGTGGGGGAGGGTGCGTGTGTGGGGAAGGGTGGGTGTTGTATGTGTAAATGAGGGGTGCTGTGTGTGTGTATGAGGGGTGCTGTGTGTGTGTATGAGGGGTGCTGTGTGTGTGTATGAGGGGTGCGTGTGTGTGGGGTGTGCGTGTGTGTGTGGGGTGTGCGTGTGTGTGGGGGGGTGCTTGTGTGTGGGGGGGGTGGGGGGTGCGTGTGTGTGTGGGGGGTGCGTGTGTGGGGGGGTGCGTGTGTGGGGGAGGGTGCGTGTGTGTGGGGGGTGGGTGTTGTATGTGTAAATGAGGGGTGCTGTGTGTGTGTATGAGGGGTGCTGTGTGTGTATGAGGGGTGCTGTGTGTGTGGGGGGGAGGTGTGTGTGGGGGGGTGGTGTGTGTGGGGGGGTGGTGTGTGTGGGGGGGTGGTGTGTGTGTGGGGGGGTGCTGTGTGTGGGGGGGGTGCTGGGTGTTTGTGGGGGGGGTGCTGGGTGTGTGGGGGGGTGCTGGGTGTGTGTGGGGGGTGCTGTGCGTGTGGGGGGGGTGCCGTGTGTGTTTGGGGGGGTGCTGTGTGTGTGTGAGAGGGGTGCTGTGTGTGTGTGTGTGTGGGACGGGTGCTGTGCTGTGTGTGGGGTAGGGGTGCTGTATGTGTGTGGGGTAGGGGTGCTGTATGTGTGTGAGAGGGGTGCTGTGCTGTGGGGGGTAAGGGGTACTGTGTGGGGGGTAGGGATACTGTGTGTGGGGGGTAGGGGTACTGTGTGTGGGGGTAGGGGTGCTGTTGTGTGGGTAGGGGTGCTGTTGTGGGGGAGTAGGGGTTTTTCTGGGGGGTAGGGGTTTTTCTGGGGGGGTAGGGGTACTGTGGTGGGTAGGGTGCTGCTGGGGGGGTGGGGTGGTGCTGTGGGGGGGTAGGGGGTACTGTGTGGGGGGTAGGGATACTGTGTGTGGGGGGTAGGGGTACTGTGTGTGGGGGTAGGGGTGCTGTGTGTGGGTAGGGGTGCTGTTGTGGGGGAGTAGGGGTACTGCTGGGGGTAGGGTTTTTTTCTGGGGGGGTAGGGGTACTGTGGTGGGTAGGGTGCTGCTGGGGGGGTGGGGTGGTGCTGTGGGGGGTAAGGGGTACTGTGTGGGGGGTAGGGATACTGTGTGTGGGGGTAGGGGTGCTGTTGTGGGGGAGTAGGGGTACTGCTGGGGGGTAGGGTTTTTTCTGGGGGGGTAGGGTTTTTTCTGGGGGGTAGGGGTTTTTCTGGGGGGGTAGGGTGCTGCTGAGGGGGTGGGGTGGTGCTGTGGGGGGTAGGGTGGTGCTGTGGTGGGTAGGGGTGGTGCTGGGGGGGTAGGGTGCTGCTGGGGGGGGTGGGGTGGTGCTGTGGAGTGTAGGGGTGGTGCTGTGGGGGGTAGGGGTGGTGCTGTGGGGGGTAGGGGTGGTGCTGGGGGGTGTAGGGGTGGTGTGTTAGTATCCCACCCCCCTCCTTCTTACCTTCAATGAAGTGTGGTGGGGGGGGGGAGGGGGAGGACACAGCCATCCCTGGTGGTCCGGTGGTGGTAAGTACTGCAGGGAGGGATCTGTGTAGCAGCTCCCCCTGTCCTCCCGCGCGATGCTGTGTGGAGCGTTGCCATGGTAACGCTCGGCAATGCTCCACACAGCATCGCGCGGGAGGACAGGGGAGCTGCTACACAGATCCCTCCCCCTGCCTCCCGACCCGGAAGCAGAATAGGCGCCTGCCGTTTCGGGCAGGCAGGCGCCTATTCTGCAGTGATGGCGGACCTGTGGCCGCGTGCCCACAGAGAGGGCTCGGCGTGCCACCTGTGGCACGCGTGCCATAGGTTCGCCATCACTGTTATAGGGTCAAATATAAGGCTTGATTTTCCTTCTTTTTTTTTTACATTGCAATTTGCCTGGTTGGTTATGTTGCCTTTAAAAGCGTATGGTAGCCCAGGAATGAGAATTACCCCCATGATGGCATACCATTTCTAAAAGAAGACAACCCAAGATATCGCAAATGGGGTTTGTCCAGTCTTTATTAGTAGCCACTTAGTCACAAACACTGGCCAAAGTTAGTGTTAATAATTGTGTTTTGCATTTTTAACACGCAAACAAATATAAAGCTAACTTTGGCCAGTGTTTGTGACTAAGTGGCTACTAAAAAAGACTGGACATTCCCCATATTGAATACCCTGGGTTGTCTACTTTAAAAAAAAATATGTACATGTGGGGTTTGATTCAGAGATTTATGACAGATAACAGTGTTACAATGTCACTGTTGATAAATTTTGAAAATATATATTTTGAAACCGCAATTTCCTACTTGCACTTATAGCGCTATAACTTGCAAAAAAAAAAGCATGTAAACACTGGGTGTTTTTAAAATCAGGACAAAATTTTGAATCTATTTAGCTGTATTTTTCATTAGCTTTTGTAGATAAGCAAAAGATTTTTCAAGTAAAAGAAACCATACTTTATTATTATTTTTTTAAGTAATGATACATATAATGGTATGTAAAGAAAGCCCTTCTTGTCCTGAAAAAACAATATATAATTTGTATGGGAACAGTAAATGAGAGAGAATAAAATTACAGCTAAACACAGAAACCACAAAAGTGTTAAAACAGCCCTGGTCCTTAACGTACAACATGGCCAAAACAGTCCGGTCCTTAAGGGGTTAAAAAAAATTTCTAAAAAATCAAATAATAAATAAAAAATCCTTTGGGGGTCAGTAAGTTGCATTCTGGAGATATATATACTGAATGGCGCACTTATGACAAATCACGGCTTGAGCTATCTTGCTTTGCATGTAATGCGTCTATCTCCTATATTAGTTTCCCCTTTTACATTGCATTACTGAAATAAATGAAGTTTTGTACTATATTCTAATTTTATGAGTATCACCTGTATATATATATATATATTTTTTAATGCAACTGCAATCTCATAAGTATATATATATATACATACACAGACACTCATCACTTACAGACCGTGTTCCGTTCCTATGACCCGATCGTAGAGCGAATTGGTCGGTAAGTGAGGAGTTAAGGGATTCCCTGCTCTGGTGCGTTTGTCTATGTTCGGGGAAACTTCCTCTAACATAGACGAACGCAGTAGAGCAGGGAATCCCTCTAATCTATGTCAAATTTTCCCGAACGTAGATTAGAGGAATTCCCTGCTCTAGTGCGTGGGTCTATGTTCAGGGAAGTTTTGTGTGTGAGGGGTGCAGTGTGTGTGTGTGGGGTGCAGTGTGTGTGTGTGTGTGCTGTGTGTATATATATATATATATATACACACACACACAAACACACGTTTAATAACTGCACCCCTACAAATTCAGGAACAGCAGCCAGGTCCTGTGTGAAGAGGAGAGGAGGTGAGCCCACACCCCGCAGAGGAGAGCAGCTGAGGTAAGTCACCAGAGGGAGAAGGGGAGCCAGAAGGGGCACCAGGGGGCCCAGGAAGAACAGAGGACAGGGAAGGGGCATAAAAGTGGGGGGGGAGGGGAAAAACAGGATGAGAAAAAGGGATAGAGGGATCAGAGGACAGGGAAGGGGCATAAAAGTGGGGGGGGAGGGGAAAAACAGGATGAGAAAAAGGGATAGAGGGATCAGAAAAGGGGTGGGTATTAGAAAGAGAGGGGTACCAGAAAAGGAGTGAGGGGGACCAGGAAGAGAGTTGGGGCTCCCAAGGAGTGGAAAAGGCAAGCCAGGAGAAGGGGACACCAGAGTGGGGGCATCTGAGAAATGGGGTTGAGGAACATCGGCACAGGAGAGCAAAGAACAAGAGGACCCTCCCCACCCCCCAACGGCGGCACAGGAGTACCCTGCATTGCCACGTGGGGCCCACTCAACCCAACTTATCTGGATTCAGGCCCGCAGTTGCACTGACCACATGGCGCCTGGGAAGGCTTTGCTGTGTCCTCCTGTCTTCTGGGCCTCGCTGGCCCTCCTTCAGCAACCTCGGCCCGACTCCGAACACCGTGGGGTGCGCGTCCGGTCTCGGGCAGAGTAGGCCGCATGTCAGTAGGGGCAGACATGCGTTCCTGGCAGCACATTGTGCGTATGCTCTGGCTCCAATAAAGGGCCCAAGTCGCTGCTTCAGGCGGAAGGCCCCAGCAGAGGCTTGGCTACGGAGGAGGGAGGACCACACCGGCAGTTAAACCAGGCGGATGTGAGCAAACTGCTTACGAAGGTGTTGGCCACCATCCACGGCAGCTGCAGCTCTGTGGGCAGACAGGATTGATTCCACATCCATCCCATGAGCAGATAAATTTAACAAGCCCAGGACAAATAGAGCAAGCTGAGGCAGAAGTTGTTTGCTGGCCCGAATCCCACAAGGCACTGAGGTAAGCTGATCCTACACCACTCACCCAACACATAACCACTCCCACACACATACACAACCAATCACAAGCATCCCTACATGTGCCCTTGTACGCTTAGCTTTGCTAGCTCCCCAGGGCCTCATACACTGCCAACTCTCTCTATATATATATATATTTACACAAATATACCTACGCATTAAAACACAGAGGGACACACACATAAACACACTGTCGTATACACACACATAAATACAAACAGAGACAAACAAACACTGACACGTGCCCACACCTTGACACATGCGTACACTGACAAAAAGATCCACACAGACATGTACATACCTTGACACAGATACATACACACACCTTGGCACCTACACACACAATCAGACATACACACACACGTGATCATTTTTATATTTGCAGCCACCCTCCTGTTATCATACATTTAATCCAGGAGCGTGGCTTGCTTTGGAAATAACAAAATTAGCCAGAAACGTGGAAAGCGCTAAAAAACATAATAACATGTAAAACAAACTTGTTAGTAAATATATATCAATAGAGCTGCAGTCACTCCTAAAATAGTGAAACAAAATACTAGGCCCACAAATAATGCACTGAAAATAATTCTAATCCAAATAAACAATTTATGCCAAAAAAGAAATCTGTGTAAAAAAATCAGCAAGAGAAAATATAGTGCAGGCCAGTGGCTTAACTACCACAGTTGCAACTGAGACCGAGCCTCTCACTCCAGGGGGCCTGGCTGCAACCGTGGCCCGCCATTACTTGGAGTGAGAGGCCCGGTCTCAGTTGCAACCATGGTAATTAAGCCACTGTGATACCGGAGAAACTGACGGAAGCCAAGCACAGAGAGATGGACACAGGTTTCTTCAGGAAGGAAGAGATTCTTTATTGGATCACCGATCGGGACTCAGAGGGACTAGTGTCACCAAAATACAGCAAGTTCTGAGCCCCGGACAATAGTGCAGGCTCCTTATATAGGCACATAACTCCTCCCATATTAAGCTCCACCCGCACATTCTCTTGACCAATCAATACAAATAAGAATTAACTTCCTGCTTGACCGCATGGCTTGTCCAGCACAATGGAGGAGGGGAATACTATATCCTGTATTCTTGCACATGCTCCGTACACTACTGATCGTATCTTGCCTCGTGCAACCAACTGATCGATACGTCAGCATATGCACGTACACATGCCACGTGGTAATCTCGGCCTACTAAATTTATTTTTACCGAGATTCCACCACAACTGGCCTGCGCTATATTTTATCTTATTGATTTTTTTTACACAGATTTTGTTTTGGCATAAATTGTTTATTTGGATTAGAATTATTTTCAGTGCATTATTTTTGGGCCTAGTATTTTGCACAGACTGCGCTCCCCGCCAGTCACAACAAGTAGCGTGGTCAAGCAGTCCTCTACCAAGTCTGACAGGAAGTGCTCACTGAGAGAATGGGGACATGCAGCCAGCTCTGCCACGCTACAGCAGCGCAGGTACAGAGGGGAATGGGGGAGAGACACATGGAGGGAACTTGGGGGGGATTGACGTATGGAGGACAAAGGGAAGGTGAATTGACACATAAAGGGACGGAGGGATTGAGACATGGAGAGATTGACACATGGAGGGACGGGGGGGGGTGACACACTGAGGGACAGAGAAGATTGACACAGTGGCACTATGGGAGTATTGACACATGGAGGGACAAGACAAGGAATTGAGGAATTGAGACACATGGAAGAAACTGGGTGGGGGGTTTGAGACATATGGAGGGAATTGAGATACATGGTGGGACTGGGGGGTTTTGTCACATGGAGTGATGGAGGGAGGTGAATTGACATATTTAGAGGGGTATTGACACATGGAGGGACTGGGGGATATTGACACGTGGAGGTACAAGACGGGGAATTGAGACACATGGAAGGGACAGGAGGGGATTGAGACACATGGTGGGACTGGAAGGAAATTGTGACACATGGAGGGACTAGGGGAGAATTGACACATGGAAGGTACTGGGGGGGTTTGACACACGGAAGGGACTGTAGGGGAAATTGACATTTGGAAGGGACTGTGGGGGAAATTGATACATGGAAGGGGCGGGGGGAATTGAGACACATGGGACGGGGTGGGGTTGAGACACATGGAGGGACTGGGGGTAATTGAGACACATGGGGAGACTTGGGTGGGGTTCAGACACATGGGGGACAGAGGGAATTTTGGCACATGGGAGGGACTGGGTGTGAAATTAACATCTGGAAGGGACTAGGGAGATTGAGACACATAGACGGGCTGGGTGGGAATAAGACCCATGGGAGGGGCCGGGTAATTAGATGTTTAGGTGGCAATGAAATCCTTCTTCTGCATCCATTGTATATGAAACACAACCAGGCCCCAATGGCACAGTATTAAAAATAGCTTTTATTGACACAAGATAAAATCTGCTTACTTTGAGTAAAAGTGGGTTTGCCAAGCAAAAATCCCACAAAAGCACTTATAACGGCTATCACCCTAGAGGAAATATGCTCAATCGGACGGAAATAGAAGTTACGAAATGTAGCGTCATTAGACCAGTCTGCAGCTTTCATAATGTCCTCCAGTCTGCAGCCCACTACAGAAGCATTGGAAGCCATGGCACCCCTGACGGAGTGTGCCGAAAACGGATGTATCCAATCCGGCCATTGCCATTACGTCACGTATCTGTATATATAGTGCAGGGAGCTCTGTATAAAGGTGTCCATGTATAGTGCAGAGAGCTCTGAATGAGAGAGCACTGTATGTATAGTTCAGGGAGCTCTGTATGTATAGTGCAGGGAGCTCTGTATGTATAGTGCAGGGAGCTCTGTATGAGGGAGCTCTGTATGTATAGTGCAGGGAGCTCTGCATGAGGGAGCCCATATATAGTGACGGGAGCTCTGTATGTATAGTGCAGGGAGCTCTGTATGATGGAGCTCTGTATGTATAGTGCAGGGAGCTCTGCATGAGGGAGCCCATATATAGTGCAGGGAGCTCTGTATGTATAGTGCAGGGAGCTGTGTATGATGGAGCTCTGTATGTATAGTGCAGGGAGCTCGGTAGCCAGGCAGTAAAGCTGGGCTAGTGTTGAAGAGGCAGAGTAATAAATGTGAATACAAGTAGGATCCAGTTGTATTAAAATAAAATAAGAAGAGCGAAAAGAAAGTGTTTGGAGTTTTGAGGATGTGAATGAGAATCCGTGACTAAGAAGATGGAGTGAATGTGAGAGAATGTATGCAAAGGAAATGTATTGTATGAAGAAGTCCATGTGTAGCGCAGGGAGCTCCCATGTACAGTGCAGGGAGCTCTGTGAGGGAGCCCATGTATAGAGCAGGGAGCTCTGTGAGGGAGCCCATGTATAGAGCAGGGAGCTCTGTGAGGGAGCCCATGTATAGTGCAGGGAGCTCTGTATGAGGGAGCCCATATATAGTGCCGGGAGCTCTGTGTGTATAGTGCAAGGAACTATGTGTGGGGAATTCATGTATACTTTAGAGAGCTCAGTATGAGGGAGCCCATGTATAGTGCAGTTGGCTCTGGGGGGTTTTGTCACATGGAGTGATGGAGGGAGGTGAATTGACATATTTAGAGGGGTATTGACACATGGAGGGACTGGGGGATATTGACACGTGGAGGTACAAGACGGGGAATTGAGACACATGGAAGGGACAGGAGGGGATTGAGACACATGGTGGGACTGGAAGGAAATTGCGACACATGGAGGGACTAGGGGAGAATTGACACATGGAAGGTACTGGGGGGGTTTGACACACGGAAGGGACTGTAGGGGAAATTGACATTTGGAAGGGACTGTGGGGGAAATTGATACATGGAAGGGGCGGGGGGAATTGAGACACATGGGACGGGGTGGGGTTGAGACACATGGAGGGACTGGGGGTAATTGAGACACATGGGGAGACTTGGGTGGGGTTCAGACACATGGGGGACAGAGGGAATTTTGGCACATGGGAGGGACTGGGTGTGAAATTAACATCTGGAAGGGACTAGGGAGATTGAGACACATAGACGGGCTGGGTGGGAATAAGACCCATGGGAGGGGCCGGGTAATTAGATGTTTAGGTGGCAATGAAATCCTTCTTCTGCATCCATTGTATATGAAACACAACCAGGCCCCAATGGCACAGTATTAAAAATAGCTTTTATTGACACAAGATAAAATCTGCTTACTTTGAGTAAAAGTGGGTTTGCCAAGCAAAAATCCCACAAAAGCACTTATAACGGCTATCACCCTAGAGGAAATATGCTCAATCGGACGGAAATAGAAGTTACGAAATGTAGCGTCATTAGACCAGTCTGCAGCTTTCATAATGTCCTCCAGTCTGCAGCCCACTACAGAAGCATTGGAAGCCATGGCACCCCTGACGGAGTGTGCCGAAAACGGATGTATCCACTCCGGCCATTGCCATTACGTCACGTATCTGTATATGTAGTGCAGGGAGCTCTGTATAAAGGTGTCCATGTATAGTGCAGAGAGCTCTGAATGAGAGAGCACTGTATGTATAGTTCAGGGAGCTCTGTATGTATAGTGCAGGGAGCTCTGTATGTATAGTGCAGGGAGCTCTGTATGAGGGAGCTCTGTATGTATAGTGCAGGGAGCTCTGCATGAGGGAGCCCATATATAGTGCAGGGAGCTCTGTATGTATAGTGCAGGGAGCTCTGTATGATGGAGCTCTGTATGTATAGTGCAGGGAGCTCTGCATGAGGGAGCCCATATATAGTGCAGGGAGCTCTGTATGTATAGTGCAGGGAGCTGTGTATGATGGAGCTCTGTATGTATAGTGCAGGGAGCTCGGTAGCCAGGCAGTAAAGCTGGGCTAGTGTTGAAGAGGCAGAGTAATAAATGTGAATACAAGTAGGATCCAGTTGTATTAAAATAAAATAAGAAGAGCGAAAAGAAAGTGTTTGGAGTTTTGAGGATGTGAATGAGAATCCGTGACTAAGAAGATGGAGTGAATGTGAGAGAATGTATGCAAAGGAAATGTATTGTATGAAGAAGTCCATGTGTAGCGCAGGGAGCTCCCATGTACAGTGCAGGGAGCTCTGTGAGGGAGCCCATGTATAGAGCAGGGAGCTCTGTGAGGGAGCCCATGTATAGAGCAGGGAGCTCTGTGAGGGAGCCCATGTATAGTGCAGGGAGCTCTGTATGAGGGAGCCCATATATAGTGCCGGGAGCTCTGTGTGTATAGTGCAAGGAACTATGTGTGGGGAATTCATGTATACTTTAGAGAGCTCAGTATGAGGGAGCCCATGTATAGTGCAGTTGGCTCTGTATGTATAGTGCAGGAAGCTCAGCTCTGCATGAGCTCATGTATGGCTCTGTATGTTGAAGCCTATGCATAGTGCAGGCATGGAGCTCTGTGTGAAGGAGCCCATGTATAGTTCAGGGAGCTCTGTGTGAGGGAGCTTTGTATGTATAGTGTAGGGAGCTCTGAATTAGGGAGGCTTTATGTATATTGCAGGGAGCTCTGTATGTATTGTGCAGAGTGCTATGTATGAGGGAGCCCATGTGTAGTGCAAGGAACTCTGTATTAGGGAGCCCATGTATAGTGCAGAGAGCTCTGTATAAGAGAGCTCTGTATGTATAGTTCAGTGAGCTCTGTATGTATAGTGCAGGGAGCTCTGTATGTATAGTGCAGGGAGCTCTGTGTGTATAGTGCAGGGAGCTCTGTATGTATAGTGCAGGGAGCTCTGTATGATGGAGCTCTGTATGTATAGTGCAGGGAGCTCTGTATGATGGAGCTCTGTATGTATAGTGCAGGGAGCTCTGTATGTATAGTTCATGGAGCTCTGTGTGATGGAGCTCTGTATGTATAGTGCAGGGAGCTCTGTATGATGGAGCTCTGTGTATATAGTTCAGGGAGCTCTGTATGTTGGAGCTCTGTATGTACAGTACAGGGAGCTCTGTATGATGGAGCTCTGTATGTATAGTGCAGGGAGCTCTGTAGATGGAGCTTTGTATGTATAGTGTAGGGAGCTCTGTATATATAGTTCAGGGAGCTCTGTATGATGGAGCTCTGTATGTATAGTGCAGGGAGCTCGGTAGGCATAGTGCAGGGAGCTCTGTATGATGGAGCTCTGTATGTATAGTGCAGGGAGCTCTGTATGGTGGAGCTCTGTATGTACAGTGCAGGGAGCTCTGTATGATGGAGCTCTGTATGATGGAGCTCTGTATGTATAGTGCAGGGAGCTCTGTAGATGGAGCTTTGTATGTATAGTGTAGGGAGCTCTGTATATATAGTTCAGGGAGCTCTGTATGATGGAGCTCTGTATGTATAGTGCAGGGAGCTCTGTAGATGGAGCTTTGTATGTATAGTGTAGCGAGCTCTGTATATATAGTTCAGGGAGCTCTGTATGATGGAGCTCTGTATGTATAGTGCAGGGAGCTCGGCTGGGGCGTATTAGCCGCGAGGCAAACAAGGCATTTGCCTTGGGCGGCATTTTCCAGGGGGCGGCAAAAAACGCTGAATTTTGTCCTGCCTAGGGCAGCACAAAACCAGGATACACCACTGGGCTCGGTAGGCATAGTGCAGGGAGCTCTGTATGATGGAGCTCTGTATGTATAGTACAGGGAGCTCTGTATGTATAGTGCAGGGAGCTCTGTATGATGGAGCTCTGTATGTACAGTGCAGGGAGCTCTGTATGATGGAGCTCTGTATGATGGAGCTCTGTATGTATAGTGTTGGGAGCTCTGTATGATGGAGCTCTGTATATATAGTTCAGGGAGCTCTGTATGTTGGAGCTCTGTATGTATAGTACAGGGAGCTCTGTATGATGGAGCTCTGTATGTATAGTTCAGGGAGCTCTATATGATGGAGCTCTGTGTGTATAGTGCAGGGAGCTCTGTATATATAGTTCAGGGAGCTCTGTAGATGGAGCTCTGTATGTATAGTGCAGTGAGCTCTGTAGATGGAGCTCTGTATGTATAGTGTAGGGAGCTCTGTATGATGGAGCTCTGTATGTATAGTGCAGGGAGCTCTGTATGATGGAGCTCTATATGAGGGTGCTCTGTATGTATAGTGCAGGGAGCTCGGTAGCCAGGCAGTAAAGCTGGGCTAGTGTTGAAGAGGCAGAGTAATAAATGAGAATAAAAGCAGGCTTGAGTTGTGTTAAAATAAAATAAGAAGAGCTAAAAGAAAGTGAGTTTGGAGGATGTGAATGAGAATCCGTGAATAAGAAGATGGAGTGAATGTGAGAGAATGAGCTCCATTTGAGAAGCACATTGATTGCTTGAAAGAAGCTCCAATGTGAAGCTCTGTGTGAGCAGTGAGTGGAAGCAGAAGCCAGTGCTGAGGGAGCCTGGGAGCAGGATAAGAGGAGCTTTGTCGAGCTGCACTTCCGGCCTACGGATGTAGCTCCGTGAATCTGCCCGATCCCACGATCTCGGAAGCGTTGCAAGGAGGAGCCTGGACAGGTCTTGGATGGGAGACGGCTGCGAGTAGGTTACGGTTACAATGGCTGCGAGAAGGTTACGGATAGAACAACCAACCAAGGCCAACCGGGTGTTGTAGGCTTATTTTTGCTTTTTCGTTTTCTCTCCCACCACAAGAGGGCGATCAACTCAATGCAATCTTCCATTCACTCTTTTCTGAGGGTTATTCATTTATTTATTTTTTGTCCTTAAAGGCAAACACACTCATTATTATTCTCTCAAATCAAAATGCAAAGTCAATCTCATGTTTAAAGGGCTACTACAACTCATTTACTCACTAATCGCTTTTTAAACATTTCTGACTTATGCAATACGTCTCTTTAGATCCCTCATCTTTTTCTTATGAAAAATTTATAAAAAAGTGTAAAGCTTAAAATACCTCCATTTTAGGAACATTGACATCATACTGACCCCTAAAAGGATTTTTTTTAATTATTTGATTGTTTATTTAAAAAAATGTAATATGGGGTCTGGCTTTTATGCACATGCCAGCCGCCACATAATTAACCCTCACACCACCAAGGATTTAATAATTTGCTCACTGACTGATAGCAACGCTACAGACAAACAGTTCAGACTTTTAAAAAAATCTTGTCAGGATTTAAAGAGACTCACCCAACACATAACCACTCCCACACACATACACAACCAATCACAAGCATCCCTACATGTGCCCTTGTACGCTTAGCTTTGCTAGCTCCCCAGGGCCTCATACACTGCCAACTCTATATATATATATATATATATATATATATATATATATATATATATATATATATATATTTACACAAATATACCTACGCATTAAAACACAGAGGGACACACACATAAACACACTGTCGTATACACACACATAAATACAAACAGACACACAAACACTGACACGTGCCCACACCTTGACACATGCGTACACTGACAAACAGATCCACACAGACATGTACATACCTTGGCACCTACACACACAATCAGACATACACACACACGTGATCATTTTTATATTTGCAGCCACCCTCCTGTTATCATACATTTAATCCAGGAGCGTGGCTTGCTTTGGAAATAACAAAATTAGCCAGAAACGTGGAAAGCGCTCAAAACATGATAACATGTAAAACAAACTTGTTAGTAAATATATACCAATAGAGCTGCAGTCACTCCTAAAATAGTGAAACAAAATACTAGGCCCACAAATAATGCACTGAAAATAATTCTAATCCAAATAAACAATTTATGCCAAAAAAGAAATCTGTGTAAAAAAATCAGCAAGAGAAAATATAGTGCAGGCCAGTGGCTTAACTACCACGGTTGCAACTGAGACCGAGCCTCTCACTCCAGGGGGCCTAGCTGCAACCGTGGGCCGCCATTACTTGGAGTGAGAGGCCCGGTCTCAGTTGCAACCATTGTGGTGGAATCTCGGTAAAAATAAATTTAGTAGGCCAAGATTACCACGTGGCATGTGTACGTGCATATGCTGACGTATCGGTCGGTTGGTTGCACGTGGCAAAGATACGATCAGTAGTGTACGGAGCATGTGCGAGAATACCGGATGTAGTATTCCTCTCCTCCATTGTGCTGGACAAGCCATGCGGTCAAGCAGGAAGTTAGTTCTTGTTCGTATTGATTGGGTATGAGAATGTGCGGGTGGAGCTTAATATGGGAGGAGTTATGTGCCTATATAAGGAGCCTGCACTATTGTCCGGGGCTCAGAACTTGTTGTATTCTGGTGACATTTGTCCCTCTGAGTCCCGATCGGTGAACCGAATAAAGAATCTCTTCCTTCCTTTAGAGGTTTCTCCGGTATCATTTGGTGCATTGGCCGGGAAGCTCATCGTTCAACGGTATCTGAGAAGCAGAGGCGTGAGACGGTCTATCTTTGCCCACGTTCTCTACGGCTGCACCCCTGAACTTCTGCGTGGACCTCCCTTCGTCTCGGCGCCACTGGTCTGTTGTCCAGGAGATCATCGGCCTCTACGTAGTAAGTGCTGGGGTGTCCCCGTCGATGAGTGTGAACTCAGGTTCAGGAACGAGGAGGTAAGACGACCGCTGTTTTAGACGGCGGACCCACTAGGGGTATACCGATTGTGCGGTAGGCCCATAAGGGGTTTGAATTGTGTACGGAATCTGCCCCCTCCAGCGGAGGGAAGGAGCGAAGGCGCACCGCTCAATTGAACGCTCTTTAGTAAGACCGTTTAATTTGGTTTGGAGTCAGGCGGGGTTCTGTGTAAATAGCCCTAGCCGGACACCGGTGTCTTGTTTAGACTAGCGTTCTAGGGTGTACATTTTGTTCGCTAGGTCGGAGGGACCGGGAGACTAAGCGGCGTCTGTGTAAATTCGGTCCGCTAGCTCTCAACCTATCTTGGCTAAGTGGGAAGGCGTGTAAATTTGGAACCCACTAGACTTTTGATAGAGTAGATAGACTAGGAGGGTTCTGTTGTAAATTCCGCCCTCTAGTTCGCTATATGTGGTGCTTGGGCAGTGTGGCTAACCAAAACGGATGTAGATAGTTTTAGGTAGTCCATCAAGGTACTGGCCAATAGATTAGTTGGGAATTGTATATGTGTTAAAGATTGTTTAGTAGCGTGTTTATCTTGTTAGATAGCGTGAGCTCTGCCGTCTAGCGAGAGTGTTAAACGTGTGTAGCTTTATTATAGTGCACGGTACCATAACCCTGTATATTTACTGACATTGTATATAAGTACTAATAATTGTCGTCTATTGCATGTCTAACACCATAACCACTATTAATTATATTGTGACCTTAAATTGTACTTTGACCTATGCTAACCGTACTGTAGCTGCTGTTTGTAAAGACGATGTTACTGGGGTATGTTATAGACGGGTAATTCAAATATAGAGAATTATAGCGTGTGTGACGGTATAGTTTCGCCAAAGGGCATAGTATCTATTACTTAGTGACTGGTGTAACAGCTGTGTGTGTACGGGAATTCCCTGAGTGTTTTTATTGTGTACGTTTCACTTGGTAACTATACCACGTGGTGCTGTTGCCGAGGGAACGGGTGTGACCGTTGAATAGAGTGCGTGTATAGTATTCGTTGGAAACGACGCTCCATTGTTAAGTATGGGCGCGTCGGACTCGACGATTTTGGATCCCTTAGGATGCATGTTAAAGAATTTTAAAAAGGGATTTACAAAATGTGATTTTGGGGTTAAAATGTCTCCTGCACGGTTGATTACTTTGTGTAATAGGGAATGGCCTACTTTGGTTGCCACATGGCCGCCACGTGGCAGTTTAGATCCTAATCTGGTACAGCGTGTACACGTGGCTGTATCAGGTAGGCCTGAACTTTACGGACAGTTTCCATACATTGATTGTTGGAGGCAGGCCGTAAACGACTCGCCAAGATGGATCCGAGTATGTCACGAGGAGCAATGTCGCCTCATGGTGGCCAGGACTCGTTTGTCCACTAGGGCCATGGTTACGCCCATTTTGGACACGCCCCCTGAGTCCGAGATCCCTATGCCGCCCCCTTACTCCTCCTCAAGAGGAAGGGGAAGTGATACAGGAAGCTCTACACCCCTTTCCCCGTTGTCCCCATCTACTTCCTCCTCTAGTTCAGAGTCCATCCCCCTTATTACAAAACCTCCCCTTCCGGTACCAACCCCCGTTAAACCCACATATCCTGATTTGGCGCCATATCAAGCTTCCGGTCAGGCTTCCTCTAGCCTGGCTCGGAATATTCTATATACCGATCTTCCCCACAATAAAGCTTCCACATCCCCATGCCTTACTACCCCTCGACTGGAACCCCTAACCGACGCCCCTCAACGAAGCCCTATACTAACCCGACAACTGACCGGTACCCAAAAATCTAGACATTATCAAATGCCACTTCGTTTGGCTCCCGGCACAGCACACCTTAATGATGAAGGTCAAATGGTGTATGCTGACCCAGTCTTCGTATACGTCCCATTCACAACTACCGATCTCTTAAATTGGAAAACCCATAATTCCTCGTATACTGACAAACCTCAAGCCATGACCGACCTGTTCACCTCAATAGTCCAGACGCATAATCCTACTTGGGCTGATTGCCAGCAATTACTAATGACATTGTTTAACAACGAGGAGAGGACTAGGATAAACCAAGCGGCCATTAAAGCGCTGGAAGAAGAAGCCCGTACATTAAACCAAGCTAATTCAGCAGCATGGGCCACAGCCCATTATCCTAACGCTGATCCCGAATGGAATGTTAATGGCGCAGATATGGTTCATTTAAAAGCCTATAGAGACGCTATAATTGCTGGCATGAAAGCTATAAATATGTCTAAGACGGCTGAGGTGATAAAAAGTGATGAACCGCCCAGTGTCTTTTATGACCGATTATTGGAGGCATACCGCTTGTATACCCCCTTTAGAATTCCCGAATGGTAAACTCTGCCTTTGTCAGCCAAGCCTACGGAGATATTAAGCGCAAGCTACAAAAGTTAGAAGGGTTTGTAGGAATGTCTATCACCCTACTAATGGAGGTAGCTAATAAAGTTTACATGAATAGGGAATCGGAGAGTAAGAAAGAGGAAGAGCGCAAGATGCGTAAAAAGGCGGACATGCTAGCGGTAGCGATCGCAGGCGTAGATAGACGGGGACCGGATAGAGGCGATAGCAAGTGGAATAGGGAACCCCTGAGTAGGAATCAGTGCGCATACTGTAGAGAAGAAGGGCATTGGAGAAGCGAGTGTCCAAAAAGAGAGCAGTATGAGAGAGACCAACCCAGGGCAGGATATGGAAACTTTAGAGGTAGAGCGAGAGGTAGAGGAGGCCCCGGAGGGAGTAATGGTAATAACAGCGGTAGTGTTAGGGAAGACAGATATTATCCCGCAGCGCAAAGGTCCCGCGATAGAGAAGATAGGGACTTTGTAGGATTGGCTGACACGGTCATGGAAGACTATTGATACCGACCGGGCTCCATCCCCCTTGGCCGAGCGGAGCCTATGGTCGAAGTATCAATAGGGGGAAAAAGGAGTGCATTCATGATTGATACTGGTGCTGAACATTCGGTGGTGACTGACCTAGTTGCTCCTCCATCTGGAAGAACTATCACCGTAATAGGAGCAACTGGAAGGAGTGCTGCAAAACCGGTTCTTAAAAGTCGACTATGTACATTGGGAGGCCACATAGTAAAACATAAATTCCTTTACATGCCTGAATGTCCAGTCCAATTGCTAGGACGTGATTTGCTATCAAAACTACAAGCGCAGATAACGTTCCTACCAAATGGAACAACATCTTTAAAGTTTAATAGACCTACAGGTATTATGACATTATCAGTACCAAAGGAAGAAGAGTGGCGACTTTATACAGCGTTGACTAGCCAAAACCCTAAGAGTGATGAATCCTTATTCAATATACCAGGAGTTTGGGCAGAGAACAACCCACCAGGACTGGCCCGCAATATTCCACCCATTCGAATTGAACTAAAACTTGGGGTTTATCCAGTGAGCCTACGGCAATATCATATCCCGCAGAAGGCTAAGAAGAATATTCAATCTTATCTGGATAAGTTCATACGGTATGGTATCCTAAAATTCAGTACTTCCCCCTGGAACACCCCATTGCTGCCTGTTCAAAAGCCCGGTACAGATGAGTATCGCCCTGTGCAGGACTTGAGAGCAGTCAATGATGCGGTTGTAAGTATACACCCAGTTGTGCCCAATCCATATAACCTGCTTGCTTTAATTCCGGGCGGGGCTACCTATTTTACAGTCTTAGACCTCAAAGATGCCTTCTTTTGCCTCCGAATTGCTGCAGAAAGCCAATGTATCTTCGCTTTCCAATGGGAAAATGCTGTAACGGGCTTGAAACGCCAGATGACTTGGACAAGACTGCCTCAAGGGTTTAAAAATTCACCCACCCTATTTGGTTCAGCTTTAAGTCAAGACTTACTGGATTTCGAGTCCATCCCAGGAGAGTGTGTATTATTACAATATGTAGATGATTTGTTGATAGCCGCAGTTACAAGAGAAATATGTCAGCAAGCAACACGCGATCTACTACACATTCTCTGGAAGGCAGGATACAAGGTGTCTAGGAAGAAGGCTCAGTTGTGTCTGCCAACTGTCAAATATCTGGGATTTCATATCTCTGAAGATCAAAAAATAATGGGGCCAGAGAGAAAAGAAGCTGTGTGCCAAATACCAATACCCAAGAATAGAAGACAAGTGCGAGAGTTCTTGGGGGCAGCAGGCTTCTGTAGGATATGGATTCCCAGTTATGCGATATTGGCGAAACCTCTGTATGCAGCAATCAAGGTTACAGAACACGACCCCTTCCTATGGACTCAAGAACAGCAAAAGGCATTTGAAGATGTGAAGAAGGCTTTGATGAGTGCCCCAGCATTAGGTCTACCTGATCACACACGGCTATTCTACCTATATGTACACGAGCAAAGAAGAATGGCTGTGGGAGTATTGACACAGTACTTGGGATCATGGCAAAGACCTGTTGCCTATATGTCTAAGCAACTGGATGCAGTGGCCAGTGGTCTTCCACCTTGTCTAAGAGCCGTAGCTGCAGCCGCCCTGCTGGTAGCTGAAGCCGATAAACTCACTCTGGGTCAAGAACTTTATGTATGAGTCCCACACGCAGTACAGACGTTGCAAGATTACAAAGGTAATCATTGGTTCAGTAACAGCCGCATGACCAAGTATCAAGCAATGTTGTGTGAAAACCCAAGAGTGCATTTAGAGACTGTCAATACCTTAAATCCAGCTACCCTTTTGCCGCAACCTACTGAAAGTCAACACGATTGTTTGGAGGTGATGGATGAAGTATTCTCAAGTAGACCAGATCTTCGTGACTTTCCCATCCAGAACCCTGATGTCCAATATTATACAGACGGCAGTAGTTATGTGAAAGAAGGGATTCGCTATGCAGGATATGCAGTAACAACGATAGACAAGGTGATAGAAGCTCGGCCACTGTCAAAAGGAACATCAGCACAGAAGGCAGAATTGATAGCACTAACACGAGCGTTACAATTGGCTGAAGGTTTAAGAGTGAACATCTACACGGACTCCAAGTATGTGTTTTTAACCACTCATGCCCACGGAGCTTTGTATAAAGAAAGAGGACTATTGAATTCAGAGGGCAAATAAATCAAGTACGCAGCTGAAATACTGCAACTATTGGAAGCAGTATGGGAACCGAAAGAAGATGGTATTATACATTGTCGAGCGCATCTGAGAGGAGATGGTGATGTAACCAAAGGAAATCGGATGGCAGATAATGCAGCTAAGCGTGCCGCTGAATCAGGAAGACAGGAATATGTGGAACATATAGCTGCTCTTATACCGACTCCACTGTCTCAATGGACTCCAGTTTATACAGCTCAAGAAGAAGAGTGGTTAAAGACTGAACCTGGAAAGTGCCTGGAGAACAACTGGTATCAGTTAGAAGATGGGAGAATAGTTATTCCAGCATCACTAGCGGTAGAAATTGTCCAAAACTATCCCAACGGGACACATTCTGGAAGAGATAGTACAGAAGAATCTCTCAGAAAACATTTCTACATACCAAGATTGTCCAACTTAACTCAAGCCATTGTACGAAGATGTGTAACATGTGCTAAAAATAATGCAAGGCAAGGACCAGTAAAGCCACCAGGAGTTCAGTATATGAGGGGGCTCCCTATGTCCGATCTACAAATTGACTATACAGTTATGCCTAAATCTGGTGGACATCGCTACCTACTAGTAGTTGTGTGTACCTATTCAGGCTGGGTAGAAGCATGTCCTACTCGTACAGAGAAAGCAGGAGAAGTTGTGAGATTCCTGCTACGAGAAATAATACCCCGATATGGACTACCCTGCTCTATAGGATCGGATAATGGTCCAGCCTTTGTTCATCAGTGCCTACAACAACTGACTCATATGCTTGGTATTAAGTGGAGACTTCATACGGCATATAGACCTCAGAGTTCTGGTAAAGTAGAAAGAATGAATAGAACTATTAAGAATCAGTTGGCTAAAATGTGTCAGGAAACCCAACTTAAGTGGAACGTTCTTTTGCCTATAGCTCTGTTGCGTATTCGCAGTACACCTAACAGAAGGATGGGTCTCTCTCCTTTTGAAATCATGTATGGGCGTCCACCTCCCGTACTTGGTAACTTAAGGGGGGATTTGAGTCAGTTGGGAGAAGGAATTACCCGGCAGCAGGTTGTAGAGTTGGGTAAGACTATGGAGGAGGTACAGAAATGGGTACAAGATAGATTACCTGTGAATATTTATCCCCCTGTTCATAGTTACCATCCAGGAGATCAAGTGTGGATTAAAGAGTGGAATAATATACCGTTAGGGCCTAAGTGGAGGGGTCCTTATGTTGTTCTTTTGTCTACCCCTACAGCAATAAAAGTGGCCGAAGTGACTCCGTGGATTCATCACTCCAGGGTTAAACCAGCAGCAGTAGATTCTTGGCAAGCTACACCAGATCCAGAGAATCCCTGCAAGATCCGGTTAAAGCGCACGACTCAGTCGGAGTGACGAGGAAACCTTGTGGATTACAATTATTGTTTTTTCAGAGATTGGTAAGTGAGTGTTTTGACGGCCATAATAACGCTTGTCCGCTCACCAACGTATTATTAAAAGCCAGGAAAGTCTCGAAGGGACCCCTGTGAAGACGAGCAGAACTCCATTCCCTGCAGCCCTTACATCCTGGAAGCTGAGGTGCCATCGCACGGACGAAGACTGAGGATGCAGCCGACGAAAGAAGTGTTAATGATAATGTTTATTTATATGTCTTTTTATATTCAGGAAGGTAGAGGTACCGACACTCCTAGCTGTGAGGTTTGCATTAAGACTACTAGAACAGGTAATCATATTTCCCAGACCCTAATTTGGCATTCGCAATATGAGTGTAAAGGAGATGTGTCTAGGTGTAGATACCTAAATATAGAATATAGTGTATGCCATTTAGGAGTAGGAGAACCTAAGTGCTTCAGTCCGGAGTATCAACCTCGTACAATTTGGTTGACCCTCAGGAATGGAGATCCTCAGAGGACCCTAATAAATAAAACTGTGTTAGAAACCGTACATTCTTCGGGTGTTCTGCTATTTGATGCATGTAAAGCGATATCAAGTGGTAGAAAGCCGTGGAATGTATGTGGGGATCTTAGGTGGGAGAGAACGTATGGGTCTAATGATAAATATATTTGTCCCAGTAGTAAAAACAAGTATGTAAGTCCGAGATGCCCAAATAGGGAATATAATTTTTGCCCATATTGGTCTTGTGTGGGGTGGGCAACTTGGGGACAGACAGCAGACAATGATATGATTGTTACTAAGTTGCCTACCAAACCATACTGTAAGTATGGAATGCAACCCAGTCCATATTCTTATAAATAATCCTGATCAATTCTTAGATAGATATGGTAACTTATTTGGGTTTCAGATATATGGGACGGGTTTAGACCCTGGGACAATATTGTTTATAGGTATAGAGACCGATACTGTAACATCCCAAACTCATCAGGTATTCCATTCTTTTTATGAAGAGATGAGTGTAGATAATAAGATCCCCCATAACGCTAAAAACCTGTTTATAGATTTAGCTGAGAGTATTGCTGGTAGTCTTAATGTAACCAACTGCTATGTGTGTGGAGGTACTAACATGGGAGACCAATGGCCTTGGGAAGCAAAGGAGGTAATGTCCGGTTCTGAGGCAGTTGAGCAATTAATATCTACACAAGCCGATTATCAGATGAGTGTTAGAGGTAAATCTGAGTGGAGATCAAAAAATTCCATCATAGGTTATGTTTGCATAGCAAGGAAAGGAATGATGTTTAATACTTCTGTAGGAGAATTAACTTGTCTAGGGCAAAAAGCTTATGATAATGATACAAAGAATACAACTTGGTGGTCGGCTTCAAATGTCTCAGAACCATCTAACCCGTTTGCAAGATATGCCAATTTAAAGGACGTATGGTTTGACTTATCCATCACATCTAGTTGGAAAGCCCCAGCAAATTTGTACTGGATCTGTGGTAAGAAGGCCTATTCGGAGTTGCCACAGGACTGGGAAGGGGCATGTGTGTTAGGTATGCTCAAACCATCCTTCTTCTTGTTGCCTATTGAAACATGTGAGACTTTGGGAGTTAAAGTGTATGATGTGAATCATAGGAAGAAAAGGGGACCCATAGAGAAAGGCGCCTGGGAAGATGATGAATGGCCTCCCCAGCGTATTATAGACTATTATGGGCCAGCCACTTGAGCAGAGGATGGTACTTTCGGGTATAGGACCCCAATATATATGCTCAACCGCATTATAAGGTTACAGGCGGTGGTTGAGATAATTACTAATGAGACCTCACAAGCGCTCAATCTTCTAGCGAAGCATAATACCAGGATGAGGACAGCAGTGTACCAAAATAGATTAGCCTTGGATTACCTATTGGCAGTAGAGGGAGGTGTATGTGGGAAGTTTAACCTGAGCAATTGCTGTCTTCAAAAAGATGACGAAGGGCAAGCAATAGCTGAGCTTACTAGCCATATGGTTAAACTAGCGCATGTGCCTACTCAGGTATGGAAAGGGTATAATCCGAGTAGTTGGTTTGGTAACTGGTATGAACAGTTTGGAGGGCTTAAGGCATTGGTAGGCGGAGTCATACTGATTTTAATGTTGTGTCTACTCCTGCCATGTCTTATTCCTTTAGTAGTTAGGTCGGTGCAGAGCCTGATAGAAAATATAGCAGAGAGAAAGGCTGCTGCACAGATAATGGCCATATATAAATATGAGGCTCTAGATCAGGGAGAACCAATGCAAGAAGAGGAGTGTTGAGGGATTCACATCATAGAAAAGCCTGGTCTGGTTCATGGCAACCTGAGGTGTATGCAAACTAAGGTTAAGTGATGCCTCAAGTAATTGTGAAATATCAGAGGCATCAAAGGGGGGAATGTGGTGGAATCTCGGTAAAAATAAATTTAGTAGGCCGAGATTACCACGTGGCATGTGTACGTGCATATGCTGACGTATCGGTCGGTTGGTTGCACGTGGCAAAGATACGATCAGTAGTGTACGGAACATGTGCAAGAATACCGGATGTAGTATTCCCCTCCTCCATTATGCTGGACAAGCCATGCGGTCAAGCAGGAAGTTAGTTCTTGTTCGTATTGATTGGTTATGAGAGTGCGGGTGGAGCTTAATATGGGAGGAGTTATATGCCTATATAAGGAGCCTGCACTATTGTCCGGGGCTCAGAACTTGTATTCTGGTGACATTAGTCCCTCTGAGTCCCGATCGGTGAACCGAATAAAGAATCTCTTCCTTCCTGAAGAAACCTGTGTCCATCTCTCTGTGCTTGGCTTCCGTCAGTTTCTCCGGTATCACCATGGTAATTAAGCCACTGGCCTGCACTATATTTTATCTTATTGATTTTTTTTACACAGATTTTGTTTTGGCATAAATTGTTTATTTGGATTAGATTAGGGGCGGAGGGAATTGAGACACATGGGACGGGGTGGGGTTGAGACACATGGAGGGACTGGGGGTAATTGAGACACATGGGGAGACTTGGGTGGGGTTCAGACACATGGAGGGGCAGAGGGAATTTTGGCACATGGGAGAGACTGGGTGTGAAATTAACATCTGGAAGGGACTAGGGAGATTGAGACACATAGAAGGGCTGGGTGGGAATAAGACCCATGGGAGGGGCAAGGTAATTAGATGTTTAGGTGGCAATGAAATCCTTCTTCAGCATCCATTGTATATGAAACACAACCAGGCCCCAATGGCACAGTATTAAAAATAGCTTTTATTGACATGAGATAAAATCTGCTTACTTTGAGTAAAAGTGGGTTTGTCAAGCAAAAATCCCACAAAAGCACTTATAACGGCTATCACCCTAGAGGAAATATGCTCAATCGGACGGAAATAGAAGTTACGAAATGTAGCATCATTAGACCAGTCTGCAGCTTTCATAATGTCCTCCAGTCTGCAGCCCACTACAGAAGCATTGGAAGCCATGGCACCCCTGACGGAGTGTGCCGAAAACGGATGTATCCACTCCGGCCATTGCCATTACGTCACGTATCTGTATATATAGTGCAGGGAGCTCTGTATAAAGGTGTCCATGTATAGTGCAGAGAGCTCTGAATGAGAGAGCACTGTATGTATAGTTCAGGGAGCTCTGTATGTATAGTGCAGGGAGCTCTGTATGTATAGTGCAGGGAGCTCTGTATGAGGGAGCTCTGTATGTATAGTGCAGGGAGCTCTGCATGAGGGAGCCCATATATAGTGCAGGGAGCTCTGTATGTATAGTGCAGGGAGCTCTGTATGATGGAGCTCTGTATGTATAGTGCAGGGAGCTCTGCATGAGGGAGCCCATATATAGTGCAGGGAGCTCTGTATGTATAGTGCAGGGAGCTCGGTAGCCAGGCAGTAAAGCTGGGCTAGTGTTGAAGAGGCAGAGTAATAAATGTGAATACAAGTAGGCTCCAGTTGTATTAAAATAAAATAAGAAGAGCGAAAAGAAAGTGTTTGGAGTTTTGAGGATGTGAATGAGAATCCGTGACTAAGAAGATGGAGTGAATGTGAGAGAATGTATGCAAAGGAAATGTATTGTATGAAGAAGTCCATGTTATTATTATATTCGCTGGGGAAAGGATTAAGCTGGTTCTTGAAAAATGACCACTAGGAAAAATCCTGAAAATAAATCCCTTAAAAAGGACAAAAAAGAAAATAAAGACCCTAGACGACTTTCAAATTTTTTTACGGTCCAATCTCCTGGGAGGAAGGAGAGTGAGGAGGCTATGTCATTCACCCAAGGAGAAGAGGGAGAATTAAAGGCAGTCATGAATAAAGAATTTCAGGAAGTATTCTCGGAAATACTGGACAAAAGCCAACAACATTTATGTGACAAATTGACCTCAGTAATACAACAAAATATTCAAGAAATCAAAGAAGAAATTGCTATGTTAAATCAGAAAATAGTGAATATGGAAGAAAAATTAGTTGCAGTAGATTTTACGCAGACGGAATTAAAATCACAATATGATCTTCTAAACAAAAAATACAATGGGATGGAACAAAAACTATCCGATTTAGAAGATCGTAGTCGACGGAATAATTTACGCTTCAGAGGCATCAGTGAACAAATTTCTGAGGAGAAATTAGAAGAATACCTACTAAAATTCTTTGAAGAGTTAGGGTTGAAGACGGAGCCCAACAGTAAAATACTGGACAGATACCATCGTCTCCCTAGACCGAAAGGATTACCAGAGACTGTTCCCAGAGATGTAATTGTGTGTTTCCATCAATTTAGGCATAAAGATCTTGTTCTAACTAAACACAGAATCAACGTAGAAAAGGCGGACCAGTACCTATATATAAATTTGAAATTATTTCAAGACCTCTCCTGGCAAACCAGGCAAAGTAGGAAAGCTTTTGGAACTATTACTAATATCCTCAGGAAGAACATGATCAGATACAAATGGGGTTACCCTGTTAAACTATTAGTGATAAGGGGTAAAGACACAATAGCATTGGATGAGCCCCAAAAGGCTGCAATATGGCTTCAAAAGAATGATTTAAAATAATATTAAATTCTGCCGAGAGAGGCAGAAGGAGAGGGGAAGACTCAGAGGGGAGGAAAGGAGGAATAATGTGTGGTTTTTTTTTTTTTTTTAATGTGATACAAATCATTGTGACTATGACGTATTTGCATGTGGTAATATAAGTTGGTAAAATGGTTATTTTAAGCATGATAAGGGGTCAACTTAGATATATTCCGCGCTAAGTAATCATTAAATTAAGGTATAGGGTTACTGTTTAACAATATGGTGGAGATATTTAAAATATCGAAATATTAAGATATTGGAGGATTAAGTGCATAAGGATGGGGGCCCATCACTAAATATTAATTGCTGCTACACATAAAAATATAGATAATATTTGGGGGATATATATGAGTTTGTTAGTAACTTATGAGGTAATATAACAATGAACGGATAGAAGCACCAGAAGAATAGTAGGATGTGCAATTAATAAGAAGGGACATCAGCGGTTTAGACCACTATGTTCAATGGAAGATAATCGCACTAATAATTAGGACACTGTTTAATAAGATGAATAATAAGGGCTCAGAGGTGTGAAATTGGTATATAATAATTTAACTAGCACGATGGGTATACTAGGATAAGAATTTAAGAATTCTGAAGGTAAAGGGTGGGAGAACTACTACTTAGCAATAGGATATGTAAATAGATAGAAGATTTAATTTTATTTAATTATTTAATTTTTTTTTTCTTCCTCTCTTCTGGTTGCACCCCATTAAAGAGATTTGCAATGAGGGTTATCGACAATGGTCTTCTATATTTCTCGCCTTTAATAAATAGGTTTTTTTTTTTGTTGTTTTTTTTTCTCTCGCCTGAGACGAGCCAGATTGCTCCACCTAGTTAAGAGTAGCTACGCTTAGTAGCTTCAGAACTTTTTGAGAACATGCAGGGATTGCTTGTTGATAGTCCTAATGGGAAGAATAAGGACTATGGGATTGGGGTTTGTAAAGAGATAATTTTGCTCTTGTCTGTAGATGTTTTTATGTTTAAACCAGTCATCATAGGAAGAAGGCAAAAAGAGGAATATAAGTATGGTTAGGATGCTCACAATAAATACTCAGGGCCTTAATAGTCCGCAAAAAAGAAAGGCTTTGATAGAGCTAATTAAAGAGGAAAGAATACAAGTCTGCTTTATACAGGAGACCCATTGGGTGGACTCCAATAAAGAATATTGCTTAGGGAAACAAATGGATTATATGATTAAAGCTTCGAGGAAGGAAGGGAAAAAAAGTGGAGTAGCTATTTGGATTGGGAAAGACATAGCTTGGGAAGTTTTGTATCAGGAAACTGATCCAATGACTAGATACATTATATTGATTTGTAAACTAAATAACGAGGTATATACTCTAGTTAATATATATTTCCTAACTCAGGGCAAGTAGCTTTCGTAAGGGAAGTGTTAGATAAGGTAGATAAAATCTCAAGAGGGAAGGTGATATTGGCCGGAGACTTCAATTGTGTCCTGGACACGGAATGGGATAAAAGAACGAAAAAAGGGGTCAAAATTGATACAGCTTTATTTCGCAAGGCAAAGGCTTTATCCACTGTTTTGAAAAAGTTTGCTCTATATGATGTATGGAGAATTTTCCATCCCCAGGAGTATGACTTCACGCATTTTTCATATAGACACTGCTCCTATGCTAGAATAGATATGGTATTAGGTAATATAGCCCTGGTAGGGGCTATTAAAAAAGTATTAATCAAATCAATACTATGGTCAGACCACAACGCGGTAATATGGGAAATACATCAGAAACAGAAACATAACTTTAGACAATGGAGATTAAATGAATCACTTTTGAGTAGGGAAGATAACATAGATTATATTACCAAAATGACCGATTATTACTTCTTAGAGAATAAAGATTCGGAACCCGGGAGTAGGTGGTTAGCATATAAGGCGGTTATAAGGGGTCATTTTATTAAACTGGGATCATATGAGAATAAGAAAAGAAGAAATAACCTAGCGGACATGTATATTTCTTTATATAAATTAGAAAAAAGTTATAAAGAATCCCCAACAAAAGAAAAGGCGGAACAAATCCGATTAAATAAGAACAATCTAAATGATATTAATATGAAAAGGATAGCCTACAATTTAGAGAAATTAGAACAAAAATGGTATATGGGGAAAAATCGTATAGATAAAATGATGACCAATAAACTAAAGAAACAACAAGCTGCATGCCGGATTGATAAAATAGTACATAATGAGAAGATATATAGGGCCCCTAAGGATTTAGACCGGATATTTAATGATTACTATAAGGCCTTATATAATAGCGCTAATATTACACAAATAGGGAAATTGACAGATTTTATTAAGGATCTTCATATTCCTACTATTAATAAAAAACAACAGTAATTGATAGATCTATTGAGGAGGCAGAAGTGGCAGCAGCTATTGATGCTTTGAAGAAAAAAAAAGCTCCAGGACCTGATGGATTCAGGGAAGCCTTTTACAAAATCTTTAAGAATAAAATCGTAATAGAACTGACCTCAGCTTTTAATAACTTTTGCAGGCTGGCCAAGTGCCCAGCGGAATTTCTTGCAGCCAATATTCTTCCTATCCCTAAACAGAATAAAGACCCTTCTTATGTTAAAAACTACAGGCCGATATCCCTAATTAATACTGATACAAAAATTTTCTCAGCAATTATCGCAGGTAGATTAAAAAAAGTGGTAGATCTAGTTGTTTCTAAAGATCAAGTGGGATTTGTTCCGGGACGTAGTTCAGTTAATAATATCAGGAAAATAGTGGATATTTTGGATTTGGCAAAAAAAGAACATAAAGAATTGGCTATCCTTGCATTAGATGCTGAGAAAGTCTTTGACCGGGTTGAGTGGGGCTTTATGATGCAGATGCTTAAACTATACGGCTTTGGAGAGCAGCTGTGCAACGCGGTCAAAGCTTTATATAGTGCCCCTATTGCTAGAACTATAGGACAACATATTTGTGCTGATTGGTTTCCCCTTGGCAATGGGACCAGGCAAGGATGTCCATTGTCTCCTTTGCTTTATATCCTGACAATAGAAATTCTTGCAATTAAGATAAGAGAAAGTAATAGTATTCAGGGATATCCTACTTTTAATGGTGAGATTAAGGTTACTATGTATGCTGACGACATACTGGTGACACTTACGAACCCTTATAAATCCCTGACTGCCTTATTAGATGTGATCAAGGCCTATTCAACATTTTCCAATTATAAACTTAATTTAGATAAAACTGTAATTATGAGTATTAATATGGACGAGACATCCAAAGTAGCTTTGCAGCAAAATTATGATTTGGTATGGACAGAAAAGGAATTTAATTACTTGGGAATTAAAATCTTACCAGATGTGAACAACTTAATGGAAGCAAATTTTCTGGCCGTATTGAAAGATATTAATTATTTACTTAAAAGTTGGAACACTATGTTCATATCTTGGATCGGTAGGATCAATGTGATAAAGGCCTATATTATCCCTAAATGGCTATATATATTCAGACACCTTCCCATGCAAATATCCGATAGTTGGCTAAATATGGCACAGAGGAGCATGTCTAAATTTATTTGGAATGATAAGAAACCGCGTATCAACCACCGGCATATGGCACTTAAAATAAAGGAGGGGGGGCTGGGGTTGCCTATTCTGAAAAATTATTATTATGCAAATATGATTAGTCATATCTATTTAATGCAAACCCCAGAGGCCGCTGATGAAAGCTGGTATAATATTGAGAGCCAAGAAACTGGGATAAAAGACCTATCCTGCCTATTATGGAATATCCACTATCCAAACTGGAATGAAATAGGAGAGAAATGTTTCATTATCGGACAGCTTGGCAGGTTCTGGTCTATGATTAAGAGCAGGTTGGGAGGAAAGAATAAAATTATTAGTAGCCTTAACATAAAAGCTTTGGAAAATAACTTACATGACCTTTCATTAACCAATTGGAAGAGATGCGGTATTGTAAAGGTCTCAGATTTACTTAAAGATGGGAGGATTAAAACTTTTCCAAATTTGAACTTAGAATATGATCTCCCTTGTAAAGAGATGTTTTCGTATCTTAGGATAAAAGTTTTTTTACAAAATTCTGTTATGAAAGATGATGATCCATTAACGATCATTCTTAATAACATGTTTTGTGAACAAATAATTCCCAAGGTAATGGCTAAATCATATGTTTTAATAGCACGATTAACAGTGGGAGTGGAAAATAAAAATAAGTATTGGTATAAATGGTCTGAATTATTACAAATTCAGATCAATGAGCAAGATTGGCTAAAGGCAATAAAGAGAATTAGCCGAGATATACACTGTTTGAATATAATGGAGAACCAATATAAAGTGGTGCACTTTTGGTACCTAGATCAAAAAAAAATCTCTAAGTTCTCCAGTAATAATAATGCTAATTGCTGGAGGTGTCTCAAAGAGGAGGCAGACTATATCCACATGTGGTGGAACTGCGAAGTAGCTGCTAAATTATGGAATATAACTTATTAAAAACTTCAGGCCTTAGGGAAAATTAAAATTGACAAAAGAATTGAAATAGCAATATTACACTTGGATTGGCCGGTTTTACATCCTAGACAGGCCTTAATGGTAACTCATTTTTTTTGTGGCCACAAAATTAATATTGGCCAAGTATTGGAAATTGGCGGTTTTAATTAATTGGCCAATGTTAAAAAAACAAATTGTATTTCAGTGTAAAATGGAAATGGGCCTTAAGTGGATGAATAAAAAGGCCAAGCAGAACAGTAGCTGCAAGGCCGGCGCGTCCATAAGGCGGCACAGGCGGCCGCCTTAGGGCGCACCGGCTCTGGGGGCGCAAGATTTCGGTGACCGGCAGGAGGGAAGCGCTCCCTCCTGCCAGGTCACCTTCTGGACCCCCGGCGGGCGGCAGCGTTCTAATGAGAGGCGGCGAGGGAGCTCTAACCTGTCTGCTCTGCTCCCTCGCGCGCTGTGTGCTGATTCTGTGGGAGCCGGAATATGACGTCATATTCCGGCTCCCGGCATCAGCAGACAGCCCGCGAGGGAGCAGAGCAGACAGGTTAGAGCTCCCTCGCCGCCTCTCATTAGAACTGCTGCCGCTCGCTGCACTGAAGCCCCACTGGACCCCAGGGACACATCCACACCAGCTCTCTCCAGGTAGGGAGGCTGGGTGGATATTTATTATTAATTTGTGTGTGTCTGAAAGTGTATGTGTGAGTGTGTGTGTGTCTGAAAGTGTATGTGTGAGTGTGAGTGTGTGTGTGTATGTGTTTGTGTGTGTGTCTGAAAGTGTATGTGTGAGTGTGTGTGTGTATGTGTTTGTGTGTGTGTGTGTCTGAAAGTGTGTGTGTGGCTGTGTGTGTGTGTCTGAAAGTGTATGTGTGAGTGTGTGTTTGTCTGTGAGTGTGTGTGTGTGTCTGTGAGTGTGTGTGTGTGTGTATGTGTTTGTCAGTGTGTGTGTGTGTATGTGTTTGTTTGTCTGTGAGTGTGTGTCTGTATATGTGTGTCTGTATGTGTTTGTCTGTGAGTGTGTGTGTCTGTGTATGTGTGAGTGTGTGAATGTGTCTGTGTGTGTATGTGTTTGTCTGTGAGTGTGTGTCTGTATATGTGTGTCTGTATGTGTTTGTCTGTGAGTGTGTGTCTGTGTATGTGTGAGTGTGTGTATGTGTCTGTGTGTGTATGTGTTTGTCTGTGAGTGTGTGTCTGTATATGTGTGTCTGTATGTGTTTGTCTGTGAGTGTGTGTATGTGTCTGTGTGTGTATGTGTTTGTCTGTGAGTGTGTGTCTGTGTATGTGTTTGTCTGTGAGTGTTTCTGTGTGTGTGTCTGTGTATGTGTTTGTCTGTGAGTGTGTGTGTATGTGTGTATGTGTGTGTCTGTGAATGATTGTATGAATGTGTGTGTCTGTCAGTGTATGAGTGTGTGTTTGTGAGTGTCTGTCAAATCAGTGAGATTATGTTTGTGATTGAGTGTGTGCCTGTCAATGAATGAGTGTGTGTCAGATCAGTGAGTCTGTGTCTGTCAGTGACGTCTGTGTGTTTGTCATTGAGTGTGTGTGGCTGTTAGTGAGTGTAGCGTGGCGGAGCGGAGCGCAGTACAGGAGCTTCTGTTTCCTGTACCTGGTCACTGAGAGAGCACTTCCTGTCAGTCCAGCCAGCTACAGAAAACTGAAGCTCCTGTAGAGGGTCTGCTCCGCAACGCTACAAGACAGGTAGGAGGCATACCAGGAAGGGGAGTGTGACCGCTAAGAGGGTGGGGGGTGCACCAAGGGACAGAGAGGGGAGGGGAGAGAAAAACCAAGGGACAGGGAAAGGAGGGGGGAGGGGAGAGGAACACTAAGGGACGGGGAAGAGGGAGGGGCTGGTTAGGAGGCACATAGGTGAAGATGTTAATTTTAGAGGGGGGGCAGAAAAATGCATCTTCGCCTATGTACCCAAAAATCCTGGCACCGGCCCTGAGTAGCTGGATAGCCGAATGGATAGATAACTTGATTGATCTTGAGTAATATCGATAGGGGGGATTACCCCACAATATATTGAATGAGCCTTTTCCTAACATGAGAGTTATGGGTGTTTGTAACCTTCTAAGCTTTCCTTCATCTTTTGAGGTTAAGGATAAATTCTAGATGACTGGTGTTATGTGTTTGTTCGTAGTGTCTGTATTGTGTATTATGTCTGAGATATAAGAATATATATATTAGACCTTTTTTATGCACTTTGATGAATTTTGATGCCTAAATGCGTAATTTTGGTGGCAGAGGTCTATTATTATGTGCAATATGTTTGTTCTATTTATGTGTGTATATTTAATGAAATTAATTAATATATTTAAACAAAAAAAAGAAAGTGTTTGGAGTTTTGAGGATGTGAATGAGAATCCGTGACTAAGAAGATGGAGTGAATGTGAGAGAATGTATGCAAAGGAAATGTATTGTATGAAGAAGTCCATGTGTAGCGCAGGGAGCTCCCATGTACAGTGCAGGGAGCTCTGTGAGGGAGCCCATGTATAGAGCAGGGAGCTCTGTGATGGAGCCCATGTATAGAGCAGGGAGCTCTGTGAGGGAGCCCATGTATAGTGCAGGGAGCTCTGTATGAGGGAGCCCATATATAGTGCCGGGAGCTCTGTGTGTATAGTGCAAGGAACTATGTGTGGGGAAGTCATGTATACTTTAGAGAGCTCAGTATGAGGGAGCCCATGTATAGTGCAGTTGGCTCTGTATGTATAGTGCAGGAAGCTCAGCTCTGCATGAGCTCATGTATGGCTCTGTATGTTGAAGCCTATGCATAGTGCAGGCATGGAGCTCTGTGTGAAGGAGCCCATGTATAGTTCAGGGAGCTCTGTGTGAGGGAGCTTTGTATGTATAGTGTAGGGAGCTCTGGATTACGGAGGCTTTATGTATATTGCAGGGAGCTCTGTATGTATTGTGCAGAGTGCTATGTATGAGGGAGCCCATGTGTAGTGCAAGGAACTCTGTATTAGGGAGCCCATGTATAGTGCAGAGAGCTCTGTATGTATAGTTCAGTGAGCTCTGTATGTATAGTGCAGGGAGCTCTGTATGTATAGTGCAGGGAGCTCTGTATGTTGGAGCTCTGTGTGTATAGTGCAGGGAGCTCTGTATGTATAGTGCAGGGAGCTCTGTATGATGGAGCTCTGTATGTATAGTGCAGGGAGCTCTGTATGTTGGAGCTCTGTATGTATAGTGCAGGGAGCTCTGTATGTATAGTTCAGGGAGCTCTGTGTGATGGAGCTCTGTATGAATAGTGCAGGGAGCTCTGTATAATGGAGCTCTGTATATATAGTTCAGGGAACTCTGTATGTTGGAGCTCTGTATGTATAGTACAGGGAGCTCTGTATGATGGAGCTCTGTAAGTATAGTGCAGGGAGCTCTGTAGATGGAGCTTTGAATGTATAGTGCAGGAAGCTCGGTAGGCATAGTGCAGGGAGCTCTGTATGATGGAGCTCTGTATGTATAGTGCAGGGAGCTCTGTATGTATAGTGCAGGGAGCTCTGTATGATGGAGCTCTGTATGTACAGTGCAGGGAGCTCTGTATGATGGAGCTCTGTATGTATAGTGTTGGGAGCTCTGTATATATAGTTCAGGGAGCTCTGTATGTTGGAGCTCTGTATGTACGATACCGGAGAAACTGACGGAAGCCAAGCACAGAGAGATGGACACAGGTTTCTTCAGGAAGGAAGAGATTCTTTATTCGGTTCACCGATCGGGACTCAGATGGACTAATGTCACCAAAATACAACAAGTTCTGAGCCCCGGACAATAGTGCAGGCTCCTTATATAGGCACATAACTCCTCCCATATTAAGCTCCACCCGCACATTCTCTTAACCAATCAATACGAACAAGAACTAACTTACTGCTTGACCGCATGGCTTGTCCAGCACAATGGAGGAGGGGAATAGTACATCCGGTATTCTCGCACATGCTCCGTACACTACTGATCGTATCTTTGCCACGTGCAACCAACCGACCTATACGCCAGCATATGCACGTACACATGCCACGTGGTAATCTCGGCTTACTAAATTTATTTTTACCGAGATTCCACCACATTCCCCCCGTTGATGCCTCTGATATTTCACAATTACTTGAGGCATCACTTAACCTTGGTTTGCATACACCTCAGGTTACCATGAACCAGACCAGACTTTTCTATGATGTGAATCCCTCAACACTCCTCTTGCTGCATTGGTTCTCCCTGATCTAGAGCCTCATATTTATATATGGCCATTATCTGTGCAGTAGCCTTTCTCTCTGCTATATTTTCTATCAGGCTCTGCACCGACCTAACTACTAAAGGAATAAGACATGGCAGGAGTAGACACAACATTAAAATTAGCATGACTCCACCTACCAATGCCTTAAGCCCTCCAAACTGCTCATACCAGTTACCAAACCAACTACTTGTCTTATACCCTTTCCATACCTGAGTAGGCACATGCGCTAGTTTAACCATATGGCTAGTAAGCTCAGCTATTGCTTGCCCTTCGTCATCTATTTGAAGACAGCAATTGCTCAGGTTAAACTTCCCACATACACCTCCCTCTACTGCCAATAGGTAATCCAAGGCTAATCTATTTTGGTACACTGCTGTCCTGGTATTATGCTTCGCTAGAAGATTAAGCGCTTGTGAGGTCTCATTAGTAATTATCTCAACCACCGCCTGTAACCTTATAATGCGGTTGAGCATATATATTGGGGTTCTATATCCGAAAGTACCATCCTCTGCCCAAGTGGCTGGCCCATAATAGTCTATAATACGCTGGGGAGGCCATTCATCATCTTCCCAGGCGCCTATCTCTATGGGTCCCCCTTTCTTCCTATGATTCACATCATACACTTTAACTCCCAAAGTCTCACCTGTTTCAATAGGCAACAAGAAGAAGGATGGTTTGAGCATACCTAACACACATGCCCCTTCCCAGTCCTGTGGCAACTCCGAATAGGCCTTCTTACCACAGATCCAGTACAAATTTGCTGGTGCTTTCCAACTAGATGTGATGGATAAGTCAAACCATACGTCCTTTAAATTGGCATATCTTGCAAACGGGTTAGATGGTTCTGAGACATTTGAAGCCGACCACCAAGTTGTATTCTTTGTATCATCATCATAAGCTTTTTTTTTTTTTTTTTTTTTTTTTTTAATTCTTTATTTTTGTTGTGCAAAAGCTTGACAGACAGGTTTACTATGCCACGATAATAGTTACAGGCATTTCAAGAGACATAGTACTGTGGCACTTAAGAAGAAACGCACATTTTTTTTTTTTCAAGAGTAATAAACAAGCAAAAACACGGTATGTCAGATATTTTGTATGCAGGGGTTAACATTTGTGTAATACTGCCACAACAGCGTATGCAGTCAAGAAATAAACACAATTTTAGTACATGTGGGGCATGGAAAGAGCTGCACATTTTTATATGTTATATATACAAGCTTAGGTATACGCTTCTATCTGTAGCTCTCAGGGACGAGAAATTGCTTGGAACTCACACTGCAGGTGTCTCATATGCTTGTCAAATGTGCCTAGCTGTATGTAGACTGCAATATGCTAAAAACTACACTTCAATGGGTACTATACTGGTAGTATGCAAGTTGCATTCTGCTTCACCAAATAACTATATATTTTATGCTGCACATTTTTATATTTAAGATTAGACATGACAAGCAGATTTGGATTTAGCTCTGCAACCAAACGGATTATTTTAAGTAAACTGTAGACTATGCTTATACATGAAACTATATCACGAGGCTGGAGGCAGAAATATACAGAGAGAAAACAAGCCTAAACAAATGGCATAGCATTAGTGGACGAGCATAAAACTGCTTTGTCCTTTAAATGGAATTATAGCAGGAGTAACATAAAAGAAAAAGACCTTTATGTGAGAAAGATTAAGGGTGGTCGACAGATATATTTATGCTGGTGTCCGTTTGGGGTCGGCAGTTAGGCAGGGTCAGGGTCTCAACCAATGCCTCTGGTAGGCCACCCCAAGCAGTCCTTTTCTAGTCCAGCTTTAAGGCTTACATGATGGGAGGGATCTCCGTGAGCTCCATATCCCTTCATCGCTCTCCCTCTCCAACCCAGGTCGGCGTTTCGTGCAGCATGAAGGCTGGTACCTGGTGGTGTCAGGAAGCTCTGTTTGGTGTTGTAGCCTGGGCTATGCATCTCCCAGTGGGGCTGATGGATTCCTCTTTTGAAAGGGGGTCCCTGCGGGGGAGCTCTGTGAGCCGATTTACCCCCTGGAGTCGACCGTCCGGCTCTCACTCTCTTCTGGCGCCTGGGTATAAGGCAGTTCTGCCGCTGTGGAGTCGGCTTGGTCCGCTGGGCTGCAGGAGGTGAGCGGCGCTGTGAGTTTGCAGATTGTTGCCTCTCCTCTAGCTTCCGCCAGAATGCCTCAAATATCTTGTCTAGCTTGGTTGCGATAGATTCAGTCGGCATGGTAAGAGGCCTGGCGTCCGCCATCTTAGGTTGCCTGAGGCGGTAAGATTCAGGCTGCAGCGTGTGCTTGTGCGGGGCTACAGGTGCTCCAGTGGCTGGAGTGCTAAGGCCGGGATGACCCCCACCGGCAGGGGGGGAACGGGTGCCCGTACTGCGTCTGCTCGTTCCCACAGGAGTTCAGGTGGGGAGAGCGGCCGCCTCCCCCGCACTCTCACTCCCGGGTAGGCCGCAATAACGTTTTGAGCTGAAATTGCTGGGGATGCGCCTGTAAAGCTCTGAAATAGATCCGGGCTGATTGTAGGCTATTTCTAGCTCTCGGGTTGCAACGGTTGTGTTTGAGAAGGTCAGTATTAAGACGATTTCTTAGAGTTTCGGTCGGAGCTGACTCTGCATGCGTCCATTCCGTTTGGCAGCCAGGCCCCGCCCCCCATCATAAGCTTTTTGCCCTAGACAAGTTAATTCTCCGACAGAAGTATTAAACATCATTCCTTTCCTTGCTATGCAAACATAACCTATGATGGAGGTCTTTAATCTCCACTCAGATTTACCTCTAACACTCATCTGATAATCGGCTTGTGTAGATATTAATTGTTCAACTGCCTCAGAACCGGATATTACCTCCTTTGCTTCCCAAGGCCATTGGTCTCCCATGTTAGTACCTCCAAACACACAGCAGTTGGTTACATTAAGACTACCAGCAATACTCTCAGCTAAATCTATAAACAGGTTTTTAGCATTATGCGGGATCTTATTATCTACACTCATCTCTTCATAAAAAGAATGGAATACCTGATGAGTTTGGGAGGTTACAGTATCGGTCTCTATCCCTATAAACAATATTGTCCCAGGGTCTAAACCCGTCCCATATATTTGAAACCCAAATAAGTTACCATATCTATCTAAGAATTGATCAGGATTATTTATAAGAATATGGACTGGGTTGCATTCCATAGACTTACAGTATGGTTTTGATACCGGAGAAACTGACGGAAGCCAAGCACAGAGAGATGGACACAGGTTTCTTCAGGAAGGAAGAGATTCTTTATTGGATCACCGATCGGGACTCAGAGGGACTAATGTCACCAAAATACAGCAAGTTCTGAGCCCCGGACAATAGTGCAGGCTCCTTATATAGGCACATAACTCCTCCCATATTAAGCTCCACCCGCACATTCTCTTGACCAATCAATACAAATAAGAATTTACTTCCTGCTTGACCGCATGGCCTGTCCAGCACAATGGAGGAGAGGAATACTACATCCTGTATTCTTGCACATGCTCCGTACACTACTGATCGTATCTTGCCTCGTGCAACCAACTGATCGACACGTCAGCATATGCACGTACACATGCCACGTGGTAATCTCGGCCTACTAAATTTATTTTTACCGAGATTCCACCACATTCCCCCCTTTGATGCCTCTTGATATTTCACAATTACTTGAGGCATCACTTAACCTTAGTTTGCATACACCGCAAGTTACCTTGAACCAGACCAGACTTATCTTATGATGTGAATCTTCAACACTCATCTTCCTGCATTGGTTCTCCCTGATCTAGAGCCTTATATTTATAAATTGCCATTATCTGTGCAGCAGCCTTCCTCTCTGCTATATTTTCTATCAGGCTTTGCACAGACCTAACTACTAAGGGTATAAGACACGGCAGGAGTAGACACAACATTAAAATTAGTAGGACTCCACCTACCACTGCCTCAAGCCCTCCAAACCACTCATACCAGCAACCAAACCAACTGCTTGGATTATACCCTTTCCATACCTGAGTAGGCACATGCGCTAGTTTAACCATATGGCTAGTAAGCTCAGCTATTGCTTGCCCTTCGTCATCTATTTGAAGACAGCAATTGCTCAGGTTAAACTTCCCACATACACCTCCCTATACTGCCAATAGGTAATCCAAGGCTAATCTGTTTTGGTATACTGCTGTCCTCATCCTGGTATTATGCTTCGCTAGAAGATTGAGCGCTTGTGATGTCTCGTTAGTAATGATCTCAACCACCGCCTGTAATCTTATAATACGGTTGAGCATATAAATTGGGGTTCTATAACCAAAGGTACCGTCCTCTGCCCACGTGGCTGGCCCATAATAATCTATAATACGCTGGGGAGGCCATTCATTATCTTCCCAGGCGCCTATCTCTATGGGTCCCCTTTTCTTCCTATGATTCACATCATACACTTTAACACCTAAAGTCTCACCTGTTTCAATAGGTAACAAAAAGAAGGATGGTTTGAGCATACCCAACACACATGCCCCTTCCCAGTCCTGTGGCAACTCCGAATAGGCTTTCTTACCACAGATCCAGTACAAATTTGCTGGGGCTCTCCAGGTAGATGTGATGGATAGGTCAAACCACACATCCTTTAAATTGGCGTATCTAGCAAACGGGTTAGATGGTTCTGAGACATTTGAAGCCGACCACCAAGTTGTATTCTTCGTATCATCATCATAAGCTTTTTGCCCTAGACAAGTTAATTCTCCTACAGAAGTATTATACATCATTCCTTTCCTTGCTATGCAAACATAACCTATGATGGAGGTCTTTAATCTCCACTCAGATTTACCTCTAACACTCATCTGATAATCGGCTTGTGTAGATATTAATTGTTCAACTGCCTCAGAACCGGACATTACCTCCTTTGCTTCCCAAGGCCATTGGTCTCCCATGTTAGTACCTCCACACACATAGCAGTTGGTAACATTAAGACTACCGGCAATACTTTCGGCTAAATCAATGAACAGGTTTTTAGCATTATGGGGGATCTTATTATCTATGCTCATCTCTTCATAAAAGGAATGGTATACTTGATGAGTCTGGGAGGTTACAGTATCGGTCTCTATCCCTATAAACAATATTGTCCCAGGGTCTAAACCCGTCCCATATATTTGAAACCCAAATAAGTTACCATATCTATCTAAGAATTGATCAGGATTATTTATAAGAATATGGACTGGGTTGCATTCCATAGACTTACAGTATGGTTTTGATACCGGAGAAACTGACGGAAGCCAAGCACAGAGAGATGGACACAGGTTTCTTCAGGAAGGAAGAGATTCTTTATTGGATCACCGATCGGGACTCAGAGGGACTAATGTCACCAAAATACAGCAAGTTCTGAGCCCCGGACAATAGTGCAGGCTCCTTATATAGGCACATAACTCCTCCCATATTAAGCTCCACCCGCACATTCTCTTGACCAATCAATACAAATAAGAATTTACTTCCTGCTTGACCGCATGGCCTGTCCAGCACAGTGGAGGAGGGGAATACTACATCCTGTATTCTTGCACATGCTCCGTACACTACTGATCGTATCTTGCCTCGTGCAACCAACTGATCGACACGTCAGCATATGCACGTACACATGCCACGTGGTAATCTCGGCCTACTAAATTTATTTTTACAGAGATTCCACCACATTCCCCCCTTTGATGCCTCTTGATATTTCACAATTACTTGAGGCATCACTTAACCTTAGTTTGCATACACCGCAAGTTACCTTGAACCAGACCAGACTTATCTTATGATGTGAATCTTCAACACTCATCTTCCTGCATTGGTTCTCCCTGATCTAGAGCCTTATATTTATAAATTGCCATTATCTGTGCAGCAGCCTTCCTCTCTGCTATATTTTCTATCAGGCTTTGCACAGACCTAACTACTAAGGGTATAAGACACGGCAGGAGTAGACACAACATTAAAATTAGTAGGACTCCACCTACCACTGCCTTAAGCCCTCCAAACCACTCATACCAGCTACCAAACCAACTGCTTGGATTATACCCTTTCCATACCTGAGTAGGCACATGCGCTAGTTTAACCATATGGCTAGTAAGCTCAGCTATTGCTTGCCCTTCGTCATCTATTTGAAGACAGCAATTGCTCAGGTTAAACTTCCCACATACACCTCCCTCTACTGCCAATAGGTAATCCAAGGCTAATCTGTTTTGGTATACTGCTGTCCTCATCCTGGTATTATGCTTCGCTAGAAGATTGAGCGCTTGTGATGTCTCGTTAGTAATGATCTCAACCACCGCCTGTAATCTTATAATACGGTTGAGCATATAAATTGGGGTTCTATAACCAAAGGTACCGTCCTCTGCCCACGTGGCTGGCCCATAATAATCTATAATACGCTGGGGAGGCCATTCATTATCTTCCCAGGCGCCTATCTCTATGGGTCCCCTTTTCTTCCTATGATTCACATCATACACTTTAACACCTAAAGTCTCACCTGTTTCAATAGGTAACAAAAAGAAGGATGGTTTGAGCATACCCAACACACATGCCCCTTCCCAGTCCTGTGGCAACTCCGAATAGGCTTTCTTACCACAGATCCAGTACAAATTTGCTGGGGCTCTCCAGGTAGATGTGATGGATAGGTCAAACCACACATCCTTTAAATTGGCGTATCTAGCAAACGGGTTAGATGGTTCTGAGACATTTGAAGCCGACCACCAAGTTGTATTCTTCGTATCATCATCATAAGCTTTTTGCCCTAGACAAGTTAATTCTCCTACAGAAGTATTATACATCATTCCTTTCCTTGCTATGCAAACATAACCTATGATGGAGGTCTTTAATCTCCACTCAGATTTACCTCTAACACTCATCTGATAATCGGCTTGTGTAGATATTAATTGGTCAACTGCCTCAGAACCGGACATTACCTCCTTTGCTTCCCAAGGCCATTGGTCTCCCATGTTAGTACCTCCACACACATAGCAGTTGGTAACATTAAGACTACCGGCAATACTTTCGGCTAAATCAATGAACAGGTTTTTAGCATTATGGGGGATCTTATTATCTATGCTCATCTCTTCATAAAAGGAATGGTATACTTGATGAGTCTGGGAGGATACCGTATCAGTCTCTATCCCTATAAACAATACTGTCCCAGGATCTAAACCTGTCCCATATATTTGAAACCCAAATAAATTACCATATTTATCTAAGAACTTGTCGGGGTTATTTATAAGTATATGGACTGGATTGCATTCCATAGACTTACAGTATGGATTGGTAGGCAACTTAGTCACAATCATGTCCTTGTCTACTGTCTGTCCCCAAGTTGCCCACCCCACACAAGACCAATATGGGCAAAAGTTATAATCTCTATTTGGGCATCTAGGACTCACATATTTATTTTTACTACTGGGACAAATATATTTATCGTTAGACCCATACGTCCTCTCCCATCTAAAATCCCCACATACATTCCATGGCTTTCTACCACTTGATATCGCCTTACACGCATCAAATAGCAGAACACCCGAAGAATGTACGGATTCTAATACCGTCTTATTAATTAGGGTCCCCTGAGGATCTCCATTCCTGAGAGTCAACCAAATTGTACGAGGCTGATACTCCGGACTGAAGCACTTAGGTTCTCCTACTCCTAAATGGCACACACTATATTCTATATTTAGGTATCTACATCTTGATACATCTCCTTTACACTCGTATTGTGAATGCCAAATTAGGGTTTGGGAAATATGGTTACCTGTTCTTGTAGTCTTAATGCATACCTCACAGCTAGGAGTGTCGGTACCTCTACCTTCCTGAATATAAAAATACACATATAAAAACATTATTAAGAACACATCTTTCGTCGTCATCCTCAGTCTTCGTCCGTGCGAAGGCACCTCAGCTTCCAGGAGGTAAGGGCTGCAGGGAATGGAGTTCTGCTCGTCTTCACAGGGGTCCCTTCGAGACTTTTCCTGGCTTATATACTATACTTTATTATGGCCTTCTCACTCACTTACCAAATCCCTGAAACAATAACATTTGTAATCCACAAGGTTCCTCGTCACTCCGACTGAGTCGTGCGCTTTAACCGGATCTTGCAGGGATTCTCTGGATCTGCTGTAACTTGCCAAGAATCGACTGCTGCTGGTTTAACCCTGGAGTGATGTATCCACGGAGTCACTTCGGCTACTTTTATCGCTGTAGGGGTAGACAAAAGAACAACATAAGGACCTCTCCACTTGGGCCCTAACGGTACATTATTCCACTCTTTAATCCACACTTGGTCTCCTGGGTGGTAACTATGAACTGGGGGATAAATATTCACAGGTAATCTATCTTGTACCCATTTCTGTACCTCCTCCATAGTCTTACCCAACTCTACAACCTGCTGCCGGGTAATTCCTTCTCCCAACTGACTACAATCCCCCCTTAAGTTACCAAGTACGGGAGGTGGTCGCCCATACATGATTTCAAAAGGAGAGAGGCCCATCCTTCTGGTAGGTGTACTGCGGATTCGCAATAGAGCTATGGGTAAGAGAACGTTCCACTTAAGTTGGGTTTCCTGACACATTTTAGCCAACTGATTCTTAATAGTTCTATTCATTCTCTCTACCTTACCAGAACTCTGGGGTCTATGAAGCCTCCACTTTATACCAAGCATATGAGTCAGTTGTTGTAGGCACTGATGAACAAAAGCTGGACCATTGTCCGATCCTATAGAGCAGGGTAGTCCATATCGGGGTATTATTTCTCGTAACAGGAATCTCACAACTTCTCCTGCTTTCTCCGTACGAGTAGGACATGCTTCTACCCAGCCTGAATAGGTACACACAACCACCAGCAGGTAGCGATGTCCACCCGATTTAGGCATTACTGTATAGTCAATTTGTAAATCGGACATGGGGAGTCCCCCCATAAACTGGACTCCTGGTGGCTTTACTGGTCCTTGCCTTGCATTATTTTTAGCACACGTTACACATCTTCGTACAATGGCCTGAGTCAAGTTGGACAATCTTGGTATGTAGAAATGTTTTCTGAGAGATTCTTCTGTGCTGTCTCTCCCAGAATGTGTCCCGTTGTGATAGTTTTGGACAATTTCTACCGCTAGTGATGCTGGAATGACTATTCTTCCATCTTCTAACTGATACCATTTGTTCTCCAAATACTTTCCAGGTTCAGTCTTTAACCACTCCTCTTCTTGAGCTGTATAAACTGGAGTCCATTGAGACAGTGGAGTTGGTATAAGAGCAGCTATATGCCCCACATACTCCTGTCTTCCTGATTCAGCGGCACGCTTAGCTGTACTGTCTGCCCTCCGATTTCCTTTGGTTACATCACCATCTCCTCTCAGATGCGCTCGACAATGTATAATACCGACTTCTCTCGGCTCCCACACTGCTTCCAATAGTTGTAGGATTTCAGCTGCATACTTGATTTCTTTGCCTTCTGAATTCAATAGTCCTCTTTCTTTATACAAAGCTCCGTGGGCATGAGTGGTTAAAAACGCATACTTGGAGTCCGTATAGATGTTCACTCTTAAACCTTCAGCCAATTGTAACGCTCGTGTCAGTGCTATCAATTCTGCCTTTTGTGCTGATGTTCCTTTTGCCAGTGGCCGAGCTTCTATCACCTTGTCTATTGTTGTTACTGCATATCCTGCATAGCGGATCCCTTCTTTCACATAACTACTGCCGTCGGTGTAATATTGAACATCGGGGTTCTGGATGGGAAAATCACGAAGATCTGGTCTACTTGAAAATACTTCATCCATTACTTCCAAACAATCATGTTGACTTTCAGTAGGTTGTGGCAAAAGGGTAGCTGGATTTAAGGTATTTACAGTCTCTAAATGCACTCTTGGGTTTTCACACAACATTGCTTGATACTTGGTCATACGGCTGTTACTAAACCAATGATTTCCTTTGTAATCCAACAACGTCTGTACTGCATGTGGGACTCGTACATAAAGTTCTTGACCCAGAGTGAGTTTATCGGCTTCAGCTACTAGCAGGGCGGCTGCAGCTACGGCTCTTAGACAAGGTGGAAGTCCGCTGGCCACTGCATCCAGTTGTTTAGACATGTAAGCAACAGGTCTTTTCCATGATCCCAAGTACTGTGTCAATACTCCCGCAGCCATTCTTCTTTGCTCATGTACATACAGGTAGAATGGTCGTGTGTGATCAGGTAGACCTAATGCTGGGGCACTCATCAAAGCCTTCTTCACATCTTCAAATGCCGTTTGCTGTTTTTGAGTCCATAAGAAGGGGTCGTGCTCTGTACCTTTGATAGCTGCATACAGAGGTTTTGCCAGTATCGCGTAGCTGGGAATCCATATCCTACAGAAGCCTGCTGCCCCCAAGAATTCTCGCACTTGTCTTCTATTCTTGGGTATCGGTATTTGGCACACAGTTTCTTTTCTCTCTGGCCCCATAATTCTTTGACCTTCAGAGATATGGAATCCCAGATATTTGACAGTTGGCAAACACAACTGAGCCTTCTTTCTAGACACCTTGTATCCTGCCTTCCAGAGAATGTGTAGTAGATCGTGCGTTGCTTGCTGACATATTTCCTTTGTAACTGCTGCTATCAACAAGTCATCTACATATTGTAACAATACACACTCTCCTGGGATGGACTCGAAATCCAATAAATCTTGACTTAGAGCTGAACCAAATAGGGTAGGTGAATTTTTAAACCCTTGGGGCAGTCTTGTCCAGGTCATTTGGCGTTTTGAGCCCGTTACAGCGTTTTCCCATTGGAAAGCGAAGATACATTGACTTTCTGTGGCAATTCGGAGGCAAAAGAAGGCATCTTTGAGGTCTAGGACTGTAAAGTAAGTAGCCCCGCCCGGAATTAAAGCAAGCAGGTTATATGGATTGGGCACAACTGGATGTATACTAACAACTGCATCATTGACTGCTCTCAAGTCCTGCACAGGTTGATACTCATCTGTACCGGGCTTTTGAACAGGCAGCAATGGGGTGTTCCAGGGGGAAGTACAGAATTTTAGGATACCATACCGTATGAACTTATCCAGATAAGATTGGATGTTCTTCTTAGCCTTCTGCGGGATGTGATATTGTCTTAGGCTCACTGGATAAACCCCAAGTTTTAGTTCGATTTTAATAGGTGGAATATTGCGGGCCAGTCCTGGTGGGTTGTTCTCTGCCCAAACTCCTGGTATGTTGAATAAGGATTCATCACTCCTAGGGTTTTGGTTAGTCAACGCTGTATAAAGTCGCCACTCTTCTTCCTTTGGTACGGATAATGTCATAATACCTGAAGGTCCATTAAACTTTAAGGATGTTGTTCCATTTGGTAGGAACGTAATCTACGCTTGTAACTTAGATAGCATATCACGTCCCAGCAATTGGACTGGACATTCAGGCATATAAAGGAATTGATGTTTTACTACGTGGCCTCCCAATGTACAGAGTCGACTTTTAAGAACCGGTTTTGCAGCACTTCTTCCAGTTGCTCCTATTACAGTAATAGTTCTTCCAGATGGAGGAGCAACTAGGTCAGTCACCACCGAATGTTCAGCACCAGTGTCGATCATGAACGCACTCCTTTTTCCCCCTATTGATACATCGACCATAGGCTCCGCTCGACCAAGGGGGATGGAGCCCGGTCAGTATCAATAGTCCTCCATGACCGTGTCAGCCAATCCTACAAAGTCCCTACCTTCTCTATCGCGGGACCTTTGCGCTGCTGGATAGTACCTATCTTCCCTTACACTTCCTCTGTTCCCATTACTCCCTCTATTGCCATTGCTCCCTCCGGGGCCTCCTCTACCTCTCGCTCTACCTCTAAAGTTTCCGTAACCTGCCCTGGGTAGGTCTCTCTCGTACTGCTCTCTTTGCGGACACTCGTTTCTCCAATGCCCTTCTTCCTTGCAATACGCGCACTGATTCCTACTCAAAGGCTCCCTATTCCATCTACTATCGCCTCTATCTGGGCCCCGTCTATCTACGCCTGCGATCGCTACCGCTAGCATATCAGCCTTTTTACGCATCTTGCGCTCTTCCTCTTTCTTCGTCTCTGTTTCCCTGTTCATGTACACTTTATTCGCTACCTCCATTAGTTGGGTGATAGACATTCCTGCAAACCCTTCTAACTTTTGTAGCTTGCGCTTAATATCTCCGTAGGCTTGGCTGACAAAGGCGGAGTTTACCATTCGGGAATTATCTGCGTCTTCCGGATTAAAGGGGGTATACAAGCGGTATGCCTCCAATAATCGGTCATAAAAGACACTGGGCGCTTCATCACTTTTCTGAATCACCTCAACTGTCTTCGACATATTAATAGCTTTCTTCCCTCTGGCTTTCATGCCAGCAATTATAGCGTCTCTATAGGCTTTGAGTTGGACCATATCTGCGCCATTAACATTCCAGTCGGGATCGGTGTTAGGATAATGTGTTGCGGCCCATGCTGCCGGATTGGCTTGATTTAAAGCACGGGCTCTATCCTCTAGCGCTTTAATGGCCGCTTGGTTAATCCTTGTCCTTTCCTCATTATTAAACAATGTCATTAATAACTGCTGGCAATCAGCCCATGTCGGATTATGTGTCTGAACTATCGAGGTGAACAGATCGGTCATAGCTTGTGGTTTCTCAGTGTACGAGGAGTTGTGGGTCTTCCAATTCAAGAGATCGGTAGTAGTGAACGGGACATATACGAAGACTGGGTCAGCATGTGCCATTTGACCTGCGGCATCGAGATAGGCTGACCCAGGATTCAGACGAAGAGGCATCTGATAATGCTTAAGTTGTTGGGTACCGGTCAGTTGTCTGGTTAGTATAGGGCTACGTGAAGGGGCGTCAGTTATGGGTTCCAGTCGGGGGGTAATAAGGCATGAGGATGTGGGAGCTTGATTTTGGGAAAAGCTAGTAAATAGAATACTCCCAGCCGAGCTAGAAGAAGCTTGACCGGAAGTTTGAAGTGGCGCCAAATCAGGATATTCAGATCTAACGGGGGTTGGTTCTGGTTCCGGAAGGGGAGGTTTAATACGAGGGGGGGTAGATTCTGTACTGGAGGAGGAAGCGGAAGTGGATGAGGGCAATGAGGGGAGGGGTATAGAACTTCCTGCACTCGCGTCACCTCTTCCTGTAGGGAAGTAAGGGGGCGGCAAAGGGATCTCGGACTCAGGGGGCGTGTCCAAAATGGGCCTAACCATAGTCCTAGTGGACAAACAAGTCCTGGCCACCATGAGGCGACATTGCTCCTCGTGGCATATCTGAATCCATTTTGGCGAGTCGTTTACGGCCTGTCTCCAACAATCAATATATGGAAACTGTCCGTAAAGTTCAGGCCTACCTGACACAGCCACGTGTACACGCTATATCAGGGTTGGATCCAAACTACCATGTGGCGGCCATGCCGCAACCAAAATAGGCCACTCCCTAGTGCACAAAGTGACCAAACGTACAGGAGACATTTTAACCCCAAAATCACATGTTTTAAATCCCTTTTTAAAATGCTTTACCATACAACCTAAGGGATCCAAAATCGTTGACTCCGACGCGCCCATACTTATCAATGGAACGTCGTTGACAACGAATACTATGCACGCGTTCTATTCAACAGTCACACCCGTTTCCTCTGGCAACAGCACCACGTGGTACGGTTACCAAGTGAAACGTACACAATAAACACTCAGGGAATTCCCGTACACACACAGCTGTTACACCAGTCACTAAATAATCAATATTATGCCCTTTGGCGAAACTATACAGTCACCCACGCTATAATTCTCTATATACGAATTACCCGTCTATAACACACCCCAGTAACATCGTCTTTTACAAATAGCGGTTACAGTACGGTTAGCATAGGTCAAAGCACAATTTAAGGTCACAATACAATTATTAGTGGTTATGGTGTTAAACATGCAATGGACGACAATGATTAGTACTTATATACAATGTCAGTAAATATACAGGGTTATGGTACCGTGCACTATGATACAGCAACACACTATTAACACTCTCGCTAGACGGCTGAGCTCGCGCTATCTAACAAGATATACACTTTACTAACAATCTTTAACACATTTACAATCCCAACTAAACTATTGGCCAGTACCTTGAATGGACTACCTAAAACTATGTACACCCGTTTTGGTTAGCCACACTGCCCAAGCACCACATATAGCGAACTAGAGGGCGGAATTTACACAGAACCCTCTTAGTCTATTTACTCTATCAAAAATCTAGTGGGTTCCAAATTTACACGCCTTCCCACTTAGCCAAGATAGGTTGAGATCTAGCGAACCGAATTTACACAGGCGCCGCTTAGTCTCCCGGTCCCTCCGACCTAGCGAACGTAATATACACCCTAGAACGCTAGTCTAGACAAGACACCGGTGTCCGGCTAGGGCTATTTACACAGGACCCCGCCTGACTCCAAACCAAATCAAACGGTCTTACTAAAGAGCGTTCGATTGAGCGGTGCGCCTTTGCTCCTTCCCTCCGACAGAGGGGGCAGATTCCATACACAGATTTAAACCCCTTTTGGGCCTACCGCACAATCGGTATACCCCTAGTGGGTCTGCCGTCTAAAACAGCAGTTGTCTTACCTCCTCGTTCCTGAACCTGAGTTCACACTCATCGACGGGGACACCCCAGCACTTCTTACGTAGAGGCCGATGATCTCCTGGACAACAGACCAGTGGCGCCGAGACGAAGGGAGGTCCACGCAGAAGTTCAGGGGTGCAGCCGTAGAGAACGTGGGCAAAGATAGACCGTCTCACGCCTCTGCCTCTCAGCTACCGTTGAACGATGAGCTTCCCGGCCAATGCACCAAATGATACCGGAGAAACTGACGGAAGCCAAGCACAGAGAGATGGACACAGGTTTCTTCAGGAAGGAAGAAATTCTTTATTGGATCACCGATCGGGACTCAGAGGGACTAATGTCACCAAAATACAGCAAGTTCTGAGCCCCGGACAATAGTGCAGGCTCCTTGTATAGGCACATAACTCCTCCCTTATTAAGCTCCACCCGCACATTCTCTTGACCAATCAATACAAATAAGAATTAACTTCCTGCTTGACCGCATGGCCTGTCCAGCACAATGGAGGAGGGGAATACTATATCCTGTATTCTTGCACATGCTCCGTACACTACTGATCGTATCTTGCCTCGTGCAACCAACTGATCGATACGTCAGCATATGCACGTACACATGCCACGTGGTAATCTCGGCCTACTAAATTTATTTTTACCGAGATTCCACCACAATAGGAGATATGGAAACAGAAACAACCAATCTGCTCCCAATAACTCCCAACAGTCTCAGCCATCCCAGCCAAATTCTAATGGGCAAAGACAAAACGGCAATGGGGGAAATAATTTGCGTCGTCAGGTTGGTCAATTGACTGACCAGATGGGCAAATTAATGGAGCAAATAACAAAGATTAACAAAGCCTTTGCTATCAATCCTTTTTTAGGGACAGCTCCAATTGCAGAGCCACCTGTGCAATTGCAACAGCAACAACAAGTGCCGCAGCAAATATAGCTACAGTGACTAAACAGGATAGGTTATCAGTAGATGTAATGCCTAACCCTGTTCCAGGTACTAACAGTCAAGTAAACAATAGTTGTGATAGGAAACCTATTGCCAATCCCGTCACTTCACTTCCGGGTGAAGGAGGCGCAACGTGTTCCTCTGTTTTTTCATTTCAGCCAAAGGCTAAAATAGCCCCAGCAACCACTAGTTTCCAGGATCCAGCCCTGAAAGGGTTAACTGATGAGATGCCGACCACTAGTTCCCGCTTGACAGTTCAAGATAATCCTAAAAAGGATGGGCCTGTGGGTAAGACTGAGCATTCCTCAGTACAGGTAGAAACTACTGCTGTGACCGGTAATGTATGGAAAACAAGTAATATGTTGACACATTCTAAATTCTTATGTGAATTAGAAGAACATGAAGGAAGGTACTACATGTCTGTAGAAATACAGGATTCGCTACCCCAGCCTTTCAAAGGGTTAATAGATACTGGTTCACAAGCCACGATCTTATCCAATACCTACTTCCAGCAGGTAATGGACTTAGCAACGGATAAGCCGAAGCTAAGAGATTTCCCCAATGCTCTATTGAGTGTTGGAGGAAATGCACTTCATGTTATTGGCAATACCTGGTTAAAGTTTAAAATAGGTAACAAAACCTTTAGACACCCGGTGATAGTGGTAGATCTCCCCTATAACCGACTGATTCTGGGTATAGACTTACTCAGAAGACTTAACACAATTATTGACTGTGTGAATGGAATTGTATGGTTACAAGCTAAGGTTCCTATAACCTATGAGAAATCACATGTACAATCTGATCGTAATTGCCATGTGATAGAAGAAAGACCTGACTCGATAGAGGTACATTTTAGGAATAGTCAGTCACCTGACGTGACTATCCTGCAGGTGAATGAAGCAATCGCACCTGTAGATGAGCATTCCGTAAGAATTGCTCCAGAGAGGATCCAGAATGTCTCTCTGGAAGGTGATGTTTTAACCATTTCTCTCCACAGGGACTATGTTGAATCTGTAGATCTGGCATGTCATGCTCAATTCCTTGCCAGAATTGAAAGGGTTAATGACAACTTATTCTTTCCTATTCAAATAAATGACTTAGGAAGAAATAGGAATGCAAAGCTGGTCTTATAGGGTGAGAACAGCTATATTAGCAGAAGTCTGTTAAAGCAGATCGCTAATCCTAAAATGATCAGATACGCTTCCCCACATGACAGGTGGATCCAGAACCTGGATGGCGAATCAGAGAGTCACAATGTGATAGCAAAATGTTTACTATCTATTTCCATCGGAAATAAGACAGTTAAACATTTATTCCTAGTGATAGACGAACCTCGCTATCAGGTTTACATTGGCAATGATGTAATTCATCGCTTTGCCATACACCTTGACCTGATTAATTCCAACTTGTGGACAAGGTTAAAAGGCAATCCTTGTGGATACCTACACGAGGAAAACGCCCTGAGATCAGGACAAATACTCCCATATGCGGTAAGTATCCAAATTCCTGATGACATAACCATTCCACAAGGGACAAGTAACTTTCTTTTACCCCTACAGGTCAAGGAGGGTCAGAGATTAGAAAACTCTGATGCCCTAATCTGTTTATCCAACAGGATACAACAATTAGGGATGGTGGTAACGCATACACCAATGGTAAGTATTGGTAAGAATCCCACCTATATAATGGTCAACAATGTTACACCCAATAGTGTTACTTTACCAAAAGGAACATTATTAGGTCTAGCATTGGATGCTGAGTACTATACATTTGGTTTCCAAAACCAAATTATAGGCCTCATCCCTGAAGAATACTTAACTGAGGACGAAATTGTCGATCAATTATTCCATTCCTCCCCAGAAGGATTATTCACTATCCTATCAGCGTATCCCTTCAACGTCGAAGACGGCTTGTGTAAAATCGAAGAAGCATCAATAACCTTCGATCATCCGCTCAATGAGCAGGAATCAGAAGAGTATCACGACCAAAGAGAAAAGGTAAGTCAACACCGAACTGACCTAACTTCTAGGCTTGAAGAAGCTTATGAGATAGGCCAGCCTGAAATCTTTCCAGGATTTCAGGAAAGGCTAGAAGAGCAAATATCTTTAGCTGACGGTTGCTCCAACGATGCTGAGCGGCAGCAGCTAAAGGAAATCCTTTTGGAATTCCAAGATATTTTTGCCAAAGATTCCTACGACTGTGGGTTAACTAACCTCCACGTAGCCAGAATACAAACTGATCCAAATCTACCACCTGTATTTATCAAACAATATAGACTCCCATTAGCGTCATATGATGGTCTACAAGACATCATTCAGAATTTAAAGGAAAGGGGCATTATACGTCCAGTGCACAGTTCGTATAATAATCCGATCTTGGGGATTCTGAAACCTAATGGACAATGGCGTTTATGCGCTGACTTACGACAGCTAAATAAACGCGTCTATATGTCTGGTTGGCCAGTGCCATACATAGACCAATGTTTGGTACAAATGCAGGGATCCAAAATATTCACTGCCATTGACTGTGCGCAGGGATATTGGACTGTACCAGTCCATAATGAAGACCAATACAAATTGGCCTTCACATTTGGAAAGCAGCAGTATACCTGGACCCGTATGCCTTTCGGTTACATAAACTCTGGTCATGAATTCGCTGTGTTCATGCATAAAGCTATGCCTGACGCACTCGAGAGAGGAACGTTATCATATGTCGACGATGTTTTGCTGAAAAGCACTTCCTTTGATAATCATATCATAGAGATTAGACATGTTCTCACTCAGTTAAGAGAGGCAGGGATTAAACTGTCTTTACAAAAGGCGCAATGGTGTCGCACCCATGTCAATTTCCTCGGACATGAGGTAACCTCTGAAGGATTAAATCCCTAGAGGAAGAAGGTTGAAGCCGTACTAAAGGCTAAAACACCTTCAAACATCAGGGAATTAAGATCGTTCCTTGGTATGACTAACTACTCCCGTAAGTTTATAGATAACTATGCAGAAATAACGAAACCACTCTTACACCTGCTTAAAAAGGAAACTACCTGGAACTGGGGGGAGCCTCAGGACCTAGCGGTAAGTGAACTGAGGAGGAAGCTCACTCAGGCACCCTGTTTAGCATACCCAGAGGGGGGTAAACCCTTCTATCTGGAGACAGGATATACCGATTTAAGCATCAGTGCTGTTCTGTATCAGAAGCAGGACAGTTTAAACAAAGTTATTGCATATGCTAGCAAGACTTTGTCACCTGTTGAAGTTAAATTCAACACGTGTGAGAAGGCGTTATTGTCGACTGTCTGGGCACTACAAAATTTTCGTAGCTATATCCAAGGTGAGAAAATAATTGGAGAAACAGCTCACCAACCTCTACAGTATCTGCAGAGTGAAAGAATTAGAGACGGTAATCTCTCTAACAGTCGTATTACTGCATGGACTCTATCCTTACAGGGATGGCCGTTAGAAGTCCGTTATAAACATGATAAGAGAAGCCCAGTTGCCCAAGGTTTAGCAGAATTACATGACTGTACTGCTCCATCTCTGGATGATAATGACACCGGAGATGACTTCCTAGAAGAGCAATTGTTATCCCCTTATAAAGTTTATGACGAGGAATACTGTCGACCACTACCGTGGGTATACATTGATGGTTGTTCATATCACCACATCGCTGGTGCTGAACGGAAGTTAGTTGCAGGTATCGGAATCGCCTGGATAGGTGATTATCCCAATGTATCTATAGGATACAGTATTGGTCCCAAAAGCAGTCAGATAGCCGAACTCTGTGCCGTATATAAGACCATTCAAATGGCAATAGAATATAGTATCACAGAATTTGTTATCATAACTGATTCCAACTATGTTCGCAACAGTTTCGTCGAATATCTGTCTAGCTGGAAACGTAACCAAATGCTGAAAAGCAATAACAAACCTGTTAAACATGGGAAATTGTTTTGTAAAATCGATGAGTTGGTTAAGGAACATGGTTTAACCATATATTGGAAGAAAACCAAAGGCCATTCTAAGATAGAAGGTATTGACAAGGATGGTAATGACTTAGCCAATTCACTGGCAAAGCAAGCAGCCATCAATGGTGAAACCCTAAACATTGATGATCTTATGGGTTCAATTCACGTTGAAGCCATAACTAGACGACAGGCTAGAGATAAGGCCGACCTAAATGTTGTGCAATGGAGTCAAGAAGCTCCTAGTGAGGACCTGATTACCAGTCAGAAGAACGATCCCGTCATAGGTATATTCTATGAACATATAGAAGACCCTACTGCCAATCCCATCACAGAGGAGGATTGCAAAAATAATGAAGATTTACGAATCTTGATGAGATATAAAGTCCAATTTAGTATCATGGATGGGTTGCTGGTCAGAACTTCTAAACATGGTATTCAGCAATGGGTAGTCCCAACTGTATACCGAGGGTTAATGCTCCAACACGCACATGATGCACCTACATCTGGGCATGGTGGTGATAACATCACATATGAGATATTGCGTGATTATGCATATTGGCCACACATGTTAAGAGATGTTAAGACATACTGTCAGGGATGCTTGATTTGTCCGCAATATCAACCCCATGGTCCAACCCATCGTGCACCACTTCAGAAGAGGGGGGTGTCATTACCCTGGTCTGATATTCAAATTGACTTTATAGGTCCTGTAACAAGATCTTCAAGAGGTAACAAATACATGTTAACCGTTACATGTATGTACACAAAGTGGATAGAATGTTTGCCTTGTAAAGAGATCACGAGTACCGTGTGCGCCACTTTGTTGATTAACCATGTCTTTTCCAGGTTCGGTCTGCCTCAAAGAATTGAGTCAGACAGAGGTAGTCATTTTACCAGCGAAGTAATGGCTAAGATGTGGAATATTGGGGGCGGAGCCTGACTGGCAAGAGGAGCAGACATGTGTGTCTGGAGCTCCTGCTAAACAAGCGGAAAAAAACAACCTTAACTCCGGCTAAACCGTGATTACACCCCACCGACGGGCAGCTAAGAGCCCAGAGGGGACTAAGCGTCTAACCCTCAGACTCTACTGAGCGGATTAAGCACGGGAGACCGAAAAGACACTGCTGCGGCCTACCACACCGAAACTGGGGAGGCAGACGACCTTCCTGCTTCCTGGTATCCAGCTAGAGCAAGCAATCTCCTACCCCCCCCAACTGGACCGGAGGGGGTTATCCCGGTCCCTACTCGACTGCACACATCGAGGGGCACAGCACCGACATACAGACCCAGCACAAGGTTTTAACAAGCAAGGAAAGACAAACCAAAATGGCGACTGTCGCATGGCCTGCTGAGCCGACACACAAGCAGCGCGCACCAGCTCTCTGCTCTGCAGACCGCATGTTGAGGCGGCTAAATATGCACTTCCAAAGTCTGTTGACCGCTCTGGAAACACTCCTGTTACCCGAACCGCTCCGACCCCAAGTCTGTGAACAGGGTGGCGGGAGACGAAGGGTGCAGAGAACTCCCTCGGGCCTAACGCACTCGAATAAGCCTGCACTTCCTAACGCTAGCCCACCTGGGCCGAGGGCCGCCAAGGGCTTGACCCGAAAACGTCGTCCACACGGACGGAAGGAGGACCGCCACAGAAGGCGACAGACCACCAGATCCCCCCGTTACCCCTGCTATGGGACAGACCCGGCCCATGGAGGAGCCCGGGTCAGTGGTTTAAAGACGTCGGCCTTAACACCGGCCTGGGGCTGGAGGGAGGACCCACCTCGCCCCCGCCGAACAGCCGCCTCCGTACCCTCCTCTGCCTCATACCTTCCACGGCGGGGAATATACAAACCATCACAAACCCTGCATATCTCCAGCAACCGGCCAGGTCGAACAGGTCAGCCACGGAAGGCTCACCGCACCGCAGCACGCGACAGGCAGACAAAGCCACAATTGCACCAGCGGATCACTACTCCCCGGCAGAGAGAAGAAGAGGACAAGGCACCGGGCACTCAGAGCCGCAGGGTAATGCGCAAGCAGCTTGCTGGACCTTGGCAACCAAGCTATGGTGGCCTACCACAAAGGGGCATCGGCTGAGTGGCCCACTGGGACTTTAAATACCCAGGCAAGAATTACGGCACCCAAAACCCGATAATGCCCTATTTACCTCTATCTTTACTGCTAATGCTGTTTAATTTATAATTGTCTCAACCTTGATAGCTATACCTGTCACCATAATGTGAATAGAGGGGCCTCACTTAACATGTCCACAAAGTTATATTAGCAACGTTATATCTAGTGTTTTCTCCTATGTGGCCATCAACTTATAATATCTAATAGTGGGCTCCACCCTTGCTATACAGAGGCTTTAGAAGGGCTACTATCTGCCTCCCTACCTTAGCCTGCTTGCCCCACACTAAAAGATCCTAGCATAGAGCATATGTTGTCTTAGGCGTTGTTTCCTATTGTGTCATAGCTAAATATTTACATCACCTGCCCTCACAAGCAGCACAAGTGAACATACTTAAGAAGCGACATCAATATATATTAAAATAAGCAGCAGAATCTAATGCATAGTTAATATACCCACTTGTTGGAATGACTACTCGCCCTAGCCGGGTTAGCACTGTAAGACAGATAAGCAATGTTTTAACTTGACCTATATATTTAATCTTCTGTTGTTTCGTGTTATGCTGTTTGACCTAACCTTGTACCATGGACTACACCAGAGACAAGACGTGCCCCCACAGGCACAAATGCAGCAACGCAGCACGAGCTCATGGACTATGCATGAAACTAAGCAAACGCCTCTGAGTCAGGCTATGTTCGTTATAGGCCCTGGCATATTTGTTTTATGTTTTCTATTGTCTTAAAACCCACAGGGCAGCACAACATTAGAGACGAAGATCTAAGACATGTAATTTTTAAGGTCAATCTTCATATGTTATAACGCGACTGCCTTCACATTATCTAGCTACCACCTAGCAAATGACGGGCTCTGGGTGCATAAATCTGTAGCCACCCCTCACCAGGTTTAGACTAGCCTGTTTCTGCAACTGTACACATATGTTAACACTCTATGCAAGATGTCGCTCACTAACTTACTGCCTGTAGTTTACTGTTTATAATTAAGCACGTCACAGCATGTACCCTAGCTATGCCTTCACAAGCACAATTTCTACAAAGTACAGCCTAGAACAAACGATAACCCTATACGTCTTAGTACCTTATTGCAATATACTCTGTTGCACAAACAGCGAGAACCACTTAGAGATAACCCTAACCAATTGCGCAGTCTTATTGAAGAAGATGTTTATGCTATAGTTATCAGCGGAGTTTAACAATTTATTATTATTTTTACACTCACGAAATAGGATGCAACTTTCTGGTACTCGATTATGTTTTTCCCTGCCGAACCAATGTACAATATTGTCGACACTCTACACGCCCTAGCTGTTATGGCAGAGCGTGATGTTTGTGATTCTCCATGCACAATAAAATAAAGAATAAAAAAAAAAAAAAAAGATGTGGAATATTCTAGGTGTTAAACGAAAGCTACATATTGCATACCGCGCTGCGTCTAGCGGGGGGGTACAGCGATATAACCAGTCGATCGTTAATATTCTGAAAAAGTATGTTAAGGAGTCTGGTAAAGACTGGGACATTAAATTACCCCTAGTTTTAATGGCGATTAGAGCTACACCTAGCACTGCTACCAAATTGTCACCTTTTGAATTGATGACAGGAAGAAAGATGGTTTTACCACAGCATTTACTATATCGTACTTCGGATCATAATTTGATCAATGCTGCCACTACGCATCAGTACATTGAAGATTTGCGCGAGTATTTACAGCATGCGTTTTCTTTTGCCCAAAAGAATTTAGAAAAAGCAGCGACAGGGGTTAAGACCTCTTACGATTTAAAACCCACGAAAAAGGAATATGAGATAACAGATCAAGTCTATCTGTATAATTTTGCGCGAAATCAAGTCAAGGAAAATACATTTTTACCTTCTTGGAAAGGGCCATATGTCATCATTGACAAAATTTCCCCAGTAGCGTACAAAATAAAAATTCCTAAGGATGGTGATTTTATTGAAAAGTGGGTTCACATTAACCAGTTGCGTGCTTGTCATCCTAAATCTCAATTAAGGATTATAGGTGTGGATTCGGATGCAGAAGGGTGAACGACTAATCTGGATGAATGCTTGATTCACATGGTATCGTATGATGTGAAATGTTGTGATGTGCCATGATCTCATGTACGTTCATGTCATTAACCATTTCCTTGCCATCCAATAACTACATTTTCTAAGCAGGTTACTAGTTTGTTTAAATGCTATAGGCATATTGCTGAGGAGTCAGTAATAAATGTAGTGAGGGATGAAGTTATAAAAATAAAATTAGAGAGAATACATATGTTGATGAATCGTAATAATGTGTTATCCTAGGCCAAGTGATGTCACACTGTTATAAGTTTGTATACTTAACAAACCTTGAATCATTAGTAGATAAGTCTGAAACGAGTTCCTGATCCGTGACTGTCGAAAGATGTCCAAGAAGGATGTGGCGTGTTTCTGGATCGTACTGCTCCTGTTCCAAGAGCTACGGACTGACCCGATCGCAGAGATGGGACCATCCTCCGGCATCCTGATTCAAGAGACACCAGGGTTCATCTTAACAGAGAAGAGGATCCTGACCCAACGTGTGTTCGTCAGCTTGGACCCCAAGATTTCCATCGAGAAGGCGTACAACATTTCATCGATGCAGCTTCCTGAGTTACAGACTTGGTACCAGATGCACCTCCAAAGAGCACAGGACCGTGTGCGAAACATCTTGGAGCAAGCCCGGAAACCATTTGTATCCAGTTCTATTTCGATGAGCAACCGACCCAAAAGGTTCCTCACCGCTATAATTACTGCATTAGTTTGTGCCACTGTTGGTGCAGTTGTCGCAACTGGAATGTCTGCAGCCAACTCTATTACTGTCCAAAAGCTGGATATGGAAATCTATGCGCTAAAGCAACACATTAACGATATTCATCAGGTGATAGAACAGCAAAGAACACTTCTCCAAGACGTGTTAACTATTGTGGAAGACACAGTTGTTACAACAAATTTGCATTCGGAGTTAATCAGGGCCGGACTGGGAGAAAAATTCGGCCCGGGCATTTTTTATCCCAGCGGCCCACTAAGAAGGGGGCGGGTCAGAGGAGGTGTGTTTTGTCATCACTAATGACAAGCACGCACCCTCTCAAAGTGAGCATGTTGGTTCAATGCTCTTCCAGGGCAGACCATGCGCAGAGCTCTGCTGAAGAGCTCTAGCATGAGAACAAAAAATCTGTATTTGTTCTGCACAGTACAAGCAAATTTAATAACATGCTTGCACTGTGTTTCCTTGCAACTTGTCTCTGGTGTCTCTATAACTGGATACCAGGAGACAAAAATGCCAGGAAAGAGTATTGTGCATGTGTTTAGAGTCTGCTTGTGGTATTGCGTGTGTGTAGAGTGAGCTGATTGTGGTGTGGTATTGTGTAATAAGGTTAGTTTTAGACATGTTGTGTCTGTGGTGTAATGTGATGCATATGTGGCTAGGGGCTGTAGAGAATGTATGTAAAGGGGATGTAGCATGTGTGCAAACAGGCTATAGAGTGTGTGTATAGGTGATGTAGTGTTTGTAGAAAGTGTGTGTTTAGGGGTGTAGTATGTGTTTGCTTACAAGGAATCTAGTGTGTGTGTGTGTGTGTGTATAGGGGATTCAGAGTGTGTATGTTAAGAGTGTAGTGTGTGTGTATGTGTATGTGTATAGGAGTCTAGTGTGTGTTTGAAGGACCCAGAATGTGTAGGAGATCTAGTGAGTGTGTGTTTATAATGGATTCAGAGTGTATATAGGGATCTAGTGTGTATATGTGTGTAGATGATCCAGAGTTGGGTAAGGGATCTAGTGTGTGTCTGGAATGTAATGTGTTTAGGGGTGCAGTGTGTGTGTGAGGGGTGCTGTGTGTGTGTATGTATGTGTATATATATATATATATATGTGTGTGTTTGGAACTATTGTGTATGTGTGTGGTGCAGTGTGTTGGGGGGTTCTGTGTGTATGTGAGGGGTGCAGTATGTGTGTGTGATGGATGCTGTGTATGAGGGTGCGGTATGTGAGGGTGCGGTGTGTGATGTGTGTGAGAATGTGGTGTGTGAGAGTGCTGTGTGTGATGTGTGTGACAGTGCTGTTTGTAATGTGTGTGATAGTGCTGTGTATGATGGGTGTGAGAGTGCTGAGTGTGATAGTGCTGAATGTGCTGTGTGTGAGAGAGCTGTGTGTGAGAGTGCTGAGTGTGATGTGTGTAGGAGTACTGTGTACGATGTGTGTGAGAGTGCTGTGTGTGTGAGAGAGTGCTGTGTGTGTGTGAGAGTGCTGTGTGTGTGTGAGAGAGTGCTGTGTGTGTGTGAGAGAGTGCTGTGTGTGATGGGTTAGAGTGCTGTGTTTGAGAGTGCTGTGTATGATGTGTGTGAGAGTGATGTGTGTGAGAATGCTTTGTGTGATGGGTGTGAGAGTGCTGTGTGTGATGGGTTAGAGAGTTCTGTGTGTGATGGGTTAGAGAGTGCTGTGTGTGATGGGTTAGAGAGTGCTGTGTGTGATAGGTTAGAGAGTGCTGTGTGTGATGGGTTAGAGAGTGCTTTGTGTGAGAGTGCTGTATGTGTGTGTGTGTGTGCTGTGTGTGAGAATGCTGTGTGCGATAGTTGTGAGAGTGCTGTGTGTTATGTGGGTGAGAGTGCTGAGTGTGAGAGTGCTGAGTGTGATGGGTGTGAGTGCTGAGTGTGATGGGTGTGAGTGCTGAGTGTGATGGGTGTGATAGTGCTGAGTGTGATGAGTGTGAGTGCTGAGTGTGATGGGTGTGAGAGTGCTGAGTGTGATGGGTGTGAGAGTGCTGAGTGTGATAGTGCTGAGTGTGATGGGTGTGAGTGCTGAGTGTGATGGGTGTGAGTGCTGGGTGTGATAGTGCTGAGTGTGATGGGTGTGAGTGCTGAGTGTGATGGGTGTGAGTGCTGAGTGTGATGAGTGTGAGTGTGCTGAGTGTGAGTGTGCTGGGTGTGAGTGTTCTGAGTGTGATGGGTGTGAGAGTGCTGAGTGTGATGGGTGTGAGAGTGCTGAGTGTGATAGTGCTGAGCGTGATGGGTGTGAGTGCTGAGTGTGATGGGTGTGAGTGCTGTATAAATGTTAGAATGGATTTTGTGTGTAGGGGGGGTAAACAAATAAAATAACAGGCATTATGTCCCCCCCCTCCCTTCTTACCTTTAGCCTGGGAGGGGGGGACTGGTACCTGGGTCTGGGAGGCGGGGTGGCGATGTTCCCTGGTGGTCCTCGTGGTGAGTGTCGAGCCTGCGGGCTAGAGTTCACTCTCGCGAGATCCGGTCGTTGCCATGGCAACGCTCCGGATCTCGCGAGAGGAACCCGGCGGAGCTGCAAGTTAGAGCTCCGCCGGGTCCTCTCTCCAGGCAGGCTGGCTCCCTCCATCTCTCCCCGCCGGCGGCCGCATATCTATTCAAGTGGGCCGGTGAGGGAGATCTTTGATCTCCCCACCGGCCCGTCATGGAATACAGCGGGGCCGGCGCTCGGATAGTGCCGGCCCTGCATAAACCGGCAGGGAAGATCCTGGGACCTTCCCCTGACGGCCTCGGCCCCACGGCCATCGCGGCCCACCGGGCATTTGCCCGGTGTGCCCGATGGCCAGTCCGGGCCTGGAGTTAATTGCCAAATCCACTGAGTTGCACCAAAGTCATGACTTATTTAAGCGTGAACTTCTATTTCTGCATGACCCGATATTGTTCCACACACTTGCTTTTCTTGACGAAGTGCAAACTGGAATGATCGAATTGGCAGGTCGACGCATACCTCTATATTTTGTATCCAAGGATATTGTTCATGCGATGCTTGCCAATGTGGATGGAGAAACAATTGAGCCTATGCAATTAAATCTGGCCTTTGAGATGGGGAGCGCTATACCTCTCTTAATTGACCCGGAACGTATGGAGATTTGCTTTTTATTGGCCATACCATATGTAACTCCCAAAAACATTTTTCAAATGAAAACAATTTACAACGTTGGTACATGGAAGGAAAATATCCATGTAAAAGTCCAAACCCCAGATGTTTTGGCTTTTCAACCGTGGATACCAGATTGGTATTCAATACCCATTTTGAATGACTGTGAAAAATTCAAAGACAATAATTTCCAATGTGATGGAAAACCTTTTGTGTACGATTCTACCAATGCTTTGTGTGGGATCGAGTATCTTAAACATGGCTCTGAAACATGTCAAGTGACTATGTCAAAAACCGACAGTAATGCGTTAGTACATGCTATCTTAGTAAAAGATAAATGGTTGGTAAGCACGTGTCTTAAAAACATGAGTGTTTTTCGCAGGGACCAGGTGACTAATAAAGTAATTGCCTTACCAGCACCTGTATCACTGATCAAGGTACCCCACGACTCTCGTATCACCATCGGTGACGTTACGCTATACCCAGTGTACACTGACGTCCTCGAGAGTGCTATTGAGATGGTGGATCCCTTCCAGAATCTAGATATCCCTCTAGATCCTAATCTAAAGTTCTTGCTGGACCATAAGCCCAACCACACTATCCAAATGTCGATCAAGAAAGATAACATTTCTGTGGACACATTTAAATACTCTGAGTTAGATACTGACCTTATTGATCGTGTTGACTGATTCATCCATGTTAAGATTGTTATTGGGTGTGTTATGATAATGATGTTATTATGGTTGATTGTACTAAGCATAAAGTTCAAAACACTTACAGGTACAAATATATACAAAAATGTTCATTCCACGCATGAGCCTATGTCAGAAATGATATGATTGCACAATATGTCTTGTGACTTCCATAGTGCCTACTCATAAGCTAAATTATTTGGCTATGATCTGCACTAAAGGGGGGTTATGTCAGGGTATTTATATCGGCAGACATTTTGTGCTATGATAGTAATACAAAGTGTATACTCTGAAGTCATTGTTGAACAGACAAGACTCCATTTTGTTAGTTTCAAGCTAACAAAAGAGACACAGAATTTCTTTCCTTTCTCTAAAACTGACCGCTTAGCCAGAGCTAAGAATGTCTTGTATAAACAACCCAAGTGATAAGAGACTGTCTAGGTACTAATGGAATAATAATAAATTCTATCCCCAGACGTAGGTGACAGAGAGGATTAAATAATTAATTTCTACTTTCTATACAAACAGATTCTCAATGTATTTTTGAGTTCATCTATAGTGTTATAGGCTGTCATATTAGGAATTATTACAGAATATGGAGACGCATAGTCTGAAGAAATTTCAGAAAGACCCTTTGATCTGAAAGGAAACCTAAGTTATAGCCACCATAAAGATAACGTAAATGACGTCAAAAATAGCCAAACAAATAAACAAATAAAATTGTTTATTTGGATTAGAATTATTTTCAGTGCATTATTTTTGGGCCTAGTATTTTGCACAGACTGCGCTCCCTGCCAGTCACAACAAGTAGCGTGGTCAAGCACTGTATGTATAGTTGAGGGAGCTCTGTATGTATAGTGCAGGGAGCTCTGTAAGGGAGCTCTGTATGTATAGTGCAGGGAGCTCTGCATGAGGGAGCCCATATATAGTGCAGGGAGTTCTGTATGTATAGTGCAGGGAGCTCTGTATGATGGAGATCTGTATGTATAGTGCAGGGAGCTCTGCATGAGGGAGCCCATATATAGTGCAGGGAGCTCTGTATGTATAGTGCAGGGAGCTCGGTAGCCAGGCAGTAAAGGTGGGCTAGTGTTGAAGATGCAGAGTAATAAATGTGAATACAAGTAGGATCCAGTTGTATTAAAATAAAATAAGAAGAGCGAAAAGAAAGTGTTTGGAGTTTTGAGGATGTGAATGAGAATCCGTGACTAAGAAGATGGAGTGAATGTGAGAGAATGTATGCAAAGGAAATGTATTGTATGAAGAAGTCCATGTGTAGCGCAGGGAGCTCTGTGAGGGAGCCCATGTATAGAGCAGGGAGCTCTGTGAGGGAGCCCATGTATAGAGCAGGGAGCTCTGTGAGGGAGCCCATGTATAGTGCAGGGAGCTCTGTATGAGGGAGCCCATATATAGTGCCGGGAGCTCTGTGTGTATAGTGCAAGGAACTATGTGTGGGGAATTCATGTATACTTTAGAGAGCTCAGTATGAGGGAGCCCATCTATAGTGCAGTTGGCTCTGTATGTATAGTGCAGGAAGCTCAGCTCTGCATGAGCTCATGTATGGCTCTGTATGTTGAAGCCTATGCATAGTGCAGGCATGGAGCTCTGTGTGAAGGAGCCCATGTATAGTTCAGGGAGCTCTGTGTGAGGGAGCTTTGTATGTATAGTGTAGAGAGCTCTGGATTAGGGAGGCTTTATGTATATTGCAGGGAGCTCTGTATGTATAGTACAGGGAGCTCTGTATGATGGAGCTCTTTATGTATAGTTCAGGGAGCTCTATATGATGGAGCTCTGTGTGTATAGTGCAGGGAGCTCTGTATATATAGTTCAGGGAGCTCTGTAGATGGAGCTCTGTATGTATAGTGCAGTGAGCTCTGTAGATGGAGCTCTGTATGTATAGTGTAGGGAGCTCTGTATGTATAGCTCAGGGAGCTCTGTATGATGGAGCTCTGTATGTATAGTGCAGGGAGCTCTGTATGATGGAGCTCTATATGAGGGAGCTCTGTATGTATAGTGCAGGGAGCTCTGTAGATGGAGCTATGTATGTATAGTGTAGGGAGCTCTGTATGTATAGTGCAGGGAGCTCTGTATGATGGAGCTCTGTATATATAGTGTAGGGAGCTCTGTATGTATAGTGCAGGGAGCTCTGTATGATGGAGCTCTGTATGTATAGTGCAGGGAGCTCGGTAGCCAGGCAGTAAAGCTGGGCTAGTGTTGAAGAGGCAGAGTAATAAATGTGAATAAAAGCAGGCTCGAGTTGTGTTAAAATAAAATAAGAAGAGCTAAAAGAAAGTGAGTTTGGAGGATGTGAATGAGAATCCGTGAATAAGAAGATGGAGTGAATGTGAGAGAATGAGCTCCATTTGAGAAGCACATTGATTGCTTGAAAGAAGCTCCAATGTGAAGCTCTGTGTGAGCAGTGAGTGGAAGCAGAAGCCAGTGCTGAGGGAGCCTGGGAGCAGGATAAGAGGAGCTTTGTCGAGCTGCACTTCCGGCCTACGGCTGTAGCTCCGTGAATCTGCCCGATCCCACGATCTCGGAAGCGTTGCAAGGAGGAGCCTGGACAGGTCTTGGATGGGAGACAGCTGCGAGTAGGTTACGGTTACAATGGCTGCGAGAAGGTTACGGATAGAGCAACCAACCAAGACCAACCGGGTGTTGTAGGCTTATTTTTGCTTTTTCGTTTTCTCTCCCACCACAAGAGGGCGATCAACTCAATGCAATCTTCCATTCACTCTTTTCTGAGGGTTATTCATTTATTTATTTTTTGTCCTTAAAGGCAAACACACTCATTATTATTCTCTCAAATCAAAATGCAAAGTCAATCTCATGTTTAAAGGGCTACTACAACTCATTTACTCACTAATCGCTTTTTAAACATTTCTGACTTATGCAATACGTCTCTTTAGATCCCTCATCTTTTTCTTATGAAAAATTTATAAAAAAGTGTAAAGCTTAAAATACCTCCATTTTAGGAACATTGACATCATACTGACCCCTAAAAGGATTTTTTTTTTTTATTATTTGATTGTTTATTAAAAAAAATGTAATATGGGGTCTGGCTTTTATGCACATGCCAGCCGCCACATAATTAACCCTCACACCACCAAGGATTTAATAATTTGCTCACTGACTGATAGCAACGCTAGCAGACAAACAGTTATCAGACTTTTAAAAAAAATCTTGTCAGGATTTAAAGGGACTCACCCAACACATAACCACTCCCACACACATACACAACCAATCACAAGCATCCCTACATGTGCCCTTGTACGCTTAGCTTTGCTAGCTCCCCAGGGCCTCATACACTGCCAACTCTATATATATATATATTTACACAAATATACCTACGCATTAAAACACAGAGGGACACACACATAAACACACTGTCGTATACACACACATAAATACAAACAGAGACACACAAACACTGACACGTGCCCACATCTTGACACATGCGTACACTGACAAACAGATCCACACAGACATGTACATACCTTGACACAGATACATACACACACCTTGGCACCTACACACACAATCAGACATACACACACACGTGATCATTTTTATATTTGCAGCCACCCTCCTGTTATCATACATATAATCCAGGAGCGTGGCTTGCTTTGGAAATAACAAAATTAGCCAGAAACGTGGAAAGCGCTAAAAACATAACATGTAAAACAAACTTGTTAGTAAATATATACCAATAGAGCTGCAGTCACTCCTAAAATAGTGAAACAAAATACTAGGCCCACAAATAATGCACTGAAAATAATTCTAATCCAAATAAACAATTTATGCCAAAAAAGAAATCTGTGTAAAAAAATCAGCAAGAGAAAATATAGTGCAGGCCAGTGGCTTAACTACTTAACTACCACGGTTGCAACTGAGACCGAGCCTCTCACTCCAGGGGGCCTGGCTGCAACCGTGGGCCGCCATTACTTGGAGTGAGAGGCCCGGTCTCAGTTGCAACCATGGTAATTAAGCCACTGGCCTGCACTATATTTTATCTTATTGATTTTTTTTACACAGATTTTGTTTTGGCATAAATTGTTTATTTGGATTAGAATTATTTTCAGTGCATTATTTTTGGGCCTAGTATTTTGCACAGACTGTGCTCCCCGCCAGTCACAACAAGTAGCGTGGTCAAGCAGTCCTCTACCAAGTCTGACAGGAAGTGCTCACTGAGAGAATGGGGACATGCAGCCAGCTCTGCCACGCTACAGCAGCGCAGGTACAGAGGGGAATGGGGTAGAGACACATGGAGGGAACTTGGGGGGGATTGACGTATGGAGGACAAAGGGAAAGTGAATTGACACATAAAGGGACGGAGGGATTGAGACATGGAGAGATTGACACATGGAGGGACGGGGGGATTGACACATGGAGGGACGGGGGGGGGGTGACACACTGAGGGACAGAGAAGATTGACACAGGGGGGGCGTGTCTTGGCCACCATCTTAGATGGCCACGTTTTAGAGAGGCTCCTGGACAAGGGGGGCAATTTCATTCACAAAGTGCTAATTTAACTGTGATGGATACATTTTACTTATAAATACTAATAGCTGATGACAGTCTTGACATGGAGACGCAAAGGAAAAACGAAAAATCCGTACCTGCAATGAAGAAATCGGGAGCAGGAGCTGCTGGGGTGAGTAAGGGTGCCCAGGCTCACTCCCCTGCCTCCAAGCCTGGCTCGCGGCTTGTTTCGCCGCTTAAAATCTCGTTGGTGGCGCCGGGGAAATCCCTCCCCACCTCCCTCCCGGTCTCCCATGCTAAATCGTATGCTTGTGCGGTCGCGACCCGCTCGCGGCATCCGGAGAGCGGCGGGACCGCGGCCGCACTAGCCGACACCTCTGTGTGCGGCTCAGAGTGCTCCGAGCACTCAGCATGCTCGGAGCACAGAGCTGTGTCTCCCGCGAGCGGCAAGGACCACCCAGCAAGCCGCTCGCGGTCTCAGCATAGAGCAGCCCGGTCACTCACTTACAAAAGTGACCGGGCTGCAAGTAAAGGGGAGGGTAATGTGAGGTCTCGCTCCCCATCGGGATCCTCGGCCTCCAGGTTGTCGGTCCCGGTGGGGGGGGGCTCTGCTATCCGACCCCAAACTTTTAAAGGCACAGTAAGGGCTATGGAAAGCCCAGAGGTTAATAATATGGAAATAGGAGCTGCAATGCTCCAAACAAGTACTTTCTCTGCACTACCACAGAGAAAGGATCATGATGCCACAACAAAGATGGCTGCCAGACCAGACATTGTATATTCCACTCCCAAGATGGCCACTGCCACCTCCAATATGGCTACCACCACATTTATGGCTGCGACTTACAATCCTAATATGCCACCTGAATTGGCGGATGATCTGCCACCATCAGCTGGCATGATAATACAACTCATTAAAGATTTGAGAGTCGATCTGAAAAACGACTTTAAGAAGGACTTTGACACTTTATATGGAGCCATGGAGGGCATTAATCAGCGGACGGAAATAATAGAGAATAGATTGCACTCTCAAGAGCAATCTCACCTGGACTTGGTTGAAACTGTAAAAGAGCTTCAGAAGCAAGTACACCAACAAGCGGAAAAGTTAGCGGACACCGAGGATAGAAGTAGGCGTAATAACCTAAGGATCAGGGGGATCCCTGAAAATATAGACTCTCTGGAATTACAAAGTTATTTCCAGGCAATGGTGAAGTCAGCTCTACCAACTGCCAAAAATACGGATCTGCTATTGGACCGCATCCATAGATTGCCTAAACCCGGTAATGCGCCTGCGGCTGCACCCAAAGATGTGATAGTGAGATTTCACTATTACCACATTAAAGAGGAATTTCTGGGTGCAGTACGCACGTCAGGTCTCACGGGGGACTACAGCGGTATGAAGGTCTTCCAAGACTTCTCTGCCCAAACAATGAGGCGACGCAGAGAATTTCTACTTTTTACCGCGGATCTAAGACGAAGAGGGATAAGATATAGATGGGGATTCCCGGTCAAAGTCCTTTTCCGCATGGATGGCAGGAATTTTATCATCACGTCGCCTGAGGAAGGAATGGAACTCTTCCAATCCATGAATAGAAGTCAGGTATCGCCTCATAGACTCTCGCCATCTACTCCTCTGCAGGCCAGCAAGAGAAGCAAATCGGACACTTCCTGAGTTTCCAGTTCATAGAGCTACAGTCTTCATTTTCCACGGTCGCAAATCGTTCGACACTTCAAGTTAAGATGTTCTTCCTATCTTCACTAAGGATTTTCTTTTTATATATACACGTTTATTTTCATGATTTTTTATTTTTTTTTCTCTATTGATTTTTATGGCTTGGTTCTGAGAAAACTTTATCTCTGCAACAGGCTTTCGAGTCCTGCTCCAGTCTGGAGATTTAGCGGGATTACTTTGAATTTTGACTTGTTTCTCCTGGTTATGACTGCCCTTAGAATTTGCGCACCAATGATTATATGATATGCGACTTAACGGTTTCTATCAGAAACCGATTGGACCACTTAAATCTTTCCAAATTTTTACATTCAATATTATTTTATGGTCCCTTGGTTTTTTTTACACATCATTTCGTATTTAATTTTATTATTTTTTTATTGTTCTGTGATTTTTTATTTTTTTTTATTTTTTTTATTTATTGATTTTTTTTTTGTTTATTTATATTGCTCCCCTTGTATCCAGCAGCCTTCTCTCCCCCCAACCTGGGCCTAATACCCTGAGATGGAGAAACTTTTTTTGCTCTCCCTCATGGCCCTTTTTCACTGTTTGTTTGTTTCCCCTGATAGGGGTATATACCCAAGTTTTTTGTACCCCGTTGATATTTTTATTTTTCTATTTTCTTTGATCATCCATCCTTTAAAATTTGGTAGAAATGTTTCCAGACCACGAATCACAGAAATGCCTCATACAAAAATGCATATTATGTGGCATCAGCGACTTGCACAAATTTGTTTATTTATTCCTGTACACACATGTACACATCTTGAGTTTGTTGTGACGTTATTGTTGGATGTTTCTTTATTGGAAGGCGGCTGTTCGGACTCTCACAAAGTTGAATATAGTCAAGCACTGTATGTATAGTTGAGGGAGCTCTGTATGTATAGTGCAGGGAGCTCTGTAAGGGAGCTCTGTATGTATAGTGCAGGGAGCTCTGCATGAGGGAGCCCATATATAGTGCAGGGAGCTCTGTATGATGGAGATCTGTATGTATAGTGCAGGGAGCTCTGCATGAGGGAGCCCATATATAGTGCAGGGAGCTCTGTATGTATAGTGCAGGGAGCTCGGTAGCCAGGCAGTAAAGGTGGGCTAGTGTTGAAGATGCAGAGTAATAAATGTGAATACAAGTAGGATCCAGTTGTATTAAAATAAAATAAGAAGAGCGAAAAGAAAGTGTTTGGAGTTTTGAGGATGTGAATGAGAATCCGTGACTAAGAAGATGGAGTGAATGTGAGAGAATGTATGCAAAGGAAATGTATTGTATGAAGAAGTCCATGTGTAGCGCAGGGAGCTCTGTGAGGGAGCCCATGTATAGAGCAGGGAGCTCTGTGAGGGAGCCCATGTATAGAGCAGGGAGCTCTGTGAGGGAGCCCATGTATAGTGCAGGGAGCTCTGTATGAGGGAGCCCATATATAGTGCCGGGAGCTCTGTGTGTATAGTGCAAGGAACTATGTGTGGGGAATTCATGTATACTTTAGAGAGCTCAGTATGAGGGAGCCCATCTATAGTGCAGTTGGCTCTGTATGTATAGTGCAGGAAGCTCAGCTCTGCATGAGCTCATGTATGGCTCTGTATGTTGAAGCCTATGCATAGTGCAGGCATGGAGCTCTGTGTGAAGGAGCCCATGTATAGTTCAGGGAGCTCTGTGTGAGGGAGCTTTGTATGTATAGTGTAGAGAGCTCTGGATTAGGGAGGCTTTATGTATATTGCAGGGAGCTCTGTATGTATAGTACAGGGAGCTCTGTATGATGGAGCTCTTTATGTATAGTTCAGGGAGCTCTATATGATGGAGCTCTGTGTGTATAGTGCAGGGAGCTCTGTATATATAGTTCAGGGAGCTCTGTAGATGGAGCTCTGTATGTATAGTGCAGTGAGCTCTGTAGATGGAGCTCTGTATGTATAGTGTAGGGAGCTCTGTATGTATAGCTCAGGGAGCTCTGTATGATGGAGCTCTGTATGTATAGTGCAGGGAGCTCTGTATGATGGAGCTCTATATGAGGGAGCTCTGTATGTATAGTGCAGGGAGCTCTGTAGATGGAGCTATGTATGTATAGTGTAGGGAGCTCTGTATGTATAGTGCAGGGAGCTCTGTATGATGGAGCTCTGTATATATAGTGTAGGGAGCTCTGTATGTATAGTGCAGGGAGCTCTGTATGATGGAGCTCTGTATGTATAGTGCAGGGAGCTCGGTAGCCAGGCAGTAAAGCTGGGCTAGTGTTGAAGAGGCAGAGTAATAAATGTGAATAAAAGCAGGCTCGAGTTGTGTTAAAATAAAATAAGAAGAGCTAAAAGAAAGTGAGTTTGGAGGATGTGAATGAGAATCCGTGAATAAGAAGATGGAGTGAATGTGAGAGAATGAGCTCCATTTGAGAAGCACATTGATTGCTTGAAAGAAGCTCCAATGTGAAGCTCTGTGTGAGCAGTGAGTGGAAGCAGAAGCCAGTGCTGAGGGAGCCTGGGAGCAGGATGAGAGGAGCTTTGTCGAGCTGCACTTCCGGCCTACGGCTGTAGCTCCGTGAATCTGCCCGATCCCACGATCTCGGAAGCGTTGCAAGGAGGAGCCTGGACAGGTCTTGGATGGGAGACAGCTGCGAGTAGGTTACGGTTACAATGGCTGCGAGAAGGTTACGGATAGAGCAACCAACCAAGACCAACCGGGTGTTGTAGGCTTATTTTTGCTTTTTCGTTTTCTCTCCCACCACAAGAGGGCGATCAACTCAATGCAATCTTCCATTCACTCTTTTCTGAGGGTTATTCATTTATTTATTTTTTGTCCTTAAAGGCAAACACACTCATTATTATTCTCTCAAATCAAAATGCAAAGTCAATCTCATGTTTAAAGGGCTACTACAACTCATTTACTCACTAATCGCTTTTTAAACATTTCTGACTTATGCAATACGTCTCTTTAGATCCCTCATCTTTTTCTTATGAAAAATTTATAAAAAAGTGTAAAGCTTAAAATACCTCCATTTTAGGAACATTGACATCATACTGACCCCTAAAAGGATTTTTTTTTATTATTATTTGATTGTTTATTAAAAAAAATGTAATATGGGGTCTGGCTTTTATGCACATGCCAGCCGCCACATAATTAACCCTCACACTGATACCGGAGAAACTGACGGAAGCCAAGCACAGAGAGATGGACACAGGTTTCTTCAGGAAGGAAGAGATTCTTTATTGGATCACCGATCGGGACTCAGAGGGACTAATGTCACCAAAATACAGCAAGTTCTGAGCCCCGGACAATAGTGCAGGCTCCTTATATAGGCATATAACTCCTCCCATATTAAGCTCCACCCGCACATTCTCTTAACCAATCAACACAAATAAGAATTAACTTCCTGTTTGACCGCATGGCTTGTCCAGCACAATGGAGGAGGGGGAATACTATATCCTGTACTCTTGCACATGCCCCGTACACTACTGATCGTATCTTGCCTCGTGCAACCAACTGATCGATACGTCAGCATATGCACGTACACATGCCACGTGGTAATCTCGGCCTACTAAATTTATTTTTACAGAGATTCCACCACATTCCCCCCTTTGATGCCTCTTGATATTTTACAATTACTTGAGGCATCACTTAACCTTGGTTTGCATACACCGCAAGTTACCTTGAACCAGACCAGACTTATCTTATGATGTGAATCTTTTAACACTCATCTTCCTGCATTGGTTCTCCCTGATCTAAAGCCTTATACTTATAAATCGCCATTATCTGTGCAGCAGCCTTCCTCTCTGCTATACTTCCTATCAGGCTTTGCACAGACCTGACTACTAGGGGTATAAGACACGGCAGGAGTAGACACAACATTAAAATTAGTAGGACTCCACCTACCACTGCCTTAAGCCCTCCAAACCACTCATACCAGCTACCAAACCAACTACTTGGATTATACCCTTTCCATACCTGAGTAGGCACATGCGCTAGTTTAACCATATGGCTAGTAAGCTCAGCTATTGCTTGCCCTTCGTCATCTATTTGAAGACAGCAATTGCTTAGGTTAAACTTCCCACATACACCTCCCTCTACTGCCAAAAGGCAATCCAAGGCTAATCTATTTTGGTAGACTGCTGTCCTCATCCTGGTGTTATGCTTCGCTAGAAGATTGAGCGCCTGTGATGTCTCATTTGTGATAATCTCAACCACCGCCTGTAATCTTATAATACGGTTGAGCATATAAATAGGGGTTCTGTAACCAAAGGTACCATCCTCAGCCCACGTGGCTGGCCCATAATAATCTATGATACGCTGGGGAGGCCATTCATTATCTTCCCAGGTGCCTATCTCTATGGGTCCCCTTTTCTTCCTATGATTCACATCATACACTTTAACACCTAAAGTCTCACCTGTTTCAATCGGTAACAAGAAGAAGGATGGTTTGAGCATACCCAACACACATGCCCCTTCCCAGTCCTGTGGCAACTCCGAATAGGCTTTCTTACCACAGATCCAGTACAAATTTGCTGGGGCTCTCCAGGTAGATGTGATGGATAAATCAAACCACACATCCTTTAAATTGGCGTATCTAGCAAACGGGTTTGATGGTTCTGAGACATTTGAAGCCGACCACCAAGTTGTATTCTTTGTATCATCATCATAAGCTTTTTGCCCTAGACAAGTTAATTCTCCTACAGAAGTATTATACATTATTCCTTTCCTTGCTATGCAAACATAACCTATGATGGAGGTCTTTAATCTCCACTCAGATTTACCTCTAACACTCATATGATAATCGGCTTGTGTAGATATTAGTTGGTCAACTGCCTCAGAACCGGACATTACCTCCTTTGCTTCCCAAGGCCATTGGTCTCCCATGTTAGTACCTCCACACACATAGCAGTTGGTAACATTAAGACTACCGGCAATACTTTCGGCTAAATCGATGAACAGGTTTTTAGCATTATGGGGGATCTTATTATCTATACTCATCTCTTCATAAAAGGAATGGTATACTTGATGAGTTTGGGAGGATACCGTATCAGTCTCTATCCCTATAAACAATAATGTCCCAGGATCTAAACCCGTCCCGTATATCTGAAACCCAAATAAATTGCCATATTTGTCTAAGAATTTGTCGGGGTTATTTATAAGTATATGGATGGGATTACATTCCATAGACTTACAATATGGGCTAGTCGGCAACTTAGTCACTATCATGTCTTTATCTACTGTCTGTCCCCAAGTCGCCCACCCCACATAAGACCAATATGGGCAAAAGTTATAGTCTTTATTTGGGCATCTAGGACTTACATATTTATTTTTACTACTGGGACAAATATATTTATCATTAGACCCATACGTCCTCTCCCATCTAAGATCCCCACATACATTCCACGGCTTTCTACCACTTGATATCGCTTTACACGCATCAAATAGCAGAACACCCGAAGAATGTACGGATTCTAACACCGTCTTATTAATTAGGGTCCCCTGAGGATCTCCATTCCTAAGAGTCAACCAAATTGTACGAGGTTGATACTCTGGACTGAAGCACTTAGGTTCTCCTACTCCTAAATGGCACACACTATAGTCTATATTTAAGTATCTACATCTCGATACATCTCCTTTACACTCGTATTGTGAATGCCAAATTAGGGTTTGGGAAATATGGTTACCTGTTCTCGTAGTCTTAATGCATACCTCACAGCTAGGAGTGTCGGTACCTCTACCTTCCTGAATATAAAAACACATATAAATAAACACTATCAAAAGCACATCTTTCGCCGTCATCCTCAGTCTTCGTCCGTGCGATGGAGCCTCAGCTTCCAGGATGTGAGGGCTGCAGGGAATGGAGTTCTGCTCGTCTTCACAGGTGTCCCTTCGAGACTTTCCTGGCTTATACACTATGTGTTGGTAAGAGGACAGGCTTTATTATGGCCTTCTCACTCACACCTGTAACAATAAAATTTGTAATCCACACGATTCCTCGTTACTCCGACTGAGTAGTGCATTTTAACCGGATCTTGCAGGGATTCTCTGGATCTGCTGTAACTTGCCAAGAATCGACTGCTGCTGGCTTAACCCTGGAGTGATGTATCCACGGAGTCACTTCGGCTACTTTTATCGCTGTAGGGGTAGACAAAAGAACAACATAAGGACCTCTCCACTTGGGCCCTAACGGTACATTATTCCACTCTTTAATCCACACTTGATCTCCTGGATGATAACTATGAACAGGGGGATAAATATTCACAGGTAATCTATCTTGTACCCATTTCTGTACCTCCTCCATAGTCTTACCCAACTCTACAACCTGCTGCCGGGTAATTCCTTCTCCCAACTGACTCAAATCCCCCCTTAAGTTACCAAGTACGGGAGGTGGTCGCCCATACATAATTTCAAAGGAGAGAGGCCCATCCTTCTGGTAGGGGTACTGCGGATTCGCAATAGAGCTATGGGTAAGAGAACGTTCCACTTAAGTTGGGTTTCCTGACACATTTTAGCCAACTGGTTCTTTATAGTTCTATTCATTCTCTCTACCTTACCAGAACTCTGGGGTCTATATGCAGTATGAAGCCTCCACTTTATACCAAGCATATGAGTCAGTTGTTGTAGGCACTGATGAACAAAAGCTGGACCATTGTCCGATCCTATAGAACAGGGTAGTCCATATCGGGGTATTATTTCTCGTAGCAGGAATCTCACAACTTCTCCTGCTTTCTCTGTACGAGTAGGACATGCTTCTACCCAGCCTGAATAGGTGCACACAATTACCAGCAGGTAACGATGTCCACCCGATTTAGGCATCACTGTAAAGTCTATTTGTAGATCGGACATGGGGAGTCCCCCCATAAACTGGACTCCTGGTGGCTTTACTGGTCCTTGTCTTGCATTATTTTTAGCACACGTTACACATCTTCGTACAATGGCCTGAGTCAAGTTGGACAATCTTGGTATGTAGAAATGTTTTCTGAGAGATTCTTCAGTACTGTCTCTCCCAGAATGTGTCCCGTTGTGATAATTTTGGACAATTTCTACTGCTAGTGATGCTGGTATGACTATTCTTCCATCTTCTAGCTGATACCACTTGTTCTCCAGATACTTTCCCGGTTCGGTCTTTAACCACTCCTCTTCTTGAGCTGTATAAACTGGAGTCCATTGGGACAGTGGAGTTGGTATAAGAGCAGCTATATGCCCCACATACTCCTGTCTTCCTGATTCAGCAGCACGCTTAGCTGCACTATCTGCCATCCGATTTCCCTTGGTTACATCACCATCTCCTCTCAGATGCGCTCGACAATGTATGATACCGACTTCTTTCGGCTCCCACACTGCTTCCAATAGTTGTAGGATTTCAGCTGCGTATTTGATTTCTTTGCCTTCTGAATTCAGTAGTCCTCTTTCTTTATACAAAGCTCCGTGGGCATGAGTGGTTAAAAACGCATACTTGGAGTCCGTGTAGATATTCACTCTTAAACCTTCAGCCAATTGTAACGCTCGTGTTAGTGCTATTAATTCTGCCTTTTGTGCTGATGTTCCTTTCGCCAGTGGCCGAGCTTCTATCACCTTGTCTATTGTTGTTACTGCATATCCTGCATAGCGGATCCCTTCTTTCACATAACTACTGCCGTCGGTATAATATTGAACATCGGGGTTCTGGATGGGAAAATCACGAAGATCTGGTCTACTTGAGAATACTTCATCCATTACTTCCAAACAATCATGTTGACTTTCAGTAGGTTGTGGCAAAAGGGTAGCTGGATTTAAGGTGTTTACAGTCTCTAAATGCACTCTTGGGTTTTCACACAACATTGCTTGATACTTGGTCATACGGCTATTACTGAACCAATGATTTCCTTTGTAATCCAACAACGTCTGTACTGCATGTGGGACTCGTACATAAAGTTCTTGACCCAGAGTGAGTTTATCGGCTTCAGCTACTAGCAGGGCGGCTGCAGCTACTGCTCTTAGACAAGGTGGAAGTCCGCTGGCCACTGCATCCAATTGTTTAGACATGTAGGCAACAGGTCTTTGCCATGATCCCAAGTACTGTGTCAATACTCCCACAGCCATTCTTCTTTGCTCGTGTACATATAAGTAGAATGGTCGTGTGTGATCAGGTAGACCTAATGCTGGGGCACTCATCAAAGCCTTCTTCACATCTTCAAATGCCGTTTGCTGTTCTTGGGTCCATAAGAAGGGGTCGTGCTCTGTACCTTTGATAGCTGCGTACAGAGGTTTTGCTAGTATCGCATAGCTGGGAATCCATATCCTACAGAAGCCTGCTGCCCCCAAGAATTCTCGCACTTGTCTTCTATTCTTGGGTATTGGTATTTGGCAGACAGCTTCTTTTCTCTCTGGCCCCATAATTCTTTGACCTTCAGAGATATGGAATCCCAGATACTTGACAGTTGGCAAACACAACTGAGCCTTCTTTCTAGACACCTTGTATCCTGCCTTCCAGAGAATGTGTAGTAGATCGTGCGTTGCTTGCTGACAGATTTCTTTTGTAACTGCTGCTATCAACAAGTCATCTACATATTGTAACAAGACACACTCTCCTGGGATGGACTCAAAATCCAGTAGATCTTGACTTAGGGCTGAACCAAATAGGGTAGGTGAATTTTTAAACCCTTGGGGTAGTCTTGTCCAAGTCATTTGGCGTTTTGAGCCCGTTACAGCGTTCTCCCATTGGAAAGCGAAAATACATTGACTTTCTGCGGCAATTCGGAGGCAAAAGAAGGCATCTTTGAGATCTAAGACTGTGAAGTAAGTAGCCCCGCCCGGAATTAAAGCAAGCAGGTTATATGGATTGGGTACAACTGGATGAATACTAACAACCGCATCATTGACTGCTCTCAAGTCCTGCACAGGTCGATACTCATCTGTACCGGGCTTTTGAACAGGCAGCAATGGGGTGTTCCAGGGGGAAGTACAGAATTTTAGGATACCATACCGTATGAACTTATCCAGATAGGATTGGATGTTCTTCTTAGCCTTCTGCGGGATGTGGTATTGTCTTAGGCTTACTGGATAAACCCCAAGTTTCAGTTCAATTTTTATAGGTGGAATATTGCGGGCCAGTCCTGGTGGGTTGTTCTCTGCCTAAACTCCTGGTATGTTAAATAATGTCTCATCACTCCTAGGGTTTTGGCTGGTCAACACTGTATAAAGTCGCCACTCTTCTTCCTTTGGTACAGATAATGTCATGATACCTGAAGGTCCATTAAACTTTAAAGATGTTGTTCCATTTGGTAGGAACGTAATCTGCGCTTGTAATTTTGACAGCATATCACGTCCCAGCAATTGGACTGGACATTCAGGCATATAAAGGAATTGATGTTTGATTACGTGGCCTCCCAATGTACAGAGTCGACTTTTAAGAACCGGTCTTTCAGCACTTCTTCCAGTTGCTCCTATCACAGTAATAGTCCTTCCAGATGGAGGAGCAACTAGATTAGTCACCACTGAATGTTCAGCACCAGTGTCGATCATGAACGCACTCCTTTTTCCCCCTATTGATACATCGACCATAGGCTCCGCTCGACCAAGGGGGATGGAGCCCGGTCGGTATCAATAGTCCTCCATGACCGTGTCAGCCAATCCTACGAAGTCCCTACCTTCTCTATCGCGGGACCTTTGCGCTGCTGGAATATACCTGTCTTCCCTAACACTTCCTCTGTTCCCATTACTCCCTCTATAACCATTACTCCCTCCGGGGCCTCCTCTACCTCTCGCTCTGCCTCTAAAGTTTCCGTAGCCTGCCCTGGGTTGGTCTCTCTCGTACTGCTCTCTTTGCGGACATTCGTTCCTCCAATGCCCTTCTTCCTTGCAATACGCGCACTGATCCCTACTCAAAGGCTCCCTACTCCATCTATTATTGCCTCTATCTGGGCCCCGTTTATCTACGCCTGCGATCGCTACCGCTAGCATATCAGCCTTTTTACGCATCTTGCGCTCCTCCTCTTTCTTGCTTTCTGTTTCCCTATTCATATAAACCTTATTCGCTACCTCCATTAGTTGGGTGATTGACATACCTGCAAACCCTTCTAACTTTTGTAGCTTGCGCTTAATATCTCCGTAAGCTTGGCTGACAAAGGCGGAGTTCACCATTCGGGAGTTATCTGCGTCTTCCGGATTAAAGGGGGTATACAAGCGGTATGCCTCCAATAATCGGTCATAAAAGACACTGGGCGCTTCATCGCTTTTCTGAATCACCTCAACTGTCTTCGACATGTTAATAGCTTTCTTTCCTCCGGCTTTCATGCCAGCAATTATAGCGTCTCTATAGGCTCTGAGTTGAACCATATCAGCACCATTTACGTTCCAATCGGGATCGGTGTTGGGATAATGTGTTGCGGCCCATGCTGATGGATTGGCTTGGTTTAAAGTACGGGCTTTATCTTCTAATGCTTTAATGGCTGCTTGATTTATTCTTGTCCTTTCCTCATTGTTAAATAAAGTCATTAATAACTGCTGGCAATCAGCCCATGTCGGGTTATGTGTCTGTACTATTGAGGTGAACAGATCAGTCATAGCTTGTGGTTTCTCGGTATACGAGGAATTGTGGGTCTTCCAATTTAAAAGATCGGTTGTAGTAAATGGGACATATACGAAGACAGGGTCAGCATGTGCCATTTGGCCTGCGGCATCGATATAGGCTGACCCGGGATTCAGACGAAGAGGCATCTGATAGTGTCTTAATTGTTGGGCACCGGTCAACTGTCGGGTCTGTATGGGGCTACGTGGAGGGGCGTCAGTCATGGGTTCCAGTCGGGGAGAAATAGGATATGGGGATGTGGGAGCTTGGTTTTGGGAAAAGGTGGTAAATAAAACACTTCGAGCCGAGCTAGATGAAGCTTGACCGGAAGTCTGAAGTGGCGCCAAATCAGGATATTCGTTTTTAATGGGGGTTGGTTCTGGTTCCGGAAGGGGAGATTTAGTACGAGGGGGGGTGGATCCTGTACTGGAGGAGGAAGCGGAAGTGGATGGGGGTAATGAGGGGAGGGCTGCAGGACTTCCTGCGTTTGCGTCACTTCTTCTTAACGGAAAGTAAGGGGGCGGCAAAGGGATCTCGGACTCAGGGGGCGTGTCCAAAATGGGCCTAACACCAATCCTAGTGGACGAACAAGTCCTAGCTACCATGAGGCGACATTGCTCCTCGTGGCATGTCCGGAACCATTTTGGCGAGTCATTTACGGCCTGTCTCCAACAGTCAATATAAGGAAACTGGCCGTAAAGTTCAGGCCTACCTGATACAGCCACGTGTAAGCGCTGTACCAGAGTTGGATCCAAACTGCCACGTGGCGGCCATGCCGCAACCAAAGTAGGCCACTCCCTAGTACACAAAGTGACCAAACGTACAGGAGACATTTTAACCCCAAAATCACAAGTTTTGAATCCCTTTTTAAAATTCTTCACCATACAACCTAAGGGATCCGGGATCGTTGACTGCGACGCACCCATACTTAACAATGGAACGTCGTCGACAACGAATACTATACACGCGTACTATTCAACAGTCACACCCGTTTCCTCTGGCAACAGCACCACGTGGTACGGTTACCAAGTGAAACGTACACAATAACACAATAAACACTCAGGGAATTCCCGTACACGCACAGCTGTTACACCAGTCACTATATAATCAATATTATGCCCTTTGGCGTAACTATACAGTCACCCACGCTATAATTCTCTATATACGAATTACCCGTCTATAACACACCCCAGTAACATCGTCTTTTACAAATAGCGGTTACAGTACGGTTAGCATAGGTCAAAGCACAAGTTAAGGTCACAATACAATTATTAGTGGTTATGGTGTTAAACATGCAATGGACGACAATGATTAGTACTTATATACAGTGTCAGTAAATATACAGGGTTATGGTACCGTGCACTATAATACAGCAACACACTATTAACACTCTCGCTAGACGGCTGAGCTCGCGCTATCTAACAAGATATACACTTTACTAAACAATCGTTAACACATTTACAATTCCCAACTAAACTATTGGCCAGTACCTTGATGGACTACCTAAAACTATATACACCCGTTTTGGTTAGCCACACTGCCCAATCACCACATATATAGCGAGCTAGAGAACCGAATTTACACAGGCGCCTCTTAGTCGCACTATCAAAAGTCTAGTGGGTTCCAAATTTACACGCCTTCCCACTTAGCCCAGATAGGATGAGAACTAGCGAACCGAATTTACACAGGCGCCGCTTAGTCTCCCGGTCCCTCCGACCTAGCGAACGTAATATACACCCTAGAACGCTAGTCTAGACAAGACACCGGTGTCCGGCTAGGGCTATTTACACCAGGACCCCGCCTGACTAACCAAATCAAACGGTCTGACTAAAGAGCGTTCGATCGAGCGGTGCGCCTTCGCTCCTTCCCTCCGACAGAGGGGGCAGATACACAGATTCAAAACCCCTTTGGGCCTACCGCACAATCGGTATACCCCTAGTGGGTCCTGCCGTCTAAAACAGCAGTTGTCTTACCTCCTCGTTCCTGAACCTGAGTTCACACTCATCGACGGGGACACCCCAGCACTTCTCACGTAGAGGCCGATGATCTCCTGGACAACAGACCAGTGGCGCCGAGACGAAGGGAGGTCCACGCAGAAGTTCAGGGGTGCAGCCGTAGAGAACGTGGGCAAAGATAGACCGTCTCACGCCTCTGCCTCTCAGCTACCGTTGAACGATGAGCTTCCCGGCCAATGCACCAAATGATACCGGAGAAACTGACGGAAGCCAAGCACAGAGAGATGGACACAGGTTTCTTCAGGAAGGAAGAGATTCTTTATTGGATCACCGATCGGGACTCAGAGGGACTAATGTCACCAAAATACAGCAAGTTCTGAGCCCCGGACAATAGTGCAGGCTCCTTATATAGGCATATAACTCCTCCCATATTAAGCTCCACCCGCACATTCTCTTAACCAATCAACACAAATAAGAATTAACTTCCTGTTTGACCGCATGGCTTGTCCAGCACAATGGAGGAGGGGGAATACTATATCCTGTACTCTTGCACATGCTCCGTACACTACTGATCGTATCTTGCCTCGTGCAACCAACTGATCGATACGTCAGCATATGCACGTACACATGCCACGTGGTAATCTCGGCCTACTAAATTTATTTTTACAGAGATTCCACCACAACACCACCAAGGATTTAATAATTTGCTCACTGACTGATAGCAACGCTAGCAGACAAACAGTTATCAGACTTTTAAAAAAAATCTTGTCAGGATTTAAAGGGACTCACCCAACACATAACCACTCCCACACACATACACAACCAATCACAAGCATCCCTACATGTGCCCTTGTACGCTTAGCTTTGCTAGCTCCCCAGGGCCTCATACACTGCCAACTCTATATATATATATATTTACACAAATATACCTACGCATTAAAACACAGAGGGACACACACATAAACACACTGTCGTATACACACACATAAATACAAACAGAGACACACAAACACTGACACGTGCCCACATCTTGACACATGCGTACACTGACAAACAGATCCACACAGACATGTACATACCTTGACACAGATACATACACACACCTTGGCACCTACACACACAATCAGACATACACACACACGTGATCATTTTTATATTTGCAGCCACCCTCCTGTTATCATACATATAATCCAGGAGCGTGGCTTGCTTTGGAAATAACAAAATTAGCCAGAAACGTGGAAAGCGCTAAAAACATAACATGTAAAACAAACTTGTTAGTAAATATATACCAATAGAGCTGCAGTCACTCCTAAAATAGTGAAACAAAATACTAGGCCCACAAATAATGCACTGAAAATAATTCTAATCCAAATAAACAATTTATGCCAAAAAAGAAATCTGTGTAAAAAAATCAGCAAGAGAAAATATAGTGCAGGCCAGTGGCTTAACTACTTAACTACCACGGTTGCAACTGAGACCGAGCCTCTCACTCCAGGGGGCCTGGCTGCAACCGTGGGCCGCCATTACTTGGAGTGAGAGGCCCGGTATCAGTTGCAACCATGGTAATTAAGCCACTGGCCTGCACTATATTTTATCTTATTGATTTTTTTTACACAGATTTTGTTTTGGCATAAATTGTTTATTTGGATTAGAATTATTTTCAGTGCATTATTTTTGGGCCTAGTATTTTGCACAGACTGTGCTCCCCGCCAGTCACAACAAGTAGCGTGGTCAAGCAGTCCTCTACCAAGTCTGACAGGAAGTGCTCACTGAGAGAATGGGGACATGCAGCCAGCTCTGCCACGCTACAGCAGCGCAGGTACAGAGGGGAATGGGGTAGAGACACATGGAGGGAACTTGGGGGGGATTGACGTATGGAGGACAAAGGGAAAGTGAATTGACACATAAAGGGACGGAGGGATTGAGACATGGAGAGATTGACACATGGAGGGACGGGGGGATTGACACATGGAGGGACGGGGGGGGTGACACACTGAGGGACAGAGAAGATTGACACAGGGGGGGCGTGTCTTGGCCACCATCTTAGATGGCCACGTTTTAGAGAGGCTCCTGGACAAGGGGAGCAATTTCATTCACAAAGTGCTAATTTAACTGTGATGGATACATTTTACTTATAAATACTAATAGCTGATGACAGTCTTGACATGGAGACGCAAAGGAAAAACGAAAAATCCGTACCTGCAATGAAGAAATCGGGAGCAGGAGCTGCTGGGGTGAGTAAGGGTGCCCAGGCTCACTCCCCTGCCTCCAAGCCTGGCTCGCGGCTTGTTTCGCCGCTTAAAATCTCGTTGGTGGCGCCGGGGAAATCCCTCCCCACCTCCCTCCCGGTCTCCCATGCTAAATCGTATGCTTGTGCGGTCGCGACCCGCTCGCGGCATCCGGAGAGCGGCGGGACCGCGGCCGCACTAGCCGACACCTCTGTGTGCGGCTCAGAGTGCTCCGAGCACTCAGCATGCTCGGAGCACAGAGCTGTGTCTCCCGCGAGCGGCAAGGACCACCCAGCAAGCCGCTCGCGGTCTCAGCATAGAGCAGCCCGGTCACTCACTTACAAAAGTGACCGGGCTGCAAGTAAAGGGGAGGGTAATGTGAGGTCTCGCTCCCCATCGGGATCCTCGGCCTCCAGGTTGTCGGTCCCGGTGGGGGGGGGCTCTGCTATCCGACCCCAAACTTTTAAAGGCACAGTAAGGGCTATGGAAAGCCCAGAGGTTAATAATATGGAAATAGGAGCTGCAATGCTCCAAACAAGTACTTTCTCTGCACTACCACAGAGAAAGGATCATGATGCCACAACAAAGATGGCTGCCAGACCAGACATTGTATATTCCACTCCCAAGATGGCCACTGCCACCTCCAATATGGCTACCACCACATTTATGGCTGCGACTTACAATCCTAATATGCCACCTGAATTGGCGGATGATCTGCCACCATCAGCTGGCATGATAATACAACTCATTAAAGATTTGAGAGTCGATCTGAAAAACGACTTTAAGAAGGACTTTGACACTTTATATGGAGCCATGGAGGGCATTAATCAGCGGACGGAAATAATAGAGAATAGATTGCACTCTCAAGAGCAATCTCACCTGGACTTGGTTGAAACTGTAAAAGAGCTTCAGAAGCAAGTACACCAACAAGCGGAAAAGTTAGCGGACGCCGAGGATAGAAGTAGGCGTAATAACCTAAGGATCAGGGGGATCCCTGAAAATATAGACTCTCTGGAATTACAAAGTTATTTCCAGGCAATGGTGAAGTCAGCTCTACCAACTGCCAAAAATACGGATCTGCTATTGGACCGCATCCATAGATTGCCTAAACCCGGTAATGCGCCTGCGGCTGCACCCAAAGATGTGATAGTGAGATTTCACTATTACCACATTAAAGAGGAATTTCTGGGTGCAGTACGCACGTCAGGTCTCACGGGGGACTACAGCGGTATGAAGGTCTTCCAAGACTTCTCTGCCCAAACAATGAGGCGACGCAGAGAATTTCAACTTTTTACCGCGGATCTAAGACGAAGAGGGATAAGATATAGATGGGGATTCCCGGTCAAAGTCCTTTTCCGCATGGATGGCAGGAATTTTATCATCACGTCGCCTGAGGAAGGAATGGAACTCTTCCAATCCATGAATAGAAGTCAGGTATCGCCTCATAGACTCTCGCCATCTACTCCTCTGCAGGCCAGCAAGAGAAGCAAATTGGACACTTCCTGAGTTTCCAGTTCATAGAGCTACAGTCTTCATTTTCCACGGTCGCAAATCGTTCGACACTTCAAGTTAAGATGTTCTTCCTATCTTCACTAAGGATTTTCTTTTTATATATACACGTTTATTTTCATGATTTTTTATTTTTTTTTCTCTATTGATTTTTATGGCTTGGTTCTGAGAAAACTTTATCTCTGCAACAGGCTTTCGAGTCCTGCTCCAGTCTGGAGATTTAGCGGGATTACTTTGAATTTTGACTTGTTTCTCCTGGTTATGACTGCCCTTAGAATTTGCGCACCAATGATTATATGATATGCGACTTAACGGTTTCTATCAGAAACCGATTGGACCACTTAAATCTTTCCAAATTTTTACATTCAATATTATTTTATGGTCCCTTGGTTTTTTTTACACATCATTTCGTATTTAATTTTATTATTTTTTTATTGTTCTGTGATTTTTTATTTTTTTTAATTTTTTTTATTTATTGATTTTTTTTTTGTTTATTTATATTGCTCCCCTTGTATCCAGCAGCCTTCTCTCCCCCCAACCTGGGCCTAATACCCTGAGATGGAGAAACTTTTTTTGCTCTCCCTCATGGCCCTTTTTCACTGTTTGTTTGTTTCCCCTGATAGGGGTATATACCCAAGTTTTTTGTACCCCGTTGATATTTTTATTTTTCTATTTTCTTTGATCATCCATCCTTTAAAATTTGGTAGAAATGTTTCCAGACCACGAATCACAGAAATGCCTCATACAAAAATGCATATTATGTGGCATCAGCGACTTGCACAAATTTGTTTATTTATTCCTGTACACACATGTACACATCTTGAGTTTGTTGTGACGTTATTGTTGGATGTTTCTTTATTGGAAGGCGGCTGTTCGGACTCTCACAAAGTTGAATATAGTCAAGCACTGTATGTATAGTTGAGGGAGCTCTGTATGTATAGTGCAGGGAGCTCTGTAAGGGAGCTCTGTATGTATAGTGCAGGGAGCTCTGCATGAGGGAGCCCATATATAGTGCAGGGAGCTCTGTATGTATAGTGCAGGGAGCTCTGTATGATGGAGATCTGTATGTATAGTGCAGGGAGCTCTGCATGAGGGAGCCCATATATAGTGCAGGGAGCTCTGTATGTATAGTGCAGGGAGCTCGGTAGCCAGGCAGTAAAGGTGGGCTAGTGTTGAAGATGCAGAGTAATAAATGTGAATACAAGTAGGATCCAGTTGTATTAAAATAAAATAAGAAGAGCGAAAAGAAAGTGTTTGGAGTTTTGAGGATGTGAATGAGAATCCGTGACTAAGAAGATGGAGTGAATGTGAGAGAATGTATGCAAAGGAAATGTATTGTATGAAGAAGTCCATGTGTAGCGCAGGGAGCTCTGTGAGGGAGCCCATGTATAGAGCAGGGAGCTCTGTGAGGGAGCCCATGTATAGAGCAGGGAGCTCTGTGAGGGAGCCCATGTATAGTGCAGGGAGCTCTGTATGAGGGAGCCCATATATAGTGCCGGGAGCTCTGTGTGTATAGTGCAAGGAACTATGTGTGGGGAATTCATGTATACTTTAGAGAGCTCAGTATGAGGGAGCCCATCTATAGTGCAGTTGGCTCTGTATGTATAGTGCAGGAAGCTCAGCTCTGCATGAGCTCATGTATGGCTCTGTATGTTGAAGCCTATGCATAGTGCAGGCATGGAGCTCTGTGTGAAGGAGCCCATGTATAGTTCAGGGAGCTCTGTGTGAGGGAGCTTTGTATGTATAGTGTAGAGAGCTCTGGATTATGGAGGCTTTATGTATATTGCAGGGAGCTCTGTATGTATAGTACAGGGAGCTCTGTATGATGGAGCTCTTTATGTATAGTTCAGGGAGCTCTATATGATGGAGCTCTGTGTGTATAGTGCAGGGAGCTCTGTATATATAGTTCAGGGAGCTCTGTAGATGGAGCTCTGTATGTATAGTGCAGTGAGCTCTGTAGATGGAGCTCTGTATGTATAGTGTAGGGAGCTCTGTATGTATAGCTCAGGGAGCTCTGTATGATGGAGCTCTGTATGTATAGTGCAGGGAGCTCTGTATGATGGAGCTCTATATGAGGGAGCTCTGTATGTATAGTGCAGTGAGCTCTGTAGATGGAGCTATGTATGTATAGTGTAGGGAGCTCTGTATGTATAGTGCAGGGAGCTCTGTATGATGGAGCTCTGTATATATAGTGTAGGGAGCTCTGTATGTATAGTGCAGGGAGCTCTGTATGATGGAGCTCTGTATGTATAGTGCAGGGAGCTCGGTAGCCAGGCAGTAAAGCTGGGCTAGTGTTGAAGAGGCAGAGTAATAAATGTGAATAAAAGCAGGCTCGAGTTGTGTTAAAATAAAATAAGAAGAGCTAAAAGAAAGTGAGTTTGGAGGATGTGAATGAGAATCCGTGAATAAGAAGATGGAGTGAATGTGAGAGAATGAGCTCCATTTGAGAAGCACATTGATTGCTTGAAAGAAGCTCCAATGTGAAGCTCTGTGTGAGCAGTGAGTGGAAGCAGAAGCCAGTGCTGAGGGAGCCTGGGAGCAGGATAAGAGGAGCTTTGTCGAGCTGCACTTCCGGCCTACGGCTGTAGCTCCGTGAATCTGCCCGATCCCACGATCTCGGAAGCGTTGCAAGGAGGAGCCTGGACAGGTCTTGGATGGGAGACAGCTGCGAGTAGGTTACGGTTACAATGGCTGCGAGAAGGTTACGGATAGAGCAACCAACCAAGACCAACCGGGTGTTGTAGGCTTATTTTTGCTTTTTCGTTTTCTCTCCCACCACAAGAGGGCGATCAACTCAATGCAATCTTCCATTCACTCTTTTCTGAGGGTTATTCATTTATTTATTTTTTGTCCTTAAAGGCAAACACACTCATTATTATTCTCTCAAATCAAAATGCAAAGTCAATCTCATGTTTAAAGGGCTACTACAACTCATTTACTCACTAATCGCTTTTTAAACATTTCTGACTTATGCAATACGTCTCTTTAGATCCCTCATCTTTTTCTTATGAAAAATTTATAAAAAAGTGTAAAGCTTAAAATACCTCCATTTTAGGAACATTGACATCATACTGACCCCTAAAAGGATTTTTTTTTTTATTATTTGATTGTTTATTAAAAAAAATGTAATATGGGGTCTGGCTTTTATGCACATGCCAGCCGCCACATAATTAACCCTCACACCACCAAGGATTTAATAATTTGCTCACTGACTGATAGCAACGCTAGCAGACAAACAGTTATCAGACTTTTAAAAAAAATCTTGTCAGGATTTAAAGGGACTCACCCAACACATAACCACTCCCACACACATACACAACCAATCACAAGCATCCCTACATGTGCCCTTGTACGCTTAGCTTTGCTAGCTCCCCAGGGCCTCATACACTGCCAACTCTATATATATATATATTTACACAAATATACCTACGCATTAAAACACAGAGGGACACACACATAAACACACTGTTGTATACACACACATAAATACAAACAGAGACACACAAACACTGACACGTGCCCACATCTTGACACATGCGTACACTGACAAACAGATCCACACAGACATGTACATACCTTGACACAGATACATACACACACCTTGGCACCTACACACACAATCAGACATACACACACACGTGATCATTTTTATATTTGCAGCCACCCTCCTGTTATCATACATATAATCCAGGAGCGTGGCTTGCTTTGGAAATAACAAAATTAGCCAGAAACGTGGAAAGCGCTAAAAACATAACATGTAAAACAAACTTGTTAGTAAATATATACCAATAGAGCTGCAGTCACTCCTAAAATAGTGAAACAAAATACTAGGCCCACAAATAATGCACTGAAAATAATTCTAATCCAAATAAACAATTTATGCCAAAAAAGAAATCTGTGTAAAAAAATCAGCAAGAGAAAATATAGTGCAGGCCAGTGGCTTAACTACTTAACTACCACGGTTGCAACTGAGACCGAGCCTCTCACTCCAGGGGGCCTGGCTGCAACCGTGGGCCGCCATTACTTGGAGTGAGAGGCCCGGTATCAGTTGCAACCATGGTAATTAAGCCACTGGCCTGCACTATATTTTATCTTATTGATTTTTTTTACACAGATTTTGTTTTGGCATAAATTGTTTATTTGGATTAGAATTATTTTCAGTGCATTATTTTTGGGCCTAGTATTTTGCACAGACTGTGCTCCCCGCCAGTCACAACAAGTAGCGTGGTCAAGCAGTCCTCTACCAAGTCTGACAGGAAGTGCTCACTGAGAGAATGGGGACATGCAGCCAGCTCTGCCACGCTACAGCAGCGCAGGTACAGAGGGGAATGGGGTAGAGACACATGGAGGGAACTTGGGGGGGATTGACGTATGGAGGACAAAGGGAAAGTGAATTGACACATAAAGGGACGGAGGGATTGAGACATGGAGAGATTGACACATGGAGGGACGGGGGGATTGACACATGGAGGGACGGGGGGGGGGTGACACACTGAGGGACAGAGAAGATTGACACAGGGGGGGCGTGTCTTGGCCACCATCTTAGATGGCCACGTTTTAGAGAGGCTCCTGGACAAGTGGGGCAATTTCATTCACAAAGTGCTAATTTAACTGTGATGGATACATTTTACTTATAAATACTAATAGCTGATGACAGTCTTGACATGGAGACGCAAAGGTAAAACGAAAAATCCGTACCTGCAATGAAGAAATCGGGAGCAGGAGCTGCTGGGGTGAGTAAGGGTGCCCAGGCTCACTCCCCTGCCTCCAAGCCTGGCTCGCGGCTTGTTTCGCCGCTTAAAATCTCGTTGGTGGCGCCGGGGAAATCCCTCCCCACCTCCCTCCCGGTCTCCCATGCTAAATCGTATGCTTGTGCGGTCGCGACCCGCTCGCGGCATCCGGAGAGCGGCGGGACCGCGGCCGCACTAGCCGACACCTCTGTGTGCGGCTCAGAGTGCTCCGAGCACTCAGCATGCTCGGAGCACAGAGCTGTGTCTCCCGCGAGCGGCAAGGACCACCCAGCAAGCCGCTCGCGGTCTCAGCATAGAGCAGCCCGGTCACTCACTTACAAAAGTGACCGGGCTGCAAGTAAAGGGGAGGGTAATGTGAGGTCTCGCTCCCCATCGGGATCCTCGGCCTCCAGGTTGTCGGTCCCGGTGGGGGGGGCTCTGCTATCCGACCCCAAACTTTTAAAGGCACAGTAAGGGCTATGGAAAGCCCAGAGGTTAATAATATGGAAATAGGAGCTGCAATGCTCCAAACAAGTACTTTCTCTGCACTACCACAGAGAAAGGATCATGATGCCACAACAAAGATGGCTGCCAGACCAGACATTGTATATTCCACTCCCAAGATGGCCACTGCCACCTCCAATATGGCTACCACCACATTTATGGCTGCGACTTACAATCCTAATATGCCACCTGAATTGGCGGATGATCTGCCACCATCAGCTGGCATGATAATACAACTCATTAAAGATTTGAGAGTCGATCTGAAAAACGACTTTAAGAAGGACTTTGACACTTTATATGGAGCCATGGAGGGCATTAATCAGCGGACGGAAATAATAGAGAATAGATTGCACTCTCAAGAGCAATCTCACCTGGACTTGGTTGAAACTGTAAAAGAGCTTCAGAAGCAAGTACACCAACAAGCGGAAAAGTTAGCGGACGCCGAGGATAGAAGTAGGCGTAATAACCTAAGGATCAGGGGGATCCCTGAAAATATAGACTCTCTGGAATTACAAAGTTATTTCCAGGCAATGGTGAAGTCAGCTCTACCAACTGCCAAAAATACGGATCTGCTATTGGACCGCATCCATAGATTGCCTAAACCCGGTAATGCGCCTGCGGCTGCACCCAAAGATGTGATAGTGAGATTTCACTATTACCACATTAAAGAGGAATTTCTGGGTGCAGTACGCACGTCAGGTCTCACGGGGGACTACAGCGGTATGAAGGTCTTCCAAGACTTCTCTGCCCAAACAATGAGGCGACGCAGAGAATTTCAACTTTTTACCGCGGATCTAAGACGAAGAGGGATAAGATATAGATGGGGATTCCCGGTCAAAGTCCTTTTCCGCATGGATGGCAGGAATTTTATCATCACGTCGCCTGAGGAAGGAATGGAACTCTTCCAATCCATGAATAGAAGTCAGGTATCGCCTCATAGACTCTCGCCATCTACTCCTCTGCAGGCCAGCAAGAGAAGCAAATCGGACACTTCCTGAGTTTCCAGTTCATAGAGCTACAGTCTTCATTTTCCACGGTCGCAAATCGTTCGACACTTCAAGTTAAGATGTTCTTCCTATCTTCACTAAGGATTTTCTTTTTATATATACACGTTTATTTTCATGATTTTTTATTTTTTTTTCTCTATTGATTTTTATGGCTTGGTTCTGAGAAAACTTTATCTCTGCAACAGGCTTTCGAGTCCTGCTCCAGTCTGGAGATTTAGCGGGATTACTTTGAATTTTGACTTGTTTCTCCTGGTTATGACTGCCCTTAGAATTTGCGCACCAATGATTATATGATATGCGACTTAACGGTTTCTATCAGAAACCGATTGGACCACTTAAATCTTTCCAAATTTTTACATTCAATATTATTTTATGGTCCCTTGGTTTTTTTTACACATCATTTCGTATTTAATTTTATTATTTTTTTATTGTTCTGTGATTTTTTATTTTTTTTTATTTTTTTTATTTATTGATTTTTTTTTTGTTTATTTATATTGCTCCCCTTGTATCCAGCAGCCTTCTCTCCCCCCAACCTGGGCCTAATACCCTGAGATGGAGAAACTTTTTTTGCTCTCCCTCATGGCCCTTTTTCACTGTTTGTTTGTTTCCCCTGATAGGGGTATATACCCAAGTTTTTTGTACCCCGTTGATATTTTTATTTTTCTATTTTCTTTGATCATCCATCCTTTAAAATTTGGTAGAAATGTTTCCAGACCACGAATCACAGAAATGCCTCATACAAAAATGCATATTATGTGGCATCAGCGACTTGCACAAATTTGTTTATTTATTCCTGTACACACATGTACACATCTTGAGTTTGTTGTGACGTTATTGTTGGATGTTTCTATATTGGAAGGCGGCTGTTCGGACTCTCACAAAGTTGAATATTCCTTTACTCTTTATCAAGCATTGCTGTTCCATAAATTATGGTTTTAAAATATATGTCATTTAATGTGAGAGGCCTGAACACCGCCCACAAAAGACGCTTACTATTCAAAGAAGCAAAATCCAACAAATCAGATGTCATCTGTGTACAGGAAACGAATTTTAAAAATGATAAAACACATAAGATTATGTCAAAGCTTTTCCCAGTCCAATATCATAGCACTTATAAATCCAAGTCTAGAGGTACAGATTTTCTTCCACAGGAATGTAGCATGTTCAACGAACAAAGTAATGACGGATGATGACGGGAGGTATTTAATATGGATAGGTTCACTTAACACTATTGAATATACCATAGTGAACGTGTATTTTCCCAACACCGGTCAGTTGCAGTTCTTTAGGAAATTGATGGACTTAGTGGGTGAGAATGTGAGAGGCAGCTTGGTAATGTGTGGCGATACGAATTTTGTTATGGACGGTGAATTGGATAACGCTAGGGAAGACAATGATCAACAACATAGAGGAGACAGCGACAGATTAGCTAACAAATGTTCCAGATACATGATTGAATGTGGTTTATATGATTCCTGGAGACTGATGCATGAGAATGAAAGAGATTTTACGTATTATTCTGTATCTAAAAATATGTATTCCAGGCTGGACAGGTTTATGGTCCAGAGCGCTTTAATCCCGCACATCTTGAAATCTGATATCTTAGACATTAACTGGTCTGACCATGCTCCAATCATAATGCATATTGACGAAATTGTTTCCTCAGCCCCGAATAGATCCTGGAAGTTAGGCGATTATTTATTAAACGATGTTGTAAACAGATCATTGGCGGAGAAAGCCTTGAGCGATTACTTTTTGGAAAATGCCTCACCAGAGGTTCCTGGCGAGGTGTCTTGGAATGCGCATAAGGCTGTATTAAGAGGTCATTTTATTTCTAGAGCGTCTCACCTGAAGAAACTTAATAGCAATAATTTAAGAACATTGGAAAAAGAATTGTACAATTTGAATCAGGCTAATAAATTTGGTCCCTCGTCTTCCCTATCAGCAATGATAGGAGAAATTAAGGCTAAAATTAACAAAATTAATTTAGATCGTACATCTCTTATGGTGCGACGTCTCAGGAAAACATTTTACTTAAAAGGCAACAGGGCCTCTACTCTTTTGGCATCCAAACTCCGGCATGTGAATGCACAATCAAAAATAGCGTATTTACTTGATGATCAGGGGCGAAAAGTGTTTCATCCTACTAAAATCAGTGACATGTTTGCAGAGTATTATAGTAAACTTTATAATTTAGAATGTGATTCGAACCTTACCCAGCCTTCTGCAACAACCATTGATACATTTTTAGACAGAGTGACATTGCCTCGGCTGTCTCTAGGACACTTAGAAAGCTTAGAATGTGAAATATCAGCGAAAGAGATAGCTGAGGCGATCAAACTTATGCCATCCGGAAAAGCCCCTGGTCCCGATGGATTCACTATTTTATATTATAAAACTTTTCAAGAAATTTTAATTCCCCATATGACCAAATTATTCAATTCCTATAAGTCCGGGGGAACGATGCCAGAGGAGTCCTTGTGCGCACGAATAGTCACCTTGCCAAAACCGGGAAAAACTCCTGATAGATGCCACAATTTTAGACCCATTTCCCTAATCAATAATGACTCAAAGATTTATTCTAAAGTTCTCGCAAATAGATTAACCAAATTAATCCCATTGCTAATAAATAAGGATCAAGTGGGTTTTGTAAAGGATAGACAGGCGCCCGACGGGACTAGAAGATTCATAAACTTGATTCAGCACATCAATATGACCAAAACGCCTTCATTGCTTCTATCTCTAGACGCAGAGAAGGCGTTTGACAGGATACATTGGGGATATTTATGGAGAACGTTAGAAAGATTCAACATACCATCATCTTTTATCACAGCAATTAAGGCGCTATATTGTGCACCTTCCGCCCATGTCTCAGCTTCCGGTTTCACATCTAAAACGTTTTCTCTAACCAATGGAACGAGACAGGGGTGCCCTTTATCTCCAATTCTATTTGTTTTAGCAATAGAACCCCTGGCTGAACTAATTAGAACAACCCCACAAATTGCAGGAATTGTTGTTAAAGAATCCGCTCACAAAATTGGCCTGTTTGCAGATGACATAATTCTAGCTGTCAAACACCCAAAAGAATCTTTGAGCCACCTAAAAGACATTTTAACTCAATTTGGCGAGGTATCGTACTACAAATTAAATGGGTCTAAGTCTCAGGCCCTCCCATTTCATTTAAAAAATTCGGAAACCATTGCCCTTAAGAAATTATATTTATTTGATTGGAGAGCTGACTACATGGAATACCTTGGCATTAATTTATGCAAAAATTTGGTAAATATGCATAATCACAACTTGAGGAAAGCATGGTCGGACCTACAAAAGGAGATGGAGAGATGGGGCGGAATGGAACTTTCCTGGCTGGGGAGGGTCGCATCTGTTAAAATGACGATACTACCAAAAATTCTATATTTTTTTAGGACCATCCCTTTGTCCATCCCATTATCATTTTTTAATAAAGTTCATTCGACAATGATGAAGTTCATCTGGGGGAATAAGCCTGCTCGTGTGAAGCTCACTTCCTTGCAGCAACACAAATCGAATGGCGGTATCGGTGTTCCCGATGTCCGCAAATATTATTTCGCCACTAACGCTGCAGTGGCTGTGAGATTTAATAATCAGGTTGATAAACCCAGATGGATGGAAATAGAAGAATCAAAAATCTTACCGGTTAGATTGTCAGAATTACCCTGGTTAAATTCTAAGAAAAGACCTGGAATTACAAAGTTATTTTTATCCACCAAGACTACACTTAAGGCCTGGGATATTGTTTTTAAAAATGATCATTCTCCCAGCTTATATAGAGCAATGCCTATTGAGTTATTGAAAGATTATATCCCATCCTTAAAAATAGAACTGTTGAAGGAATGCTCTATAACTAATCTTGACAATTTTTTTCACGGCAATGCTATTCTTTCTTTGGAAAAATTGAAACTTAAGTATGGATTAACGAATGTATGTGAGTTGGATTGTAAGGTAATCATTGACAAATTGAAAGAACTATATAAGGTACCTGAAACAGATAAAAACTATAAAACGCTTGAGATGTCTCCATTAGAGAAAGCTTTTTTATGCAGCCCCACTAGTAAAGGCATGATATCCTTATGCTACTCGTTTTATAACGCCAAGCCCCTAGTTAAATTAAAACACATGTTGTCATGGGAGACGGAGTGGGGTGCCCAGTACGATCTAGAAGAATGGTTCGGTTTTTTTAAAGCTTTAAAAGGTATTTCGTATTGCACCGACCACTTTGAAAATCATTATAAAATTTTATATCGTTGGTACCTGGCCCCGTCTAGATTGCACAACATGAATAATATGTATTCTGACCGGTGTTGGAGGGATTGTGGGGGTGTGGGCAATATGGCCCATATCTGGTGGTTCTGTCCTAAATTAACTAAATATTGGAAATTGATTCACAACCTAATTATTAAAGTGGACAGGACCATTAGCATTTTAACCTCGGAACTAGCCTTATTTAAAAAACTCCCGGAGTCCATTAATAGATCAGACAAAATAATCATAGGTCACATTTTGATCGCTGCTACATCCTGTTTACCTAGACATTGGAAGTCCCAAGATGTGCCATCTATCAGGGAAGTTTTTAATTTGATTCTAGAAAACAAGGCACACGAATTATCCCATAGAGCTCATATGCGTGGTTTCCCAATATTAAAATATAATTGGGATAAGTGGGAAGAAAAAATCAAAGCAGCATATGGTCTTTGACATATTGTTATTAAAGTGCATTGATGTAAAAACATATTTTTTTTTATTTTTTTTTTTGCCATATACACTGTTATGCCTATTTTAATACTGGATGGTTATTCTCTTCCATTTCCAAGTTCCCCTTCCCTTCCTACCCCCAAATACAATGTTTATATTCTTGTTGTTATACAAATATGTAAAACTTTAATAAAAAATATTTGAAAAGAAGATTGACACAGTGGGACTATGGGAGTATTGACACATGGAGGGACAAGACGAGGAATTGAGACACATGGAAGAAACTGGGTAATGGAGGGAGGTGAATTTACATATTTAGAGGGGTATTGACACATGGAGGGACTGGGGGATATTGACACATGGAGGTACAAGAGGGGGAATTGAGACACATGGAAGGGACAGGAGGGGATTGAGACACAATTGCGACACATGGAGGGACTAGGGGAGAATTGACACATGGAAGGTACTGGGGGGTTTTGACACACGGAAGGGACTGTGGGGGAAATTGATACATGGAAGGGGCGGAGGGAATTGAGACACATGGGACGGGGTGGGGTTGAGACACATGGAGGGACTGGGGTTAATTGAGACACATGGGGAGACTTGGGTGGGGTTCAGACACATGGAGGGACAGAGGGAATTTTGGCACATGGGAGGGACTGGGTGTGAAATTAACATCTGGAAGGGACTAGGGAGATTGAGACACATAGAAGGGCTGGGTGGGAATAAGACCCATGGGAGGGGCCGGGTAATTAGATGTTTAGGTGGCAATGAAATCCTTCTTCAGCATCCATTGTATATGAAACACAACCAGGCCCCAATGGCACAGTATTAAAAATAGCTTTTATTGACACGAGATAAAATCTGCTTACTTTGAGTAAAAGTGGGTTTGCCAAGCAAAAATCCCACAAAAGCACTTATAACGGCTATCACCCTAGAGGAAATATGCTCAATCGGACGGAAATAGAAGTTACGAAATGTAGCGTCATTAGACCAGTCTGCAGCTTTCATAATGTCCTCCAGTCTGCAGCCCACTACAGAAGCATTGGAAGCCATGGCACCCCTGACGGAGTGTGCCGAAAACGGATGTATCCACTCCGGCCATTGCCATTACGTCACGTATCTGTATATATAGTGCAGGGAGCTCTGTATAACGGTGTCCATGTATAGTGCAGAGAGCTCTGAATGAGAGAGCACTGTATGTATAGTTCAGGGAGCTCTGTATGTATAGTGCAGGGAGCTCTGTATGTTGGAGCTCTGTATGTATAGTACAGGGAGCTCTGTATGATGGAGCTCTGTATGTATAGTGCAGGGAGCTCTGTATGTATAGTGTAGGGAGCTCTGTATGTATAGTTCAGGGAGCTCTGTATGATGGAGCTCTGTATGTATAGTGCAGGGAGCTCGGTAGGCATAGTGCAGGGAGCTCTGTATGATGGAGCTCTGTATGTATAGTGCAGGGAGTTCTGTATGTACAGTGCAGGGAGCTCTGTATGATGGAGCTCTGTATGTATAGTGTTGGGAGCTCTGTATGATGGAGCTCTGTATATATAGTTCAGGGAGCTCTGTATGTTGGAGCTCTGTATGTATAGTACAGGGAGCTCTGTATGATGGAGCTCTGTATGTATAGTGCAGGGAGCTCTGCATGAGGGAGCCCATATATAGTGCAGGGAGCTCTGTATGTATAGTGCAGGGAGCTCTGTATGATGGAGCTCTGTATGTATAGTGCAGGGAGCTCGGTAGCCAGGCAGTAAAGCTGGGCTAGCGTTGAAGAGGCAGAGTAATAAATGTGAATACAAGTAGGATCCAGTTGTATTAAAATAAAATAAGAAGAGCGAAAAGAAAGTGTTTGGAGTTTTGAGGATGTGAATGAGAATCCGTGACTAAGAAGATGGAGTGAATGTGAGAGAATGTATGCAAAGGAAATGTATTGTATGAAGAAGTCCATGTGTAGCGCAGGGAGCTCCCATGTACAGTGCAGGGAGCTCTGTGAGGGAGCCCATGTATAGAGCAGGGAGCTCTGTGAGGGAGCCCATGTATAGAGCAGGGAGCTCTGTGAGGGAGCCCATGTATAGTGCAGGGAGCTCTGTATGAGGGAGCCCATATATAGTGCCGGGAGCTCTGTGTGTATAGTGCAAGGAACTATGTGTGGGGAAGTCATGTATACTTTAGAGAGCTCAGTATGAGGGAGCCCATGTATAGTGCAGTTGGCTCTGTATGTATAGTGCATGAAGCTCAGCTCTGCATGAGCTCATGTATGGCTCTGTATGTTGAAGCCTATGCATAGTCCAGGCATGGAGCTCTGTGTGAAGGAGCCCATGTATAGTTCAGGGAGCTCTGTGTGAGGGAGCTTTGTATGTATAGTGTAGGGAGCTCTGGATTAGGGAGGCTTTATGTATATTGCAGGGAGCTCTGTATGTATTGTGCAGAAGGCTATGTATGAGGGAGCCCATGTGTAGTGCAAGGAACTCTGTATTAGGGAGCCCATGTATTGAAGCCCATGGATCAGCGCAGTCAGGGGAATGGGCCTTGACAGAGCCAAGGAGTAGGCAGGTGGAGCTATAGATTCGGGGGTGGGGTTTAGGGTGGAGCATGCTAAAGGGTGTGGAAAAGTGCGAGTATATTAAGCGGCCATTTTAGCAAACGGCCATTTTAATTCAGAATCCGCGCTTACCTGTTAATTGTCCCTCCCACCCTCCCTAGGTTTTTAGCAGGTCCCGTTTTGTCACAGCGGCGGGATAGGGCTAGGGTAATTGGGATGGAAGTGGATTAGCAAGTGGCTAGGCTAAGCTTAAGTTGAATTAGGCCAGAGTTGGAAGTGGTCTGTTGGTTCGAGCTCATCGGTGGCTCCGAACCTGGTGGTGTAGGGGTGTCTCGGTACACCCCTACAGTTAATAAAGTTATAATTATGGGGCCTCTTTGGTAGGCCGTGTGTTTTATTTATGTGTTATTTATATTGTTATATATTGTTTATGGTATGGGGTCATTGTCTGGGTTAATGCTGTACGGATGGGGGTGGGGGTAAATTAATTTATTTGGCAATGACCCCAATTTGTTATCTTGTTTATTGAAAAATTTAAATAAAGCTGTGGACTTTTATTTTCCAACAGAAAATTGGTGTCTGTGTTTATTGGTGGGTTATGGGGAAGAAAATGCCACAAGCCGAATAACGACTGTGCGCATGTCAAGTGCAGAGAGCTCTGTATGAGAGAGCTCTGTATGTATAGTTCAGTGAGCTCTGTATGTATAGTGCAGGGAGCTCTGTATGTATAGTGCAGGGAGCTCTGTATGTTGGAGCTCTGTGTGTATAGTGCAGGGAGCTCTGTATGTATAGTGCAGGGAGCTCTGTATGTATAGTGCAGGGAGCTCTGTATGTATAGTTCAGGGAGCTCTGTGTGATGGAGCTCTGTATGTATAGTGCAGGGAGCTCTGTATGATGGAGCTCTGTATATATAGTCCAGGGAGCTCTGTATGTTGGAGCTCTGTATGTATAGTACAGGGAGCTCTGTATGTATAGTGCAGGGAGCTCTGTATGTATAGTGTAGGGAGCTCTGTATGTATAGTTCAGGGAGCTCTGTATGATGGAGCTCTGTATGTATAGTGCAGGGAGCTCGGTAGGCATAGTGCAGGGAGCTCTGTATGATGGAGCTCTGTATGTATAGTGCAGGGAACTCTGTATGATGGAGCTCTGTATGTACAGTGCAGGGAGCTCTGTATGATGGAGCTCTGTATGTATAGTGTTGGGAGCTCTGTATGGTGGAGCTCTGTATATATAGTTCAGGGAGCTCTGTATGTATAGTACAGGGAGCTCTGTATGATGGAGCTCTGTATGTATAGTTCAGGGAGCTCTATATGATGGAGCTCTGTATGTATAGTGTAGGGAGCTCTGTATGATGGAGCTCTGTATGTATAGTTCAGGAAGCTCTGTATGATGGAGCTCTGTATGTATAGTGCAGGGAGCTCTGTATGATGGAGCTCTATATGTATAGTGCAGGGAGCTCTGTAGATGGAGCTATGTATGTATAGTGTAGGGAGCTCTGTATGTATAGTGCAGGGAGCTCTGTATGATGGAGCTCTGTATATATAGTGTAGGGAGCTCTGTATGTATAGTGCAGGGAGCTCTGTATGATGGAGCTCTGTATGTATAGTGCAGGGAGCTCGGTAGCCAGGCAGTAAAGCTGGGCTAGTGTTGAAGAGGCAGAGTAATAAATGTGAATAAAAGCAGGCTCGAGTTGTGTTAAAATAAAATAAGAAGAGCTAAAAGAAAGTGAGTTTGGAGGATGTGAATGAGAATCCGTGAATAAGAAGATGGAGTGAATGTGAGAGAATGAGCTCCATTTGAGAAGCACATTGATTGCTTGAAAGAAGCTCATATGTGAAGCTCTGTGTGAGCAGTGAGTGGAAGCAGAAGCCAGTGCTGAAGGAGCCTGGGAGCAGGATAAGAGGAGCTTTGTCGAGCTACACTTTCGGCCTACGGCCGTAGCTCCGTGAATCTGCCCGATCCCACGATCTCGGAAGCGTTGCAAGGAGGAGCCTGGACAGGTCTTGGATGGGAGACGGCTGCGAGTAGGTTACGGTTACAATGGCTGCGAGAAGGTTACGGATAGAGCAACCAACCAAGACCAACCGGGTGTTGTAGGTTTATTTTTGCTTTTTCGTTTTCTCTCCCACCACAAGAGGGCGATCAACTCAATGCAATCTTCCATTCACTCTTTTCTGAGGGTTATTCATTTATTTATTTTTTTTGTCCTTAAAGGCAAACACACTCATTATTATTCTCTCAAATCAAAATGCAAAGTCAATCTCATGTTTAAAGGGCTACTACAACTCATTTACTCACTAATCGCTTTTTAAACATTTCTGACTTATGCAATACGTCTCTTTAGATCCCTCATCTTTTTCTTATGAAAAATTTATAAAAAAGTGTAAAGCTTAAAATACCTCCATTTTAGGAACATTGACATCATACTGACCCCTAAAAGGATTTTTTTTTATTATTTGATTGTTTATTCAAAAAAAATGTAATATGGGGTCTGGCTTTTATGCACATGCCAGCCGCCACATAATTAACCCTCACACCACCAAGGATTTAATAATTTGCTCACTGACTGATAGCAACGCTAGCAGACAAACAGTTCAGACTTTTAAAAAAATCTTGTCAGGATTTAAAGGGACTCACCCAACACATAACCACTCCCACACACATACACAACCAATCACAAGCATCCCTACATGTGCCCTTGTACGCTTAGCTTTGCTAGCTCCCCAGGGCCTCATACACTGCCAACTCTCTCTCTCTCTATATATATATATATTTACACAAATATACCTACGCATTAAAACACAGAGGGACACACACATAAACACACTGTCGTATACACACACATAAATACAAACAGAGACACACAAACACTGACACGTGCCCACACCTTGACACATGCGTACACTGACAAACAGATCCACACAGACATGTACATTCCTTGACACAGATACATACACAATCAGACATACACACACACGTGATCATTTTTATATTTGCAGCCACCCTCCTGTTATCATACATATAATCCAGGAGCGTGGCTTGCTTTGGAAATAACAAAATTAGCCAGAAACGTGGAAAGCGCTAAAAACATAATAACATGTAAAACAAACTTGTTAGTAAATATATACCAATAGAGCTGCAGTCACTCCTAAAATAGTGAAACAAAATACTAGGCCCACAAATAATGCACTGAAAATAATTCTAATCCAAATAAACAATTTATGCCAAAAAAGAAATCTGTGTAAAAAAATCAGCAAGAGAAAATATAGTGATACCGGAGAAACTGACGGAAGCAAAGCACAGAGAGATGGACACAGGTTTCTTTAGGAAGGAAGAGATTCTTTATTGGATCACCGATCGGGACTCAGAGGGACTAATGTCACCAAAATACAGCAAGTTCTGAGCCCCGGACAATAGTGCAGGCTCCTTATATAGGCACATAACTCCTCCCATATTAAGCTCCACCCGCACATTCTCTTGACCAATCAATACAAATAAGAATTAACTTCCTGCTTGACCGCATGGCTTGTCCAGCACAATGGAGGAGGGGAATACTACATCCTGTATTCTTGCACATGCTCCGTACACTACTGATCGTATCTTGCCTCGTGCAACCAACTGATCGATACGTCAGCATATGCACGTACACATGCCACGTGGTAATCTCGGCCTACTAAATTTATTTTTACCGAGATTCCACCACAATAGTGCAGGCCAGTGGCTTAACTACTTAACTACCACGGTTGCAACTGAGACCGAGCCTCTCACTCCAGGGGGCCTGGCTGCAACCGTGGGCCGCCATTACTTGGAGTGAGAGGCCCGGTCTCAGTTGCAACCATGGTAATTAAGCCACTGGCCTGCACTATATTTTATCTTATTGATTTTTTTTACACAGATTTTGTTTTGGCATAAATTGTTTATTTGGATTAGAATTATTTTCAGTGCATTATTTTTGGGCCTAGTATTTTGCACAGACTGCGCTCCCCGCCAGTCACAACAAGTAGCGTGGTCAAGCAGTCCTCTACCAAGTCTGACAGGAAGTGCTCACTGAGAGAATGGGGACATGCAGCCAGCTCTGCCACGCTACAGCAGCACAGGTACAGAGGGGAATGGGGTAGAGACACATGGAGGGAACTTGGGGGGGATTGACGTATGGAGGACAAAGGGAAAGTGAATTGACACATAAAGGGACGGAGGGATTGAGACATGGAGAGATTGACACATGGAGGGACGGGGGGATTGACACATGGAGGGACAGGGGGGTGACACACTGAGGGACAGAGAAGATTGACACAGTGGGACTATGGGAGTATTGACACATAGAGGGACAAGACGAGGAATTGAGACACATGGAAGAAACTTGGTGATGGAGGGAGGTGAATTTACATATTTAGAGGGGTATTGACACATGGAGGGACTGGGGGATATTGACACATGGAGGTACAAGAGGGGGAATTGAGACACATGGAAGGGACAGGAGGGGATTGAGACACAATTGCGACACATGGAGGGACTAGGGGAGAATTGACACATGGAAGGTACTGGGGGGTTTTGACACACGGAAGGGACTGTGGGGGAAATTGATACATGGAAGGGGCGGAGGGAATTGAGACACATGGGGAGACTTGGGTGGGGTTCAGACACATGGAGGGACAGAGGGAATTTTGGCACATGGGAGGGACTGGGTGTGAAATTAACATCTGGAAGGGACTAGGGAGATTGAGACACATAGAAGGGCTGGGTGGGAATAAGACCCATGGGAGGGGCCGGGTAATTAGATGTTTAGGTGGCAATGAAATCCTTCTTCAGCATCCATTGTATATGAAACACAACCAGGCCACAATGGCACAGTATTAAAAATAGCTTTTATTGACACAAGATAAAATCTGCTTACTTTGAGTAAAAGTGGGTTTGCCAAGCAAAAATCCCACAAAAGCACTTATAACGGCTATCACCCTAGAGGAAATATGCTCAATCGCACGGAAATAGAAGTTACGAAATGTAGCGTCATTAGACCAGTCTGCAGGGCCGGATTAAGAGCCCAGTGGGCCTGGTGCTGATAATTATGATGGGCCTAATTACAAAATCTTATTGACCAAAAACACTAAAACAGTCCTACCTCCTAAGCGTCATGTATCTGATGGAGATGATGCTGTAGGGAAACTCATAGGATGCAAATATGAGAAAACACATACCCTTTGCTAATCTCATGCTTTCATTTTTCAAGTAAACCCATACCCCCTAACAGCAGTGTCCAGTAAAGCAGGAAGTCTATGGATGCGGTCAGGGCCGTCTTTAACAAGGGGCAAAAGGGGCAGCTGCCCCGGGCCCAATTACTCCTGGGGGGCCCAAAGCAGCTTCCTGGGGGGCCTCCTGCCTGCAACCAGGACCTGACAGCCCACTGGGATCCTAAGAAATTTTCCGGTGGGCTGCAACAGGTGATGTAATCAGGGGCCCCTGGCTCTTTAAGTGTGCTCCATACCTGGCCCTGTCTTCCTGCTTGCTGGGAGGAAGTGATGTCAGACCACTTCCTCAAAAGTAATGATACCGGAGAAACTGACGGAAGCCAAGCACAGAGAGATGGACACAGGTTTCTTCAGGAAGGAAGAGATTCTTTATTGGATCACCGATCGGGACTCAGAGGGACTAGCGTCACCAAAATACAGCAAAGTCTGAGTACTGAATACATAGAGTACATTCCTTATATAGCACTGTAGCTCCTCCCACAATTAACTACACCCACACATACCCTTAACCTATTTAATGAATAGAGTCTAAACTCATCCATCCGGTCTAACCACGTGGCTCATCTGATACAAAGGAGAGGGACGCGTAATTCCAGTTCTTACATTCCTGCACCTGGTCAGTACAGTGATGACAGTATCTTAGCTACGTGTTATTAACTAACTGATACTACAAACACATATACATACATATGCCTTGTGGCAATCTTAGCCTGCTAAACTTGTATTTTACTGGAATTACATCACATTCCCCCCTTTGATGCCTCTGATATTTCACAATTACTTGAGGCATCACTTAACCTTGGTTTGCATATACCTCAGGTTACCATGAACCAGACCAGACTTATCTTATGATGTGAATCTTCAACATTCATCTTCTTGCATTGGTTCTCCCTGATCTAGAGCCTTATACTTATATATCGCCATTATCTGTGCAGCAGCCTTCCTCTCTGCTATACTTCCTATCAGGCTTTGCACAGACCTAACTACTAAGGGTATAAGACACGGTAGGAGTAGACACAACAGTAAAATCAGTAGGACTCCACCTACCACTGCCTTAAGCCCTCCAAACCACTCATACCAGCTACCAAACCAACTACTTGGATTGTACCCTTTCCATACCTGAGTAGGCACATGCGCTAGTTTAACCATATGGCTAGTAAGCTCAGCTATTGCTTGCCCTTCGTCATCTATTTGAAGACAGCAATTACTTAGGTTAAACTTCCCACATACACCTCCCTCTACTGCCAAAAGGTAATCCAAGGCTAATCTATTTTGGTAGACTGCTGTCCTCATCCTGGTGTTATGCTTCGCTAGAAGATTGAGCGCTTGTGATGTCTCATTTGTGATAATCTCAACCACCGCCTGTAATCTTATAATACGGTTGAGCATATAAATAGGGGTTCTATAACCAAAGGTACCATCCTCAGCCCACGTGGCTGGCCCATAGTAATCTATAATACGCTGGGGAGGCCATTCATCATCTTCCCAGGCGCCTATCTCTATGGGTCCCCTTTTCTTCCTATGATTCACATCATACACTTTAACACCTAAAGTCTCACCTGTTTCAATCGGTAACAAGAAGAAGGATGGTTTGAGCATACCCAACACACATGCCCCTTCCCAGTCCTGTGGCAGCTCCGAATAGGCTTTCTTACCACAGATCCAGTACAAATTTGCTGGGGCTCTCCAAGTAGATGTGATGGATAGATCAAACCACACATCCTTTAAATTGGCATATCTAGCAAACGGGTTAGATGGTTCTGAGACATTTGAAGCCGACCACCAAGTTGTATTCTTTGTATCATCATCATAAGCTTTTTGCCCTAGACAAGTTAATTCTCCTACAGAAGTATTATACATTATTCCTTTCCTTGCTATGCAAACATAACCTATGATGGAGGTCTTTAATCTCCACTCAGATTTACCTCTAACACTCATATGATAATCGGCTTGTGTAGATATTAATTGGTCAACTGCCTCAGAACCGGACATTACCTCCTTTGCTTCCCAAGGCCATTGGTCTCCCATGTTAGTACCTCCACACACATAGCAGTTGGTAACATTAAGACTACCGGCAATACTTTCAGCTAAATCGATGAACAGGTTTTTAGCATTATGGGGGATCTTATTATCTATACTCATCTCTTCGTAAAAGGAATGGTATACTTGATGAGTCTGGGAGGATACCGTATCAGTCTCTATTCCTATAAACAATAATGTCCCAGGATCTAAACCCGTCCCGTATATTTGAAACCCAAATAAATTTCCATACTTATCTAAGAACTTGTCGGGGTTATTAATGAGTATATGGACTGGGTTGCATTCCATAGACTTACAATAAGGGCTAGTCGGCAACTTAGTCACTATCATGTCTTTGTCTACTGTCTGTCCCCAAGTTGCCCACCCCACACAAGACCAATATGGGCAAAAGTTATAATCTCTATTTGGGCATCTAGGACTTACATATTTATTTTTGCTACTGGGACAAATATATTTATCGTTAGACCCATACGTCCTCTCCCATCTAAGATCCCCACATACATTCCACGGCTTTCTACCACTCGATATCGCTTTACACGCATCAAATAGCAGAACACCCGAAGAATGTACGGATTCTAACACCGTTTTATTAATTAGGGTCCCCTGAGGATCTCCATTCCTGAGAGTCAACCAGATTGTACGAGGCTGATACTCCGGACTGAAGCACTTAGGTTCTCCTACTCTTAAATGGCACACACTATAATCTATATTTAAGTATCTACATCTCGATACATCTCCTTTACATTCGTATTGTGAATGCCAAATTAGGGTTTGGGAAATATGGTTACCTGTTCTCGTAGTCTTAATGCATACCTCACAGCTAGGAGTGTCGGTACCTCTACCTTCCTGAATATAAAAACACATATAAATAAACACTATCAAAAGCACATCTTTCGCCGTCATCCTCAGTCTTCGTCCGTGCGATGGCGCCTCAGCTTCCAGGATGTGAGGGGCTGCAGGGAATGGAGTTCTGCTCATCTTCACAGGTGTCCCTTCGAGACTTTCCTGGCTTATACACTATGTGATGGTAAGCGGACAGGCTTTATTATGGCCTTCTCACTCACACCTGTAACAATAAAATTTGTAATCCACAATAATTCCTCGTTACTCCGACTGAGTAGTGCGTTTTAACCGGATCTTGCAGGGATTCTCTGGATCTGCTGTAACTTGCCAAGAATCGACTGCTGCTGGTTTAACCCTGGAGTGATGTATCCACGGAGTCACTTCTGCTACTTTTATCGCTGTAGGGGTAGACAAAAGAACAACATAAGGACCTCTCCACTTGGGCCCTAACGGTACATTATTCCACTCTTTAATCCACACTTGATCTCCTGGATGATAACTATGAACAGGGGGATAAATATTCACAGGTAATCTATCTTGTACCCATTTCTGTACCTCCTCCATAGTCTTACCCAACTCTACAACCTGCTGCCGAGTAATTCCTTCTCCCAACTGACTCAAGTCCCCCCTTAAGTTACCAAGTACGGGAGGTGGTCGCCCATACATGATTTCAAAAGGAGAGAGGCCCATCCTTCTGGTAGGGGTACTGCGGATTCGCAATAAGGCTATAGGTAAGAGAACGTTCCACTTAAGTTGGGTTTCCTGACACATTTTAGCCAACTGGTTCTTTATAGTTCTATTCATTCTCTCTACCTTACCAGAACTCTGGGGTCTATATGCAGTATGAAGCCTCCACTTTATACCAAGCATATGAGTCAGTTGTTGTAGGCACTGATGAACAAAAGCTGGACCATTGTCCGATCCTATAGAACAGGGTAGTCCATATCGGGGTATTATTTCTCGTAGCAGGAATCTCACAACTTCTCCTGCTTTCTCTGTACGAGTAGGACATGCTTCTACCCAGCCTGAATAGGTGCACACAATTACCAGCAGGTAACGATGTCCACCCGACTTAGGCATCACTGTAAAGTCTATTTGTAGATCGGACATGGGGAGTCCCCCCATAAACTGAACTCCTGGTGGCTTTACTGGTCCTTGTCTTGCATTATTCTTAGCACACGTTACACATCTGCGTACAATGGCCTGAGTCAAGTTGGACAATCTTGGTATGTAGAAATGTTTTCTAAGAGATTCTTCAGTACTGTCTCTCCCAGAATGTGTCCCGTTGTGATAATTTTGGACAATTTCTACCGCTAGCGATGCTGGTATAACTATTCTTCCATCTTCTAGCTGATACCACTTGTTCTCCAGATACTTTCCCGGTTCAGTCTTTAACCACTCCTCTTCTTGAGCTGTATAAACTGGAGTCCATTGGGACAGTGGAGTTGGTATAAGAGCAGCTATATGCCCTACATACTCCTGTCTTCCTGATTCAGCAGCACGCTTAGCTGCACTATCTGCCATCCGATTTCCTTTGGTTACATCACCATCTCCTCTCAGATGCGCTCGACAATGTATGATACCGACTTCTTTCGGCTCCCACACTGCTTCCAATAGTTGTAGGATTTCGGCTGCGTACTTGATTTCTTTGCCTTCTGAATTCAGTAGTCCTCTTTCTTTATACAAAGCTCCGTGGGCATGAGTGGTTAAAAACGCATACTTAGAGTCCGTATAGATATTTACTCTTAAACCTTCAGCCAATTGTAACGCTCGTGTTAGTGCTATTAATTCTGCCTTTTGTGCTGATGTTCCTTTCGCCAGTGGCCGAGCTTCTATCACCTTGTCTATTGTTGTCACTGCATATCCTGCATAGCGGATCCCTTCTTTCACATAACTACTGCCGTCGGTGTAATATTGAACATCGGGGTTCTGGATGGGAAAATCACGAAGATCTGGTCTACTTGAGAATACTTCATCCATTACTTCCAAACAATCATGTTGACTTTCAGTAGGTTGTGGCAAAAGGGTAGCTGGATTTAAGGTGTTTACAGTCTCTAAATGCACTCTTGGGTTTTCACACAACATTGCTTGATACTTGGTCATACGGCTGTTACTAAACCAATGATTTCCTTTGTAATCCAACAACGTCTGTACTGCATGTGGGACTCGTACATAAAGTTCTTGACCCAGAGTGAGTTTATCGGCTTCAGCTACTAGCAGGGCGGCTGCAGCTACGGCTCTTAGACAAGGTGGAAGTCCGCTGGCCACTGCATCCAGTTGCTTAGACATGTAGGCAACAGGTCTTTGCCATGATCCCAAGTACTGTGTCAATACTCCCACAGCCATTCTTCTTTGCTCGTGTACATATAAGTAGAATGGTCGTGTGTGATCAGGTAGACCTAATGCTGGGGCACTCATCAAAGCCTTCTTCACATCTTCAAATGCCGTTTGCTGTTCTTGGGTCCATAAGAAGGGGTCGTGCTCTGTACCTTTGATAGCTGCGTACAGAGGTTTTGCTAGTATCGCATAGCTGGGAATCCATATCCTACAGAAGCCTGCTGCCCCCAAGAATTCTCGCACTTGTCTTCTATTCTTGGGTATTGGTATTTGGCAGACAGCTTCTTTTCTCTCTGGCCCCATAATTCTTTGACCTTCAGAGATATGGAATCCTAGATACTTGACAGTTGGCAAACACAACTGAGCCTTCTTTCTAGACACCTTGTATCCTGCCTTCCAGAGAATGTGTAGTAGATCGTGCGTTGCTTGCTGACAGATTTCTTTTGTAACTGCTGCTATCAACAAGTCATCTACATATTGTAACAATACACACTCTCCTGGGATGGACTCGAAATCCAATAGATCTTGACTTAGGGCTGAACCAAATAGGGTAGGTGAATTTTTAAACCCTTGGGGCAGTCTTGTCCAAGTCATTTGGCGTTTTGAGCCCGTTACAGCGTTCTCCCACTGGAAAGCGAAAATACATTGACTTTCTGCGGCAATTCGGAGGCAAAAGAAGGCATCTTTGAGATCTAAGACTGTGAAGTAAGTAGCCCCGCCCGGAATTAAAGCAAGCAGGTTATATGGATTGGGTACAACTGGATGTATACTAACAACCGCATCATTGACTGCTCTTAAGTCCTGCACAGGTCGATACTCATCTGTGCCGGGCTTTTGAACAGGCAGCAATGGGGTGTTCCAGGGGGAAGTACAGAATTTTAGGATACCATACCGTATGAACTTATCCAGATAGGATTGGATGTTCTTCTTAGCCTTCTGCGGAATGTGATATTGTCTTAGGCTCACTGGATAAACCCCATGTTTCAGTTCAATTTTTATTGGTGGAATATTGCGGGCCAGTCCTGGTGGGTTGTTCTCTGCCCAAACTCCTGGTATGTTAAACAATGTCTCATCACTCCTAGGGTTTTGGCTAGTCAACACTGTATAAAGTCGCCACTCTTCTTCCTTTGGTACGGATAAAGTCATAATACCTGAAGGTCCATTAAACTTTAAAGATGTTGTTCCATCTGGTAGGAACGTAATCTGCGCTTGTAATTTGGATAGCATATCACGTCCCAGCAATTGGACTGGACATTCAGGCATATAAAGGAATTGGTGTTTTACTACGTGGCCTCCCAATGTACAGAGTCGACTTTTAAGAACCGGTCTTTCAGCACTTCTTCCAGTTGCTCCTATCACAGTAATAGTCCTTCCAGATGGAGGAGCAACTAGATTAGTCACCACTGAATGTTCAGCACCAGTGTCGATCATGAACGCACTCCTCTTTCCCCCTATTGATACATCGACCATAGGCTCCGCTCGACCAAGGGGGATGGAGCCCGGTCGGTATCAATAGTCCTCCATGACCGTGTCAGCCAATCCTACGAAGTCCCTACCTTCTCTATCGCGGGACCTTTGCGCTGCTGGAATATACCTATCTTCCCTAACACTTCCTCTGTTCCCATTACTCCCTCTATACCCATTACTCCCTCCGGGGCCTCCTCTACCTCTCGCTCTGCCTCTAAAGTTTCCGTAGCCTGCCCTGGGTTGGTCTCTCTCGTACTGCTCTCTTTGCGGACATTCGTTCCTCCAATGCCCTTCTTCCTTGCAATACGCACACTGATCCCTACTCAAAGGCTCCCTACTCCATCTATTATTGCCTCTATCTGGGCCCCGTTTATCTACGCCTGCGATCGCTACCGCTAGCATATCAGCCTTTTTACGCATCTTGCGCTCCTCCTCTTTCTTGCTTTCTGTTTCCCTATTCATATAGACCTTATTAGCTACCTCCATTAGTTGGGAGATTGACATACCTGCAAACCCTTCTAACTTTTGTAGCTTGCGCTTAATATCTCCGTAAGCTTGGCTGACAAAGGCGGAGTTAACCATTCGGGAATTGTCTGCGTCTTCCGGATTAAAGGGGGTGTACAAGCGGTACGCCTCCAATAATCGGTCATAAAAGACACTGGGCGCTTCATCGCTTTTCTGGATCACCTCAACTGTCTTCGACATGTTAATGGCTTTCTTTCCTCCGGCTTTCATGCCAGCAATTATAGCGTCTCTATAGGCTCTGAGTTGAACCATATCAGCACCATTTACGTTCCAATCGGGATCAGTGTTGGGATAATGTGTTGCGGCCCATGCTGCTGGATTAGCTTGATTCAAAGCACGGGCTCTATCTTCTAATGCTTTAATGGCTGCTTGATTTATTCTTGTCCTTTCCTCATTGTTAAATAAAGTCATTAGTAACTGCTGGCAATCAGCCCATGTCGGATTATGCGTCTGTACTATTGAGGTGAACAGATCAGTCATGGCTTGTGGTTTCTCAGTATACGAGGAATTGTGGGTCTTCCAGTTTAAAAGATCGGTTGTAGTGAAGGGAACATATACGAAGACAGGGTCAGCTTGTGCCATTTGACCTGCGGCATTAATATAGGCTGACCCGGGATTCAGACGAAGAGGCATCTGATAGTGTCTCAATTGTTGGGCACCGGTCAACTGTCGGGTCTGTATGGGGCTACGTGGAGGGGCGTCAGTCATGGGTTCCGGTCGGGGAGAGATAGGGTATGGGGATGTGGGAGGTTGGTTTTGGGAAAAGGTGGTAAATAGAACACTTCGGGCCGAGCTAGATGAAGCTTGACCGGAAGTCTGAAGTGGCGCCAAATCAGGATATTCGTTTCTAATGGAGGTTGGTCTATCTGGTTCCGGAAGGGGGGATTTAGTACGAGGGGGGGTGGATCCTGCACTGGAGGAGGAAGCGGAAGTGGATGAGGGTAATGAGGGAAGGGTTACAGGACTTCCTGTATTTGCGTCACTTCCTCTTACCGGAAAGTAAGGGGGCGGCAAAGGGATCTCGGACTCAGGGGGCGTGTCCAAAATGGGCCTAACACCAGTCCTAGTGGACGAACAAGTCCTAGCTACCATGAGGCGACACTGCTCCTCGTGGCATGTCCGGAGCCATTTTGGCGAGTCATTTACGGCCTGTCTCCAACAATCAATATAAGGAAACTGGCCGTAAAGTTCAGGCCTACCTGATACAGCCACGTGTAAGCGCTGTACCAGAGTTGGATCCAAACTGCCACGTGGCGGCCATGCCGCAACCAAAGTAGGCCACTCCCTAGTGCACAAAGTGACCAAACGTACAGGAGACATCTTTACCCCAAAATCACAAACTTTGAATCCCTTTTTAAAATTCTTAACCATACATCCTAAGGGATCCGGAATCGTTGACTGCGACGCACCCATATTTAACAGTGGAACGTCGTCGACAACGATTACTATACACGCGTACTATTCAACAGTCACACCCGTTTCCTCTGGCAACAGCACCACGTGGTACGGTTACCAAGTGAAACGTACACAATAACAATAAACACTCAGGGAATTCCCGTACACACACAGCTGCTACACCAGTCACTATATAATCAATATTATGCCCTTTGGCGTAACTACACAGTCACCCACGCTATAATTCTCTATATACGAATTACCCGTCTATAACACACCCCAGTAACATCGTCTTTTACAAATAGCGGTTACAGTACGGTTAGCATAGGTCAAAGCACAAGTTAAGGTCACAATACAATTATTAGTGGTTATGGTGTTAAACATGCAATGGACGACAATGATTAGTACTTATTATATAATGTCAGTAAATATACAGGGTTATGGTACCGTGCACTATAATACAGCAACACACTATTAACACTCTCGCTAGACGGCTGAGCTCGCGCTATCTAACAAGATATACACTTTACTAAAACAATCGTTAACACATTTACAATTCCCAACTAAACTATTGGCCAGTACCTTGAATGGACTACCTAAAACTATATACACCCGTTTTGGTTAGCCACACTGCCCAATCACCACATATACATAGCGAGCTAGAGAACCGAATTTACACAGGCGCCTCTTAGTCGCACTATACAACGAGCTAGAGATCCGAATTTACACAGGCGCCTCTTAGTCGTACTATCAAAAGTCTAGTGGGTTCCAAATTTACACGCCTTCCCACTTAGCCCAGATAGGATGAGAACTAGCGAACCGAATTTACACAGGCGCCGCTTAGTCTCCCGGTCCCTCCGACCTAGCGAACGTAATATACACCCTAGAACGCTAGTCTAGACAAGACACCGGTGTCCGACTAGGGCTATCTTACACCAGGACCCCGCCTGACTAACCAAATCAAACGGTCTGACTAAAGAGCGTTCGATCGAGCGGTGCGCCTTCGCTCCTTCCCTCCGACAGAGGGGGCAGATACAGATTCAAAAACCCCTTTGGGCCTACCGCACAATCGGTATACCCCTAGCGGGTCCTGCCGTCTAAAACAGCAGTTATCTTACCTCCTCGTTCCTGAACCTGAGTTCACACTCATCGACGGGGACACCCCAGCACTTCTCACGTAGAGGCCGATGATCTCCTGGACAACAGACCAGTGGCGCCGAGACGAAGGGAGGTCCACGCAGAAGTTCAGGGGTGCAGCCGTAGAGAACGTGGGCAAAGATAGACCGTCTCACGCCTCTGCCTCTCAGCTACCGTTGAACGATGAGCTTCCCGGCCAATGCACCAAATGATACCGGAGAAACTGACGGAAGCCAAGCACAGAGAGATGGACACAGGTTTCTTCAGGAAGGAAGAGATTCTTTATTGGATCACCGATCGGGACTCAGAGGGACTAGCGTCACCAAAATACAGCAAAGTCTGAGTACTGAATACATAGAGTACATTCCTTATATAGCACTGTAGCTCCTCCCACAATTAACTACACCCACACATACCCTTAACCTATTTAATGAATAGAGTCTAAACTCATCCATCCGGTCTAACCACGTGGCTCATCTGATACAAAGGAGAGGGACGCGTAATTCCAGTTCTTACATTCCTGCACCTGGTCAGTACAGTGATGACAGTATCTTAGCTACGTGTTATTAACTAACTGATACTACAAACACATATACATACATATGCCTTGTGGCAATCTTAGCCTGCTAAACTTGTATTTTACTGGAATTACATCACAGTAACAGAGTGCCGCTGGGGTGGAGGAGGCACAAATGTAGGAAGAAAAGGAGGAGGAGAGGGACTGAGATTGCAGGTTCCTCAGACTACCATCAACCTCAGCCATCCAGCACCAACTGGACCCCAGGGAAGCTACCCTTCTGTAAAGGTAAGGAGAAAGGAGGGTGTAAACTGATAGTACCTGGGTCTGGGTCAGTGTGTGTATCTGGCTGTATTTTTGTAAGTGTGTGTGTGTGTCTGTATCTGGCTGTGTATGTATCTGACTATGAGTGTGTACCTGGCTATGTTTTTGTCAGTGTGTCTATCTGGCTGTGTGTGTCAGTGTATGTATCTGACTGTATGTGTGTATCTGACTGTATGTGTGTATCTGGCTGTGTGTCAATCTGGCTGTGTGTGTCAGTGTATGTATCTGACTGTATTTGTGTATCTGGCTGTGTGCGTGTCAGTGTGTGTATCTGTCTGTTTGTGTATATCTGGCTTTGTTTTTGTCAGTGTGTGTATCAGGCTGTGTGCGTGTCAGTGTGTGTATCTGACTGTGTGTGTGTATCTGGCTGTGTTTGTGTCAGTGCATGTGTACCTGTGTGTCAGTGTGTATGTGTATGTAAACCTGTGTATGTATATGTGTACTTGTGTGTGTTTATATGTGTGTCAGTGTGTGTATCTATGCATACGGCAAGTCATACATCCCATCATTCCAGTGCCAATACTGCACACAAAAACACTACTACATTCCAACGCTAACATTGCACTCAAATACACCACTGCATGGCTATCTGTGTTCCTGTGTCTGCATGTATCTCAGTGTTTGTGTAAGTGTGTGTGGCAATGCATACATACCAGCATTCCTACGCCAACACTGCACACAAATACACCCCTGCATGTGTACCTCTGTGTATGTGTACCTGTCTGTTTGTATCTGAATGTGTGTATCTCTGTATGTGGGTGTGCCAGTGTTTTTATATCTGTGTGTGTATCTGAGTGTGTGTGTATGTATGTGACCGTATCTGTGTGTATCCTAGTGTATGCGCTAGTGTGTGTAAACGCCAGTGTGTTTGTGTCAGTATGTGCATGTGTCTAGGTGTGTTCAGGTATCAGTCTGTTTGTGTGTATCTGCGTGCTAATGTGTATGTATGTCTGTGAATGTATAGAATGCATGTGCTTACATCCCAGCGATCAAACACAACATGCAAACACAAACATTACATGCAAAGCCACCCCTGAATTCAAACTCAAAAGTATATAAAAATACACCTCTTCAATCAAACACCAATACTACACCCTACATGCACACACATACTCTATACAAAAACATGCTCACATTCAAATGCACAAACACTGCTCTCAAAGACAGCTCTGCTAGAATGTCCAAATTGTAGATCCCCAGCTGGCATTGCATTGTGGGAATTCTTTTCTCCACTCTTGCCCTAGAGCGGAGGCCCAAAAACTTTCTTGCACCAGAGTCCTCTCTACATTCGTTCTACCACTGTTGGGGTGGAGGGCATGATTACATGCCCTGAGGGTGCAAGTGTGGGGGGAGGCAGGATCCAGGGGGCCCAAGCAAATGCTTGCCCAGGGTCCTTTTAATGTTAAAGACGGCCCTGGATGCGGTAAAAGGGTGGGATACTGACACAAATCTCATAACCAGAACGGCCGAAAGGGCGAACATACACAAAAAGGGGGAATGTCTGTGTCCCTATGTCTCCTAGTCCCTTAGTGTTTGTGTCCTCATTTCTCCCAGTGTCCCCATGTCACTAGGGGACATTGGGAGACATTGGGACATTGAGAGACATTGGGACACTGGGAGACATGGGAAAAAGATACTAGGGAACACTGGGAGACCTAGGAAATCTGAGACTCTTGGGGACACTGGGTGACAGACACAAGGGGACATGGGGAGACATGGGGCACTGAGACACTGTGATATATAGGGGACACTGGAGACTTGATAAAAACCTGGGTACAGGTCAAAATGTTGTGGTGTCCAATAAACCTGCTTAAAGCTATCACAGTGAGTGCCTGAGATTTTTTTCTTTTATACTAAGGGACACTGAGACACTATGGGCACAGAGACACTATGGGCACAGAGACACTATGGGCAGAGAGACATGGGGCACTGAGAGACATGGGGCACTGAGAGACATGGGGCACTGAGACACTGATACATAGGGGACACTGATACATAGGGGACATTGGAGACTTGATAAAGACCTGGGTACAAGTCAAAACGTTGCGGTGTCCAATAAACCTGCCTAAATCTATCACAGTGAGTGCCTGAGATTTTTTCTTTTATACTAGGGGACACTGAGACACTAGGAGACACGGGGACACAGAGACATTGGGAGACTAGGGGACTTTGGGAGTCTAGGGAACACTGAGACACTAGGGGCACTGGCACACTACAGACACTGAGAGACACCAGGGACACATGGGGATACTGAGATACTATGGACACTGGCTGGGAGACATGGAGACACTGCCATGTCTCCTATGTCTCAAAGTCGCCCAGTGTCCCCATGTCTCCATGCCTCTCAGTGTCCCCATGTCGCCCAGTGTCCCCTAGTGTTTGTATCCCCATGTCTCCCAGTGTCCCTTGGAGTCTGTGTCCTCATGTCTCCCAGTGTCCTGATGTCACTAGGACACTAGGGGACACTTAGAGACATGGGGACACTGGGAGACATGGGGCCACTGAGACACTAGGGACAGTGGCTGGGAGACATGGGGACACAGACTAGGGGCCACTGGGAGACATGGGGCCACTGTGTCCCTAGTGTCTCAGGGTCATGGGCGTCCGAATGGGGGGGTAAAGGGAGGTTACTAGTGCATTACGCCACACATGGTTATTTGACACGTGTATCCATTTGAATTGAAGTACAATAAGTTATTCCATACTTAGACTTTTACTAAAGGAATAACGATATCTGTGCACACAGAGTTGGACTACCAAACAACCTGTGCCTACACTTTATGTTGTGTCTTTCCCTCTATGTTTATCCGCCTACCTACACGCCCCGATTTTTCTTGTGCAAGTAAGTCTGGATGCTAGCCAAGAGCTAGCCAACACATACTGTGACTTAAAATTGGCGACATTTTTGGTAAAGCATTATTTTTTAACGTCTATCGCTACGGTACACTAAACCTTTGGGGTTAGTGACTTTAAGAACTGTTAGTTCCTAACATAAATTAGGAAGATCTTTTCTGATACCAATATCCCTCTATCAGGTTTCACCTTAACCCCTTAAGGACACATCACATGTGTGACATGTCATGATTCCCTTTTATTCCAGAAGTTTGGTCCTTAAGGGGTTAAGGACAGTTTTTCTCCTTTTGAGCACTGTATGTATAGTTCAGGGAGCTCTGTATATATAGTGAAGGGAGCTCTGTATGTATAGTGCAGGGAGCTCTGTATGTATAGTGCAGGGAGCTCTGTATGAGGGAGCTCTGTATGTATAGTGCAGGGAGCTCTGCATGAGGGAGCTCTGTATGTATAGTGCAGGGAGCTCTGCATGAGGGAGCCCATATATAGTGCAGGGAGCTCTGTATGTATAGTGCAGGGAGCTCTGTATGTATAGTGCAGGGAGCTCTGTATGTATAGTGCAGGGAGCTCGGTAGCCAGGCAGTAAAGCTGGGCTAGTGTTGAAGAGGCAGAGTAATAAATGTGAATACAAGCAGGCTCCAGTTGTATTAAAATAAAATAAGAAGAGCTAAAAGAAAGTGAGTTTGGAGGATGTGAATGAGAATCCGTGAATAAGAAGATGGAGTGAATGTGAGAGAATGTATGCAAAGGAAATGTATTGTATGAAGAAGTCCATGTGTAGCGCAGGGAGCTCCCATGTACAGTGCAGGGAGCTCTGTGAGGGAGCCCATGTATAGAGCAGGGAGCTCTGTGAGGGAGCCCATGTATAGAGCAGGGAGCTCTGTGAGGGAGCCCATGTATAGTGCAGGGAGCTCTGTATGAGGGAGCCCATATATAGTGCCGGGAGCTCTGTGTGTATAGTGCAAGGAACTATGTGTGGGGAAGTCATGTATACTTTAGAGAGCTCAGTATGAGGGAGCCCATGTATATTGCAGTTGGCTCTGTATGTATAGTGCATGAAGCTCAGATCTGCATGAGCTCATGTATGGCTCTGTATGTTGAAGCCTATGCATAGTGCAGGCATGGAGCTCTGTGTGAAGGAGCCCATGTATAGTTCAGGGAGCTCTGTGTGAGGGAGCTTTGTATGTATAGTGTAGGGAGCTCTGGATTAGGGAGGCTTTATGTATATTGCAGGGAGCTCTGTATGTATTGTGCAGAGTGCTATGTATGAGGGAGCCCATGTGTAGTGCAAGGAACTCTGTATTAGGGAGCCCATGTATAGTGCAGAGAGCTCTGTATGAGAGAGCTCTGTATGTATAGTTCAGTGAGCTCTGTATGTATAGTGCAGGGAGCTCTGTATGTATAGTACAGGGAGCTCTGTATGTTGGAGCTCTGTGTGTATAGTGCAGGGAGCTCTGTATGTATAGTGCAGGGAGCTCTGTATGATGGAGCTCTGTATGTATAGTGCAGGGAGCGCTGTATGTATAGTGCAGGGAGCTCTGTATGTATAGTTCAGGGAGCTCTGTGTGATGGAGCTCTGTATGTATAGTGCAGGGAGCTCTGTATGATGGAGCTCTGTATATATAGTTCAGGGAGCTCTGTATGTTGGAGCTCTGTATGTATAGTACAGGGAGCTCTGTATGATGGAGCTCTGTATGTATAGTGCAGGGAGCTCTGTATGTATAGTGTAGGGAGCTCTGTATGTATAGTTCAGGGAGCTCTGTATTATGGAGCTCTGTATGTATAGTGCAGGGAGCTCGGTAGGCATAGTGCAGGGAGCTCTGTATGATGGAGCTCTGTATGTATAGTGCAGGGAGCTCTGTATGATGGAGCTCTGTATGTACAGTGCAGGGAGCTCTGTATGATGGAGCTCTGTATGTATAGTGTTGGGAGCTCTGTATGATGGAGCTCTGTATGTATAGTTCAGGGAGCTCTATATGATGGAGCTCTGTGTGTATAGTGCAGGGAGCTCTGTATATATAGTTCAGGGAGCTCTGTATGTATAGTGCAGTGAGCTCTGTAGATGGAGCTCTGTATGTATAGTGTAGGGAGCTCTGTATGATGGAGCTCTGTATGTATAGTTCAGGGAGCTCTGTATGATGGAGCTCTGTATGTATAGTGCAGGGAGCTCTGTATGATGGAGCTCTATATGTATAGTGCAGGGAGCTCTGTAGATGGAGCTATGTATGTATAGTGTAGGGAGCTCTGTATGTATAGTGCAGGGAGCTCTGTATGATGGAGCTCTGTATATATAGTGTAGGTGATACCGGAGAAACTGACGGAAGCCAAGCACAGAGAGATGGACACAGGTTTCTTCAGGAAGGAAGAGATTCTTTATTGGATCACCGATCGGGACTCAGAGGGACTAATGTCACCAAAATACAGCAAGTTCTGAGCCCCGGACAATAGTGCAGGCTCCTTATATAGGCACATAACTCCTCCCATATTAAGCTCCACCCGCACATTCTCTTGACCAATCAATACAAATAAGAATTAACTTCCTGCTTGACCGCATGGCCTGTCCAGCACAATGGAGGAGGGGAACACTACATCCTGTATTCTTGCACATGCTCCGTACACTACTGATCGTATCTTGCCTCGTGCAACCAACTGATCGATACGTCAGCATATGCACGTACACATGCCACGTGGTAATCTCGGCCTACTAAATTTATTTTTACCGAGATTCCACCACATTCCCCCCTTTGATGCCTCTTGATATTTCACAATTACTTGAGGCATCACTTAACCTTAGTTTGCATACACCGCAAGTTACCTTGAACCAGACCAGACTTATCTTATGATGTGAATCTTCAACACTCATCTTCCTGCATTGGTTCTCCCTGATCTAGAGCCTTATATTTATAAATTGCCATTATCTGTGCAGCAGCCTTCCTCTCTGCTATATTTTCTATCAGGCTTTGCACAGACCTAACTACTAAGGGTATAAGACACGGCAGGAGTAGACACAACATTAAAATCAGTAGGACTCCACCTACCACTGCCTTAAGCCCTCCAAACCACTCATACCAGCTACCAAACCAACTGCTTGGATTGTACCCTTTCCATACCTGAGTAGGCACATGCGCTAGTTTAACCATATGGCTAGTAAGCTCAGCTATTGCTTGCCCTTCGTCATCTATTTGAAGACAGCAATTGCTCAGGTTAAACTTCCCACATACACCTCCCTCTACTGCCAAAAGGTAATCCAAGGCTAATCTATTTTGGTATACCGCTGTCCTCATCCTGGTATTATGCTTCGCTAGAAGATTGAGCGCTTGTGATGTCTCGTTAGTAATGATCTCAACCACTGCCTGTAATCTTATAATACGGTTGAGCATATAAATTGGGGTTCTATAACCAAAGGTACCATCTTCTGCCCACGTGGCTGGCCCATAATAATCTACAATACGCTGGGGAGGCCATTCATTATATTCCCAGGCGCCTATCTCTATGGGTCCCCTTTTCTTCCTATGATTCACATCATACACTTTAACACCTAAAGTCTCACCTGTTTCAATAGGTAACAAGAAGAAGGATGGTTTGAGCATACCCAACACACATGCCCCTTCCCAGTCCTGTGGCAACTCCGAATAGGCTTTCTTACCACAGATCCAGTACAAATTTGCTGGGGCTCTCCAGGTAGATGTGATGGATAGATCAAACCACACATCCTTTAAATTGGCGTATCTAGCAAACGGGTTAGATGGTTCTGAGACATTTGAAGCCGACCACCAAGTTGTATTCTTCGTATCATCATCATAAGCTTTTTGCCCTAGACAAGTTAATTCTCCTACAGAAGTATTATACATCATTCCTTTCCTTGCTATGCAAACATAACCTATGATGGAGGTCTTTAATCTCCACTCAGATTTACCTCTAACACTCATATGATAATCGGCTTGTGTAGATATTAATTGGTCAACTGCCTCAGAACCGGACATTACCTCCTTTGCTTCCCAAGGCCATTGGTCTCCCATGTTAGTACCTCCACACACATAGCAGTTGGTAACATTAAGACTACCGGCATTACTTTCGGCTAAATCAATAAACAGGTTTTTAGCATTATGGGGGATCTTATTATCTATGCTCATCTCTTCATAAAAGGAATGGTATACTTGATGAGTCTGGGAGGATACCGTATCAGTCTCTATCCCTATAAACAATACTGTCCCAGGATCTAAACCCGTCCCATATATTTGAAACCCAAATAAATTACCATATTTATCTAAGAACTTGTCGGGGTTATTTATAAGTATATGGACTGGATTGCATTCCATAGACTTACAATATGGGCTGGTAGGCAACTTAGTCACAATCATGTCCTTGTCTACTGTCTGTCCCCAAGTTGCCCACCCCACACAAGACCAATATGGGCAAAAGTTATAATCTCTATTTGGGCATCTAGGACTCACATATTTATTTTTACTACTGGGACAAATATATTTATCGTTAGACCCATACGTCCTCTCCCATCTAAGATCCCCACATACATTCCACGGCTTTCTACCACTTGATATCGCCTTACACGCATCAAATAGCAGAACACCCGAAGAATGTACGGATTCTAATACCGTCTTATTAATTAGGGTCCCCTGTGGATCTCCATTCCTGAGAGTCAACCAAATTGTACGAGGTTGATACTCTGGACTGAAGCACTTAGGTTCTCCTACTCCTAAATGGCACACACTATATTCTATATTTAGGTATCTACATCTTGATACATCTCCTTTACACTCGTATTGTGAATGCCAAATTAGGGTTTGGGAAATATGGTTACCTGTTCTTGTAGTCTTAATGCATACCTCACAGCTAGGAGTGTCGGTACCTCTACCTTCCTGAATATAAAAATACACATATAAAAACATTATCATAAACACATCTTTCGTCGTCATCCTCAGTCTTCGTCCGTGCGAAGGCACCTCAGCTTCCAGGATGTAAGGGCTGCAGGGAATGGAGTTCTGCTCGACTTCACAGGGGTCCCTTCGGGACTTTTCCTGGCTTATATTCTATACGTCGGTGAGCGGACAGGCTTTATTATGGCCTTCTCACTCACTTACCAAATCTCTGAAACAATAAAATTTGTAATCCACAAAGTTCCTCGTCACTCCGACTGAGTCGTGCGCTTTAACCGGATCTTGCAGGGATTCTCTGGATCTGCTGTAACTTGCCAAGAATCGACTGCTGCTGGTTTAACCCTGGAGTGATGTATCCACGGAGTCACTTCGGCTACTTTTATCGCTGTAGGGGTAGACAAAAGAACAACATAAGGACCTCTCCACTTGGGCCCTAACGGTACATTATTCCACTCTTTAATCCATACTTGGTCTCCTGGATGGTAACTATGAACTGGGGGATAAATATTCACAGGTAATCTATCTTGTACCCATTTCTGTACCTCCTCCATAGTCTTACCCAACTCTACAACCTGCTGCCGGGTAATTCCTTCTCCCAACTGACTCAAATCCCCCCTTAAGTTACCAAGTACGGGAGGTGGTCGCCCATACATGATTTCAAAAGGAGAGAGGCCCATCCTTCTGGTAGGTGTACTGCGGATTCGCAATAGAGCTATGGGTAAGAGAACGTTCCACTTAAGTTGGGTTTCCTGACACATTTTAGCCAACTGATTCTTAATAGTTCTATTCATTCTCTCTACCTTACCAGAACTCTGGGGTCTATATGCCGTATGAAGCCTCCACTTTATACCAAGCATATGAGTCAGTTGTTGTAGGCACTGATGAACAAAAGCTGGACCATTGTCCGATCCTATAGAGCAGGGTAGTCCATATCGGGGTATTATTTCTCGTAGCAGGAATCTCACAACTTCTCCTGCTTTCTCTGTACGAGTAGGACATGCTTCTACCCAGCCTGAATAGGTACACACAACCACCAGCAGGTAGCGATGTCCACCCGATTTAGGCATTACTGTATAGTCAATTTGTAAATCGGACATGGGGAGTCCCCCCATAAACTGGACTCCTGGTGGCTTTACTGGTCCTTGCCTTGCATTATTTTTAGCACACGTTACACATCTTCGTACAATGGCCTGAGTCAAGTTGGACAATCTTGGTATGTAGAAATGTTTTCTGAGAGATTCTTCTGTGCTGTCTCTCCCAGAATGTGTCCCGTTGTGATAGTTTTGGACAATTTCTACCGCTAGTGATGCTGGAATGACTATTCTTCCATCTTCTAACTGATACCATTTGTTCTCCAAATACTTTCCAGGTTCAGTCTTTAACCACTCCTCTTCTTGAGCTGTATAAACTGGAGTCCATTGAGACAGTGGAGTTGGTATAAGAGCAGCTATATGCCCCACATACTCCTGTCTTCCCGATTCAGCGGCACGCTTAGCTGTACTGTCTGCCATCTGATTTCCTTTGGTTACATCACCATCTCCTCTCAGATGCGCTCGACAATGTATAATACCGACTTCTCTCGGCTCCCACACTGCTTCCAATAGTTGTAGGATTTCAGCTGCATACTTGATTTCTTTGCCTTCTGAATTCAATAGTCCTCTTTCTTTATACAAAGCTCCGTGGGCATGAGTGGTTAAAAACGCATACTTGGAGTCCGTGTAGATGTTCACTCTTAAACCTTCAGCCAATTGTAACGCTCGTGTCAGTGCTATCAATTCTGCCTTTTGTGCTGATGTTCCTTTTGCCAGTGGCCGAGCTTCTATCACCTTGTCTATCGTTGTTACTGCATATCCTGCATAGCGGATCCCTTCTTTCACATAACTACTGCCGTCGGTGTAATATTGAACATCGGGGTTCTGGATGGGAAAATCACGAAGATCTGGTCTACTTGAAAATACTTCATCCATTACTTCCAAACAATCATGTTGACTTTCAGTAGGTTGTGGCAAAAGGGTAGCTGGATTTAAGGTATTAACAGTCTCTAAATGCACTCTTGGGTTTTCACACAACATTGCTTGATACTTGGTCATACGGCTGTTACTAAACCAATGATTTCCTTTGTAATCCAACAACGTCTGTACTGCATGTGGGACTCGTACATAAAGTTCTTGACCCAGAGTGAGTTTATCGGCTTCAGCTACTAGCAGGGCGGCTGCAGCTACGGCTCTTAGACAAGGTGGAAGTCCGCTGGCCACTGCATCCAGTTGCTTAGACATGTAGGCAACAGGTCTTTGCCATGATCCCAAGTACTGTGTCAATACTCCCACAGCCATTCTTCTTTGCTCATGTACATACAGGTAGAATGGTCGTGTGTGATCAGGTAGACCTAATGCTGGGGCACTCATCAAAGCCTTCTTCACATCTTCAAATGCCGTTTGCTGTTCTTGAGTCCATAAGAAGGGGTCGTGCTCTGTACCTTTGATAGCTGCATACAGAGGTTTTGCCAGTATCGCGTAGCTGGGAATCCATATCCTACAGAAGCCTGCTGCCCCCAAGAATTCTCGCACTTGTCTTCTATTCTTGGGTATCGGTATTTGGCACACAGCTTCTTTTCTCTCTGGCCCCATAATTCTTTGACCTTCAGAGATATGGAATCCCAGATATTTGACAGTTGGCAAACACAACTGAGCCTTCTTTCTAGACACCTTGTATCCTGCCTTCCAGAGAATGTGTAGTAGATCGTGCGTTGCTTGCTGACATATTTCCTTTGTAACTGCTGCTATCAACAAGTCATCTACATATTGTAACAATACACACTCTCCTGGGATGGACTCGAAATCCAATAAATCTTGACTTAGAGCTGAACCAAATAGGGTAGGTGAATTTTTAAACCCTTGGGGCAGTCTTGTCCAGGTCATTTGGCGTTTTGAGCCCGTTACAGCGTTTTCCCATTGGAAAGCGAAGATACATTGACTTTCTGCGGCAATTCGGAGGCAAAAGAAGGCATCTTTGAGGTCTAGGACTGTAAAGTAAGTAGCCCCGCCCGGAATTAAAGCAAGCAAGTTATATGGATTGGGCACAACTGGATGTATACTAACAACCGCATCATTGACTGCTCTCAAGTCCTGCACAGGTCGATACTCATCTGTACCGGGCTTTTGAACAGGCAGCAATGGGGTGTTCCAGGGGGAAGTACAGAATTTTAGGATACCATACCGTATGAACTTATCCAGATAAGATTGGATGTTCTTCTTAGCCTTCTGCGGGATGTGATATTGTCTTAGGCTCACTGGATAAACCCCAAGTTTTAGTTCGATTTTAATAGGTGGAATATTGCGGGCCAGTCCTGGTGGGTTGTTCTCTGCCCAAACTCCTGGTATGTTGAATAAGGATTCATCACTCCTAGGGTTTTGGATAGTCAACGCTGTATAAAGTCGCCACTCTTCTTCCTTTGGTACGCATAATGTCATAATACCTGAAGGTCCATTAAACTTTAAGGATGTTGTTCCATTTGGTAGGAACGTAATCTGCGCTTGTAACTTAGATAGCATATCACGTCCCAGCAATTGGACTGGACATTCAGGCATATAAAGGAATTGATGTTTTACTACGTGGCCTCCCAATGTACAGAGTCGACTTTTAAGAACCGGTTTTGCAGCACTTCTTCCAGTTGCTCCTATTACAGTAATAGTTCTTCCAGATGGAGGAGCAACTAGGTCAGTCACCACCAAATGTTCAGCACCAGTGTCGATCATGAACGCACTCCTTTTTCCCCCTATTGATACATCGACCATAGACTCCGCTCGACCAAGGGGGATGGAGCCCGGTCGGTATCAATAGTCCTCCATGACCGTGTCAGCCAATCCTACAAAGTCCCTACCTTCTCTATCGCGGGACCTTTGCGCTGCTGGATAGTACCTATCTTCCCTTACACTTCCTCTGTTCCCATTACTCCCTCCGGGGCCTCCTCTACCTCTCGCTCTGCCTCTAAAGTTTCCATAACCTGTCCTAGGTCTGTCTCTCTCATACTGTTCTCTTCGCGGACACTCATTTCTCCAATGCCCTTCTTCCCTACAGTATGCGCACTGATTTCTACTCAGAGGTTCCTCATTCCACTTACTATCGCCTCTATCTGGGCCCCGTCTATCTACGCCTGCGATCGCTACCGCTAGCATATCTGCCTTTCTACGCATCTTGCGCTCTTCCTCTTTCTTTGTCTCTGTTTCCCTGTTCATATATACTTTATTCGCTACCTCCATTAGTTGGGTGATAGACATACCTGCAAACCCTTCTAACTTTTGTAGCTTGCGCTTAATATCTCCGTAAGCTTGGCTGACAAAGGCGGAGTTCACCATTCGGGAATTATCTGCGTCTTCCGGATTAAAGGGGGTATATACAAGCGATATGCCTCCAATAATCGGTCATAAAAGACACTGGGCGCTTCATCACTTTTCTGAATCACCTCAACTGTCTTCGACATGTTAATAGCTTTCTTCCCTCCGGCTTTCATGCCAGCAATTATAGCGTCTCTATAGGCTCTGAGTTGAACCATATCTGCGCCATTTACATTCCAGTCGGGATCGGTATTAGGGTAATGTGTTGCGGCCCATGCTGCTGGATTGGCTTGATTCAAAGCACGGGCTCTATCCTCTAGCGCTTTAATGGCCGCTTGATTAATCCTTGTCCTTTCCTCATTATTAAACAAAGTCATTAATAACTGCTGGCAATCAGCCCATGTCGGATTATGTGTCTGAACTATCGAGGTGAACAGATCGGTCATAGCTTGTGGTTTCTCAGTGTACGAGGAATTGTGGGTCTTCCAATTCAAGAGATCGGTAGTCGTGAACGGGACATATACGAAGACTGGGTCAGCATGTGCCATTTGACCTGCGGCATCGATATAGGCTGACCCGGGATTCAGACGAAGAGGCATCTGATAATGTTTTAATTGTTGGGTACCGGTCAGTTGTCGGGTTAGTATGGGGCTACGTGGAGGGGCGTCAGTTAGAGGTTCCAGTCGGGGGGAAATAGGGCATGAGGATGTGGGAGCTTGATTTTGGGAAAAGTTAGTAAATAGAATACTCCCAGCCGAGCTAGAAGAAGCTTGACCGGAAGTTTGATGTGGCGCCAAATCAGGATATTTAGATCTAACGGGGGTTGGTTCTGGTTCCGGAAGGGGAGGTTTAATACGAGGAGGGGTGGATTCTGTACTAGAGGAGGAAGCGGAAGTGGATGAGGGCAATGAGGGGAGGGGTATAGAACTTCCTGTATTCGCGTTACCTCTTCCTGTAGGGAAGTAAGGGGGCGGCAAAGGGATCTCGGACTCAGGGGGCGTATCCATAATGGGCCTAACCACAGTCCTAGTGGACAAACAAGTCCTGGCCACCATGAGGCAACATTGCTCCTCGTGGCATATCTGAATCTATTTTGGCGAGTCGTTTACGGCCTGTTTCCAACAATCAATATATGGAAACTGTCCGTAAAGTTCAGGCCTACCTGACACAGCCACGTGTACGCGCTGTATCAGGGTTGGATCCAAACTACCACGTGGTGGCCATGCCGCAACCAAAGTAGGCCACTCCCTAGTGCACAAAGTAACCAAACGTACAGGAGACATTTTAACCCCCAAATCACATGTTTTGAATCCCTTTTTAAAATTCTTTACCATACAACCTAAGGGATCCGGAATCGTTGACTCCGACGCGCCCATACTTATCAATGGAACGTCGTTGACAACGAATACTATGCACGCGTACTATTCAACAGTCACACCCGTTTCCTCTGGCAACAGCACCACGTGGTGCGGTTACCAAGTGAAACATACACAATAACACAATAAACACTCAGGGAATTCCCGTACACACACAGCTGTTACACCAGTCACTAGATAATCAATATTATGCCCTTTGGCGAAACTATACAGTCACCCACGCTATAATTCTCTATATATGAATTACCCGTCTATAACACACCCCAGTAACATCGTCTTTTACAAATAGCGGTTAAAGTACGGTTAGCATAGGTCAAAGCACAATTTAAGGTCACAATACAATTATTAGTGGTTATGGTGTTAAACATGCAATGGACGACAGTGATTAGTACTTATATACAATGTCAGTAAATATACAGGGTTATGGTACCGTGCACTATGATACAGCAACACACTATTAACACTCTCGCTAGACGGCTGAGCTCGCGGTATCTAACAAGATATACACTTTACTAACAATCTTTAACACATTTACAATTCCCAACTATACTATTGGCCAGTACCTTGAATGGACTACCTAAAACTATCTACATCCGTTTTGGTTAGCCACACTGCCCAAGCACCACATATAGCGAGCTAGAGGACCGAATTTACACAGACGCCTCTTAGTCGATTACTATCAAAAATCTAGTGGGTTCCAAATTTACACGCCTTCCCACTTAGCCAAGATAGGTTGAGAGCTAGCGAAGCGAATTTACACAGACGCCGCTTAGTCTACCGGTCCCTCCGACCTAGCGAACAAAATATACACCCTAGAACGCTAGTCTAGACAAGACACCGGTGTCCGGCTAGGGCTATTTACACCAGAACCCCGCCTGACTAACCAAATCAAACGGTCTTACTAAAGAGCGTTCGATTGAGCGGTGCGCCTTCGCTCCTTCCCTCCGACAGAGGGGGCAGATTCCATACACAATTCAAACCCCTTATGGGCCTACCGCACAATCGGTATACCCCTAGTGGGTCTGCCGTCTAAAACAGCAGTTGTCTTACCTCCTCGTTCCTGAACCTGAGTTCACACTCATCGACGGGGACACCCCAGCACTTCTTACGTAGAAGCCGATGATCTCCTGGACAACAGACCAGTGGCGCCGAGACGAAGGGAGGTCCACGCAGAAGTTCAGGGGTGCAGCCGTAGAGAACGTGGGCAAAGATAGACCGTCTCACGCCTCTGCCTCTCAGCTACCGTTGAACGATGAGCTTCCCGGCCAATGCACCAAATGATACCGGAGAAACTGACGGAAGCCAAGCACAGAGAGATGGACACAGGTTTCTTCAGGAAGGAAGAGATTCTTTATTGGATCACCGATCGGGACTCAGAGGGACTAATGTCACCAAAATACAGCAAGTTCTGAGCCCCGGACAATAGTGCAGGCTCCTTATATAGGCACATAACTCCTCCCATATTAAGCTCCACCCGCACATTCTCTTGACCAATCAATACAAATAAGAATTAACTTCCTGCTTGACCGCATGGCCTGTCCAGCACAATGGAGGAGGGGAATACTACATCCTGTATTCTTGCACATGCTCCGTACACTACTGATCGTATCTTGCCTCGTGCAACCAACTGATCGATACGTCAGCATATGCACGTACACATGCCACGTGGTAATCTCGGCCTACTAAATTTATTTTTACCGAGATTCCACCACAAAGCTGGGCTAGTGTTGAAGAGGCAGAGTAATAAATGTGAATAAAAGCAGGCTCGAGTTGTGTTAAAATAAAATAAGAAGAGCTAAAAGAAAGGGAGTTTGGAGGATGTGAATGAGAATCCGTGAATAAGAAGATGGAGTGAATGTGAGAGAATGAGCTCCATTTGAGAAGCACATTGATTGCTTGAAAGAAGCTCCAATGTGAAGCTCTGTGTGAGCAGTGAGTGGAAGCAGAAGCCAGTGCTGAGGGAGCCTGGGAGCAGGATAAGAGGAGCTTTGTCGAGCTGCACTTCCGGCCTACGGCTGTAGCTCCGTGAATCTGCCCGATCCCACGATCTCGGAAGCGTTGCAAGGAGGAGCCTGGACAGGTCTTGGATGGGAGACGGCTGCGAGTAGGTTACGGTTACAATGGCTGCGAGAAGGTTACGGATAGAGCAACCAACCAAGACCAACCGGGTGTTGTAGGCTTATTTTTGCTTTTTCGTTTTCTCTCCCACCACAAGAGGGCGATCAACTCAATGCAATCTTCCATTCACTCTTTTCTGAGGGTTATTCATTTATTTATTTTTTGTCCTTAAAGGCAAACACACTCATTATTATTCTCTCAAATCAAAATGCAAAGTCAATCTAATGTTTAAAGGGCTACTACAACTCATTTACTCACTAATCGCTTTTTAAACATTTCTGACTTATGCAATACGTCTCTTTAGATCCCTCATCTTTTTCTTATGAAAAATTTATTAAAAAAGTGTAAAGCTTAAAATACCTCCATTTTAGGAACATTGACATCATACTGACCCCTAAAAGGATTTTTTTTTTATTATTTGATTGTTTATTAAAAAAAAATGTAATATGGGGTCTGGCTTTTATGCACATGCCAGCCGCCACATAATTAACCCTCACACCACCAAGGATTTAATAATTTGCTCACTGACTGATAGCAACGCTAGCAGACAAACAGTTCAGACTTTTAAAAAAATCTTGTCAGGATTTAAAGGGACTCACCCAACACATAACCACTCCCACACACATACACAACCAATCACAAGCATCCCTACATGTGCCCTTGTACGCTTAGCTTTGCTAGCTCCCCAGGGCCTCATACACTGCCAACTCTATATATATATATATTTACACAAATATACCTACGCATTAAAACACAGAGGGACACACACATAAACACACTGTCGTATACACACACATAAATACAAACAGAGACACACAAACACTGACACGTGCCCACACCTTGACACATGCGTACACTGACAAACAGATCCACACAGACATGTACATACCCTGACACAGATACATACACACACCTTGGCACCTACACACACAATCAGACATACACACACACGTGATCATTTTTATATTTGCAGCCACCCTCCTGTTATCATACATATAATCCAGGAGCGTGGCTTGCTTTGGAAATAACAAAATTAGCCAGAAACGTGGAAAGCGCTAAAAACATAATAACATGTAAAACAAACTTGTTAGTAAATATATACCAATAGAGCTGCAGTCACTCCTAAAATAGTGAAACAAAATACTAGGCCCACAAATAATGCACTGAAAATAATTCTAATCCAAATAAACAATTTATGCCAAAAAAGAAATCTGTGTAAAAAAATCAGCAAGAAAAAATATAGTGCAGGCCAGTGGCTTAACTACTTAACTACCACGGTTGCAACTGAGACCGAGCCTCTCACTCCAGGGGGCCTGGCTGCAACCGTGGGCCGCCATTACTTGGAGTGAGAGGCCCGGTCTCAGTTGCAACCATGGTAATTAAGCCACTGGCCTGCACTATATTTTATCTTATTGATTTTTTTTACACAGATTTTGTTTTGGCATAAATTGTTATTTTTGGGCCTAGTATTTTGCACAGACTGTGCTCCCCGCCAGTCACAACAAGTAGCGTGGTCAAGCAGTCCTCTACCAAGTCTGACAGGAAGTGCTCACTGAGAGAATGGGGACATGCAGCCAGCTCTGCCACGCTACAGCAGCGCAGGTACAGAGGGGAATGGGGTAGAGACACATGGAGGGAACTTGGGGGGGATTGACGTATGGAGGACAAAGGGAAAGTGAATTGACACATAAAGGGACGGAGGGATTGAGACATGGAGAGATTGACACATGGAGGGACGGGGGATTGACACATGGAGGGACGGGGGGGGAGTGACACACTGAGGGACAGAGAAGATTGACACAGTGGGACTATGGGAGTATTGACACATGGAGGGACAAGACGAGGAATTGAGACACATGGAAGAAACTGGGTGATGGAGGGAGGTGAATTTACATATTTAGAGGGGTATTGACACATTGAGGGACTGGGGGATATTGACACATGGAGGTACAAGAGGGGGAATTGAGACACATGGAAGGGACAGGAGGGGATTGAGACACAATTGCGACACATGGAGGGACTAGGGGAGAATTGACACATGGAAGGTACTGGGGGGTTTTGACACACGGAAGGGACTGTGGGGGAAATTGATACATGGAAGGGGCGGAGGGAATTGAGACACATGGGACGGGGTGGGGTTGAGACACATGGAGGGACTGGGGGTAATTGAGACACATGGGGAGACTTGGGTGGGGTTCAGACACATGGAGGGACAGAGGGAATTTTGGCACATGGGAGGGACTGGGTGTGAAATTAACATCTGGAAGGGACTAGGGAGATTGAGACACATAGAAGGGCTGGGTGGGAATAAGACCCATGGGAGGGGCCGGGTAATTAGATGTTTAGGTGGCAATGAAATCCTTCTTCAGCATCCATTGTATATGAAACACAACCAGGCCACAATGGCACAGTATTAAAATAGCTTTTATTGACACAAGATAAAATCTGCTTACTTTGAGTGAAAGTGGGTTTGCCAAGCAAAAATCCCACAAAAGCACTTATAACGGCTATCACCCTAGAGGAAATATGCTCAATCGGACGGAAATAGAAGTTACGAAATGTAGCGTCATTAGACCAGTCTGCAGCTTTCATAATGTCCTCCAGTCTGCAGCCCACTACAGAAGCATTGGAAGCCATGGCACCCCTGACGGAGTGTGCCGAAAACGGATGTATCCACTCCGGCCATTGCCATTACGTCACGTATCTGTGTATATATAGTGCAGGGAGCTCTGTATAAAGGTGTCCATGTATAGTGCAGAGAGCTCTGAATGAGAGAGCACTGTATGTATAGTTCAGGGAGCTCTGAATGAGAGAGCACTGTATGTATTAAAGGAGTGGGTTGGCCCATGAGGTTATCAAGTGTAACCGGACAGAGAGGGGGTAACCCTCAAGGTATAGAGTACAAAAGGAGAAAAACTGTCCTTAAGGTGAAACCTGATAGAGGGATATTGGTATCAGAAAAGATCTTCCTAATTTATGTTAGGAACTAAAAGTTCTTAAAGTCACTAACCCCAAAGGTTTAGTGTACCGTAGCGATAGACGTTACCCCTATGACGAGCCCCTATACAGGGCGAAACGCGCGTCGGGTTTTTCCGACACTATTCTACACCAGCACTAGAAACGCTGTACACCTAACTGCTCCTAAGATAAACTCCAACAAATTCTATTTGTTCTGGATACCGACCAAGGCACTGGGGCACATAGGTCAGTGAGAAACAGTGCAGAACAATTGATTGACCGACCGATGGTCTCTATTCATTATTACTTTCAATTACCTAATTACCTTGCTACTTCTACCACGGCTACACTCTATTTATTGGTAAATCACCTTTACTCTTGCTTTACTATTACCTCGAAGGCATCTTTCTTTTCTTTGAAATCTCTAGGATTAGTTAAAATAGGGAATCTGACGAAAATAATTGGGCCATCCGTGGAGCTGGTAACGTTATGTGACTAACATTAGTATCTGCAATAGCAGGCACCAACTGGAGAAGCAACCTAGCAGTAACACTGCACACCCATCAGACTAAATATCTGTTCACTTGCCAGCATATACCCTATGACTTATCTTACAAAATGTCCTAAGAAGTATCAATTTTTAGGAGTTGTACTTCCAAGTATGGTATACCATTCTGCACACTAACCACTCTCGACATTTACCCCGCTATCTGCCCCATTACGGGAGAATACCCTGGAGCAAATAAGCGGCTATCTAAATATACAGATCTCTCCGAACTAAGACACAGGTATACCTCTTTCACAATCTAGCTGGATGTCATTTACGTCTCCTAACCGGTGCTCAGTCACGGGAAAACGGTAAACCACTTCCAGTATTATATGTATAGACAATCAAGTACACCAAGCGGTTTAACCCTTACCATACCTATTACTGCGGCAGCCGATTTTTCCTTATACACTGATCACCTCTTAGGAAGCATTTGCCTCAGAAACTCGGAGCCCATCCGAGCTGACAATTACCTCCAGGTCAGACGACCCCATCTCTAGAGACACTAGAAATTAAACATTACCTCGAATAGCTTATAACGGTACAGAATTACAAAGCTAAAACTTTAATAAAAATTATTTGAAAAGAATTACAAAGCTAACCCCCAGAGGATACTGGGAAATAGAGTAGCCACATATTTGCTCTTTGGGAAGGCTTTTGATAAACTGGCTTACCCGGAACATTTGTGGATACATATACTTGGTTACTAGTGCATTACGCCACACATGGTTATTTGACACGTGTATCCATTTGAATTGAAGTACAATAAGTTATTCCATACTTAGACTTTTACTAAAGGAATAACGATATCTGTGCACACAGAGTTGGACTACCAAACAACCTGTGCCTACACTTTATGTTGTGTCTTTCCCTCTATGTTTATCCCCCTACCTACACGCCCCGATTTTTCTTGTGCAAGTAAGTCTGGATGCTAGCCAAGAGCTAGCCAACACATACTGTGACTTAAAATTGGCGACAGTTTACGTTGGGAACGTCTATTTACCCTATTAAAGCATTATTTTTTAACGTCTATCGCTACGGTACACTAAACCTTTGGGGTTAGTGACTTTAAGAACTTTTAGTTCCTAACATAAATTAGGAAGATCTTTTCTGATACCAATATCCCTCTATCAGGTTTCACCTTAAGGACAGTTTTTCTCCTTTTGAGCACTGTATGTATAGTGCAGGGAGCTCTGTATGTATAGTGCAGGGAGCTCTGTATGTATAGTGCAGGGAGCTCTGTATGTATAGTGCAGGGAGCTCTGCATGAGGGAGCCCATATATAGTGCAGGGAGCTCTGTATGATGGAGCTCTGTATGTATAGTGCAGGGAGCTCTGCATGAGGGAGCCCATATATAGTGCAGGGAGCTCTGTATGTATAGTGCAGGGAGCTCTGTATGTATAGTGCAGGGAGCTCGGTAGCCAGGCAGTAAAGCTGGGCTAGTGTTGAAGAGGCAGAGTAATAAATGTGAATACAAGTAGGCTCCAGTTGTATTAAAATAAAATAAGAAGAGCTAAAAGAAAGTGAGTTTGGAGGATGTGAATGAGAATCCGTGAATAAGAAGATGGAGTGAATGTGAGAGAATGTATGCAAAGGAAATGTATTGTATGAAGAAGTCCATGTGTAGCGCAGGGAGCTCCCATGTACAGTGCAGGGAGCTCTGTGAGGGAGCCCATGTATAGAGCAGGGAGCTCTGTGAGGGAGCCCATGTATAGAGCAGGGAGCTCTGTGAGGGAGCCCATGTATAGTGCAGGGAGCTCTGTATGAGGGAGCCCATATATAGTGCCGGGAGCTCTGTGTGTATAGTGCAAGGAACTATGTGTGGGGAAGTCATGTATACTTTAGAGAGCTCAGTATGAGGGAGCCCATGTATAGTGCAGTTGGCTCTGTATGTATAGTGCATGAAGCTCAGCTCTGCATGAGCTCATGTATGGCTCTGTATGTTGAAGCCTATGCATAGTCCAGGCATGGAGCTCTGTGTGAAGGAGCCCATGTATAGTTCAGGGAGCTCTGTGTGAGGGAGCTTTGTATGTATAGTGTAGGGAGCTCTGGATTAGGGAGGCTTTATGTATATTGCAGGGAGCTCTGTATGTATTGTGCAGAAGGCTATGTATGAGGGAGCCCATGTGTAGTGCAAGAAACTCTGTATTAGGGAGCCCATGTATAGTGCAGAGAGCTCTGTATGAGAGAGCTCTGTATGTATAGTTCAGTGAGCTCTGTATGTATAGTGCAGGGAGCTCTGTATGTATAGTACAGGGAGCTCTGTATGTTGGAGCTCTGTGTGTATAGTGCAGGGAGCTCTGTATGTATAGTGCAGGGAGCTCTGTATGATGGAGCTCTGTATGTATAGTGCAGGGAGCTCTGTATGTATAGTGCAGGGAGCTCTGTGTGATGGAGCTCTGTATGTATAGTGCAGGGAGCTCTGTATGATGGAGCTCTGTATATATAGTTCAGGGAGCTCTGTATGTTGGAGCTCTGTATGTATAGTACAGGGAGCTCTGTATGATGGAGCTCTGTATGTATAGTGTAGGGAGCTCTGTATGTATAGTGTAGGGAGCTCTGTATGTATAGTTCAGGGAGCTCTGTATTATGGAGCTCTGTATGTATAGTGCAGGGAGCTCGGTAGGCATAGTGCAGGGAGCTCTGTATGATGGAGCTCTGTATGTATAGTGCAGGGAGCTCTGTATGATGGAGCTCTGTATGTACAGTGCAGGGAGCTCTGTATGATGGAGCTCTGTATGTATAGTGTTGGGAGCTCTGTATGATGGAGCTCTGTATATATAGTTCAGGGAGCTCTGTATGTATAGTTCAGGGAGCTCTGTATGATGGAGCTCTGTATGTATAGTTCAGGGAGCTCTATATGATGGAGCTCTGTGTGTATAGTGCAGGGAGCTCTGTATATATAGTTCAGGGAGCTCTGTAGATGGAGCTCTGTGTTTATAGTGCAGTGAGCTCTGTAGATGGAGCTCTGTATGTATAGTTCAGGGAGCTCTGTATGATGGAGCTCTGTATGTATAGTGCAGGGAGCTCTGTATGATGGAGCTCTATATGTATAGTGCAGGGAGCTCTGTAGATGGAGCTATGTATGTATAGTGTAGGGAGCTCTGTATGTATAGTGCAGGGAGCTCTGTATGATGGAGCTCTGTATATATAGTGTAGGGAGCTCTGTAGCCAGGCAGTAAAGCTGGGCTAGTGTTGAAGAGGCAGAGTAATAAATGTGAATAAAAGCAGGCTCGAGTTGTGTTAAAATAAAATAAGAAGAGCTAAAAGAAAGTGAGTTTGGAAGATGTGAATGAGAATCCGTGAATAAGAAGATGGAGTGAATGTGAGAGAATGAGCTCCATTTGAGAAGCACATTGATTGCTTGAAAGAAGCTCCAATGTGAAGCTCTGTGTGAGCAGTGAGTGGAAGCAGAAGCCAGTGCTGAGGGAGCCTGGGAGCAGGATAAGAGGAGCTTTGTCGAGCTGCACTTCCGGCCTACGGCTGTAGCTCCGTGAATCTGCCCGATCCCACGATCTCGGAAGCGTTGCAAGGAGGAGCCTGGACAGGTCTTGGATGGGAGACGGATGCGAGAAGGTTACGGATAGAGCAACCAACCAAGACCAACCGGGTGTTGTAGGCTTATTTTTGCTTTTTCGTTTTCTCTCCCACCACAAGAGGGCGATCAACTCAATGCAATCTTCCATTCACTCTTTTCTGAGGGTTATTCATTTATTTATTTTTTGTCCTTAAAGGCAAACACACTCATTATTATTCTCTCAAATCAAAATGCAAAGTCAATCTCATGTTTAAAGGGCTACTACAACTCATTTACTCACTAATCGCTTTTTAAACATTTCTGACTTACGCAATACGTCTCTTTAGATCCCTCATCTTTTTCTTATGAAAAATGTATAAAAAAGTGTAAAGCTTAAAATACCTCCATTTTAGGAACATTGACATCATACTGACCCCTAAAAGGATTTTTTGTATTATTATTTGATTGTTTATTAAAAAAAATGTAATATGGGGTCTGGCTTTTATGCACATGCCAGCCGCCACATAATTAACCCTCACACCACCAAGGATTTAATAATTTGCTCACTGACTGATAGCAACGCTAGCAGACAAACAGTTCAGACTTTTAAAAAAATCTTGTCAGGATTTAAAGGGACTCACCCAACACATAACCACTCCCACACACATACACAACCAATCACAAGCATCCCTACATGTGCCCTTGTACGCTTAGCTTTGCTAGCTCCCCAGGGCCTCATACACTGCCAACTCTATATATATATATTTGTGTACGGCACATTACGAGGACGTTAGACAATGGAAAGAAGCAGTATTAGTACTAGCAAGTCAGTTGAGGTGTGCCGAAACTGACGTGAGGTTAGGCCTGTAAAAGAGGGCCCACCTAGGAGAAATAATAAATTGAGGGTGCGGTGGGAGGGGCACTTCCGGGATCGTCGCAGACAGGTAGTAGGAATGTATTGCGTTTATATAGGGCAAGTTGTACCTCCCACAATTCCAGGCCAAGCCTTCTATTTGTGTACGGCACATTACGAGGACGTTAGACAATGGAAAGAAGCAGTATTAGTACTAGCAAGTCAGTTGAGGTGTGCCGAAACTGACGTGAGGTTAGGCCTGTAAAAGAGGGCAAAAATGATTAGAAGCGATTTCTGATAATACAAACAAGTTTATTTAAATACAAACATTATTTAGACATATTATGGAAAGCCATTCTTATTTCATTTTCAGGGTTAGGAATGTACCTATTGTATGCAGATGACTTCCATCTTCCCATGTTTTTAATGATGTGTGTCGGTACGTGGTTACCTGAGGCAGCTGAAGCGGCCCCAATGCGAAAGGAATGACCCGTGAATGCGTGTGGGTTATGTCCAAGCCTGAGTAATAGAGTACGAATGTAATACATGAACTGCTTAGTTGTTAGGGGTTTCCCTTGAATGGCCAACAGTGGACTAGCAGGGTTGGAAGTGATTTGGGACCTCACTAGACTATCTAAAAGTGGTACAGGACACCATTTGGTATAGGTAGGATAGTATTTAATTTCCACCGGAGGACCTGTTTGAGTAGTTTTAGTACGGGAAATGGACAAGACATAGTGGTCTTGTTCTTTGTGTAGGTGTTTCTTCTGGAGGCAAAGCTCAGAATCGGTAGCTTTTTCCACTGAGAACTCTTTAGGTCTCAAAAAGCCGTAGAAAGCCAAGTAAATTGCTGATTTTATAATTAAGTTAGTGGCGTGTTCAAAAGGGGTTGTGTCGAGAATATCGGAGATACTTTTAAATAGTTTACTGTCTATGGGTAGTCTTTTGATGGGACTGTGTGCTGATAATCTGTGTACACCTCTTAGTATGCTTTTAACTGGGTAAGACGTTAGAAATGGAGTTTTGTTGGGATGGTTGGTTAACATGTAGTGTTGTATGCCTGTTAAGTAGAGTTTTATAGTGTTGTATGCTAATTTAAGAGAAATATGGCAAAAAGATGTGAATGCAACAACAGTTTCAACAGAAAAAACATTTATTATGTGATAATCACGAACAAAATCTCTAAACAATTTGTAAGCTCTAGAGTAGGCTTTCCTAGTGTTAGTTGACAGGCCTGCCTGAGCGAGAACTTTACTATGCTGTAAGAGAGAACTTATATCATAATTAGTTCTGGGAAGCTTGGTGCCGCCCTGGGTTGCGGGTTTGCTGTTGGGTGATACTTGAAAAATTCCTGTAAATTTAAACGTGAAAGAGCATCAGCAGCGTTGTTTTGAACACCCGGGATGTGACAACATGTTATACAGAATTGTAGGTTAGCCGCCAGCCAGGTCAGTCTCCTAACTAAATTCATGATTGTTAGAGACTGAGAGCGGCCTTTGTTCACTATATCACAGGTAGCTATGTTATCTGAAAAACACCTGACTGCCTGACCACTCCACTCTTTACCCCAGACGTGTGCGGCCGCTACAATAGGATAAATTTCAAAAAGAGCCGAGGTGTTATTGAAATTTTCGAGAGAGGTGGTCTCAACTGGCCAAGAGTCATATAGCCACTCATCACCGAAAATGGCTGCATACCCTAATGCACCTGAAGCATCGGTCCAAATTACAGGGGAATCGTCAGATATGGGTGGAACAAATAGCGACCTGCCATTCCAAGAAGATAGGAACAGCTGCCACATTTGCAGATCAGCTCTAGCCGAATTGTTAAGGGGAGTCGTGGAGTCGTCGTCGGGTAGGCCGTGTAACAGAGAGAGGATTCTGGATATGAAGGATCTACCCTGAGGAATAATTCTCATGGCAAAGTTTAGTGAACCGAGAAGTGATTGTAGTTGTTTCCTAGTGCAAGTGCTTTGTGACATGCAAGTGTTTATGTAAGAAAGTATCCGGTCTATTTTCTCTTGAGGCAGGCTGGCTTGCATAGAAACTGAATCGAGTGTAATACCCAGGAATGTGATTGTCGTGTTGGGACCTTCAGTTTTGTCTTGTGCAACGGGGACTCCTAAATCTTTGAAAAGAGTGAGCATGTGCTGTAGGCTATGGGGTGTGTGTTGGTGAGGTTCGATGGTAAGGAAGTCGTCTAGGTAGTGAATGACTACTGGACATCTGCATGAGTTGAGTAGGAGCCAGGTTAAAGTTTCGGCAAACATATCGAATAACTTGGGGCTACTTTTGGATCCGAAGGTCAGTCTCGTGGCGAAATAGTAGCTTCCTTCCCATTTAACTCCGTGCAGATGCCAGAGTGACTGGTGGATGGGAAGAAGTTTAAATGCGTTTGTGATGTCTGATTTACTTAACCAAGCCGCCCTGCCGGCATGAATTATAGCTTGGATGGCATCGTCAATCCTGGCGTACTGCAGGGAAAAGTCCTCTGAAGGAATCAGAGCATTAAGGCTAGGAGTTGGGGCCGAGTGTGGAGCGGAGAAGTCAATAATCAGTCGCTTTTTGTTGTTATATTTGCCTGTGGCAATACCTAGTGGGTTTGTCCTCCAGGCAGTGAAAGGAGGAGTAGAGAATGGGCCTATCATGAAACCACTTGATATTTCTTTGTGTAACAGTTCGCGTATACTGTCTGGGTCAGTGAGTGCTGACTGTAAGTTGGGGCATTCTAAAATCCCTGTGGGGAGTGACACGAAGCCTGTGTGAAACCCATTAGTAAACCCTGCCGTGAGAAAATCAACCAAATGAACAGAAGGATGCTTAGACAGGTAGCGTTGCAACTTAGGAACGTTTATTGGCGTGGCAGATTTGTTAGGGTACAATCTGTTGGGGCACATTGTTTTGGCGTGTGCTCTAAAACATATCGAACATACGTGTAACAGCCTACACGCACTATAACTGCAACCACCAGCATTAAAATTGTTGCAGACTTGAGCTTTACCTAGAAAAACAATAGGCCTACCCAGTTTGTCTCTCACTTCCCTCTGTGAAGTGTTAGACTGATAACCAGAAGTTGCGTTACTGGTAGAAGGGGTCGCTACATTTTCTGGACAGAAGTTGACTGAATGAGCAGCCGATGAGCATATAGCGCAGGAAGGGGTTTTGAGACCTGCAAAATGCATCAGGAACAACTCTGTGTCTAGCTGTGCCCAATCAGTAATCGTATTGTACTGGGAGAGAGAAGCAGCGGATCTTGACGAAAATGACTTGTGATAGTCGTAAAATGCGTAGCCGCCGTACTTGTATGCTAACTCAATCACTTTATGAAGATACAAGTCAAGCTCCTCTCTCCGTAGTGGGAAGGCTGTACAGATGACATCTCTGTATAAGCCAAATGCGAGGACAAACTCGGGGATATTGAGTTTCCTATTAAGTCTAGGGTCTCTAGATTTCATCACTACTGACAGGTCCTCGAAGGTATAGGCCCTGTTTTCTACCACGTCTTGTGAAGCAATCAGTAGTGATGCTAGGTTTATGTCCTTCCCCTCTATAATGTCTCGTCTAAGAGACTGAGGAATGAGATGAATAGGATTAATGATATTGGTGGCTCTACTAGTTGGTAGAGGGTTATCTTTACCTAAGTTAGGTGTGGGCTCAGTAGCTGGCACAGGAACTTCTGGAACGGTTGTGATACTGTTTGCCTCCAGATTATCCAACCTATTGTTAATTGTTGCTACTGAGGAAACAAGGGAGGTCATCATATTGTGTAATTCTGCCAGGCTATTTTGCACATTGAAAACCGTACTAGGGCCTGGCCTCTCGTTGTCATCAGTAACGTTTAATAGTCTAAACAGTTCAGCTTTCCTGGCTGTAGCCGGGAAAGGAATGTTCCTTCTTTTAAGTTCAGAGGTGATCTTGGGTATTGTCCAGGACCGAAAGCTGGAAGCTGGGCTTGGTGGATCGGTACGTCTCTGTGAGCCTGATCTGAGTGGAGTGCTGGCCACCGACAAATCATCTCCTTGTGTAGATTGGTTAGACATGCTGGGAAGTGAGGTAGATGGATAAGTTTAGTATAGTACTGTATGAAATGGTAGTGACCCAGCTTAGTATGCTAATGCCTACTGGCGAAATTGTATTAACTTGCTTATGTTTTGGTGACAGGTGAGGCCCTGACTACTTGCCAAGTGGCTATGAGAGGCTCTACCTATGATTTGGCTCGTGGGGCCTTTGTGCCACTGAGGTGGGTGGCGGGGAGTTGGCCTCTCGGTGACAGTTAATAGAGAAACAACGAATGGCCGTGACGGGTGAGGCCCTAACTATGACTTGATGCAAGGCTCTAACTATGAACTGGGACGATTGGCCTGAACCTCTGAACGAAGCGGTAGTCGGTATGCCTTGCGGGACCACTAGACTGTTAGGCGAAGAGGCCTATGGGATTTCCTAATTTGGCGAGGAATTAAAGGGTTTAGTGTTTGAACCGTATACATAGTTTGTGTTTGAACCGTATACATACCTGAAAATAACTTGGCTGATGTATCCTGAAGTATTTAACAGATTCTTACTTGAACCTAGAACATTCACAGATTTAAATTACGACCTAAGCCTGGGAGCAGTTGTAGAAACGTACTATTTAATCCCAACAAAAGTTGTATACTAACCGTATGTTTATAGAAGACTTGGCGGGAGAAAGCCAGCACTTCAACCAAGTAATTAGATGTTTTTGTAAAAGGTTCCGCTTGTACGCTGTGTCGTATATTTGTTTTATTAAAATGGAGGGGAAAAACATAAACAACGTCGTTTAATAAACTAATATAAAGTAGTAATAAAATAAGAACAGCGCGAGACTGAAAACTAACTGACCGTAGTTACCATGGGCACTTTGAGTACCCCAAATTAACACCCGCAGATATATACACATATATATTAACCTTTGACCAATGAGCGTTTACACCCCATGAAAATGATAGTTTGAGGTAACGGAGGGGTAATGAAGTATTAAAATGGTTGACGGAAATAATAATTATTAGTATTATTATTAGTATTAACCTAAGAATTAAATTAACCGAACAACATGTTAGACTGACTACCGGCAGTGGAGAAACAAAGTCAGGATAATTCAGAGTTAAATATAATTTTATTCCCTAATTAAATGGTTTAACCTTACGGGATTTAACAATAACGTGTCTATTATTGTCGTGCGAGTGACCCGAGTAGCAGGTTTAAATATAATACATTTTAACAGCCTACTGGCAAATTTAAAACAGTACTATACAACATACAATATGAAAATTACCTTAACAGTCATACAGCCTTCAAAAGAAAAGAAAATTAACGGATGTACAAGACAGCCACCAGGTGGCGATATACAGCCAAACTAACAGACTGAAACATACACTGACTACAGAACCCAGCCTGCAAGCGGGGAAAAGCAGCGATATGGATCACTTAGCTGAACTCAGCCCAGTACCCCTGACTAGGAGTGCACTTAAGGATAACGGTAAGTATATTGCAAGACTTAAGCATGACGAGCTAAACATTTAAAGCAAAACCGGAATGTGACTTATCAACCAAAGTTCCTAACCGGCCGTAATACATGAGTAGGAATGGGGAATACCGCTTGTTACTATGCGTGCTGACAGTCGAGTCAGTATGAACGGAGCTGCCTGACACCCCGCAACGAGTAAGTGCGTCCGTAACGTATTATTTAGAAAAGGTAAGTTGAAAGCCTAGTACAGATCGTCGGGAAACCGCCGCAGCTGACAAACGCCAAATAATATTTAGCCGACAGTGTGTAAATGTATGCCGCGCATGTAGGTAAAAATGTTCGGCAAGACAGAAGCTGAGAACAGCTGAAACTCACAGTTAGACGTACGAATTGAACGGAATTATGTTTAGCTGCTGACGAAACTCCGAGCAGAGAAATTTTCAAGAGGACTGCCGGGCGGGAAACAGTATCGGGCTGTGAACCGGAAGAACCTAAGCAGCACTTCCGGGATCGTCGCAGACAGGTAGTAGGAATGTATTGCGTTTATATAGGGCAAGTTGTACCTCCCACAATTCCAGGCCAAGCCTTCTATATATATATTTACACAAATATACCTACGCATTAAAACACAGAGGGACACACACATAAACACACTGTCGTATACACACACATAAATACAAACAGAGACACACAAACACTGACACGTGCCCACACCTTGACACATGCGTACACTGACAAACAGATCCACACAGACATGTACATACCTTGACACAGATACATACACAATCAGACATACACACACACGTGATCATTTTTATATTTGCAGCCACCCTCCTGTTATCATACATATAATCCAGGAGCGTGGCTTGCTTTGGAAATAACAAAATTAGCCAGAAACGTGGAAAGCGCTAAAAACATAACATGTAAAACAAACTTGTTAGTAAATATATACCAATAGAGCTGCAGTCACTCCTAAAATAGTGAAACAAAATACTAGGCCCACAAATAATGCACTGAAAATAATTCTAATCCAAATAAACAATTTATGCCAAAAAAGAAATCTGTGTAAAAAAATCAGCAAGAGAAAATATAGTGCAGGCCAGTGGCTTAACTACTTAACTACCACGGTTGCAACTGAGACCGAGCCTCTCACTCCAGGGGGCCTGGCTGCAACCGTGGGCCGCCATTACTTGGAGTGAGAGGCCCGGTCTCAGTTGCAACCATGGTAATTAAGCCACTGGCCTGCACTATATTTTATCTTATTGATTTTTTTTACACAGATTTTGTTTTGGCATAAATTGTTTATTTGGATTAGAATTATTTTCAGTGCATTATTTTTGGGCCTAGTATTTTGCACAGACTGCGCTCCCCGCCAGTCACAACAAGTAGCGTGGTCAAGCAGTCCTCTACCAAGTCTGACAGGAAGTGCTCACTGAGAGAATGGGGACATGCAGCCAGCTCTGCCACGCTACAGCAGCGCAGGTACAGAGGGGAATGGGGTAGAGACACATGGAGGGAACTTGGGGGGGATTGACGTATGGAGGACAAAGGGAAAGTGAATTGACACATAAAGGGACGGAGGGATTGAGACATGGAGGGACGGGGGGGGGGGGTGACACACTGAGGGACAGAGAAGATTGACACAGTGGGACTATGGGAGTATTGACACATGGAGGGACAAGACGAGGAATTGAGACACATGGAAGAAACTTGGTGATGGAGGGAGGTGAATTTACATATTTAGAGGGGTATTGACACATGGAGGGACTGGGGGATATTGACACATGGAGGCAGGGCCGGATTAACATAGGGGCTGATGGAGCTGCAGCTCCAGGCCCAGGCCCATGGAATAGGCCCATTGAAAAAAAAAAATGAGAAATTTTTTTTTTTTTTACATTTTTTTTTTTTTTTACACACACACTACTCTTAGGTTTGCCACCTGACTGGTATTTTACTGGCACAGACGGTATTTGAGACTGCCTGGCCGTGCCGGTATTGCAGTAATACTGGCAATACAAATGCAGGTATTTTTCTCAGAATAAGTGGAGATTACTCTGCAATACCAGCACCGGCCAGTAGGGGTCACTGTGTGTGGAGAGAGGCAGGGATAGGAAGTTAGAGCATATCCCCATAGACATATAATACCTAGACGCTGTATTGACCTCGGGGGGCCATGATATGCGGGTGCCATTTTGGGCCGGTCACCCAGTGTGGTATTATGTGTCTATATATTAGGACTTCTGTCCCTAATTTTTTTTAATTTACTTTGCCTTAGTGACAAATCTCACTTTAGTAAATAGTGATGTGATTGTTTGTTCTCCTATTCTCTTTATGCTATCTCCATGCGGACTTCAAAGTGCAAAAGACAGAGCTCACAATAATAAAGAGTTGTAAATATCTACATTTTATTTTGCACAGTTCCAAAATCCATATTAGTTAAAAATAGGTGAAAAGTAAATACATTACAAATCAGGCAAAGATCCAGTCCCAGTTTAAAACATGTATATTAAGATGATAGATTGTGGGGTTAGTTCACTAAATTTATAATTTTAGCAAACCTAAATCCAAATGCAACGCATAGTTTCAATCAGGAAATTCAAATAATTTCAATGTATTGAGTAAACTTAGTCGATAACGTAAATAACCACAGAGGTCTTAAAGCAGCAAATGTCAGTTAATTTTATTTAATATCCCAGGATTAAACATCATGCTACTGGATCTATACACCCTCCAGGTGGATTTTAAGACTAACCATGTTTACTTTGAGGACCTTGCTCTGCAGATCATAGACATGTCTATGCTGCAGATCACACTGTGACCGATCCAAGTCAATGCGGCGTCTAGTATTTTATGTCTCTGCATATCCCTGCCTCTTTGTACTACTCACTGATCCGTGGGAACCAGCAACACAGCACAGAGTCCAGACAGCAGCTCGACAGCTCAGATAAGTGAGGGATGGGGGGAGGGAAAGGCAGCAGGGACACATGGGGACACTGAGACACTAGGGGACACATGTGGACACTGAGACACTAGGGGACACATGTGGAAACTGAGACACTAGGGAACATATAGGGACACTGAGACACATGGGGACACAGACACTAGGACACATGGGGACACAGACACTGAGACACTTGGGGACACTGAGACACATGGGGATGCTGTTTCTCCCAGTGTCCCCCATCCAGTGTTGCTAGTGTCTGTGTCCCCAAGTCTCCCAGTGTCTGTGTCCCATGTCTCTGTGTGCCTAGTGTCACCATGTCTATGTCCACAACTGTCCCCATGTCTCCCAGTGTCTCCAAGTGTCTGTCTCCCAGCCAGTGTCCCATAGTCTCCCAGTGTCCCATAGTCTCCCATGTCTCTGTGTCCCTAGTGTCTGTGTCCCCATCTCTCCCAGTTTCCCTAAATGTCTGTGTCCCCATGTCTCCCAGTGTCCCCGGGTCTCAGTGTCCCCATGTCGCTCAGTGTCCTAGTGACATGGGAACACACTAAGACACTGGGAGAAATGGGGACACTGAGACACTGGGAGACTAGGGGACTGGGCAACATGGGGACACTGACACTGTGATACATAGGGACACTGAGACACTGGGTGACTTGCGAGACTGAGACACTGGGAGCAATCCATCTATACAGCAGAATCAAACTGTGAGTAGTTTGTTGGTGATTTTACAGATGTCACTCTGATGTCACTCCTTGTGATTATACAAAGGATTAAGGCTAGTATTTTGTTCCAAGAAAGGAGGCAACCTTAACTACTCTTCACATACTCTTGCTTAAAGTAGCACTATAGGGTCAGGAACACAATCATGTATTTCTGACCCTATTATGTTAAAACCACCACCCTGCCCCCTTCTTGCCTCCCTAAGTATAGTAAAATATAACTTGTATTCAAGTCTGCAGCTGCTGGCTCTGCCTCTGAACTGACTGTCTGCTGACATCATCAGAAGTGGTGGTCTGAGCAAATTACAATACTTCCCCATAGGATTGTCTGAGACTGTCAACTAGGCAGATCAGGGGCAGAGCCAGCACAAGTCATAGCCCTGGCCAATCAGCATCTCCACATAAAGATAAATTGAATCAATGCATCTCTATGAGGAAAGTTCAGTGTCTGCATGCCGAGGGTGGAGACACTGAATAGCAGTGCTGCACACTAGGCAGTACTGCCCCAGGAAGCACCTCTAGCAGCCATCTAAGGAGTGGCCAGTGGAGTTATTTTCTCAGAAAAGACAGTGTTTACTGCAAAAGGCCTGAATGGAATGATTCTACTAACCAGAACAAATACAATAAGCTGTAGTTGTTCTGGTGACTATAGTGTCCCTTTAAGTTTGGAAGCTTAAGAGGGATGTATGGGAACAAAACTTGTGTGGACTGGCTGACAATAAAATTAGTTTAGGTAATGCAGACGTTGGTCTCTCTAACACTGTGGCATGTCCCCCATTCATCTACACTCACTACATACACCTTTTATCTGTCTCAGACTATATACCAGGAACTTCTGCCTGCTAATAAGAAGGTAAGGAGACAAGTGGACCAGCGAGTGCTAGGGGACAGTCCTTAGAAAGCATTGAGTGAGCGCATCATTAGACGCATTTATGTCAAGCTCAGGGTGCTGCCTGCATAGTATGCCCTTAGTTGGACAGCCTGCATGATTGGCGGGCAGCCTGACATGCATTCATGCCAGGCTGTCCTTCAAATTCTTTGGACAGACATGCCCCCTTTTTGGGCATGTTCTCCCCTTTTGGCAGGTCTGGTCACGTGATTCGCACCGGTGGCCACCCTTTTATCCCGCCCATTGACTGCCTGCTTCACTGGACACTGCTCTTAAGGGTTATGGATTTAATTGAAAGATATAAATTAGAGAGATATTAGCATAGAGTATGTGTTTTCTTGTAGCTGCATCCTATGAGTTTCCCTCCAGCACCATCTCCATCAGATACATGACGCTTGGGAGGTATGATTGTTTTAATGTTTTTGGTCGATAAGATTCCGTAATTAGGCCCATCATAATTGTCAGCACCAGGCCCAGTGTGCTCTTAATCCGGCCCTGCATGGAGGTACAAGAGGGGGAATTGAGACACATGGAAGGGACAGGAGGGGATTGAGACACAATTGCGACACATGGAGGGATTAGGGGAGAATTGACACATGGAAGGTACTGGGGGGTTTTGACACACGGAAGGGACTGTGGGGAAAATTGATACATGGAAGGGGCGGAGGGAATTGAGACACATGGGACGGGTGGGGTTGAGACACATGGAGGGACTGGGGGTAATTGAGACACATGGGGAGACTTGGGTGGGGTTCAGACACATGGAGGGACAGAGGGAATTTTGGCACATGGGAGGGACTGGGTGTGAAATTAACATCTGGAAGGGACTAGGGAGAGTGAGACACATAGAAGGGCTGGGTGGGAATAAGACCCATGGGAGGGGCCGGGTAATTAGATGTTTAGGTGGCAATGAAATCCTTCTTCAGCATCCATTGTATATGAAACACAACCAGGCCACAATGGCACAGTATTAAAAATAGCTTTTATTGACACAAGATAAAATCTGCTTACTTTGAGTAAAAGTGGGTTTGCCAAGCAAAAATCCCACAAAAGCACTTATAACGGCTATCACCCTAGAGGAAATATGCTCAATCGGACGGAAATAGAAGTTACGAAATGTAGCGTCATTAGACCAGTCTGCAGCTTTCATAATGTCCTCCAGTCTGCAGCCCACTACAGAAGCATTGGAAGCCATGGCACCCCTGACGGAGTGTGCCGAAAACGGATGTATCCACTCCGGCCATTGCCATTACGTCACGTATCTGTGTATATATAGTGCAGGGAGCTCTGTATAAAGGTGTCCATGTATAGTGCAGAGAGCTCTGAATGAGAGAGCACTGTATGTATAGTTCAGGGAGCTCTGAATGAGAGAGCACTGTATGTATTAAAGGAGTGGGTTGGCCCATGAGGTTATCAAGTGTAACCGGACAGAGAGGGGGTAACCCTCAAGGTATAGAGTACAAAAGGAGATAAACTGTCCTTAAGGTGAAACCTGATAGAGGGATATTGGTATCAGAAAAGATCTTCCTAATTTATGTTAGGAACTAAAAGTTCTTAAAGTCACTAACCCCAAAGGTTTAGTGTACCGTAGCGATAGACGTTACCCCTATGACGAGCCCCTATACAGGGCGAACAGCGCGTCGGGTTTTTCCGACACTATTCTACACCAGCACTAGAAACGCTGTACACCTAACTGCTCCTAAGATAAACTCCAACAAATTCTATTTGTTCTGGATACCGACCAAGGCACTGGGGCACATAGGTCAGTGAGAAACAGTGCAGAACAATTGATTGACCGACCGATGGTCTCTATTCATTATTACTTTCAATTACCTAATTACCTTGCTACTTCTACCACGGCTACACTCTATTTATTGGTAAATCACCTTTACTCTTGCTTTACTATTACCTCGAAGGCATCTTTCTTTTCTTTGAAATCTCTAGGATTAGTTAAAATAGGGAATCTGACGAAAATAATTGGGCCATCCGTGGAGCTGGTAACGTTATGTGACTAACATTAGTATCTGCAATAGCAGGCACCAACTGGAGAAGCAACCTAGCAGTAACACTGCACACCCATCAGACTAAATATCTGTTCACTTGCCAGCATATACCCTATGACTTATCTTACAAAATGTCCTAAGAAGTATCAATTTTTAGGAGTTGTACTTCCAAGTATGGTATACCATTCTGCACACTAACCACTCTCGACATTTACCCCGCTATCTGCCCCATTACGGGAGAATACCCTGGAGCAAATAAGCGGCTATCTAAATATACAGATCTCTCCGAACTAAGACACAGGTATACCTCTTTCACAATCTAGCTGGATGTCATTTACGTCTCCTAACCGGTGCTCAGTCACGGGAAAACGGTAAACCACTTCCAGTATTATATGTATAGACAATCAAGTACACCAAGCGGTTTAACCCTTACCATACCTATTACTGCGGCAGCCGATTTTTCCTTATACACTGATCACCTCTTAGGAAGCATTTGCCTCAGAAACTCGGAGCCCATCCGAGCTGACAATTACCTCCAGGTCAGACGACCCCATCTCTAGAGACACTAGAAATTAAACATTACCTCGAATAGCTTATAACGGTACAGAATTACAAAGCTAAAACTTTAATAAAAATTATTTGAAAAGAATTACAAAGCTAACCCCCAGAGGATACTGGGAAATAGGGTAGCCACATATTTGCTCTTTGGGAAGGCTTTTGATAAACTGGCTTACCCGGAACATTTGTGGATACATATACTTGGTTACTAGTGCATTACGCCACACATGGTTATTTGACACGTGTATCCATTTGAATTGAAGTACAATAAGTTATTCCATACTTAGACTTTTACTAAAGGAATAACGATATCTGTGCACACAGAGTTGGACTACCAAACAACCTGTGCCTACACTTTATGTTGTGTCTTTCCCTCTATGTTTATCCCCCTACCTACACGCCCCGATTTTTCTTGTGCAAGTAAGTCTGGATGCTAGCCAAGAGCTAGCCAACACATACTGTGACTTAAAATTGGCGACAGTTTACGTTGGGAACGTCTATTTACCCTATTAAAGCATTATTTTTTAACGTCTATCGCTACGGTACACTAAACCTTTGGGGTTAGTGACTTTAAGAACTTTTAGTTCCTAACATAAATTAGGAAGATCTTTTCTGATACCAATATCCCTCTATCAGGTTTCACCTTAAGGACAGTTTTTCTCCTTTTGAGCACTGTATGTATAGTTCAGGGAGCTCTGTATGTATAGTGCAGGGAGCTCTGTATGTATAGTGCAGGGAGCTCTGTATGAGGGAGCTCTGTATGTATAGTGCAGGGAGCTCTGCATGAGGGAGCCCATATATAGTGCAGGGAGCTCTGTATGATGGAGCTCTGTATGTATAGTGCAGGGAGCTCTGCATGAGGGAGCCCATATATAGTGCAGGGAGCTCTGTATGTATAGTGCAGGGAGCTCTGTATGTATAGTGCAGGGAGCTCGGTAGCCAGGCAGTAAAGCTGGGCTAGTGTTGAAGAGGCAGAGTAATAAATGTGAATACAAGTAGGCTCCAGTTGTATTAAAATAAAATAAGAAGAGCTAAAAGAAAGTGAGTTTGGAGGATGTGAATGAGAATCCGTGAATAAGAAGATGGAGTGAATGTGAGAGAATGTATGCAAAGGAAATGTATTGTATGAAGAAGTCCATGTGTAGCGCAGGGAGCTCCCATGTACAGTGCAGGGAGCTCTGTGAGGGAGCCCATGTATAGAGCAGGGAGCTCTGTGAGGGAGCCCATGTATAGAGCAGGGAGCTCTGTGAGGGAGCCCATGTATAGTGCAGGGAGCTCTGTATGAGGGAGCCCATATATAGTGCCGGGAGCTCTGTGTGTATAGTGCAAGGAACTATGTGTGGGGAAGTCATGTATACTTTAGAGAGCTCAGTATGAGGGAGCCCATGTATAGTGCAGTTGGCTCTGTATGTATAGTGCATGAAGCTCAGCTCTGCATGAGCTCATGTATGGCTCTGTATGTTGAAGCCTATGCATAGTGCAGGCATGGAGCTCTGTGTGAAGGAGCCCATGTATAGTTCAGGGAGCTCTGTGTGAGGGAGCTTTGTATGTATAGTGTAGGGAGCTCTGGATTAGGGAGGCTTTATGTATATTGCAGGGAGCTCTGTATGTATTGTGCAGAAGGCTATGTATGAGGGAGCCCATGTGTAGTGCAAGGAACTCTGTATTAGGGAGCCCATGTATAGTGCAGAGAGCTCTGTATGAGAGAGCTCTGTATGTATAGTTCAGTGAGCTCTGTATGTATAGTGCAGGGAGCTCTGTATGTATAGTACAGGGAGCTCTGTATGTTGGAGCTCTGTGTGTATAGTGCAGGGAGCTCTGTATGTATAGTGCAGGGAGCTCTGTATGATGGAGCTCTGTATGTATAGTGCAGGGAGCTCTGTATGTATAGTGCAGGGAGCTCTGTGTGATGGAGCTCTGTATGTATAGTGCAGGGAGCTCTGTATGATGGAGCTCTGTATATATAGTTCAGGGAGCTCTGTATGTTGGAGCTCTGTATGTATAGTACAGGGAGCTCTGTATGATGGAGCTCTGTATGTATAGTGTAGGGAGCCCTGTATGTATAGTGTAGGGAGCTCTGTATGTATAGTTCAGGGAGCTCTGTATTATGGAGCTCTGTATGTATAGTGCAGGGAGCTCGGTAGGCATAGTGCAGGGAGCTCTGTATGATGGAGCTCTGTATGTATAGTGCAGGGAGCTCTGTATGATGGAGCTCTGTATGTACAGTGCAGGGAGCTCTGTATGATGGAGCTCTGTATGTATAGTGTTGGGAGCTCTGTATGATGGAGCTCTGTATATATAGTTCAGGGAGCTCTGTATGTATAGTTCAGGGAGCTCTGTATGATGGAGCTCTGTATGTATAGTTCAGGGAGCTCTATATGATGGAGCTCTGTGTGTATAGTGCAGGGAGCTCTGTATATATAGTTCAGGGAGCTCTGTAGATGGAGCTCTGTGTTTATAGTGCAGTGAGCTCTGTAGATGGAGCTCTGTATGTATAGTTCAGGGAGCTCTGTATGATGGAGCTCTGTATGTATAGTGCAGGGAGCTCTGTATGATGGAGCTCTATATGTATAGTGCAGGGAGCTCTGTAGATGGAGCTATGTATGTATAGTGTAGGGAGCTCTGTATGTATAGTGCAGGGAGCTCTGTATGATGGAGCTCTGTATATATAGTGTAGGGAGCTCTGTAGCCAGGCAGTAAAGCTGGGCTAGTGTTGAAGAGGCAGAGTAATAAATGTGAATAAAAGCAGGCTCGAGTTGTGTTAAAATAAAATAAGAAGAGCTAAAAGAAAGTGAGTTTGGAGGATGTGAATGAGAATCCGTGAATAAGAAGATGGAGTGAATGTGAGAGAATGAGCTCCATTTGAGAAGCACATTGATTGCTTGAAAGAAGCTCCAATGTGAAGCTCTGTGTGAGCAGTGAGTGGAAGCAGAAACCTGTGCTGAGGGAGCCTGGGAGCAGGATAAGAGGAGCTTTGTCGAGCTGCACTTCCGGCCTACGGCTGTAGCTCCGTGAATCTGCCCGATCCCACGATCTCGGAAGCGTTGCAAGGAGGAGCCTGGACAGGTCTTGGATGGGAGACGGCTGCGAGAAGGTTACGGATAGAGCAACCAACCAAGACCAACCGGGTGTTGTAGGCTTATTTTTGCTTTTTCGTTTTCTCTCCCACCACAAGAGGGCGATCAACTCAATGCAATCTTCCATTCACTCTTTTCTGAGGGTTATTCATTTATTTATTTTTTGTCCTTAAAGGCAAACACACTCATTATTATTCTCTCAAATCAAAATGCAAAGTCAATCTCATGTTTAAAGGGCTACTACAACTCATTTACTCACTAATCGCTTTTTAAACATTTCTGACTTATGCAATACGTCTCTTTAGATCCCTCATCTTTTTCTTATGAAAAATTTATAAAAAAGTGTAAAGCTTAAAATACCTCCATTTTAGGAACATTTACATCATACTGACCCCTAAAAGGATTTTTTGTATTATTATTTGATTGTTTATTAAAAAAAATGTAATATGGGGTCTGGCTTTTATGCACATGCCAGCCGCCACATAATTAACCCTCACACCACCAAGGATTTAATAATTTGCTCACTGACTGATAGCAACGCTAGCAGACAAACAGTTCAGACTTTTAAAAAAATCTTGTCAGGATTTAAAGGGACTCACCCAACACATAACCACTCCCACACACATACACAACCAATCACAAGCATCCCTACATGTGCCCTTGTACGCTTAGCTTTGCTAGCTCCCCAGGGCCTCATACACTGCCAACTCTATATATATATATATATATATATATTTACACAAATATACCTACGCATTAAAACACAGAGGGACGCACACATAAACACACTGTCGTATACACACACATAAATACAAACAGAGACACACAAACACTGACACGTGCCCACACCTTGACACATGCGTACACTGACAAACAGATCCACACAGACATGTACATACCTTGACACAGATACATACACAATCAGACATACACACACACGTGATCATTTTTATATTTGCAGCCACCCTCCTGTTATCATACATATAATCCAGGAGCGTGGCTTGCTTTGGAAATAACAAAATTAGCCAGAAACGTGGAAAGCGCTAAAAACATAATAACATGTAAAACAAACTTGTTAGTAAATATATACCAATAGAGCTGCAGTCACTCCTAAAATAGTGAAACAAAATACTAGGCCCACAAATAATGCACTGAAAATAATTCTAATCCAAATAAACAATTTATGCCAAAAAAGAAATCTGTGTAAAAAAATCAGCAAGAGAAAATATAGTGCAGGCCAGTGGCTTAACTACTTAACTACCACGGTTGCAACTGAGACCGAGCCTCTCACTCCAGGGGGCCTGGCTGCAACCGTGGGCCGCCATTACTTGGAGTGAGAGGCCCGGTCTCAGTTGCAACCATGGTAATTAAGCCACTGGCCTGCACTATATTTTATCTTATTGATTTTTTTTACACAGATTTTGTTTTGGCATAAATTGTTTATTTGGATTAGAATTATTTTCAGTGCATTATTTTTGGGCCTAGTATTTTGCACAGACTGCGCTCCCCGCCAGTCACAACAAGTAGCGTGGTCAAGCAGTCCTCTACCAAGTCTGACAGGAAGTGCTCACTGAGAGAATGGGGACATGCAGCCAGCTCTGCCACGCTACAGCAGCGCAGGTACAGAGGGGAATGGGGTAGAGACACATGGAGGGAACTTGGGGGGGATTGACGTATGGAGGACAAAGGGAAAGTGAATTGACACATAAAGGGACGGAGGGATTGAGACATGGAGGGACGGGGGGGGGGGGGGGTGACACACTGAGGGACAGAGAAGATTGACACAGTGGGACTATGGGAGTATTGACACATGGAGGGACAAGACGAGGAATTGAGACACATGGAAGAAACTTGGTGATGGAGGGAGGTGAATTTACATATTTAGAGGGGTATTGACACATGGAGGGACTGGGGGATATTGACACATGGAGGTACAAGAGGGGGAATTGAGACACATGGAAGGGACAGGAGGGGATTGAGACACAATTGCGACACATGGAGGGACTAGGGGAGAATTGACACATGGAAGGTACTGGGGGGTTTTGACACACGGAAGGGACTGTGGGGAAAATTGATACATGGAAGGGGCGGAGGGAATTGAGACACATGGGACGGGGTGGGGTTGAGACACATGGAGGGACTGGGGGTAATTGAGACACATGGGGAGACTTGGGTGGGGTTCAGACACATGGAGGGACAGAGGGAATTTTGGCACATGGGAGGGACTGGGTGTGAAATTAACATCTGGAAGGGACTAGGGAGAGTGAGACACATAGAAGGGCTGGGTGGGAATAAGACCCATGGGAGGGGCCGGGTAATTAGATGTTTAGGTGGCAATGAAATCCTTCTTCAGCATCCATTGTATATGAAACACAACCAGGCCACAATGGCACAGTATTAAAAATAGCTTTTATTGACACAAGATAAAATCTGCTTACTTTGAGTAAAAGTGGGTTTGCCAAGCAAAAATCCCACAAAAGCACTTATAACGGCTATCACCCTAGAGGAAATATGCTCAATCGGACGGAAATAGAAGTTACGAAATGTAGCGTCATTAGACCAGTCTGCAGCTTTCATAATGTCCTCCAGTCTGCAGCCCACTACAGAAGCATTGGAAGCCATGGCACCCCTGACGGAGTGTGCCGAAAACGGATGTATCCACTCCGGCCATTGCCATTACGTCACGTATCTGTGTATATATAGTGCAGGGAGCTCTGTATAAAGGTGTCCATGTATAGTGCAGAGAGCTCTGAATGAGAGAGCACTGTATGTATAGTTCAGGGAGCTCTGAATGAGAGAGCACTGTATGTATTAAAGGAGTGGGTTGGCCCATGAGGTTATCAAGTGTAACCGGACAGAGAGGGGGTAACCCTCAAGGTATAGAGTACAAAAGGAGAGAAACTGTCCTTAAGGTGAAACCTGATAGAGGGATATTGGTATCAGAAAAGATCTTCCTAATTTATGTTAGGAACTAAAAGTTCTTAAAGTCACTAACCCCAAAGGTTTAGTGTACCGTAGCGATAGACGTTACCCCTATGACGAGCCCCTATACAGGGCGAACAGCGCGTCGGGTTTTTCCGACACTATTCTACACCAGCACTAGAAACGCTGTACACCTAACTGCTCCTAAGATAAACTCCAACAAATTCTATTTGTTCTGGATACCGACCAAGGCACTGGGGCACATAGGTCAGTGAGAAACAGTGCAGAACAATTGATTGACCGACCGATGGTCTCTATTCATTATTACTTTCAATTACCTAATTACCTTGCTACTTCTACCACGGCTACACTCTATTTATTGGTAAATCACCTTTACTCTTGCTTTACTATTACCTCGAAGGCATCTTTCTTTTCTTTGAAATCTCTAGGATTAGTTAAAATAGGGAATCTGACGAAAATAATTGGGCCATCCGTGGAGCTGGTAACGTTATGTGACTAACATTAGTATCTGCAATAGCAGGCACCAACTGGAGAAGCAACCTAGCAGTAACACTGCACACCCATCAGACTAAATATCTGTTCACTTGCCAGCATATACCCTATGACTTATCTTACAAAATGTCCTAAGAAGTATCAATTTTTAGGAGTTGTACTTCCAAGTATGGTATACCATTCTGCACACTAACCACTCTCGACATTTACCCCGCTATCTGCCCCATTACGGGAGAATACCCTGGAGCAAATAAGCGGCTATCTAAATATACAGATCTCTCCGAACTAAGACACAGGTATACCTCTTTCACAATCTAGCTGGATGTCATTTACGTCTCCTAACCGGTGCTCAGTCACGGGAAAACGGTAAACCACTTCCAGTATTATATGTATAGACAATCAAGTACACCAAGCGGTTTAACCCTTACCATACCTATTACTGCGGCAGCCGATTTTTCCTTATACACTGATCACCTCTTAGGAAGCATTTGCCTCAGAAACTCGGAGCCCATCCGAGCTGACAATTACCTCCAGGTCAGACGACCCCATCTCTAGAGACACTAGAAATTAAACATTACCTCGAATAGCTTATAACGGTACAGAATTACAAAGCTAAAACTTTAATAAAAATTATTTGAAAAGAATTACAAAGCTAACCCCCAGAGGATACTGGGAAATAGGGTAGCCACATATTTGCTCTTTGGGAAGGCTTTTGATAAACTGGCTTACCCGGAACATTTGTGGATACATATACTTGGTTACTAGTGCATTACGCCACACATGGTTATTTGACACGTGTATCCATTTGAATTGAAGTACAATAAGTTATTCCATACTTAGACTTTTACTAAAGGAATAACGATATCTGTGCACACAGAGTTGGACTACCAAACAACCTGTGCCTACACTTTATGTTGTGTCTTTCCCTCTATGTTTATCCCCCTACCTACACGCCCCGATTTTTCTTGTGCAAGTAAGTCTGGATGCTAGCCAAGAGCTAGCCAACACATACTGTGACTTAAAATTGGCGACAGTTTACGTTGGGAACGTCTATTTACCCTATTAAAGCATTATTTTTTAACGTCTATCGCTACGGTACACTAAACCTTTGGGGTTAGTGACTTTAAGAACTTTTAGTTCCTAACATAAATTAGGAAGATCTTTTCTGATACCAATATCCCTCTATCAGGTTTCACCTTAAGGACAGTTTTTCTCCTTTTGAGCACTGTATGTATAGTTCAGGGAGCTCTGTATGTATAGTGCAGGGAGCTCTGTATGTATAGTGCAGGGAGCTCTGTATGAGGGAGCTCTGTATGTATAGTGCAGGGAGCTCTGCACGAGGGAGCCCATATATAGTGCAGGGAGCTCTGTATGATGGAGCTCTGTATGTATAGTGCAGGGAGCTCTGCATGAGGGAGCCCATATATAGTGCAGGGAGCTCTGTATGTATAGTGCAGGGAGCTCTGTATGTATAGTGCAGGGAGCTCGGTAGCCAGGCAGTAAAGCTGGGCTAGTGTTGAAGAGGCAGAGTAATAAATGTGAATACAAGTAGGCTCCAGTTGTATTAAAATAAAATAAGAAGAGCTAAAAGAAAGTGAGTTTGGAGGATGTGAATGAGAATCCGTGAATAAGAAGATGGAGTGAATGTGAGAGAATGTATGCAAAGGAAATGTATTGTATGAAGAAGTCCATGTGTAGCGCAGGGAGCTCCCATGTACAGTGCAGGGAGCTCTGTGAGGGAGCCCATGTATAGAGCAGGGAGCTCTGTGAGGGAGCCCATGTATAGAGCAGGGAGCTCTGTGAGGGAGCCCATGTATAGTGCAGGGAGCTCTGTATGAGGGAGCCCATATATAGTGCCGGGAGCTCTGTGTGTATAGTGCAAGGAACTATGTGTGGGGAAGTCATGTATACTTTAGAGAGCTCAGTATGAGGGAGCCCATGTATAGTGCAGTTGGCTCTGTATGTATAGTGCATGAAGCTCAGCTCTGCATGAGCTCATGTATGGCTCTGTATGTTGAAGCCTATGCATAGTGCAGGCATGGAGCTCTGTGTGAAGGAGCCCATGTATAGTTCAGGGAGCTCTGTGTGAGGGAGCTTTGTATGTATAGTGTAGGGAGCTCTGGATTAGGGAGGCTTTATGTATATTGCAGGGAGCTCTGTATGTATTGTGCAGAAGGCTATGTATGAGGGAGCCCATGTGTAGTGCAAGGAACTCTGTATTAGGGAGCCCATGTATAGTGCAGAGAGCTCTGTATGAGAGAGCTCTGTATGTATAGTTCAGTGAGCTCTGTATGTATAGTGCAGGGAGCTCTGTATGTATAGTACAGGGAGCTCTGTATGTTGGAGCTCTGTGTGTATAGTGCAGGGAGCTCTGTATGTATAGTGCAGGGAGCTCTGTATGATGGAGCTCTGTATGTATAGTGCAGGGAGCTCTGTATGTATAGTGCAGGGAGCTCTGTGTGATGGAGCTCTGTATGTATAGTGCAGGGAGCTCTGTATGATGGAGCTCTGTATATATAGTTCAGGGAGCTCTGTATGTTGGAGCTCTGTATGTATAGTACAGGGAGCTCTGTATGATGGAGCTCTGTATGTATAGTGTAGGGAGCTCTGTATGTATAGTGTAGGGAGCTCTGTATGTATAGTTCAGGGAGCTCTGTATGTATAGTGCAGGGAGCTCGGTAGGCATAGTGCAGGGAGCTCTGTATGTATAGTGCAGGGAGCTCTGTATGATGGAGCTCTGTATGTACAGTGCAGGGAGCTCTGTATGATGGAGCTCTGTATGTATAGTGTTGGGAGCTCTGTATGATGGAGCTCTGTATATATAGTTCAGGGAGCTCTGTATGTATAGTTCAGGGAGCTCTGTATGATGGAGCTCTGTATGTATAGTTCAGGGAGCTCTATATGATGGAGCTCTGTGTGTATAGTGCAGGGAGCTCTGTATATATAGTTCAGGGAGCTCTGTAGATGGAGCTCTGTGTTTATAGTGCAGTGAGCTCTGTAGATGGAGCTCTGTATGTATAGTTCAGGGAGCTCTGTATGATGGAGCTCTGTATGTATAGTGCAGGGAGCTCTGTATGATGGAGCTCTATATGTATAGTGCAGGGAGCTCTGTAGATGGAGCTATGTATGTATAGTGTAGGGAGCTCTGTATGTATAGTGCAGGTAGCTCTGTATGATGGAGCTCTGTATATATAGTGTAGGGAGCTCTGTAGCCAGGCAGTAAAGCTGGGCTAGTGTTGAAGAGGCAGAGTAATAAATGTGAATAAAAGCAGGCTCGAGTTGTGTTAAAATAAAATAAGAAGAGCTAAAAGAAAGTGAGTTTGGAGGATGTGAATGAGAATCCGTGAATAAGAAGATGGAGTGAATGTGAGAGAATGAGCTCCATTTGAGAAGCACATTGATTGCTTGAAAGAAGCTCCAATGTGAAGCTCTGTGTGAGCAGTGAGTGGAAGCAGAAGCCAGTGCTGAGGGAGCCTGGGAGCAGGATAAGAGGAGCTTTGTCGAGCTGCACTTCCGGCCTACGGCTGTAGCTCCGTGAATCTGCCCGATCCCACGATCTCGGAAGCGTTGCAAGGAGGAGCCTGGACAGGTCTTGGATGGGAGACGGCTGCGAGAAGGTTACGGATAGAGCAACCAACCAAGACCAACCGGGTGTTGTAGGCTTATTTTTGCTTTTTCGTTTTCTCTCCCACCACAAGAGGGCGATCAACTCAATGCAATCTTCCATTCACTCTTTTCTGAGGGTTATTCATTTATTTATTTTTTGTCCTTAAAGGCAAACACACTCATTATTATTCTCTCAAATCAAAATGCAAAGTCAATCTCATGTTTAAAGGGCTACTACAACTCATTTACTCACTAATCGCTTTTTAAACATTTCTGACTTACGCAATACGTCTCTTTAGATCCCTCATCTTTTTCTTATGAAAAATTTATAAAAAAGTGTAAAGCTTAAAATACCTCCATTTTAGGAACATTGACATCATACTGACCCCTAAAAGGATTTTTTGTATTATTATTTGATTGTTTATTAAAAAAAATGTAATATGGGGTCTGGCTTTTATGCACATGCCAGCCGCCACATAATTAACCCTCACACCACCAAGGATTTAATAATTTGCTCACTGACTGATAGCAACGCTAGCAGACAAACAGTTCAGACTTTTAAAAAAATCTTGTCAGGATTTAAAGGGACTCACCCAACACATAACCACTCCCACACACATACACAACCAATCACAAGCATCCCTACATGTGCCCTTGTACGCTTAGCTTTGCTAGCTCCCCAGGGCCTCATACACTGCCAACTCTATATATATATATATATATTTACACAAATATACCTACGCATTAAAACACAGAGGGACACACACATAAACACACTGTCGTATACACACACATAAATACAAACAGAGACACACAAACACTGACACGTGCCCACACCTTGACACATGCGTACACTGACAAACAGATCCACACAGACATGTACATACCTTGACACAGATACATACACAATCAGACATACACACACACGTGATCATTTTTATATTTGCAGCCACCCTCCTGTTATCATACATATAATCCAGGAGCGTGGCTTGCTTTGGAAATAACAAAATTAGCCAGAAACGTGGAAAGCGCTAAAAACATAACATGTAAAACAAACTTGTTAGTAAATATATACCAATAGAGCTGCAGTCACTCCTAAAATAGTGAAACAAAATACTAGGCCCACAAATAATGCACTGAAAATAATTCTAATCCAAATAAACAATTTATGCCAAAAAAGAAATCTGTGTAAAAAAATCAGCAAGAGAAAATATAGTGCAGGCCAGTGGCTTAACTACTTAACTACCACGGTTGCAACTGAGACCGAGCCTCTCACTCCAGGGGGCCTGGCTGCAACCGTGGGCCGCCATTACTTGGAGTGAGAGGCCCGGTCTCAGTTGCAACCATGGTAATTAAGCCACTGGCCTGCACTATATTTTATCTTATTGGTTTTTTTTACACAGATTTTGTTTTGGCATAAATTGTTTATTTGGATTAGAATTATTTTCAGTGCATTATTTTTGGGCCTAGTATTTTGCACAGACTGCGCTCCCCGCCAGTCACAACAAGTAGCGTGGTCAAGCAGTCCTCTACCAAGTCTGACAGGAAGTGCTCACTGAGAGAATGGGGACATGCAGCCAGCTTTGCCACGCTACAGCAGCGCAGGTACAGAGGGGAATGGGGTAGAGACACATGGAGGGAACTTGGGGGGGATTGACGTATGGAGGACAAAGGGAAAGTGAATTGACACATAAAGGGACGGAGGGATTGAGACATGGAGGGACGGGGGGGGGGGGTGACACACTGAGGGACAGAGAAGATTGACACAGTGGGACTATGGGAGTATTGACACATGGAGGGACAAGACGAGGAATTGAGACACATGGAAGAAACTTGGTGATGGAGGGAGGTGAATTTACATATTTAGAGGGGTATTGACACATGGAGGGACTGGGGGATATTGACACATGGAGGTACAAGAGGGGGAATTGAGACACATGGAAGGGACAGGAGGGGATTGAGACACAATTGCGACACATGGAGGGACTAGGGGAGAATTGACACATGGAAGGTACTGGGGGGTTTTGACACACGGAAGGGACTGTGGGGAAAATTGATACATGGAAGGGGCGGAGGGAATTGAGACACATGGGACGGGGTGGGGTTGAGACACATGGAGGGACTGGGGGTAATTGAGACACATGGGGAGACTTGGGTGGGGTTCAGACACATGGAGGGACAGAGGGAATTTTGGCACATGGGAGGGACTGGGTGTGAAATTAACATCTGGAAGGGACTAGGGAGAGTGAGACACATAGAAGGGCTGGGTGGGAATAAGACCCATGGGAGGGGCCGGGTAATTAGATGTTTAGGTGGCAATGAAATCCTTCTTCAGCATCCATTGTATATGAAACACAACCAGGCCACAATGGCACAGTATTAAAAATAGCTTTTATTGACACAAGATAAAATCTGCTTACTTTGAGTAAAAGTGGGTTTGCCAAGCAAAAATCCCACAAAAGCACTTATAACGGCTATCACCCTAGAGGAAATATGCTCAATCGGACGGAAATAGAAGTTACGAAATGTAGCGTCATTAGACCAGTCTGCAGCTTTCATAATGTCCTCCAGTCTGCAGCCCACTACAGAAGCATTGGAAGCCATGGCACCCCTGACGGAGTGTGCCGAAAACGGATGTATCCACTCCGGCCATTGCCATTACGTCACGTATCTGTGTATATATAGTGCAGGGAGCTCTGTATAAAGGTGTCCATGTATAGTGCAGAGAGCTCTGAATGAGAGAGCACTGTATGTATAGTTCAGGGAGCTCTGAATGAGAGAGCACTGTATGTATTAAAGGAGTGGGTTGGCCCATGAGGTTAGCAAGTGTAACCGGACAGAGAGGGGGTAACCCTCAAGGTATAGAGTACAAAAGGAGAGAAACTGTCCTTAAGGTGAAACCTGATAGAGGGATATTGGTATCAGAAAAGATCTTCCTAATTTATGTTAGGAACTAAAAGTTCTTAAAGTCACTAACCCCAAAGGTTTAGTGTACCGTAGCGATAGACGTTACCCCTATGACGAGCCCCTATACAGGGCGAACAGCGCGTCGGGTTTTTCCGACACTATTCTACACCAGCACTAGAAACGCTGTACACCTAACTGCTCCTAAGATAAACTCCAACAAATTCTATTTGTTCTGGATACCGACCAAGGCACTGGGGCACATAGGTCAGTGAGAAACAGTGCAGAACAATTGATTGACCGACCGATGGTCTCTATTCATTATTACTTTCAATTACCTAATTACCTTGCTACTTCTACCACGGCTACACTCTATTTATTGGTAAATCACCTTTACTCTTGCTTTACTATTACCTCGAAGGCATCTTTCTTTTCTTTGAAATCTCTAGGATTAGTTAAAATAGGGAATCTGACGAAAATAATTGGGCCATCCGTGGAGCTGGTAACGTTATGTGACTAACATTAGTATCTGCAATAGCAGGCACCAACTGGAGAAGCAACCTAGCAGTAACACTGCACACCCATCAGACTAAATATCTGTTCACTTGCCAGCATATACCCTATGACTTATCTTACAAAATGTCCTAAGAAGTATCAATTTTTAGGAGTTGTACTTCCAAGTATGGTATACCATTCTGCACACTAACCACTCTCGACATTTACCCCGCTATCTGCCCCATTACGGGAGAATACCCTGGAGCAAATAAGCGGCTATCTAAATATACAGATCTCTCCGAACTAAGACACAGGTATACCTCTTTCACAATCTAGCTGGATGTCATTTACGTCTCCTAACCGGTGCTCAGTCACGGGAAAACGGTAAACCACTTCCAGTATTATATGTATAGACAATCAAGTACACCAAGCGGTTTAACCCTTACCATACCTATTACTGCGGCAGCCGATTTTTCCTTATACACTGATCACCTCTTAGGAAGCATTTGCCTCAGAAACTCGGAGCCCATCCGAGCTGACAATTACCTCCAGGTCAGACGACCCCATCTCTAGAGACACTAGAAATTAAACATTACCTCGAATAGCTTATAACGGTACAGAATTACAAAGCTAAAACTTTAATAAAAATTATTTGAAAAGAATTACAAAGCTAACCCCCAGAGGATACTGGGAAATAGGGTAGCCACATATTTGCTCTTTGGGAAGGCTTTTGATAAACTGGCTTACCCGGAACATTTGTGGATACATATACTTGGTTACTAGTGCATTACGCCACACATGGTTATTTGACACGTGTATCCATTTGAATTGAAGTACAATAAGTTATTCCATACTTAGACTTTTACTAAAGGAATAACGATATCTGTGCACACAGAGTTGGACTACCAAACAACCTGTGCCTACACTTTATGTTGTGTCTTTCCCTCTATGTTTATCCCCCTACCTACACGCCCCGATTTTTCTTGTGCAAGTAAGTCTGGATGCTAGCCAAGAGCTAGCCAACACATACTGTGACTTAAAATTGGCGACAGTTTACGTTGGGAACGTCTATTTACCCTATTAAAGCATTATTTTTTAACGTCTATCGCTACGGTACACTAAACCTTTGGGGTTAGTGACTTTAAGAACTTTTAGTTCCTAACATAAATTAGGAAGATCTTTTCTGATACCAATATCCCTCTATCAGGTTTCACCTTAAGGACAGTTTTTCTCCTTTTGAGCACTGTATGTATAGTTCAGGGAGCTCTGTATGTATAGTGCAGGGAGCTCTGTATGTATAGTGCAGGGAGCTCTGTATGAGGGAGCTCTGTATGTATAGTGCAGGGAGCTCTGCATGAGGGAGCCCATATATAGTGCAGGGAGCTCTGTATGATGGAGCTCTGTATGTATAGTGCAGGGAGCTCTGCATGAGGGAGCCCATATATAGTGCAGGGAGCTCTGTATGTATAGTGCAGGGAGCTCTGTATGTATAGTGCAGGGAGCTCGGTAGCCAAGCAGTAAAGCTGGGCTAGTGTTGAAGAGGCAGAGTAATAAATGTGAATACAAGTAGGCTCCAGTTGTATTAAAATAAAATAAGAAGAGCTAAAAGAAAGTGAGTTTGGAGGATGTGAATGAGAATCCGTGAATAAGAAGATGGAGTGAATGTGAGAGAATGTATGCAAAGGAAATGTATTGTATGAAGAAATCCATGTGTAGCGCAGGGAGCTCCCATGTACAGTGCAGGGAGCTCTGTGAGGGAGCCCATGTATAGAGCAGGGAGCTCTGTGAGGGAGCCCATGTATAGAGCAGGGAGCTCTGTGAGGGAGCCCATGTATAGAGCAGGGAGCTCTGTATGAGGGAGCCCATATATAGTGCCGGGAGCTCTGTGTGTATAGTGCAAGGAACTATGTGTGGGGAAGTCATGTATACTTTAGAGAGCTCAGTATGAGGGAGCCCATGTATAGTGCAGTTGGCTCTGTATGTATAGTGCATGAAGCTCAGCTCTGCATGAGCTCATGTATGGCTCTGTATGTTGAAGCCTATGCATAGTGCAGGCATGGAGCTCTGTGTGAAGGAGCCCATGTATAGTTCAGGGAGCTCTGTGTGAGGGAGCTTTGTATGTATAGTGTAGGGAGCTCTGGATTAGGGAGGCTTTATGTATATTGCAGGGAGCTCTGTATGTATTGTGCAGAAGGCTATGTATGAGGGAGCCCATGTGTAGTGCAAGGAACTCTGTATTAGGGAGCCCATGTATAGTGCAGAGAGCTCTGTATGAGAGAGCTCTGTATGTATAGTTCAGTGAGCTCTGTATGTATAGTGCAGGGAGCTCTGTATGTATAGTACAGGGAGCTCTGTATGTTGGAGCTCTGTGTGTATAGTGCAGGGAGCTCTGTATGTATAGTGCAGGGAGCTCTGTATGATGGAGCTCTGTATGTATAGTGCAGGGAGCTCTGTATGTATAGTGCAGGGAGCTCTGTGTGATGGAGCTCTGTATGTATAGTGCAGGGAGCTCTGTATGATGGAGCTCTGTATATATAGTTCAGGGAGCTCTGTATGTTGGAGCTCTGTATATATAGTTCAGGGAGCTCTGTATGTTGGAGCTCTGTATGTATAGTACAGGGAGCTCTGTATGATGGAGCTCTGTATGTATAGTGTAGGGAGCTCTGTATGTATAGTTCAGGGAGCTCTGTATTATGGAGCTCTGTATGTATAGTGCAGGGAGCTCGGTAGGCATAGTGCAGGGAGCTCTGTATGATGGAGCTCTGTATGTATAGTGCAGGGAGCTCTGTATGATGGAGCTCTGTATGTACAGTGCAGGGAGCTCTGTATGATGGAGCTCTGTATGTATAGTGTTGGGAGCTCTGTATGATGGAGCTCTGTATATATAGTTCAGGGAGCTCTGTATGTATAGTTCAGGGAGCTCTGTATGATGGAGCTCTGTATGTATAGTTCAGGGAGCTCTATATGATGGAGCTCTGTGTGTATAGTGCAGGGAGCTCTGTATATATAGTTCAGGGAGCTCTGTAGATGGAGCTCTGTATTTATAGTGCAGTGAGCTCTGTAGATGGAGCTCTGTATGTATAGTTCAGGGAGCTCTGTATGATGGAGCTCTGTATGTATAGTGCAGGGAGCTCTGTATGATGGAGCTCTATATGTATAGTGCAGGGAGCTCTGTAGATGGAGCTATGTATGTATAGTGTAGGGAGCTCTGTATGTATAGTGCAGGGAGCTCTGTATGATGGAGCTCTGTATATATAGTGTAGGGATCTCTGTAGCCAGGCAGTAAAGCTGGGCTAGTGTTGAAGAGGCAGAGTAATAAATGTGAATAAAAGCAGGCTCGAGTTGTGTTAAAATAAAATAAGAAGAGCTAAAAGAAAGTGAGTTTGGAGGATGTGAATGAGAATCCGTGAATAAGAAGATGGAGTGAATGTGAGAGAATGAGCTCCATTTGAGAAGCACATTGATTGCTTGAAAGAAGCTCCAATGTGAAGCTCTGTGTGAGCAGTGAGTGGAAGCAGAAGCCAGTGCTGAGGGAGCCTGGGAGCAGGATAAGAGGAGCTTTGTCGAGCTGCACTTCCGGCCTACGGCTGTAGCTCCGTGAATCTGCCCGATCCCACGATCTCGGAAGCGTTGCAAGGAGGAGCCTGGACAGGTCTTGGATGGGAGACGGCTGCGAGAAGGTTACGGATAGAGCAACCAACCAAGACCAACCGGGTGTTGTAGACTTATTTTTGCTTTTTCGTTTTCTCTCCCACCACAAGAGGGCGATCAACTCAATGCAATCTTCCATTCACTCTTTTCTGAGGGTTATTCATTTATTTATTTTTTGTCCTTAAAGGCAAACACACTCATTATTATTCTCTCAAATCAAAATGCAAAGTCAATCTCATGTTTAAAGGGCTACTACAACTCATTTACTCACTAATCGCTTTTTAAACATTTCTGACTTACGCAATACGTCTCTTTAGATCCCTCATCTTTTTCTCATGAAAAATTTATAAAAAAGTGTAAAGCTTAAAATACCTCCATTTTAGGAACATTGACATCATACTGACCCCTAAAAGGATTTTTTGTATTATTATTTGATTGTTTATTAAAAAAAATGTAATATGGGGTCTGGCTTTTATGCACATGCCAGCCGCCACATAATTAACCCTCACACCACCAAGGATTTAATAATTTGCTCACTGACTGATAGCAACGCTAGCAGACAAACAGTTCAGACTTTTAAAAAAATCTTGTCAGGATTTAAAGGGACTCACCCAACACATAACCACTCCCACACACATACACAACCAATCACAAGCATCCCTACATGTGCCCTTGTACGCTTAGCTTTGCTAGCTCCCCAGGGCCTCATACACTGCCAACTCTATATATATATATATATATTTACACAAATATACCTACGCATTAAAACACAGAGGGACACACACATAAACACACTGTCGTATACACACACATAAATACAAACAGAGACACACAAACACTGACACGTGCCCACACCTTGACACATGCGTACACTGACAAACAGATCCACACAGACATGTACATACCTTGACACAGATACATACACAATCAGACATACACACACACGTGATCATTTTTATATTTGCAGCCACCCTCCTGTTATCATACATATAATCCAGGAGCGTGGCTTGCTTTGGAAATAACAAAATTAGCCAGAAACGTGGAAAGCGCTAAAAACATAATAACATGTAAAACAAACTTGTTAGTAAATATATACCAATAGAGCTGCAGTCACTCCTAAAATAGTGAAACAAAATACTAGGCCCACAAATAATGCACTGAAAATAATTCTAATCCAAATAAACAATTTATGCCAAAAAAGAAATCTGTGTAAAAAAATCAGCAAGAGAAAATATAGTGCAGGCCAGTGGCTTAACTACTTAACTACCACGGTTGCAACTGAGACCGAGCCTCTCACTCCAGGGGGCCTGGCTGCAACCGTGGGCCGCCATTACTTGGAGTGAGAGGCCCGGTCTCAGTTGCAACCATGGTAATTAAGCCACTGGCCTGCACTATATTTTATCTTATTGATTTTTTTTACACAGATTTTGTTTTGGCATAAATTGTTTATTTGGATTAGAATTATTTTCAGTGCATTATTTTTGGGCCTAGTATTTTGCACAGACTGCGCTCCCCGCCAGTCACAACAAGTAGCGTGGTCAAGCAGTCCTCTACCAAGTCTGACAGGAAGTGCTCACTGAGAGAATGGGGACATGCAGCCAGCTCTGCCACGCTACAGCAGCGCAGGTACAGAGGGGAATGGGGTAGAGACACATGGAGGGAACTTGGGGGGGATTGACGTATGGAGGACAAAGGGAAAGTGAATTGACACATAAAGGGACGGAGGGATTGAGACATGGAGGGACGGGGGGGGGGGGGGGGTGACACACTGAGGGACAGAGAAGATTGACACAGTGGGACTATGGGAGTATTGACACATGGAGGGACAAGACGAGGAATTGAGACACATGGAAGAAACTTGGTGATGGAGGGAGGTGAATTTACATATTTAGAGGGGTATTGACACATGGAGGGACTGGGGGATATTGACACATGGAGGTACAAGAGGGGGAATTGAGACACATGGAAGGGACAGGAGGGGATTGAGACACAATTGCGACACATGGAGGGACTAGGGGAGAATTGACACATGGAAGGTACTGGGGGGTTTTGACTGTGGGGAAAATTGATACATGGAAGGGGCGGGAATTGAGACACATGGGACGGGGTGGGGTTGAGACACATGGAGGGACTGGGGGTAATTGAGACACATGGGGAGACTTGGGTGGGGTTCAGACACATGGAGGGACAGAGGGAATTTTGGCACATGGGAGGGACTGGGTGTGAAATTAACATCTGGAAGGGACTAGGGAGAGTGAGACACATAGAAGGGCTGGGTGGGAATAAGACCCATGGGAGGGGCCGGGTAATTAGATGTTTAGGTGGCAATGAAATCCTTCTTCAGCATCCATTGTATATGAAACACAACCAGGCCACAATGGCACAGTATTAAAAATAGCTTTTATTGACACAAGATAAAATCTGCTTACTTTGAGTAAAAGTGGGTTTGCCAAGCAAAAATCCCACAAAAGCACTTATAACGGCTATCACCCTAGAGGAAATATGCTCAATCGGACGGAAATAGAAGTTACGAAATGTAGCGTCATTAGACCAGTCTGCAGCTTTCATAATGTCCTCCAGTCTGCAGCCCACTACAGAAGCATTGGAAGCCATGGCACCCCTGACGGAGTGTGCCGAAAACGGATGTATCCACTCCGGCCATTGCCATTACGTCACGTATCTGTGTATATATAGTGCAGGGAGCTCTGTATAAAGGTGTCCATGTATAGTGCAGAGAGCTCTGAATGAGAGAGCACTGTATGTATAGTTCAGGGAGCTCTGAATGAGAGAGCACTGTATGTATTAAAGGAGTGGGTTGGCCCATGAGGTTATCAAGTGTAACCGGACAGAGAGGGGGTAACCCTCAAGGTATAGAGTACAAAAGGAGAGAAACTGTCCTTAAGGTGAAACCTGATAGAGGGATATTGGTATCAGAAAAGATCTTCCTAATTTATGTTAGGAACTAAAAGTTCTTAAAGTCACTAACCCCAAAGGTTTAGTGTACCGTAGCGATAGACGTTACCCCTATGACGAGCCCCTATACAGGGCGAACAGCGCGTCGGGTTTTTCCGACACTATTCTACACCAGCACTAGAAACGCTGTACACCTAACTGCTCCTAAGATAAACTCCAACAAATTCTATTTGTTCTGGATACCGACCAAGGCACTGGGGCACATAGGTCAGTGAGAAACAGTGCAGAACAATTGATTGACCGACCGATGGTCTCTATTCATTATTACTTTCAATTACCTAATTACCTTGCTACTTCTACCACGGCTACACTCTATTTATTGGTAAATCACCTTTACTCTTGCTTTACTATTACCTCGAAGGCATCTTTCTTTTCTTTGAAATCTCTAGGATTAGTTAAAATAGGGAATCTGACGAAAATAATTGGGCCATCCGTGGAGCTGGTAACGTTATGTGACTAACATTAGTATCTGCAATAGCAGGCACCAACTGGAGAAGCAACCTAGCAGTAACACTGCACACCCATCAGACTAAATATCTGTTCACTTGCCAGCATATACCCTATGACTTATCTTACAAAATGTCCTAAGAAGTATCAATTTTTAGGAGTTGTACTTCCAAGTATGGTATACCATTCTGCACACTAACCACTCTCGACATTTACCCCGCTATCTGCCCCATTACGGGAGAATACCCTGGAGCAAATAAGCGGCTATCTAAATATACAGATCTCTCCGAACTAAGACACAGGTATACCTCTTTCACAATCTAGCTGGATGTCATTTACGTCTCCTAACCGGTGCTCAGTCACGGGAAAACGGTAAACCACTTCCAGTATTATATGTATAGACAATCAAGTACACCAAGCGGTTTAACCCTTACCATACCTATTACTGCGGCAGCCGATTTTTCCTTATACACTGATCACCTCTTAGGAAGCATTTGCCTCAGAAACTCGGAGCCCATCCGAGCTGACAATTACCTCCAGGTCAGACGACCCCATCTCTAGAGACACTAGAAATTAAACATTACCTCGAATAGCTTATAACGGTACAGAATTACAAAGCTAAAACTTTAATAAAAATTATTTGAAAAGAATTACAAAGCTAACCCCCAGAGGATACTGGGAAATAGGGTAGCCACATATTTGCTCTTTGGGAAGGCTTTTGATAAACTGGCTTACCCGGAACATTTGTGGATACATATACTTGGTTACTAGTGCATTACGCCACACATGGTTATTTGACACACATGGTTATTTGAATTGAAGTACAATAAGTTATTCCATACTTAGACTTTTACTAAAGGAATAACGATATCTGTGCACACAGAGTTGGACTACCAAACAACCTGTGCCTACACTTTATGTTGTGTCTTTCCCTCTATGTTTATCCCCCTACCTACACGCCCCGATTTTTCTTGTGCAAGTAAGTCTGGATGCTAGCCAAGAGCTAGCCAACACATACTGTGACTTAAAATTGGCGACAGTTTACGTTGGGAACGTCTATTTACCCTATTAAAGCATTATTTTTTAACGTCTATCGCTACGGTACACTAAACCTTTGGGGTTAGTGACTTTAAGAACTTTTAGTTCCTAACATAAATTAGGAAGATCTTTTCTGATACCAATATCCCTCTATCAGGTTTCACCTTAAGGACAGTTTTTCTCCCTTTGAGCACTGTATGTATAGTTCAGGGAGCTCTGTATGTATAGTGCAGGGAGCTCTGTATGTATAGTGCAGGGAGCTCTGTATGAGGGAGCTCTGTATGTAGAGTGCAGGGAGCTCTGCATGAGGGAGCCCATATATAGTGCAGGGAGCTCTGTATGATGGAGCTCTGTATGTATAGTGCAGGGAGCTCTGCATGAGGGAGCCCATATATAGTGCAGGGAGCTCTGTATGTATAGTGCAGGGAGCTCTGTATGTATAGTGCAGGGAGCTCGGTAGCCAAGCAGTAAAGCTGGGCTAGTGTTGAAGAGGCAGAGTAATAAATGTGAATACAAGTAGGCTCCAGTTGTATTAAAATAAAATAAGAAGAGCTAAAAGAAAGTGAGTTTGGAGGATGTGAATGAGAATCCGTGAATAAGAAGATGGAGTGAATGTGAGAGAGTGTATGCAAAGGAAATGTATTGTATGAAGAAATCCATGTGTAGCGCAGGGAGCTCCCATGTACAGTGCAGGGAGCTCTGTGAGAGAGCCCATGTATAGAGCAGGGAGCTCTGTGAGGGAGCCCATGTATAGAGCAGGGAGCTCTGTGAGGGAGCCCATGTATAGTGCAGGGAGCTCTGTATGAGGGAGCCCATATATAGTGCCGGGAGCTCTGTGTGTATAGTGCAAGGAACTATGTGTGGGGAAGTCATGTATACTTTAGAGAGCTCAGTATGAGGGAGCCCATGTATAGTGCAGTTGGCTCTGTATGTATAGTGCATGAAGCTCAGCTCTGCATGAGCTCATGTATGGCTCTGTATGTTGAAGCCTATGCATAGTGCAGGCATGGAGCTCTGTGTGAAGGAGCCCATGTATAGTTCAGGGAGCTCTGTGTGAGGGAGCTTTGTATGTATAGTGTAGGGAGCTCTGGATTAGGGAGGCTTTATGTTTATTGCAGGGAGCTCTGTATGTATTGTGCAGAAGGCTATGTATGAGGGAGCCCATGTGTAGTGCAAGGAACTCTGTATTAGGGAGCCCATGTATAGTGCAGAGAGCTCTGTATGAGAGAGCTCTGTATGTATAGTTCAGTGAGCTCTGTATGTATAGTGCAGGGAGCTCTGTATGTATAGTACAGGGAGCTCTGTATGTTGGAGCTCTGTGTGTATAGTGCAGGGAGCTCTGTATGTATAGTGCAGGGAGCTCTGTATGATGGAGCTCTGTATGTATAGTGCAGGGAGCTCTGTATGTGTAGTGCAGGGAGCTCTGTGTGATGGAGCTCTGTATGTATAGTGCAGGGAGCTCTGTATGATGGAGCTCTGTATATATAGTTCAGGGAGCTCTGTATGTTGGAGCTCTGTATGTATAGTACAGGGAGCTCTGTATGATGGAGCTCTGTATGTATAGTGTAGGGAGCTCTGTATGTATAGTTCAGGGAGCTCTGTATTATGGAGCTCTGTATGTATAGTGCAGGGAGCTCGGTAGGCATAGTGCAGGTAGCTCTGTATGATGGAGCTCTGTATGTATAGTGCAGGGAGCTCTGTATGATGGAGCTCTGTATGTACAGTGCAGGGAGCTCTGTATGATGGAGCTCTGTATGTATAGTGTTGGGAGCTCTGTATGATGGAGCTCTGTATATATAGTTCAGGGAGCTCTGTATGTATAGTTCAGGGAGCTCTGTATGATGGAGCTCTGTATGTATAGTTCAGGGAGCTCTATATGATGGAGCTCTGTGTGTATAGTGCAGGGAGCTCTGTATATATAGTTCAGGGAGCTCTGTAGATGGAGCTCTGTATTTATAGTGCAGTGAGCTCTGTAGATGGAGCTCTGTATGTATAGTTCAGGGAGCTCTGTATGATGGAGCTCTGTATGTATAGTGCAGGGAGCTCTGTATGATGGAGCTCTATATGTATAGTGCAGGGAGCTCTGTAGATGGAGCTATGTATGTATAGTGTAGGGAGCTCTGTATGTATAGTGCAGGGAGCTCTGTATGATGGAGCTCTGTATATATAGTGTAGGGAGCTCTGTAGCCAGGCAGTAAAGCTGGGCTAGTGTTGAAGAGGCAGAGTAATAAATGTGAATAAAAGCAGGCTCGAGTTGTGTTAAAATAAAATAAGAAGAGCTAAAAGAAAGTGAGTTTGGAGGATGTGAATGAGAATCCGTGAATAAGAAGATGGAGTGAATGTGAGAGAATGAGCTCCATTTGAGAAGCACATTGATTGCTTGAAAGAAGCTCCAATGTGAAGCTCTGTGTGAGCAGTGAGTGGAAGCAGAAGCCAGTGCTGAGGGAGCCTGGGAGCAGGATAAGAGGAGCTTTGTCGAGCTGCACTTCCGGCCTACGGCTGTAGCTCCGTGAATCTGCCCGATCCCACGATCTCGGAAGCGTTGCAAGGAGGAGCCTGGACAGGTCTTGGATGGGAGACGGCTGCGAGAAGGTTACGGATAGAGCAACCAACCAAGACCAACCGGGTGTTGTAGGCTTATTTTTGCTTTTTCGTTTTCTCTCCCACCACAAGAGGGCGATCAACTCAATGCAATCTTCCATTCACTCTTTTCTGAGGGTTATTCATTTATTTATTTTTTGTCCTTAAAGGCAAACACACTCATTATTATTCTCTCAAATCAAAATGCAAAGTCAATCTCATGTTTAAAGGGCTACTACAACTCATTTACTCACTAATCGCTTTTTAAACATTTCTGACTTACGCAATACGTCTCTTTAGATCCCTCATCTTTTTCTTATGAAAAATTTATAAAAAAGTGTAAAGCTTAAAATACCTCCATTTTAGGAACATTGACATCATACTGACCCCTAAAAGGATTTTTTGTATTATTATTTGATTGTTTATTAAAAAAAATGTAATATGGGGTCTGGCTTTTATGCACATGCCAGCCGCCACATAATTAACCCTCACACCACCAAGGATTTAATAATTTGCTCACTGACTGATAGCAACGCTAGCAGACAAACAGTTCAGACTTTTAAAAAAATCTTGTCAGGATTTAAAGGGACTCACCCAACACATAACCACTCCCACACACATACACAACCAATCACAAGCATCCCTACATGTGCCCTTGTACGCTTAGCTTTGCTAGCTCCCCAGGGCCTCATACACTGCCAACTATATATATATATATATATTTACACAAATATACCTACGCATTAAAACACAGAGGGACACACACATAAACACACTGTCGTATACACACACATAAATACAAACAGAGACACACAAACACTGACACGTGCCCACACCTTGACACATGCGTACACTGACAAACAGATCCACACAGACATGTACATACCTTGACACAGATACATACACAATCAGACATACACACACACGTGATCATTTTTATATTTGCAGCCACCCTCCTGTTATCATACATATAATCCAGGAGCGTGGCTTGCTTTGGAAATAACAAAATTAGCCAGAAACGTGGAAAGCGCTAAAAACATAACATGTAAAACAAACTTGTTAGTAAATATATACCAATAGAGCTGCAGTCACTCCTAAAATAGTGAAACAAAATACTAGGCCCACAAATAATGCACTGAAAATAATTCTAATCCAAATAAACAATTTATGCCAAAAAAGAAATCTGTGTAAAAAAAATCAGCAAGAGAAAATATAGTGCAGGCCAGTGGCTTAACTACTTAACTACCACGGTTGCAACTGAGACCGAGCCTCTCACTCCAGGGGGCCTGGCTGCAACCGTGGGCCGCCATTACTTGGAGTGAGAGGCCCGGTCTCAGTTGCAACCATGGTAATTAAGCCACTGGCCTGCACTATATTTTATCTTATTGATTTTTTTTACACAGATTTTGTTTTGGCATAAATTGTTTATTTGGATTAGAATTATTTTCAGTGCATTATTTTTGGGCCTAGTATTTTGCACAGACTGCGCTCCCCGCCAGTCACAACAAGTAGCGTGGTCAAGCAGTCCTCTACCAAGTCTGACAGGAAGTGCTCACTGAGAGAATGGGGACATGCAGCCAGCTCTGCCACGCTACAGCAGCGCAGGTACAGAGGGGAATGGGGTAGAGACACATGGAGGGAACTTGGGGGGGATTGACGTATGGAGGACAAAGGGAAAGTGAATTGACACATAAAGGGACGGAGGGATTGAGACATGGAGGGACGGGGGGGGGGGGGTGACACACTGAGGGACAGAGAAGATTGACACAGTGGGACTATGGGAGTATTGACACATGGAGGGACAAGACGAGGAATTGAGACACATGGAAGAAACTTGGTGATGGAGGGAGGTGAATTTACATATTTAGAGGGGTATTGACACATGGAGGGACTGGGGGATATTGACACATGGAGGTACAAGAGGGGGAATTGAGACACATGGAAGGGACAGGAGGGGATTGAGACACAATTGCGACACATGGAGGGACTAGGGGAGAATTGACACATGGAAGGTACTGGGGGGTTTTGACACACGGAAGGGACTGTGGGGAAAATTGATACATGGAAGGGGCGGAGGGAATTGAGACACATGGGACGGGGTGGGGTTGAGACACATGGAGGGACTGGGGGTAATTGAGACACATGGGGAGACTTGGGTGGGGTTCAGACACATGGAGGGACAGAGGGAATTTTGGCACATGGGAGGGACTGGGTGTGAAATTAACATCTGGAAGGGACTAGGGAGATTGAGACACATAGAAGGGCTGGGTGGGAATAAGACCCATGGGAGGGGCCGGGTAATTAGATGTTTAGGTGGCAATGAAATCCTTCTTCAGCATCCATTGTATATGAAACACAACCAGGCCACAATGGCACAGTATTAAAAATAGCTTTTATTGACACAAGATAAAATCTGCTTACTTTGAGTAAAAGTGGGTTTGCCAAGCAAAAATCCCACAAAAGCACTTATAACGGCTATCACCCTAGAGGAAATATGCTCAATCGGACGGAAATAGAAGTTACGAAATGTAGCGTCATTAGACCAGTCTGCAGCTTTCATAATGTCCTCCAGTCTGCAGCCCACTACAGAAGCATTGGAAGCCATGGCACCCCTGACGGAGTGTGCCGAAAACGGATGTATCCACTCCGGCCATTGCCATTACGTCACGTATCTGTGTATATATAGTGCAGGGAGCTCTGTATAAAGGTGTCCATGTATAGTGCAGAGAGCTCTGAATGAGAGAGCACTGTATGTATAGTTCAGGGAGCTGTGAATGAGAGAGCACTGTATGTATTAAAGGAGTGGGTTGGCCCATGAGGTTATCAAGTGTAACCGGACAGAGAGGGGGTAACCCTCAAGGTATAGAGTACAAAAGGAGAGAAACTGTCCTTAAGGTGAAACCTGATAGAGGGATATTGGTATCAGAAAAGATCTTCCTAATTTATGTTAGGAACTAAAAGTTCTTAAAGTCACTAACCCCAAAGGTTTAGTGTACCGTAGCGATAGACGTTACCCCTATGACGAGCCCCTATACAGGGCGAACAGCGCGTCGGGTTTTTCCGACACTATTCTACACCAGCACTAGAAACGCTGTACACCTAACTGCTCCTAAGATAAACTCCAACAAATTCTATTTGTTCTGGATACCGACCAAGGCACTGGGGCACATAGGTCAGTGAGAAACAGTGCAGAACAATTGATTGACCGACCGATGGTCTCTATTCATTATTACTTTCAATTACCTAATTACCTTGCTACTTCTACCACGGCTACACTCTATTTATTGGTAAATCACCTTTACTCTTGCTTTACTATTACCTCGAAGGCATCTTTCTTTTCTTTGAAATCTCTAGGATTAGTTAAAATAGGGAATCTGACGAAAATAATTGGGCCATCCGTGGAGCTGGTAACGTTATGTGACTAACATTAGTATCTGCAATAGCAGGCACCAACTGGAGAAGCAACCTAGCAGTAACACTGCACACCCATCAGACTAAATATCTGTTCACTTGCCAGCATATACCCTATGACTTATCTTACAAAATGTCCTAAGAAGTATCAATTTTTAGGAGTTGTACTTCCAAGTATGGTATACCATTCTGCACACTAACCACTCTCGACATTTACCCCGCTATCTGCCCCATTACGGGAGAATACCCTGGAGCAAATAAGCGGCTATCTAAATATACAGATCTCTCCGAACTAAGACACAGGTATACCTCTTTCACAATCTAGCTGGATGTCATTTACGTCTCCTAACCGGTGCTCAGTCACGGGAAAACGGTAAACCACTTCCAGTATTATATGTATAGACAATCAAGTACACCAAGCGGTTTAACCCTTACCATACCTATTACTGCGGCAGCCGATTTTTCCTTATACACTGATCACCTCTTAGGAAGCATTTGCCTCAGAAACTCGGAGCCCATCCGAGCTGACAATTACCTCCAGGTCAGACGACCCCATCTCTAGAGACACTAGAAATTAAACATTACCTCGAATAGCTTATAACGGTACAGAATTACAAAGCTAAAACTTTAATAAAAATTATTTGAAAAGAATTACAAAGCTAACCCCCAGAGGATACTGGGAAATAGGGTAGCCACATATTTGCTCTTTGGGAAGGCTTTTGATAAACTGGCTTACCCGGAACATTTGTGGATACATATACTTGGTTACTAGTGCATTACGCCACACATGGTTATTTGACACGTGTATCCATTTGAATTGAAGTACAATAAGTTATTCCATACTTAGACTTTTACTAAAGGAATAACGATATCTGTGCACACAGAGTTGGACTACCAAACAACCTGTGCCTACACTTTATGTTGTGTCTTTCCCTCTATGTTTATCCCCCTACCTACACGCCCCGATTTTTCTTGTGCAAGTAAGTCTGGATGCTAGCCAAGAGCTAGCCAACACATACTGTGACTTAAAATTGGCGACAGTTTACGTTGGGAACGTCTATTTACCCTATTAAAGCATTATTTTTTAACGTCTATCGCTACGGTACACTAAACCTTTGGGGTTAGTGACTTTAAGAACTTTTAGTTCCTAACATAAATTAGGAAGATCTTTTCTGATACCAATATCCCTCTATCAGGTTTCACCTTAAGGACAGTTTTTCTCCTTTTGAGCACTGTATGTATAGTTCAGGGAGCTCTGTATGTATAGTGCAGGGAGCTCTGTATGTATAGTGCAGGGAGCTCTGTATGAGGGAGCTCTGTATGTATAGTGCAGGGAGCTCTGCATGAGGGAGCCCATATATAGTGCAGGGAGCTCTGTATGATGGAGCTCTGTATGTATAGTGCAGGGAGCTCTGCATGAGGGAGCCCATATATAGTGCAGGGAGCTCTGTATGTATAGTGCAGGGAGCTCTGTATGTATAGTGCAGGGAGCTCGGTAGCCAGGCAGTAAAGCTGGGCTAGTGTTGAAGAGGCAGAGTAATAAATGTGAATACAAGTAGGCTCCAGTTGTATTAAAATAAAATAAGAAGAGCTAAAAGAAAGTGAGTTTGGAGGATGTGAATGAGAATCCGTGAATAAGAAGATGGAGTGAATGTGAGAGAATGTATGCAAAGGAAATGTATTGTATGAAGAAGTCCATGTGTAGCGCAGGGAGCTCCCATGTACAGTGCAGGGAGCTCTGTGAGGGAGCCCATGTATAGAGCAGGGAGCTCTGTGAGGGAGCCCATGTATAGAGCAGGGAGCTCTGTGAGGGAGCCCATGTATAGTGCAGGGAGCTCTGTATGAGGGAGCCCATATATAGTGCCGGGAGCTCTGTGTGTATAGTGCACGGAACTATGTGTGGGGAAGTCATGTATACTTTAGAGAGCTCAGTATGAGGGAGCCCATGTATAGTGCAGTTGGCTCTGTATGTATAGTGCATGAAGCTCAGCTCTGCATGAGCTCATGTATGGCTCTGTATGTTGAAGCCTATGCATAGTGCAGGCATGGAGCTCTGTGTGAAGGAGCCCATGTATAGTTCAGGGAGCTCTGTGTGAGGGAGCTTTGTATGTATAGTGTAGGGAGCTCTGGATTAGGGAGGCTTTATGTATATTGCAGGGAGCTCTGTATGTATTGTGCAGAAGGCTATGTATGAGGGAGCCCATGTGTAGTGCAAGGAACTCTGTATTAGGGAGCCCATGTATAGTGCAGAGAGCTCTGTATGAGAGAGCTCTGTATGTATAGTTCAGTGAGCTCTGTATGTATAGTGCAGGGAGCTCTGTATGTATAGTACAGGGAGCTCTGTATGTTGGAGCTCTGTGTGTATAGTGCAGGGAGCTCTGTATGTATAGTGCAGGGAGCTCTGTATGATGGAGCTCTGTATGTATAGTGCAGGGAGCTCTGTATGTATAGTGCAGGGAGCTCTGTGTGATGGAGCTCTGTATGTATAGTGCAGGGAGCTCTGTATGATGGAGCTCTGTATATATAGTTCAGGGAGCTCTGTATGTTGGAGCTCTGTATGTATAGTACAGGGAGCTCTGTATGATGGAGCTCTGTATGTATAGTGTAGGGAGCTCTGTATGTATAGTTCAGGGAGCTCTGTATTATGGAGCTCTGTATGTATAGTGCAGGGAGCTCGGTAGGCATAGTGCAGGGAGCTCTGTATGATGGAGCTCTGTATGTATAGTGCAGGGAGCTCTGTATGATGGAGCTCTGTATGTACAGTGCAGGGAGCTCTGTATGATGGAGCTCTGTATGTATAGTGTTGGGAGCTCTGTATGATGGAGCTCTGTATATATAGTTCAGGGAGCTCTGTATGTATAGTTCAGGGAGCTCTGTATGATGGAGCTCTGTATGTATAGTTCAGGGAGCTCTATATGATGGAGCTCTGTGTGTATAGTGCAGGGAGCTCTGTATATATAGTTCAGGGAGCTCTGTAGATGGAGCTCTGTATTTATAGTGCAGTGAGCTCTGTAGATGGAGCTCTGTATGTATAGTTCAGGGAGCTCTGTATGATGGAGCTCTGTATGTATAGTGCAGGGAGCTCTGTATGATGGAGCTCTATATGTATAGTGCAGGGAGCTCTGTAGATGGAGCTATGTATGTATAGTGTAGGGAGCTCTGTATGTATAGTGCAGGGAGCTCTGTATGATGGAGCTCTGTATATATAGTGTAGGGAGCTCTGTAGCCAGGCAGTAAAGCTGGGCTAGTGTTGAAGAGGCAGAGTAATAAATGTGAATAAAAGCAGGCTCGAGTTGTGTTAAAATAAAATAAGAAGAGCTAAAAGAAAGTGAGTTTGGAGGATGTGAATGAGAATCCGTGAATAAGAAGATGGAGTGAATGTGAGAGAATGAGCTCCATTTGAGAAGCACATTGATTGCTTGAAAGAAGCTCCAATGTGAAGCTCTGTGTGAGCAGTGAGTGGAAGCAGAAGCCAGTGCTGAGGGAGCCTGGGAGCAGGATAAGAGGAGCTTTGTCGAGCTGCACTTCCGGCCTACGGCTGTAGCTCCGTGAATCTGCCCGATCCCACGATCTCGGAAGCGTTGCAAGGAGGAGCCTGGACAGGTCTTGGATGGGAGACGGCTGCGAGAAGGTTACGGATAGAGCAACCAACCAAGACCAACCGGGTGTTGTAGGCTTATTTTTGCTTTTTCGTTTTCTCTCCCACCACAAGAGGGCGATCAACTCAATGCAATCTTCCATTCACTCTTTTCTGAGGGTTATTCATTTATTTATTTTTTGTCCTTAAAGGCAAACACACTCATTATTATTCTCTCAAATCAAAATGCAAAGTCAATCTCATGTTTAAAGGGCTACTACAACTCATTTACTCACTAATCGCTTTTTAAACATTTCTGACTTACGCAATACGTCTCTTTAGATCCCTCATCTTTTTCTTATGAAAAATTTATAAAAAAGTGTAAAGCTTAAAATACCTCCATTTTAGGAACATTGACATCATACTGACCCCTAAAAGGATTTTTTGTATTATTATTTGATTGTTTATTTAAAAAAATGTAATATGGGGTCTGGCTTTTATGCACATGCCAGCCGCCACATAATTAACCCTCACACCACCAAGGATTTAATAATTTGCTCACTGACTGATAGCAACGCTAGCAGACAAACAGTTCAGACTTTAAAAAAAATCTTGTCAGGATTTAAAGGGACTCACCCAACACATAACCACTCCCACACACATACACAACCAATCACAAGCATCCCTACATGTGCCCTTGTACGCTTAGCTTTGCTAGCTCCCCAGGGCCTCATACACTGCCAACTATATATATATATATATATTTACACAAATATACCTACGCATTAAAACACAGAGGGACACACACATAAACACACTGCCGTATACACACACATAAATACAAACAGAGACACACAAACACTGACACGTGCCCACACCTTGACACATGCGTACACTGACAAACAGATCCACACAGACATGTACATACCTTGACACAGATACATACACAATCAGACATACACACACGTGATCATTTTTATATTTGCAGCCACCCTCCTGTTATCATACATATAATCCAGGAGCGTGGCTTGCTTTGGAAATAACAAAATTAGCCAGAAACGTGGAAAGCGCTAAAAACATAACATGTAAAACAAACTTGTTAGTAAATATATACCAATAGAGCTGCAGTCACTCCTAAAATAGTGAAACAAAATACTAGGCCCACAAATAATGCACTGAAAATAATTCTAATCCAAATAAACAATTTATGCCAAAAAAGAAATCTGTGTAAAAAAATCAGCAAGAGAAAATATAGTGCAGGCCAGTGGCTTAACTACTTAACTACCACGGTTGCAACTGAGACCGAGCCTCTCACTCCAGGGGGCCTGGCTGCAACCGTGGGCCGCCATTACTTGGAGTGAGAGGCCCGGTCTCAGTTGCAACCATGGTAATTAAGCCACTGGCCTGCACTATATTTTATCTTATTGATTTTTTTTACACAGATTTTGTTTTGGCATAAATTGTTTATTTGGATTAGAATTATTTTCAGTGCATTATTTTTGGGCCTAGTATTTTGCACAGACTGCGCTCCCCGCCAGTCACAACAAGTAGCGTGGTCAAGCAGTCCTCTACCAAGTCTGACAGGAAGTGCTCACTGAGAGAATGGGGACATGCAGCCAGCTCTGCCACGCTACAGCAGCGCAGGTACAGAGGGGAATGGGGTAGAGACACATGGAGGGAACTTGGGGGGGATTGACGTATGGAGGACAAAGGGAAAGTGAATTGACACATAAAGGGACGGAGGGATTGAGACATGGAGGGACGGGGGGGGGGGGGGTGACACACTGAGGGACAGAGAAGATTGACACAGTGGGACTATGGGAGTATTGACACATGGAGGGACAAGACGAGGAATTGAGACACATGGAAGAAACTTGGTGATGGAGGGAGGTGAATTTACATATTTAGAGGGGTATTGACACATGGAGGGACTGGGGGATATTGACACATGGAGGTACAAGAGGGGGAATTGAGACACATGGAAGGGACAGGAGGGGATTGAGACACAATTGCGACACATGGAGGGACTAGGGGAGAATTGACACATGGAAGGTACTGGGGGGTTTTGACACACGGAAGGGACTGTGGGGAAAATTGATACATGGAAGGGGCGGAGGGAATTGAGACACATGGGACGGGGTGGGGTTGAGACACATGGAGGGACTGGGGGTAATTGAGACACATGGGGAGACTTGGGTGGGGTTCAGACACATGGAGGGACAGAGGGAATTTTGGCACATGGGAGGGACTGGGTGTGAAATTAACATCTGGAAGGGACTAGGGAGAGTGAGACACATAGAAGGGCTGGGTGGGAATAAGACCCATGGGAGGGGCCGGGTAATTAGATGTTTAGGTGGCAATGAAATCCTTCTTCAGCATCCATTGTATATGAAACACAACCAGGCCACAATGGCACAGTATTAAAAATAGCTTTTATTGACACAAGATAAAATCTGCTTACTTTGAGTAAAAGTGGGTTTGCCAAGCAAAAATCCCACAAAAGCACTTATAACGGCTATCACCCTAGAGGAAATATGCTCAATCGGACGGAAATAGAAGTTACGAAATGTAGCGTCATTAGACCAGTCTGCAGCTTTCATAATGTCCTCCAGTCTGCAGCCCACTACAGAAGCATTGGAAGCCATGGCACCCCTGACGGAGTGTGCCGAAAACGGATGTATCCACTCCGGCCATTGCCATTACGTCACGTATCTGTGTATATTTAGTGCAGGGAGCTCTGTATAAAGGTGTCCATGTATAGTGCAGAGAGCTCTGAATGAGAGAGCCCTGTATGTATAGTTCAGGGAGCTCTGAATGAGAGAGCACTGTATGTATTAAAGGAGTGGGTTGGCCCATGAGGTTATCAAGTGTAACCGGACAGAGAGGGGGTAACCCTCAAGGTATAGAGTACAAAAGGAGAGAAACTGTCCTTAAGGTGAAACCTGATAGAGGGATATTGGTATCAGAAAAGATCTTCCTAATTTATGTTAGGAACTAAAAGTTCTTAAAGTCACTAACCCCAAAGGTTTAGTGTACCGTAGCGATAGACGTTACCCCTATGACGAGCCCCTATACAGGGCGAACAGCGCGTCGGGTTTTTCCGACACTATTCTACACCAGCACTAGAAACGCTGTACACCTAACTGCTCCTAAGATAAACTCCAACAAATTCTATTTGTTCTGGATACCGACCAAGGCACTGGGGCACATAGGTCAGTGAGAAACAGTGCAGAACAATTGATTGACCGACCGATGGTCTCTATTCATTATTACTTTCAATTACCTAATTACCTTGCTACTTCTACCACGGCTACACTCTATTTATTGGTAAATCACCTTTACTCTTGCTTTACTATTACCTCGAAGGCATCTTTCTTTTCTTTGAAATCTCTAGGATTAGTTAAAATAGGGAATCTGACGAAAATAATTGGGCCATCCGTGGAGCTGGTAACGTTATGTGACTAACATTAGTATCTGCAATAGCAGGCACCAACTGGAGAAGCAACCTAGCAGTAACACTGCACACCCATCAGACTAAATATCTGTTCACTTGCCAGCATATACCCTATGACTTATCTTACAAAATGTCCTAAGAAGTATCAATTTTTAGGAGTTGTACTTCCAAGTATGGTATACCATTCTGCACACTAACCACTCTCGACATTTACCCCGCTATCTGCCCCATTACGGGAGAATACCCTGGAGCAAATAAGCGGCTATCTAAATATACAGATCTCTCCGAACTAAGACACAGGTATACCTCTTTCACAATCTAGCTGGATGTCATTTACGTCTCCTAACTGGTGCTCAGTCACGGGAAAACGGTAAACCACTTCCAGTATTATATGTATAGACAATCAAGTACACCAAGCGGTTTAACCCTTACCATATCTATTACTGCGGCAGCCGATTTTTCCTTATACACTGATCACCTCTTAGGAAGCATTTGCCTCAGAAACTCGGAGCCCATCCGAGCTGACAATTACCTCCAGGTCAGACGACCCCATCTCTAGAGACACTAGAAATTAAACATTACCTCGAATAGCTTATAACGGTACAGAATTACAAAGCTAAAACTTTAATAAAAATTATTTGAAAAGAATTACAAAGCTAACCCCCAGAGGATACTGGGAAATAGGGTAGCCACATATTTGCTCTTTGGGAAGGCTTTTGATAAACTGGCTTACCCGGAACATTTGTGGATACATATACTTGGTTACTAGTGCATTACGCCACACATGGTTATTTGACACGTGTATCCATTTGAATTGAAGTACAATAAGTTATTCCATACTTAGACTTTTACTAAAGGAATAACGATATCTGTGCACACAGAGTTGGACTACCAAACAACCTGTGCCTACACTTTATGTTGTGTCTTTCCCTCTATGTTTATCCCCCTACCTACACGCCCCGATTTTTCTTGTGCAAGTAAGTCTGGATGCTAGCCAAGAGCTAGCCAACACATACTGTGACTTAAAATTGGCGACAGTTTACGTTGGGAACGTCTATTTACCCTATTAAAGCATTATTTTTTAACGTCTATCGCTACGGTACACTAAACCTTTGGGGTTAGTGACTTTAAGAACTTTTAGTTCCTAACATAAATTAGGAAGATCTTTTCTGATACCAATATCCCTCTATCAGGTTTCACCTTAAGGACAGTTTTTCTCCTTTTGAGCACTGTATGTATAGTTCAGGGAGCTCTGTATGTATAGTGCAGGGAGCTCTGTATGTATAGTGCAGGGAGCTCTGTATGAGGGAGCTCTGTATGTATAGTGCAGGGAGCTCTGCATGAGGGAGCCCATATATAGTGCAGGGAGCTCTGTATGATGGAGCTCTGTATGTATAGTGCAGGGAGCTCTGCATGAGGGAGCCCATATATAGTGCAGGGAGCTCTGTATGTATAGTGCAGGGAGCTCTGTATGTATAGTGCAGGGAGCTCGGTAGCCAGGCAGTAAAGCTGGGCTAGTGTTGAAGAGGCAGAGTAATAAATGTGAATACAAGTAGGCTCCAGTTGTATTAAAATAAAATAAGAAGAGCTAAAAGAAAGTGAGTTTGGAGGATGTGAATGAGAATCCGTGAATAAGAAGATGGAGTGAATGTGAGAGAATGTATGCAAAGGAAATGTATTGTATGAAGAAGTCCATGTGTAGCGCAGGGAGCTCCCATGTACAGTGCAGGGAGCTCTGTGAGGGAGCCCATGTATAGAGCAGGGAGCTCTGTGAGGGAGCCCATGTGTGGCGAAACCAACTTCGCCACTGTGAACTGGAGAAGCCTGGTTGCTAGCCTCCTGCCCTGCGACTATGGCCCCTGGACATATTGTACTGTAAAAACTATATTTGGGCATGTAATAATTTATATTACTGCTACTGGGCCTTTAAGAGCCATCCGTGGACCTATTGGGACTTTTGGGATACTGTACTTTTAAGACTGTGGAGCGTATTACAGTAATCCTGCCTTTAATCCTTTAATGTCATGTATGTATTTATGTGTGCAGTTAACCTGGGTTATATATATGCAGCATTCATTTGATTGTTCGGTAGAATCACTCCATTCATTGTATTGAGGAAACTACCGAACAACCAGACCACCCAGGACTAAGTGTGCCTCCAATTACCGTTTGCAACAATGTTGCAAACGGGTAATTGGCAATCAGTGTAGTGTGGTCTTTGTCCTCTGGGTGGCCGCCATTCGGGAAACGAACACGTGGCGGCGGCCATCTTAAACTACCGAACAGCGGTGTTTTGCCGTCGAGCGTCTGGAACTGAAAACGGACACTCGACTAGGCAAACACCGCTGAGACCTCCAGACTTCCAGGATTTCGTGGGGAAACTACCGAACGGCCCGCCGTTCGGTAGAAAGAAACGCACGAACTAGGGGATTCCTGCGAATTCCCCTTAGGCTCCATAACCCAGGCAATTCGTCTGTTTCGTTCCCTTTTCTGTGACCGACCGCAGGGCCAAAATGCATGGAACTGTTTTCGGATACTTTACCCATGCGGTCGGTCAAAACTTTGCCTGCCCATAACTCCCGAACGCTTTATCCGAATGGGCTGATTTTAACATATGTTGTTCCTCCAGACTAGGGCTATCTGGAGATATTGGATTTGTTGATGTACCCCAAGTATTTAGGGTACATCCAAAACTTGGGTAAAACTATGTCCTTGTTAATTGTGTTAACAGATATGTTGGAGGGAGGAGATGTGTGGGTTGTACCTTAAACTGGATTGGTGTACTGTAAACCCCTCCCTTGCATGGGAGAATCTCATATAAGCCTGTGTGTGAATAAATCAGTGTTGTTGCTGTTTAACCCTGAAGCTGGAGTGTGTCTCTTTCTTGGGGAGATGGGGACTGTATGCCGACTGCCAGGAGTGTAAGCTGTTCGTATTGCTTTTCCTGTTCGGCTGCTCCCAGGGTTCGTGTGTCTGCTGTTCGAGAGTTGGTGAATTCGTGCAGTTTGGGAGTTCGGGAAGTTGGTGATTATAGTAGCTGCTGGTCTATCTAAAGGGGATTATCGCCTAAACGGATTTTTCCCCTTTTATGCTGAAACGGTCCGCAACACCATGTATAGAGCAGGGAGCTCTGTGAGGGAGCCCATGTATAGTGCAGGGAGCTCTGTGTGTATAGTGCAAGGAACTATGTGTGGGGAATTAATGTATACTTTAGAGAGCTCAGTATGAGGGAGCCTATGTATAGTGCAGTTGGCTCTGTATGTATAGTGCAGGAAGCTCAGCTCTGCATGAGCTCATGTATGGCTCTGTATGTTGAAGTCTATGCATAGTGCAGGCATGGAGCTCTGTGTGAAGGAGCCCATGTATAGTTCAGGGAGCTCTGTGTGAGGGAGCTTTGTATGTATAGTGTAGAGAGCTCTGGATTAGGGAGGCTTTATGTATATTGCAGGGAGCTCTGTATGTATAGTACAGGGAGCTCTGTATGATGGAGCTCTTTATGTATAGTTCAGGGAGCTCTATATGATGGAGCTCTGTGTGTATAGTGCAGGGAGCTCTGTATATATAGTTCAGGGAGCTCTGTAGATGGAGCTCTGTATGTATAGTGCAGTGAGCTCTGTAGATGGAGCTCTGTATGTATAGTGTAGGGAGCTCTGTATGTATAGCTCAGGGAGCTCTGTATGATGGAGCTCTGTATGTATAGCTCAGGGAGCTCTGTATGATGGAGCTCTATATGTATAGTGCAGGGAGCTCTGTAGATGGAGCTATGTATGTATAGTGTAGGGAGCTCTGTATGTATAGTGCAGGGAGCTCTGTATGATTGAGCTCTGTATATATAGTGTAGGGAGCTCTGTATGTATAGTGCAGGGAGCTCTGTATGATGGAGCTCTGTATGTATAGTGCAGGGAGCTCGGTAGCCAGGCAGTAAAGCTGGGCTAGTGTTGAAGAGGCAGAGTAATAAATGTGAATAAAAGCAGGCTCGAGTTGTGTTAAAATAAAATAAGAAGAGCTAAAAGAAAGTGAGTTTGGAGGATGTGAATGAGAATCCGTGAATAAGAAGATGGAGTGAATGTGAGAGAATGAGCTCCATTTGAGAAGCACATTGATTGCTAAAAAGAAGCTCCAATGTGAAGCTCTGTGTGAGCAGTGAGTGGAAGCAGAAGCCGGTGCTGAAGGAGCCTGGGAGAAGGATAAGAGGAGCTTTGTCGAGTTGCACTTCCGGCCTACGGCTGTAGCTCCGTGAAGCTGTCCGATCCCACGATCTCGGAAGTGCAGCAAGGAGGAGCACGGACAGGTCTTGGATGGGAGACGGCTGCGAGTAGGTTACGGTTACAATGGCTGCGAGAAGGTTACGGATAGAGCAACCCACCAAGACCAACCGGGTGTTGTAGGCTTATTTTTGCTTTTTCGTTTTCTCTCCCACCACAAGAGGGCGATCAACTCAATGCAATCTTCCATTCACTCTTTTCTGAGGGTTATTCATTTATTTATTTTTTGTCCTTAAAGGCAAACACACTCATTATTATTCTCTCAAATCAAAATGCAAAGTCAATCTCATGTTTAAAGGGCTACTACAACTCATTTACTCACTAATCGCTTTTTAAACATTTCTGACTTATGCAATACGTCTCTTTAGATCCCTCATCTTTTTCTCATGAAAAATTTATAAAAAAGTGTAAAGCTTAAAATACCTCCATTTTAGGAACATTGACATCATACTGACCCCTAAAAGGATTTTTTTTAATTAGTTGATTGTTTATTAAAAAAAAATGTAATATGGGGTCTGGCTTTTATGCACATGCCAGCCGCCACATAATTAACCCTCACACCACCAAGGATTTAATAATTTGCTCACTGACTGATAGCAACGCTAGCAGACAAACAGTTCAGACTTTTAAAAAAATCTTGTCAGGATTTAAAGGGACTCACCCAACACATAACCACTCCCACACACATACACAACCAATCACAAGCATCCCTACATGTGCCCTTGTACGCTTAGCTTTGCTAGCTCCCCAGGGCCTCATACACTGCCAACTCTCTCTCTCTCTCTATATATATATATTTACACAAATATACCTACGCATTAAAACACAGAGGGACACACACATAAACACACTGCCGTATACACACACATAAATACAAACAGAGACACACAAACACTGACACGTGCCCACACCTTGACACATGCGTACACTGACAAACAGATCCACACAGACATGTACATACCTTGACACAGATACATACACAATCAGACATACACACACACGTGATCATTTTTATATTTGCAGCCACCCTCCTGTTATCATACATATAATCCAGGAGCGTGGCTTGCTTTGGAAATAACAAAATTAGCCAGAAACGTGGAAAGCGCTAAAAACATAACATGTAAAACAAACTTGTTAGTAAATATATACCAATAGAGCTGCAGTCACTCCTAAAATAGTGAAACAAAATACTAGGCCCACAAATAATGCACTGAAAATAATTCTAATCCAAATAAACAATTTATGCCAAAAAAGAAATCTGTGTAAAAAAAATCAGCAAGAGAAAATATAGTGCAGGCCAGTGGCTTAACTACTTAACTACCACGGTTGCAACTGAGACCGAGCCTCTCACTCCAGGGGGCCTGGCTGCAACCGTGGGCCGCCATTACTTGGAGTGAGAGGCCCGGTCTCAGTTGCAACCATGGTAATTAAGCCACTGGCCTGCACTATATTTTATCTTATTGATTTTTTTTACACAGATTTTGTTTTGGCATAAATTGTTTATTTGGATTAGAATTATTTTCAGTGCATTATTTTTGGGCCTAGTATTTTGCACAGACTGCGCTCCCCGCCAGTCACAACAAGTAGCGTGGTCAAGCAGTCCTCTACCAAGTCTGACAGGAAGTGCTCACTGAGAGAATGGGGACATGCAGCCAGCTCTGCCACGCTACAGCAGCGCAGGTACAGAGGGGAATGGGGTAGAGACACATGGAGGGAACTTGGGGGGGATTGACGTATGGAGGACAAAGGGAAAGTGAATTGACACATAAAGGGACGGAGGGATTGAGACATGGAGGGACGGGGGGGGGGGGGGGTGACACACTGAGGGACAGAGAAGATTGACACAGTGGGACTATGGGAGTATTGACACATGGAGGGACAAGACGAGGAATTGAGACACATGGAAGAAACTTGGTGATGGAGGGAGGTGAATTTACATATTTAGAGGGGTATTGACACATGGAGGGACTGGGGGATATTGACACATGGAGGTACAAGAGGGGGAATTGAGACACATGGAAGGGACAGGAGGGGATTGAGACACAATTGCGACACATGGAGGGACTAGGGGAGAATTGACACATGGAAGGTACTGGGGGGTTTTGACACACGGAAGGGACTGTGGGGAAAATTGATACATGGAAGGGGCGGAGGGAATTGAGACACATGGGACGGGGTGGGGTTGAGACACATGGAGGGACTGGGGGTAATTGAGACACATGGGGAGACTTGGGTGGGGTTCAGACACATGGAGGGACAGAGGGAATTTTGGCACATGGGAGGGACTGGGTGTGAAATTAACATCTGGAAGGGACTAGGGAGAGTGAGACACATAGAAGGGCTGGGTGGGAATAAGACCCATGGGAGGGGCCGGGTAATTAGATGTTTAGGTGGCAATGAAATCCTTCTTCAGCATCCATTGTATATGAAACACAACCAGGCCACAATGGCACAGTATTAAAAATAGCTTTTATTGACACAAGATAAAATCTGCTTACTTTGAGTAAAAGTGGGTTTGCCAAGCAAAAATCCCACAAAAGCACTTATAACGGCTATCACCCTAGAGGAAATATGCTCAATCGGACGGAAATAGAAGTTACGAAATGTAGCGTCATTAGACCAGTCTGCAGCTTTCATAATGTCCTCCAGTCTGCAGCCCACTACAGAAGCATTGGAAGCCATGGCACCCCTGACGGAGTGTGCCGAAAACGGATGTATCCACTCCGGCCATTGCCATTACGTCACGTATCTGTGTATATATAGTGCAGGGAGCTCTGTATAAAGGTGTCCATGTATAGTGCAGAGAGCTCTGAATGAGAGAGCACTGTATGTATAGTTCAGGGAGCTCTGAATGAGAGAGCACTGTATGTATTAAAGGAGTGGGTTGGCCCATGAGGTTATCAAGTGTAACCGGACAGAGAGGGGGTAACCCTCAAGGTATAGAGTACAAAAGGAGAGAAACTGTCCTTAAGGTGAAACCTGATAGAGGGATATTGGTATCAGAAAAGATCTTCCTAATTTATGTTAGGAACTAAAAGTTCTTAAAGTCACTAACCCCAAAGGTTTAGTGTACCGTAGCGATAGACGTTACCCCTATGACGAGCCCCTATACAGGGCGAACAGCGCGTCGGGTTTTTCCGACACTATTCTACACCAGCACTAGAAACGCTGTACACCTAACTGCTCCTAAGATAAACTCCAACAAATTCTATTTGTTCTGGATACCGACCAAGGCACTGGGGCACATAGGTCAGTGAGAAACAGTGCAGAACAATTGATTGACCGACCGATGGTCTCTATTCATTATTACTTTCAATTACCTAATTACCTTGCTACTTCTACCACGGCTACACTCTATTTATTGGTAAATCACCTTTACTCTTGCTTTACTATTACCTCGAAGGCATCTTTCTTTTCTTTGAAATCTCTAGGATTAGTTAAAATAGGGAATCTGACGAAAATAATTGGGCCATCCGTGGAGCTGGTAACGTTATGTGACTAACATTAGTATCTGCAATAGCAGGCACCAACTGGAGAAGCAACCTAGCAGTAACACTGCACACCCATCAGACTAAATATCTGTTCACTTGCCAGCATATACCCTATGACTTATCTTACAAAATGTCCTAAGAAGTATCAATTTTTAGGAGTTGTACTTCCAAGTATGGTATACCATTCTGCACACTAACCACTCTCGACATTTACCCCGCTATCTGCCCCATTACGGGAGAATACCCTGGAGCAAATAAGCGGCTATCTAAATATACAGATCTCTCCGAACTAAGACACAGGTATACCTCTTTCACAATCTAGCTGGATGTCATTTACGTCTCCTAACCGGTGCTCAGTCACGGGAAAACGGTAAACCACTTCCAGTATTATATGTATAGACAATCAAGTACACCAAGCGGTTTAACCCTTACCATACCTATTACTGCGGCAGCCGATTTTTCCTTATACACTGATCACCTCTTAGGAAGCATTTGCCTCAGAAACTCGGAGCCCATCCGAGCTGACAATTACCTCCAGGTCAGACGACCCCATCTCTAGAGACACTAGAAATTAAACATTACCTCGAATAGCTTATAACGGTACAGAATTACAAAGCTAAAACTTTAATAAAAATTATTTGAAAAGAATTACAAAGCTAACCCCCAGAGGATACTGGGAAATAGGGTAGCCACATATTTGCTCTTTGGGAAGGCTTTTGATAAACTGGCTTACCCGGAACATTTGTGGATACATATACTTGGTTACTAGTGCATTACGCCACACATGGTTATTTGACACGTGTATCCATTTGAATTGAAGTACAATAAGTTATTCCATACTTAGACTTTTACTAAAGGAATAACGATATCTGTGCACACAGAGTTGGACTACCAAACAACCTGTGCCTACACTTTATGTTGTGTCTTTCCCTCTATGTTTATCCCCCTACCTACACGCCCCGATTTTTCTTGTGCAAGTAAGTCTGGATGCTAGCCAAGAGCTAGCCAACACATACTGTGACTTAAAATTGGCGACAGTTTACGTTGGGAACGTCTATTTACCCTATTAAAGCATTATTTTTTAACGTCTATCGCTACGGTACACTAAACCTTTGGGGTTAGTGACTTTAAGAACTTTTAGTTCCTAACATAAATTAGGAAGATCTTTTCTGATACCAATATCCCTCTATCAGGTTTCACCTTAAGGACAGTTTTTCTCCTTTTGAGCACTGTATGTATAGTTCAGGGAGCTCTGTATGTATAGTGCAGGGAGCTCTGTATGTATAGTGCAGGGAGCTCTGTATGAGGGAGCTCTGTATGTATAGTGCAGGGAGCTCTGCATGAGGGAGCCCATATATAGTGCAGGGAGCTCTGTATGATGGAGCTCTGTATGTATAGTGCAGGGAGCTCTGCATGAGGGAGCCCATATATAGTGCAGGGAGCTCTGTATGTATAGTGCAGGGAGCTCTGTATGTATAGTGCAGGGAGCTCGGTAGCCAAGCAGTAAAGCTGGGCTAGTGTTGAAGAGGCAGAGTAATAAATGTGAATACAAGTAGGCTCCAGTTGTATTAAAATAAAATAAGAAGAGCTAAAAGAAAGTGAGTTTGGAGGATGTGAATGAGAATCCGTGAATAAGAAGATGGAGTGAATGTGAGAGAATGTATGCAAAGGAAATGTATTGTATGAAGAAATCCATGTGTAGCGCAGGGAGCTCCCATGTACAGTGCAGGGAGCTCTGTGAGAGAGCCCATGTATAGAGCAGGGAGCTCTGTGAGGGAGCCCATGTATAGAGCAGGGAGCTCTGTGAGGGAGCCCATGTATAGTGCAGGGAGCTCTGTATGAGGGAGCCCATATATAGTGCCGGGAGCTCTGTGTGTATAGTGCAAGGAACTATGTGTGGGGAAGTCATGTATACTTTAGAGAGCTCAGTATGAGGGAGCCCATGTATAGTGCAGTTGGCTCTGTATGTATAGTGCATGAAGCTCAGCTCTGCATGAGCTCATGTATGGCTCTGTATGTTGAAGCCTATGCATAGTGCAGGCATGGAGCTCTGTGTGAAGGAGCCCATGTATAGTTCAGGGAGCTCTGTGTGAGGGAGCTTTGTATGTATAGTGTAGGGAGCTCTGGATTAGGGAGGCTTTATGTATATTGCAGGGAGCTCTGTATGTATTGTGCAGAAGGCTATGTATGAGGGAGCCCATGTGTAGTGCAAGGAACTCTGTATTAGGGAGCCCATGTATAGTGCAGAGAGCTCTGTATGAGAGAGCTCTGTATGTATAGTTCAGTGAGCTCTGTATGTATAGTGCAGGGAGCTCTGTATGTATAGTACAGGGAGCTCTGTATGTTGGAGCTCTGTGTGTATAGTGCAGGGAGCTCTGTATGTATAGTGCAGGGAGCTCTGTATGATGGAGCTCTGTATGTATAGTGCAGGGAGCTCTGTATGTATAGTGCAGGGAGCTCTGTGTGATGGAGCTCTGTATGTATAGTGCAGGGAGCTCTGTATGATGGAGCTCTGTATATATAGTTCAGGGAGCTCTGTATGTTGGAGCTCTGTATGTATAGTACAGGGAGCTCTGTATGATGGAGCTCTGTATGTATAGTGTAGGGAGCTCTGTATGTATAGTTCAGGGAGCTCTGTATTATGGAGCTCTGTATGTATAGTGCAGGGAGCTCGGTAGGCATAGTGCAGGGAGCTCTGTATGATGGAGCTCTGTATGTATAGTGCAGGGAGCTCTGTATGATGGAGCTCTGTATGTACAGTGCAGGGAGCTCTGTATGATGGAGCTCTGTATGTATAGTTCAGGGAGCTCTATATGATGGAGCTCTGTGTGTATAGTGCAGGGAGCTCTGTATATATAGTTCAGGGAGCTCTGTAGATGGAGCTCTGTGTTTATAGTGCAGTGAGCTCTGTAGATGGAGCTCTGTATGTATAGTTCAGGGAGCTCTGTATGATGGAGCTCTGTATGTATAGTGCAGGGAGCTCTGTATGATGGAGCTCTATATGTATAGTGCAGGGAGCTCTGTAGATGGAGCTATGTATGTATAGTGTAGGGAGCTCTGTATGTATAGTGCAGGGAGCTCTGTATGATGGAGCTCTGTATATATAGTGTAGGGAGCTCTGTAGCCAGGCAGTAAAGCTGGGCTAGTGTTGAAGAGGCAGAGTAATAAATGTGAATAAAAGCAGGCTCGAGTTGTGTTAAAATAAAATAAGAAGAGCTAAAAGAAAGTGAGTTTGGAGGATGTGAATGAGAATCCGTGAATAAGAAGATGGAGTGAATGTGAGAGAATGAGCTCCATTTGAGAAGCACATTGATTGCTTGAAAGAAGCTCCAATGTGAAGCTCTGTGTGAGCAGTGAGTGGAAGCAGAAGCCAGTGCTGAGGGAGCCTGGGAGCAGGATAAGAGGAGCTTTGTCGAGCTGCACTTCCGGCCTACGGCTGTAGCTCCGTGAATCTGCCCGATCCCACGATCTCGGAAGCGTTGCAAGGAGGAGCCTGGACAGGTCTTGGATGGGAGACGGCTGCGAGAAGGTTACGGATAGAGCAACCCACCAAGACCAACCGGGTGTTGTAGGCTTATTTTTGCTTTTTCGTTTTCTCTCCCACCACAAGAGGGCGATCAACTCAATGCAATCTTCCATTCACTCTTTTCTGAGGGTTATTCATTTATTTATTTTTTGTCCTTAAAGGCAAACACACTCATTATTATTCTCTCAAATCAAAATGCAAAGTCAATCTCATGTTTAAAGGGCTACTACAACTCATTTACTCACTAATCGCTTTTTAAACATTTCTGACTTACGCAATACGTCTCTTTAGATCCCTCATCTTTTTCTTATGAAAAATTTATAAAAAAGTGTAAAGCTTAAAATACCTCCATTTTAGGAACATTGACATCATACTGACCCCTAAAAGGATTTTTTGTATTATTATTTGATTGTTTATTAAAAAAAATGTAATATGGGGTCTGGCTTTTATGCACATGCCAGCCGCCACATAATTAACCCTCACACCACCAAGGATTTAATAATTTGCTCACTGACTGATAGCAACGCTAGCAGACAAACAGTTCAGACTTTAAAAAAAATCTTGTCAGGATTTAAAGGGACTCACCCAACACATAACCACTCCCACACACATACACAACCAATCACAAGCATCCCTACATGTGCCCTTGTACGCTTAGCTTTGCTAGCTCCCCAGGGCCTCATACACTGCCAACTCTATATATATATATATATATTTACACAAATATACCTACGCATTAAAACACAGAGGGACACACACATAAACACACTGCCGTATACACACACATATATACAAACAGAGACACACAAACACTGACACGTGCCCACACCTTGACACATGCGTACACTGACAAACAGATCCACACAGACATGTACATACCTTGACACAGATACATACACAATCAGACATACACACACACGTGATCATTTTTATATTTGCAGCCACCCTCCTGTTATCATACATATAATCCAGGAGCGTGGCTTGCTTTGGAAATAACAAAATTAGCCAGAAACGTGGAAAGCGCTAAAAACATAACATGTAAAACAAACTTGTTAGTAAATATATACCAATAGAGCTGCAGTCACTCCTAAAATAGTGAAACAAAATACTAGGCCCACAAATAATGCACTGAAAATAATTCTAATCCAAATAAACAATTTATGCCAAAAAAGAAATCTGTGTAAAAAAATCAGCAAGAGAAAATATAGTGCAGGCCAGTGGCTTAACTACTTAACTACCACGGTTGCAACTGAGACCGAGCCTCTCACTCCAGGGGGCCTGGCTGCAACCGTGGGCCGCCATTACTTGGAGTGAGAGGCCCGGTCTCAGTTGCAACCATGGTAATTAAGCCACTGGCCTGCACTATATTTTATCTTATTGATTTTTTTTACACAGATTTTGTTTTGGCATAAATTGTTTATTTGGATTAGAATTATTTTCAGTGCATTATTTTTGGGCCTAGTATTTTGCACAGACTGCGCTCCCCGCCAGTCACAACAAGTAGCGTGGTCAAGCAGTCCTCTACCAAGTCTGACAGGAAGTGCTCACTGAGAGAATGGGGACATGCAGCCAGCTCTGCCACGCTACAGCAGCGCAGGTACAGAGGGGAATGGGGTAGAGACACATGGAGGGAACTTGGGGGGGATTGACGTATGGAGGACAAAGGGAAAGTGAATTGACACATAAAGGGACGGAGGGATTGAGACATGGAGGGACGGGGGGGGGGGGTGACACACTGAGGGACAGAGAAGATTGACACAGTGGGACTATGGGAGTATTGACACATGGAGGGACAAGACGAGGAATTGAGACACATGGAAGAAACTTGGTGATGGAGGGAGGTGAATTTACATATTTAGAGGGGTATTGACACATGGAGGGACTGGGGGATATTGACACATGGAGGTACAAGAGGGGGAATTGAGACACATGGAAGGGACAGGAGGGGATTGAGACACAATTGCGACACATGGAGGGACTAGGGGAGAATTGACACATGGAAGGTACTGGGGGGTTTTGACACACGGAAGGGACTGTGGGGAAAATTGATACATGGAAGGGGCGGAGGGAATTGAGACACATGGGACGGGGTGGGGTTGAGACACATGGAGGGACTGGGGGTAATTGAGACACATGGGGAGACTTGGGTGGGGTTCAGACACATGGAGGGACAGAGGGAATTTTGGCACATGGGAGGGACTGGGTGTGAAATTAACATCTGGAAGGGACTAGGGAGAGTGAGACACATAGAAGGGCTGGGTGGGAATAAGACCCATGGGAGGGGCCGGGTAATTAGATGTTTAGGTGGCAATGAAATCCTTCTTCAGCATCCATTGTATATGAAACACAACCAGGCCACAATGGCACAGTATTAAAAATAGCTTTTATTGACACAAGATAAAATCTGCTTACTTTGAGTAAAAGTGGGTTTGCCAAGCAAAAATCCCACAAAAGCACTTATAACGGCTATCACCCTAGAGGAAATATGCTCAATCGGACGGAAATAGAAGTTACGAAATGTAGCGTCATTAGACCAGTCTGCAGCTTTCATAATGTCCTCCAGTCTGCAGCCCACTACAGAAGCATTGGAAGCCATGGCACCCCTGACGGAGTGTGCCGAAAACGGATGTATCCACTCCGGCCATTGCCATTACGTCACGTATCTGTGTATATTTAGTGCAGGGAGCTCTGTATAAAGGTGTCCATGTATAGTGCAGAGAGCTCTGAATGAGAGAGCACTGTATGTATAGTTCAGGGAGCTCTGAATGAGAGAGCACTGTATGTATTAAAGGAGTGGGTTGGCCCATGAGGTTATCAAGTGTAACCGGACAGAGAGGGGGTAACCCTCAAGGTATAGAGTACAAAAGGAGAAAAACTGTCCTTAAGGTGAAACCTGATAGAGGGATATTGGTATCAGAAAAGATCTTCCTAATTTATGTTAGGAACTAAAAGTTCTTAAAGTCACTAACCCCAAAGGTTTAGTGTACCGTAGCGATAGACGTTACCCCTATGACGAGCCCCTATACAGGGCGAAACGCGCGTCTGGTTTTTCCGACACTATTCTACACCAGCACTAGAAACGCTGTACACCTAACTGCTCCTAAGATAAACTCCAACAAATTCTATTTGTTCTGGATACCGACCAAGGCACTGGGGCACATAGGTCAGTGAGAAACAGTGCAGAACAATTGATTGACCGACCGATGGTCTCTATTCATTATTACTTTCAATTACCTAATTACCTTGCTACTTCTACCACGGCTACACTCTATTTATTGGTAAATCACCTTTACTCTTGCTTTACTATTACCTCGAAGGCATCTTTCTTTTCTTTGAAATCTCTAGGATTAGTTAAAATAGGGAATCTGACGAAAATAATTGGGCCATCCGTGGAGCTGGTAACGTTATGTGACTAACATTAGTATCTGCAATAGCAGGCACCAACTGGAGAAGCAACCTAGCAGTAACACTGCACACCCATCAGACTAAATATCTGTTCACTTGCCAGCATATACCCTATGACTTATCTTACAAAATGTCCTAAGAAGTATCAATTTTTAGGAGTTGTACTTCCAAGTATGGTATACCATTCTGCACACTAACCACTCTCGACATTTACCCCGCTATCTGCCCCATTACGGGAGAATACCCTGGAGCAAATAAGCGGCTATCTAAATATACAGATCTCTCCGAACTAAGACACAGGTATACCTCTTTCACAATCTAGCTGGATGTCATTTACGTCTCCTAACTGGTGCTCAGTCACGGGAAAACGGTAAACCACTTCCAGTATTATATGTATAGACAATCAAGTACACCAAGCGGTTTAACCCTTACCATACCTATTACTGCGGCAGCCGATTTTTCCTTATACACTGATCACCTCTTAGGAAGCATTTGCCTCAGAAACTCGGAGCCCATCCGAGCTGACAATTACCTCCAGGTCAGACGACCCCATCTCTAGAGACACTAGAAATTAAACATTACCTCGAATAGCTTATAACGGTACAGAATTACAAAGCTAAAACTTTAATAAAAATTATTTGAAAAGAATTACAAAGCTAACCCCCAGAGGATACTGGGAAATAGGGTAGCCACATATTTGCTCTTTGGGAAGGCTTTTGATAAACTGGCTTACCCGGAACATTTGTGGATACATATACTTGGTTACTAGTGCATTACGCCACACATGGTTATTTGACACGTGTATCCATTTGAATTGAAGTACAATAAGTTATTCCATACTTAGACTTTTACTAAAGGAATAACGATATCTGTGCACACAGAGTTGGACTACCAAACAACCTGTGCCTACACTTTATGTTGTGTCTTTCCCTCTATGTTTATCCCCCTACCTACACGCCCCGATTTTTCTTGTGCAAGTAAGTCTGGATGCTAGCCAAGAGCTAGCCAACACATACTGTGACTTAAAATTGGCGACAGTTTACGTTGGGAACGTCTATTTACCCTATTAAAGCATTATTTTTTAACGTCTATCGCTACGGTACACTAAACCTTTGGGGTTAGTGACTTTAAGAACTTTTAGTTCCTAACATAAATTAGGAAGATCTTTTCTGATACCAATATCCCTCTATCAGGTTTCACCTTAAGGACAGTTTTTCTCCTTTTGAGCACTGTATGTATAGTTCAGGGAGCTCTGTATGTATAGTGCAGGGAGCTCTGTATGTATAGTGCAGGGAGCTCTGTATGAGGGAGCTCTGTATGTATAGTGCAGGGAGCTCTGCATGAGGGAGCCCATATATAGTGCAGGGAGCTCTGTATGATGGAGCTCTGTATGTATAGTGCAGGGAGCTCTGCATGAGGGAGCCCATATATAGTGCAGGGAGCTCTGTATGTATAGTGCAGGGAGCTCTGTATGTATAGTGCAGGGAGCTCGGTAGCCAGGCAGTAAAGCTGGGCTAGTGTTGAAGAGGCAGAGTAATAAATGTGAATACAAGTAGGCTCCAGTTGTATTAAAATAAAATAAGAAGAGCTAAAAGAAAGTGAGTTTGGAGGATGTGAATGAGAATCCGTGAATAAGAAGATGGAGTGAATGTGAGAGAATGTATGCAAAGGAAATGTATTGTATGAAGAAGTCCATGTGTAGCGCAGGGAGCTCCCATGTACAGTGCAGGGAGCTCTGTGAGGGAGCCCATGTATAGAGCAGGGAGCTCTGTGAGGGAGCCCATGTGTGGCGAAACCAACTTCGCCACTGTGAACTGGAGAAGCCTGGTTGCTAGCCTCCTGCCCTGCGACTATGGCCCCTGGACATATTGTACTGTAAAAACTATATTTGGGCATGTAATAATTTATATTACTGCTACTGGGCCTTTAAGAGCCATCCGTGGACCTATTGGGACTTTTGGGATACTGTACTTTTAAGACTGTGGAGCGTATTACAGTAATCCTGCCTTTAATCCTTTAATGTCATGTATGTATTTATGTGTGCAGTTAACCTGGGTTATATATATGCAGCATTCATTTGATTGTTCGGTAGAATCACTCCATTCATTGTATTGAGGAAACTACCGAACAACCAGACCACCCAGGACTAAGTGTGCCTCCAATTACCGTTTGCAACAATGTTGCAAACGGGTAATTGGCAATCAGTGTAGTGTGGTCTTTGTCCTCTGGGTGGCCGCCATTCGGGAAACGAACACGTGGCGGCGGCCATCTTAAACTACCGAACAGCGGTGTTTTGCCGTCGAGCGTCTGGAACTGAAAACGGACACTCGACTAGGCAAACACCGCTGAGACCTCCAGACTTCCAGGATTTCGTGGGGAAACTACCGAACGGCCCGCCGTTCGGTAGAAAGAAACGCACGAACTAGGGGATTCCTGCGAATTCCCCTTAGGCTCCATAACCCAGGCAATTCGTCTGTTTCGTTCCCTTTTCTGTGACCGACCGCAGGGCCAAAATGCATGGAACTGTTTTCGGATACTTTACCCATGCGGTCGGTCAAAACTTTGCCTGCCCATAACTCCCGAACGCTTTATCCGAATGGGCTGATTTTAACATATGTTGTTCCTCCAGACTAGGGCTATCTGGAGATATTGGATTTGTTGATGTACCCCAAGTATTTAGGGTACATCCAAAACTTGGGTAAAACTATGTCCTTGTTAATTGTGTTAACAGATATGTTGGAGGGAGGAGATGTGTGGCTTGTACCTTAAACTGGATTGGTGTACTGTAAACCCCTCCCTTGCATGGGAGAATCTCATATAAGCCTGTGTGTGAATAAATCAGTGTTGTTGCTGTTTAACCCTGAAGCTGGAGTGTGTCTCTTTCTTGGGGAGATGGGGACTGTATGCCGACTGCCAGGAGTGTAAGCTGTTCGTATTGCTTTTCCTGTTCGGCTGCTCCCAGGGTTCGTGTGTCTGCTGTTCGAGAGTTGGTGAATTCGTGCAGTTTGGGAGTTCGGGAAGTTGGTGATTATAGTAGCTGCTGGTCTATCTAAAGGGGATTATCGCCTAAACGGATTTTTCCCCTTTTATGCTGAAACGGTCCGCAACACCATGTATAGAGCAGGGAGCTCTGTGAGGGAGCCCATGTATAGTGCAGGGAGCTCTGTGTGTATAGTGCAAGGAACTATGTGTGGGGAATTAATGTATACTTTAGAGAGCTCAGTATGAGGGAGCCCATGTATAGTGCAGTTGGCTCTGTATGTATAGTGCAGGAAGCTCAGCTCTGCATGAGCTCATGTATGGCTCTGTATGTTGGAGCCTATGCATAGTGCAGGCATGGAGCTCTGTGTGAAGGAGCCCATGTATAGTTCAGGGAGCTCTGTGTGAGGGAGCTTTGTATGTATAGTGTAGAGAGCTCTGGATTAGGGAGGCTTTATGTATATTGCAGGGAGCTCTGTATGTATAGTACAGGGAGCTCTGTATGATGGAGCTCTTTATGTATAGTTCAGGGAGCTCTATATGATGGAGCTCTGTGTGTATAGTGCAGGGAGCTCTGTATATATAGTTCAGGGAGCTCTGTAGATGGAGCTCTGTATGTATAGTGCAGTGAGCTCTGTAGATGGAGCTCTGTATGTATAGTGTAGGGAGCTCTGTATGTATAGCTCAGGGAGCTCTGTATGATGGAGCTCTGTATGTATAGCTCAGGGAGCTCTGTATGATGGAGCTCTATATGTATAGTGCAGGGAGCTCTGTAGATGGAGCTATGTATGTATAGTGTAGGGAGCTCTGTATGTATAGTGCAGGGAGCTCTGTATGATTGAGCTCTGTATATATAGTGTAGGGAGCTCTGTATGTATAGTGCAGGGAGCTCTGTATGATGGAGCTCTGTATGTATAGTGCAGGGAGCTCGGTAGCCAGGCAGTAAAGCTGGGCTAGTGTTGAAGAGGCAGAGTAATAAATGTGAATAAAAGCAGGCTCGAGTTGTGTTAAAATAAAATAAGAAGAGCTAAAAGAAAGTGAGTTTGGAGGATGTGAATGAGAATCCGTGAATAAGAAGATGGAGTGAATGTGAGAGAATGAGCTCCATTTGAGAAGCACATTGATTGCTAAAAAGAAGCTCCAATGTGAAGCTCTGTGTGAGCAGTGAGTGGAAGCAGAAGCCGGTGCTGAAGGAGCCTGGGAGAAGGATAAGAGGAGCTTTGTCGAGTTGCACTTCCGGCCTACGGCTGTAGCTCCGTGAAGCTGTCCGATCCCACGATCTCGGAAGTGCAGCAAGGAGGAGCACGGACAGGTCTTGGATGGGAGACGGCTGCGAGTAGGTTACGGTTACAATGGCTGCGAGAAGGTTACGGATAGAGCAACCCACCAAGACCAACCGGGTGTTGTAGGCTTATTTTTGCTTTTTCGTTTTCTCTCCCACCACAAGAGGGCGATCAACTCAATGCAATCTTCCATTCACTCTTTTCTGAGGGTTATTCATTTATTTATTTTTTGTCCTTAAAGGCAAACACACTCATTATTATTCTCTCAAATCAAAATGCAAAGTCAATCTCATGTTTAAAGGGCTACTACAACTCATTTACTCACTAATCGCTTTTTAAACATTTCTGACTTATGCAATACGTCTCTTTAGATCCCTCATCTTTTTCTCATGAAAAATTTATAAAAAAGTGTAAAGCTTAAAATACCTCCATTTTAGGAACATTGACATCATACTGACCCCTAAAAGGATTTTTTTTAATTAGTTGATTGTTTATTAAAAAAAAATGTAATATGGGGTCTGGCTTTTATGCACATGCCAGCCGCCACATAATTAACCCTCACACCACCAAGGATTTAATAATTTGCTCACTGACTGATAGCAACGCTAGCAGACAAACAGTTCAGACTTTTAAAAAAATCTTGTCAGGATTTAAAGGGACTCACCCAACACATAACCACTCCCACACACATACACAACCAATCACAAGCATCCCTACATGTGCCCTTGTACGCTTAGCTTTGCTAGCTCCCCAGGGCCTCATACACTGCCAACTCTCTCTCTCTCTATATATATATATATATTTACACAAATATACCTACGCATTAAAACACAGAGGGACACACACATAAACACACTGCCGTATACACACACATAAATACAAACAGAGACACACAAACACTGACACGTGCCCACACCTTGACACATGCGTACACTGACAAACAGATCCACACAGACATGTACATACCTTGACACAGATACATACACAATCAGACATACACACACACGTGATCATTTTTATATTTGCAGCCACCCTCCTGTTATCATACATATAATCCAGGAGCGTGGCTTGCTTTGGAAATAACAAAATTAGCCAGAAACGTGGAAAGCGCTAAAAACATAACATGTAAAACAAACTTGTTAGTAAATATATACCAATAGAGCTGCAGTCACTCCTAAAATAGTGAAACAAAATACTAGGCCCACAAATAATGCACTGAAAATAATTCTAATCCAAATAAACAATTTATGCCAAAAAAGAAATCTGTGTAAAAAAAATCAGCAAGAGAAAATATAGTGCAGGCCAGTGGCTTAACTACTTAACTACCACGGTTGCAACTGAGACCGAGCCTCTCACTCCAGGGGGCCTGGCTGCAACCGTGGGCCGCCATTACTTGGAGTGAGAGGCCCGGTCTCAGTTGCAACCATGGTAATTAAGCCACTGGCCTGCACTATATTTTATCTTATTGATTTTTTTTACACAGATTTTGTTTTGGCATAAATTGTTTATTTGGATTAGAATTATTTTCAGTGCATTATTTTTGGGCCTAGTATTTTGCACAGACTGCGCTCCCCGCCAGTCACAACAAGTAGCGTGGTCAAGCAGTCCTCTACCAAGTCTGACAGGAAGTGCTCACTGAGAGAATGGGGACATGCAGCCAGCTCTGCCACGCTACAGCAGCGCAGGTACAGAGGGGAATGGGGTAGAGACACATGGAGGGAACTTGGGGGGGATTGACGTATGGAGGACAAAGGGAAAGTGAATTGACACATAAAGGGACGGAGGGATTGAGACATGGAGGGACGGGGGGGGGGGGGGGTGACACACTGAGGGACAGAGAAGATTGACACAGTGGGACTATGGGAGTATTGACACATGGAGGGACAAGACGAGGAATTGAGACACATGGAAGAAACTTGGTGATGGAGGGAGGTGAATTTACATATTTAGAGGGGTATTGACACATGGAGGGACTGGGGGATATTGACACATGGAGGTACAAGAGGGGGAATTGAGACACATGGAAGGGACAGGAGGGGATTGAGACACAATTGCGACACATGGAGGGACTAGGGGAGAATTGACACATGGAAGGTACTGGGGGGTTTTGACACACGGAAGGGACTGTGGGGAAAATTGATACATGGAAGGGGCGGAGGGAATTGAGACACATGGGACGGGGTGGGGTTGAGACACATGGAGGGACTGGGGGTAATTGAGACACATGGGGAGACTTGGGTGGGGTTCAGACACATGGAGGGACAGAGGGAATTTTGGCACATGGGAGGGACTGGGTGTGAAATTAACATCTGGAAGGGACTAGGGAGAGTGAGACACATAGAAGGGCTGGGTGGGAATAAGACCCATGGGAGGGGCCGGGTAATTAGATGTTTAGGTGGCAATGAAATCCTTCTTCAGCATCCATTGTATATGAAACACAACCAGGCCACAATGGCACAGTATTAAAAATAGCTTTTATTGACACAAGATAAAATCTGCTTACTTTGAGTAAAAGTGGGTTTGCCAAGCAAAAATCCCACAAAAGCACTTATAACGGCTATCACCCTAGAGGAAATATGCTCAATCGGACGGAAATAGAAGTTACGAAATGTAGCGTCATTAGACCAGTCTGCAGCTTTCATAATGTCCTCCAGTCTGCAGCCCACTACAGAAGCATTGGAAGCCATGGCACCCCTGACGGAGTGTGCCGAAAACGGATGTATCCACTCCGGCCATTGCCATTACGTCACGTATCTGTGTATATATAGTGCAGGGAGCTCTGTATAAAGTTGTCCATGTATAGTGCAGAGAGCTCTGAATGAGAGAGCACTGTATGTATAGTTCAGGGAGCTCTGAATGAGAGAGCACTGTATGTATTAAAGGAGTGGGTTGGCCCATGAGGTTATCAAGTGTAACCGGACAGAGAGGGGGTAACCCTCAAGGTATAGAGTACAAAAGGAGAGAAACTGTCCTTAAGGTGAAACCTGATAGAGGGATATTGGTATCAGAAAAGATCTTCCTAATTTATGTTAGGAACTAAAAGTTCTTAAAGTCACTAACCCCAAAGGTTTAGTGTACCGTAGCGATAGACGTTACCCCTATGACGAGCCCCTATACAGGGCGAACAGCGCGTCGGGTTTTTCCGACACTATTCTACACCAGCACTAGAAACGCTGTACACCTAACTGCTCCTAAGATAAACTCCAACAAATTCTATTTGTTCTGGATACCGACCAAGGCACTGGGGCACATAGGTCAGTGAGAAACAGTGCAGAACAATTGATTGACCGACCGATGGTCTCTATTCATTATTACTTTCAATTACCTAATTACCTTGCTACTTCTACCACGGCTACACTCTATTTATTGGTAAATCACCTTTACTCTTGCTTTACTATTACCTCGAAGGCATCTTTCTTTTCTTTGAAATCTCTAGGATTAGTTAAAATAGGGAATCTGACGAAAATAATTGGGCCATCCGTGGAGCTGGTAACGTTATGTGACTAACATTAGTATCTGCAATAGCAGGCACCAACTGGAGAAGCAACCTAGCAGTAACACTGCACACCCATCAGACTAAATATCTGTTCACTTGCCAGCATATACCCTATGACTTATCTTACAAAATGTCCTGAGAAGTATCAATTTTTAGGAGTTGTACTTCCAAGTATGGTATACCATTCTGCACACTAACCACTCTCGACATTTACCCCGCTATCTGCCCCATTACGGGAGAATACCCTGGAGCAAATAAGCGGCTATCTAAATATACAGATCTCTCCGAACTAAGACACAGGTATACCTCTTTCACAATCTAGCTGGATGTCATTTACGTCTCCTAACCGGTGCTCAGTCACGGGAAAACGGTAAACCACTTCCAGTATTATATGTATAGACAATCAAGTACACCAAGCGGTTTAACCCTTACCATACCTATTACTGCGGCAGCCGATTTTTCCTTATACACTGATCACCTCTTAGGAAGCATTTGCCTCAGAAACTCGGAGCCCATCCGAGCTGACAATTACCTCCAGGTCAGACGACCCCATCTCTAGAGACACTAGAAATTAAACATTACCTCGAATAGCTTATAACGGTACAGAATTACAAAGCTAAAACTTTAATAAAAATTATTTGAAAAGAATTACAAAGCTAACCCCCAGAGGATACTGGGAAATAGGGTAGCCACATATTTGCTCTTTGGGAAGGCTTTTGATAAACTGGCTTACCCGGAACATTTGTGGATACATATACTTGGTTACTAGTGCATTACGCCACACATGGTTATTTGACACGTGTATCCATTTGAATTGAAGTACAATAAGTTATTCCATACTTAGACTTTTACTAAAGGAATAACGATATCTGTGCACACAGAGTTGGACTACCAAACAACCTGTGCCTACACTTTATGTTGTGTCTTTCCCTCTATGTTTATCCCCCTACCTACACGCCCCGATTTTTCTTGTGCAAGTAAGTCTGGATGCTAGCCAAGAGCTAGCCAACACATACTGTGACTTAAAATTGGCGACAGTTTACGTTGGGAACGTCTATTTACCCTATTAAAGCATTATTTTTTAACGTCTATCGCTACGGTACACTAAACCTTTGGGGTTAGTGACTTTAAGAACTTTTAGTTCCTAACATAAATTAGGAAGATCTTTTCTGATACCAATATCCCTCTATCAGGTTTCACCTTAAGGACAGTTTTTCTCCTTTTGAGCACTGTATGTATAGTTCAGGGAGCTCTGTATGTATAGTGCAGGGAGCTCTGTATGTATAGTGCAGGGAGCTCTGCATGAGGGAGCCCATATATAGTGCAGGGAGCTCTGTATGTATAGTGCAGGGAGCTCTGTATGTATAGTGCAGGGAGCTCTGTATGTATAGTGCAGGGAGCTCGGTAGCCAGGCAGTAAAGCTGGGCTAGTGTTGAAGAGGCAGAGTAATAAATGTGAATACAAGTAGGCTCCAGTTGTATTAAAATAAAATAAGAAGAGCTAAAAGAAAGTGAGTTTGGAGGATGTGAATGAGAATCCGTGAATAAGAAGATGGAGTGAATGTGAGAGAATGTATGCAAAGGAAATGTATTGTATGAAGAAGTCCATGTGTAGCGCAGGGAGCTCCCATGTACAGTGCAGGGAGCTCTGTGAGGGAGCCCATGTATAGAGCAGGGAGCTCTGTGAGGGAGCCCATGTATAGAGCAGGGAGCTCTGTGAGGGAGCCCATGTATAGTGCAGGGAGCTCTGTATGAGGGAGCCCATATATAGTGCCGGGAGCTATGTGTGTATAGTGCAAGGAACTATGTGTGGGGAAGTCATGTATACTTTAGAGAGCTCAGTATGAGGGAGCCCATGTATAGTGCAGTTGGCTCTGTATGTATAGTGCATGAAGCTCAGCTCTGCATGAGCTCATGTATGGCTCTGTATGTTGAAGCCTATGCATAGTGCAGGCATGGAGCTCTGTGTGAAGGAGCCCATGTATAGTTCAGGGAGCTCTGTGTGAGGGAGCTTTGTATGTATAGTGTAGGGAGCTCTGGATTAGGGAGGCTTTATGTATATTGCAGGGAGCTCTGTATGTATTGTGCAGAAGGCTATGTATGAGGGAGCCCATGTGTAGTGCAAGGAACTCTGTATTAGGGAGCCCATGTATAGTGCAGAGAGCTCTGTATGAGAGAGCTCTGTATGTATAGTTCAGTGAGCTCTGTATGTATAGTGCAGGGAGCTCTGTATGTATAGTACAGGGAGCTCTGTATGTTGGAGCTCTGTGTGTATAGTGCAGGGAGCTCTGTATGTATAGTGCAGGGAGCTCTGTATGATGGAGCTCTGTATGTATAGTGCAGGGAGCTCTGTATGTATAGTGCAGGGAGCTCTGTGTGATGGAGCTCTGTATGTATAGTGCAGGGAGCTCTGTATGATGGAGCTCTGTATATATAGTTCAGGGAGCTCTGTATGTTGGAGCTCTGTATGTATAGTACAGGGAGCTCTGTATGATGGAGCTCTGTATGTATAGTGTAGGGAGCTCTGTATGTATAGTGTAGGGAGCTCTGTATGTATAGTTCAGGGAGCTCTGTATTATGGAGCTCTGTATGTATAGTGCAGGGAGCTCGGTAGGCATAGTGCAGGGAGCTCTGTATGTATAGTGCAGGGAGCTCTGTATGATGGAGCTCTGTATGTACAGTGCAGGGAGCTCTGTATGATGGAGCTCTGTATGTATAGTGTTGGGAGCTCTGTATGATGGAGCTCTGTATATATAGTTCAGGGAGCTCTGTATGTATAGTTCAGGGAGCTCTGTATGATGGAGCTCTGTATGTATAGTTCAGGGAGCTCTATATGATGGAGCTCTGTGTGTATAGTGCAGGGAGCTCTGTATATATAGTTCAGGGAGCTCTGTAGATGGAGCTCTGTGTTTATAGTGCAGTGAGCTCTGTAGATGGAGCTCTGTATGTATAGTTCAGGGAGCTCTGTATGATGGAGCTCTGTATGTATAGTGCAGGGAGCTCTGTATGATGGAGCTCTATATGTATAGTGCAGGGAGCTCTGTAGATGGAGCTATGTATGTATAGTGTAGGGAGCTCTGTATGTATAGTGCAGGGAGCTCTGTATGATGGAGCTCTGTATATATAGTGTAGGGAGCTCTGTAGCCAGGCAGTAAAGCTGGGCTAGTGTTGAAGAGGCAAAGTAATAAATGTGAATAAAAGCAGGCTCGAGTTGTGTTAAAATAAAATAAGAAGAGCTAAAAGAAAGTGAGTTTGGAGGATGTGAATGAGAATCCGTGAATAAGAAGATGGAGTGAATGTGAGAGAATGAGCTCCATTTGAGAAGCACATTGATTGCTTGAAAGAAGCTCCAATGTGAAGCTCTGTGTGAGCAGTGAGTGGAAGCAGAAGCCAGTGCTGAGGGAGCCTGGGAGCAGGATAAGAGGAGCTTTGTCGAGCTGCACTTCCGGCCTACGGCTGTAGCTCCGTGAATCTGCCCGATCCCACGATCTCGGAAGCGTTGCAAGGAGGAGCCTGGACAGGTCTTGGATGGGAGACGGCTGCGAGAAGGTTACGGATAGAGCAACCAACCAAGACCAACCGGGTGTTGTAGGCTTATTTTTGCTTTTTCGTTTTCTCTCCCACCACAAGAGGGCGATCAACTCAATGCAATCTTCCATTCACTCTTTTCTGAGGGTTATTCATTTATTTATTTTTTGTCCTTAAAGGCAAACACACTCATTATTATTCTCTCAAATCAAAATGCAAAGTCAATCTCATGTTTAAAGGGCTACTACAACTCATTTACTCACTAATCGCTTTTTAAACATTTCTGACTTACGCAATACGTCTCTTTAGATCCCTCATCTTTTTCTTATGAAAAATTTATAAAAAAGTGTAAAGCTTAAAATACCTCCATTTTAGGAACATTGACATCATACTGACCCCTAAAAGGATTTTTTGTATTATTATTTGATTGTTTATAAAAAAAAATGTAATATGGGGTCTGGCTTTTATGCACATGCCAGCCGCCACATAATTAACCCTCACACCACCAAGGATTTAATAATTTGCTCACTGACTGATAGCAACGCTAGCAGACAAACAGTTCAGACTTTTAAAAAAATCTTGTCAGGATTTAAAGGGACTCACCCAACACATAACCACTCCCACACACATACACAACCAATCACAAGCATCCCTACATGTGCCCTTGTACGCTTAGCTTTGCTAGCTCCCCAGGGCCTCATACACTGCCAACTCTATATATATATATATATATATTTACACAAATATACCTACGCATTAAAACACAGAGGGACACACACATAAACACACTGTCGTATACACACACATAAATACAAACAGAGACACACAAACACTGACACGTGCCCACACCTTGACACATGCGTACACTGACAAACAGATCCACACAGACATGTACATACCTTGACACAGATACATACACACACCTTGGCACCTACACACACAATCAGACATACACACACACGTGATCATTTTTATATTTGCAGCCACCCTCCTGTTATCATACATATAATCCAGGAGCGTGGCTTGCTTTGGAAATAACAAAATTAGCCAGAAACGTGGAAAGCGCTAAAAACATAACATGTAAAACAAACTTGTTAGTAAATATATACCAATAGAGCTGCAGTCACTCCTAAAATAGTGAAACAAAATACTAGGCCCACAAATAATGCACTGAAAATAATTCTAATCCAAATAAACAATTTATGCCAAAAAAGAAATCTGTGTAAAAAAATCAGCAAGAGAAAATATAGTGCAGGCCAGTGGCTTAACTACTTAACTACCACGGTTGCAACTGAGACCGAGCCTCTCACTCCAGGGGGCCTGGCTGCAACCGTGGGCCGCCATTACTTGGAGTGAGAGGCCCGGTCTCAGTTGCAACCATGGTAATTAAGCCACTGGCCTGCACTATATTTTATCTTATTGATTTTTTTTACACAGATTTTGTTTTGGCATAAATTGTTTATTTGGATTAGAATTATTTTCAGTGCATTATTTTTGGGCCTAGTATTTTGCACAGACTGCGCTCCCCGCCAGTCACAACAAGTAGCGTGGTCAAGCAGTCCTCTACCAAGTCTGACAGGAAGTGCTCACTGAGAGAATGGGGACATGCAGCCAGCTCTGCCACGCTACAGCAGCGCAGGTACAGAGGGGAATGGGGTAGAGACACATGGAGGGAACTTGGGGGGGATTGACGTATGGAGGACAAAGGGAAAGTGAATTGACACATAAAGGGACGGAGGGATTGAGACATGGAGGGACGGGGGGGGGGGGGGTGACACACTGAGGGACAGAGAAGATTGACACAGTGGGACTATGGGAGTATTGACACATGGAGGGACAAGACGAGGAATTGAGACACATGGAAGAAACTTGGTGATGGAGGGAGGTGAATTTACATATTTAGAGGGGTATTGACACATGGAGGGACTGGGGGATATTGACACATGGAGGTACAAGAGGGGGAATTGAGACACATGGAAGGGACAGGAGGGGATTGAGACACAATTGCGACACATGGAGGGACTAGGGGAGAATTGACACATGGAAGGTACTGGGGGGTTTTGACACACGGAAGGGACTGTGGGGAAAATTGATACATGGAAGGGGCGGAGGGAATTGAGACACATGGGACGGGGTGGGGTTGAGACACATGGAGGGACTGGGGGTAATTGAGACACATGGGGAGACTTGGGTGGGGTTCAGACACATGGAGGGACAGAGGGAATTTTGGCACATGGGAGGGACTGGGTGTGAAATTAACATCTGGAAGGGACTAGGGAGAGTGAGACACATAGAAGGGCTGGGTGGGAATAAGACCCATGGGAGGGGCCGGGTAATTAGATGTTTAGGTGGCAATGAAATCCTTCTTCAGCATCCATTGTATATGAAACACAACCAGGCCACAATGGCACAGTATTAAAAATAGCTTTTATTGACACAAGATAAAATCTGCTTACTTTGAGTAAAAGTGGGTTTGCCAAGCAAAAATCCCACAAAAGCACTTATAACGGCTATCACCCTAGAGGAAATATGCTCAATCGGACGGAAATAGAAGTTACGAAATGTAGCGTCATTAGACCAGTCTGCAGCTTTCATAATGTCCTCCAGTCTGCAGCCCACTACAGAAGCATTGGAAGCCATGGCACCCCTGACGGAGTGTGCCGAAAACGGATGTATCCACTCCGGCCATTGCCATTACGTCACGTATCTGTGTATATTTAGTGCAGGGAGCTCTGTATAAAGGTGTCCATGTATAGTGCAGAGAGCTCTGAATGAGAGAGCACTGTATGTATAGTTCAGGGAGCTCTGAATGAGAGAGCACTGTATGTATTAAAGGAGTGGGTTGGCCCATGAGGTTATCAAGTGTAACCGGACAGAGAGGGGGTAACCCTCAAGGTATAGAGTACAAAAGGAGAAAAACTGTCCTTAAGGTGAAACCTGATAGAGGGATATTGGTATAAGAAAAGATCTTCCTAATTTATGTTAGGAACTAAAAGTTCTTAAAGTCACTAACCCCAAAGGTTTAGTGTACCGTAGCGATAGACGTTACCCCTATGACGAGCCCCTATACAGGGCGAAACGCGCGTCTGGTTTTTCCGACACTATTCTACACCAGCACTAGAAACGCTGTACACCTAACTGCTCCTAAGATAAACTCCAACAAATTCTATTTGTTCTGGATACCGACCAAGGCACTGGGGCACATAGGTCAGTGAGAAACAGTGCAGAACAATTGATTGACCGACCGATGGTCTCTATTCATTATTACTTTCAATTACCTAATTACCTTGCTACTTCTACCACGGCTACACTCTATTTATTGGTAAATCACCTTTACTCTTGCTTTACTATTACCTCGAAGGCATCTTTCTTTTCTTTGAAATCTCTAGGATTAGTTAAAATAGGGAATCTGACGAAAATAATTGGGCCATCCGTGGAGCTGGTAACGTTATGTGACTAACATTAGTATCTGCAATAGCAGGCACCAACTGGAGAAGCAACCTAGCAGTAACACTGCACACCCATCAGACTAAATATCTGTTCACTTGCCAGCATATACCCTATGACTTATCTTACAAAATGTCCTAAGAAGTATCAATTTTTAGGAGTTGTACTTCCAAGTATGGTATACCATTCTGCACACTAACCACTCTCGACATTTACCCCGCTATCTGCCCCATTACGGGAGAATACCCTGGAGCAAATAAGCGGCTATCTAAATATACAGATCTCTCCGAACTAAGACACAGGTATACCTCTTTCACAATCTAGCTGGATGTCATTTACGTCTCCTAACTGGTGCTCAGTCACGGGAAAACGGTAAACCACTTCCAGTATTATATGTATAGACAATCAAGTACACCAAGCGGTTTAACCCTTACCATACCTATTACTGCGGCAGCCGATTTTTCCTTATACACTGATCACCTCTTAGGAAGCATTTGCCTCAGAAACTCGGAGCCCATCCGAGCTGACAATTACCTCCAGGTCAGACGACCCCATCTCTAGAGACACTAGAAATTAAACATTACCTCGAATAGCTTATAACGGTACAGAATTACAAAGCTAAAACTTTAATAAAAATTATTTGAAAAGAATTACAAAGCTAACCCCCAGAGGATACTGGGAAATAGGGTAGCCACATATTTGCTCTTTGGGAAGGCTTTTGATAAACTGGCTTACCCGGAACATTTGTGGATACATATACTTGGTTACTAGTGCATTACGCCACACATGGTTATTTGACACGTGTATCCATTTGAATTGAAGTACAATAAGTTATTCCATACTTAGACTTTTACTAAAGGAATAACGATATCTGTGCACACAGAGTTGGACTACCAAACAACCTGTGCCTACACTTTATGTTGTGTCTTTCCCTCTATGTTTATCCCCCTACCTACACGCCCCGATTTTTCTTGTGCAAGTAAGTCTGGATGCTAGCCAAGAGCTAGCCAACACATACTGTGACTTAAAATTGGCGACAGTTTACGTTGGGAACGTCTATTTACCCTATTAAAGCATTATTTTTTAACGTCTATCGCTACGGTACACTAAACCTTTGGGGTTAGTGACTTTAAGAACTTTTAGTTCCTAACATAAATTAGGAAGATCTTTTCTGATACCAATATCCCTCTATCAGGTTTCACCTTAAGGACAGTTTTTCTCCTTTTGAGCACTGTATGTATAGTTCAGGGAGCTCTGTATGTATAGTGCAGGGAGCTCTGTATGTATAGTGCAGGGAGCTCTGTATGAGGGAGCTCTGTATGTATAGTGCAGGGAGCTCTGCATGAGGGAGCCCATATATAGTGCAGGGAGCTCTGTATGATGGAGCTCTGTATGTATAGTGCAGGGAGCTCTGCATGAGGGAGCCCATATATAGTGCAGGGAGCTCTGTATGTATAGTGCAGGGAGCTCTGTATGTATAGTGCAGGGAGCTCGGTAGCCAGGCAGTAAAGCTGGGCTAGTGTTGAAGAGGCAGAGTAATAAATGTGAATACAAGTAGGCTCCAGTTGTATTAAAATAAAATAAGAAGAGCTAAAAGAAAGTGAGTTTGGAGGATGTGAATGAGAATCCGTGAATAAGAAGATGGAGTGAATGTGAGAGAATGTATGCAAAGGAAATGTATTGTATGAAGAAGTCCATGTGTAGCGCAGGGAGCTCCCATGTACAGTGCAGGGAGCTCTGTGAGGGAGCCCATGTATAGAGCAGGGAGCTCTGTGAGGGAGCCCATGTGTGGCGAAACCAACTTCGCCACTGTGAACTGGAGAAGCCTGGTTGCTAGCCTCCTGCCCTGCGACTATGGCCCCTGGACATATTGTACTGTAAAAACTATATTTGGGCATGTAATAATTTATATTACTGCTACTGGGCCTTTAAGAGCCATCCGTGGACCTATTGGGACTTTTGGGATACTGTACTTTTAAGACTGTGGAGCGTATTACAGTAATCCTGCCTTTAATCCTTTAATGTCATGTATGTATTTATGTGTGCAGTTAACCTGGGTTATATATATGCAGCATTCATTTGATTGTTCGGTAGAATCACTCCATTCATTGTATTGAGGAAACTACCGAACAACCAGACCACCCAGGACTAAGTGTGCCTCCAATTACCGTTTGCAACAATGTTGCAAACGGGTAATTGGCAATCAGTGTAGTGTGGTCTTTGTCCTCTGGGTGGCCGCCATTCGGGAAACGAACACGTGGCGGCGGCCATCTTAAACTACCGAACAGCGGTGTTTTGCCGTCGAGCGTCTGGAACTGAAAACGGACACTCGACTAGGCAAACACCGCTGAGACCTCCAGACTTCCAGGATTTCGTGGGGAAACTACCGAACGGCCCGCCGTTCGGTAGAAAGAAACGCACGAACTAGGGGATTCCTGCGAATTCCCCTTAGGCTCCATAACCCAGGCAATTCGTCTGTTTCGTTCCCTTTTCTGTGACCGACCGCAGGGCCAAAATGCATGGAACTGTTTTCGGATACTTTACCCATGCGGTCGGTCAAAACTTTGCCTGCCCATAACTCCCGAACGCTTTATCCGAATGGGCTGATTTTAACATATGTTGTTCCTCCAGACTAGGGCTATCTGGAGATATTGGATTTGTTGATGTACCCCAAGTATTTAGGGTACATCCAAAACTTGGGTAAAACTATGTCCTTGTTAATTGTGTTAACAGATATGTTGGAGGGAGGAGATGTGTGGGTTGTACCTTAAACTGGATTGGTGTACTGTAAACCCCTCCCTTGCATGGGAGAATCTCATATAAGCCTGTGTGTGAATAAATCAGTGTTGTTGCTGTTTAACCCTGAAGCTGGAGTGTGTCTCTTTCTTGGGGAGATGGGGACTGTATGCCGACTGCCAGGAGTGTAAGCTGTTCGTATTGCTTTTCCTGTTCGGCTGCTCCCAGGGTTCGTGTGTCTGCTGTTCGAGAGTTGGTGAATTCGTGCAGTTTGGGAGTTCGGGAAGTTGGTGATTATAGTAGCTGCTGGTCTATCTAAAGGGGATTATCGCCTAAACGGATTTTTCCCCTTTTATGCTGAAACGGTCCGCAACACCATGTATAGAGCAGGGAGCTCTGTGAGGGAGCCCATGTATAGTGCAGGGAGCTCTGTGTGTATAGTGCAAGGAACTATGTGTGGGGAATTAATGTATACTTTAGAGAGCTCAGTATGAGGGAGCCCATGTATAGTGCAGTTGGCTCTGTATGTATAGTGCAGGAAGCTCAGCTCTGCATGAGCTCATGTATGGCTCTGTATGTTGGAGCCTATGCATAGTGCAGGCATGGAGCTCTGTGTGAAGGAGCCCATGTATAGTTCAGGGAGCTCTGTGTGAGGGAGCTTTGTATGTATAGTGTAGAGAGCTCTGGATTAGGGAGGCTTTATGTATATTGCAGGGAGCTCTGTATGTATAGTACAGGGAGCTCTGTATGATGGAGCTCTTTATGTATAGTTCAGGGAGCTCTATATGATGGAGCTCTGTGTGTATAGTGCAGGGAGCTCTGTATATATAGTTCAGGGAGCTCTGTAGATGGAGCTCTGTATGTATAGTGCAGTGAGCTCTGTAGATGGAGCTCTGTATGTATAGTGTAGGGAGCTCTGTATGTATAGCTCAGGGAGCTCTGTATGATGGAGCTCTGTATGTATAGCTCAGGGAGCTCTGTATGATGGAGCTCTATATGTATAGTGCAGGGAGCTCTGTAGATGGAGCTATGTATGTATAGTGTAGGGAGCTCTGTATGTATAGTGCAGGGAGCTCTGTATGATTGAGCTCTGTATATATAGTGTAGGGAGCTCTGTATGTATAGTGCAGGGAGCTCTGTATGATGGAGCTCTGTATGTATAGTGCAGGGAGCTCGGTAGCCAGGCAGTAAAGCTGGGCTAGTGTTGAAGAGGCAGAGTAATAAATGTGAATAAAAGCAGGCTCGAGTTGTGTTAAAATAAAATAAGAAGAGCTAAAAGAAAGTGAGTTTGGAGGATGTGAATGAGAATCCGTGAATAAGAAGATGGAGTGAATGTGAGAGAATGAGCTCCATTTGAGAAGCACATTGATTGCTAAAAAGAAGCTCCAATGTGAAGCTCTGTGTGAGCAGTGAGTGGAAGCAGAAGCCGGTGCTGAAGGAGCCTGGGAGAAGGATAAGAGGAGCTTTGTCGAGTTGCACTTCCGGCCTACGGCTGTAGCTCCGTGAAGCTGTCCGATCCCACGATCTCGGAAGTGCAGCAAGGAGGAGCACGGACAGGTCTTGGATGGGAGACGGCTGCGAGTAGGTTACGGTTACAATGGCTGCGAGAAGGTTACGGATAGAGCAACCCACCAAGACCAACCGGGTGTTGTAGGCTTATTTTTGCTTTTTCGTTTTCTCTCCCACCACAAGAGGGCGATCAACTCAATGCAATCTTCCATTCACTCTTTTCTGAGGGTTATTCATTTATTTATTTTTTGTCCTTAAAGGCAAACACACTCATTATTATTCTCTCAAATCAAAATGCAAAGTCAATCTCATGTTTAAAGGGCTACTACAACTCATTTACTCACTAATCGCTTTTTAAACATTTCTGACTTATGCAATACGTCTCTTTAGATCCCTCATCTTTTTCTCATGAAAAATTTATAAAAAAGTGTAAAGCTTAAAATACCTCCATTTTAGGAACATTGACATCATACTGACCCCTAAAAGGATTTTTTTTAATTAGTTGATTGTTTATTAAAAAAAAATGTAATATGGGGTCTGGCTTTTATGCACATGCCAGCCGCCACATAATTAACCCTCACACCACCAAGGATTTAATAATTTGCTCACTGACTGATAGCAACGCTAGCAGACAAACAGTTCAGACTTTTAAAAAAATCTTGTCAGGATTTAAAGGGACTCACCCAACACATAACCACTCCCACACACATACACAACCAATCACAAGCATCCCTACATGTGCCCTTGTACGCTTAGCTTTGCTAGCTCCCCAGGGCCTCATACACTGCCAACTCTCTCTCTCTCTATATATATATATATATTTACACAAATATACCTACGCATTAAAACACAGAGGGACACACACATAAACACACTGCCGTATACACACACATAAATACAAACAGAGACACACAAACACTGACACGTGCCCACACCTTGACACATGCGTACACTGACAAACAGATCCACACAGACATGTACATACCTTGACACAGATACATACACAATCAGACATACACACACACGTGATCATTTTTATATTTGCAGCCACCCTCCTGTTATCATACATATAATCCAGGAGCGTGGCTTGCTTTGGAAATAACAAAATTAGCCAGAAACGTGGAAAGCGCTAAAAACATAACATGTAAAACAAACTTGTTAGTAAATATATACCAATAGAGCTGCAGTCACTCCTAAAATAGTGAAACAAAATACTAGGCCCACAAATAATGCACTGAAAATAATTCTAATCCAAATAAACAATTTATGCCAAAAAAGAAATCTGTGTAAAAAAAATCAGCAAGAGAAAATATAGTGCAGGCCAGTGGCTTAACTACTTAACTACCACGGTTGCAACTGAGACCGAGCCTCTCACTCCAGGGGGCCTGGCTGCAACCGTGGGCCGCCATTACTTGGAGTGAGAGGCCCGGTCTCAGTTGCAACCATGGTAATTAAGCCACTGGCCTGCACTATATTTTATCTTATTGATTTTTTTTACACAGATTTTGTTTTGGCATAAATTGTTTATTTGGATTAGAATTATTTTCAGTGCATTATTTTTGGGCCTAGTATTTTGCACAGACTGCGCTCCCCGCCAGTCACAACAAGTAGCGTGGTCAAGCAGTCCTCTACCAAGTCTGACAGGAAGTGCTCACTGAGAGAATGGGGACATGCAGCCAGCTCTGCCACGCTACAGCAGCGCAGGTACAGAGGGGAATGGGGTAGAGACACATGGAGGGAACTTGGGGGGGATTGACGTATGGAGGACAAAGGGAAAGTGAATTGACACATAAAGGGACGGAGGGATTGAGACATGGAGGGACGGGGGGGGGGGGGGGTGACACACTGAGGGACAGAGAAGATTGACACAGTGGGACTATGGGAGTATTGACACATGGAGGGACAAGACGAGGAATTGAGACACATGGAAGAAACTTGGTGATGGAGGGAGGTGAATTTACATATTTAGAGGGGTATTGACACATGGAGGGACTGGGGGATATTGACACATGGAGGTACAAGAGGGGGAATTGAGACACATGGAAGGGACAGGAGGGGATTGAGACACAATTGCGACACATGGAGGGACTAGGGGAGAATTGACACATGGAAGGTACTGGGGGGTTTTGACACACGGAAGGGACTGTGGGGAAAATTGATACATGGAAGGGGCGGAGGGAATTGAGACACATGGGACGGGGTGGGGTTGAGACACATGGAGGGACTGGGGGTAATTGAGACACATGGGGAGACTTGGGTGGGGTTCAGACACATGGAGGGACAGAGGGAATTTTGGCACATGGGAGGGACTGGGTGTGAAATTAACATCTGGAAGGGACTAGGGAGAGTGAGACACATAGAAGGGCTGGGTGGGAATAAGACCCATGGGAGGGGCCGGGTAATTAGATGTTTAGGTGGCAATGAAATCCTTCTTCAGCATCCATTGTATATGAAACACAACCAGGCCACAATGGCACAGTATTAAAAATAGCTTTTATTGACACAAGATAAAATCTGCTTACTTTGAGTAAAAGTGGGTTTGCCAAGCAAAAATCCCACAAAAGCACTTATAACGGCTATCACCCTAGAGGAAATATGCTCAATCGGACGGAAATAGAAGTTACGAAATGTAGCGTCATTAGACCAGTCTGCAGCTTTCATAATGTCCTCCAGTCTGCAGCCCACTACAGAAGCATTGGAAGCCATGGCACCCCTGACGGAGTGTGCCGAAAACGGATGTATCCACTCCGGCCATTGCCATTACGTCACGTATCTGTGTATATATAGTGCAGGGAGCTCTGTATAAAGGTGTCCATGTATAGTGCAGAGAGCTCTGAATGAGAGAGCACTGTATGTATAGTTCAGGGAGCTCTGAATGAGAGAGCACTGTATGTATTAAAGGAGTGGGTTGGCCCATGAGGTTATCAAGTGTAACCGGACAGAGAGGGGGTAACCCTCAAGGTATAGAGTACAAAAGGAGAGAAACTGTCCTTAAGGTGAAACCTGATAGAGGGATATTGGTATCAGAAAAGATCTTCCTAATTTATGTTAGGAACTAAAAGTTCTTAAAGTCACTAACCCCAAAGGTTTAGTGTACCGTAGCGATAGACGTTACCCCTATGACGAGCCCCTATACAGGGCGAACAGCGCGTCGGGTTTTTCCGACACTATTCTACACCAGCACTAGAAACGCTGTACACCTAACTGCTCCTAAGATAAACTCCAACAAATTCTATTTGTTCTGGATACCGACCAAGGCACTGGGGCACATAGGTCAGTGAGAAACAGTGCAGAACAATTGATTGACCGACCGATGGTCTCTATTCATTATTACTTTCAATTACCTAATTACCTTGCTACTTCTACCACGGCTACACTCTATTTATTGGTAAATCACCTTTACTCTTGCTTTACTATTACCTCGAAGGCATCTTTCTTTTCTTTGAAATCTCTAGGATTAGTTAAAATAGGGAATCTGACGAAAATAATTGGGCCATCCGTGGAGCTGGTAACGTTATGTGACTAACATTAGTATCTGCAATAGCAGGCACCAACTGGAGAAGCAACCTAGCAGTAACACTGCACACCCATCAGACTAAATATCTGTTCACTTGCCAGCATATACCCTATGACTTATCTTACAAAATGTCCTGAGAAGTATCAATTTTTAGGAGTTGTACTTCCAAGTATGGTATACCATTCTGCACACTAACCACTCTCGACATTTACCCCGCTATCTGCCCCATTACGGGAGAATACCCTGGAGCAAATAAGCGGCTATCTAAATATACAGATCTCTCCGAACTAAGACACAGGTATACCTCTTTCACAATCTAGCTGGATGTCATTTACGTCTCCTAACCGGTGCTCAGTCACGGGAAAACGGTAAACCACTTCCAGTATTATATGTATAGACAATCAAGTACACCAAGCGGTTTAACCCTTACCATACCTATTACTGCGGCAGCCGATTTTTCCTTATACACTGATCACCTCTTAGGAAGCATTTGCCTCAGAAACTCGGAGCCCATCCGAGCTGACAATTACCTCCAGGTCAGACGACCCCATCTCTAGAGACACTAGAAATTAAACATTACCTCGAATAGCTTATAACGGTACAGAATTACAAAGCTAAAACTTTAATAAAAATTATTTGAAAAGAATTACAAAGCTAACCCCCAGAGGATACTGGGAAATAGGGTAGCCACATATTTGCTCTTTGGGAAGGCTTTTGATAAACTGGCTTACCCGGAACATTTGTGGATACATATACTTGGTTACTAGTGCATTACGCCACACATGGTTATTTGACACGTGTATCCATTTGAATTGAAGTACAATAAGTTATTCCATACTTAGACTTTTACTAAAGGAATAACGATATCTGTGCACACAGAGTTGGACTACCAAACAACCTGTGCCTACACTTTATGTTGTGTCTTTCCCTCTATGTTTATCCCCCTACCTACACGCCCCGATTTTTCTTGTGCAAGTAAGTCTGGATGCTAGCCAAGAGCTAGCCAACACATACTGTGACTTAAAATTGGCGACAGTTTACGTTGGGAACGTCTATTTACCCTATTAAAGCATTATTTTTTAACGTCTATCGCTACGGTACACTAAACCTTTGGGGTTAGTGACTTTAAGAACTTTTAGTTCCTAACATAAATTAGGAAGATCTTTTCTGATACCAATATCCCTCTATCAGGTTTCACCTTAAGGACAGTTTTTCTCCTTTTGAGCACTGTATGTATAGTTCAGGGAGCTCTGTATGTATAGTGCAGGGAGCTCTGTATGTATAGTGCAGGGAGCTCTGTATGAGGGAGCTCTGTATGTATAGTGCAGGGAGCTCTGCATGAGGGAGCCCATATATAGTGCAGGGAGCTCTGTATGATGGAGCTCTGTATGTATAGTGCAGGGAGCTCTGCATGAGGGAGCCCATATATAGTGCAGGGAGCTCTGTATGTATAGTGCAGGGAGCTCTGTATGTATAGTGCAGGGAGCTCGGTAGCCAGGCAGTAAAGCTGGGCTAGTGTTGAAGAGGCAGAGTAATAAATGTGAATACAAGTAGGCTCCAGTTGTATTAAAATAAAATAAGAAGAGCTAAAAGAAAGTGAGTTTGGAGGATGTGAATGAGAATCCGTGAATAAGAAGATGGAGTGAATGTGAGAGAATGTATGCAAAGGAAATGTATTGTATGAAGAAGTCCATGTGTAGCGCAGGGAGCTCCCATGTACAGTGCAGGGAGCTCTGTGAGGGAGCCCATGTATAGAGCAGGGAGCTCTGTGAGGGAGCCCATGTGTGGCGAAACCAACTTCGCCACTGTGAACTGGAGAAGCCTGGTTGCTAGCCTCCTGCCCTGCGACTATGGCCCCTGGACATATTGTACTGTAAAAACTATATTTGGGCATGTAATAATTTATATTACTGCTACTGGGCCTTTAAGAGCCATCCGTGGACCTATTGGGACTTTTGGGATACTGTACTTTTAAGACTGTGGAGCGTATTACAGTAATCCTGCCTTTAATCCTTTAATGTCATGTATGTATTTATGTGTGCAGTTAACCTGGGTTATATATATGCAGCATTCATTTGATTGTTCGGTAGAATCACTCCATTCATTGTATTGAGGAAACTACCGAACAACCAGACCACCCAGGACTAAGTGTGCCTCCAATTACCGTTTGCAACAATGTTGCAAACGGGTAATTGGCAATCAGTGTAGTGTGGTCTTTGTCCTCTGGGTGGCCGCCATTCGGGAAACGAACACGTGGCGGCGGCCATCTTAAACTACCGAACAGCGGTGTTTTGCCGTCGAGCGTCTGGAACTGAAAACGGACACTCGACTAGGCAAACACCGCTGAGACCTCCAGACTTCCAGGATTTCGTGGGGAAACTACCGAACGGCCCGCCGTTCGGTAGAAAGAAACGCACGAACTAGGGGATTCCTGCGAATTCCCCTTAGGCTCCATAACCCAGGCAATTCGTCTGTTTCGTTCCCTTTTCTGTGACCGACCGCAGGGCCAAAATGCATGGAACTGTTTTCGGATACTTTACCCATGCGGTCGGTCAAAACTTTGCCTGCCCATAACTCCCGAACGCTTTATCCGAATGGGCTGATTTTAACATATGTTGTTCCTCCAGACTAGGGCTATCTGGAGATATTGGATTTGTTGATGTACCCCAAGTATTTAGGGTACATCCAAAACTTGGGTAAAACTATGTCCTTGTTAATTGTGTTAACAGATATGTTGGAGGGAGGAGATGTGTGGGTTGTACCTTAAACTGGATTGGTGTACTGTAAACCCCTCCCTTGCATGGGAGAATCTCATATAAGCCTGTGTGTGAATAAATCAGTGTTGTTGCTGTTTAACCCTGAAGCTGGAGTGTGTCTCTTTCTTGGGGAGATGGGGACTGTATGCCGACTGCCAGGAGTGTAAGCTGTTCGTATTGCTTTTCCTGTTCGGCTGCTCCCAGGGTTCGTGTGTCTGCTGTTCGAGAGTTGGTGAATTCGTGCAGTTTGGGAGTTCGGGAAGTTGGTGATTATAGTAGCTGCTGGTCTATCTAAAGGGGATTATCGCCTAAACGGATTTTTCCCCTTTTATGCTGAAACGGTCCGCAACACCATGTATAGAGCAGGGAGCTCTGTGAGGGAGCCCATGTATAGTGCAGGGAGCTCTGTGTGTATAGTGCAAGGAACTATGTGTGGGGAATTAATGTATACTTTAGAGAGCTCAGTATGAGGGAGCCCATGTATAGTGCAGTTGGCTCTGTATGTATAGTGCAGGAAGCTCAGCTCTGCATGAGCTCATGTATGGCTCTGTATGTTGAAGCCTATGCATAGTGCAGGCATGGAGCTCTGTGTGAAGGAGCCCATGTATAGTTCAGGGAGCTCTGTGTGAGGGAGCTTTGTATGTATAGTGTAGAGAGCTCTGGATTAGGGAGGCTTTATGTATATTGCAGGGAGCTCTGTATGTATAGTACAGGGAGCTCTGTATGATGGAGCTCTTTATGTATAGTTCAGGGAGCTCTATATGATGGAGCTCTGTGTGTATAGTGCAGGGAGCTCTGTATATATAGTTCAGGGAGCTCTGTAGATGGAGCTCTGTATGTATAGTGCAGTGAGCTCTGTAGATGGAGCTCTGTATGTATAGTGTAGGGAGCTCTGTATGTATAGCTCAGGGAGCTCTGTATGATGGAGCTCTGTATGTATAGCTCAGGGAGCTCTGTATGATGGAGCTCTATATGTATAGTGCAGGGAGCTCTGTAGATGGAGCTATGTATGTATAGTGTAGGGAGCTCTGTATGTATAGTGCAGGGAGCTCTGTATGATTGAGCTCTGTATATATAGTGTAGGGAGCTCTGTATGTATAGTGCAGGGAGCTCTGTATGATGGAGCTCTGTATGTATAGTGCAGGGAGCTCGGTAGCCAGGCAGTAAAGCTGGGCTAGTGTTGAAGAGGCAGAGTAATAAATGTGAATAAAAGCAGGCTCGAGTTGTGTTAAAATAAAATAAGAAGAGCTAAAAGAAAGTGAGTTTGGAGGATGTGAATGAGAATCCGTGAATAAGAAGATGGAGTGAATGTGAGAGAATGAGCTCCATTTGAGAAGCACATTGATTGCTAAAAAGAAGCTCCAATGTGAAGCTCTGTGTGAGCAGTGAGTGGAAGCAGAAGCCGGTGCTGAAGGAGCCTGGGAGAAGGATAAGAGGAGCTTTGTCGAGTTGCACTTCCGGCCTACGGCTGTAGCTCCGTGAAGCTGTCCGATCCCACGATCTCGGAAGTGCAGCAAGGAGGAGCACGGACAGGTCTTGGATGGGAGACGGCTGCGAGTAGGTTACGGTTACAATGGCTGCGAGAAGGTTACGGATAGAGCAACCCACCAAGACCAACCGGGTGTTGTAGGCTTATTTTTGCTTTTTCGTTTTCTCTCCCACCACAAGAGGGCGATCAACTCAATGCAATCTTCCATTCACTCTTTTCTGAGGGTTATTCATTTATTTATTTTTTGTCCTTAAAGGCAAACACACTCATTATTATTCTCTCAAATCAAAATGCAAAGTCAATCTCATGTTTAAAGGGCTACTACAACTCATTTACTCACTAATCGCTTTTTAAACATTTCTGACTTATGCAATACGTCTCTTTAGATCCCTCATCTTTTTCTCATGAAAAATTTATAAAAAAGTGTAAAGCTTAAAATACCTCCATTTTAGGAACATTGACATCATACTGACCCCTAAAAGGATTTTTTTTAATTAGTTGATTGTTTATTAAAAAAAAATGTAATATGGGGTCTGGCTTTTATGCACATGCCAGCCGCCACATAATTAACCCTCACACCACCAAGGATTTAATAATTTGCTCACTGACTGATAGCAACGCTAGCAGACAAACAGTTCAGACTTTTAAAAAAATCTTGTCAGGATTTAAAGGGACTCACCCAACACATAACCACTCCCACACACATACACAACCAATCACAAGCATCCCTACATGTGCCCTTGTACGCTTAGCTTTGCTAGCTCCCCAGGGCCTCATACACTGCCAACTCTCTCTCTCTCTCTCTCTATATATATATATTTACACAAATATACCTACGCATTAAAACACAGAGGGACACACACATAAACACACTGCCGTATACACACACATAAATACAAACAGAGACACACAAACACTGACACGTGCCCACACCTTGACACATGCGTACACTGACAAACAGATCCACACAGACATGTACATACCTTGACACAGATACATACACAATCAGACATACACACACACGTGATCATTTTTATATTTGCAGCCACCCTCCTGTTATCATACATATAATCCAGGAGCGTGGCTTGCTTTGGAAATAACAAAATTAGCCAGAAACGTGGAAAGCGCTAAAAACATAACATGTAAAACAAACTTGTTAGTAAATATATACCAATAGAGCTGCAGTCACTCCTAAAATAGTGAAACAAAATACTAGGCCCACAAATAATGCACTGAAAATAATTCTAATCCAAATAAACAATTTATGCCAAAAAAGAAATCTGTGTAAAAAAAATCAGCAAGAGAAAATATAGTGCAGGCCAGTGGCTTAACTACTTAACTACCACGGTTGCAACTGAGACCGAGCCTCTCACTCCAGGGGGCCTGGCTGCAACCGTGGGCCGCCATTACTTGGAGTGAGAGGCCCGGTCTCAGTTGCAACCATGGTAATTAAGCCACTGGCCTGCACTATATTTTATCTTATTGATTTTTTTTACACAGATTTTGTTTTGGCATAAATTGTTTATTTGGATTAGAATTATTTTCAGTGCATTATTTTTGGGCCTAGTATTTTGCACAGACTGCGCTCCCCGCCAGTCACAACAAGTAGCGTGGTCAAGCAGTCCTCTACCAAGTCTGACAGGAAGTGCTCACTGAGAGAATGGGGACATGCAGCCAGCTCTGCCACGCTACAGCAGCGCAGGTACAGAGGGGAATGGGGTAGAGACACATGGAGGGAACTTGGGGGGGATTGACGTATGGAGGACAAAGGGAAAGTGAATTGACACATAAAGGGACGGAGGGATTGAGACATGGAGGGACGGGGGGGGGGGGTGACACACTGAGGGACAGAGAAGATTGACACAGTGGGACTATGGGAGTATTGACACATGGAGGGACAAGACGAGGAATTGAGACACATGGAAGAAACTTGGTGATGGAGGGAGGTGAATTTACATATTTAGAGGGGTATTGACACATGGAGGGACTGGGGGATATTGACACATGGAGGTACAAGAGGGGGAATTGAGACACATGGAAGGGACAGGAGGGGATTGAGACACAATTGCGACACATGGAGGGACTAGGGGAGAATTGACACATGGAAGGTACTGGGGGGTTTTGACACACGGAAGGGACTGTGGGGAAAATTGATACATGGAAGGGGCGGAGGGAATTGAGACACATGGGACGGGGTGGGGTTGAGACACATGGAGGGACTGGGGGTAATTGAGACACATGGGGAGACTTGGGTGGGGTTCAGACACATGGAGGGACAGAGGGAATTTTGGCACATGGGAGGGACTGGGTGTGAAATTAACATCTGGAAGGGACTAGGGAGAGTGAGACACATAGAAGGGCTGGGTGGGAATAAGACCCATGGGAGGGGCCGGGTAATTAGATGTTTAGGTGGCAATGAAATCCTTCTTCAGCATCCATTGTATATGAAACACAACCAGGCCACAATGGCACAGTATTAAAAATAGCTTTTATTGACACAAGATAAAATCTGCTTACTTTGAGTAAAAGTGGGTTTGCCAAGCAAAAATCCCACAAAAGCACTTATAACGGCTATCACCCTAGAGGAAATATGCTCAATCGGACGGAAATAGAAGTTACGAAATGTAGCGTCATTAGACCAGTCTGCAGCTTTCATAATGTCCTCCAGTCTGCAGCCCACTACAGAAGCATTGGAAGCCATGGCACCCCTGACGGAGTGTGCCGAAAACGGATGTATCCACTCCGGCCATTGCCATTACGTCACGTATCTGTGTATATATAGTGCAGGGAGCTCTGTATAAAGGTGTCCATGTATAGTGCAGAGAGCTCTGAATGAGAGAGCACTGTATGTATAGTTCAGGGAGCTCTGAATGAGAGAGCACTGTATGTATTAAAGGAGTGGGTTGGCCCATGAGGTTATCAAGTGTAACCGGACAGAGAGGGGGTAACCCTCAAGGTATAGAGTACAAAAGGAGAGAAACTGTCCTTAAGGTGAAACCTGATAGAGGGATATTGGTATCAGAAAAGATCTTCCTAATTTATGTTAGGAACTAAAAGTTCTTAAAGTCACTAACCCCAAAGGTTTAGTGTACCGTAGCGATAGACGTTACCCCTATGACGAGCCCCTATACAGGGCGAACAGCGCGTCGGGTTTTTCCGACACTATTCTACACCAGCACTAGAAACGCTGTACACCTAACTGCTCCTAAGATAAACTCCAACAAATTCTATTTGTTCTGGATACCGACCAAGGCACTGGGGCACATAGGTCAGTGAGAAACAGTGCAGAACAATTGATTGACCGACCGATGGTCTCTATTCATTATTACTTTCAATTACCTAATTACCTTGCTACTTCTACCACGGCTACACTCTATTTATTGGTAAATCACCTTTACTCTTGCTTTACTATTACCTCGAAGGCATCTTTCTTTTCTTTGAAATCTCTAGGATTAGTTAAAATAGGGAATCTGACGAAAATAATTGGGCCATCCGTGGAGCTGGTAACGTTATGTGACTAACATTAGTATCTGCAATAGCAGGCACCAACTGGAGAAGCAACCTAGCAGTAACACTGCACACCCATCAGACTAAATATCTGTTCACTTGCCAGCATATACCCTATGACTTATCTTACAAAATGTCCTGAGAAGTATCAATTTTTAGGAGTTGTACTTCCAAGTATGGTATACCATTCTGCACACTAACCACTCTCGACATTTACCCCGCTATCTGCCCCATTACGGGAGAATACCCTGGAGCAAATAAGCGGCTATCTAAATATACAGATCTCTCCGAACTAAGACACAGGTATACCTCTTTCACAATCTAGCTGGATGTCATTTACGTCTCCTAACCGGTGCTCAGTCACGGGAAAACGGTAAACCACTTCCAGTATTATAGGTATAGACAATCAAGTACACCAAGCGGTTTAACCCTTACCATACCTATTACTGCGGCAGCCGATTTTTCCTTATACACTGATCACCTCTTAGGAAGCATTTGCCTCAGAAACTCGGAGCCCATCCGAGCTGACAATTACCTCCAGGTCAGACGACCCCATCTCTAGAGACACTAGAAATTAAACATTACCTCGAATAGCTTATAACGGTACAGAATTACAAAGCTAAAACTTTAATAAAAATTATTTGAAAAGAATTACAAAGCTAACCCCCAGAGGATACTGGGAAATAGGGTAGCCACATATTTGCTCTTTGGGAAGGCTTTTGATAAACTGGCTTACCCGGAACATTTGTGGATACATATACTTGGTTACTAGTGCATTACGCCACACATGGTTATTTGACACGTGTATCCATTTGAATTGAAGTACAATAAGTTATTCCATACTTAGACTTTTACTAAAGGAATAACGATATCTGTGCACACAGAGTTGGACTACCAAACAACCTGTGCCTACACTTTATGTTGTGTCTTTCCCTCTATGTTTATCCCCCTACCTACACGCCCCGATTTTTCTTGTGCAAGTAAGTCTGGATGCTAGCCAAGAGCTAGCCAACACATACTGTGACTTAAAATTGGCGACAGTTTACGTTGGGAACGTCTATTTACCCTATTAAAGCATTATTTTTTAACGTCTATCGCTACGGTACACTAAACCTTTGGGGTTAGTGACTTTAAGAACTTTTAGTTCCTAACATAAATTAGGAAGATCTTTTCTGATACCAATATCCCTCTATCAGGTTTCACCTTAAGGACAGTTTTTCTCCTTTTGAGCACTGTATGTATAGTTCAGGGAGCTCTGTATGTATAGTGCAGGGAGCTCTGTATGTATAGTGCAGGGAGCTCTGCATGAGGGAGCCCATATATAGTGCAGGGAGCTCTGTATGTATAGTGCAGGGAGCTCTGTATGTATAGTGCAGGGAGCTCTGTATGTATAGTGCAGGGAGCTCGGTAGCCAGGCAGTAAAGCTGGGCTAGTGTTGAAGAGGCAGAGTAATAAATGTGAATACAAGTAGGCTCCAGTTGTATTAAAATAAAATAAGAAGAGCTAAAAGAAAGTGAGTTTGGAGGATGTGAATGAGAATCCGTGAATAAGAAGATGGAGTGAATGTGAGAGAATGTATGCAAAGGAAATGTATTGTATGAAGAAGTCCATGTGTAGCGCAGGGAGCTCCCATGTACAGTGCAGGGAGCTCTGTGAGGGAGCCCATGTATAGAGCAGGGAGCTCTGTGAGGGAGCCCATGTATAGAGCAGGGAGCTCTGTGAGGGAGCCCATGTATAGTGCAGGGAGCTCTGTATGAGGGAGCCCATATATAGTGCCGGGAGCTATGTGTGTATAGTGCAAGGAACTATGTGTGGGGAAGTCATGTATACTTTAGAGAGCTCAGTATGAGGGAGCCCATGTATAGTGCAGTTGGCTCTGTATGTATAGTGCATGAAGCTCAGCTCTGCATGAGCTCATGTATGGCTCTGTATGTTGAAGCCTATGCATAGTGCAGGCATGGAGCTCTGTGTGAAGGAGCCCATGTATAGTTCAGGGAGCTCTGTGTGAGGGAGCTTTGTATGTATAGTGTAGGGAGCTCTGGATTAGGGAGGCTTTATGTATATTGCAGGGAGCTCTGTATGTATTGTGCAGAAGGCTATGTATGAGGGAGCCCATGTGTAGTGCAAGGAACTCTGTATTAGGGAGCCCATGTATAGTGCAGAGAGCTCTGTATGAGAGAGCTCTGTATGTATAGTTCAGTGAGCTCTGTATGTATAGTGCAGGGAGCTCTGTATGTATAGTACAGGGAGCTCTGTATGTTGGAGCTCTGTGTGTATAGTGCAGGGAGCTCTGTATGTATAGTGCAGGGAGCTCTGTATGATGGAGCTCTGTATGTATAGTGCAGGGAGCTCTGTATGTATAGTGCAGGGAGCTCTGTGTGATGGAGCTCTGTATGTATAGTGCAGGGAGCTCTGTATGATGGAGCTCTGTATATATAGTTCAGGGAGCTCTGTATGTTGGAGCTCTGTATGTATAGTACAGGGAGCTCTGTATGATGGAGCTCTGTATGTATAGTGTAGGGAGCTCTGTATGTATAGTGTAGGGAGCTCTGTATGTATAGTTCAGGGAGCTCTGTATTATGGAGCTCTGTATGTATAGTGCAGGGAGCTCGGTAGGCATAGTGCAGGGAGCTCTGTATGTATAGTGCAGGGAGCTCTGTATGATGGAGCTCTGTATGTACAGTGCAGGGAGCTCTGTATGATGGAGCTCTGTATGTATAGTGTTGGGAGCTCTGTATGATGGAGCTCTGTATATATAGTTCAGGGAGCTCTGTATGTATAGTTCAGGGAGCTCTGTATGATGGAGCTCTGTATGTATAGTTCAGGGAGCTCTATATGATGGAGCTCTGTGTGTATAGTGCAGGGAGCTCTGTATATATAGTTCAGGGAGCTCTGTAGATGGAGCTCTGTGTTTATAGTGCAGTGAGCTCTGTAGATGGAGCTCTGTATGTATAGTTCAGGGAGCTCTGTATGATGGAGCTCTGTATGTATAGTGCAGGGAGCTCTGTATGATGGAGCTCTATATGTATAGTGCAGGGAGCTCTGTAGATGGAGCTATGTATGTATAGTGTAGGGAGCTCTGTATGTATAGTGCAGGGAGCTCTGTATGATGGAGCTCTGTATATATAGTGTAGGGAGCTCTGTAGCCAGGCAGTAAAGCTGGGCTAGTGTTGAAGAGGCAAAGTAATAAATGTGAATAAAAGCAGGCTCGAGTTGTGTTAAAATAAAATAAGAAGAGCTAAAAGAAAGTGAGTTTGGAGGATGTGAATGAGAATCCGTGAATAAGAAGATGGAGTGAATGTGAGAGAATGAGCTCCATTTGAGAAGCACATTGATTGCTTGAAAGAAGCTCCAATGTGAAGCTCTGTGTGAGCAGTGAGTGGAAGCAGAAGCCAGTGCTGAGGGAGCCTGGGAGCAGGATAAGAGGAGCTTTGTCGAGCTGCACTTCCGGCCTACGGCTGTAGCTCCGTGAATCTGCCCGATCCCACGATCTCGGAAGCGTTGCAAGGAGGAGCCTGGACAGGTCTTGGATGGGAGACGGCTGCGAGAAGGTTACGGATAGAGCAACCAACCAAGACCAACCGGGTGTTGTAGGCTTATTTTTGCTTTTTCGTTTTCTCTCCCACCACAAGAGGGCGATCAACTCAATGCAATCTTCCATTCACTCTTTTCTGAGGGTTATTCATTTATTTATTTTTTGTCCTTAAAGGCAAACACACTCATTATTATTCTCTCAAATCAAAATGCAAAGTCAATCTCATGTTTAAAGGGCTACTACAACTCATTTACTCACTAATCGCTTTTTAAACATTTCTGACTTACGCAATACGTCTCTTTAGATCCCTCATCTTTTTCTTATGAAAAATTTATAAAAAAGTGTAAAGCTTAAAATACCTCCATTTTAGGAACATTGACATCATACTGACCCCTAAAAGGATTTTTTGTATTATTATTTGATTGTTTATAAAAAAAAATGTAATATGGGGTCTGGCTTTTATGCACATGCCAGCCGCCACATAATTAACCCTCACACCACCAAGGATTTAATAATTTGCTCACTGACTGATAGCAACGCTAGCAGACAAACAGTTCAGACTTTTAAAAAAATCTTGTCAGGATTTAAAGGGACTCACCCAACACATAACCACTCCCACACACATACACAACCAATCACAAGCATCCCTACATGTGCCCTTGTACGCTTAGCTTTGCTAGCTCCCCAGGGCCTCATACACTGGCAACTCTATATATATATATATATATATTTACACAAATATACCTACGCATTAAAACACAGAGGGACACACACATAAACACACTGTCGTATACACACACATAAATACAAACAGAGACACACAAACACTGACACGTGCCCACACCTTGACACATGCGTACACTGACAAACAGATCCACACAGACATGTACATACCTTGACACAGATACATACACACACCTTGGCACCTACACACACAATCAGACATACACACACACGTGATCATTTTTATATTTGCAGCCACCCTCCTGTTATCATACATATAATCCAGGAGCGTGGCTTGCTTTGGAAATAACAAAATTAGCCAGAAACGTGGAAATCGCTAAAAACATAACATGTAAAACAAACTTGTTAGTAAATATATACCAATAGAGCTGCAGTCACTCCTAAAATAGTGAAACAAAATACTAGGCCCACAAATAATGCACTGAAAATAATTCTAATCCAAATAAACAATTTATGCCAAAAAAGAAATCTGTGTAAAAAAATCAGCAAGAGAAAATATAGTGCAGGCCAGTGGCTTAACTACTTAACTACCACGGTTGCAACTGAGACCGAGCCTCTCACTCCAGGGGGCCTGGCTGCAACCGTGGGCCGCCATTACTTGGAGTGAGAGGCCCGGTCTCAGTTGCAACCATGGTAATTAAGCCACTGGCCTGCACTATATTTTATCTTATTGATTTTTTTTACACAGATTTTGTTTTGGCATAAATTGTTTATTTGGATTAGAATTATTTTCAGTGCATTATTTTTGGGCCTAGTATTTTGCACAGACTGCGCTCCCCGCCAGTCACAACAAGTAGCGTGGTCAAGCAGTCCTCTACCAAGTCTGACAGGAAGTGCTCACTGAGAGAATGGGGACATGCAGCCAGCTCTGCCACGCTACAGCAGCGCAGGTACAGAGGGGAATGGGGTAGAGACACATGGAGGGAACTTGGGGGGGATTGACGTATGGAGGACAAAGGGAAAGTGAATTGACACATAAAGGGACGGAGGGATTGAGACATGGAGGGACGGGGGGGGGGGGGGGGTGACACACTGAGGGACAGAGAAGATTGACACAGTGGGACTATGGGAGTATTGACACATGGAGGGACAAGACGAGGAATTGAGACACATGGAAGAAACTTGGTGATGGAGGGAGGTGAATTTACATATTTAGAGGGGTATTGACACATGGAGGGACTGGGGGATATTGACACATGGAGGTACAAGAGGGGGAATTGAGACACATGGAAGGGACAGGAGGGGATTGAGACACAATTGCGACACATGGAGGGACTAGGGGAGAATTGACACATGGAAGGTACTGGGGGGTTTTGACACACGGAAGGGACTGTGGGGAAAATTGATACATGGAAGGGGCGGAGGGAATTGAGACACATGGGACGGGGTGGGGTTGAGACACATGGAGGGACTGGGGGTAATTGAGACACATGGGGAGACTTGGGTGGGGTTCAGACACATGGAGGGACAGAGGGAATTTTGGCACATGGGAGGGACTGGGTGTGAAATTAACATCTGGAAGGGACTAGGGAGAGTGAGACACATAGAAGGGCTGGGTGGGAATAAGACCCATGGGAGGGGCCGGGTAATTAGATGTTTAGGTGGCAATGAAATCCTTCTTCAGCATCCATTGTATATGAAACACAACCAGGCCACAATGGCACAGTATTAAAAATAGCTTTTATTGACACAAGATAAAATCTGCTTACTTTGAGTAAAAGTGGGTTTGCCAAGCAAAAATCCCACAAAAGCACTTATAACGGCTATCACCCTAGAGGAAATATGCTCAATCGGACGGAAATAGAAGTTACGAAATGTAGCGTCATTAGACCAGTCTGCAGCTTTCATAATGTCCTCCAGTCTGCAGCCCACTACAGAAGCATTGGAAGCCATGGCACCCCTGACGGAGTGTGCCGAAAACGGATGTATCCACTCCGGCCATTGCCATTACGTCACGTATCTGTGTATATATAGTGCAGGGAGCTCTGTATAAAGGTGTCCATGTATAGTGCAGAGAGCTCTGAATGAGAGAGCACTGTATGTATAGTTCAGGGAGCTCTGAATGAGAGAGCACTGTATGTATTAAAGGAGTGGGTTGGCCCATGAGGTTATCAAGTGTAACCGGACAGAGAGGGGGTAACCCTCAAGGTATAGAGTACAAAAGGAGATAAACTGTCCTTAAGGTGAAACCTGATAGAGGGATATTGGTATCAGAAAAGATCTTCCTAATTTATGTTAGGAACTAAAAGTTCTTAAAGTCACTAACCCCAAAGGTTTAGTGTACCGTAGCGATAGACGTTACCCCTATGACGAGCCCCTATACAGGGCGAACAGCGCGTCGGGTTTTTCCGACACTATTCTACACCAGCACTAGAAACGCTGTACACCTAACTGCTCCTAAGATAAACTCCAACAAATTCTATTTGTTCTGGATACCGACCAAGGCACTGGGGCACATAGGTCAGTGAGAAACAGTGCAGAACAATTGATTGACCGACCGATGGTCTCTATTCATTATTACTTTCAATTACCTAATTACCTTGCTACTTCTACCACGGCTACACTCTATTTATTGGTAAATCACCTTTACTCTTGCTTTACTATTACCTCGAAGGCATCTTTCTTTTCTTTGAAATCTCTAGGATTAGTTAAAATAGGGAATCTGACGAAAATAATTGGGCCATCCGTGGAGCTGGTAACGTTATGTGACTAACATTAGTATCTGCAATAGCAGGCACCAACTGGAGAAGCAACCTAGCAGTAACACTGCACACCCATCAGACTAAATATCTGTTCACTTGCCAGCATATACCCTATGACTTATCTTACAAAATGTCCTAAGAAGTATCAATTTTTAGGAGTTGTACTTCCAAGTATGGTATACCATTCTGCACACTAACCACTCTCGACATTTACCCCGCTATCTGCCCCATTACGGGAGAATACCCTGGAGCAAATAAGCGGCTATCTAAATATACAGATCTCTCCGAACTAAGACACAGGTATACCTCTTTCACAATCTAGCTGGATGTCATTTACGTCTCCTAACCGGTGCTCAGTCACGGGAAAACGGTAAACCACTTCCAGTATTATATGTATAGACAATCAAGTACACCAAGCGGTTTAACCCTTACCATACCTATTACTGCGGCAGCCGATTTTTCCTTATACACTGATCACCTCTTAGGAAGCATTTGCCTCAGAAACTCGGAGCCCATCCGAGCTGACAATTACCTCCAGGTCAGACGACCCCATCTCTAGAGACACTAGAAATTAAACATTACCTCGAATAGCTTATAACGGTACAGAATTACAAAGCTAAAACTTTAATAAAAATTATTTGAAAAGAATTACAAAGCTAACCCCCAGAGGATACTGGGAAATAGGGTAGCCACATATTTGCTCTTTGGGAAGGCTTTTGATAAACTGGCTTACCCGGAACATTTGTGGATACATATACTTGGTTACTAGTGCATTACGCCACACATGGTTATTTGACACGTGTATCCATTTGAATTGAAGTACAATAAGTTATTCCATACTTAGACTTTTACTAAAGGAATAACGATATCTGTGCACACAGAGTTGGACTACCAAACAACCTGTGCCTACACTTTATGTTGTGTCTTTCCCTCTATGTTTATCCCCCTACCTACACGCCCCGATTTTTCTTGTGCAAGTAAGTCTGGATGCTAGCCAAGAGCTAGCCAACACATACTGTGACTTAAAATTGGCGACAGTTTACGTTGGGAACGTCTATTTACCCTATTAAAGCATTATTTTTTAACGTCTATCGCTACGGTACACTAAACCTTTGGGGTTAGTGACTTTAAGAACTTTTAGTTCCTAACATAAATTAGGAAGATCTTTTCTGATACCAATATCCCTCTATCAGGTTTCACCTTAAGGACAGTTTTTCTCCTTTTGAGCACTGTATGTATAGTTCAGGGAGCTCTGTATGTATAGTGCAGGGAGCTCTGTATGTATAGTGCAGGGAGCTCTGTATGAGGGAGCTCTGTATGTATAGTGCAGGGAGCTCTGCATGAGGGAGCCCATATATAGTGCAGGGAGCTCTGTATGATGGAGCTCTGTATGTATAGTGCAGGGAGCTCTGCATGAGGGAGCCCATATATAGTGCAGGGAGCTCTGTATGTATAGTGCAGGGAGCTCTGTATGTATAGTGCAGGGAGCTCGGTAGCCAAGCAGTAAAGCTGGGCTAGTGTTGAAGAGGCAGAGTAATAAATGTGAATACAAGTAGGCTCCAGTTGTATTAAAATAAAATAAGAAGAGCTAAAAGAAAGTGAGTTTGGAGGATGTGAATGAGAATCCGTGAATAAGAAGATGGAGTGAATGTGAGAGAATGTATGCAAAGGAAATGTATTGTATGAAGAAATCCATGTGTAGCGCAGGGAGCTCCCATGTACAGTGCAGGGAGCTCTGTGAGAGAGCCCATGTATAGAGCAGGGAGCTCTGTGAGGGAGCCCATGTATAGAGCAGGGAGCTCTGTGAGGGAGCCCATGTATAGTGCAGGGAGCTCTGTATGAGGGAGCCCATATATAGTGCCGGGAGCTCTGTGTGTATAGTGCAAGGAACTATGTGTGGGGAAGTCATGTATACTTTAGAGAGCTCAGTATGAGGGAGCCCATGTATAGTGCAGTTGGCTCTGTATGTATAGTGCATGAAGCTCAGCTCTGCATGAGCTCATGTATGGCTCTGTATGTTGAAGCCTATGCATAGTGCAGGCATGGAGCTCTGTGTGAAGGAGCCCATGTATAGTTCAGGGAGCTCTGTGTGAGGGAGCTTTGTATGTATAGTGTAGGGAGCTCTGGATTAGGGAGGCTTTATGTATATTGCAGGGAGCTCTGTATGTATTGTGCAGAAGGCTATGTATGAGGGAGCCCATGTGTAGTGCAAGGAACTCTGTATTAGGGAGCCCATGTATAGTGCAGAGAGCTCTGTATGAGAGAGCTCTGTATGTATAGTTCAGTGAGCTCTGTATGTATAGTGCAGGGAGCTCTGTATGTATAGTACAGGGAGCTCTGTATGTTGGAGCTCTGTGTGTATAGTGCAGGGAGCTCTGTATGTATAGTGCAGGGAGCTCTGTATGATGGAGCTCTGTATGTATAGTGCAGGGAGCTCTGTATGTATAGTGCAGGGAGCTCTGTGTGATGGAGCTCTGTATGTATAGTGCAGGGAGCTCTGTATGATGGAGCTCTGTATATATAGTTCAGGGAGCTCTGTATGTTGGAGCTCTGTATGTATAGTACAGGGAGCTCTGTATGATGGAGCTCTGTATGTATAGTGTAGGGAGCTCTGTATGTATAGTTCAGGGAGCTCTGTATTATGGAGCTCTGTATGTATAGTGCAGGGAGCTCGGTAGGCATAGTGCAGGGAGCTCTGTATGATGGAGCTCTGTATGTATAGTGCAGGGAGCTCTGTATGATGGAGCTCTGTATGTACAGTGCAGGGAGCTCTGTATGATGGAGCTCTGTATGTATAGTTCAGGGAGCTCTATATGATGGAGCTCTGTGTGTATAGTGCAGGGAGCTCTGTATATATAGTTCAGGGAGCTCTGTAGATGGAGCTCTGTGTTTATAGTGCAGTGAGCTCTGTAGATGGAGCTCTGTATGTATAGTTCAGGGAGCTCTGTATGATGGAGCTCTGTATGTATAGTGCAGGGAGCTCTGTATGATGGAGCTCTATATGTATAGTGCAGGGAGCTCTGTAGATGGAGCTATGTATGTATAGTGTAGGGAGCTCTGTATGTATAGTGCAGGGAGCTCTGTATGATGGAGCTCTGTATATATAGTGTAGGGAGCTCTGTAGCCAGGCAGTAAAGCTGGGCTAGTGTTGAAGAGGCAGAGTAATAAATGTGAATAAAAGCAGGCTCGAGTTGTGTTAAAATAAAATAAGAAGAGCTAAAAGAAAGTGAGTTTGGAGGATGTGAATGAGAATCCGTGAATAAGAAGATGGAGTGAATGTGAGAGAATGAGCTCCATTTGAGAAGCACATTGATTGCTTGAAAGAAGCTCCAATGTGAAGCTCTGTGTGAGCAGTGAGTGGAAGCAGAAGCCAGTGCTGAGGGAGCCTGGGAGCAGGATAAGAGGAGCTTTGTCGAGCTGCACTTCCGGCCTACGGCTGTAGCTCCGTGAATCTGCCCGATCCCACGATCTCGGAAGCGTTGCAAGGAGGAGCCTGGACAGGTCTTGGATGGGAGACGGCTGCGAGAAGGTTACGGATAGAGCAACCCACCAAGACCAACCGGGTGTTGTAGGCTTATTTTTGCTTTTTCGTTTTCTCTCCCACCACAAGAGGGCGATCAACTCAATGCAATCTTCCATTCACTCTTTTCTGAGGGTTATTCATTTATTTATTTTTTGTCCTTAAAGGCAAACACACTCATTATTATTCTCTCAAATCAAAATGCAAAGTCAATCTCATGTTTAAAGGGCTACTACAACTCATTTACTCACTAATCGCTTTTTAAACATTTCTGACTTACGCAATACGTCTCTTTAGATCCCTCATCTTTTTCTTATGAAAAATTTATAAAAAAGTGTAAAGCTTAAAATACCTCCATTTTAGGAACATTGACATCATACTGACCCCTAAAAGGATTTTTTGTATTATTATTTGATTGTTTATTAAAAAAAATGTAATATGGGGTCTGGCTTTTATGCACATGCCAGCCGCCACATAATTAACCCTCACACCACCAAGGATTTAATAATTTGCTCACTGACTGATAGCAACGCTAGCAGACAAACAGTTCAGACTTTAAAAAAAATCTTGTCAGGATTTAAAGGGACTCACCCAACACATAACCACTCCCACACACATACACAACCAATCACAAGCATCCCTACATGTGCCCTTGTACGCTTAGCTTTGCTAGCTCCCCAGGGCCTCATACACTGCCAACTCTATATATATATATATATATTTACACAAATATACCTACGCATTAAAACACAGAGGGACACACACATAAACACACTGCCGTATACACACACATATATACAAACAGAGACACACAAACACTGACACGTGCCCACACCTTGACACATGCGTACACTGACAAACAGATCCACACAGACATGTACATACCTTGACACAGATACATACACAATCAGACATACACACACACGTGATCATTTTTATATTTGCAGCCACCCTCCTGTTATCATACATATAATCCAGGAGCGTGGCTTGCTTTGGAAATAACAAAATTAGCCAGAAACGTGGAAAGCGCTAAAAACATAACATGTAAAACAAACTTGTTAGTAAATATATACCAATAGAGCTGCAGTCACTCCTAAAATAGTGAAACAAAATACTAGGCCCACAAATAATGCACTGAAAATAATTCTAATCCAAATAAACAATTTATGCCAAAAAAGAAATCTGTGTAAAAAAATCAGCAAGAGAAAATATAGTGCAGGCCAGTGGCTTAACTACTTAACTACCACGGTTGCAACTGAGACCGAGCCTCTCACTCCAGGGGGCCTGGCTGCAACCGTGGGCCGCCATTACTTGGAGTGAGAGGCCCGGTCTCAGTTGCAACCATGGTAATTAAGCCACTGGCCTGCACTATATTTTATCTTATTGATTTTTTTTACACAGATTTTGTTTTGGCATAAATTGTTTATTTGGATTAGAATTATTTTCAGTGCATTATTTTTGGGCCTAGTATTTTGCACAGACTGCGCTCCCCGCCAGTCACAACAAGTAGCGTGGTCAAGCAGTCCTCTACCAAGTCTGACAGGAAGTGCTCACTGAGAGAATGGGGACATGCAGCCAGCTCTGCCACGCTACAGCAGCGCAGGTACAGAGGGGAATGGGGTAGAGACACATGGAGGGAACTTGGGGGGGATTGACGTATGGAGGACAAAGGGAAAGTGAATTGACACATAAAGGGACGGAGGGATTGAGACATGGAGGGACGGGGGGGGGGGGGTGACACACTGAGGGACAGAGAAGATTGACACAGTGGGACTATGGGAGTATTGACACATGGAGGGACAAGACGAGGAATTGAGACACATGGAAGAAACTTGGTGATGGAGGGAGGTGAATTTACATATTTAGAGGGGTATTGACACATGGAGGGACTGGGGGATATTGACACATGGAGGTACAAGAGGGGGAATTGAGACACATGGAAGGGACAGGAGGGGATTGAGACACAATTGCGACACATGGAGGGACTAGGGGAGAATTGACACATGGAAGGTACTGGGGGGTTTTGACACACGGAAGGGACTGTGGGGAAAATTGATACATGGAAGGGGCGGAGGGAATTGAGACACATGGGACGGGGTGGGGTTGAGACACATGGAGGGACTGGGGGTAATTGAGACACATGGGGAGACTTGGGTGGGGTTCAGACACATGGAGGGACAGAGGGAATTTTGGCACATGGGAGGGACTGGGTGTGAAATTAACATCTGGAAGGGACTAGGGAGAGTGAGACACATAGAAGGGCTGGGTGGGAATAAGACCCAGGGGAGGGGCCGGGTAATTAGATGTTTAGGTGGCAATGAAATCCTTCTTCAGCATCCATTGTATATGAAACACAACCAGGCCACAATGGCACAGTATTAAAAATAGCTTTTATTGACACAAGATAAAATCTGCTTACTTTGAGTAAAAGTGGGTTTGCCAAGCAAAAATCCCACAAAAGCACTTATAACGGCTATCACCCTAGAGGAAATATGCTCAATCGGACGGAAATAGAAGTTACGAAATGTAGCGTCATTAGACCAGTCTGCAGCTTTCATAATGTCCTCCAGTCTGCAGCCCACTACAGAAGCATTGGAAGCCATGGCACCCCTGACGGAGTGTGCCGAAAACGGATGTATCCACTCCGGCCATTGCCATTACGTCACGTATCTGTGTATATTTAGTGCAGGGAGCTCTGTATAAAGGTGTCCATGTATAGTGCAGAGAGCTCTGAATGAGAGAGCACTGTATGTATAGTTCAGGGAGCTCTGAATGAGAGAGCACTGTATGTATTAAAGGAGTGGGTTGGCCCATGAGGTTATCAAGTGTAACCGGACAGAGAGGGGGTAACCCTCAAGGTATAGAGTACAAAAGGAGAAAAACTGTCCTTAAGGTGAAACCTGATAGAGGGATATTGGTATAAGAAAAGATCTTCCTAATTTATGTTAGGAACTAAAAGTTCTTAAAGTCACTAACCCCAAAGGTTTAGTGTACCGTAGCGATAGACGTTACCCCTATGACGAGCCCCTATACAGGGCGAAACGCGCGTCTGGTTTTTCCGACACTATTCTACACCAGCACTAGAAACGCTGTACACCTAACTGCTCCTAAGATAAACTCCAACAAATTCTATTTGTTCTGGATACCGACCAAGGCACTGGGGCACATAGGTCAGTGAGAAACAGTGCAGAACAATTGATTGACCGACCGATGGTCTCTATTCATTATTACTTTCAATTACCTAATTACCTTGCTACTTCTACCACGGCTACACTCTATTTATTGGTAAATCACCTTTACTCTTGCTTTACTATTACCTCGAAGGCATCTTTCTTTTCTTTGAAATCTCTAGGATTAGTTAAAATAGGGAATCTGACGAAAATAATTGGGCCATCCGTGGAGCTGGTAACGTTATGTGACTAACATTAGTATCTGCAATAGCAGGCACCAACTGGAGAAGCAACCTAGCAGTAACACTGCACACCCATCAGACTAAATATCTGTTCACTTGCCAGCATATACCCTATGACTTATCTTACAAAATGTCCTAAGAAGTATCAATTTTTAGGAGTTGTACTTCCAAGTATGGTATACCATTCTGCACACTAACCACTCTCGACATTTACCCCGCTATCTGCCCCATTACGGGAGAATACCCTGGAGCAAATAAGCGGCTATCTAAATATACAGATCTCTCCGAACTAAGACACAGGTATACCTCTTTCACAATCTAGCTGGATGTCATTTACGTCTCCTAACTGGTGCTCAGTCACGGGAAAACGGTAAACCACTTCCAGTATTATATGTATAGACAATCAAGTACACCAAGCGGTTTAACCCTTACCATACCTATTACTGCGGCAGCCGATTTTTCCTTATACACTGATCACCTCTTAGGAAGCATTTGCCTCAGAAACTCGGAGCCCATCCGAGCTGACAATTACCTCCAGGTCAGACGACCCCATCTCTAGAGACACTAGAAATTAAACATTACCTCGAATAGCTTATAACGGTACAGAATTACAAAGCTAAAACTTTAATAAAAATTATTTGAAAAGAATTACAAAGCTAACCCCCAGAGGATACTGGGAAATAGGGTAGCCACATATTTGCTCTTTGGGAAGGCTTTTGATAAACTGGCTTACCCGGAACATTTGTGGATACATATACTTGGTTACTAGTGCATTACGCCACACATGGTTATTTGACACGTGTATCCATTTGAATTGAAGTACAATAAGTTATTCCATACTTAGACTTTTACTAAAGGAATAACGATATCTGTGCACACAGAGTTGGACTACCAAACAACCTGTGCCTACACTTTATGTTGTGTCTTTCCCTCTATGTTTATCCCCCTACCTACACGCCCCGATTTTTCTTGTGCAAGTAAGTCTGGATGCTAGCCAAGAGCTAGCCAACACATACTGTGACTTAAAATTGGCGACAGTTTACGTTGGGAACGTCTATTTACCCTATTAAAGCATTATTTTTTAACGTCTATCGCTACGGTACACTAAACCTTTGGGGTTAGTGACTTTAAGAACTTTTAGTTCCTAACATAAATTAGGAAGATCTTTTCTGATACCAATATCCCTCTATCAGGTTTCACCTTAAGGACAGTTTTTCTCCTTTTGAGCACTGTATGTATAGTTCAGGGAGCTCTGTATGTATAGTGCAGGGAGCTCTGTATGTATAGTGCAGGGAGCTCTGTATGAGGGAGCTCTGTATGTATAGTGCAGGGAGCTCTGCATGAGGGAGCCCATATATAGTGCAGGGAGCTCTGTATGATGGAGCTCTGTATGTATAGTGCAGGGAGCTCTGCATGAGGGAGCCCATATATAGTGCAGGGAGCTCTGTATGTATAGTGCAGGGAGCTCTGTATGTATAGTGCAGGGAGCTCGGTAGCCAGGCAGTAAAGCTGGGCTAGTGTTGAAGAGGCAGAGTAATAAATGTGAATACAAGTAGGCTCCAGTTGTATTAAAATAAAATAAGAAGAGCTAAAAGAAAGTGAGTTTGGAGGATGTGAATGAGAATCCGTGAATAAGAAGATGGAGTGAATGTGAGAGAATGTATGCAAAGGAAATGTATTGTATGAAGAAGTCCATGTGTAGCGCAGGGAGCTCCCATGTACAGTGCAGGGAGCTCTGTGAGGGAGCCCATGTATAGAGCAGGGAGCTCTGTGAGGGAGCCCATGTGTGGCGAAACCAACTTCGCCACTGTGAACTGGAGAAGCCTGGTTGCTAGCCTCCTGCCCTGCGACTATGGCCCCTGGACATATTGTACTGTAAAAACTATATTTGGGCATGTAATAATTTATATTACTGCTACTGGGCCTTTAAGAGCCATCCGTGGACCTATTGGGACTTTTGGGATACTGTACTTTTAAGACTGTGGAGCGTATTACAGTAATCCTGCCTTTAATCCTTTAATGTCATGTATGTATTTATGTGTGCAGTTAACCTGGGTTATATATATGCAGCATTCATTTGATTGTTCGGTAGAATCACTCCATTCATTGTATTGAGGAAACTACCGAACAACCAGACCACCCAGGACTAAGTGTGCCTCCAATTACCGTTTGCAACAATGTTGCAAACGGGTAATTGGCAATCAGTGTAGTGTGGTCTTTGTCCTCTGGGTGGCCGCCATTCGGGAAACGAACACGTGGCGGCGGCCATCTTAAACTACCGAACAGCGGTGTTTTGCCGTCGAGCGTCTGGAACTGAAAACGGACACTCGACTAGGCAAACACCGCTGAGACCTCCAGACTTCCAGGATTTCGTGGGGAAACTACCGAACGGCCCGCCGTTCGGTAGAAAGAAACGCACGAACTAGGGGATTCCTGCGAATTCCCCTTAGGCTCCATAACCCAGGCAATTCGTCTGTTTCGTTCCCTTTTCTGTGACCGACCGCAGGGCCAAAATGCATGGAACTGTTTTCGGATACTTTACCCATGCGGTCGGTCAAAACTTTGCCTGCCCATAACTCCCGAACGCTTTATCCGAATGGGCTGATTTTAACATATGTTGTTCCTCCAGACTAGGGCTATCTGGAGATATTGGATTTGTTGATGTACCCCAAGTATTTAGGGTACATCCAAAACTTGGGTAAAACTATGTCCTTGTTAATTGTGTTAACAGATATGTTGGAGGGAGGAGATGTGTGGGTTGTACCTTAAACTGGATTGGTGTACTGTAAACCCCTCCCTTGCATGGGAGAATCTCATATAAGCCTGTGTGTGAATAAATCAGTGTTGTTGCTGTTTAACCCTGAAGCTGGAGTGTGTCTCTTTCTTGGGGAGATGGGGACTGTATGCCGACTGCCAGGAGTGTAAGCTGTTCGTATTGCTTTTCCTGTTCGGCTGCTCCCAGGGTTCGTGTGTCTGCTGTTCGAGAGTTGGTGAATTCGTGCAGTTTGGGAGTTCGGGAAGTTGGTGATTATAGTAGCTGCTGGTCTATCTAAAGGGGATTATCGCCTAAACGGATTTTTCCCCTTTTATGCTGAAACGGTCCGCAACACCATGTATAGAGCAGGGAGCTCTGTGAGGGAGCCCATGTATAGTGCAGGGAGCTCTGTGTGTATAGTGCAAGGAACTATGTGTGGGGAATTAATGTATACTTTAGAGAGCTCAGTATGAGGGAGCCCATGTATAGTGCAGTTGGCTCTGTATGTATAGTGCAGGAAGCTCAGCTCTGCATGAGCTCATGTATGGCTCTGTATGTTGGAGCCTATGCATAGTGCAGGCATGGAGCTCTGTGTGAAGGAGCCCATGTATAGTTCAGGGAGCTCTGTGTGAGGGAGCTTTGTATGTATAGTGTAGAGAGCTCTGGATTAGGGAGGCTTTATGTATATTGCAGGGAGCTCTGTATGTATAGTACAGGGAGCTCTGTATGATGGAGCTCTTTATGTATAGTTCAGGGAGCTCTATATGATGGAGCTCTGTGTGTATAGTGCAGGGAGCTCTGTATATATAGTTCAGGGAGCTCTGTAGATGGAGCTCTGTATGTATAGTGCAGTGAGCTCTGTAGATGGAGCTCTGTATGTATAGTGTAGGGAGCTCTGTATGTATAGCTCAGGGAGCTCTGTATGATGGAGCTCTGTATGTATAGCTCAGGGAGCTCTGTATGATGGAGCTCTATATGTATAGTGCAGGGAGCTCTGTAGATGGAGCTATGTATGTATAGTGTAGGGAGCTCTGTATGTATAGTGCAGGGAGCTCTGTATGATTGAGCTCTGTATATATAGTGTAGGGAGCTCTGTATGTATAGTGCAGGGAGCTCTGTATGATGGAGCTCTGTATGTATAGTGCAGGGAGCTCGGTAGCCAGGCAGTAAAGCTGGGCTAGTGTTGAAGAGGCAGAGTAATAAATGTGAATAAAAGCAGGCTCGAGTTGTGTTAAAATAAAATAAGAAGAGCTAAAAGAAAGTGAGTTTGGAGGATGTGAATGAGAATCCGTGAATAAGAAGATGGAGTGAATGTGAGAGAATGAGCTCCATTTGAGAAGCACATTGATTGCTAAAAAGAAGCTCCAATGTGAAGCTCTGTGTGAGCAGTGAGTGGAAGCAGAAGCCGGTGCTGAAGGAGCCTGGGAGAAGGATAAGAGGAGCTTTGTCGAGTTGCACTTCCGGCCTACGGCTGTAGCTCCGTGAAGCTGTCCGATCCCACGATCTCGGAAGTGCAGCAAGGAGGAGCCTGGACAGGTCTTGGATGGGAGACGGCTGCGAGTAGGTTACGGTTACAATGGCTGCGAGAAGGTTACGGATAGAGCAACCCACCAAGACCAACCGGGTGTTGTAGGCTTATTTTTGCTTTTTCGTTTTCTCTCCCACCACAAGAGGGCGATCAACTCAATGCAATCTTCCATTCACTCTTTTCTGAGGGTTATTCATTTATTTATTTTTTGTCCTTAAAGGCAAACACACTCATTATTATTCTCTCAAATCAAAATGCAAAGTCAATCTCATGTTTAAAGGGCTACTACAACTCATTTACTCACTAATCGCTTTTTAAACATTTCTGACTTATGCAATACGTCTCTTTAGATCCCTCATCTTTTTCTCATGAAAAATTTATAAAAAAGTGTAAAGCTTAAAATACCTCCATTTTAGGAACATTGACATCATACTGACCCCTAAAAGGATTTTTTTTAATTAGTTGATTGTTTATTAAAAAAAAATGTAATATGGGGTCTGGCTTTTATGCACATGCCAGCCGCCACATAATTAACCCTCACACCACCAAGGATTTAATAATTTGCTCACTGACTGATAGCAACGCTAGCAGACAAACAGTTCAGACTTTTAAAAAAATCTTGTCAGGATTTAAAGGGACTCACCCAACACATAACCACTCCCACACACATACACAACCAATCACAAGCATCCCTACATGTGCCCTTGTACGCTTAGCTTTGCTAGCTCCCCAGGGCCTCATACACTGCCAACTCTCTCTCTCTCTCTATATATATATATATTTACACAAATATACCTACGCATTAAAACACAGAGGGACACACACATAAACACACTGCCGTATACACACACATAAATACAAACAGAGACACACAAACACTGACACGTGCCCACACCTTGACACATGCGTACACTGACAAACAGATCCACACAGACATGTACATACCTTGACACAGATACATACACAATCAGACATACACACACACGTGATCATTTTTATATTTGCAGCCACCCTCCTGTTATCATACATATAATCCAGGAGCGTGGCTTGCTTTGGAAATAACAAAATTAGCCAGAAACGTGGAAAGCGCTAAAAACATAACATGTAAAACAAACTTGTTAGTAAATATATACCAATAGAGCTGCAGTCACTCCTAAAATAGTGAAACAAAATACTAGGCCCACAAATAATGCACTGAAAATAATTCTAATCCAAATAAACAATTTATGCCAAAAAAGAAATCTGTGTAAAAAAAATCAGCAAGAGAAAATATAGTGCAGGCCAGTGGCTTAACTACTTAACTACCACGGTTGCAACTGAGACCGAGCCTCTCACTCCAGGGGGCCTGGCTGCAACCGTGGGCCGCCATTACTTGGAGTGAGAGGCCCGGTCTCAGTTGCAACCATGGTAATTAAGCCACTGGCCTGCACTATATTTTATCTTATTGATTTTTTTTACACAGATTTTGTTTTGGCATAAATTGTTTATTTGGATTAGAATTATTTTCAGTGCATTATTTTTGGGCCTAGTATTTTGCACAGACTGCGCTCCCCGCCAGTCACAACAAGTAGCGTGGTCAAGCAGTCCTCTACCAAGTCTGACAGGAAGTGCTCACTGAGAGAATGGGGACATGCAGCCAGCTCTGCCACGCTACAGCAGCGCAGGTACAGAGGGGAATGGGGTAGAGACACATGGAGGGAACTTGGGGGGGATTGACGTATGGAGGACAAAGGGAAAGTGAATTGACACATAAAGGGACGGAGGGATTGAGACATGGAGGGACGGGGGGGGGGGGTGACACACTGAGGGACAGAGAAGATTGACACAGTGGGACTATGGGAGTATTGACACATGGAGGGACAAGACGAGGAATTGAGACACATGGAAGAAACTTGGTGATGGAGGGAGGTGAATTTACATATTTAGAGGGGTATTGACACATGGAGGGACTGGGGGATATTGACACATGGAGGTACAAGAGGGGGAATTGAGACACATGGAAGGGACAGGAGGGGATTGAGACACAATTGCGACACATGGAGGGACTAGGGGAGAATTGACACATGGAAGGTACTGGGGGGTTTTGACACACGGAAGGGACTGTGGGGAAAATTGATACATGGAAGGGGCGGAGGGAATTGAGACACATGGGACGGGGTGGGGTTGAGACACATGGAGGGACTGGGGGTAATTGAGACACATGGGGAGACTTGGGTGGGGTTCAGACACATGGAGGGACAGAGGGAATTTTGGCACATGGGAGGGACTGGGTGTGAAATTAACATCTGGAAGGGACTAGGGAGAGTGAGACACATAGAAGGGCTGGGTGGGAATAAGACCCATGGGAGGGGCCGGGTAATTAGATGTTTAGGTGGCAATGAAATCCTTCTTCAGCATCCATTGTATATGAAACACAACCAGGCCACAATGGCACAGTATTAAAAATAGCTTTTATTGACACAAGATAAAATCTGCTTACTTTGAGTAAAAGTGGGTTTGCCAAGCAAAAATCCCACAAAAGCACTTATAACGGCTATCACCCTAGAGGAAATATGCTCAATCGGACGGAAATAGAAGTTACGAAATGTAGCGTCATTAGACCAGTCTGCAGCTTTCATAATGTCCTCCAGTCTGCAGCCCACTACAGAAGCATTGGAAGCCATGGCACCCCTGACGGAGTGTGCCGAAAACGGATGTATCCACTCCGGCCATTGCCATTACGTCACGTATCTGTGTATATATAGTGCAGGGAGCTCTGTATAAAGGTGTCCATGTATAGTGCAGAGAGCTCTGAATGAGAGAGCACTGTATGTATAGTTCAGGGAGCTCTGAATGAGAGAGCACTGTATGTATTAAAGGAGTGGGTTGGCCCATGAGGTTATCAAGTGTAACCGGACAGAGAGGGGGTAACCCTCAAGGTATAGAGTACAAAAGGAGAGAAACTGTCCTTAAGGTGAAACCTGATAGAGGGATATTGGTATCAGAAAAGATCTTCCTAATTTATGTTAGGAACTAAAAGTTCTTAAAGTCACTAACCCCAAAGGTTTAGTGTACCGTAGCGATAGACGTTACCCCTATGACGAGCCCCTATACAGGGCGAACAGCGCGTCGGGTTTTTCCGACACTATTCTACACCAGCACTAGAAACGCTGTACACCTAACTGCTCCTAAGATAAACTCCAACAAATTCTATTTGTTCTGGATACCGACCAAGGCACTGGGGCACATAGGTCAGTGAGAAACAGTGCAGAACAATTGATTGACCGACCGATGGTCTCTATTCATTATTACTTTCAATTACCTAATTACCTTGCTACTTCTACCACGGCTACACTCTATTTATTGGTAAATCACCTTTACTCTTGCTTTACTATTACCTCGAAGGCATCTTTCTTTTCTTTGAAATCTCTAGGATTAGTTAAAATAGGGAATCTGACGAAAATAATTGGGCCATCCGTGGAGCTGGTAACGTTATGTGACTAACATTAGTATCTGCAATAGCAGGCACCAACTGGAGAAGCAACCTAGCAGTAACACTGCACACCCATCAGACTAAATATCTGTTCACTTGCCAGCATATACCCTATGACTTATCTTACAAAATGTCCTGAGAAGTATCAATTTTTAGGAGTTGTACTTCCAAGTATGGTATACCATTCTGCACACTAACCACTCTCGACATTTACCCCGCTATCTGCCCCATTACGGGAGAATACCCTGGAGCAAATAAGCGGCTATCTAAATATACAGATCTCTCCGAACTAAGACACAGGTATACCTCTTTCACAATCTAGCTGGATGTCATTTACGTCTCCTAACCGGTGCTCAGTCACGGGAAAACGGTAAACCACTTCCAGTATTATATGTATAGACAATCAAGTACACCAAGCGGTTTAACCCTTACCATACCTATTACTGCGGCAGCCGATTTTTCCTTATACACTGATCACCTCTTAGGAAGCATTTGCCTCAGAAACTCGGAGCCCATCCGAGCTGACAATTACCTCCAGGTCAGACGACCCCATCTCTAGAGACACTAGAAATTAAACATTACCTCGAATAGCTTATAACGGTACAGAATTACAAAGCTAAAACTTTAATAAAAATTATTTGAAAAGAATTACAAAGCTAACCCCCAGAGGATACTGGGAAATAGGGTAGCCACATATTTGCTCTTTGGGAAGGCTTTTGATAAACTGGCTTACCCGGAACATTTGTGGATACATATACTTGGTTACTAGTGCATTACGCCACACATGGTTATTTGACACGTGTATCCATTTGAATTGAAGTACAATAAGTTATTCCATACTTAGACTTTTACTAAAGGAATAACGATATCTGTGCACACAGAGTTGGACTACCAAACAACCTGTGCCTACACTTTATGTTGTGTCTTTCCCTCTATGTTTATCCCCCTACCTACACGCCCCGATTTTTCTTGTGCAAGTAAGTCTGGATGCTAGCCAAGAGCTAGCCAACACATACTGTGACTTAAAATTGGCGACAGTTTACGTTGGGAACGTCTATTTACCCTATTAAAGCATTATTTTTTAACGTCTATCGCTACGGTACACTAAACCTTTGGGGTTAGTGACTTTAAGAACTTTTAGTTCCTAACATAAATTAGGAAGATCTTTTCTGATACCAATATCCCTCTATCAGGTTTCACCTTAAGGACAGTTTTTCTCCTTTTGAGCACTGTATGTATAGTTCAGGGAGCTCTGTATGTATAGTGCAGGGAGCTCTGTATGTATAGTGCAGGGAGCTCTGTATGAGGGAGCTCTGTATGTATAGTGCAGGGAGCTCTGCATGAGGGAGCCCATATATAGTGCAGGGAGCTCTGTATGATGGAGCTCTGTATGTATAGTGCAGGGAGCTCTGCATGAGGGAGCCCATATATAGTGCAGGGAGCTCTGTATGTATAGTGCAGGGAGCTCTGTATGTATAGTGCAGGGAGCTCGGTAGCCAAGCAGTAAAGCTGGGCTAGTGTTGAAGAGGCAGAGTAATAAATGTGAATACAAGTAGGCTCCAGTTGTATTAAAATAAAATAAGAAGAGCTAAAAGAAAGTGAGTTTGGAGGATGTGAATGAGAATCCGTGAATAAGAAGATGGAGTGAATGTGAGAGAATGTATGCAAAGGAAATGTATTGTATGAAGAAATCCATGTGTAGCGCAGGGAGCTCCCATGTACAGTGCAGGGAGCTCTGTGAGGGAGCCCATGTATAGAGCAGGGAGCTCTGTGAGGGAGCCCATGTATAGAGCAGGGAGCTCTGTGAGGGAGCCCATGTATAGAGCAGGGAGCTCTGTATGAGGGAGCCCATATATAGTGCCGGGAGCTCTGTGTGTATAGTGCAAGGAACTATGTGTGGGGAAGTCATGTATACTTTAGAGAGCTCAGTATGAGGGAGCCCATGTATAGTGCAGTTGGCTCTGTATGTATAGTGCATGAAGCTCAGCTCTGCATGAGCTCATGTATGGCTCTGTATGTTGAAGCCTATGCATAGTGCAGGCATGGAGCTCTGTGTGAAGGAGCCCGTGTATAGTTCAGGGAGCTCTGTGTGAGGGAGCTTTGTATGTATAGTGTAGGGAGCTCTGGATTAGGGAGGCTTTATGTATATTGCAGGGAGCTCTGTATGTATTGTGCAGAAGGCTATGTATGAGGGAGCCCATGTGTAGTGCAAGGAACTCTGTATTAGGGAGCCCATGTATAGTGCAGAGAGCTCTGTATGAGAGAGCTCTGTATGTATAGTTCAGTGAGCTCTGTATGTATAGTGCAGGGAGCTCTGTATGTATAGTACAGGGAGCTCTGTATGTTGGAGCTCTGTGTGTATAGTGCAGGGAGCTCTGTATGTATAGTGCAGGGAGCTCTGTATGATGGAGCTCTGTATGTATAGTGCAGGGAGCTCTGTATGTATAGTGCAGGGAGCTCTGTGTGATGGAGCTCTGTATGTATAGTGCAGGGAGCTCTGTATGATGGAGCTCTGTATATATAGTTCAGGGAGCTCTGTATGTTGGAGCTCTGTATATATAGTTCAGGGAGCTCTGTATGTTGGAGCTCTGTATGTATAGTACAGGGAGCTCTGTATGATGGAGCTCTGTATGTATAGTGTAGGGAGCTCTGTATGTATAGTTCAGGGAGCTCTGTATTATGGAGCTCTGTATGTATAGTGCAGGGAGCTCGGTAGGCATAGTGCAGGGAGCTCTGTATGATGGAGCTCTGTATGTATAGTGCAGGGAGCTCTGTATGATGGAGCTCTGTATGTACAGTGCAGGGAGCTCTGTATGATGGAGCTCTGTATGTATAGTGTTGGGAGCTCTGTATGATGGAGCTCTGTATATATAGTTCAGGGAGCTCTGTATGTATAGTTCAGGGAGCTCTGTATGATGGAGCTCTGTATGTATAGTTCAGGGAGCTCTATATGATGGAGCTCTGTGTGTATAGTGCAGGGAGCTCTGTATATATAGTTCAGGGAGCTCTGTAGATGGAGCTCTGTATTTATAGTGCAGTGAGCTCTGTAGATGGAGCTCTGTATGTATAGTTCAGGGAGCTCTGTATGATGGAGCTCTGTATGTATAGTGCAGGGAGCTCTGTATGATGGAGCTCTATATGTATAGTGCAGGGAGCTCTGTAGATGGAGCTATGTATGTATAGTGTAGGGAGCTCTGTATGTATAGTGCAGGGAGCTCTGTATGATGGAGCTCTGTATATATAGTGTAGGGAGCTCTGTAGCCAGGCAGTAAAGCTGGGCTAGTGTTGAAGAGGCAGAGTAATAAATGTGAATAAAAGCAGGCTCGAGTTGTGTTAAAATAAAATAAGAAGAGCTAAAAGAAAGTGAGTTTGGAGGATGTGAATGAGAATCCGTGAATAAGAAGATGGAGTGAATGTGAGAGAATGAGCTCCATTTGAGAAGCACATTGATTGCTTGAAAGAAGCTCCAATGTGAAGCTCTGTGTGAGCAGTGAGTGGAAGCAGAAGCCAGTGCTGAGGGAGCCTGGGAGCAGGATAAGAGGAGCTTTGTCGAGCTGCACTTCCGGCCTACGGCTGTAGCTCCGTGAATCTGCCCGATCCCACGATCTCGGAAGCGTTGCAAGGAGGAGCCTGGACAGGTCTTGGATGGGAGACGGCTGCGAGAAGGTTACGGATAGAGCAACCCACCAAGACCAACCGGGTGTTGTAGGCTTATTTTTGCTTTTTCGTTTTCTCTCCCACCACAAGAGGGCGATCAACTCAATGCAATCTTCCATTCACTCTTTTCTGAGGGTTATTCATTTATTTATTTTTTGTCCTTAAAGGCAAACACACTCATTATTATTCTCTCAAATCAAAATGCAAAGTCAATCTCATGTTTAAAGGGCTACTACAACTCATTTACTCACTAATCGCTTTTTAAACATTTCTGACTTACGCAATACGTCTCTTTAGATCCCTCATCTTTTTCTTATGAAAAATTTATAAAAAAGTGTAAAGCTTAAAATACCTCCATTTTAGGAACATTGACATCATACTGACCCCTAAAAGGATTTTTTGTATTATTATTTGATTGTTTATTAAAAAAAATGTAATATGGGGTCTGGCTTTTATGCACATGCCAGCCGCCACATAATTAACCCTCACACCACCAAGGATTTAATAATTTGCTCACTGACTGATAGCAACGCTAGCAGACAAACAGTTCAGACTTTAAAAAAAATCTTGTCAGGATTTAAAGGGACTCACCCAACACATAACCACTCCCACACACATACACAACCAATCACAAGCATCCCTACATGTGCCCTTGTACGCTTAGCTTTGCTAGCTCCCCAGGGCCTCATACACTGCCAACTCTATATATATATATATATTTACACAAATATACCTACGCATTAAAACACAGAGGGACACACACATAAACACACTGCCGTATACACACACATATATACAAACAGAGACACACAAACACTGACACGTGCCCACACCTTGACACATGCGTACACTGACAAACAGATCCACACAGACATGTACATACCTTGACACAGATACATACACAATCAGACATACACACACACGTGATCATTTTTATATTTGCAGCCACCCTCCTGTTATCATACATATAATCCAGGAGCGTGGCTTGCTTTGGAAATAACAAAATTAGCCAGAAACGTGGAAAGCGCTAAAAACATAACATGTAAAACAAACTTGTTAGTAAATATATACCAATAGAGCTGCAGTCACTCCTAAAATAGTGAAACAAAATACTAGGCCCACAAATAATGCACTGAAAATAATTCTAATCCAAATAAACAATTTATGCCAAAAAAGAAATCTGTGTAAAAAAATCAGCAAGAGAAAATATAGTGCAGGCCAGTGGCTTAACTACTTAACTACCACGGTTGCAACTGAGACCGAGCCTCTCACTCCAGGGGGCCTGGCTGCAACCGTGGGCCGCCATTACTTGGAGTGAGAGGCCCGGTCTCAGTTGCAACCATGGTAATTAAGCCACTGGCCTGCACTATATTTTATCTTATTGATTTTTTTTACACAGATTTTGTTTTGGCATAAATTGTTTATTTGGATTAGAATTATTTTCAGTGCATTATTTTTGGGCCTAGTATTTTGCACAGACTGCGCTCCCCGCCAGTCACAACAAGTAGCGTGGTCAAGCAGTCCTCTACCAAGTCTGACAGGAAGTGCTCACTGAGAGAATGGGGACATGCAGCCAGCTCTGCCACGCTACAGCAGCGCAGGTACAGAGGGGAATGGGGTAGAGACACATGGAGGGAACTTGGGGGGGATTGACGTATGGAGGACAAAGGGAAAGTGAATTGACACATAAAGGGACGGAGGGATTGAGACATGGAGGGACGGGGGGGGGGGGGGGGGTGACACACTGAGGGACAGAGAAGATTGACACAGTGGGACTATGGGAGTATTGACACATGGAGGGACAAGACGAGGAATTGAGACACATGGAAGAAACTTGGTGATGGAGGGAGGTGAATTTACATATTTAGAGGGGTATTGACACATGGAGGGACTGGGGGATATTGACACATGGAGGTACAAGAGGGGGAATTGAGACACATGGAAGGGACAGGAGGGGATTGAGACACAATTGCGACACATGGAGGGACTAGGGGAGAATTGACACATGGAAGGTACTGGGGGGTTTTGACACACGGAAGGGACTGTGGGGAAAATTGATACATGGAAGGGGCGGAGGGAATTGAGACACATGGGACGGGGTGGGGTTGAGACACATGGAGGGACTGGGGGTAATTGAGACACATGGGGAGACTTGGGTGGGGTTCAGACACATGGAGGGACAGAGGGAATTTTGGCACATGGGAGGGACTGGGTGTGAAATTAACATCTGGAAGGGACTAGGGAGAGTGAGACACATAGAAGGGCTGGGTGGGAATAAGACCCATGGGAGGGGCCGGGTAATTAGATGTTTAGGTGGCAATGAAATCCTTCTTCAGCATCCATTGTATATGAAACACAACCAGGCCACAATGGCACAGTATTAAAAATAGCTTTTATTGACACAAGATAAAATCTGCTTACTTTGAGTAAAAGTGGGTTTGCCAAGCAAAAATCCCACAAAAGCACTTATAACGGCTATCACCCTAGAGGAAATATGCTCAATCGGACGGAAATAGAAGTTACGAAATGTAGCGTCATTAGACCAGTCTGCAGCTTTCATAATGTCCTCCAGTCTGCAGCCCACTACAGAAGCATTGGAAGCCATGGCACCCCTGACGGAGTGTGCCGAAAACGGATGTATCCACTCCGGCCATTGCCATTACGTCACGTATCTGTGTATATATAGTGCAGGGAGCTCTGTATAAAGGTGTCCATGTATAGTGCAGAGAGCTCTGAATGAGAGAGCACTGTATGTATAGTTCAGGGAGCTCTGAATGAGAGAGCACTGTATGTATTAAAGGAGTGGGTTGGCCCATGAGGTTATCAAGTGTAACCGGACAGAGAGGGGGTAACCCTCAAGGTATAGAGTACAAAAGGAGAGAAACTGTCCTTAAGGTGAAACCTGATAGAGGGATATTGGTATCAGAAAAGATCTTCCTAATTTATGTTAGGAACTAAAAGTTCTTAAAGTCACTAACCCCAAAGGTTTAGTGTACCGTAGCGATAGACGTTACCCCTATGACGAGCCCCTATACAGGGCGAACAGCGCGTCGGGTTTTTCCGACACTATTCTACACCAGCACTAGAAACGCTGTACACCTAACTGCTCCTAAGATAAACTCCAACAAATTCTATTTGTTCTGGATACCGACCAAGGCACTGGGGCACATAGGTCAGTGAGAAACAGTGCAGAACAATTGATTGACCGACCGATGGTCTCTATTCATTATTACTTTCAATTACCTAATTACCTTGCTACTTCTACCACGGCTACACTCTATTTATTGGTAAATCACCTTTACTCTTGCTTTACTATTACCTCGAAGGCATCTTTCTTTTCTTTGAAATCTCTAGGATTAGTTAAAATAGGGAATCTGACGAAAATAATTGGGCCATCCGTGGAGCTGGTAACGTTATGTGACTAACATTAGTATCTGCAATAGCAGGCACCAACTGGAGAAGCAACCTAGCAGTAACACTGCACACCCATCAGACTAAATATCTGTTCACTTGCCAGCATATACCCTATGACTTATCTTACAAAATGTCCTAAGAAGTATCAATTTTTAGGAGTTGTACTTCCAAGTATGGTATACCATTCTGCACACTAACCACTCTCGACATTTACCCCGCTATCTGCCCCATTACGGGAGAATACCCTGGAGCAAATAAGCGGCTATCTAAATATACAGATCTCTCCGAACTAAGACACAGGTATACCTCTTTCACAATCTAGCTGGATGTCATTTACGTCTCCTAACCGGTGCTCAGTCACGGGAAAACGGTAAACCACTTCCAGTATTATATGTATAGACAATCAAGTACACCAAGCGGTTTAACCCTTACCATACCTATTACTGCGGCAGCCGATTTTTCCTTATACACTGATCACCTCTTAGGAAGCATTTGCCTCAGAAACTCGGAGCCCATCCGAGCTGACAATTACCTCCAGGTCAGACGACCCCATCTCTAGAGACACTAGAAATTAAACATTACCTCGAATAGCTTATAACGGTACAGAATTACAAAGCTAAAACTTTAATAAAAATTATTTGAAAAGAATTACAAAGCTAACCCCCAGAGGATACTGGGAAATAGGGTAGCCACATATTTGCTCTTTGGGAAGGCTTTTGATAAACTGGCTTACCCGGAACATTTGTGGATACATATACTTGGTTACTAGTGCATTACGCCACACATGGTTATTTGACACGTGTATCCATTTGAATTGAAGTACAATAAGTTATTCCATACTTAGACTTTTACTAAAGGAATAACGATATCTGTGCACACAGAGTTGGACTACCAAACAACCTGTGCCTACACTTTATGTTGTGTCTTTCCCTCTATGTTTATCCCCCTACCTACACGCCCCGATTTTTCTTGTGCAAGTAAGTCTGGATGCTAGCCAAGAGCTAGCCAACACATACTGTGACTTAAAATTGGCGACAGTTTACGTTGGGAACGTCTATTTACCCTATTAAAGCATTATTTTTTAACGTCTATCGCTACGGTACACTAAACCTTTGGGGTTAGTGACTTTAAGAACTTTTAGTTCCTAACATAAATTAGGAAGATCTTTTCTGATACCAATATCCCTCTATCAGGTTTCACCTTAAGGACAGTTTTTCTCCTTTTGAGCACTGTATGTATAGTTCAGGGAGCTCTGTATGTATAGTGCAGGGAGCTCTGTATGTATAGTGCAGGGAGCTCTGTATGAGGGAGCTCTGTATGTATAGTGCAGGGAGCTCTGCATGAGGGAGCCCATATATAGTGCAGGGAGCTCTGTATGATGGAGCTCTGTATGTATAGTGCAGGGAGCTCTGCATGAGGGAGCCCATATATAGTGCAGGGAGCTCTGTATGTATAGTGCAGGGAGCTCTGTATGTATAGTGCAGGGAGCTCGGTAGCCAGGCAGTAAAGCTGGGCTAGTGTTGAAGAGGCAGAGTAATAAATGTGAATACAAGTAGGCTCCAGTTGTATTAAAATAAAATAAGAAGAGCTAAAAGAAAGTGAGTTTGGAGGATGTGAATGAGAATCCGTGAATAAGAAGATGGAGTGAATGTGAGAGAATGTATGCAAAGGAAATGTATTGTATGAAGAAGTCCATGTGTAGCGCAGGGAGCTCCCATGTACAGTGCAGGGAGCTCTGTGAGGGAGCCCATGTATAGAGCAGGGAGCTCTGTGAGGGAGCCCATGTGTGGCGAAACCAACTTCGCCACTGTGAACTGGAGAAGCCTGGTTGCTAGCCTCCTGCCCTGCGACTATGGCCCCTGGACATATTGTACTGTAAAAACTATATTTGGGCATGTAATAATTTATATTACTGCTACTGGGCCTTTAAGAGCCATCCGTGGACCTATTGGGACTTTTGGGATACTGTACTTTTAAGACTGTGGAGCGTATTACAGTAATCCTGCCTTTAATCCTTTAATGTCATGTATGTATTTATGTGTGCAGTTAACCTGGGTTATATATATGCAGCATTCATTTGATTGTTCGGTAGAATCACTCCATTCATTGTATTGAGGAAACTACCGAACAACCAGACCACCCAGGACTAAGTGTGCCTCCAATTACCGTTTGCAACAATGTTGCAAACGGGTAATTGGCAATCAGTGTAGTGTGGTCTTTGTCCTCTGGGTGGCCGCCATTCGGGAAACGAACACGTGGCGGCGGCCATCTTAAACTACCGAACAGCGGTGTTTTGCCGTCGAGCGTCTGGAACTGAAAACGGACACTCGACTAGGCAAACACCGCTGAGACCTCCAGACTTCCAGGATTTCGTGGGGAAACTACCGAACGGCCCGCCGTTCGGTAGAAAGAAACGCACGAACTAGGGGATTCCTGCGAATTCCCCTTAGGCTCCATAACCCAGGCAATTCGTCTGTTTCGTTCCCTTTTCTGTGACCGACCGCAGGGCCAAAATGCATGGAACTGTTTTCGGATACTTTACCCATGCGGTCGGTCAAAACTTTGCCTGCCCATAACTCCCGAACGCTTTATCCGAATGGGCTGATTTTAACATATGTTGTTCCTCCAGACTAGGGCTATCTGGAGATATTGGATTTGTTGATGTACCCCAAGTATTTAGGGTACATCCAAAACTTGGGTAAAACTATGTCCTTGTTAATTGTGTTAACAGATATGTTGGAGGGAGGAGATGTGTGGGTTGTACCTTAAACTGGATTGGTGTACTGTAAACCCCTCCCTTGCATGGGAGAATCTCATATAAGCCTGTGTGTGAATAAATCAGTGTTGTTGCTGTTTAACCCTGAAGCTGGAGTGTGTCTCTTTCTTGGGGAGATGGGGACTGTATGCCGACTGCCAGGAGTGTAAGCTGTTCGTATTGCTTTTCCTGTTCGGCTGCTCCCAGGGTTCGTGTGTCTGCTGTTCGAGAGTTGGTGAATTCGTGCAGTTTGGGAGTTCGGGAAGTTGGTGATTATAGTAGCTGCTGGTCTATCTAAAGGGGATTATCGCCTAAACGGATTTTTCCCCTTTTATGCTGAAACGGTCCGCAACACCATGTATAGAGCAGGGAGCTCTGTGAGGGAGCCCATGTATAGTGCAGGGAGCTCTGTGTGTATAGTGCAAGGAACTATGTGTGGGGAATTAATGTATACTTTAGAGAGCTCAGTATGAGGGAGCCCATGTATAGTGCAGTTGGCTCTGTATGTATAGTGCAGGAAGCTCAGCTCTGCATGAGCTCATGTATGGCTCTGTATGTTGAAGCCTATGCATAGTGCAGGCATGGAGCTCTGTGTGAAGGAGCCCATGTATAGTTCAGGGAGCTCTGTGTGAGGGAGCTTTGTATGTATAGTGTAGAGAGCTCTGGATTAGGGAGGCTTTATGTATATTGCAGGGAGCTCTGTATGTATAGTACAGGGAGCTCTGTATGATGGAGCTCTTTATGTATAGTTCAGGGAGCTCTATATGATGGAGCTCTGTGTGTATAGTGCAGGGAGCTCTGTATATATAGTTCAGGGAGCTCTGTAGATGGAGCTCTGTATGTATAGTGCAGTGAGCTCTGTAGATGGAGCTCTGTATGTATAGTGTAGGGAGCTCTGTATGTATAGCTCAGGGAGCTCTGTATGATGGAGCTCTGTATGTATAGCTCAGGGAGCTCTGTATGATGGAGCTCTATATGTATAGTGCAGGGAGCTCTGTAGATGGAGCTATGTATGTATAGTGTAGGGAGCTCTGTATGTATAGTGCAGGGAGCTCTGTATGATTGAGCTCTGTATATATAGTGTAGGGAGCTCTGTATGTATAGTGCAGGGAGCTCTGTATGATGGAGCTCTGTATGTATAGTGCAGGGAGCTCGGTAGCCAGGCAGTAAAGCTGGGCTAGTGTTGAAGAGGCAGAGTAATAAATGTGAATAAAAGCAGGCTCGAGTTGTGTTAAAATAAAATAAGAAGAGCTAAAAGAAAGTGAGTTTGGAGGATGTGAATGAGAATCCGTGAATAAGAAGATGGAGTGAATGTGAGAGAATGAGCTCCATTTGAGAAGCACATTGATTGCTAAAAAGAAGCTCCAATGTGAAGCTCTGTGTGAGCAGTGAGTGGAAGCAGAAGCCGGTGCTGAAGGAGCCTGGGAGAAGGATAAGAGGAGCTTTGTCGAGTTGCACTTCCGGCCTACGGCTGTAGCTCCGTGAAGCTGTCCGATCCCACGATCTCGGAAGTGCAGCAAGGAGGAGCACGGACAGGTCTTGGATGGGAGACGGCTGCGAGTAGGTTACGGTTACAATGGCTGCGAGAAGGTTACGGATAGAGCAACCCACCAAGACCAACCGGGTGTTGTAGGCTTATTTTTGCTTTTTCGTTTTCTCTCCCACCACAAGAGGGCGATCAACTCAATGCAATCTTCCATTCACTCTTTTCTGAGGGTTATTCATTTATTTATTTTTTGTCCTTAAAGGCAAACACACTCATTATTATTCTCTCAAATCAAAATGCAAAGTCAATCTCATGTTTAAAGGGCTACTACAACTCATTTACTCACTAATCGCTTTTTAAACATTTCTGACTTATGCAATACGTCTCTTTAGATCCCTCATCTTTTTCTCATGAAAAATTTATAAAAAAGTGTAAAGCTTAAAATACCTCCATTTTAGGAACATTGACATCATACTGACCCCTAAAAGGATTTTTTTTAATTAGTTGATTGTTTATTAAAAAAAAATGTAATATGGGGTCTGGCTTTTATGCACATGCCAGCCGCCACATAATTAACCCTCACACCACCAAGGATTTAATAATTTGCTCACTGACTGATAGCAACGCTAGCAGACAAACAGTTCAGACTTTTAAAAAAATCTTGTCAGGATTTAAAGGGACTCACCCAACACATAACCACTCCCACACACATACACAACCAATCACAAGCATCCCTACATGTGCCCTTGTACGCTTAGCTTTGCTAGCTCCCCAGGGCCTCATACACTGCCAACTCTCTCTCTCTCTCTCTATATATATATATTTACACAAATATACCTACGCATTAAAACACAGAGGGACACACACATAAACACACTGCCGTATACACACACATAAATACAAACAGAGACACACAAACACTGACACGTGCCCACACCTTGACACATGCGTACACTGACAAACAGATCCACACAGACATGTACATACCTTGACACAGATACATACACAATCAGACATACACACACACGTGATCATTTTTATATTTGCAGCCACCCTCCTGTTATCATACATATAATCCAGGAGCGTGGCTTGCTTTGGAAATAACAAAATTAGCCAGAAACGTGGAAAGCGCTAAAAACATAACATGTAAAACAAACTTGTTAGTAAATATATACCAATAGAGCTGCAGTCACTCCTAAAATAGTGAAACAAAATACTAGGCCCACAAATAATGCACTGAAAATAATTCTAATCCAAATAAACAATTTATGCCAAAAAAGAAATCTGTGTAAAAAAAATCAGCAAGAGAAAATATAGTGCAGGCCAGTGGCTTAACTACTTAACTACCACGGTTGCAACTGAGACCGAGCCTCTCACTCCAGGGGGCCTGGCTGCAACCGTGGGCCGCCATTACTTGGAGTGAGAGGCCCGGTCTCAGTTGCAACCATGGTAATTAAGCCACTGGCCTGCACTATATTTTATCTTATTGATTTTTTTTACACAGATTTTGTTTTGGCATAAATTGTTTATTTGGATTAGAATTATTTTCAGTGCATTATTTTTGGGCCTAGTATTTTGCACAGACTGCGCTCCCCGCCAGTCACAACAAGTAGCGTGGTCAAGCAGTCCTCTACCAAGTCTGACAGGAAGTGCTCACTGAGAGAATGGGGACATGCAGCCAGCTCTGCCACGCTACAGCAGCGCAGGTACAGAGGGGAATGGGGTAGAGACACATGGAGGGAACTTGGGGGGGATTGACGTATGGAGGACAAAGGGAAAGTGAATTGACACATAAAGGGACGGAGGGATTGAGACATGGAGGGACGGGGGGGGGGGGGTGACACACTGAGGGACAGAGAAGATTGACACAGTGGGACTATGGGAGTATTGACACATGGAGGGACAAGACGAGGAATTGAGACACATGGAAGAAACTTGGTGATGGAGGGAGGTGAATTTACATATTTAGAGGGGTATTGACACATGGAGGGACTGGGGGATATTGACACATGGAGGTACAAGAGGGGGAATTGAGACACATGGAAGGGACAGGAGGGGATTGAGACACAATTGCGACACATGGAGGGACTAGGGGAGAATTGACACATGGAAGGTACTGGGGGGTTTTGACACACGGAAGGGACTGTGGGGAAAATTGATACATGGAAGGGGCGGAGGGAATTGAGACACATGGGACGGGGTGGGGTTGAGACACATGGAGGGACTGGGGGTAATTGAGACACATGGGGAGACTTGGGTGGGGTTCAGACACATGGAGGGACAGAGGGAATTTTGGCACATGGGAGGGACTGGGTGTGAAATTAACATCTGGAAGGGACTAGGGAGAGTGAGACACATAGAAGGGCTGGGTGGGAATAAGACCCATGGGAGGGGCCGGGTAATTAGATGTTTAGGTGGCAATGAAATCCTTCTTCAGCATCCATTGTATATGAAACACAACCAGGCCACAATGGCACAGTATTAAAAATAGCTTTTATTGACACAAGATAAAATCTGCTTACTTTGAGTAAAAGTGGGTTTGCCAAGCAAAAATCCCACAAAAGCACTTATAACGGCTATCACCCTAGAGGAAATATGCTCAATCGGACGGAAATAGAAGTTACGAAATGTAGCGTCATTAGACCAGTCTGCAGCTTTCATAATGTCCTCCAGTCTGCAGCCCACTACAGAAGCATTGGAAGCCATGGCACCCCTGACGGAGTGTGCCGAAAACGGATGTATCCACTCCGGCCATTGCCATTACGTCACGTATCTGTGTATATATAGTGCAGGGAGCTCTGTATAAAGGTGTCCATGTATAGTGCAGAGAGCTCTGAATGAGAGAGCACTGTATGTATAGTTCAGGGAGCTCTGAATGAGAGAGCACTGTATGTATTAAAGGAGTGGGTTGGCCCATGAGGTTATCAAGTGTAACCGGACAGAGAGGGGGTAACCCTCAAGGTATAGAGTACAAAAGGAGAGAAACTGTCCTTAAGGTGAAACCTGATAGAGGGATATTGGTATCAGAAAAGATCTTCCTAATTTATGTTAGGAACTAAAAGTTCTTAAAGTCACTAACCCCAAAGGTTTAGTGTACCGTAGCGATAGACGTTACCCCTATGACGAGCCCCTATACAGGGCGAACAGCGCGTCGGGTTTTTCCGACACTATTCTACACCAGCACTAGAAACGCTGTACACCTAACTGCTCCTAAGATAAACTCCAACAAATTCTATTTGTTCTGGATACCGACCAAGGCACTGGGGCACATAGGTCAGTGAGAAACAGTGCAGAACAATTGATTGACCGACCGATGGTCTCTATTCATTATTACTTTCAATTACCTAATTACCTTGCTACTTCTACCACGGCTACACTCTATTTATTGGTAAATCACCTTTACTCTTGCTTTACTATTACCTCGAAGGCATCTTTCTTTTCTTTGAAATCTCTAGGATTAGTTAAAATAGGGAATCTGACGAAAATAATTGGGCCATCCGTGGAGCTGGTAACGTTATGTGACTAACATTAGTATCTGCAATAGCAGGCACCAACTGGAGAAGCAACCTAGCAGTAACACTGCACACCCATCAGACTAAATATCTGTTCACTTGCCAGCATATACCCTATGACTTATCTTACAAAATGTCCTAAGAAGTATCAATTTTTAGGAGTTGTACTTCCAAGTATGGTATACCATTCTGCACACTAACCACTCTCGACATTTACCCCGCTATCTGCCCCATTACGGGAGAATACCCTGGAGCAAATAAGCGGCTATCTAAATATACAGATCTCTCCGAACTAAGACACAGGTATACCTCTTTCACAATCTAGCTGGATGTCATTTACGTCTCCTAACCGGTGCTCAGTCACGGGAAAACGGTAAACCACTTCCAGTATTATATGTATAGACAATCAAGTACACCAAGCGGTTTAACCCTTACCATACCTATTACTGCGGCAGCCGATTTTTCCTTATACACTGATCACCTCTTAGGAAGCATTTGCCTCAGAAACTCGGAGCCCATCCGAGCTGACAATTACCTCCAGGTCAGACGACCCCATCTCTAGAGACACTAGAAATTAAACATTACCTCGAATAGCTTATAACGGTACAGAATTACAAAGCTAAAACTTTAATAAAAATTATTTGAAAAGAATTACAAAGCTAACCCCCAGAGGATACTGGGAAATAGGGTAGCCACATATTTGCTCTTTGGGAAGGCTTTTGATAAACTGGCTTACCCGGAACATTTGTGGATACATATACTTGGTTACTAGTGCATTACGCCACACATGGTTATTTGACACGTGTATCCATTTGAATTGAAGTACAATAAGTTATTCCATACTTAGACTTTTACTAAAGGAATAACGATATCTGTGCACACAGAGTTGGACTACCAAACAACCTGTGCCTACACTTTATGTTGTGTCTTTCCCTCTATGTTTATCCCCCTACCTACACGCCCCGATTTTTCTTGTGCAAGTAAGTCTGGATGCTAGCCAAGAGCTAGCCAACACATACTGTGACTTAAAATTGGCGACAGTTTACGTTGGGAACGTCTATTTACCCTATTAAAGCATTATTTTTTAACGTCTATCGCTACGGTACACTAAACCTTTGGGGTTAGTGACTTTAAGAACTTTTAGTTCCTAACATAAATTAGGAAGATCTTTTCTGATACCAATATCCCTCTATCAGGTTTCACCTTAAGGACAGTTTTTCTCCTTTTGAGCACTGTATGTATAGTTCAGGGAGCTCTGTATGTATAGTGCAGGGAGCTCTGTATGTATAGTGCAGGGAGCTCTGTATGAGGGAGCTCTGTATGTATAGTGCAGGGAGCTCTGCATGAGGGAGCCCATATATAGTGCAGGGAGCTCTGTATGATGGAGCTCTGTATGTATAGTGCAGGGAGCTCTGCATGAGGGAGCCCATATATAGTGCAGGGAGCTCTGTATGTATAGTGCAGGGAGCTCTGTATGTATAGTGCAGGGAGCTCGGTAGCCAGGCAGTAAAGCTGGGCTAGTGTTGAAGAGGCAGAGTAATAAATGTGAATACAAGTAGGCTCCAGTTGTATTAAAATAAAATAAGAAGAGCTAAAAGAAAGTGAGTTTGGAGGATGTGAATGAGAATCCGTGAATAAGAAGATGGAGTGAATGTGAGAGAATGTATGCAAAGGAAATGTATTGTATGAAGAAGTCCATGTGTAGCGCAGGGAGCTCCCATGTACAGTGCAGGGAGCTCTGTGAGGGAGCCCATGTATAGAGCAGGGAGCTCTGTGAGGGAGCCCATGTGTGGCGAAACCAACTTCGCCACTGTGAACTGGAGAAGCCTGGTTGCTAGCCTCCTGCCCTGCGACTATGGCCCCTGGACATATTGTACTGTAAAAACTATATTTGGGCATGTAATAATTTATATTACTGCTACTGGGCCTTTAAGAGCCATCCGTGGACCTATTGGGACTTTTGGGATACTGTACTTTTAAGACTGTGGAGCGTATTACAGTAATCCTGCCTTTAATCCTTTAATGTCATGTATGTATTTATGTGTGCAGTTAACCTGGGTTATATATATGCAGCATTCATTTGATTGTTCGGTAGAATCACTCCATTCATTGTATTGAGGAAACTACCGAACAACCAGACCACCCAGGACTAAGTGCGCCTCCAATTACCGTTTGCAACAATGTTGCAAACGGGTAATTGGCAATCAGTGTAGTGTGGTCTTTGTCCTCTGGGTGGCCGCCATTCGGGAAACGAACACGTGGCGGCGGCCATCTTAAACTACCGAACAGCGGTGTTTTGCCGTCGAGCGTCTGGAACTGAAAACGGACACTCGACTAGGCAAACACCGCTGAGACCTCCAGACTTCCAGGATTTCGTGGGGAAACTACCGAACGGCCCGCCGTTCGGTAGAAAGAAACGCACGAACTAGGGGATTCCTGCGAATTCCCCTTAGGCTCCATAACCCAGGCAATTCGTCTGTTTCGTTCCCTTTTCTGTGACCGACCGCAGGGCCAAAATGCATGGAACTGTTTTCGGATACTTTACCCATGCGGTCGGTCAAAACTTTGCCTGCCCATAACTCCCGAACGCTTTATCCGAATGGGCTGATTTTAACATATGTTGTTCCTCCAGACTAGGGCTATCTGGAGATATTGGATTTGTTGATGTACCCCAAGTATTTAGGGTACATCCAAAACTTGGGTAAAACTATGTCCTTGTTAATTGTGTTAACAGATATGTTGGAGGGAGGAGATGTGTGGGTTGTACCTTAAACTGGATTGGTGTACTGTAAACCCCTCCCTTGCATGGGAGAATCTCATATAAGCCTGTGTGTGAATAAATCAGTGTTGTTGCTGTTTAACCCTGAAGCTGGAGTGTGTCTCTTTCTTGGGGAGATGGGGACTGTATGCCGACTGCCAGGAGTGTAAGCTGTTCGTATTGCTTTTCCTGTTCGGCTGCTCCCAGGGTTCGTGTGTCTGCTGTTCGAGAGTTGGTGAATTCGTGCAGTTTGGGAGTTCGGGAAGTTGGTGATTATAGTAGCTGCTGGTCTATCTAAAGGGGATTATCGCCTAAACGGATTTTTCCCCTTTTATGCTGAAACGGTCCGCAACACCATGTATAGAGCAGGGAGCTCTGTGAGGGAGCCCATGTATAGTGCAGGGAGCTCTGTGTGTATAGTGCAAGGAACTATGTGTGGGGAATTAATGTATACTTTAGAGAGCTCAGTATGAGGGAGCCCATGTATAGTGCAGTTGGCTCTGTATGTATAGTGCAGGAAGCTCAGCTCTGCATGAGCTCATGTATGGCTCTGTATGTTGAAGCCTATGCATAGTGCAGGCATGGAGCTCTGTGTGAAGGAGCCCATGTATAGTTCAGGGAGCTCTGTGTGAGGGAGCTTTGTATGTATAGTGTAGAGAGCTCTGGATTAGGGAGGCTTTATGTATATTGCAGGGAGCTCTGTATGTATAGTACAGGGAGCTCTGTATGATGGAGCTCTTTATGTATAGTTCAGGGAGCTCTATATGATGGAGCTCTGTGTGTATAGTGCAGGGAGCTCTGTATATATAGTTCAGGGAGCTCTGTAGATGGAGCTCTGTATGTATAGTGCAGTGAGCTCTGTAGATGGAGCTCTGTATGTATAGTGTAGGGAGCTCTGTATGTATAGCTCAGGGAGCTCTGTATGATGGAGCTCTGTATGTATAGCTCAGGGAGCTCTGTATGATGGAGCTCTATATGTATAGTGCAGGGAGCTCTGTAGATGGAGCTATGTATGTATAGTGTAGGGAGCTCTGTATGTATAGTGCAGGGAGCTCTGTATGATTGAGCTCTGTATATATAGTGTAGGGAGCTCTGTATGTATAGTGCAGGGAGCTCTGTATGATGGAGCTCTGTATGTATAGTGCAGGGAGCTCGGTAGCCAGGCAGTAAAGCTGGGCTAGTGTTGAAGAGGCAGAGTAATAAATGTGAATACAAGTAGGCTCCAGTTGTATTAAAATAAAATAAGAAGAGCTAAAAGAAAGTGAGTTTGGAGGATGTGAATGAGAATCCGTGAATAAGAAGATGGAGTGAATGTGAGAGAATGTATGCAAAGGAAATGTATTGTATGAAGAAGTCCATGTGTAGCGCAGGGAGCTCCCATGTACAGTGCAGGGAGCTCTGTGAGGGAGCCCATGTATAGAGCAGGGAGCTCTGTGAGGGAGCCCATGTGTGGCGAAACCAACTTCGCCACTGTGAACTGGAGAAGCCTGGTTGCTAGCCTCCTGCCCTGCGACTATGGCCCCTGGACATATTGTACTGTAAAAACTATATTTGGGCATGTAATAATTTATATTACTGCTACTGGGCCTTTAAGAGCCATCCGTGGACCTATTGGGACTTTTGGGATACTGTACTTTTAAGACTGTGGAGCGTATTACAGTAATCCTGCCTTTAATCCTTTAATGTCATGTATGTATTTATGTGTGCAGTTAACCTGGGTTATATATATGCAGCATTCATTTGATTGTTCGGTAGAATCACTCCATTCATTGTATTGAGGAAACTACCGAACAACCAGACCACCCAGGACTAAGTGTGCCTCCAATTACCGTTTGCAACAATGTTGCAAACGGGTAATTGGCAATCAGTGTAGTGTGGTCTTTGTCCTCTGGGTGGCCGCCATTCGGGAAACGAACACGTGGCGGCGGCCATCTTAAACTACCGAACAGCGGTGTTTTGCCGTCGAGCGTCTGGAACTGAAAACGGACACTCGACTAGGCAAACACCGCTGAGACCTCCAGACTTCCAGGATTTCGTGGGGAAACTACCGAACGGCCCGCCGTTCGGTAGAAAGAAACGCACGAACTAGGGGATTCCTGCGAATTCCCCTTAGGCTCCATAACCCAGGCAATTCGTCTGTTTCGTTCCCTTTTCTGTGACCGACCGCAGGGCCAAAATGCATGGAACTGTTTTCGGATACTTTACCCATGCGGTCGGTCAAAACTTTGCCTGCCCATAACTCCCGAACGCTTTATCCGAATGGGCTGATTTTAACATATGTTGTTCCTCCAGACTAGGGCTATCTGGAGATATTGGATTTGTTGATGTACCCCAAGTATTTAGGGTACATCCAAAACTTGGGTAAAACTATGTCCTTGTTAATTGTGTTAACAGATATGTTGGAGGGAGGAGATGTGTGGGTTGTACCTTAAACTGGATTGGTGTACTGTAAACCCCTCCCTTGCATGGGAGAATCTCATATAAGCCTGTGTGTGAATAAATCAGTGTTGTTGCTGTTTAACCCTGAAGCTGGAGTGTGTCTCTTTCTTGGGGAGATGGGGACTGTATGCCGACTGCCAGGAGTGTAAGCTGTTCGTATTGCTTTTCCTGTTCGGCTGCTCCCAGGGTTCGTGTGTCTGCTGTTCGAGAGTTGGTGAATTCGTGCAGTTTGGGAGTTCGGGAAGTTGGTGATTATAGTAGCTGCTGGTCTATCTAAAGGGGATTATCGCCTAAACGGATTTTTCCCCTTTTATGCTGAAACGGTCCGCAACACCATGTATAGAGCAGGGAGCTCTGTGAGGGAGCCCATGTATAGTGCAGGGAGCTCTGTGTGTATAGTGCAAGGAACTATGTGTGGGGAATTAATGTATACTTTAGAGAGCTCAGTATGAGGGAGCCCATGTATAGTGCAGTTGGCTCTGTATGTATAGTGCAGGAAGCTCAGCTCTGCATGAGCTCATGTATGGCTCTGTATGTTGAAGCCTATGCATAGTGCAGGCATGGAGCTCTGTGTGAAGGAGCCCATGTATAGTTCAGGGAGCTCTGTGTGAGGGAGCTTTGTATGTATAGTGTAGAGAGCTCTGGATTAGGGAGGCTTTATGTATATTGCAGGGAGCTCTGTATGTATAGTACAGGGAGCTCTGTATGATGGAGCTCTTTATGTATAGTTCAGGGAGCTCTATATGATGGAGCTCTGTGTGTATAGTGCAGGGAGCTCTGTATATATAGTTCAGGGAGCTCTGTAGATGGAGCTCTGTATGTATAGTGCAGTGAGCTCTGTAGATGGAGCTCTGTATGTATAGTGTAGGGAGCTCTGTATGTATAGCTCAGGGAGCTCTGTATGATGGAGCTCTGTATGTATAGCTCAGGGAGCTCTGTATGATGGAGCTCTATATGTATAGTGCAGGGAGCTCTGTAGATGGAGCTATGTATGTATAGTGTAGGGAGCTCTGTATGTATAGTGCAGGGAGCTCTGTATGATTGAGCTCTGTATATATAGTGTAGGGAGCTCTGTATGTATAGTGCAGGGAGCTCTGTATGATGGAGCTCTGTATGTATAGTGCAGGGAGCTCGGTAGCCAGGCAGTAAAGCTGGGCTAGTGTTGAAGAGGCAGAGTAATAAATGTGAATAAAAGCAGGCTCGAGTTGTGTTAAAATAAAATAAGAAGAGCTAAAAGAAAGTGAGTTTGGAGGATGTGAATGAGAATCCGTGAATAAGAAGATGGAGTGAATGTGAGAGAATGAGCTCCATTTGAGAAGCACATTGATTGCTAAAAAGAAGCTCCAATGTGAAGCTCTGTGTGAGCAGTGAGTGGAAGCAGAAGCCGGTGCTGAAGGAGCCTGGGAGAAGGATAAGAGGAGCTTTGTCGAGTTGCACTTCCGGCCTACGGCTGTAGCTCCGTGAAGCTGTCCGATCCCACGATCTCGGAAGTGCAGCAAGGAGGAGCACGGACAGGTCTTGGATGGGAGACGGCTGCGAGTAGGTTACGGTTACAATGGCTGCGAGAAGGTTACGGATAGAGCAACCCACCAAGACCAACCGGGTGTTGTAGGCTTATTTTTGCTTTTTCGTTTTCTCTCCCACCACAAGAGGGCGATCAACTCAATGCAATCTTCCATTCACTCTTTTCTGAGGGTTATTCATTTATTTATTTTTTGTCCTTAAAGGCAAACACACTCATTATTATTCTCTCAAATCAAAATGCAAAGTCAATCTCATGTTTAAAGGGCTACTACAACTCATTTACTCACTAATCGCTTTTTAAACATTTCTGACTTATGCAATACGTCTCTTTAGATCCCTCATCTTTTTCTCATGAAAAATTTATAAAAAAGTGTAAAGCTTAAAATACCTCCATTTTAGGAACATTGACATCATACTGACCCCTAAAAGGATTTTTTTTAATTAGTTGATTGTTTATTAAAAAAAAATGTAATATGGGGTCTGGCTTTTATGCACATGCCAGCCGCCACATAATTAACCCTCACACCACCAAGGATTTAATAATTTGCTCACTGACTGATAGCAACGCTAGCAGACAAACAGTTCAGACTTTTAAAAAAATCTTGTCAGGATTTAAAGGGACTCACCCAACACATAACCACTCCCACACACATACACAACCAATCACAAGCATCCCTACATGTGCCCTTGTACGCTTAGCTTTGCTAGCTCCCCAGGGCCTCATACACTGCCAACTCTCTCTCTCTCTCTCTCTCTATATATATATATATTTACACAAATATACCTACGCATTAAAACACAGAGGGACACACACATAAACACACTGCCGTATACACACACATAAATACAAACAGAGACACACAAACACTGACACGTGCCCACACCTTGACACATGCGTACACTGACAAACAGATCCACACAGACATGTACATACCTTGACACAGATACATACACAATCAGACATACACACACACGTGATCATTTTTATATTTGCAGCCACCCTCCTGTTATCATACATATAATCCAGGAGCGTGGCTTGCTTTGGAAATAACAAAATTAGCCAGAAACGTGGAAAGCGCTAAAAACATAACATGTAAAACAAACTTGTTAGTAAATATATACCAATAGAGCTGCAGTCACTCCTAAAATAGTGAAACAAAATACTAGGCCCACAAATAATGCACTGAAAATAATTCTAATCCAAATAAACAATTTATGCCAAAAAAGAAATCTGTGTAAAAAAAATCAGCAAGAGAAAATATAGTGCAGGCCAGTGGCTTAACTACTTAACTACCACGGTTGCAACTGAGACCGAGCCTCTCACTCCAGGGGGCCTGGCTGCAACCGTGGGCCGCCATTACTTGGAGTGAGAGGCCCGGTCTCAGTTGCAACCATGGTAATTAAGCCACTGGCCTGCACTATATTTTATCTTATTGATTTTTTTTACACAGATTTTGTTTTGGCATAAATTGTTTATTTGGATTAGAATTATTTTCAGTGCATTATTTTTGGGCCTAGTATTTTGCACAGACTGCGCTCCCCGCCAGTCACAACAAGTAGCGTGGTCAAGCAGTCCTCTACCAAGTCTGACAGGAAGTGCTCACTGAGAGAATGGGGACATGCAGCCAGCTCTGCCACGCTACAGCAGCGCAGGTACAGAGGGGAATGGGGTAGAGACACATGGAGGGAACTTGGGGGGGATTGACGTATGGAGGACAAAGGGAAAGTGAATTGACACATAAAGGGACGGAGGGATTGAGACATGGAGGGACGGGGGGGGGGGGGTGACACACTGAGGGACAGAGAAGATTGACACAGTGGGACTATGGGAGTATTGACACATGGAGGGACAAGACGAGGAATTGAGACACATGGAAGAAACTTGGTGATGGAGGGAGGTGAATTTACATATTTAGAGGGGTATTGACACATGGAGGGACTGGGGGATATTGACACATGGAGGTACAAGAGGGGGAATTGAGACACATGGAAGGGACAGGAGGGGATTGAGACACAATTGCGACACATGGAGGGACTAGGGGAGAATTGACACATGGAAGGTACTGGGGGGTTTTGACACACGGAAGGGACTGTGGGGAAAATTGATACATGGAAGGGGCGGAGGGAATTGAGACACATGGGACGGGGTGGGGTTGAGACACATGGAGGGACTGGGGGTAATTGAGACACATGGGGAGACTTGGGTGGGGTTCAGACACATGGAGGGACAGAGGGAATTTTGGCACATGGGAGGGACTGGGTGTGAAATTAACATCTGGAAGGGACTAGGGAGAGTGAGACACATAGAAGGGCTGGGTGGGAATAAGACCCATGGGAGGGGCCGGGTAATTAGATGTTTAGGTGGCAATGAAATCCTTCTTCAGCATCCATTGTATATGAAACACAACCAGGCCACAATGGCACAGTATTAAAAATAGCTTTTATTGACACAAGATAAAATCTGCTTACTTTGAGTAAAAGTGGGTTTGCCAAGCAAAAATCCCACAAAAGCACTTATAACGGCTATCACCCTAGAGGAAATATGCTCAATCGGACGGAAATAGAAGTTACGAAATGTAGCGTCATTAGACCAGTCTGCAGCTTTCATAATGTCCTCCAGTCTGCAGCCCACTACAGAAGCATTGGAAGCCATGGCACCCCTGACGGAGTGTGCCGAAAACGGATGTATCCACTCCGGCCATTGCCATTACGTCACGTATCTGTGTATATATAGTGCAGGGAGCTCTGTATAAAGGTGTCCATGTATAGTGCAGAGAGCTCTGAATGAGAGAGCACTGTATGTATAGTTCAGGGAGCTCTGAATGAGAGAGCACTGTATGTATTAAAGGAGTGGGTTGGCCCATGAGGTTATCAAGTGTAACCGGACAGAGAGGGGGTAACCCTCAAGGTATAGAGTACAAAAGGAGAGAAACTGTCCTTAAGGTGAAACCTGATAGAGGGATATTGGTATCAGAAAAGATCTTCCTAATTTATGTTAGGAACTAAAAGTTCTTAAAGTCACTAACCCCAAAGGTTTAGTGTACCGTAGCGATAGACGTTACCCCTATGACGAGCCCCTATACAGGGCGAACAGCGCGTCGGGTTTTTCCGACACTATTCTACACCAGCACTAGAAACGCTGTACACCTAACTGCTCCTAAGATAAACTCCAACAAATTCTATTTGTTCTGGATACCGACCAAGGCACTGGGGCACATAGGTCAGTGAGAAACAGTGCAGAACAATTGATTGACCGACCGATGGTCTCTATTCATTATTACTTTCAATTACCTAATTACCTTGCTACTTCTACCACGGCTACACTCTATTTATTGGTAAATCACCTTTACTCTTGCTTTACTATTACCTCGAAGGCATCTTTCTTTTCTTTGAAATCTCTAGGATTAGTTAAAATAGGGAATCTGACGAAAATAATTGGGCCATCCGTGGAGCTGGTAACGTTATGTGACTAACATTAGTATCTGCAATAGCAGGCACCAACTGGAGAAGCAACCTAGCAGTAACACTGCACACCCATCAGACTAAATATCTGTTCACTTGCCAGCATATACCCTATGACTTATCTTACAAAATGTCCTAAGAAGTATCAATTTTTAGGAGTTGTACTTCCAAGTATGGTATACCATTCTGCACACTAACCACTCTCGACATTTACCCCGCTATCTGCCCCATTACGGGAGAATACCCTGGAGCAAATAAGCGGCTATCTAAATATACAGATCTCTCCGAACTAAGACACAGGTATACCTCTTTCACAATCTAGCTGGATGTCATTTACGTCTCCTAACTGGTGCTCAGTCACGGGAAAACGGTAAACCACTTCCAGTATTATATGTATAGACAATCAAGTACACCAAGCGGTTTAACCCTTACCATACCTATTACTGCGGCAGCCGATTTTTCCTTATACACTGATCACCTCTTAGGAAGCATTTGCCTCAGAAACTCGGAGCCCATCCGAGCTGACAATTACCTCCAGGTCAGACGACCCCATCTCTAGAGACACTAGAAATTAAACATTACCTCGAATAGCTTATAACGGTACAGAATTACAAAGCTAAAACTTTAATAAAAATTATTTGAAAAGAATTACAAAGCTAACCCCCAGAGGATACTGGGAAATAGGGTAGCCACATATTTGCTCTTTGGGAAGGCTTTTGATAAACTGGCTTACCCGGAACATTTGTGGATACATATACTTGGTTACTAGTGCATTACGCCACACATGGTTATTTGACACGTGTATCCATTTGAATTGAAGTACAATAAGTTATTCCATACTTAGACTTTTACTAAAGGAATAACGATATCTGTGCACACAGAGTTGGACTACCAAACAACCTGTGCCTACACTTTATGTTGTGTCTTTCCCTCTATGTTTATCCCCCTACCTACACGCCCCGATTTTTCTTGTGCAAGTAAGTCTGGATGCTAGCCAAGAGCTAGCCAACACATACTGTGACTTAAAATTGGCGACAGTTTACGTTGGGAACGTCTATTTACCCTATTAAAGCATTATTTTTTAACGTCTATCGCTACGGTACACTAAACCTTTGGGGTTAGTGACTTTAAGAACTTTTAGTTCCTAACATAAATTAGGAAGATCTTTTCTGATACCAATATCCCTCTATCAGGTTTCACCTTAAGGACAGTTTTTCTCCTTTTGAGCACTGTATGTATAGTTCAGGGAGCTCTGTATGTATAGTGCAGGGAGCTCTGTATGTATAGTGCAGGGAGCTCTGCATGAGGGAGCCCATATATAGTGCAGGGAGCTCTGTATGTATAGTGCAGGGAGCTCTGTATGTATAGTGCAGGGAGCTCTGTATGTATAGTGCAGGGAGCTCGGTAGCCAGGCAGTAAAGCTGGGCTAGTGTTGAAGAGGCAGAGTAATAAATGTGAATACAAGTAGGCTCCAGTTGTATTAAAATAAAATAAGAAGAGCTAAAAGAAAGTGAGTTTGGAGGATGTGAATGAGAATCCGTGAATAAGAAGATGGAGTGAATGTGAGAGAATGTATGCAAAGGAAATGTATTGTATGAAGAAGTCCATGTGTAGCGCAGGGAGCTCCCATGTACAGTGCAGGGAGCTCTGTGAGGGAGCCCATGTATAGAGCAGGGAGCTCTGTGAGGGAGCCCATGTATAGAGCAGGGAGCTCTGTGAGGGAGCCCATGTATAGTGCAGGGAGCTCTGTATGAGGGAGCCCATATATAGTGCCGGGAGCTCTGTGTGTATAGTGCAAGGAACTATGTGTGGGGAAGTCATGTATACTTTAGAGAGCTCAGTATGAGGGAGCCCATGTATAGTGCAGTTGGCTCTGTATGTATAGTGCATGAAGCTCAGCTCTGCATGAGCTCATGTATGGCTCTGTATGTTGAAGCCTATGCATAGTGCAGGCATGGAGCTCTGTGTGAAGGAGCCCATGTATAGTTCAGGGAGCTCTGTGTGAGGGAGCTTTGTATGTATAGTGTAGGGAGCTCTGGATTAGGGAGGCTTTATGTATATTGCAGGGAGCTCTGTATGTATTGTGCAGAAGGCTATGTATGAGGGAGCCCATGTGTAGTGCAAGGAACTCTGTATTAGGGAGCCCATGTATAGTGCAGAGAGCTCTGTATGAGAGAGCTCTGTATGTATAGTTCAGTGAGCTCTGTATGTATAGTGCAGGGAGCTCTGTATGTATAGTACAGGGAGCTCTGTATGTTGGAGCTCTGTGTGTATAGTGCAGGGAGCTCTGTATGTATAGTGCAGGGAGCTCTGTATGATGGAGCTCTGTATGTATAGTGCAGGGAGCTCTGTATGTATAGTGCAGGGAGCTCTGTGTGATGGAGCTCTGTATGTATAGTGCAGGGAGCTCTGTATGATGGAGCTCTGTATATATAGTTCAGGGAGCTCTGTATGTTGGAGCTCTGTATGTATAGTACAGGGAGCTCTGTATGATGGAGCTCTGTATGTATAGTGTAGGGAGCTCTGTATGTATAGTGTAGGGAGCTCTGTATGTATAGTTCAGGGAGCTCTGTATTATGGAGCTCTGTATGTATAGTGCAGGGAGCTCGGTAGGCATAGTGCAGGGAGCTCTGTATGTATAGTGCAGGGAGCTCTGTATGATGGAGCTCTGTATGTACAGTGCAGGGAGCTCTGTATGATGGAGCTCTGTATGTATAGTGTTGGGAGCTCTGTATGATGGAGCTCTGTATATATAGTTCAGGGAGCTCTGTATGTATAGTTCAGGGAGCTCTGTATGATGGAGCTCTGTATGTATAGTTCAGGGAGCTCTATATGATGGAGCTCTGTGTGTATAGTGCAGGGAGCTCTGTATATATAGTTCAGGGAGCTCTGTAGATGGAGCTCTGTGTTTATAGTGCAGTGAGCTCTGTAGATGGAGCTCTGTATGTATAGTTCAGGGAGCTCTGTATGATGGAGCTCTGTATGTATAGTGCAGGGAGCTCTGTATGATGGAGCTCTATATGTATAGTGCAGGGAGCTCTGTAGATGGAGCTATGTATGTATAGTGTAGGGAGCTCTGTATGTATAGTGCAGGGAGCTCTGTATGATGGAGCTCTGTATATATAGTGTAGGGAGCTCTGTAGCCAGGCAGTAAAGCTGGGCTAGTGTTGAAGAGGCAAAGTAATAAATGTGAATAAAAGCAGGCTCGAGTTGTGTTAAAATAAAATAAGAAGAGCTAAAAGAAAGTGAGTTTGGAGGATGTGAATGAGAATCCGTGAATAAGAAGATGGAGTGAATGTGAGAGAATGAGCTCCATTTGAGAAGCACATTGATTGCTTGAAAGAAGCTCCAATGTGAAGCTCTGTGTGAGCAGTGAGTGGAAGCAGAAGCCAGTGCTGAGGGAGCCTGGGAGCAGGATAAGAGGAGCTTTGTCGAGCTGCACTTCCGGCCTACGGCTGTAGCTCCGTGAATCTGCCCGATCCCACGATCTCGGAAGCGTTGCAAGGAGGAGCCTGGACAGGTCTTGGATGGGAGACGGCTGCGAGAAGGTTACGGATAGAGCAACCAACCAAGACCAACCGGGTGTTGTAGGCTTATTTTTGCTTTTTCGTTTTCTCTCCCACCACAAGAGGGCGATCAACTCAATGCAATCTTCCATTCACTCTTTTCTGAGGGTTATTCATTTATTTATTTTTTGTCCTTAAAGGCAAACACACTCATTATTATTCTCTCAAATCAAAATGCAAAGTCAATCTCATGTTTAAAGGGCTACTACAACTCATTTACTCACTAATCGCTTTTTAAACATTTCTGACTTACGCAATACGTCTCTTTAGATCCCTCATCTTTTTCTTATGAAAAATTTATAAAAAAGTGTAAAGCTTAAAATACCTCCATTTTAGGAACATTGACATCATACTGACCCCTAAAAGGATTTTTTGTATTATTATTTGATTGTTTATAAAAAAAAATGTAATATGGGGTCTGGCTTTTATGCACATGCCAGCCGCCACATAATTAACCCTCACACCACCAAGGATTTAATAATTTGCTCACTGACTGATAGCAACGCTAGCAGACAAACAGTTCAGACTTTTAAAAAAATCTTGTCAGGATTTAAAGGGACTCACCCAACACATAACCACTCCCACACACATACACAACCAATCACAAGCATCCCTACATGTGCCCTTGTACGCTTAGCTTTGCTAGCTCCCCAGGGCCTCATACACTGCCAACTCTATATATATATATATATATATTTACACAAATATACCTACGCATTAAAACACAGAGGGACACACACATAAACACACTGTCGTATACACACACATAAATACAAACAGAGACACACAAACACTGACACGTGCCCACACCTTGACACATGCGTACACTGACAAACAGATCCACACAGACATGTACATACCTTGACACAGATACATACACACACCTTGGCACCTACACACACAATCAGACATACACACACACGTGATCATTTTTATATTTGCAGCCACCCTCCTGTTATCATACATATAATCCAGGAGCGTGGCTTGCTTTGGAAATAACAAAATTAGCCAGAAACGTGGAAAGCGCTAAAAACATAACATGTAAAACAAACTTGTTAGTAAATATATACCAATAGAGCTGCAGTCACTCCTAAAATAGTGAAACAAAATACTAGGCCCACAAATAATGCACTGAAAATAATTCTAATCCAAATAAACAATTTATGCCAAAAAAGAAATCTGTGTAAAAAAAATCAGCAAGAGAAAATATAGTGCAGGCCAGTGGCTTAACTACTTAACTACCACGGTTGCAACTGAGACCGAGCCTCTCACTCCAGGGGGCCTGGCTGCAACCGTGGGCCGCCATTACTTGGAGTGAGAGGCCCGGTCTCAGTTGCAACCATGGTAATTAAGCCACTGGCCTGCACTATATTTTATCTTATTGATTTTTTTTACACAGATTTTGTTTTGGCATAAATTGTTTATTTGGATTAGAATTATTTTCAGTGCATTATTTTTGGGCCTAGTATTTTGCACAGACTGCGCTCCCCGCCAGTCACAACAAGTAGCGTGGTCAAGCAGTCCTCTACCAAGTCTGACAGGAAGTGCTCACTGAGAGAATGGGGACATGCAGCCAGCTCTGCCACGCTACAGCAGCGCAGGTACAGAGGGGAATGGGGTAGAGACACATGGAGGGAACTTGGGGGGGATTGACGTATGGAGGACAAAGGGAAAGTGAATTGACACATAAAGGGACGGAGGGATTGAGACATGGAGGGACGGGGGGGGGGGGGGTGACACACTGAGGGACAGAGAAGATTGACACAGTGGGACTATGGGAGTATTGACACATGGAGGGACAAGACGAGGAATTGAGACACATGGAAGAAACTTGGTGATGGAGGGAGGTGAATTTACATATTTAGAGGGGTATTGACACATGGAGGGACTGGGGGATATTGACACATGGAGGTACAAGAGGGGGAATTGAGACACATGGAAGGGACAGGAGGGGATTGAGACACAATTGCGACACATGGAGGGACTAGGGGAGAATTGACACATGGAAGGTACTGGGGGGTTTTGACACACGGAAGGGACTGTGGGGAAAATTGATACATGGAAGGGGCGGAGGGAATTGAGACACATGGGACGGGGTGGGGTTGAGACACATGGAGGGACTGGGGGTAATTGAGACACATGGGGAGACTTGGGTGGGGTTCAGACACATGGAGGGACAGAGGGAATTTTGGCACATGGGAGGGACTGGGTGTGAAATTAACATCTGGAAGGGACTAGGGAGAGTGAGACACATAGAAGGGCTGGGTGGGAATAAGACCCATGGGAGGGGCCGGGTAATTAGATGTTTAGGTGGCAATGAAATCCTTCTTCAGCATCCATTGTATATGAAACACAACCAGGCCACAATGGCACAGTATTAAAAATAGCTTTTATTGACACAAGATAAAATCTGCTTACTTTGAGTAAAAGTGGGTTTGCCAAGCAAAAATCCCACAAAAGCACTTATAACGGCTATCACCCTAGAGGAAATATGCTCAATCGGACGGAAATAGAAGTTACGAAATGTAGCGTCATTAGACCAGTCTGCAGCTTTCATAATGTCCTCCAGTCTGCAGCCCACTACAGAAGCATTGGAAGCCATGGCACCCCTGACGGAGTGTGCCGAAAACGGATGTATCCACTCCGGCCATTGCCATTACGTCACGTATCTGTGTATATATAGTGCAGGGAGCTCTGTATAAAGGTGTCCATGTATAGTGCAGAGAGCTCTGAATGAGAGAGCACTGTATGTATAGTTCAGGGAGCTCTGAATGAGAGAGCACTGTATGTATTAAAGGAGTGGGTTGGCCCATGAGGTTATCAAGTGTAACCGGACAGAGAGGGGGTAACCCTCAAGGTATAGAGTACAAAAGGAGATAAACTGTCCTTAAGGTGAAACCTGATAGAGGGATATTGGTATCAGAAAAGATCTTCCTAATTTATGTTAGGAACTAAAAGTTCTTAAAGTCACTAACCCCAAAGGTTTAGTGTACCGTAGCGATAGACGTTACCCCTATGACGAGCCCCTATACAGGGCGAACAGCACGTCGGGTTTTTCCGACACTATTCTACACCAGCACTAGAAACGCTGTACACCTAACTGCTCCTAAGATAAACTCCAACAAATTCTATTTGTTCTGGATACCGACCAAGGCACTGGGGCACATAGGTCAGTGAGAAACAGTGCAGAACAATTGATTGACCGACCGATGGTCTCTATTCATTATTACTTTCAATTACCTAATTACCTTGCTACTTCTACCACGGCTACACTCTATTTATTGGTAAATCACCTTTACTCTTGCTTTACTATTACCTCGAAGGCATCTTTCTTTTCTTTGAAATCTCTAGGATTAGTTAAAATAGGGAATCTGACGAAAATAATTGGGCCATCCGTGGAGCTGGTAACGTTATGTGACTAACATTAGTATCTGCAATAGCAGGCACCAACTGGAGAAGCAACCTAGCAGTAACACTGCACACCCATCAGACTAAATATCTGTTCACTTGCCAGCATATACCCTATGACTTATCTTACAAAATGTCCTAAGAAGTATCAATTTTTAGGAGTTGTACTTCCAAGTATGGTATACCATTCTGCACACTAACCACTCTCGACATTTACCCCGCTATCTGCCCCATTACGGGAGAATACCCTGGAGCAAATAAGCGGCTATCTAAATATACAGATCTCTCCGAACTAAGACACAGGTATACCTCTTTCACAATCTAGCTGGATGTCATTTACGTCTCCTAACCGGTGCTCAGTCACGGGAAAACGGTAAACCACTTCCAGTATTATATGTATAGACAATCAAGTACACCAAGCGGTTTAACCCTTACCATACCTATTACTGCGGCAGCCGATTTTTCCTTATACACTGATCACCTCTTAGGAAGCATTTGCCTCAGAAACTCGGAGCCCATCCGAGCTGACAATTACCTCCAGGTCAGACGACCCCATCTCTAGAGACACTAGAAATTAAACATTACCTCGAATAGCTTATAACGGTACAGAATTACAAAGCTAAAACTTTAATAAAAATTATTTGAAAAGAATTACAAAGCTAACCCCCAGAGGATACTGGGAAATAGGGTAGCCACATATTTGCTCTTTGGGAAGGCTTTTGATAAACTGGCTTACCCGGAACATTTGTGGATACATATACTTGGTTACTAGTGCATTACGCCACACATGGTTATTTGACACGTGTATCCATTTGAATTGAAGTACAATAAGTTATTCCATACTTAGACTTTTACTAAAGGAATAACGATATCTGTGCACACAGAGTTGGACTACCAAACAACCTGTGCCTACACTTTATGTTGTGTCTTTCCCTCTATGTTTATCCCCCTACCTACACGCCCCGATTTTTCTTGTGCAAGTAAGTCTGGATGCTAGCCAAGAGCTAGCCAACACATACTGTGACTTAAAATTGGCGACAGTTTACGTTGGGAACGTCTATTTACCCTATTAAAGCATTATTTTTTAACGTCTATCGCTACGGTACACTAAACCTTTGGGGTTAGTGACTTTAAGAACTTTTAGTTCCTAACATAAATTAGGAAGATCTTTTCTGATACCAATATCCCTCTATCAGGTTTCACCTTAAGGACAGTTTTTCTCCTTTTGAGCACTGTATGTATAGTTCAGGGAGCTCTGTATGTATAGTGCAGGGAGCTCTGTATGTATAGTGCAGGGAGCTCTGTATGAGGGAGCTCTGTATGTATAGTGCAGGGAGCTCTGCATGAGGGAGCCCATATATAGTGCAGGGAGCTCTGTATGATGGAGCTCTGTATGTATAGTGCAGGGAGCTCTGCATGAGGGAGCCCATATATAGTGCAGGGAGCTCTGTATGTATAGTGCAGGGAGCTCTGTATGTATAGTGCAGGGAGCTCGGTAGCCAAGCAGTAAAGCTGGGCTAGTGTTGAAGAGGCAGAGTAATAAATGTGAATACAAGTAGGCTCCAGTTGTATTAAAATAAAATAAGAAGAGCTAAAAGAAAGTGAGTTTGGAGGATGTGAATGAGAATCCGTGAATAAGAAGATGGAGTGAATGTGAGAGAATGTATGCAAAGGAAATGTATTGTATGAAGAAATCCATGTGTAGCGCAGGGAGCTCCCATGTACAGTGCAGGGAGCTCTGTGAGAGAGCCCATGTATAGAGCAGGGAGCTCTGTGAGGGAGCCCATGTATAGAGCAGGGAGCTCTGTGAGGGAGCCCATGTATAGTGCAGGGAGCTCTGTATGAGGGAGCCCATATATAGTGCCGGGAGCTCTGTGTGTATAGTGCAAGGAACTATGTGTGGGGAAGTCATGTATACTTTAGAGAGCTCAGTATGAGGGAGCCCATGTATAGTGCAGTTGGCTCTGTATGTATAGTGCATGAAGCTCAGCTCTGCATGAGCTCATGTATGGCTCTGTATGTTGAAGCCTATGCATAGTGCAGGCATGGAGCTCTGTGTGAAGGAGCCCATGTATAGTTCAGGGAGCTCTGTGTGAGGGAGCTTTGTATGTATAGTGTAGGGAGCTCTGGATTAGGGAGGCTTTATGTATATTGCAGGGAGCTCTGTATGTATTGTGCAGAAGGCTATGTATGAGGGAGCCCATGTGTAGTGCAAGGAACTCTGTATTAGGGAGCCCATGTATAGTGCAGAGAGCTCTGTATGAGAGAGCTCTGTATGTATAGTTCAGTGAGCTCTGTATGTATAGTGCAGGGAGCTCTGTATGTATAGTACAGGGAGCTCTGTATGTTGGAGCTCTGTGTGTATAGTGCAGGGAGCTCTGTATGTATAGTGCAGGGAGCTCTGTATGATGGAGCTCTGTATGTATAGTGCAGGGAGCTCTGTATGTATAGTGCAGGGAGCTCTGTGTGATGGAGCTCTGTATGTATAGTGCAGGGAGCTCTGTATGATGGAGCTCTGTATATATAGTTCAGGGAGCTCTGTATGTTGGAGCTCTGTATGTATAGTACAGGGAGCTCTGTATGATGGAGCTCTGTATGTATAGTGTAGGGAGCTCTGTATGTATAGTGTAGGGAGCTCTGTATGTATAGTTCAGGGAGCTCTGTATTATGGAGCTCTGTATGTATAGTGCAGGGAGCTCGGTAGGCATAGTGCAGGGAGCTCTGTATGTATAGTGCAGGGAGCTCTGTATGATGGAGCTCTGTATGTACAGTGCAGGGAGCTCTGTATGATGGAGCTCTGTATGTATAGTGTTGGGAGCTCTGTATGATGGAGCTCTGTATATATAGTTCAGGGAGCTCTGTATGTATAGTTCAGGGAGCTCTGTATGATGGAGCTCTGTATGTATAGTTCAGGGAGCTCTATATGATGGAGCTCTGTGTGTATAGTGCAGGGAGCTCTGTATATATAGTTCAGGGAGCTCTGTAGATGGAGCTCTGTGTTTATAGTGCAGTGAGCTCTGTAGATGGAGCTCTGTATGTATAGTTCAGGGAGCTCTGTATGATGGAGCTCTGTATGTATAGTGCAGGGAGCTCTGTATGATGGAGCTCTATATGTATAGTGCAGGGAGCTCTGTAGATGGAGCTATGTATGTATAGTGTAGGGAGCTCTGTATGTATAGTGCAGGGAGCTCTGTATGATGGAGCTCTGTATATATAGTGTAGGGAGCTCTGTAGCCAGGCAGTAAAGCTGGGCTAGTGTTGAAGAGGCAAAGTAATAAATGTGAATAAAAGCAGGCTCGAGTTGTGTTAAAATAAAATAAGAAGAGCTAAAAGAAAGTGAGTTTGGAGGATGTGAATGAGAATCCGTGAATAAGAAGATGGAGTGAATGTGAGAGAATGAGCTCCATTTGAGAAGCACATTGATTGCTTGAAAGAAGCTCCAATGTGAAGCTCTGTGTGAGCAGTGAGTGGAAGCAGAAGCCAGTGCTGAGGGAGCCTGGGAGCAGGATAAGAGGAGCTTTGTCGAGCTGCACTTCCGGCCTACGGCTGTAGCTCCGTGAATCTGCCCGATCCCACGATCTCGGAAGCGTTGCAAGGAGGAGCCTGGACAGGTCTTGGATGGGAGACGGCTGCGAGAAGGTTACGGATAGAGCAACCAACCAAGACCAACCGGGTGTTGTAGGCTTATTTTTGCTTTTTCGTTTTCTCTCCCACCACAAGAGGGCGATCAACTCAATGCAATCTTCCATTCACTCTTTTCTGAGGGTTATTCATTTATTTATTTTTTGTCCTTAAAGGCAAACACACTCATTATTATTCTCTCAAATCAAAATGCAAAGTCAATCTCATGTTTAAAGGGCTACTACAACTCATTTACTCACTAATCGCTTTTTAAACATTTCTGACTTACGCAATACGTCTCTTTAGATCCCTAATCTTTTTCTTATGAAAAATTTATAAAAAAGTGTAAAGCTTAAAATACCTCCATTTTAGGAACATTGACATCATACTGACCCCTAAAAGGATTTTTTGTATTATTATTTGATTGTTTATAAAAAAAAATGTAATATGGGGTCTGGCTTTTATGCACATGCCAGCCGCCACATAATTAACCCTCACACCACCAAGGATTTAATAATTTGCTCACTGACTGATAGCAACGCTAGCAGACAAACAGTTCAGACTTTTAAAAAAATCTTGTCAGGATTTAAAGGGACTCACCCAACACATAACCACTCCCACACACATACACAACCAATCACAAGCATCCCTACATGTGCCCTTGTACGCTTAGCTTTGCTAGCTCCCCAGGGCCTCATACACTGCCAACTCTATATATATATATATATATATTTACACAAATATACCTACGCATTAAAACACAGAGGGACACACACATAAACACACTGTCGTATACACACACATAAATACAAACAGAGACACACAAACACTGACACGTGCCCACACCTTGACACATGCGTACACTGACAAACAGATCCACACAGACATGTACATACCTTGACACAGATACATACACACACCTTGGCACCTACACACACAATCAGACATACACACACACGTGATCATTTTTATATTTGCAGCCACCCTCCTGTTATCATACATATAATCCAGGAGCGTGGCTTGCTTTGGAAATAACAAAATTAGCCAGAAACGTGGAAAGCGCTAAAAACATAACATGTAAAACAAACTTGTTAGTAAATATATACCAATAGAGCTGCAGTCACTCCTAAAATAGTGAAACAAAATACTAGGCCCACAAATAATGCACTGAAAATAATTCTAATCCAAATAAACAATTTATGCCAAAAAAGAAATCTGTGTAAAAAAATCAGCAAGAGAAAATATAGTGCAGGCCAGTGGCTTAACTACTTAACTACCACGGTTGCAACTGAGACCGAGCCTCTCACTCCAGGGGGCCTGGCTGCAACCGTGGGCCGCCATTACTTGGAGTGAGAGGCCCGGTCTCAGTTGCAACCATGGTAATTAAGCCACTGGCCTGCACTATATTTTATCTTATTGATTTTTTTTACACAGATTTTGTTTTGGCATAAATTGTTTATTTGGATTAGAATTATTTTCAGTGCATTATTTTTGGGCCTAGTATTTTGCACAGACTGCGCTCCCCGCCAGTCACAACAAGTAGCGTGGTCAAGCAGTCCTCTACCAAGTCTGACAGGAAGTGCTCACTGAGAGAATGGGGACATGCAGCCAGCTCTGCCACGCTACAGCAGCGCAGGTACAGAGGGGAATGGGGTAGAGACACATGGAGGGAACTTGGGGGGGATTGACGTATGGAGGACAAAGGGAAAGTGAATTGACACATAAAGGGACGGAGGGATTGAGACATGGAGGGACGGGGGGGGGGGGGGGTGACACACTGAGGGACAGAGAAGATTGACACAGTGGGACTATGGGAGTATTGACACATGGAGGGACAAGACGAGGAATTGAGACACATGGAAGAAACTTGGTGATGGAGGGAGGTGAATTTACATATTTAGAGGGGTATTGACACATGGAGGGACTGGGGGATATTGACACATGGAGGTACAAGAGGGGGAATTGAGACACATGGAAGGGACAGGAGGGGATTGAGACACAATTGCGACACATGGAGGGACTAGGGGAGAATTGACACATGGAAGGTACTGGGGGGTTTTGACACACGGAAGGGACTGTGGGGAAAATTGATACATGGAAGGGGCGGAGGGAATTGAGACACATGGGACGGGGTGGGGTTGAGACACATGGAGGGACTGGGGGTAATTGAGACACATGGGGAGACTTGGGTGGGGTTCAGACACATGGAGGGACAGAGGGAATTTTGGCACATGGGAGGGACTGGGTGTGAAATTAACATCTGGAAGGGACTAGGGAGAGTGAGACACATAGAAGGGCTGGGTGGGAATAAGACCCATGGGAGGGGCCGGGTAATTAGATGTTTAGGTGGCAATGAAATCCTTCTTCAGCATCCATTGTATATGAAACACAACCAGGCCACAATGGCACAGTATTAAAAATAGCTTTTATTGACACAAGATAAAATCTGCTTACTTTGAGTAAAAGTGGGTTTGCCAAGCAAAAATCCCACAAAAGCACTTATAACGGCTATCACCCTAGAGGAAATATGCTCAATCGGACGGAAATAGAAGTTACGAAATGTAGCGTCATTAGACCAGTCTGCAGCTTTCATAATGTCCTCCAGTCTGCAGCCCACTACAGAAGCATTGGAAGCCATGGCACCCCTGACGGAGTGTGCCGAAAACGGATGTATCCACTCCGGCCATTGCCATTACGTCACGTATCTGTGTATATATAGTGCAGGGAGCTCTGTATAAAGGTGTCCATGTATAGTGCAGAGAGCTCTGAATGAGAGAGCACTGTATGTATAGTTCAGGGAGCTCTGAATGAGAGAGCACTGTATGTATTAAAGGAGTGGGTTGGCCCATGAGGTTATCAAGTGTAACCGGACAGAGAGGGGGTAACCCTCAAGGTATAGAGTACAAAAGGAGATAAACTGTCCTTAAGGTGAAACCTGATAGAGGGATATTGGTATCAGAAAAGATCTTCCTAATTTATGTTAGGAACTAAAAGTTCTTAAAGTCACTAACCCCAAAGGTTTAGTGTACCGTAGCGATAGACGTTACCCCTATGACGAGCCCCTATACAGGGCGAACAGCGCGTCGGGTTTTTCCGACACTATTCTACACCAGCACTAGAAACGCTGTACACCTAACTGCTCCTAAGATAAACTCCAACAAATTCTATTTGTTCTGGATACCGACCAAGGCACTGGGGCACATAGGTCAGTGAGAAACAGTGCAGAACAATTGATTGACCGACCGATGGTCTCTATTCATTATTACTTTCAATTACCTAATTACCTTGCTACTTCTACCACGGCTACACTCTATTTATTGGTAAATCACCTTTACTCTTGCTTTACTATTACCTCGAAGGCATCTTTCTTTTCTTTGAAATCTCTAGGATTAGTTAAAATAGGGAATCTGACGAAAATAATTGGGCCATCCGTGGAGCTGGTAACGTTATGTGACTAACATTAGTATCTGCAATAGCAGGCACCAACTGGAGAAGCAACCTAGCAGTAACACTGCACACCCATCAGACTAAATATCTGTTCACTTGCCAGCATATACCCTATGACTTATCTTACAAAATGTCCTAAGAAGTATCAATTTTTAGGAGTTGTACTTCCAAGTATGGTATACCATTCTGCACACTAACCACTCTCGACATTTACCCCGCTATCTGCCCCATTACGGGAGAATACCCTGGAGCAAATAAGCGGCTATCTAAATATACAGATCTCTCCGAACTAAGACACAGGTATACCTCTTTCACAATCTAGCTGGATGTCATTTACGTCTCCTAACCGGTGCTCAGTCACGGGAAAACGGTAAACCACTTCCAGTATTATATGTATAGACAATCAAGTACACCAAGCGGTTTAACCCTTACCATACCTATTACTGCGGCAGCCGATTTTTCCTTATACACTGATCACCTCTTAGGAAGCATTTGCCTCAGAAACTCGGAGCCCATCCGAGCTGACAATTACCTCCAGGTCAGACGACCCCATCTCTAGAGACACTAGAAATTAAACATTACCTCGAATAGCTTATAACGGTACAGAATTACAAAGCTAAAACTTTAATAAAAATTATTTGAAAAGAATTACAAAGCTAACCCCCAGAGGATACTGGGAAATAGGGTAGCCACATATTTGCTCTTTGGGAAGGCTTTTGATAAACTGGCTTACCCGGAACATTTGTGGATACATATACTTGGTTACTAGTGCATTACGCCACACATGGTTATTTGACACGTGTATCCATTTGAATTGAAGTACAATAAGTTATTCCATACTTAGACTTTTACTAAAGGAATAACGATATCTGTGCACACAGAGTTGGACTACCAAACAACCTGTGCCTACACTTTATGTTGTGTCTTTCCCTCTATGTTTATCCCCCTACCTACACGCCCCGATTTTTCTTGTGCAAGTAAGTCTGGATGCTAGCCAAGAGCTAGCCAACACATACTGTGACTTAAAATTGGCGACAGTTTACGTTGGGAACGTCTATTTACCCTATTAAAGCATTATTTTTTAACGTCTATCGCTACGGTACACTAAACCTTTGGGGTTAGTGACTTTAAGAACTTTTAGTTCCTAACATAAATTAGGAAGATCTTTTCTGATACCAATATCCCTCTATCAGGTTTCACCTTAAGGACAGTTTTTCTCCTTTTGAGCACTGTATGTATAGTTCAGGGAGCTCTGTATGTATAGTGCAGGGAGCTCTGTATGTATAGTGCAGGGAGCTCTGTATGAGGGAGCTCTGTATGTATAGTGCAGGGAGCTCTGCATGAGGGAGCCCATATATAGTGCAGGGAGCTCTGTATGATGGAGCTCTGTATGTATAGTGCAGGGAGCTCTGCATGAGGGAGCCCATATATAGTGCAGGGAGCTCTGTATGTATAGTGCAGGGAGCTCTGTATGTATAGTGCAGGGAGCTCGGTAGCCAAGCAGTAAAGCTGGGCTAGTGTTGAAGAGGCAGAGTAATAAATGTGAATACAAGTAGGCTCCAGTTGTATTAAAATAAAATAAGAAGAGCTAAAAGAAAGTGAGTTTGGAGGATGTGAATGAGAATCCGTGAATAAGAAGATGGAGTGAATGTGAGAGAATGTATGCAAAGGAAATGTATTGTATGAAGAAATCCATGTGTAGCGCAGGGAGCTCCCATGTACAGTGCAGGGAGCTCTGTGAGAGAGCCCATGTATAGAGCAGGGAGCTCTGTGAGGGAGCCCATGTATAGAGCAGGGAGCTCTGTGAGGGAGCCCATGTATAGTGCAGGGAGCTCTGTATGAGGGAGCCCATATATAGTGCCGGGAGCTCTGTGTGTATAGTGCAAGGAACTATGTGTGGGGAAGTCATGTATACTTTAGAGAGCTCAGTATGAGGGAGCCCATGTATAGTGCAGTTGGCTCTGTATGTATAGTGCATGAAGCTCAGCTCTGCATGAGCTCATGTATGGCTCTGTATGTTGAAGCCTATGCATAGTGCAGGCATGGAGCTCTGTGTGAAGGAGCCCATGTATAGTTCAGGGAGCTCTGTGTGAGGGAGCTTTGTATGTATAGTGTAGGGAGCTCTGGATTAGGGAGGCTTTATGTATATTGCAGGGAGCTCTGTATGTATTGTGCAGAAGGCTATGTATGAGGGAGCCCATGTGTAGTGCAAGGAACTCTGTATTAGGGAGCCCATGTATAGTGCAGAGAGCTCTGTATGAGAGAGCTCTGTATGTATAGTTCAGTGAGCTCTGTATGTATAGTGCAGGGAGCTCTGTATGTATAGTACAGGGAGCTCTGTATGTTGGAGCTCTGTGTGTATAGTGCAGGGAGCTCTGTATGTATAGTGCAGGGAGCTCTGTATGATGGAGCTCTGTATGTATAGTGCAGGGAGCTCTGTATGTATAGTGCAGGGAGCTCTGTGTGATGGAGCTCTGTATGTATAGTGCAGGGAGCTCTGTATGATGGAGCTCTGTATATATAGTTCAGGGAGCTCTGTATGTTGGAGCTCTGTATGTATAGTACAGGGAGCTCTGTATGATGGAGCTCTGTATGTATAGTGTAGGGAGCTCTGTATGTATAGTTCAGGGAGCTCTGTATTATGGAGCTCTGTATGTATAGTGCAGGGAGCTCGGTAGGCATAGTGCAGGGAGCTCTGTATGATGGAGCTCTGTATGTATAGTGCAGGGAGCTCTGTATGATGGAGCTCTGTATGTACAGTGCAGGGAGTGATACCGGAGAAACTGACGGAAGCCAAGCACAGAGAGATGGACACAGGTTTCTTCAGGAAGGAAGAGATTCTTTATTGGATCACCGATCGGGACTCAGAGGGACTAGCGTCACCAAAATACAGCAAAGTCTGAGTACTGAATACATAGAGTACATTCCTTATATAGCACTGTAGCTCCTCCCACAATTAACTACACCCACACATACCCTTAACCTATTTAATGAATAGAGTCTAAACTCATCCATCCGGTCTAACCACGTGGCTCATCTGATACAAAGGAGAGGGACGCGTAATTCCAGTTCTTACATTCCTGCACCTGGTCAGTACAGTGATGACAGTATCTTAGCTACGTGTAATTAACCAACTGATACTACAAACACATATACATACATATGCCTTGTGGCAATCTTAGCCTGCTAAACTTGTATTTTACTGGAATTACATCACATTCCCCCCTTTGATGCCTCTGATATTTCACAATTACTTGAGGCATCACTTAACCTTGGTTTGCATATACCTCAGGTTACCTTGAACCAGACCAGACTTATCTTATGATGTGAATCTTCAACATTCATCTTCTTGCATTGGTTCTCCCTGATCTAGAGCCTTATACTTATATATCACCATTATCTGTGCAGCAGCCTTCCTCTCTGCTATACTTCCTATCAGGCTTTGCACAGACCTAACTACTAAGGGTATAAGACACGGTAGGAGTAGACACAACAGTAAAATCAGTAGGACTCCACCTACCACTGCCTTAAGCCCTCCAAACCACTCATACCAGCTACCAAACCAACTACTTGGATTGTACCCTTTCCATACCTGAGTAGGCACATGCGCTAGTTTAACCATATGGCTAGTAAGCTCAGCTATTGCTTGCCCTTCGTCATCTATTTGAAGACAGCAATTACTTAGGTTAAACTTCCCACATACACCTCCCTCTACTGCCAAAAGGTAATCCAAGGCTAATCTATTTTGGTAGACTGCTGTCCTCATCCTGGTGTTATGCTTCGCTAGAAGATTGAGCGCTTGTGATGTCTCATTTGTGATAATCTCAACCACCGCCTGTAATCTTATAATACGGTTGAGCATATAAATAGGGGTTCTATAACCAAAGGTACCATCTTCTGCCCACGTGGCTGGCCCATAATAATCTATGATACGCTGGGGAGGCCATTCGTTATCTTCCCAGGCGCCTATCTCTATGGGTCCCCTTTTCTTCCTATGATTCACATCATACACTTTAACACCTAAAGTCTCACCTGTTTCAATCGGTAACAAGAAGAAGGATGGTTTGAGCATACCCAACACACATGCCCCTTCCCAGTCCTGTGGCAGCTCCGAATAGGCTTTCTTACCACAGATCCAGTACAAATTTGCTGGGGCTCTCCAAGTAGATGTGATGGATAGATCAAACCACACATCCTTTAAATTGGCATATCTAGCAAACGGGTTAGATGGTTCTGAGACATTTGAAGCCGACCACCAAGTTGTATTCTTTGTATCATCATCATAAGCTTTTTGCCCTAGACAAGTTAATTCTCCTACAGAAGTATTATACATTATTCCTTTCCTTGCTATGCAAACATAACCTATGATGGAGGTCTTTAATCTCCACTCAGATTTACCTCTAACACTCATATGATAATCGGCTTGTGTAGATATTAATTGGTCAACTGCCTCAGAACCGGACATTACCTCCTTTGCTTCCCAAGGCCATTGGTCTCCCATGTTAGTACCTCCACACACATAGCAGTTGGTAACATTAAGACTACCGGCAATACTTTCAGCTAAATCGATGAACAGGTTTTTAGCATTATGGGGGATCTTATTATCTATACTCATCTCTTCGTAAAAGGAATGGTATACTTGATGAGTCTGGGAGGATACCGTATCAGTCTCTATTCCTATAAACAATAATGTCCCAGGATCTAAACCCGTCCCGTATATCTGAAACCCAAATAAATTTCCATACTTATCTAGGAACTTGTCGGGGTTATTAATAAGTATATGGACTGGGTTGCATTCCATAGACTTACAATAAGGGCTAGTCGGCAACTTAGTCACTATCATGTCTTTGTCTACTGTCTGTCCCCAAGTTGCCCACCCCACACAAGACCAATATGGGCAAAAGTTATAATCTCTATTTGGGCATCTAGGACTTACATATTTATTTTTTGCTACTGGGACAAATATATTTATCGTTAGACCCATACGTCCTCTCCCATCTAAGATCCCCACATACATTCCACGGCTTTCTACCACTCGATATCGCTTTACACGCATCAAATAGCAGAACACCCGAAGAATGTACGGATTCTAACACCGTTTTATTAATTAGGGTCCCCTGAGGATCTCCATTCCTGAGAGTCAACCAAATTGTACGAGGCTGATACTCCGGACTGAAGCACTTAGGTTCTCCTACTCCTAAATGGCACACACTATAATCTATATTTAAGTATCTACATCTCGATACATCTCCTTTACATTCGTATTGTGAATGCCAAATTAGGGTTTGGGATATATGGTTACCTGTTCTCGTAGTCTTAATGCATACCTCACAGCTAGGAATGTCGGTACCTCTACCTTCCTGAATATAAAAACACATATAAATAAACACTATCAAAAGCACATCTTTCGCCGTCATCCTCAGTCTTCGTCCGTGCGATGGCGCCTCAGCTTCCAGGATGTGAGGGGCTGCAGGGAATGGAGTTCTGCTCATCTTCACAGGTGTCCCTTCGAGACTTTCCTGGCTTATACACTATGTGATGGTAAGCGGACAGGCTTTATTATGGCCTTCTCACTCACACCTGTAACAATAAAATTTGTAATCCACAATAATTCCTCGTTACTCCGACTGAGTAGTGCGTTTTAACCGGATCTTGCAGGGATTCTCTGGATCTGCTGTAACTTGCCAAGAATCGACTGCTGCTGGTTTAACCCTGGAGTGATGTATCCACGGAGTTACTTCGGCTACTTTTATCGCTGTAGGGGTAGACAAAAGAACAACATAAGGACCTCTCCACTTGGGCCCTAACGGTACATTATTCCACTCTTTAATCCACACTTGGTCTCCTGGATGATAACTATGAACAGGGGGATAAATATTCACAGGTAATCTATCTTGTACCCATTTCTGTACCTCCTCCATAGTCTTACCCAACTCTACAACCTGCTGCCGGGTAATTCCTTCTCCCAACTGACTCAAGTCCCCCCTTAAGTTACCAAGTACGGGAGGTGGTCGCCCATACATGATTTCAAAAGGAGAGAGGCCCATCCTTCTGGTAGGGGTACTGCGGATTCGCAATAAAGCTATGGGTAAGAGAACGTTCCACTTAAGTTGGGTTTCCTGACACATTTTAGCCAACTGGTTCTTTATAGTTCTATTCATTCTCTCTACCTTACCAGAACTCTGGGGTCTATATGCAGTATGAAGCCTCCACTTTATACCAAGCATATGAGTCAGTTGTTGTAGGCACTGATGAACAAAAGCTGGACCATTGTCCGATCCTATAGAACAGGGTAGTCCATATCGGGGTATTATTTCTCGTAGCAGGAATCTCACAACTTCTCCTGCTTTCTCTGTACGAGTAGGACATGCTTCTACCCAGCCTGAATAGGTGCACACAATTACCAGCAGGTAACGATGTCCACCCGATTTAGGCATCACTGTAAAGTCTATTTGTAGATCGGACATGGGGAGTCCCCCCATAAACTGAACTCCTGGTGGCTTTACTGGTCCTTGTCTTGCATTATTCTTAGCACACGTTACACATCTGCGTACAATGGCCTGAGTCAAGTTGGACAATCTTGGTATGTAGAAATGTTTTCTAAGAGATTCTTCAGTACTGTCTCTCCCAGAATGTGTCCCGTTGTGATAATTTTGGACAATTTCTACCGCTAGCGATGCTGGTATAACTATTCTTCCATCTTCTAGCTGATACCACTTGTTCTCCAGATACTTTCCCGGTTCAGTCTTTAACCACTCCTCTTCTTGAGCTGTATAAACTGGAGTCCATTGGGACAGTGGAGTTGGTATAAGAGCAGCTATATGCCCTACATACTCCTGTCTTCCTGATTCAGCAGCACGCTTAGCTGCACTATCTGCCATCCGATTTCCCTTGGTTACATCACCATCTCCTCTCAGATGCGCTCGACAATGTATGATACCGACTTCTTTCGGCTCCCACACTGCTTCCAATAGTTGTAGGATTTCAGCTGCGTACTTGATTTCTTTGCCTTCTGAATTCAGTAGTCCTCTTTCTTTATACAAAGCTCCGTGGGCATGAGTGGTTAAAAACGCATACTTAGAGTCCGTATAGATATTTACTCTTAAACCTTCAGCCAATTGTAACGCTCGTGTTAGTGCTATTAATTCTGCCTTTTGTGCTGATGTTCCTTTCGCCAGTGGCCGAGCTTCTATCACCTTGTCTATTGTTGTCACTGCATATCCTGCATAGCGGATCCCTTCTTTCACATAACTACTGCCGTCGGTGTAATATTGAACATCGGGGTTCTGGATGGGAAAATCACGAAGATCTGGTCTACTTGAAAATACTTCATCCATTACTTCCAAACAATCATGTTGACTTTCAGTAGGTTGCGGCAAAAGGGTAGCTGGATTTAAGGTGTTTACAGTCTCTAAATGCACTCTTGGGTTTTCACACAACATTGCTTGATACTTGGTCATACGGCTGTTACTAAACCAATGATTTCCTTTGTAATCCAACAACGTCTGTACTGCATGTGGGACTCGTACATAAAGTTCTTGACCCAGAGTGAGTTTATCGGCTTCAGCTACTAGCAGGGCGGCTGCAGCTACGGCTCTTAGACAAGGTGGAAGTCCGCTGGCCACTGCATCCAGTTGCTTAGACATGTAGGCAACAGGTCTTTGCCATGATCCCAAGTACTGTGTCAATACTCCCACAGCCATTCTTCTTTGCTCGTGTACATATAAGTAGAATGGTCGTGTGTGATCAGGTAGACCTAATGCTGGGGCACTCATCAAAGCCTTCTTCACATCTTCAAATGCCGTTTGCTGTTCTTGGGTCCATAAGAAGGGGTCGTGCTCTGTACCTTTGATGGCTGCGTACAGAGGTTTTGCTAGTATCGCATAACTGGGAATCCATATCCTACAGAAGCCTGCTGCCCCCAAGAATTCTCGCACTTGTCTTCTATTCTTGGGTATTGGTATTTGGCAGACAGCTTCTTTTCTCTCTGGCCCCATAATTCTTTGACCTTCAGAGATATGGAATCCCAGATACTTGACAGTTGGCAAACACAACTGAGCCTTCTTCCTGGACACCTTGTATCCTGCCTTCCAGAGAATATGTAGTAGATCGTGCGTTGCTTGCTGACATTTTTCTTTTGTAACTGCTGCTATCAACAAGTCATCTACATATTGTAACAATACACATTCTCCTGGGATAGACTCGAAATCCAGTAGATCTTGACTTAGAGCTGAACCAAATAGGGTAGGTGAATTTTTAAACCCTTGGGGCAGTCTTGTCCAAGTCATTTGGCGTTTTGAGCCCGTTACAGCGTTCTCCCATTGGAAAGCGAAAATACATTGGCTTTCTGCGGCAATTCGGAGGCAAAAGAAGGCATCTTTGAGATCTAAGACTGTGAAGTAAGTAGCCCCGCCCGGAATTAAAGCAAGCAGGTTATATGGATTGGGTACAACTGGATGTATGCTAACAACCGCATCATTGACTGCTCTTAAGTCCTGTACAGGTCGATACTCATCTGTACCGGGCTTTTGAACAGGCAGCAATGGGGTGTTCCAGGGGGAAGTACAGAATTTTAGGATACCATACCGTATGAACTTATCCAGATAGGATTGGATGTTCTTCTTAGCCTTCTGCGGAATGTGATATTGTCTTAGGCTCACTGGATAAACCCCATGTTTCAGTTCAATTTTTATTGGTGGAATATTGCGGGCCAGTCCTGGTGGGTTGTTCTCTGCCCAAACTCCTGGTATGTTAAACAATGTCTCATCACTCCTAGGGTTTTGGCTAGTCAACACTGTATAAAGTCGCCACTCTTCTTCCTTTGGTACGGATAAAGTCATAATACCTGAAGGTCCATTAAACTTTAAGGATGTTGTTCCATTTGGTAGGAACGTAATCTGCGCTTGTAATTTTGATAGCATATCACGTCCCAGCAATTGGACTGGACATTCAGGCATATAAAGGAATTGGTGTTTTACTACGTGGCCTCCCAATGTACAGAGTCGACTTTTAAGAACCGGTTTTTCAGCACTTCTTCCAGTTGCTCCTATCACAGTAATAGTCCTTCCAGATGGAGGAGCAACTAGATTAGTCACCACTGAATGTTCAGCACCAGTGTCGATCATGAACGCACTCCTTTTCCCCCCTATTGATACATCGACCATAGGCTCCGCTCGACCAAGGGGGATGGAGCCCGGTCGGTATCAATAGTCCTCCATGACAGTGTCAGCCAATCCTACAAAGTCCCTACCTTCTCTATCGCGGGACCTTTGCGCTGCTGGAATATACCTGTCTTCCCTAACACTTCCTCTGTTCCCATTACTCCCTCTATAACCATTACTCCCTCCGGGGCCTCCTCTACCTCTCGCTCTACCTCTAAAGTTTCCGTAGCCTGCCCTGGGTTGGTCTCTCTCGTACTGCTCTCTTTGCGGACATTCGTTCCTCCAATGCCCTTCTTCCTTGCAATACGCGCATTGATCCCTACTCAAAGGCTCCCTACTCCATCTATTATTGCCTCTATCTGGGCCCCGTTTATCTACGCCTGCGATCGCTACCGCTAGCATATCAGCCTTTTTACGCATCTTGCGCTCTTCCTCTTTCTTACTTTCTGTATCCCTGTTCATATAGACCTTATTTGCTACCTCCATTAGTTGGGTGATGGACATACCTGCAAACCCTTCTAACTTTTGTAGCTTGCGCTTAATATCTCCGTATGCTTGGCTGACAAAGGCGGAGTTAACCATTCGGGAATTGTCTGCGTCTTCCGGATTAAAGGGGGTATACAAGCGGTATGCCTCCAATAATCGGTCATAAAAGACACTGGGCGCTTCATCGCTTTTCTGGATCACCTCAACTGTCTTCGACATGTTAATGGCTTTCTTTCCTCCGGCTTTCATGCCAGCAATTATAGCGTCTCTATAGGCTCTGAGTTGAACCATATCAGCACCATTTACGTTCCAATCGGGATCGGTGTTGGGATAGTGTGTCGCGGCCCATGCTGCTGGATTGGCTTGGTTCAAAGCACGGGCTCTATCCTCTAATGCTTTAATGGCTGCTTGATTTATTCTTGTCCTTTCCTCATTGTTAAATAAAGTCATTAGTAACTGCTGGCAATCAGCCCATGTCGGATTATGCGTCTGTACTATTGAGGTGAACAGATCAGTCATAGCTTGTGGTTTCTCAGTATACGAGGAATTATGGGTCTTCCAGTTTAAAAGATCGGTTGTGGTAAATGGGACATATACGAAGACTGGGTCAGCGTGTGCCATTTGACCTGCGGCATCGATATAAGCTGACCCGGGATTCAGACGAAGAGGCATCTGATAGTGCTTTAATTGTTGGGCACCAGTCAACTGTCGGGTTTGGATGGGGCTACGTAGAGAGGCGTCAGTCATGGGTTCCGGTCGGGGAGAGATAGGGTATGGGGATGTGGGAGGTCGGTTTTGGGAAAAGGTCGTAAATAAAACACTTCGAGCCGAGCTAGATGAAGCTTGACCGGAAGTCTGAAGTGGCGCCAAATCAGGATATTCGTTTCTAATGGGGGTGGATTCTGGTTCCGGAAGGGGAGATTTAGTACGAGGGGGGGTGGATCCTGTACTGGAGGAGGAAGCGGAAGTGGATGAGGGTAATGAGGGGAGGGGTGCAGGACTTCCTGCGTTTGCGTCACTTCTTCTTAACGGAAAGTAAGGGGGCGGCAAAGGGATCTCGGACTCAGGGGGCGTGTCCAAAATGGGCCTAACACCAGTCCTAGTGGACGAGCAAGTCCTAGCTACCATGAGGCGACACTGCTCCTCGTGGCATGTCTGGAGCCATTTTGGCGAGTCATTTACGGCCTGTCTCCAACAGTCAATATAAGGAAACTGGCCGTAAAGTTCAGGCCTACCCGATACAGCCACGTGTAAGCGCTGTACCAGAGTTGGATCCAAACTGCCACGTGGCGGCCATGCCGCAACCAAAGTAGGCCACTCCCTAGTACACAAAGTGACCAAACGTACAGGAGACATCTTTACCCCAAAATCACAAACTTTGAATCCCTTTTTAAAATTCTTAACCATACATCCTAAGGGATCCGGAATCGTTGACTGCGACGCACCCATACTTAACAATGGAACGTCGTCGACAACGAATACTATACACGCGTACTATTCAACAGTCACACCCGTTTCCTCTGGCAACAGCACCACGTGGTACGGTTACCAAGCGAAACGTACACAATAACAATAAACACTCAGGGAATTCCCGTACACACACAGCTGCTACACCAGTCACTATATAATCAATATTATGCCCTTTGGCGTAACTACACAGTCACCCACGCTATAATTCTCTATATACGAATTACCCGTCTATAACACACCCCAGTAACATCGTCTTTTACAAATAGCGGTTACAGTACGGTTAGCATAGGTCAAAGCACAAGTTAAGGTCACAATACAATTATTAGTGGTTATGGTGTTAAACATGCAATGGACGACAATGATTAGTACTTATTATATAATGTCAGTAAATATACAGGGTTATGGTACCGTGCACTATAATACAGCAACACACTATTAACACTCTCGCTAGACGGCTGAGCTCGCGCTATCTAACAAGATATACACTTTACTAAAACAATCGTTAACACATTTACAATTCCCAACTAAACTATTGGCCAGTACCTTGAATGGACTACCTAAAACTATATACACCCGTTTTGGTTAGCCACACTGCCCAATCACCACATATATAGCGAGCTAGAGAACCGAATTTACACAGGCGCCTCTTAGTCGCACTATCAAAAGTCTAGTGGGTTCCAAATTTACACGCCTTCCCACTTAGCCCAGATAGGATGAGAACTAGCGAACCGAATTTACACAGGCGCCGCTTAGTCTCCCGGTCCCTCCGACCTAGCGAACGTAATATACACCCTAGAACGCTAGTCTAGACAAGACACCGGTGTCCGGCTAGGGCTATTTACACCAGGACCCCGCCTGACTAACCAAATCAAACGGTCTGACTAAAGAGCGTTCGATCGAGCGGTGCGCCTTCGCTCCTTCCCTCCGACAGAGGGGGCAGATACACAGATTCAAAACCCCTTTGGGCCTACCGCACAATCGGTATACCCCTAGTGGGTCCTGCCGTCTAAAACAGCAGTTGTCTTACCTCCTCGTTCCTGAACCTGAGTTCACACTCATCGACGGGGACACCCCAGCACTTCTCACGTAGAGGCCGATGATCTCCTGGACAACAGACCAGTGGCGCCGAGACGAAGGGAGGTCCACGCAGAAGTTCAGGGGTGCAGCCGTAGAGAACGTGGGCAAAGATAGACCGTCTCACGCCTCTGCCTCTCAGCTACCGTTGAACGATGAGCTTCCCGGCCAATGCACCAAATGATACCGGAGAAACTGACGGAAGCCAAGCACAGAGAGATGGACACAGGTTTCTTCAGGAAGGAAGAGATTCTTTATTGGATCACCGATCGGGACTCAGAGGGACTAGCGTCACCAAAATACAGCAAAGTCTGAGTACTGAATACATAGAGTACATTCCTTATATAGCACTGTAGCTCCTCCCACAATTAACTACACCCACACATACCCTTAACCTATTTAATGAATAGAGTCTAAACTCATCCATCCGGTCTAACCACGTGGCTCATCTGATACAAAGGAGAGGGACGCGTAATTCCAGTTCTTACATTCCTGCACCTGGTCAGTACAGTGATGACAGTATCTTAGCTACGTGTAATTAACCAACTGATACTACAAACACATATACATACATATGCCTTGTGGCAATCTTAGCCTGCTAAACTTGTATTTTACTGGAATTACATCACAGGAGCTCTGTATGATGGAGCTCTGTATGTATAGTTCATGGAGCTCTATATGATGGAGCTCTGTGTGTATAGTGCAGGGAGCTCTGTATATATAGTTCAGGGAGCTCTGTAGATGGAGCTCTGTGTTTATAGTGCAGTGAGCTCTGTAGATGGAGCTCTGTATGTATAGTTCAGGGAGCTCTGTATGATGGAGCTCTGTATGTATAGTGCAGGGAGCTCTGTATGATGGAGCTCTATATGTATAGTGCAGGGAGCTCTGTAGATGGAGCTATGTATGTATAGTGTAGGGAGCTCTGTATGTATAGTGCAGGGAGCTCTGTATGATGGAGCTCTGTATATATAGTGTAGGGAGCTCTGTAGCCAGGCAGTAAAGCTGGGCTAGTGTTGAAGAGGCAGAGTAATAAATGTGAATAAAAGCAGGCTCGAGTTGTGTTAAAATAAAATAAGAAGAGCTAAAAGAAAGTGAGTTTGGAGGATGTGAATGAGAATCCGTGAATAAGAAGATGGAGTGAATGTGAGAGAATGAGCTCCATTTGAGAAGCACATTGATTGCTTGAAAGAAGCTCCAATGTGAAGCTCTGTGTGAGCAGTGAGTGGAAGCAGAAGCCAGTGCTGAGGGAGCCTGGGAGCAGGATAAGAGGAGCTTTGTCGAGCTGCACTTCCGGCCTACGGCTGTAGCTCCGTGAATCTGCCCGATCCCACGATCTCGGAAGCGTTGCAAGGAGGAGCCTGGACAGGTCTTGGATGGGAGACGGCTGCGAGAAGGTTACGGATAGAGCAACCCACCAAGACCAACCGGGTGTTGTAGGCTTATTTTTGCTTTTTCGTTTTCTCTCCCACCACAAGAGGGCGATCAACTCAATGCAATCTTCCATTCACTCTTTTCTGAGGGTTATTCATTTATTTATTTTTTGTCCTTAAAGGCAAACACACTCATTATTATTCTCTCAAATCAAAATGCAAAGTCAATCTCATGTTTAAAGGGCTACTACAACTCATTTACTCACTAATCGCTTTTTAAACATTTCTGACTTACGCAATACGTCTCTTTAGATCCCTCATCTTTTTCTTATGAAAAATTTATAAAAAAGTGTAAAGCTTAAAATACCTCCATTTTAGGAACATTGACATCATACTGACCCCTAAAAGGATTTTTTGTATTATTATTTGATTGTTTATTAAAAAAAATGTAATATGGGGTCTGGCTTTTATGCACATGCCAGCCGCCACATAATTAACCCTCACACCACCAAGGATTTAATAATTTGCTCACTGACTGATAGCAACGCTAGCAGACAAACAGTTCAGACTTTAAAAAAAATCTTGTCAGGATTTAAAGGGACTCACCCAACACATAACCACTCCCACACACATACACAACCAATCACAAGCATCCCTACATGTGCCCTTGTACGCTTAGCTTTGCTAGCTCCCCAGGGCCTCATACACTGCCAACTCTATATATATATATATATTTACACAAATATACCTACGCATTAAAACACAGAGGGACACACACATAAACACACTGCCGTATACACACACATATATACAAACAGAGACACACAAACACTGACACGTGCCCACACCTTGACACATGCGTACACTGACAAACAGATCCACACAGACATGTACATACCTTGACACAGATACATACACAATCAGACATACACACACACGTGATCATTTTTATATTTGCAGCCACCCTCCTGTTATCATACATATAATCCAGGAGCGTGGCTTGCTTTGGAAATAACAAAATTAGCCAGAAACGTGGAAAGCGCTAAAAACATAACATGTAAAACAAACTTGTTAGTAAATATATACCAATAGAGCTGCAGTCACTCCTAAAATAGTGAAACAAAATACTAGGCCCACAAATAATGCACTGAAAATAATTCTAATCCAAATAAACAATTTATGCCAAAAAAGAAATCTGTGTAAAAAAATCAGCAAGAGAAAATATAGTGCAGGCCAGTGGCTTAACTACTTAACTACCACGGTTGCAACTGAGACCGAGCCTCTCACTCCAGGGGGCCTGGCTGCAACCGTGGGCCGCCATTACTTGGAGTGAGAGGCCCGGTCTCAGTTGCAACCATGGTAATTAAGCCACTGGCCTGCACTATATTTTATCTTATTGATTTTTTTTACACAGATTTTGTTTTGGCATAAATTGTTTATTTGGATTAGAATTATTTTCAGTGCATTATTTTTGGGCCTAGTATTTTGCACAGACTGCGCTCCCCGCCAGTCACAACAAGTAGCGTGGTCAAGCAGTCCTCTACCAAGTCTGACAGGAAGTGCTCACTGAGAGAATGGGGACATGCAGCCAGCTCTGCCACGCTACAGCAGCGCAGGTACAGAGGGGAATGGGGTAGAGACACATGGAGGGAACTTGGGGGGGATTGACGTATGGAGGACAAAGGGAAAGTGAATTGACACATAAAGGGACGGAGGGATTGAGACATGGAGGGACGGGGGGGGGGGGGGGGGGTGACACACTGAGGGACAGAGAAGATTGACACAGTGGGACTATGGGAGTATTGACACATGGAGGGACAAGACGAGGAATTGAGACACATGGAAGAAACTTGGTGATGGAGGGAGGTGAATTTACATATTTAGAGGGGTATTGACACATGGAGGGACTGGGGGATATTGACACATGGAGGTACAAGAGGGGGAATTGAGACACATGGAAGGGACAGGAGGGGATTGAGACACAATTGCGACACATGGAGGGACTAGGGGAGAATTGACACATGGAAGGTACTGGGGGGTTTTGACACACGGAAGGGACTGTGGGGAAAATTGATACATGGAAGGGGCGGAGGGAATTGAGACACATGGGACGGGGTGGGGTTGAGACACATGGAGGGACTGGGGGTAATTGAGACACATGGGGAGACTTGGGTGGGGTTCAGACACATGGAGGGACAGAGGGAATTTTGGCACATGGGAGGGACTGGGTGTGAAATTAACATCTGGAAGGGACTAGGGAGAGTGAGACACATAGAAGGGCTGGGTGGGAATAAGACCCATGGGAGGGGCCGGGTAATTAGATGTTTAGGTGGCAATGAAATCCTTCTTCAGCATCCATTGTATATGAAACACAACCAGGCCACAATGGCACAGTATTAAAAATAGCTTTTATTGACACAAGATAAAATCTGCTTACTTTGAGTAAAAGTGGGTTTGCCAAGCAAAAATCCCACAAAAGCACTTATAACGGCTATCACCCTAGAGGAAATATGCTCAATCGGACGGAAATAGAAGTTACGAAATGTAGCGTCATTAGACCAGTCTGCAGCTTTCATAATGTCCTCCAGTCTGCAGCCCACTACAGAAGCATTGGAAGCCATGGCACCCCTGACGGAGTGTGCCGAAAACGGATGTATCCACTCCGGCCATTGCCATTACGTCACGTATCTGTGTATATATAGTGCAGGGAGCTCTGTATAAAGGTGTCCATGTATAGTGCAGAGAGCTCTGAATGAGAGAGCACTGTATGTATAGTTCAGGGAGCTCTGAATGAGAGAGCACTGTATGTATTAAAGGAGTGGGTTGGCCCATGAGGTTATCAAGTGTAACCGGACAGAGAGGGGGTAACCCTCAAGGTATAGAGTACAAAAGGAGAGAAACTGTCCTTAAGGTGAAACCTGATAGAGGGATATTGGTATCAGAAAAGATCTTCCTAATTTATGTTAGGAACTAAAAGTTCTTAAAGTCACTAACCCCAAAGGTTTAGTGTACCGTAGCGATAGACGTTACCCCTATGACGAGCCCCTATACAGGGCGAACAGCGCGTCGGGTTTTTCCGACACTATTCTACACCAGCACTAGAAACGCTGTACACCTAACTGCTCCTAAGATAAACTCCAACAAATTCTATTTGTTCTGGATACCGACCAAGGCACTGGGGCACATAGGTCAGTGAGAAACAGTGCAGAACAATTGATTGACCGACCGATGGTCTCTATTCATTATTACTTTCAATTACCTAATTACCTTGCTACTTCTACCACGGCTACACTCTATTTATTGGTAAATCACCTTTACTCTTGCTTTACTATTACCTCGAAGGCATCTTTCTTTTCTTTGAAATCTCTAGGATTAGTTAAAATAGGGAATCTGACGAAAATAATTGGGCCATCCGTGGAGCTGGTAACGTTATGTGACTAACATTAGTATCTGCAATAGCAGGCACCAACTGGAGAAGCAACCTAGCAGTAACACTGCACACCCATCAGACTAAATATCTGTTCACTTGCCAGCATATACCCTATGACTTATCTTACAAAATGTCCTAAGAAGTATCAATTTTTAGGAGTTGTACTTCCAAGTATGGTATACCATTCTGCACACTAACCACTCTCGACATTTACCCCGCTATCTGCCCCATTACGGGAGAATACCCTGGAGCAAATAAGCGGCTATCTAAATATACAGATCTCTCCGAACTAAGACACAGGTATACCTCTTTCACAATCTAGCTGGATGTCATTTACGTCTCCTAACCGGTGCTCAGTCACGGGAAAACGGTAAACCACTTCCAGTATTATATGTATAGACAATCAAGTACACCAAGCGGTTTAACCCTTACCATACCTATTACTGCGGCAGCCGATTTTTCCTTATACACTGATCACCTCTTAGGAAGCATTTGCCTCAGAAACTCGGAGCCCATCCGAGCTGACAATTACCTCCAGGTCAGACGACCCCATCTCTAGAGACACTAGAAATTAAACATTACCTCGAATAGCTTATAACGTTACAGAATTACAAAGCTAAAACTTTAATAAAAATTATTTGAAAAGAATTACAAAGCTAACCCCCAGAGGATACTGGGAAATAGGGTAGCCACATATTTGCTCTTTGGGAAGGCTTTTGATAAACTGGCTTACCCGGAACATTTGTGGATACATATACTTGGTTACTAGTGCATTACGCCACACATGGTTATTTGACACGTGTATCCATTTGAATTGAAGTACAATAAGTTATTCCATACTTAGACTTTTACTAAAGGAATAACGATATCTGTGCACACAGAGTTGGACTACCAAACAACCTGTGCCTACACTTTATGTTGTGTCTTTCCCTCTATGTTTATCCCCCTACCTACACGCCCCGATTTTTCTTGTGCAAGTAAGTCTGGATGCTAGCCAAGAGCTAGCCAACACATACTGTGACTTAAAATTGGCGACAGTTTACGTTGGGAACGTCTATTTACCCTATTAAAGCATTATTTTTTAACGTCTATCGCTACGGTACACTAAACCTTTGGGGTTAGTGACTTTAAGAACTTTTAGTTCCTAACATAAATTAGGAAGATCTTTTCTGATACCAATATCCCTCTATCAGGTTTCACCTTAAGGACAGTTTTTCTCCTTTTGAGCACTGTATGTATAGTTCAGGGAGCTCTGTATGTATAGTGCAGGGAGCTCTGTATGTATAGTGCAGGGAGCTCTGTATGAGGGAGCTCTGTATGTATAGTGCAGGGAGCTCTGCATGAGGGAGCCCATATATAGTGCAGGGAGCTCTGTATGATGGAGCTCTGTATGTATAGTGCAGGGAGCTCTGCATGAGGGAGCCCATATATAGTGCAGGGAGCTCTGTATGTATAGTGCAGGGAGCTCTGTATGTATAGTGCAGGGAGCTCGGTAGCCAGGCAGTAAAGCTGGGCTAGTGTTGAAGAGGCAGAGTAATAAATGTGAATACAAGTAGGCTCCAGTTGTATTAAAATAAAATAAGAAGAGCTAAAAGAAAGTGAGTTTGGAGGATGTGAATGAGAATCCGTGAATAAGAAGATGGAGTGAATGTGAGAGAATGTATGCAAAGGAAATGTATTGTATGAAGAAGTCCATGTGTAGCGCAGGGAGCTCCCATGTACAGTGCAGGGAGCTCTGTGAGGGAGCCCATGTATAGAGCAGGGAGCTCTGTGAGGGAGCCCATGTGTGGCGAAACCAACTTCGCCACTGTGAACTGGAGAAGCCTGGTTGCTAGCCTCCTGCCCTGCGACTATGGCCCCTGGACATATTGTACTGTAAAAACTATATTTGGGCATGTAATAATTTATATTACTGCTACTGGGCCTTTAAGAGCCATCCGTGGACCTATTGGGACTTTTGGGATACTGTACTTTTAAGACTGTGGAGCGTATTACAGTAATCCTGCCTTTAATCCTTTAATGTCATGTATGTATTTATGTGTGCAGTTAACCTGGGTTATATATATGCAGCATTCATTTGATTGTTCGGTAGAATCACTCCATTCATTGTATTGAGGAAACTACCGAACAACCAGACCACCCAGGACTAAGTGTGCCTCCAATTACCGTTTGCAACAATGTTGCAAACGGGTAATTGGCAATCAGTGTAGTGTGGTCTTTGTCCTCTGGGTGGCCGCCATTCGGGAAACGAACACGTGGCGGCGGCCATCTTAAACTACCGAACAGCGGTGTTTTGCCGTCGAGCGTCTGGAACTGAAAACGGACACTCGACTAGGCAAACACCGCTGAGACCTCCAGACTTCCAGGATTTCGTGGGGAAACTACCGAACGGCCCGCCGTTCGGTAGAAAGAAACGCACGAACTAGGGGATTCCTGCGAATTCCCCTTAGGCTCCATAACCCAGGCAATTCGTCTGTTTCGTTCCCTTTTCTGTGACCGACCGCAGGGCCAAAATGCATGGAACTGTTTTCGGATACTTTACCCATGCGGTCGGTCAAAACTTTGCCTGCCCATAACTCCCGAACGCTTTATCCGAATGGGCTGATTTTAACATATGTTGTTCCTCCAGACTAGGGCTATCTGGAGATATTGGATTTGTTGATGTACCCCAAGTATTTAGGGTACATCCAAAACTTGGGTAAAACTATGTCCTTGTTAATTGTGTTAACAGATATGTTGGAGGGAGGAGATGTGTGGGTTGTACCTTAAACTGGATTGGTGTACTGTAAACCCCTCCCTTGCATGGGAGAATCTCATATAAGCCTGTGTGTGAATAAATCAGTGTTGTTGCTGTTTAACCCTGAAGCTGGAGTGTGTCTCTTTCTTGGGGAGATGGGGACTGTATGCCGACTGCCAGGAGTGTAAGCTGTTCGTATTGCTTTTCCTGTTCGGCTGCTCCCAGGGTTCGTGTGTCTGCTGTTCGAGAGTTGGTGAATTCGTGCAGTTTGGGAGTTCGGGAAGTTGGTGATTATAGTAGCTGCTGGTCTATCTAAAGGGGATTATCGCCTAAACGGATTTTTCCCCTTTTATGCTGAAACGGTCCGCAACACCATGTATAGAGCAGGGAGCTCTGTGAGGGAGCCCATGTATAGTGCAGGGAGCTCTGTGTGTATAGTGCAAGGAACTATGTGTGGGGAATTAATGTATACTTTAGAGAGCTCAGTATGAGGGAGCCCATGTATAGTGCAGTTGGCTCTGTATGTATAGTGCAGGAAGCTCAGCTCTGCATGAGCTCATGTATGGCTCTGTATGTTGAAGCCTATGCATAGTGCAGGCATGGAGCTCTGTGTGAAGGAGCCCATGTATAGTTCAGGGAGCTCTGTGTGAGGGAGCTTTGTATGTATAGTGTAGAGAGCTCTGGATTAGGGAGGCTTTATGTATATTGCAGGGAGCTCTGTATGTATAGTACAGGGAGCTCTGTATGATGGAGCTCTTTATGTATAGTTCAGGGAGCTCTATATGATGGAGCTCTGTGTGTATAGTGCAGGGAGCTCTGTATATATAGTTCAGGGAGCTCTGTAGATGGAGCTCTGTATGTATAGTGCAGTGAGCTCTGTAGATGGAGCTCTGTATGTATAGTGTAGGGAGGTCTGTATGTATAGCTCAGGGAGCTCTGTATGATGGAGCTCTGTATGTATAGCTCAGGGAGCTCTGTATGATGGAGCTCTATATGTATAGTGCAGGGAGCTCTGTAGATGGAGCTATGTATGTATAGTGTAGGGAGCTCTGTATGTATAGTGCAGGGAGCTCTGTATGATTGAGCTCTGTATATATAGTGTAGGGAGCTCTGTATGTATAGTGCAGGGAGCTCTGTATGATGGAGCTCTGTATGTATAGTGCAGGGAGCTCGGTAGCCAGGCAGTAAAGCTGGGCTAGTGTTGAAGAGGCAGAGTAATAAATGTGAATAAAAGCAGGCTCGAGTTGTGTTAAAATAAAATAAGAAGAGCTAAAAGAAAGTGAGTTTGGAGGATGTGAATGAGAATCCGTGAATAAGAAGATGGAGTGAATGTGAGAGAATGAGCTCCATTTGAGAAGCACATTGATTGCTAAAAAGAAGCTCCAATGTGAAGCTCTGTGTGAGCAGTGAGTGGAAGCAGAAGCCGGTGCTGAAGGAGCCTGGGAGAAGGATAAGAGGAGCTTTGTCGAGTTGCACTTCCGGCCTACGGCTGTAGCTCCGTGAAGCTGTCCGATCCCACGATCTCGGAAGTGCAGCAAGGAGGAGCACGGACAGGTCTTGGATGGGAGACGGCTGCGAGTAGGTTACGGTTACAATGGCTGCGAGAAGGTTACGGATAGAGCAACCCACCAAGACCAACCGGGTGTTGTAGGCTTATTTTTGCTTTTTCGTTTTCTCTCCCACCACAAGAGGGCGATCAACTCAATGCAATCTTCCATTCACTCTTTTCTGAGGGTTATTCATTTATTTATTTTTTGTCCTTAAAGGCAAACACACTCATTATTATTCTCTCAAATCAAAATGCAAAGTCAATCTCATGTTTAAAGGGCTACTACAACTCATTTACTCACTAATCGCTTTTTAAACATTTCTGACTTATGCAATACGTCTCTTTAGATCCCTCATCTTTTTCTCATGAAAAATTTATAAAAAAGTGTAAAGCTTAAAATACCTCCATTTTAGGAACATTGACATCATACTGACCCCTAAAAGGATTTTTTTTAATTAGTTGATTGTTTATTAAAAAAAAATGTAATATGGGGTCTGGCTTTTATGCACATGCCAGCCGCCACATAATTAACCCTCACACCACCAAGGATTTAATAATTTGCTCACTGACTGATAGCAACGCTAGCAGACAAACAGTTCAGACTTTTAAAAAAATCTTGTCAGGATTTAAAGGGACTCACCCAACACATAACCACTCCCACACACATACACAACCAATCACAAGCATCCCTACATGTGCCCTTGTACGCTTAGCTTTGCTAGCTCCCCAGGGCCTCATACACTGCCAACTCTCTCTCTCTCTCTCTATATATATATATTTACACAAATATACCTACGCATTAAAACACAGAGGGACACACACATAAACACACTGCCGTATACACACACATAAATACAAACAGAGACACACAAACACTGACACGTGCCCACACCTTGACACATGCGTACACTGACAAACAGATCCACACAGACATGTACATACCTTGACACAGATACATACACAATCAGACATACACACACACGTGATCATTTTTATATTTGCAGCCACCCTCCTGTTATCATACATATAATCCAGGAGCGTGGCTTGCTTTGGAAATAACAAAATTAGCCAGAAACGTGGAAAGCGCTAAAAACATAACATGTAAAACAAACTTGTTAGTAAATATATACCAATAGAGCTGCAGTCACTCCTAAAATAGTGAAACAAAATACTAGGCCCACAAATAATGCACTGAAAATAATTCTAATCCAAATAAACAATTTATGCCAAAAAAGAAATCTGTGTAAAAAAAATCAGCAAGAGAAAATATAGTGCAGGCCAGTGGCTTAACTACTTAACTACCACGGTTGCAACTGAGACCGAGCCTCTCACTCCAGGGGGCCTGGCTGCAACCGTGGGCCGCCATTACTTGGAGTGAGAGGCCCGGTCTCAGTTGCAACCATGGTAATTAAGCCACTGGCCTGCACTATATTTTATCTTATTGATTTTTTTTACACAGATTTTGTTTTGGCATAAATTGTTTATTTGGATTAGAATTATTTTCAGTGCATTATTTTTGGGCCTAGTATTTTGCACAGACTGCGCTCCCCGCCAGTCACAACAAGTAGCGTGGTCAAGCAGTCCTCTACCAAGTCTGACAGGAAGTGCTCACTGAGAGAATGGGGACATGCAGCCAGCTCTGCCACGCTACAGCAGCGCAGGTACAGAGGGGAATGGGGTAGAGACACATGGAGGGAACTTGGGGGGGATTGACGTATGGAGGACAAAGGGAAAGTGAATTGACACATAAAGGGACGGAGGGATTGAGACATGGAGGGACGGGGGGGGGGGGGGTGACACACTGAGGGACAGAGAAGATTGACACAGTGGGACTATGGGAGTATTGACACATGGAGGGACAAGACGAGGAATTGAGACACATGGAAGAAACTTGGTGATGGAGGGAGGTGAATTTACATATTTAGAGGGGTATTGACACATGGAGGGACTGGGGGATATTGACACATGGAGGTACAAGAGGGGGAATTGAGACACATGGAAGGGACAGGAGGGGATTGAGACACAATTGCGACACATGGAGGGACTAGGGGAGAATTGACACATGGAAGGTACTGGGGGGTTTTGACACACGGAAGGGACTGTGGGGAAAATTGATACATGGAAGGGGCGGAGGGAATTGAGACACATGGGACGGGTGGGGTTGAGACACATGGAGGGACTGGGGGTAATTGAGACACATGGGGAGACTTGGGTGGGGTTCAGACACATGGAGGGACAGAGGGAATTTTGGCACATGGGAGGGACTGGGTGTGAAATTAACATCTGGAAGGGACTAGGGAGAGTGAGACACATAGAAGGGCTGGGTGGGAATAAGACCCATGGGAGGGGCCGGGTAATTAGATGTTTAGGTGGCAATGAAATCCTTCTTCAGCATCCATTGTATATGAAACACAACCAGGCCACAATGGCACAGTATTAAAAATAGCTTTTATTGACACAAGATAAAATCTGCTTACTTTGAGTAAAAGTGGGTTTGCCAAGCAAAAATCCCACAAAAGCACTTATAACGGCTATCACCCTAGAGGAAATATGCTCAATCGGACGGAAATAGAAGTTACGAAATGTAGCGTCATTAGACCAGTCTGCAGCTTTCATAATGTCCTCCAGTCTGCAGCCCACTACAGAAGCATTGGAAGCCATGGCACCCCTGACGGAGTGTGCCGAAAACGGATGTATCCACTCCGGCCATTGCCATTACGTCACGTATCTGTGTATATATAGTGCAGGGAGCTCTGTATAAAGGTGTCCATGTATAGTGCAGAGAGCTCTGAATGAGAGAGCACTGTATGTATAGTTCAGGGAGCTCTGAATGAGAGAGCACTGTATGTATTAAAGGAGTGGGTTGGCCCATGAGGTTATCAAGTGTAACCGGACAGAGAGGGGGTAACCCTCAAGGTATAGAGTACAAAAGGAGAGAAACTGTCCTTAAGGTGAAACCTGATAGAGGGATATTGGTATCAGAAAAGATCTTCCTAATTTATGTTAGGAACTAAAAGTTCTTAAAGTCACTAACCCCAAAGGTTTAGTGTACCGTAGCGATAGACGTTACCCCTATGACGAGCCCCTATACAGGGCGAACAGCGCGTCGGGTTTTTCCGACACTATTCTACACCAGCACTAGAAACGCTGTACACCTAACTGCTCCTAAGATAAACTCCAACAAATTCTATTTGTTCTGGATACCGACCAAGGCACTGGGGCACATAGGTCAGTGAGAAACAGTGCAGAACAATTGATTGACCGACCGATGGTCTCTATTCATTATTACTTTCAATTACCTAATTACCTTGCTACTTCTACCACGGCTACACTCTATTTATTGGTAAATCACCTTTACTCTTGCTTTACTATTACCTCGAAGGCATCTTTCTTTTCTTTGAAATCTCTAGGATTAGTTAAAATAGGGAATCTGACGAAAATAATTGGGCCATCCGTGGAGCTGGTAACGTTATGTGACTAACATTAGTATCTGCAATAGCAGGCACCAACTGGAGAAGCAACCTAGCAGTAACACTGCACACCCATCAGACTAAATATCTGTTCACTTGCCAGCATATACCCTATGACTTATCTTACAAAATGTCCTGAGAAGTATCAATTTTTAGGAGTTGTACTTCCAAGTATGGTATACCATTCTGCACACTAACCACTCTCGACATTTACCCCGCTATCTGCCCCATTACGGGAGAATACCCTGGAGCAAATAAGCGGCTATCTAAATATACAGATCTCTCCGAACTAAGACACAGGTATACCTCTTTCACAATCTAGCTGGATGTCATTTACGTCTCCTAACCGGTGCTCAGTCACGGGAAAACGGTAAACCACTTCCAGTATTATATGTATAGACAATCAAGTACACCAAGCGGTTTAACCCTTACCATACCTATTACTGCGGCAGCCGATTTTTCCTTATACACTGATCACCTCTTAGGAAGCATTTGCCTCAGAAACTCGGAGCCCATCCGAGCTGACAATTACCTCCAGGTCAGACGACCCCATCTCTAGAGACACTAGAAATTAAACATTACCTCGAATAGCTTATAACGGTACAGAATTACAAAGCTAAAACTTTAATAAAAATTATTTGAAAAGAATTACAAAGCTAACCCCCAGAGGATACTGGGAAATAGGGTAGCCACATATTTGCTCTTTGGGAAGGCTTTTGATAAACTGGCTTACCCGGAACATTTGTGGATACATATACTTGGTTACTAGTGCATTACGCCACACATGGTTATTTGACACGTGTATCCATTTGAATTGAAGTACAATAAGTTATTCCATACTTAGACTTTTACTAAAGGAATAACGATATCTGTGCACACAGAGTTGGACTACCAAACAACCTGTGCCTACACTTTATGTTGTGTCTTTCCCTCTATGTTTATCCCCCTACCTACACGCCCCGATTTTTCTTGTGCAAGTAAGTCTGGATGCTAGCCAAGAGCTAGCCAACACATACTGTGACTTAAAATTGGCGACAGTTTACGTTGGGAACGTCTATTTACCCTATTAAAGCATTATTTTTTAACGTCTATCGCTACGGTACACTAAACCTTTGGGGTTAGTGACTTTAAGAACTGGGAAAAAGAAAAAAATTGAAAACTGAATATGGGAGACACTCACATGCAATGAGTGTAGACCAGATCCGTCTTCATGGGTTATATACCTCAAAATAGTGAAAGTCACATATAAAGGAAGGGGGGAAGATGAAAAAGCAAAAACCGGGTAAACCTTTATTAATACAATTAAAGTTAAAAAAGGCCGTAAAAATTGGCCACAAGTAGGTGCCAATGCACACTAAAACCTAAACGGTGGGCGAATAAATTGTCCTAGGGTATATACTCATAAGGGGCCAGAAGCTCCAGAGTATAGGTATCTAGACAAGGGGGAGGGCAAGAGAGCAACAAATATATTGTATTATGTTCCTTGTGGGTACTCAGTGTCCCTATCTCCAGGGTATATTGACTCAATGTAGCACTGTTCTATATGGAAGTGCACAAACTTGTGGTAAGGGATATAGAGGACTGTATAGGGAAGGGGTGTGGAAGGTGGGATACACAGGAGCAAGGGAGGTACTCCAACAAAAGGAGATACAATATTGCTGCTACACACTGCGGCCCGTGACCATACCTATCCCATGAACCCCACAAAGCGTCTCAAGCTTGCCCTAAGATAGCTGTCTAGCTCACAACAGTGAGTGTCAGGACTAACTGCTACTTCAAGGCAGCCTCAAGATATCCCTATTATCCCCAGACCAAAACGATATGAACAGATGTACCACAGTCTCTCCCACCCCTTAGTAGATGAGCCACGTAGTAGAAGCTCAAACAAGCAAACAGAACATTTGCCCATCCGGATAGGAAATGAAACAAATAATAAAATAAAGTTATAGACTCAGTTTAAGGAGTAAGCATCCGCTTAAATTATTCCAGGTTTCAGGTAGAGAGTCTAGGAGTGAGCATCGGCTCAATGCTTAAACGCTCAACGCGCGTTTCGGCGTATCTACACGCCTTTGTCAAGAGCTGAGAAGTCGGCAGTCCAGTTGCCGGTTTTAAAGGGAGAAACTATGCTTCTATTGGCGGAAAAGCCGCCAATTACTGTGCGGGGGGCGTTCCCAAAGCGCCCCACGTGGGTTCCTTCACGCCTGCCCTCCTATTGGTGGAAGCTTCACCAATCAGTATGTAGGGGGCGTTGCTGGATTGCACCACGGTGTGCTGGTCCCCTCCTCCATTAGGTGTCAGCCACTCCGAGGAAAAAGGGGAGGGGCAGGGGAGGAGAGATCAGGAGCTCCGTTTGGATTCACAGTTAGAGTAAATTAATCAGTAAGTCCCAATACATTATACATATTCCGCTTTGTATCTAAAGGTAGGGTACATTTACCAGTAAAACCCAATATATTAAACATATTTTGGGTTGATTAAAATCGCAATAAATGCGTATTGGACTTGATAAGAGCAGCCATAAGGAAAGTCTCAGTGTATAAGTAGTGGTTCGAAATAAAACGGACCATAAATATGCATAAGGGACACCAGTGAAGATCTCCTAAACAGTGCTGATCAAACCAAGTCTCAGATGTTATATTAGTTATCCCTTGATGGGGTTAATCTTTTCTGGTAAGGAAAACCGGCTCAGTATAGTGCCAGATGTCATCATACAGATGGTATAATGCAGTACAAATAGGTACCCCGGTGGTTATATAGTGTATGATGTAAGCGGGATTTAATAAACTTGGAAAGTGTTCATAGACGGTACAAAAATATGACTTTATTAGAGCGCACAATGTGGATGTGCCAGACCCATAAGCGACAAATAGATGCTGTTATTCCCATATTTACTGTTGTTTGTACTTTCAATAGAGGGTAACAGTGATGCTCAAAGGGAAGAAGAATAAATAAATAAACAGAAGTTTGGATATTATGTCGCTAAAAAATATATATATATGGGAGACAGGAACCAAACGACTCCCACTAATTGTAGTGAGAGAAGACAAAAAATCCCCCCACAGGAGAAAGAGAAATATGATGTGTACAAAAATTAAATAAAATAAGACAGTACAGAAGTACAATAATTTGACGGGTCTTCCATCCGAGGCAGTGTATGTAATGAGGACGTTAATGTAATGAGATGAAATTCTTGAAAATAAATATAGACATACCAGATCATTCAATATACCAGAGTTTTTGATACTGGATACAACCAGGAGATGAATGGCGATTGTGAGACGATGCCCAGAATCCTATAGGGTGTTTATTAATATAATTGAAAATTGAAAAAGAGGGGTGTCTTTGAGCGGATGAAAAAGGAAGAGCGGGTAAAGGAAGAAAAAGGTGGCTGTCATACTCAAATGAATGGGGCAAAGGAAAAGCCCTCATTGAGCCCCTTGGGATTTAGAGTCTTCAAATTGAAAATCCACCTGCATTCCTTCTGACGCAGGATTTTATCGAAATCCCCCCGTCTCTGTTCCCGCTTCACCAGTTCCAGCCCGCAGAAACGTATATCTTTGGATGAGCCCCCATGTTTGTCTTTGAGATGTCTGGAGATTGGTGTCTCCATACGGTTTTTTGTGCATCTCGCATGTTCCTTCATGCGTTCCTTGAGGGGGCGGAAGGTCTTGCCAACATACATAAGTTTACAGCTGCAAGTAAGGAGATATACAACCCCCATAGAGTTGCAGTTGAAAAAATGTTTAATTTGAAAAGACTGTTTTCCTTCGCTATCCTGGACTCTCTTGGAGTCTCTTAAGATGAGTCTGCAGGCTACACATCTGCCGCATTTGTAGGTGCCAACTGGAATGGAGCTGCTTAGCCAAGTGGTCTGGGGGTTCTGTTTGGTCACATAGTGGCTGGGGACCAAGATGTCACGTAGGTTTTTCCCCCTGCGAGCAGTGATAGTGACCTGCGGCGTCAGTACTGATTTCAAGTGGGTGTCTTTAAGTAAAATGGGCCAAAATTTTTGAAGAGACCCTTTTACTGCGTCCCAGCCGGTGTCGAATGTACCAATCATTCGAATGGTTTTATTCGGAGTGGTTTTGGAGTTGGATGTTTCCAGTAGGAGGTCCTTCCTATTGGTGAGAAGGGCCCTTTTATATGCCTTCTTCAAACACTTGTTTGGATACCCCTTTTCCTTGAATTGTGCTCTCAGGGCTCTAGCTTTAATTTGGAAGTCTTCTAGGTCCGAACAATTTCGTCGGAGTCTAAGATATTGTCCGGTCGGGATCCCCTGTTTCAAGGCTCTCGGATGGTGGCTCTCCCATTTAAGAAGGGAGTTGGATGCTGATGGCTTCCTGAATAAAGTGGTATTGAGGGAACCATCTCCGCATACCGAGATTGTTAAATCAAGAAAATTAAGGGAAGACCCACCAAATTCAGCGGTGAATCTGAGATTGTCCTCGTTGACGTTGAGAAGAGAGACAAATTGGTCAAATTCCAAACTGTCACCTTGCCAGACCAGTAAGATATCGTCGATATATCTATACCAGGCTAAAATCCTGGGTCTGAATGGTGCGAGTGCATCAGAGATTTTTATTTGTTCCTCCCACCACCCAAGGTGGAGGTTGGCGTATGATGGCGCACACGCCGTGCCCATCGCTGTTCCTCTCACCTGGTGGTAGAACTTTTGGTGGAACAAGAAAAAATTATGCGTCAGAATGAACCTCAATAGATTCAAAGTAAATTCAGTGTGTGCCTGGTATTCACTCCCCCTCTTTGTGAGGAAGAACTGGATGTGTTCAATTCCTCTTTGATGCGGAATAGAGGAATACAAAGCCTCAACGTCCAGGCTACATAGATTGGACGTGGGCGGGATATGGAGGTTCGATAGGAGTTGTAACGCTTGCTTCGTATCTCTGATGTACGAGGGGAGGCATTCCACAAACGGTCTGAGGATCTGGTCAATATACAGGCTCCCATTTTGGGTCAGATTCTCGATCCCAGATACTATGGGACGGCCTGGGGGGTCCTCCAGACCTTTGTGGACTTTCGGCAGGCAGTAGAAGGTTGCTATCCTTGGGGTGGGGTTAAGGATAAAGGTGTATTCATCGTTGGATAGCAACCCTCTACTGCGGCCCTCGTCCAAAATCTCCTTGTACCTTCCAAGAAAAGTATTGGTGGGATCCGACTGTAATACTGTATATGTATCTCTATTGCCAAGGACGTCTTGGACCATTTTCTCATAATTACATATGTCCATTATAACCACATTCCCCCCCTTATCAGCTTGTTTGATTATAATGGAATCATTCCCTTTAAGTTCTTTAAGAGCTTTTTGTTCCTGATGAGATAGATTCTCGTTAGGGTATGAACTAAGATTTTTAGTTTCAATACACTCAATCTCATTTTTTACAGCCTCCAGGAACAAATCAATATTCCTGAAAGCGGAGAAATTTGGAGTAAAGCGGCTCTTAGGTTTAAGGTTTGTATGTTTAAAGGAAGGTCCAATGTCGTTCTCGTCTAGTAGAGACACCAAGTTATTAAGACAGTCTATATCACTGCTAGTCAGCCCCAGGGACCTTGCTCTCTTTTCCTTATTCAATTCGTGAAATTTATGAAGTGCTAGTTTTCTCACGAAAAGGTGCAAATCCTTTGTCCATATAAATCGATCAAAATAGGGGGTAGGGACAAAGGATAGCCCCTTTTCCAGAATCTTATGGTGAGAGTCGTTAAGCTGGAAAGAGGATAGGTTAATAACCTGTAGTTTAGGTGTGTCCCTGTGCTGAGAAGCTGGTTGAACAGTCAATACCGTCTTGTTCTCCCTCCTTCCCCTCTCCTCCCTGTTTTCCCCCCTCGGTTCCTTGATTGGTACCGTGTTTGGTAATTTGGGTAATCTTCCTGGTGGCTCATGTCTAAAAAATCCACCCCTTTTTTGAGGATCCCCCGAGGGTTACTGGTACTGGAGGCTGAAGGGGTTTGGGATTCTGAGGGTAACTTATTAGAATCGGTATCTGATGAGTCGTACTCTGAGGTTATGTAGTTTTCAGAGTTTCGTCGTACCCGGCGATTTGGGAAGCTATAAATATTACCTGTCTGATAGTCACGGGAATCTCTTATAAATTTTTGGTGTTTCCTGAATTTAATAGATTCCTGGTATCTGTCTAGATTAAACTTCAGTTTATTCTCCAGGCTCAAAAAGCTGGATTCACCCTTGAATTGATTGAGTTTTTCAATCTCTTCCTCTAGTTTCACATTGGTAGTGTCTAGTTTAGCTTTCTCAAAGGTGCATATAATTTCCATAAACCTCCTTGAGCATGTACCAGCGGATAGTTCCCACTCTTTCATGAATTCAGCATTTTCAGTATATGCCGTAGGGATGTTCCGTACTCTTAGACCTCTGGGAATCATCTCCTTTTTTATATAGTTTTCAAGGGACGATATTTCCCAGCAGGTCCTAATTTGTTGTTTATAGAATTTGGTGATTGTATTAAATGATTGATAGATATCTGGGGAAGATTGTTCATTTCCTAATTTTTCATTTGAAAATACATTTTCAGCGTCCTTACACCACGTATTAAAATCTTGTTTATTGGATAGAAAACCCGTCATGGTTGAATTTATCTTATGAATAGTAACCTTTAGGTACTGAAACCTTTTTAAATATACAAATTGAAAAAGAGGAGTGGGTGTAGTTGGACTCACCAGCTCCCACACACTCCAAATAGGTTACTTGAGGTATATACAAGGGGCTTAACCCCAGAGAAGTCAGAAAAAAGAAAAAAATTGAAAACTGAATATGGGAGACACTCACATGCAATGAGTGTAGACCAGATCCGTCTTCATGGGTTATATACCTCAAAATAGTGAAAGTCACATATAAAGGAAGGGGGGAAGATGAAAAAGCAAAAACCGGGTAAACCTTTATTAATACAATTAAAGTTAAAAAAGGCCGTAAAAATTGGCCACAAGTAGGTGCCAATGCACACTAAAACCTAAACGGTGGGCGAATAAATTGTCCTAGGGTATATACTCATAAGGGGCCAGAAGCTCCAGAGTATAGGTATCTAGACAAGGGGGAGGGCAAGAGAGCAACAAATATATTGTATTATGTTCCTTGTGGGTACTCAGTGTCCCTATCTCCAGGGTATATTGACTCAATGTAGCACTGTTCTATATGGAAGTGCACAAACTTGTGGTAAGGGATATAGAGGACTGTATAGGGAAGGGGTGTGGAAGGTGGGATACACAGGAGCAAGGGAGGTACTCCAACAAAAGGAGATACAATATTGCTGCTACACACTGCGGCCCGTGACCATACCTATCCCATGAACCCCACAAAGCGTCTCAAGCTTGCCCTAAGATAGCTGTCTAGCTCACAACAGTGAGTGTCAGGACTAACTGCTACTTCAAGGCAGCCTCAAGATATCCCTATTATCCCCAGACCAAAACGATATGAACAGATGTACCACAGTCTCTCCCACCCCTTAGTAGATGAGCCACGTAGTAGAAGCTCAAACAAGCAAACAGAACATTTGCCCATCCGGACAGGAAATGAAACAAATAATAAAATAAAGTTATAGACTCAGTTTAAGGAGTAAGCATCCGCTTAAATTATTCCAGGTTTCAGGTAGAGAGTCTAGGAGTGAGCATCGGCTCAATGCTTAAACGCTCAACGCGCGTTTCGGCGTATCTACACGCCTTTGTCAAGAGCTGAGAAGTCGGCAGTCCAGTTGCCGGTTTTAAAGGGAGAAACTATGCTTCTATTGGCGGAAAAGCCGCCAATTACTGTGCGGGGGGCGTTCCCAAAGCGCCCCACGTGGGTTCCTTCACGCCTTGGTCTGGGGATAATAGGGATATCTTGAGGCTGCCTTGAAGTAGCAGTTAGTCCTGACACTCACTGTTGTGAGCTAGACAGCTATCTTAGGGCAAGCTTGAGACGCTTTGTGGGGTTCATGGGATAGGTATGGTCACGGGCCGCAGTGTGTAGCAGCAATATTGTATCTCCTTTTGTTGGAGTACCTCCCTTGCTCCTGTGTATCCCACCTTCCACACCCCTTCCCTATACAGTCCTCTATATCCCTTACCACAAGTTTGTGCACTTCCATATAGAACAGTGCTACATTGAGTCAATATACCCTGGAGATAGGGACACTGAGTACCCACAAGGAACATAATACAATATATTTGTTGCTCTCTTGCCCTCCCCCTTGTCTAGATACCTATACTCTGGAGCTTCTGGCCCCTTATGAGTATATACCCTAGGACAATTTATTCGCCCACCGTTTAGGTTTTAGTGTGCATTGGCACCTACTTGTGGCCAATTTTTACGGCCTTTTTTAACTTTAATTGTATTAATAAAGGTTTACCCGGTTTTTGCTTTTTCATCTTCCCCCCTTCCTTTATATGTGACTTTCACTATTTTGAGGTATATAACCCATGAAGACGGATCTGGTCTACACTCATTGCATGTGAGTGTCTCCCATATTCAGTTTTCAATTTTTTTCTTTTTTCTGACTTCTCTGGGGTTAAGCCCCTTGTATATACCTCAAGTAACCTATTTGGAGTGTGTGGGAGCTGGTGAGTCCAACTACACCCACTCCTCTTTTTCAATTTGACTTTAAGAACTTTTAGTTCCTAACATAAATTAGGAAGATCTTTTCTGATACCAATATCCCTCTATCAGGTTTCACCTTAAGGACAGTTTTTCTCCTTTTGAGCACTGTATGTATAGTTCAGGGAGCTCTGTATGTATAGTGCAGGGAGCTCTGTATGTATAGTGCAGGGAGCTCTGCATGAGGGAGCCCATATATAGTGCAGGGAGCTCTGTATGTATAGTGCAGGGAGCTCTGTATGTATAGTGCAGGGAGCTCTGTATGTATAGTGCAGGGAGCTCGGTAGCCAGGCAGTAAAGCTGGGCTAGTGTTGAAGAGGCAGAGTAATAAATGTGAATACAAGTAGGCTCCAGTTGTATTAAAATAAAATAAGAAGAGCTAAAAGAAAGTGAGTTTGGAGGATGTGAATGAGAATCCGTGAATAAGAAGATGGAGTGAATGTGAGAGAATGTATGCAAAGGAAATGTATTGTATGAAGAAGTCCATGTGTAGCGCAGGGAGCTCCCATGTACAGTGCAGGGAGCTCTGTGAGGGAGCCCATGTATAGAGCAGGGAGCTCTGTGAGGGAGCCCATGTATAGAGCAGGGAGCTCTGTGAGGGAGCCCATGTATAGTGCAGGGAGCTCTGTATGAGGGAGCCCATATATAGTGCCGGGAGCTCTGTGTGTATAGTGCAAGGAACTATGTGTGGGGAAGTCATGTATACTTTAGAGAGCTCAGTATGAGGGAGCCCATGTATAGTGCAGTTGGCTCTGTATGTATAGTGCATGAAGCTCAGCTCTGCATGAGCTCATGTATGGCTCTGTATGTTGAAGCCTATGCATAGTGCAGGCATGGAGCTCTGTGTGAAGGAGCCCATGTATAGTTCAGGGAGCTCTGTGTGAGGGAGCTTTGTATGTATAGTGTAGGGAGCTCTGGATTAGGGAGGCTTTATGTATATTGCAGGGAGCTCTGTATGTATTGTGCAGAAGGCTATGTATGAGGGAGCCCATGTGTAGTGCAAGGAACTCTGTATTAGGGAGCCCATGTATAGTGCAGAGAGCTCTGTATGAGAGAGCTCTGTATGTATAGTTCAGTGAGCTCTGTATGTATAGTGCAGGGAGCTCTGTATGTATAGTACAGGGAGCTCTGTATGTTGGAGCTCTGTGTGTATAGTGCAGGGAGCTCTGTATGTATAGTGCAGGGAGCTCTGTATGATGGAGCTCTGTATGTATAGTGCAGGGAGCTCTGTATGTATAGTGCAGGGAGCTCTGTATGATGGAGCTCTGTATATATAGTTCAGGGAGCTCTGTATGTTGGAGCTCTGTATGTATAGTACAGGGAGCTCTGTATGATGGAGCTCTGTATGTATAGTGTAGGGAGCTCTGTATGTATAGTGTAGGGAGCTCTGTATGTATAGTTCAGGGAGCTCTGTATTATGGAGCTCTGTATGTATAGTGCAGGGAGCTCGGTAGGCATAGTGCAGGGAGCTCTGTATGTATAGTGCAGGGAGCTCTGTATGATGGAGCTCTGTATGTACAGTGCAGGGAGCTCTGTATGATGGAGCTCTGTATGTATAGTGTTGGGAGCTCTGTATGATGGAGCTCTGTATATATAGTTCAGGGAGCTCTGTATGTATAGTTCAGGGAGCTCTGTATGATGGAGCTCTGTATGTATAGTTCAGGGAGCTCTATATGATGGAGCTCTGTGTGTATAGTGCAGGGAGCTCTGTATATATAGTTCAGGGAGCTCTGTAGATGGAGCTCTGTGTTTATAGTGCAGTGAGCTCTGTAGATGGAGCTCTGTATGTATAGTTCAGGGAGCTCTGTATGATGGAGCTCTGTATGTATAGTGCAGGGAGCTCTGTATGATGGAACTCTATATGTATAGTGCAGGGAGCTCTGTAGATGGAGCTATTTATGTATAGTGTAGGGAGCTCTGTATGTATAGTGCAGGGAGCTCTGTATGATGGAGCTCTGTATATATAGTGTAGGGAGCTCTGTAGCCAGGCAGTAAAGCTGGGCTAGTGTTGAAGAGGCAAAGTAATAAATGTGAATAAAAGCAGGCTCGAGTTGTGTTAAAATAAAATAAGAAGAGCTAAAAGAAAGTGAGTTTGGAGGATGTGAATGAGAATCCGTGAATAAGAAGATGGAGTGAATGTGAGAGAATGAGCTCCATTTGAGAAGCACATTGATTGCTTGAAAGAAGCTCCAATGTGAAGCTCTGTGTGAGCAGTGAGTGGAAGCAGAAGCCAGTGCTGAGGGAGCCTGGGAGCAGGATAAGAGGAGCTTTGTCGAGCTGCACTTCCGGCCTACGGCTGTAGCTCCGTGAATCTGCCCGATCCCACGATCTCGGAAGCGTTGCAAGGAGGAGCCTGGACAGGTCTTGGATGGGAGACGGCTGCGAGAAGGTTACGGATAGAGCAACCAACCAAGACCAACCGGGTGTTGTAGGCTTATTTTTGCTTTTTCGTTTTCTCTCCCACCACAAGAGGGCGATCAACTCAATGCAATCTTCCATTCACTCTTTTCTGAGGGTTATTCATTTATTTATTTTTTGTCCTTAAAGGCAAACACACTCATTATTATTCTCTCAAATCAAAATGCAAAGTCAATCTCATGTTTAAAGGGCTACTACAACTCATTTACTCACTAATCGCTTTTTAAACATTTCTGACTTACGCAATACGTCTCTTTAGATCCCTCATCTTTTTCTTATGAAAAATTTATAAAAAAGTGTAAAGCTTAAAATACCTCCATTTTAGGAACATTGACATCATACTGACCCCTAAAAGGATTTTTTGTATTATTATTTGATTGTTTATAAAAAAAAATGTAATATGGGGTCTGGCTTTTATGCACATGCCAGCCGCCACATAATTAACCCTCACACCACCAAGGATTTAATAATTTGCTCACTGACTGATAGCAACGCTAGCAGACAAACAGTTCAGACTTTTAAAAAAATCTTGTCAGGATTTAAAGGGACTCACCCAACACATAACCACTCCCACACACATACACAACCAATCACAAGCATCCCTACATGTGCCCTTGTACGCTTAGCTTTGCTAGCTCCCCAGGGCCTCATACACTGCCAACTCTATATATATATATATATATATATATTTACACAAATATACCTACGCATTAAAACACAGAGGGACACACACATAAACACACTGTCGTATACACACACATAAATACAAACAGAGACACACAAACACTGACACGTGCCCACACCTTGACACATGCGTACACTGACAAACAGATCCACACAGACATGTACATACCTTGACACAGATACATACACACACCTTGGCACCTACACACACAATCAGACATACACACACACGTGATCATTTTTATATTTGCAGCCACCCTCCTGTTATCATACATATAATCCAGGAGCGTGGCTTGCTTTGGAAATAACAAAATTAGCCAGAAACGTGGAAAGCGCTAAAAACATAACATGTAAAACAAACTTGTTAGTAAATATATACCAATAGAGCTGCAGTCACTCCTAAAATAGTGAAACAAAATACTAGGCCCACAAATAATGCACTGAAAATAATTCTAATCCAAATAAACAATTTATGCCAAAAAAGAAATCTGTGTAAAAAAATCAGCAAGAGAAAATATAGTGCAGGCCAGTGGCTTAACTACTTAACTACCACGGTTGCAACTGAGACCGAGCCTCTCACTCCAGGGGGCCTGGCTGCAACCGTGGGCCGCCATTACTTGGAGTGAGAGGCCCGGTCTCAGTTGCAACCATGGTAATTAAGCCACTGGCCTGCACTATATTTTATCTTATTGATTTTTTTTACACAGATTTTGTTTTGGCATAAATTGTTTATTTGGATTAGAATTATTTTCAGTGCATTATTTTTGGGCCTAGTATTTTGCACAGACTGCGCTCCCCGCCAGTCACAACAAGTAGCGTGGTCAAGCAGTCCTCTACCAAGTCTGACAGGAAGTGCTCACTGAGAGAATGGGGACATGCAGCCAGCTCTGCCACGCTACAGCAGCGCAGGTACAGAGGGGAATGGGGTAGAGACACATGGAGGGAACTTGGGGGGGATTGACGTATGGAGGACAAAGGGAAAGTGAATTGACACATAAAGGGACGGAGGGATTGAGACATGGAGGGACGGGGGGGGGGGGGTGACACACTGAGGGACAGAGAAGATTGACACAGTGGGACTATGGGAGTATTGACACATGGAGGGACAAGACGAGGAATTGAGACACATGGAAGAAACTTGGTGATGGAGGGAGGTGAATTTACATATTTAGAGGGGTATTGACACATGGAGGGACTGGGGGATATTGACACATGGAGGTACAAGAGGGGGAATTGAGACACATGGAAGGGACAGGAGGGGATTGAGACACAATTGCGACACATGGAGGGACTAGGGGAGAATTGACACATGGAAGGTACTGGGGGGTTTTGACACACGGAAGGGACTGTGGGGAAAATTGATACATGGAAGGGGCGGAGGGAATTGAGACACATGGGACGGGGTGGGGTTGAGACACATGGAGGGACTGGGGGTAATTGAGACACATGGGGAGACTTGGGTGGGGTTCAGACACATGGAGGGACAGAGGGAATTTTGGCACATGGGAGGGACTGGGTGTGAAATTAACATCTGGAAGGGACTAGGGAGAGTGAGACACATAGAAGGGCTGGGTGGGAATAAGACCCATGGGAGGGGCCGGGTAATTAGATGTTTAGGTGGCAATGAAATCCTTCTTCAGCATCCATTGTATATGAAACACAACCAGGCCACAATGGCACAGTATTAAAAATAGCTTTTATTGACACAAGATAAAATCTGCTTACTTTGAGTAAAAGTGGGTTTGCCAAGCAAAAATCCCACAAAAGCACTTATAACGGCTATCACCCTAGAGGAAATATGCTCAATCGGACGGAAATAGAAGTTACGAAATGTAGCGTCATTAGACCAGTCTGCAGCTTTCATAATGTCCTCCAGTCTGCAGCCCACTACAGAAGCATTGGAAGCCATGGCACCCCTGACGGAGTGTGCCGAAAACGGATGTATCCACTCCGGCCATTGCCATTACGTCACGTATCTGTGTATATATAGTGCAGGGAGCTCTGTATAAAGGTGTCCATGTATAGTGCAGAGAGCTCTGAATGAGAGAGCACTGTATGTATAGTTCAGGGAGCTCTGAATGAGAGAGCACTGTATGTATAGTTCAGGGAGCTCTGAATGAGAGAGCACTGTATGTATTAAAGGAGTGGGTTGGCCCATGAGGTTATCAAGTGTAACCGGACAGAGAGGGGGTAACCCTCAAGGTATAGAGTACAAAAGGAGATAAACTGTCCTTAAGGTGAAACCTGATAGAGGGATATTGGTATCAGAAAAGATCTTCCTAATTTATGTTAGGAACTAAAAGTTCTTAAAGTCACTAACCCCAAAGGTTTAGTGTACCGTAGCGATAGACGTTACCCCTATGACGAGCCCCTATACAGGGCGAACAGCGCGTCGGGTTTTTCCGACACTATTCTACACCAGCACTAGAAACGCTGTACACCTAACTGCTCCTAAGATAAACTCCAACAAATTCTATTTGTTCTGGATACCGACCAAGGCACTGGGGCACATAGGTCAGTGAGAAACAGTGCAGAACAATTGATTGACCGACCGATGGTCTCTATTCATTATTACTTTCAATTACCTAATTACCTTGCTACTTCTACCACGGCTACACTCTATTTATTGGTAAATCACCTTTACTCTTGCTTTACTATTACCTCGAAGGCATCTTTCTTTTCTTTGAAATCTCTAGGATTAGTTAAAATAGGGAATCTGACGAAAATAATTGGGCCATCCGTGGAGCTGGTAACGTTATGTGACTAACATTAGTATCTGCAATAGCAGGCACCAACTGGAGAAGCAACCTAGCAGTAACACTGCACACCCATCAGACTAAATATCTGTTCACTTGCCAGCATATACCCTATGACTTATCTTACAAAATGTCCTAAGAAGTATCAATTTTTAGGAGTTGTACTTCCAAGTATGGTATACCATTCTGCACACTAACCACTCTCGACATTTACCCCGCTATCTGCCCCATTACGGGAGAATACCCTGGAGCAAATAAGCGGCTATCTAAATATACAGATCTCTCCGAACTAAGACACAGGTATACCTCTTTCACAATCTAGCTGGATGTCATTTACGTCTCCTAACCGGTGCTCAGTCACGGGAAAACGGTAAACCACTTCCAGTATTATATGTATAGACAATCAAGTACACCAAGCGGTTTAACCCTTACCATACCTATTACTGCGGCAGCCGATTTTTCCTTATACACTGATCACCTCTTAGGAAGCATTTGCCTCAGAAACTCGGAGCCCATCCGAGCTGACAATTACCTCCAGGTCAGACGACCCCATCTCTAGAGACACTAGAAATTAAACATTACCTCGAATAGCTTATAACGGTACAGAATTACAAAGCTAAAACTTTAATAAAAATTATTTGAAAAGAATTACAAAGCTAACCCCCAGAGGATACTGGGAAATAGGGTAGCCACATATTTGCTCTTTGGGAAGGCTTTTGATAAACTGGCTTACCCGGAACATTTGTGGATACATATACTTGGTTACTAGTGCATTACGCCACACATGGTTATTTGACACGTGTATCCATTTGAATTGAAGTACAATAAGTTATTCCATACTTAGACTTTTACTAAAGGAATAACGATATCTGTGCACACAGAGTTGGACTACCAAACAACCTGTGCCTACACTTTATGTTGTGTCTTTCCCTCTATGTTTATCCCCCTACCTACACGCCCCGATTTTTCTTGTGCAAGTAAGTCTGGATGCTAGCCAAGAGCTAGCCAACACATACTGTGACTTAAAATTGGCGACAGTTTACGTTGGGAACGTCTATTTACCCTATTAAAGCATTATTTTTTAACGTCTATCGCTACGGTACACTAAACCTTTGGGGTTAGTGACTTTAAGAACTTTTAGTTCCTAACATAAATTAGGAAGATCTTTTCTGATACCAATATCCCTCTATCAGGTTTCACCTTAAGGACAGTTTTTCTCCTTTTGAGCACTGTATGTATAGTTCAGGGAGCTCTGTATGTATAGTGCAGGGAGATCTGTATGTATAGTGCAGGGAGCTCTGTATGAGGGAGCTCTGTATGTATAGTGCAGGGAGCTCTGCATGAGGGAGCCCATATATAGTGCAGGGAGCTCTGTATGATGGAGCTCTGTATGTATAGTGCAGGGAGCTCTGCATGAGGGAGCCCATATATAGTGCAGGGAGCTCTGTATGTATAGTGCAGGGAGCTCTGTATGTATAGTGCAGGGAGCTCGGTAGCCAAGCAGTAAAGCTGGGCTAGTGTTGAAGAGGCAGAGTAATAAATGTGAATACAAGTAGGCTCCAGTTGTATTAAAATAAAATAAGAAGAGCTAAAAGAAAGTGAGTTTGGAGGATGTGAATGAGAATCCGTGAATAAGAAGATGGAGTGAATGTGAGAGAATGTATGCAAAGGAAATGTATTGTATGAAGAAATCCATGTGTAGCGCAGGGAGCTCCCATGTACAGTGCAGGGAGCTCTGTGAGAGAGCCCATGTATAGAGCAGGGAGCTCTGTGAGGGAGCCCATGTATAGAGCAGGGAGCTCTGTGAGGGAGCCCATGTATAGTGCAGGGAGCTCTGTATGAGGGAGCCCATATATAGTGCCGGGAGCTCTGTGTGTATAGTGCAAGGAACTATGTGTGGGGAAGTCATGTATACTTTAGAGAGCTCAGTATGAGGGAGCCCATGTATAGTGCAGTTGGCTCTGTATGTATAGTGCATGAAGCTCAGCTCTGCATGAGCTCATGTATGGCTCTGTATGTTGAAGCCTATGCATAGTGCAGGCATGGAGCTCTGTGTGAAGGAGCCCATGTATAGTTCAGGGAGCTCTGTGTGAGGGAGCTTTGTATGTATAGTGTAGGGAGCTCTGGATTAGGGAGGCTTTATGTATATTGCAGGGAGCTCTGTATGTATTGTGCAGAAGGCTATGTATGAGGGAGCCCATGTGTAGTGCAAGGAACTCTGTATTAGGGAGCCCATGTATAGTGCAGAGAGCTCTGTATGAGAGAGCTCTGTATGTATAGTTCAGTGAGCTCTGTATGTATAGTGCAGGGAGCTCTGTATGTATAGTACAGGGAGCTCTGTATGTTGGAGCTCTGTGTGTATAGTGCAGGGAGCTCTGTATGTATAGTGCAGGGAGCTCTGTATGATGGAGCTCTGTATGTATAGTGCAGGGAGCTCTGTATGTATAGTGCAGGGAGCTCTGTGTGATGGAGCTCTGTATGTATAGTGCAGGGAGCTCTGTATGATGGAGCTCTGTATATATAGTTCAGGGAGCTCTGTATGTTGGAGCTCTGTATGTATAGTACAGGGAGCTCTGTATGATGGAGCTCTGTATGTATAGTGTAGGGAGCTCTGTATGTATAGTTCAGGGAGCTCTGTATTATGGAGCTCTGTATGTATAGTGCAGGGAGCTCGGTAGGCATAGTGCAGGGAGCTCTGTATGATGGAGCTCTGTATGTATAGTGCAGGGAGCTCTGTATGATGGAGCTCTGTATGTACAGTGCAGGGAGCTCTGTATGATGGAGCTCTGTATGTATAGTGTTGGGAGCTCTGTATGATGGAGCTCTGTATATATAGTTCAGGGAGCTCTGTATGTATAGTTCAGGAAGCTCTGTATGATGGAGCTCTGTATGTATAGTTCAGGGAGCTCTATATGATGGAGCTCTGTGTGTATAGTGCAGGGAGCTCTGTATATATAGTTCAGGGTGCTCTGTAGATGGAGCTCTGTATTTATAGTGCAGTGAGCTCTGTAGATGGAGCTCTGTATGTATAGTTCAGGGAGCTCTGTATGATGGAGCTCTGTATGTATAGTGCAGGGAGCTCTGTATGATGGAGCTCTATATGTATAGTGCAGGGAGCTCTGTAGATGGAGCTATGTATGTATAGTGTAGGGAGCTCTGTATGTATAGTGCAGGGAGCTCTGTATGATGGAGCTCTGTATATATAGTGTAGGGAGCTCTGTAGCCAGGCAGTAAAGCTGGGCTAGTGTTGAAGAGGCAGAGTAATAAATGTGAATAAAAGCAGGCTCGAGTTGTGTTAAAATAAAATAAGAAGAGCTAAAAGAAAGTGAGTTTGGAGGATGTGAATGAGAATCCGTGAATAAGAAGATGGAGTGAATGTGAGAGAATGAGCTCCATTTGAGAAGCACATTGATTGCTTGAAAGAAGCTCCAATGTGAAGCTCTGTGTGAGCAGTGAGTGGAAGCAGAAGCCAGTGCTGAGGGAGCCTGGGAGCAGGATAAGAGGAGCTTTGTCGAGCTGCACTTCCGGCCTACGGCTGTAGCTCCGTGAATCTGCCCGATCCCACGATCTCGGAAGCGTTGCAAGGAGGAGCCTGGACAGGTCTTGGATGGGAGACGGCTGCGAGAAGGTTACGGATAGAGCAACCAACCAAGACCAACCGGGTGTTGTAGGCTTATTTTTGCTTTTTCGTTTTCTCTCCCACCACAAGAGGGCGATCAACTCAATGCAATCTTCCATTCACTCTTTTCTGAGGCTTATTCATTTATTTATTTTTTGTCCTTAAAGGCAAACACACTCATTATTATTCTCTCAAATCAAAATGCAAAGTCAATCTCATGTTTAAAGGGCTACTACAACTCATTTACTCACTAATCGCTTTTTAAACATTTCTGACTTACGCAATACGTCTCTTTAGATCCCTCATCTTTTTCTTATGAAAAATTTATAAAAAAGTGTAAAGCTTAAAATACCTCCATTTTAGGAACATTGACATCATACTGACCCCTAAAAGGATTTTTGTATTATTATTTGATTGTTTATTAAAAAAAATGTAATATGGGGTCTGGCTTTTATGCACATGCCAGCCGCCACATAATTAACCCTCACACCACCAAGGATTTAATAATTTGCTCACTGACTGATAGCAACGCTAGCAGACAAACAGTTCAGACTTTTAAAAAAATCTTGTCAGGGTTTAAAGGGACTCACCCAACACATAACCACTCCCACACACATACACAACCAATCACAAGCATCCCTACATGTGCCCTTGTACGCTTAGCTTTGCTAGCTCCCCAGGGCCTCATACACTGCCAACTCTATATATATATATATATATATATATATTTACACAAATATACCTACGCATTAAAACACAGAGGGACACACACATAAACACACTGTCGTATACACACACATAAATACAAACAGAGACACACAAACACTGACACGTGCCCACACCTTGACACATGCGTACACTGACAAACAGATCCACACAGACATGTACATACCTTGACACAGATACATACACAATCAGACATACACACACACGTGATCATTTTTATATTTGCAGCCACCCTCCTGTTATCATACATATAATCCAGGAGCGTGGCTTGCTTTGGAAATAACAAAATTAGCCAGAAACGTGGAAAGCGCTAAAAACATAACATGTAAAACAAACTTGTTAGTAAATATATACCAATAGAGCTGCAGTCACTCCTAAAATAGTGAAACAAAATACTAGGCCCACAAATAATGCACTGAAAATAATTCTAATCCAAATAAACAATTTATGCCAAAAAAGAAATCTGTGTAAAAAAATCAGCAAGAGAAAATATAGTGCAGGCCAGTGGCTTAACTACTTAACTACCACGGTTGCAACTGAGACCGAGCCTCTCACTCCAGGGGGCCTGGCTGCAACCGTGGGCCGCCATTACTTGGAGTGAGAGGCCCGGTCTCAGTTGCAACCATGGTAATTAAGCCACTGGCCTGCACTATATTTTATCTTATTGATTTTTTTTACACAGATTTTGTTTTGGCATAAATTGTTTATTTGGATTAGAATTATTTTCAGTGCATTATTTTTGGGCCTAGTATTTTGCACAGACTGCGCTCCCCGCCAGTCACAACAAGTAGCGTGGTCAAGCAGTCCTCTACCAAGTCTGACAGGAAGTGCTCACTGAGAGAATGGGGACATGCAGCCAGCTCTGCCACGCTACAGCAGCGCAGGTACAGAGGGGAATGGGGTAGAGACACATGGAGGGAACTTGGGGGGGATTGACGTATGGAGGACAAAGGGAAAGTGAATTGACACATAAAGGGACGGAGGGATTGAGACATGGAGGGACGGGGGGGGGGTGACACACTGAGGGACAGAGAAGATTGACACAGTGGGACTATGGGAGTATTGACACATGGAGGGACAAGACGAGGAATTGAGACACATGGAAGAAACTTGGTGATGGAGGGAGGTGAATTTACATATTTAGAGGGGTATTGACACATGGAGGGACTGGGGGATATTGACACATGGAGGTACAAGAGGGGGAATTGAGACACATGGAAGGGACAGGAGGGGATTGAGACACAATTGCGACACATGGAGGGACTAGGGGAGAATTGACACATGGAAGGTACTGGGGGGTTTTGACACACGGAAGGGACTGTGGGGAAAATTGATACATGGAAGGGGCGGAGGGAATTGAGACACATGGGACGGGGTGGGGTTGAGACACATGGAGGGACTGGGGGTAATTGAGACACATGGGGAGACTTGGGTGGGGTTCAGACACATGGAGGGACAGAGGGAATTTTGGCACATGGGAGGGACTGGGTGTGAAATTAACATCTGGAAGGGACTAGGGAGAGTGAGACACATAGAAGGGCTGGGTGGGAATAAGACCCATGGGAGGGGCCGGGTAATTAGATGTTTAGGTGGCAATGAAATCCTTCTTCAGCATCCATTGTATATGAAACACAACCAGGCCACAATGGCACAGTATTAAAAATAGCTTTTATTGACACAAGATAAAATCTGCTTACTTTGAGTAAAAGTGGGTTTGCCAAGCAAAAATCCCACAAAAGCACTTATAACGGCTATCACCCTAGAGGAAATATGCTCAATCGGACGGAAATAGAAGTTACGAAATGTAGCGTCATTAGACCAGTCTGCAGCTTTCATAATGTCCTCCAGTCTGCAGCCCACTACAGAAGCATTGGAAGCCATGGCACCCCTGACGGAGTGTGCCGAAAACGGATGTATCCACTCCGGCCATTGCCATTACGTCACGTATCTGTGTATATATAGTGCAGGGAGCTCTGTATAAAGGTGTCCATGTATAGTGCAGAGAGCTCTGAATGAGAGAGCACTGTATGTATAGTTCAGGGAGCTCTGAATGAGAGAGCACTGTATGTATTAAAGGAGTGGGTTGGCCCATGAGGTTATCAAGTGTAACCGGACAGAGAGGGGGTAACCCTCAAGGTATAGAGTACAAAAGGAGAGAAACTGTCCTTAAGGTGAAACCTGATAGAGGGATATTGGTATCAGAAAAGATCTTCCTAATTTATGTTAGGAACTAAAAGTTCTTAAAGTCACTAACCCCAAAGGTTTAGTGTACCGTAGCGATAGACGTTACCCCTATGACGAGCCCCTATACAGGGCGAACAGCGCGTCGGGTTTTTCCGACACTATTCTACACCAGCACTAGAAACGCTGTACACCTAACTGCTCCTAAGATAAACTCCAACAAATTCTATTTGTTCTGGATACCGACCAAGGCACTGGGGCACATAGGTCAGTGAGAAACAGTGCAGAACAATTGATTGACCGACCGATGGTCTCTATTCATTATTACTTTCAATTACCTAATTACCTTGCTACTTCTACCACGGCTACACTCTATTTATTGGTAAATCACCTTTACTCTTGCTTTACTATTACCTCGAAGGCATCTTTCTTTTCTTTGAAATCTCTAGGATTAGTTAAAATAGGGAATCTGACGAAAATAATTGGGCCATCCGTGGAGCTGGTAACGTTATGTGACTAACAGTAGTATCTGCAATAGCAGGCACCAACTGGAGAAGCAACCTAGCAGTAACACTGCACACCCATCAGACTAAATATCTGTTCACTTGCCAGCATATACCCTATGACTTATCTTACAAAATGTCCTAAGAAGTATCAATTTTTAGGAGTTGTACTTCCAAGTATGGTATACCATTCTGCACACTAACCACTCTCGACATTTACCCCGCTATCTGCCCCATTACGGGAGAATACCCTGGAGCAAATAAGCGGCTATCTAAATATACAGATCTCTCCGAACTAAGACACAGGTATACCTCTTTCACAATCTAGCTGGATGTCATTTACGTCTCCTAACCGGTGCTCAGTCACGGGAAAACGGTAAACCACTTCCAGTATTATATGTATAGACAATCAAGTACACCAAGCGGTTTAACCCTTACCATACCTATTACTGCGGCAGCCGATTTTTCCTTATACACTGATCACCTCTTAGGAAGCATTTGCCTCAGAAACTCGGAGCCCATCCGAGCTGACAATTACCTCCAGGTCAGACGACCCCATCTCTAGAGACACTAGAAATTAAACATTACCTCGAATAGCTTATAACGGTACAGAATTACAAAGCTAAAACTTTAATAAAAATTATTTGAAAAGAATTACAAAGCTAACCCCCAGAGGATACTGGGAAATAGGGTAGCCACATATTTGCTCTTTGGGAAGGCTTTTGATAAACTGGCTTACCCGGAACATTTGTGGATACATATACTTGGTTACTAGTGCATTACGCCACACATGGTTATTTGACACGTGTATCCATTTGAATTGAAGTACAATAAGTTATTCCATACTTAGACTTTTACTAAAGGAATAACGATATCTGTGCACACAGAGTTGGACTACCAAACAACCTGTGCCTACACTTTATGTTGTGTCTTTCCCTCTATGTTTATCCCCCTACCTACACGCCCCGATTTTTCTTGTGCAAGTAAGTCTGGATGCTAGCCAAGAGCTAGCCAACACATACTGTGACTTAAAATTGGCGACAGTTTACGTTGGCAACGTCTATTTACCCTATTAAAGCATTATTTTTTAACGTCTATCGCTACGGTACACTAAACCTTTGGGGTTAGTGACTTTAAGAACTTTTAGTTCCTAACATAAATTAGGAAGATCTTTTCTGATACCAATATCCCTCTATCAGGTTTCACCTTAAGGACAGTTTTTCTCCTTTTGAGCACTGTATGTATAGTTCAGGGAGCTCTGTATGTATAGTGCAGGGAGCTCTGTATGTATAGTACAGGGAGCTCTGTATGAGGGAGCTCTGTATGTATAATGCAGGGAGCTCTGCATGAGGGAGCCCATATATAGTGCAGGGAGCTCTGTATGATGGAGCTCTGTATGTATAGTGCAGGGAGCTCTGCATGAGGGAGCCCATATATAGTGCAGGGAGCTCTGTATGTATAGTGCAGGGAGCTCTGTATGTATAGTGCAGGGAGCTCGGTAGCCAGGCAGTAAAGCTGGGCTAGTGTTGAAGAGGCAGAGTAATAAATGTGAATACAAGTAGGCTCCAGTTGTATTAAAATAAAATAAGAAGAGCTAAAAGAAAGTGAGTTTGGAGGATGTGAATGAGAATCCGTGAATAAGAAGATGGAGTGAATGTGAGAGAATGTATGCAAAGGAAATGTATTGTATGAAGAAGTCCATGTGTAGCGCAGGGAGCTCCCATGTACAGTGCAGGGAGCTCTGTGAGGGAGCCCATGTATAGAGCAGGGAGCTCTGTGAGGGAGCCCATGTATAGAGCAGGGAGCTCTGTGAGGGAGCCCATGTATAGTGCAGGGAGCTCTGTATGAGGGAGCCCATATATAGTGCCGGGAGCTCTGTGTGTATAGTGCAAGGAACTATGTGTGGGGAAGTCATGTATACTTTAGAGAGCTCAGTATGAGGGAGCCCATGTATAGTGCAGTTGGCTCTGTATGTATAGTGCATGAAGCTCAGCTCTGCATGAGCTCATGTATGGCTCTGTATGTTGAAGCCTATGCATAGTGCAGGCATGGAGCTCTGTGTGAAGGAGCCCATGTATAGTTCAGGGAGCTCTGTGTGAGGGAGCTTTGTATGTATAGTGTAGGGAGCTCTGGATTAGGGAGGCTTTATGTATATTGCAGGGAGCTCTGTATGTATTGTGCAGAAGGCTATGTATGAGGGAGCCCATGTGTAGTGCAAGGAACTCTGTATTAGGGAGCCCATGTATAGTGCAGAGAGCTCTGTATGAGAGAGCTCTGTATGTATAGTTCAGTGAGCTCTGTATGTATAGTGCAGGGAGCTCTGTATGTATAGTACAGGGAGCTCTGTATGTTGGAGCTCTGTGTGTATAGTGCAGGGAGCTCTGTATGTATAGTGCAGGGAGCTCTGTATGATGGAGCTCTGTATGTATAGTGCAGGGAGCTCTGTATGTATAGTGCAGGGAGCTCTGTGTGATGGAGCTCTGTATGTATAGTGCAGGGAGCTCTGTATGATGGAGCTCTGTATATATAGTTCAGGGAGCTCTGTATGTTGGAGCTCTGTATGTATAGTACAGGGATCTCTGTATGATGGAGCTCTGTATGTATAGTGTAGGGAGCTCTGTATGTATAGTTCAGGGAGCTCTGTATTATGGAGCTCTGTATGTATAGTGCAGGGAGCTCGGTAGGCATAGTGCAGGGAGCTCTGTATGATGGAGCTCTGTATGTATAGTGCAGGGAGCTCTGTATGATGGAGCTCTGTATGTACAGTGCAGGGAGCTCTGTATGATGGAGCTCTGTATGTATAGTGTTGGGAGCTCTGTATGATGGAGCTCTGTATATATAGTTCAGGGAGCTCTGTATGTATAGTTCAGGGAGCTCTGTATGATGGAGCTCTGTATGTATAGTTCAGGGAGCTCTATATGATGGAGCTCTGTGTGTATAGTGCAGGGAGCTCTGTATATATAGTTCAGGGAGCTCTGTAGATGGAGCTCTGTGTTTATAGTGCAGTGAGCTCTGTAGATGGAGCTCTGTATGTATAGTTCAGGGAGCTCTGTATGATGGAGCTCTGTATGTATAGTGCAGGGAGCTCTGTATGATGGAGCTCTATATGTATAGTGCAGGGAGCTCTGTAGATGGAGCTATGTATGTATAGTGTAGGGAGCTCTGTATGTATAGTGCAGGGAGCTCTGTATGATGGAGCTCTGTATATATAGTGTAGGGAGCTCTGTAGCCAGGCAGTAAAGCTGGGCTAGTGTTGAAGAGGCAGAGTAATAAATGTGAATAAAAGCAGGCTCGAGTTGTGTTAAAATAAAATAAGAAGAGCTAAAAGAAAGTGAGTTTGGAGGATGTGAATGAGAATCCGTGAATAAGAAGATGGAGTGAATGTGAGAGAATGAGCTCCATTTGAGAAGCACATTGATTGCTTGAAAGAAGCTCCAATGTGAAGCTCTGTGTGAGCAGTGAGTGGAAGCAGAAGCCAGTGCTGAGGGAGCCTGGGAGCAGGATAAGAGGAGCTTTGTCGAGCTGCACTTCCGGCCTACGGCTGTAGCTCCGTGAATCTGCCCGATCCCACGATCTCGGAAGCGTTGCAAGGAGGAGCCTGGACAGGTCTTGGATGGGAGACGGCTGCGAGAAGGTTACGGATAGAGCAACCAACCAAGACCAACCGGGTGTTGTAGGCTTATTTTTGCTTTTTCGTTTTCTCTCCCACCACAAGAGGGCGATCAACTCAATGCAATCTTCCATTCACTCTTTTCTGAGGGTTATTCATTTATTTATTTTTTGTCCTTAAAGGCAAACACACTCATTATTATTCTCTCAAATCAAAATGCAAAGTCAATCTCATGTTTAAAGGGCTACTACAACTCATTTACTCACTAATCGCTTTTTAAACATTTCTGACTTACGCAATACGTCTCTTTAGATCCCTCATCTTTTTCTTATGAAAAATTTATAAAAAAGTGTAAAGCTTAAAATACCTCCATTTTAGGAACATTGACATCATACTGACCCCTAAAAGGATTTTTTGTATTATTATTTGATTGTTTATTAAAAAAAATGTAATATGGGGTCTGGCTTTTATGCACATGCCAGCCGCCACATAATTAACCCTCACACCACCAAGGATTTAATAATTTGCTCACTGACTGATAGCAACGCTAGCAGACAAACAGTTCAGACTTTAAAAAAAATCTTGTCAGGATTTAAAGGGACTCACCCAACACATAACCACTCCCACACACATACACAACCAATCACAAGCATCCCTACATGTGCCCTTGTACGCTTAGCTTTGCTAGCTCCCCAGGGCCTCATACACTGCCAACTCTATATATATATATATATTTACACAAATATACCTACGCATTAAAACACAGAGGGACACACACATAAACACACTGCCGTATACACACACATAAATACAAACAGAGACACACAAACACTGACACGTGCCCACACCTTGACACATGCGTACACTGACAAACAGATCCACACAGACATGTACATACCTTGACACAGATACATACACAATCAGACATACACACACACGTGATCATTTTTATATTTGCAGCCACCCTCCTGTTATCATACATATAATCCAGGAGCGTGGCTTGCTTTGGAAATAACAAAATTAGCCAGAAACGTGGAAAGCGCTAAAAACATAACATGTAAAACAAACTTGTTAGTAAATATATACCAATAGAGCTGCAGTCACTCCTAAAATAGTGAAACAAAATACTAGGCCCACAAATAATGCACTGAAAATAATTCTAATCCAAATAAACAATTTATGCCAAAAAAGAAATCTGTGTAAAAAAAATCAGCAAGAGAAAATATAGTGCAGGCCAGTGGCTTAACTACTTAACTACCACGGTTGCAACTGAGACCGAGCCTCTCACTCCAGGGGGCCTGGCTGCAACCGTGGGCCGCCATTACTTGGAGTGAGAGGCCCGGTCTCAGTTGCAACCATGGTAATTAAGCCACTGGCCTGCACTATATTTTATCTTATTGATTTTTTTTACACAGATTTTGTTTTGGCATAAATTGTTTATTTGGATTAGAATTATTTTCAGTGCATTATTTTTGGGCCTAGTATTTTGCACTGACTGCGCTCCCCGCCAGTCACAACAAGTAGCGTGGTCAAGCAGTCCTCTACCAAGTCTGACAGGAAGTGCTCACTGAGAGAATGGGGACATGCAGCCAGCTCTGCCACGCTACAGCAGCGCAGGTACAGAGGGGAATGGGGTAGAGACACATGGAGGGAACTTGGGGGGGATTGACGTATGGAGGACAAAGGGAAAGTGAATTGACACATAAAGGGACGGAGGGATTGAGACATGGAGGGACGGGGGGGGGGGGGGGGTGACACACTGAGGGACAGAGAAGATTGACACAGTGGGACTATGGGAGTATTGACACATGGAGGGACAAGACGAGGAATTGAGACACATGGAAGAAACTTGGTGATGGAGGGAGGTGAATTTACATATTTAGAGGGGTATTGACACATGGAGGGACTGGGGGATATTGACACATGGAGGTACAAGAGGGGGAATTGAGACACATGGAAGGGACAGGAGGGGATTGAGACACAATTGCGACACATGGAGGGACTAGGGGAGAATTGACACATGGAAGGTACTGGGGGGTTTTGACACACGGAAGGGACTGTGGGGAAAATTGATACATGGAAGGGGCGGAGGGAATTGAGACACATGGGACGGGGTGGGGTTGAGACACATGGAGGGACTGGGGGTAATTGAGACACATGGGGAGACTTGGGTGGGGTTCAGACACATGGAGGGACAGAGGGAATTTTGGCACATGGGAGGGACTGGGTGTGAAATTAACATCTGGAAGGGACTAGGGAGAGTGAGACACATAGAAGGGCTGGGTGGGAATAAGACCCATGGGAGGGGCCGGGTAATTAGATGTTTAGGTGGCAATGAAATCCTTCTTCAGCATCCATTGTATATGAAACACAACCAGGCCACAATGGCACAGTATTAAAAATAGCTTTTATTGACACAAGATAAAATCTGCTTACTTTGAGTAAAAGTGGGTTTGCCAAGCAAAAATCCCACAAAAGCACTTATAACGGCTATCACCCTAGAGGAAATATGCTCAATCGGACGGAAATAGAAGTTACGAAATGTAGCGTCATTAGACCAGTCTGCAGCTTTCATAATGTCCTCCAGTCTGCAGCCCACTACAGAAGCATTGGAAGCCATGGCACCCCTGACGGAGTGTGCCGAAAACGGATGTATCCACTCCGGCCATTGCCATTACGTCACGTATCTGTGTATATATAGTGCAGGGAGCTCTGTATAAAGGTGTCCATGTATAGTGCAGAGAGCTCTGAATGAGAGAGCACTGTATGTATAGTTCAGGGAGCTCTGAATGAGAGAGCACTGTATGTATTAAAGGAGTGGGTTGGCCCATGAGGTTATCAAGTGTAACCGGACAGAGAGGGGGTAACCCTCAAGGTATAGAGTACAAAAGGAGATAAACTGTCCTTAAGGTGAAACCTGATAGAGGGATATTGGTATCAGAAAAGATCTTCCTAATTTATGTTAGGAACTAAAAGTTCTTAAAGTCACTAACCCCAAAGGTTTAGTGTACCGTAGCGATAGACGTTACCCCTATGACGAGCCCCTATACAGGGCGAACAGCGCGTCGGGTTTTTCCGACACTATTCTACACCAGCACTAGAAACGCTGTACACCTAACTGCTCCTAAGATAAACTCCAACAAATTCTATTTGTTCTGGATACCGACCAAGGCACTGGGGCACATAGGTCAGTGAGAAACAGTGCAGAACAATTGATTGACCGACCGATGGTCTCTATTCATTATTACTTTCAATTACCTAATTACCTTGCTACTTCTACCACGGCTACACTCTATTTATTGGTAAATCACCTTTACTCTTGCTTTACTATTACCTCGAAGGCATCTTTCTTTTCTTTGAAATCTCTAGGATTAGTTAAAATAGGGAATCTGACGAAAATAATTGGGCCATCCGTGGAGCTGGTAACGTTATGTGACTAACATTAGTATCTGCAATAGCAGGCACCAACTGGAGAAGCAACCTAGCAGTAACACTGCACACCCATCAGACTAAATATCTGTTCACTTGCCAGCATATACCCTATGACTTATCTTACAAAATGTCCTGAGAAGTATCAATTTTTAGGAGTTGTACTTCCAAGTATGGTATACCATTCTGCACACTAACCACTCTCGACATTTACCCCGCTATCTGCCCCATTACGGGAGAATACCCTGGAGCAAATAAGCGGCTATCTAAATATACAGATCTCTCCGAACTAAGACACAGGTATACCTCTTTCACAATCTAGCTGGATGTCATTTACGTCTCCTAACCGGTGCTCAGTCACGGGAAAACGGTAAACCACTTCCAGTATTATATGTATAGACAATCAAGTACACCAAGCGGTTTAACCCTTACCATACCTATTACTGCGGCAGCCGATTTTTCCTTATACACTGATCACCTCTTAGGAAGCATTTGCCTCAGAAACTCGGAGCCCATCCGAGCTGACAATTACCTCCAGGTCAGACGACCCCATCTCTAGAGACACTAGAAATTAAACATTACCTCGAATAGCTTATAACGGTACAGAATTACAAAGCTAAAACTTTAATAAAAATTATTTGAAAAGAATTACAAAGCTAACCCCCAGAGCATACTGGGAAATAGGGTAGCCACATATTTGCTCTTTGGGAAGGCTTTTGATAAACTGGCTTACCCGGAACATTTGTGGATACATATACTTGGTTACTAGTGCATTACGCCACACATGGTTATTTGACACGTGTATCCATTTGAATTGAAGTACAATAAGTTATTCCATACTTAGACTTTTACTAAAGGAATAACGATATCTGTGCACACAGAGTTGGACTACCAAACAACCTGTGCCTACACTTTATGTTGTGTCTTTCCCTCTATGTTTATCCCCCTACCTACACGCCCCGATTTTTCTTGTGCAAGTAAGTCTGGATGCTAGCCAAGAGCTAGCCAACACATACTGTGACTTAAAATTGGCGACAGTTTACGTTGGGAACGTCTATTTACCCTATTAAAGCATTATTTTTTAACGTCTATCGCTACGGTACACTAAACCTTTGGGGTTAGTGACTTTAAGAACTTTTAGTTCCTAACATAAATTAGGAAGATCTTTTCTGATACCAATATCCCTCTATCAGGTTTCACCTTAAGGACAGTTTTTCTCCTTTTGAGCACTGTATGTATAGTTCAGGGAGCTCTGTATGTATAGTGCAGGGAGCTCTGTATGTATAGTGCAGGGAGCTCTGTATGAGGGAGCTCTGTATGTATAGTGCAGGGAGCTCTGCATGAGGGAGCCCATATATAGTGCAGGGAGCTCTGTATGATGGAGCTCTGTATGTATAGTGCAGGGAGCTCTGCATGAGGGAGCCCATATATAGTGCAGGGAGCTCTGTATGTATAGTGCAGGGAGCTCTGTATGTATAGTGCAGGGAGCTCGGTAGCCAAGCAGTAAAGCTGGGCTAGTGTTGAAGAGGCAGAGTAATAAATGTGAATACAAGTAGGCTCCAGTTGTATTAAAATAAAATAAGAAGAGCTAAAAGAAAGTGAGTTTGGAGGATGTGAATGAGAATCCGTGAATAAGAAGATGGAGTGAATGTGAGAGAATGTATGCAAAGGAAATGTATTGTATGAAGAAGTCCATGTGTAGCGCAGGGAGCTCCCATGTACAGTGCAGGGAGCTCTGTGAGGGAGCCCATGTATAGAGCAGGGAGCTCTGTGAGGGAGCCCATGTATAGAGCAGGGAGCTCTGTGAGGGAGCCCATGTATAGTGCAGGGAGCTCTGTATGAGGGAGCCCATATATAGTGCCGGGAGCTCTGTGTGTATAGTGCAAGGAACTATGTGTGGGGAAGTCATGTATACTTTAGAGAGCTCAGTATGAGGGAGCCCATGTATAGTGCAGTTGGCTCTGTATGTATAGTGCATGAAGCTCAGCTCTGCATGAGCTCATGTATGGCTCTGTATGTTGAAGCCTATGCATAGTGCAGGCATGGAGCTCTGTGTGAAGGAGCCCATGTATAGTTCAGGGAGCTCTGTGTGAGGGAGCTTTGTATGTATAGTGTAGGGAGCTCTGGATTAGGGAGGCTTTATGTATATTGCAGGGAGCTCTGTATGTATTGTGCAGAAGGCTATGTATGAGGGAGCCCATGTGTAGTGCAAGGAACTCTGTATTAGGGAGCCCATGTATAGTGCAGAGAGCTCTGTATGAGAGAGCTCTGTATGTATAGTTCAGTGAGCTCTGTATGTATAGTGCAGGGAGCTCTGTATGTATAGTACAGGGAGCTCTGTATGTTGGAGCTCTGTGTGTATAGTGCAGGGAGCTCTGTATGTATAGTGCAGGGAGCTCTGTATGATGGAGCTCTGTATGTATAGTGCAGGGAGCTCTGTATGTATAGTGCAGGGAGCTCTGTGTGATGGAGCTCTGTATGTATAGTGCAGGGAGCTCTGTATGATGGAGCTCTGTATATATAGTTCAGGGAGCTCTGTATGTTGGAGCTCTGTATGTATAGTACAGGGAGCTCTGTATGATGGAGCTCTGTATGTATAGTGTAGGGAGCTCTGTATGTATAGTGTAGGGAGCTCTGTATGTATAGTTCAGGGAGCTCTGTATTATGGAGCTCTGTATGTATAGTGCAGGGAGCTCGGTAGGCATAGTGCAGGGAGCTCTGTATGTATAGTGCAGGGAGCTCTGTATGATGGAGCTCTGTATGTACAGTGCAGGGAGCTCTGTATGATGGAGCTCTGTATGTATAGTGTTGGGAGCTCTGTATGATGGAGCTCTGTATATATAGTTCAGGGAGCTCTGTATGTATAGTTCAGGGAGCTCTGTATGATGGAGCTCTGTATGTATAGTTCAGGGAGCTCTATATGATGGAGCTCTGTGTGTATAGTGCAGGGAGCTCTGTATATATAGTTCAGGGAGCTCTGTAGATGGAGCTCTGTGTTTATAGTGCAGTGAGCTCTGTAGATGGAGCTCTGTATGTATAGTTCAGGGAGCTCTGTATGATGGAGCTCTGTATGTATAGTGCAGGGAGCTCTGTATGATGGAGCTCTATATGTATAGTGCAGGGAGCTCTGTAGATGGAGCTATGTATGTATAGTGTAGGGAGCTCTGTATGTATAGTGCAGGGAGCTCTGTATGATGGAGCTCTGTATATATAGTGTAGGGAGCTCTGTAGCCAGGCAGTAAAGCTGGGCTAGTGTTGAAGAGGCAAAGTAATAAATGTGAATAAAAGCAGGCTCGAGTTGTGTTAAAATAAAATAAGAAGAGCTAAAAGAAAGTGAGTTTGGAGGATGTGAATGAGAATCCGTGAATAAGAAGATGGAGTGAATGTGAGAGAATGAGCTCCATTTGAGAAGCACATTGATTGCTTGAAAGAAGCTCCAATGTGAAGCTCTGTGTGAGCAGTGAGTGGAAGCAGAAGCCAGTGCTGAGGGAGCCTGGGAGCAGGATAAGAGGAGCTTTGTCGAGCTGCACTTCCGGCCTACGGCTGTAGCTCCGTGAATCTGCCCGATCCCACGATCTCGGAAGCGTTGCAAGGAGGAGCCTGGACAGGTCTTGGATGGGAGACGGCTGCGAGAAGGTTACGGATAGAGCAACCAACCAAGACCAACCGGGTGTTGTAGGCTTATTTTTGCTTTTTCGTTTTCTCTCCCACCACAAGAGGGCGATCAACTCAATGCAATCTTCCATTCACTCTTTTCTGAGGGTTATTCATTTATTTATTTTTTGTCCTTAAAGGCAAACACACTCATTATTATTCTCTCAAATCAAAATGCAAAGTCAATCTCATGTTTAAAGGGCTACTACAACTCATTTACTCACTAATCGCTTTTTAAACATTTCTGACTTACGCAATACGTCTCTTTAGATCCCTCATCTTTTTCTTATGAAAAATTTATAAAAAAGTGTAAAGCTTAAAATACCTCCATTTTAGGAACATTGACATCATACTGACCCCTAAAAGGATTTTTTGTATTATTATTTGATTGTTTATAAAAAAAAATGTAATATGGGGTCTGGCTTTTATGCACATGCCAGCCGCCACATAATTAACCCTCACACCACCAAGGATTTAATAATTTGCTCACTGACTGATAGCAACGCTAGCAGACAAACAGTTCAGACTTTTAAAAAAATCTTGTCAGGATTTAAAGGGACTCACCCAACACATAACCACTCCCACACACATACACAACCAATCACAAGCATCCCTACATGTGCCCTTGTACGCTTAGCTTTGCTAGCTCCCCAGGGCCTCATACACTGCCAACTCTATATATATATATATATATATATTTACACAAATATACCTACGCATTAAAACACAGAGGGACACACACATAAACACACTGTCGTATACACACACATAAATACAAACAGAGACACACAAACACTGACACGTGCCCACACCTTGACACATGCGTACACTGACAAACAGATCCACACAGACATGTACATACCTTGACACAGATACATACACACACCTTGGCACCTACACACACAATCAGACATACACACACACGTGATCATTTTTATATTTGCAGCCACCCTCCTGTTATCATACATATAATCCAGGAGCGTGGCTTGCTTTGGAAATAACAAAATTAGCCAGAAACGTGGAAAGCGCTAAAAACATAACATGTAAAACAAACTTGTTAGTAAATATATACCAATAGAGCTGCAGTCACTCCTAAAATAGTGAAACAAAATACTAGGCCCACAAATAATGCACTGAAAATAATTCTAATCCAAATAAACAATTTATGCCAAAAAAGAAATCTGTGTAAAAAAATCAGCAAGAGAAAATATAGTGCAGGCCAGTGGCTTAACTACTTAACTACCACGGTTGCAACTGAGACCGAGCCTCTCACTCCAGGGGGCCTGGCTGCAACCGTGGGCCGCCATTACTTGGAGTGAGAGGCCCGGTCTCAGTTGCAACCATGGTAATTAAGCCACTGGCCTGCACTATATTTTATCTTATTGATTTTTTTTACACAGATTTTGTTTTGGCATAAATTGTTTATTTGGATTAGAATTATTTTCAGTGCATTATTTTTGGGCCTAGTATTTTGCACAGACTGCGCTCCCCGCCAGTCACAACAAGTAGCGTGGTCAAGCAGTCCTCTACCAAGTCTGACAGGAAGTGCTCACTGAGAGAATGGGGACATGCAGCCAGCTCTGCCACGCTACAGCAGCGCAGGTACAGAGGGGAATGGGGTAGAGACACATGGAGGGAACTTGGGGGGGATTGACGTATGGAGGACAAAGGGAAAGTGAATTGACACATAAAGGGACGGAGGGATTGAGACATGGAGGGACGGGGGGGGGGGGGGGTGACACACTGAGGGACAGAGAAGATTGACACAGTGGGACTATGGGAGTATTGACACATGGAGGGACAAGACGAGGAATTGAGACACATGGAAGAAACTTGGTGATGGAGGGAGGTGAATTTACATATTTAGAGGGGTATTGACACATGGAGGGACTGGGGGATATTGACACATGGAGGTACAAGAGGGGGAATTGAGACACATGGAAGGGACAGGAGGGGATTGAGACACAATTGCGACACATGGAGGGACTAGGGGAGAATTGACACATGGAAGGTACTGGGGGGTTTTGACACACGGAAGGGACTGTGGGGAAAATTGATACATGGAAGGGGCGGAGGGAATTGAGACACATGGGACGGGGTGGGGTTGAGACACATGGAGGGACTGGGGGTAATTGAGACACATGGGGAGACTTGGGTGGGGTTCAGACACATGGAGGGACAGAGGGAATTTTGGCACATGGGAGGGACTGGGTGTGAAATTAACATCTGGAAGGGACTAGGGAGAGTGAGACACATAGAAGGGCTGGGTGGGAATAAGACCCATGGGAGGGGCCGGGTAATTAGATGTTTAGGTGGCAATGAAATCCTTCTTCAGCATCCATTGTATATGAAACACAACCAGGCCACAATGGCACAGTATTAAAAATAGCTTTTATTGACACAAGATAAAATCTGCTTACTTTGAGTAAAAGTGGGTTTGCCAAGCAAAAATCCCACAAAAGCACTTATAACGGCTATCACCCTAGAGGAAATATGCTCAATCGGACGGAAATAGAAGTTACGAAATGTAGCGTCATTAGACCAGTCTGCAGCTTTCATAATGTCCTCCAGTCTGCAGCCCACTACAGAAGCATTGGAAGCCATGGCACCCCTGACGGAGTGTGCCGAAAACGGATGTATCCACTCCGGCCATTGCCATTACGTCACGTATCTGTGTATATATAGTGCAGGGAGCTCTGTATAAAGGTGTCCATGTATAGTGCAGAGAGCTCTGAATGAGAGAGCACTGTATGTATAGTTCAGGGAGCTCTGAATGAGAGAGCACTGTATGTATTAAAGGAGTGGGTTGGCCCATGAGGTTATCAAGTGTAACCGGACAGAGAGGGGGTAACCCTCAAGGTATAGAGTACAAAAGGAGATAAACTGTCCTTAAGGTGAAACCTGATAGAGGGATATTGGTATCAGAAAAGATCTTCCTAATTTATGTTAGGAACTAAAAGTTCTTAAAGTCACTAACCCCAAAGGTTTAGTGTACCGTAGCGATAGACGTTACCCCTATGACGAGCCCCTATACAGGGCGAACAGCGCGTCGGGTTTTTCCGACACTATTCTACACCAGCACTAGAAACGCTGTACACCTAACTGCTCCTAAGATAAACTCCAACAAATTCTATTTGTTCTGGATACCGACCAAGGCACTGGGGCACATAGGTCAGTGAGAAACAGTGCAGAACAATTGATTGACCGACCGATGGTCTCTATTCATTATTACTTTCAATTACCTAATTACCTTGCTACTTCTACCACGGCTACACTCTATTTATTGGTAAATCACCTTTACTCTTGCTTTACTATTACCTCGAAGGCATCTTTCTTTTCTTTGAAATCTCTAGGATTAGTTAAAATAGGGAATCTGACGAAAATAATTGGGCCATCCGTGGAGCTGGTAACGTTATGTGACTAACATTAGTATCTGCAATAGCAGGCACCAACTGGAGAAGCAACCTAGCAGTAACACTGCACACCCATCAGACTAAATATCTGTTCACTTGCCAGCATATACCCTATGACTTATCTTACAAAATGTCCTAAGAAGTATCAATTTTTAGGAGTTGTACTTCCAAGTATGGTATACCATTCTGCACACTAACCACTCTCGACATTTACCCCGCTATCTGCCCCATTACGGGAGAATACCCTGGAGCAAATAAGCGGCTATCTAAATATACAGATCTCTCCGAACTAAGACACAGGTATACCTCTTTCACAATCTAGCTGGATGTCATTTACGTCTCCTAACCGGTGCTCAGTCACGGGAAAACGGTAAACCACTTCCAGTATTATATGTATAGACAATCAAGTACACCAAGCGGTTTAACCCTTACCATACCTATTACTGCGGCAGCCGATTTTTCCTTATACACTGATCACCTCTTAGGAAGCATTTGCCTCAGAAACTCGGAGCCCATCCGAGCTGACAATTACCTCCAGGTCAGACGACCCCATCTCTAGAGACACTAGAAATTAAACATTACCTCGAATAGCTTATAACGGTACAGAATTACAAAGCTAAAACTTTAATAAAAATTATTTGAAAAGAATTACAAAGCTAACCCCCAGAGGATACTGGGAAATAGGGTAGCCACATATTTGCTCTTTGGGAAGGCTTTTGATAAACTGGCTTACCCGGAACATTTGTGGATACATATACTTGGTTACTAGTGCATTACGCCACACATGGTTATTTGACACGTGTATCCATTTGAATTGAAGTACAATAAGTTATTCCATACTTAGACTTTTACTAAAGGAATAACGATATCTGTGCACACAGAGTTGGACTACCAAACAACCTGTGCCTACACTTTATGTTGTGTCTTTCCCTCTATGTTTATCCCCCTACCTACACGCCCCGATTTTTCTTGTGCAAGTAAGTCTGGATGCTAGCCAAGAGCTAGCCAACACATACTGTGACTTAAAATTGGCGACAGTTTACGTTGGGAACGTCTATTTACCCTATTAAAGCATTATTTTTTAACGTCTATCGCTACGGTACACTAAACCTTTGGGGTTAGTGACTTTAAGAACTTTTAGTTCCTAACATAAATTAGGAAGATCTTTTCTGATACCAATATCCCTCTATCAGGTTTCACCTTAAGGACAGTTTTTCTCCTTTTGAGCACTGTATGTATAGTTCAGGGAGCTCTGTATGTATAGTGCAGGGAGCTCTGTATGTATAGTGCAGGGAGCTCTGTATGAGGGAGCTCTGTATGTATAGTGCAGGGAGCTCTGCATGAGGGAGCCCATATATAGTGCAGGGAGCTCTGTATGATGGAGCTCTCTATGTATAGTGCAGGGAGCTCTGCATGAGGGAGCCCATATATAGTGCAGGGAGCTCTGTATGTATAGTGCAGGGAGCTCTGTATGTATAGTGCAGGGAGCTCGGTAGCCAAGCAGTAAAGCTGGGCTAGTGTTGAAGAGGCAGAGTAATAAATGTGAATACAAGTAGGCTCCAGTTGTATTAAAATAAAATAAGAAGAGCTAAAAGAAAGTGAGTTTGGAGGATGTGAATGAGAATCCGTGAATAAGAAGATGGAGTGAATGTGAGAGAATGTATGCAAAGGAAATGTATTGTATGAAGAAATCCATGTGTAGCGCAGGGAGCTCCCATGTACAGTGCAGGGAGCTCTGTGAGAGAGCCCATGTATAGTGCAGGGAGCTCTGTATGAGGGAGCCCATATATAGTGCCGGGAGCTCTGTGTGTATAGTGCAAGGAACTATGTGTGGGGAAGTCATGTATACTTTAGAGAGCTCAGTATGAGGGAGCCCATGTATAGTGCAGTTGGCTCTGTATGTATAGTGCATGAAGCTCAGCTCTGCATGAGCTCATGTATGGCTCTGTATGTTGAAGCCTATGCATAGTGCAGGCATGGAGCTCTGTGTGAAGGAGCCCATGTATAGTTCAGGGAGCTCTGTGTGAGGGAGCTTTGTATGTATAGTGTAGGGAGCTCTGGATTAGGGAGGCTTTATGTATATTGCAGGGAGCTCTGTATGTATTGTGCAGAAGGCTATGTATGAGGGAGCCCATGTGTAGTGCAAGGAACTCTGTATTAGGGAGCCCATGTATAGTGCAGAGAGCTCTGTATGTATAGTGCAGGGAGCTCTGTATGTATAGTGCAGGGAGCTCTGTATGATGGAGCTCTGTATGTATAGTGCAGGGAGCTCTGTATGTATAGTGCAGGGAGCTCTGTGTGATGGAGCTCTGTATGTATAGTGCAGGGAGCTCTGTATGATGGAGCTCTGTATATATAGTTCAGGGAGCTCTGTATGTTGGAGCTCTGTATGTATAGTACAGGGAGCTCTGTATGATGGAGCTCTGTATGTATAGTGTAGGGAGCTCTGTATGTATAGTTCAGGGAGCTCTGTATTATGGAGCTCTGTATGTATAGTGCAGGGAGCTCGGTAGGCATAGTGCAGGGAGCTCTGTATGATGGAGCTCTGTATGTATAGTGCAGGGAGCTCTGTATGATGGAGCTCTGTATGTACAGTGCAGGGAGCTCTGTATGATGGAGCTCTGTATGTATAGTGTTGGGAGCTCTGTATGATGGAGCTCTGTATATATAGTTCAGGGAGCTCTGTATGTATAGTTCAGGGAGCTCTGTATGATGGAGCTCTGTATGTATAGTTCAGGGAGCTCTATATGATGGAGCTCTGTGTGTATAGTGCAGGGAGCTCTGTATATATAGTTCAGGGAGCTCTGTAGATGGAGCTCTGTGTTTATAGTGCAGTGAGCTCTGTAGATGGAGCTCTGTATGTATAGTTCAGGGAGCTCTGTATGATGGAGCTCTGTATGTATAGTGCAGGGAGCTCTGTATGATGGAGCTCTATATGTATAGTGCAGGGAGCTCTGTAGATGGAGCTATGTATGTATAGTGTAGGGAGCTCTGTATGTATAGTGCAGGGAGCTCTGTATGATGGAGCTCTGTATATATAGTGTAGGGAGCTCTGTAGCCAGGCAGTAAAGCTGGGCTAGTGTTGAAGAGGCAGAGTAATAAATGTGAATAAAAGCAGGCTCGAGTTGTGTTAAAATAAAATAAGAAGAGCTAAAAGAAAGTGAGTTTGGAGGATGTGAATGAGAATCCGTGAATAAGAAGATGGAGTGAATGTGAGAGAATGAGCTCCATTTGAGAAGCACATTGATTGCTTGAAAGAAGCTCCAATGTGAAGCTCTGTGTGAGCAGTGAGTGGAAGCAGAAGCCAGTGCTGAGGGAGCCTGGGAGCAGGATAAGAGGAGCTTTGTCGAGCTGCACTTCCGGCCTACGGCTGTAGCTCCGTGAATCTGCCCGATCCCACGATCTCGGAAGCGTTGCAAGGAGGAGCCTGGACAGGTCTTGGATGGGAGACGGCTGCGAGAAGGTTACGGATAGAGCAACCCACCAAGACCAACCGGGTGTTGTAGGCTTATTTTTGCTTTTTCGTTTTCTCTCCCACCACAAGAGGGCGATCAACTCAATGCAATCTTCCATTCACTCTTTTCTGAGGGTTATTCATTTATTTATTTTTTGTCCTTAAAGGCAAACACACTCATTATTATTCTCTCAAATCAAAATGCAAAGTCAATCTCATGTTTAAAGGGCTACTACAACTCATTTACTCACTAATCGCTTTTTAAACATTTCTGACTTACGCAATACGTCTCTTTAGATCCCTCATCTTTTTCTTATGAAAAATTTATAAAAAAGTGTAAAGCTTAAAATACCTCCATTTTAGGAACATTGACATCATACTGACCCCTAAAAGGATTTTTTGTATTATTATTTGATTGTTTATTAAAAAAAATGTAATATGGGGTCTGGCTTTTATGCACATGCCAGCCGCCACATAATTAACCCTCACACCACCAAGGATTTAATAATTTGCTCACTGACTGATAGCAACGCTAGCAGACAAACAGTTCAGACTTTAAAAAAAATCTTGTCAGGATTTAAAGGGACTCACCCAACACATAACCACTCCCACACACATACACAACCAATCACAAGCATCCCTACATGTGCCCTTGTACGCTTAGCTTTGCTAGCTCCCCAGGGCCTCATACACTGCCAACTCTATATATATATATATATTTACACAAATATACCTACGCATTAAAACACAGAGGGACACACACATAAACACACTGCCGTATACACACACATAAATACAAACAGAGACACACAAACACTGACACGTGCCCACACCTTGACACATGCGTACACTGACAAACAGATCCACACAGACATGTACATACCTTGACACAGATACATACACAATCAGACATACACACACACGTGATCATTTTTATATTTGCAGCCACCCTCCTGTTATCATACATATAATCCAGGAGCGTGGCTTGCTTTGGAAATAACAAAATTAGCCAGAAACGTGGAAAGCGCTAAAAACATAACATGTAAAACAAACTTGTTAGTAAATATATACCAATAGAGCTGCAGTCACTCCTAAAATAGTGAAACAAAATACTAGGCCCACAAATAATGCACTGAAAATAATTCTAATCCAAATAAACAATTTATGCCAAAAAAGAAATCTGTGTAAAAAAAATCAGCAAGAGAAAATATAGTGCAGGCCAGTGGCTTAACTACTTAACTACCACGGTTGCAACTGAGACCGAGCCTCTCACTCCAGGGGGCCTGGCTGCAACCGTGGGCCGCCATTACTTGGAGTGAGAGGCCCGGTCTCAGTTGCAACCATGGTAATTAAGCCACTGGCCTGCACTATATTTTATCTTATTGATTTTTTTTACACAGATTTTGTTTTGGCATAAATTGTTTATTTGGATTAGAATTATTTTCAGTGCATTATTTTTGGGCCTAGTATTTTGCACAGACTGCGCTCCCCGCCAGTCACAACAAGTAGCGTGGTCAAGCAGTCCTCTACCAAGTCTGACAGGAAGTGCTCACTGAGAGAATGGGGACATGCAGCCAGCTCTGCCACGCTACAGCAGCGCAGGTACAGAGGGGAATGGGGTAGAGACACATGGAGGGAACTTGGGGGGGATTGACGTATGGAGGACAAAGGGAAAGTGAATTGACACATAAAGGGACGGAGGGATTGAGACATGGAGGGACGGGGGGGGGGGGGGTGACACACTGAGGGACAGAGAAGATTGACACAGTGGGACTATGGGAGTATTGACACATGGAGGGACAAGACGAGGAATTGAGACACATGGAAGAAACTTGGTGATGGAGGGAGGTGAATTTACATATTTAGAGGGGTATTGACACATGGAGGGACTGGGGGATATTGACACATGGAGGTACAAGAGGGGGAATTGAGACACATGGAAGGGACAGGAGGGGATTGAGACACAATTGCGACACATGGAGGGACTAGGGGAGAATTGACACATGGAAGGTACTGGGGGGTTTTGACACACGGAAGGGACTGTGGGGAAAATTGATACATGGAAGGGGCGGAGGGAATTGAGACACATGGGACGGGGTGGGGTTGAGACACATGGAGGGACTGGGGGTAATTGAGACACATGGGGAGACTTGGGTGGGGTTCAGACACATGGAGGGACAGAGGGAATTTTGGCACATGGGAGGGACTGGGTGTGAAATTAACATCTGGAAGGGACTAGGGAGAGTGAGACACATAGAAGGGCTGGGTGGGAATAAGACCCATGGGAGGGGCCGGGTAATTAGATGTTTAGGTGGCAATGAAATCCTTCTTCAGCATCCATTGTATATGAAACACAACCAGGCCACAATGGCACAGTATTAAAAATAGCTTTTATTGACACAAGATAAAATCTGCTTACTTTGAGTAAAAGTGGGTTTGCCAAGCAAAAATCCCACAAAAGCACTTATAACGGCTATCACCCTAGAGGAAATATGCTCAATCGGACGGAAATAGAAGTTACGAAATGTAGCGTCATTAGACCAGTCTGCAGCTTTCATAATGTCCTCCAGTCTGCAGCCCACTACAGAAGCATTGGAAGCCATGGCACCCCTGACGGAGTGTGCCGAAAACGGATGTATCCACTCCGGCCATTGCCATTACGTCACGTATCTGTGTATATTTAGTGCAGGGAGCTCTGTATAAAGGTGTCCATGTATAGTGCAGAGAGCTCTGAATGAGAGAGCACTGTATGTATAGTTCAGGGAGCTCTGAATGAGAGAGCACTGTATGTATTAAAGGAGTGGGTTGGCCCATGAGGTTATCAAGTGTAACCGGACAGAGAGGGGGTAACCCTCAAGGTATAGAGTACAAAAGGAGAAAAACTGTCCTTAAGGTGAAACCTGATAGAGGGATATTGGTATAAGAAAAGATCTTCCTAATTTATGTTAGGAACTAAAAGTTCTTAAAGTCACTAACCCCAAAGGTTTAGTGTACCGTAGCGATAGACGTTACCCCTATGACGAGCCCCTATACAGGGCGAAACGCGCGTCTGGTTTTTCCGACACTATTCTACACCAGCACTAGAAACGCTGTACACCTAACTGCTCCTAAGATAAACTCCAACAAATTCTATTTGTTCTGGATACCGACCAAGGCACTGGGGCACATAGGTCAGTGAGAAACAGTGCAGAACAATTGATTGACCGACCGATGGTCTCTATTCATTATTACTTTCAATTACCTAATTACCTTGCTACTTCTACCACGGCTACACTCTATTTATTGGTAAATCACCTTTACTCTTGCTTTACTATTACCTCGAAGGCATCTTTCTTTTCTTTGAAATCTCTAGGATTAGTTAAAATAGGGAATCTGACGAAAATAATTGGGCCATCCGTGGAGCTGGTAACGTTATGTGACTAACATTAGTATCTGCAATAGCAGGCACCAACTGGAGAAGCAACCTAGCAGTAACACTGCACACCCATCAGACTAAATATCTGTTCACTTGCCAGCATATACCCTATGACTTATCTTACAAAATGTCCTAAGAAGTATCAATTTTTAGGAGTTGTACTTCCAAGTATGGTATACCATTCTGCACACTAACCACTCTCGACATTTACCCCGCTATCTGCCCCATTACGGGAGAATACCCTGGAGCAAATAAGCGGCTATCTAAATATACAGATCTCTCCGAACTAAGACACAGGTATACCTCTTTCACAATCTAGCTGGATGTCATTTACGTCTCCTAACTGGTGCTCAGTCACGGGAAAACGGTAAACCACTTCCAGTATTATATGTATAGACAATCAAGTACACCAAGCGGTTTAACCCTTACCATACCTATTACTGCGGCAGCCGATTTTTCCTTATACACTGATCACCTCTTAGGAAGCATTTGCCTCAGAAACTCGGAGCCCATCCGAGCTGACAATTACCTCCAGGTCAGACGACCCCATCTCTAGAGACACTAGAAATTAAACATTACCTCGAATAGCTTATAACGGTACAGAATTACAAAGCTAAAACTTTAATAAAAATTATTTGAAAAGAATTACAAAGCTAACCCCCAGAGGATACTGGGAAATAGGGTAGCCACATATTTGCTCTTTGGGAAGGCTTTTGATAAACTGGCTTACCCGGAACATTTGTGGATACATATACTTGGTTACTAGTGCATTACGCCACACATGGTTATTTGACACGTGTATCCATTTGAATTGAAGTACAATAAGTTATTCCATACTTAGACTTTTACTAAAGGAATAACGATATCTGTGCACACAGAGTTGGACTACCAAACAACCTGTGCCTACACTTTATGTTGTGTCTTTCCCTCTATGTTTATCCCCCTACCTACACGCCCCGATTTTTCTTGTGCAAGTAAGTCTGGATGCTAGCCAAGAGCTAGCCAACACATACTGTGACTTAAAATTGGCGACAGTTTACGTTGGGAACGTCTATTTACCCTATTAAAGCATTATTTTTTAACGTCTATCGCTACGGTACACTAAACCTTTGGGGTTAGTGACTTTAAGAACTTTTAGTTCCTAACATAAATTAGGAAGATCTTTTCTGATACCAATATCCCTCTATCAGGTTTCACCTTAAGGACAGTTTTTCTCCTTTTGAGCACTGTATGTATAGTTCAGGGAGCTCTGTATGTATAGTGCAGGGAGCTCTGTATGTATAGTGCAGGGAGCTCTGTATGAGGGAGCTCTGTATGTATAGTGCAGGGAGCTCTGCATGAGGGAGCCCATATATAGTGCAGGGAGCTCTGTATGATGGAGCTCTGTATGTATAGTGCAGGGAGCTCTGCATGAGGGAGCCCATATATAGTGCAGGGAGCTCTGTATGTATAGTGCAGGGAGCTCTGTATGTATAGTGCAGGGAGCTCGGTAGCCAGGCAGTAAAGCTGGGCTAGTGTTGAAGAGGCAGAGTAATAAATGTGAATACAAGTAGGCTCCAGTTGTATTAAAATAAAATAAGAAGAGCTAAAAGAAAGTGAGTTTGGAGGATGTGAATGAGAATCCGTGAATAAGAAGATGGAGTGAATGTGAGAGAATGTATGCAAAGGAAATGTATTGTATGAAGAAGTCCATGTGTAGCGCAGGGAGCTCCCATGTACAGTGCAGGGAGCTCTGTGAGGGAGCCCATGTATAGAGCAGGGAGCTCTGTGAGGGAGCCCATGTGTGGCGAAACCAACTTCGCCACTGTGAACTGGAGAAGCCTGGTTGCTAGCCTCCTGCCCTGCGACTATGGCCCCTGGACATATTGTACTGTAAAAACTATATTTGGGCATGTAATAATTTATATTACTGCTACTGGGCCTTTAAGAGCCATCCGTGGACCTATTGGGACTTTTGGGATACTGTACTTTTAAGACTGTGGAGCGTATTACAGTAATCCTGCCTTTAATCCTTTAATGTCATGTATGTATTTATGTGTGCAGTTAACCTGGGTTATATATATGCAGCATTCATTTGATTGTTCGGTAGAATCACTCCATTCATTGTATTGAGGAAACTACCGAACAACCAGACCACCCAGGACTAAGTGTGCCTCCAATTACCGTTTGCAACAATGTTGCAAACGGGTAATTGGCAATCAGTGTAGTGTGGTCTTTGTCCTCTGGGTGGCCGCCATTCGGGAAACGAACACGTGGCGGCGGCCATCTTAAACTACCGAACAGCGGTGTTTTGCCGTCGAGCGTCTGGAACTGAAAACGGACACTCGACTAGGCAAACACCGCTGAGACCTCCAGACTTCCAGGATTTCGTGGGGAAACTACCGAACGGCCCGCCGTTCGGTAGAAAGAAACGCACGAACTAGGGGATTCCTGCGAATTCCCCTTAGGCTCCATAACCCAGGCAATTCGTCTGTTTCGTTCCCTTTTCTGTGACCGACCGCAGGGCCAAAATGCATGGAACTGTTTTCGGATACTTTACCCATGCGGTCGGTCAAAACTTTGCCTGCCCATAACTCCCGAACGCTTTATCCGAATGGGCTGATTTTAACATATGTTGTTCCTCCAGACTAGGGCTATCTGGAGATATTGGATTTGTTGATGTACCCCAAGTATTTAGGGTACATCCAAAACTTGGGTAAAACTATGTCCTTGTTAATTGTGTTAACAGATATGTTGGAGGGAGGAGATGTGTGGGTTGTACCTTAAACTGGATTGGTGTACTGTAAACCCCTCCCTTGCATGGGAGAATCTCATATAAGCCTGTGTGTGAATAAATCAGTGTTGTTGCTGTTTAACCCTGAAGCTGGAGTGTGTCTCTTTCTTGGGGAGATGGGGACTGTATGCCGACTGCCAGGAGTGTAAGCTGTTCGTATTGCTTTTCCTGTTCGGCTGCTCCCAGGGTTCGTGTGTCTGCTGTTCGAGAGTTGGTGAATTCGTGCAGTTTGGGAGTTCGGGAAGTTGGTGATTATAGTAGCTGCTGGTCTATCTAAAGGGGATTATCGCCTAAACGGATTTTTCCCCTTTTATGCTGAAACGGTCCGCAACACCATGTATAGAGCAGGGAGCTCTGTGAGGGAGCCCATGTATAGTGCAGGGAGCTCTGTGTGTATAGTGCAAGGAACTATGTGTGGGGAATTAATGTATACTTTAGAGAGCTCAGTATGAGGGAGCCCATGTATAGTGCAGTTGGCTCTGTATGTATAGTGCAGGAAGCTCAGCTCTGCATGAGCTCATGTATGGCTCTGTATGTTGAAGCCTATGCATAGTGCAGGCATGGAGCTCTGTGTGAAGGAGCCCATGTATAGTTCAGGGAGCTCTGTGTGAGGGAGCTTTGTATGTATAGTGTAGAGAGCTCTGGATTAGGGAGGCTTTATGTATATTGCAGGGAGCTCTGTATGTATAGTACAGGGAGCTCTGTATGATGGAGCTCTTTATGTATAGTTCAGGGAGCTCTATATGATGGAGCTCTGTGTGTATAGTGCAGGGAGCTCTGTATATATAGTTCAGGGAGCTCTGTAGATGGAGCTCTGTATGTATAGTGCAGTGAGCTCTGTAGATGGAGCTCTGTATGTATAGTGTAGGGAGCTCTGTATGTATAGCTCAGGGAGCTCTGTATGATGGAGCTCTGTATGTATAGCTCAGGGAGCTCTGTATGATGGAGCTCTATATGTATAGTGCAGGGAGCTCTGTAGATGGAGCTATGTATGTATAGTGTAGGGAGCTCTGTATGTATAGTGCAGGGAGCTCTGTATGATTGAGCTCTGTATATATAGTGTAGGGAGCTCTGTATGTATAGTGCAGGGAGCTCTGTATGATGGAGCTCTGTATGTATAGTGCAGGGAGCTCGGTAGCCAGGCAGTAAAGCTGGGCTAGTGTTGAAGAGGCAGAGTAATAAATGTGAATAAAAGCAGGCTCGAGTTGTGTTAAAATAAAATAAGAAGAGCTAAAAGAAAGTGAGTTTGGAGGATGTGAATGAGAATCCGTGAATAAGAAGATGGAGTGAATGTGAGAGAATGAGCTCCATTTGAGAAGCACATTGATTGCTAAAAAGAAGCTCCAATGTGAAGCTCTGTGTGAGCAGTGAGTGGAAGCAGAAGCCGGTGCTGAAGGAGCCTGGGAGAAGGATAAGAGGAGCTTTGTCGAGTTGCACTTCCGGCCTACGGCTGTAGCTCCGTGAAGCTGTCCGATCCCACGATCTCGGAAGTGCAGCAAGGAGGAGCACGGACAGGTCTTGGATGGGAGACGGCTGCGAGTAGGTTACGGTTACAATGGCTGCGAGAAGGTTACGGATAGAGCAACCCACCAAGACCAACCGGGTGTTGTAGGCTTATTTTTGCTTTTTCGTTTTCTCTCCCACCACAAGAGGGCGATCAACTCAATGCAATCTTCCATTCACTCTTTTCTGAGGGTTATTCATTTATTTATTTTTTGTCCTTAAAGGCAAACACACTCATTATTATTCTCTCAAATCAAAATGCAAAGTCAATCTCATGTTTAAAGGGCTACTACAACTCATTTACTCACTAATCGCTTTTTAAACATTTCTGACTTATGCAATACGTCTCTTTAGATCCCTCATCTTTTTCTCATGAAAAATTTATAAAAAAGTGTAAAGCTTAAAATACCTCCATTTTAGGAACATTGACATCATACTGACCCCTAAAAGGATTTTTTTTAATTAGTTGATTGTTTATTAAAAAAAAATGTAATATGGGGTCTGGCTTTTATGCACATGCCAGCCGCCACATAATTAACCCTCACACCACCAAGGATTTAATAATTTGCTCACTGACTGATAGCAACGCTAGCAGACAAACAGTTCAGACTTTTAAAAAAATCTTGTCAGGATTTAAAGGGACTCACCCAACACATAACCACTCCCACACACATACACAACCAATCACAAGCATCCCTACATGTGCCCTTGTACGCTTAGCTTTGCTAGCTCCCCAGGGCCTCATACACTGCCAACTCTCTCTCTCTCTCTCTCTATATATATATATTTACACAAATATACCTACGCATTAAAACACAGAGGGACACACACATAAACACACTGCCGTATACACACACATAAATACAAACAGAGACACACAAACACTGACACGTGCCCACACCTTGACACATGCGTACACTGACAAACAGATCCACACAGACATGTACATACCTTGACACAGATACATACACAATCAGACATACACACACACGTGATCATTTTTATATTTGCAGCCACCCTCCTGTTATCATACATATAATCCAGGAGCGTGGCTTGCTTTGGAAATAACAAAATTAGCCAGAAACGTGGAAAGCGCTAAAAACATAACATGTAAAACAAACTTGTTAGTAAATATAAACCAATAGAGCTGCAGTCACTCCTAAAATAGTGAAACAAAATACTAGGCCCACAAATAATGCACTGAAAATAATTCTAATCCAAATAAACAATTTATGCCAAAAAAGAAATCTGTGTAAAAAAAATCAGCAAGAGAAAATATAGTGCAGGCCAGTGGCTTAACTACTTAACTACCACGGTTGCAACTGAGACCGAGCCTCTCACTCCAGGGGGCCTGGCTGCAACCGTGGGCCGCCATTACTTGGAGTGAGAGGCCCGGTCTCAGTTGCAACCATGGTAATTAAGCCACTGGCCTGCACTATATTTTATCTTATTGATTTTTTTTACACAGATTTTGTTTTGGCATAAATTGTTTATTTGGATTAGAATTATTTTCAGTGCATTATTTTTGGGCCTAGTATTTTGCACAGACTGCGCTCCCCGCCAGTCACAACAAGTAGCGTGGTCAAGCAGTCCTCTACCAAGTCTGACAGGAAGTGCTCACTGAGAGAATGGGGACATGCAGCCAGCTCTGCCACGCTACAGCAGCGCAGGTACAGAGGGGAATGGGGTAGAGACACATGGAGGGAACTTGGGGGGGATTGACGTATGGAGGACAAAGGGAAAGTGAATTGACACATAAAGGGACGGAGGGATTGAGACATGGAGGGACGGGGGGGGGGGGGGGTGACACACTGAGGGACAGAGAAGATTGACACAGTGGGACTATGGGAGTATTGACACATGGAGGGACAAGACGAGGAATTGAGACACATGGAAGAAACTTGGTGATGGAGGGAGGTGAATTTACATATTTAGAGGGGTATTGACACATGGAGGGACTGGGGGATATTGACACATGGAGGTACAAGAGGGGGAATTGAGACACATGGAAGGGACAGGAGGGGATTGAGACACAATTGCGACACATGGAGGGACTAGGGGAGAATTGACACATGGAAGGTACTGGGGGGTTTTGACACACGGAAGGGACTGTGGGGAAAATTGATACATGGAAGGGGCGGAGGGAATTGAGACACATGGGACGGGGTGGGGTTGAGACACATGGAGGGACTGGGGGTAATTGAGACACATGGGGAGACTTGGGTGGGGTTCAGACACATGGAGGGACAGAGGGAATTTTGGCACATGGGAGGGACTGGGTGTGAAATTAACATCTGGAAGGGACTAGGGAGAGTGAGACACATAGAAGGGCTGGGTGGGAATAAGACCCATGGGAGGGGCCGGGTAATTAGATGTTTAGGTGGCAATGAAATCCTTCTTCAGCATCCATTGTATATGAAACACAACCAGGCCACAATGGCACAGTATTAAAAATAGCTTTTATTGACACAAGATAAAATCTGCTTACTTTGAGTAAAAGTGGGTTTGCCAAGCAAAAATCCCACAAAAGCACTTATAACGGCTATCACCCTAGAGGAAATATGCTCAATCGGACGGAAATAGAAGTTACGAAATGTAGCGTCATTAGACCAGTCTGCAGCTTTCATAATGTCCTCCAGTCTGCAGCCCACTACAGAAGCATTGGAAGCCATGGCACCCCTGACGGAGTGTGCCGAAAACGGATGTATCCACTCCGGCCATTGCCATTACGTCACGTATCTGTGTATATATAGTGCAGGGAGCTCTGTATAAAGGTGTCCATGTATAGTGCAGAGAGCTCTGAATGAGAGAGCACTGTATGTATAGTTCAGGGAGCTCTGAATGAGAGAGCACTTTATGTATTAAAGGAGTGGGTTGGCCCATGAGGTTATCAAGTGTAACCGGACAGAGAGGGGGTAACCCTCAAGGTATAGAGTACAAAAGGAGAGAAACTGTCCTTAAGGTGAAACCTGATAGAGGGATATTGGTATCAGAAAAGATCTTCCTAATTTATGTTAGGAACTAAAAGTTCTTAAAGTCACTAACCCCAAAGGTTTAGTGTACCGTAGCGATAGACGTTACCCCTATGACGAGCCCCTATACAGGGCGAACAGCGCGTCGGGTTTTTCCGACACTATTCTACACCAGCACTAGAAACGCTGTACACCTAACTGCTCCTAAGATAAACTCCAACAAATTCTATTTGTTCTGGATAACGACCAAGGCACTGGGGCACATAGGTCAGTGAGAAACAGTGCAGAACAATTGATTGACCGACCGATGGTCTCTATTCATTATTACTTTCAATTACCTAATTACCTTGCTACTTCTACCACGGCTACACTCTATTTATTGGTAAATCACCTTTACTCTTGCTTTACTATTACCTCGAAGGCATCTTTCTTTTCTTTGAAATCTCTAGGATTAGTTAAAATAGGGAATCTGACGAAAATAATTGGGCCATCCGTGGAGCTGGTAACGTTATGTGACTAACATTAGTATCTGCAATAGCAGGCACCAACTGGAGAAGCAACCTAGCAGTAACACTGCACACCCATCAGACTAAATATCTGTTCACTTGCCAGCATATACCCTATGACTTATCTTACAAAATGTCCTGAGAAGTATCAATTTTTAGGAGTTGTACTTCCAAGTATGGTATACCATTCTGCACACTAACCACTCTCGACATTTACCCCGCTATCTGCCCCATTACGGGAGAATACCCTGGAGCAAATAAGCGGCTATCTAAATATACAGATCTCTCCGAACTAAGACACAGGTATACCTCTTTCACAATCTAGCTGGATGTCATTTACGTCTCCTAACCGGTGCTCAGTCACGGGAAAACGGTAAACCACTTCCAGTATTATATGTATAGACAATCAAGTACACCAAGCGGTTTAACCCTTACCATACCTATTACTGCGGCAGCCGATTTTTCCTTATACACTGATCACCTCTTAGGAAGCATTTGCCTCAGAAACTCGGAGCCCATCCGAGCTGACAATTACCTCCAGGTCAGACGACCCCATCTCTAGAGACACTAGAAATTAAACATTACCTCGAATAGCTTATAACGGTACAGAATTACAAAGCTAAAACTTTAATAAAAATTATTTGAAAAGAATTACAAAGCTAACCCCCAGAGGATACTGGGAAATAGGGTAGCCACATATTTGCTCTTTGGGAAGGCTTTTGATAAACTGGCTTACCCGGAACATTTGTGGATACATATACTTGGTTACTAGTGCATTACGCCACACATGGTTATTTGACACGTGTATCCATTTGAATTGAAGTACAATAAGTTATTCCATACTTAGACTTTTACTAAAGGAATAACGATATCTGTGCACACAGAGTTGGACTACCAAACAACCTGTGCCTACACTTTATGTTGTGTCTTTCCCTCTATGTTTATCCCCCTACCTACACGCCCCGATTTTTCTTGTGCAAGTAAGTCTGGATGCTAGCCAAGAGCTAGCCAACACATACTGTGACTTAAAATTGGCGACAGTTTACGTTGGGAACGTCTATTTACCCTATTAAAGCATTATTTTTTAACGTCTATCGCTACGGTACACTAAACCTTTGGGGTTAGTGACTTTAAGAACTTTTAGTTCCTAACATAAATTAGGAAGATCTTTTCTGATACCAATATCCCTCTATCAGGTTTCACCTTAAGGACAGTTTTTCTCCTTTTGAGCACTGTATGTATAGTTCAGGGAGCTCTGTATGTATAGTGCAGGGAGCTCTGTATGTATAGTGCAGGGAGCTCTGTATGAGGGAGCTCTGTATGTATAGTGCAGGGAGCTCTGCATGAGGGAGCCCATATATAGTGCAGGGAGCTCTGTATGATGGAGCTCTGTATGTATAGTGCAGGGAGCTCTGCATGAGGGAGCCCATATATAGTGCAGGGAGCTCTGTATGTATAGTGCAGGGAGCTCTGTATGTATAGTGCAGGGAGCTCGGTAGCCAGGCAGTAAAGCTGGGCTAGTGTTGAAGAGGCAGAGTAATAAATGTGAATACAAGTAGGCTCCAGTAGGCGGGCCGTTCGGTAGAAAGAAACGCACGAACTAGGGGATTCCTGCGAATTCCCCTTAGGCTCCATAACCCAGGCAATTCGTCTGTTTCGTTCCCTTTTCTGTGACCGACCGCAGGGCCAAAATGCATGGAACTGTTTTCGGATACTTTACCCATGCGGTCGGTCAAAACTTTGCCTGCCCATAACTCCCGAACGCTTTATCCGAATGGGCTGATTTTAACATATGTTGTTCCTCCAGACTAGGGCTATCTGGAGATATTGGATTTGTTGATGTACCCCAAGTATTTAGGGTACATCCAAAACTTGGGTAAAACTATGTCCTTGTTAATTGTGTTAACAGATATGTTGGAGGGAGGAGATGTGTGGGTTGTACCTTAAACTGGATTGGTGTACTGTAAACCCCTCCCTTGCATGGGAGAATCTCATATAAGCCTGTGTGTGAATAAATCAGTGTTGTTGCTGTTTAACCCTGAAGCTGGAGTGTGTCTCTTTCTTGGGGAGATGGGGACTGTATGCCGACTGCCAGGAGTGTAAGCTGTTCGTATTGCTTTTCCTGTTCGGCTGCTCCCAGGGTTCGTGTGTCTGCTGTTCGAGAGTTGGTGAATTCGTGCAGTTTGGGAGTTCGGGAAGTTGGTGATTATAGTAGCTGCTGGTCTATCTAAAGGGGATTATCGCCTAAACGGATTTTTCCCCTTTTATGCTGAAACGGTCCGCAACACCATGTATAGAGCAGGGAGCTCTGTGAGGGAGCCCATGTATAGTGCAGGGAGCTCTGTGTGTATAGTGCAAGGAACTATGTGTGGGGAATTAATGTATACTTTAGAGAGCTCAGTATGAGGGAGCCCATGTATAGTGCAGTTGGCTCTGTATGTATAGTGCAGGAAGCTCAGCTCTGCATGAGCTCATGTATGGCTCTGTATGTTGAAGCCTATGCATAGTGCAGGCATGGAGCTCTGTGTGAAGGAGCCCATGTATAGTTCAGGGAGCTCTGTGTGAGGGAGCTTTGTATGTATAGTGTAGAGAGCTCTGGATTAGGGAGGCTTTATGTATATTGCAGGGAGCTCTGTATGTATAGTACAGGGAGCTCTGTATGATGGAGCTCTTTATGTATAGTTCAGGGAGCTCTATATGATGGAGCTCTGTGTGTATAGTGCAGGGAGCTCTGTATATATAGTTCAGGGAGCTCTGTAGATGGAGCTCTGTATGTATAGTGCAGTGAGCTCTGTAGATGGAGCTCTGTATGTATAGTGTAGGGAGCTCTGTATGTATAGCTCAGGGAGCTCTGTATGATGGAGCTCTGTATGTATAGCTCAGGGAGCTCTGTATGATGGAGCTCTATATGTATAGTGCAGGGAGCTCTGTAGATGGAGCTATGTATGTATAGTGTAGGGAGCTCTGTATGTATAGTGCAGGGAGCTCTGTATGATTGAGCTCTGTATATATAGTGTAGGGAGCTCTGTATGTATAGTGCAGGGAGCTCTGTATGATGGAGCTCTGTATGTATAGTGCAGGGAGCTCGGTAGCCAGGCAGTAAAGCTGGGCTAGTGTTGAAGAGGCAGAGTAATAAATGTGAATAAAAGCAGGCTCGAGTTGTGTTAAAATAAAATAAGAAGAGCTAAAAGAAAGTGAGTTTGGAGGATGTGAATGAGAATCCGTGAATAAGAAGATGGAGTGAATGTGAGAGAATGAGCTCCATTTGAGAAGCACATTGATTGCTAAAAAGAAGCTCCAATGTGAAGCTCTGTGTGAGCAGTGAGTGGAAGCAGAAGCCGGTGCTGAAGGAGCCTGGGAGAAGGATAAGAGGAGCTTTGTCGAGTTGCACTTCCGGCCTACGGCTGTAGCTCCGTGAAGCTGTCCGATCCCACGATCTCGGAAGTGCAGCAAGGAGGAGCACGGACAGGTCTTGGATGGGAGACGGCTGCGAGTAGGTTACGGTTACAATGGCTGCGAGAAGGTTACGGATAGAGCAACCCACCAAGACCAACCGGGTGTTGTAGGCTTATTTTTGCTTTTTCGTTTTCTCTCCCACCACAAGAGGGCGATCAACTCAATGCAATCTTCCATTCACTCTTTTCTGAGGGTTATTCATTTATTTATTTTTTGTCCTTAAAGGCAAACACACTCATTATTATTCTCTCAAATCAAAATGCAAAGTCAATCTCATGTTTAAAGGGCTACTACAACTCATTTACTCACTAATCGCTTTTTAAACATTTCTGACTTATGCAATACGTCTCTTTAGATCCCTCATCTTTTTCTCATGAAAAATTTATAAAAAAGTGTAAAGCTTAAAATACCTCCATTTTAGGAACATTGACATCATACTGACCCCTAAAAGGATTTTTTTTAATTAGTTGATTGTTTATTAAAAAAAAATGTAATATGGGGTCTGGCTTTTATGCACATGCCAGCCGCCACATAATTAACCCTCACACCACCAAGGATTTAATAATTTGCTCACTGACTGATAGCAACGCTAGCAGACAAACAGTTCAGACTTTTAAAAAAATCTTGTCAGGATTTAAAGGGACTCACCCAACACATAACCACTCCCACACACATACACAACCAATCACAAGCATCCCTACATGTGCCCTTGTACGCTTAGCTTTGCTAGCTCCCCAGGGCCTCATACACTGCCAACTCTCTCTCTCTCTCTCTCTATATATATATATTTACACAAATATACCTACGCATTAAAACACAGAGGGACACACACATAAACACACTGCCGTATACACACACATAAATACAAACAGAGACACACAAACACTGACACGTGCCCACACCTTGACACATGCGTACACTGACAAACAGATCCACACAGACATGTACATACCTTGACACAGATACATACACAATCAGACATACACACACACGTGATCATTTTTATATTTGCAGCCACCCTCCTGTTATCATACATATAATCCAGGAGCGTGGCTTGCTTTGGAAATAACAAAATTAGCCAGAAACGTGGAAAGCGCTAAAAACATAACATGTAAAACAAACTTGTTAGTAAATATATACCAATAGAGCTGCAGTCACTCCTAAAATAGTGAAACAAAATACTAGGCCCACAAATAATGCACTGAAAATAATTCTAATCCAAATAAACAATTTATGCCAAAAAAGAAATCTGTGTAAAAAAAATCAGCAAGAGAAAATATAGTGCAGGCCAGTGGCTTAACTACTTAACTACCACGGTTGCAACTGAGACCGAGCCTCTCACTCCAGGGGGCCTGGCTGCAACCGTGGGCCGCCATTACTTGGAGTGAGAGGCCCGGTCTCAGTTGCAACCATGGTAATTAAGCCACTGGCCTGCACTATATTTTATCTTATTGATTTTTTTTACACAGATTTTGTTTTGGCATAAATTGTTTATTTGGATTAGAATTATTTTCAGTGCATTATTTTTGGGCCTAGTATTTTGCACAGACTGCGCTCCCCGCCAGTCACAACAAGTAGCGTGGTCAAGCAGTCCTCTACCAAGTCTGACAGGAAGTGCTCACTGAGAGAATGGGGACATGCAGCCAGCTCTGCCACGCTACAGCAGCGCAGGTACAGAGGGGAATGGGGTAGAGACACATGGAGGGAACTTGGGGGGGATTGACGTATGGAGGACAAAGGGAAAGTGAATTGACACATAAAGGGACGGAGGGATTGAGACATGGAGGGACGGGGGGGGGGGGGGGTGACACACTGAGGGACAGAGAAGATTGACACAGTGGGACTATGGGAGTATTGACACATGGAGGGACAAGACGAGGAATTGAGACACATGGAAGAAACTTGGTGATGGAGGGAGGTGAATTTACATATTTAGAGGGGTATTGACACATGGAGGGACTGGGGGATATTGACACATGGAGGTACAAGAGGGGGAATTGAGACACATGGAAGGGACAGGAGGGGATTGAGACACAATTGCGACACATGGAGGGACTAGGGGAGAATTGACACATGGAAGGTACTGGGGGGTTTTGACACACGGAAGGGACTGTGGGGAAAATTGATACATGGAAGGGGCGGAGGGAATTGAGACACATGGAGGGACTGGGGGTAATTGAGACACATGGGGAGACTTGGGTGGGGTTCAGACACATGGAGGGACAGAGGGAATTTTGGCACATGGGAGGGACTGGGTGTGAAATTAACATCTGGAAGGGACTAGGGAGAGTGAGACACATAGAAGGGCTGGGTGGGAATAAGACCCATGGGAGGGGCCGGGTAATTAGATGTTTAGGTGGCAATGAAATCCTTCTTCAGCATCCATTGTATATGAAACACAACCAGGCCACAATGGCACAGTATTAAAAATAGCTTTTATTGACACAAGATAAAATCTGCTTACTTTGAGTAAAAGTGGGTTTGCCAAGCAAAAATCCCACAAAAGCACTTATAACGGCTATCACCCTAGAGGAAATATGCTCAATCGGACGGAAATAGAAGTTACGAAATGTAGCGTCATTAGACCAGTCTGCAGCTTTCATAATGTCCTCCAGTCTGCAGCCCACTACAGAAGCATTGGAAGCCATGGCACCCCTGACGGAGTGTGCCGAAAACGGATGTATCCACTCCGGCCATTGCCATTACGTCACGTATCTGTGTATATATAGTGCAGGGAGCTCTGTATAAAGGTGTCCATGTATAGTGCAGAGAGCTCTGAATGAGAGAGCACTGTATGTATAGTTCAGGGAGCTCTGAATGAGAGAGCACTGTATGTATTAAAGGAGTGGGTTGGCCCATGAGGTTATCAAGTGTAACCGGACAGAGAGGGGGTAACCCTCAAGGTATAGAGTACAAAAGGAGAGAAACTGTCCTTAAGGTGAAACCTGATAGAGGGATATTGGTATCAGAAAAGATCTTCCTAATTTATGTTAGGAACTAAAAGTTCTTAAAGTCACTAACCCCAAAGGTTTAGTGTACCGTAGCGATAGACGTTACCCCTATGACGAGCCCCTATACAGGGCGAACAGCGCGTCGGGTTTTTCCGACACTATTCTACACCAGCACTAGAAACGCTGTACACCTAACTGCTCCTAAGATAAACTCCAACAAATTCTATTTGTTCTGGATACCGACCAAGGCACTGGGGCACATAGGTCAGTGAGAAACAGTGCAGAACAATTGATTGACCGACCGATGGTCTCTATTCATTATTACTTTCAATTACCTAATTACCTTGCTACTTCTACCACGGCTACACTCTATTTATTGGTAAATCACCTTTACTCTTGCTTTACTATTACCTCGAAGGCATCTTTCTTTTCTTTGAAATCTCTAGGATTAGTTAAAATAGGGAATCTGACGAAAATAATTGGGCCATCCGTGGAGCTGGTAACGTTATGTGACTAACATTAGTATCTGCAATAGCAGGCACCAACTGGAGAAGCAACCTAGCAGTAACACTGCACACCCATCAGACTAAATATCTGTTCACTTGCCAGCATATACCCTATGACTTATCTTACAAAATGTCCTGAGAAGTATCAATTTTTAGGAGTTGTACTTCCAAGTATGGTATACCATTCTGCACACTAACCACTCTCGACATTTACCCCGCTATCTGCCCCATTACGGGAGAATACCCTGGAGCAAATAAGCGGCTATCTAAATATACAGATCTCTCCGAACTAAGACACAGGTATACCTCTTTCACAATCTAGCTGGATGTCATTTACGTCTCCTAACCGGTGCTCAGTCACGGGAAAACGGTAAACCACTTCCAGTATTATATGTATAGACAATCAAGTACACCAAGCGGTTTAACCCTTACCATACCTATTACTGCGGCAGCCGATTTTTCCTTATACACTGATCACCTCTTAGGAAGCATTTGCCTCAGAAACTCGGAGCCCATCCGAGCTGACAATTACCTCCAGGTCAGACGACCCCATCTCTAGAGACACTAGAAATTAAACATTACCTCGAATAGCTTATAACGGTACAGAATTACAAAGCTAAAACTTTAATAAAAATTATTTGAAAAGAATTACAAAGCTAACCCCCAGAGGATACTGGGAAATAGGGTAGCCACATATTTGCTCTTTGGGAAGGCTTTTGATAAACTGGCTTACCCGGAACATTTGTGGATACATATACTTGGTTACTAGTGCATTACGCCACACATGGTTATTTGACACGTGTATCCATTTGAATTGAAGTACAATAAGTTATTCCATACTTAGACTTTTACTAAAGGAATAACGATATCTGTGCACACAGAGTTGGACTACCAAACAACCTGTGCCTACACTTTATGTTGTGTCTTTCCCTCTATGTTTATCCCCCTACCTACACGCCCCGATTTTTCTTGTGCAAGTAAGTCTGGATGCTAGCCAAGAGCTAGCCAACACATACTGTGACTTAAAATTGGCGACAGTTTACGTTGGGAACGTCTATTTACCCTATTAAAGCATTATTTTTTAACGTCTATCGCTACGGTACACTAAACCTTTGGGGTTAGTGACTTTAAGAACTTTTAGTTCCTAACATAAATTAGGAAGATCTTTTCTGATACCAATATCCCTCTATCAGGTTTCACCTTAAGGACAGTTTTTCTCCTTTTGAGCACTGTATGTATAGTTCAGGGAGCTCTGTATGTATAGTGCAGGGAGCTCTGTATGTATAGTGCAGGGAGCTCTGCATGAGGGAGCCCATATATAGTGCAGGGAGCTCTGTATGTATAGTGCAGGGAGCTCTGTATGTATAGTGCAGGGAGCTCTGTATGTATAGTGCAGGGAGCTCGGTAGCCAGGCAGTAAAGCTGGGCTAGTGTTGAAGAGGCAGAGTAATAAATGTGAATACAAGTAGGCTCCAGTTGTATTAAAATAAAATAAGAAGAGCTAAAAGAAAGTGAGTTTGGAGGATGTGAATGAGAATCCGTGAATAAGAAGATGGAGTGAATGTGAGAGAATGTATGCAAAGGAAATGTATTGTATGAAGAAGTCCATGTGTAGCGCAGGGAGCTCCCATGTACAGTGCAGGGAGCTCTGTGAGGGAGCCCATGTATAGAGCAGGGAGCTCTGTGAGGGAGCCCATGTATAGAGCAGGGAGCTCTGTGAGGGAGCCCATGTATAGTGCAGGGAGCTCTGTATGAGGGAGCCCATATATAGTGCCGGGAGCTCTGTGTGTATAGTGCAAGGAACTATGTGTGGGGAAGTCATGTATACTTTAGAGAGCTCAGTATGAGGGAGCCCATGTATAGTGCAGTTGGCTCTGTATGTATAGTGCATGAAGCTCAGCTCTGCATGAGCTCATGTATGGCTCTGTATGTTGAAGCCTATGCATAGTGCAGGCATGGAGCTCTGTGTGAAGGAGCCCATGTATAGTTCAGGGAGCTCTGTGTGAGGGAGCTTTGTATGTATAGTGTAGGGAGCTCTGGATTAGGGAGGCTTTATGTATATTGCAGGGAGCTCTGTATGTATTGTGCAGAAGGCTATGTATGAGGGAGCCCATGTGTAGTGCAAGGAACTCTGTATTAGGGAGCCCATGTATAGTGCAGAGAGCTCTGTATGAGAGAGCTCTGTATGTATAGTTCAGTGAGCTCTGTATGTATAGTGCAGGGAGCTCTGTATGTATAGTACAGGGAGCTCTGTATGTTGGAGCTCTGTGTGTATAGTGCAGGGAGCTCTGTATGTATAGTGCAGGGAGCTCTGTATGATGGAGCTCTGTATGTATAGTGCAGGGAGCTCTGTATGTATAGTGCAGGGAGCTCTGTGTGATGGAGCTCTGTATGTATAGTGCAGGGAGCTCTGTATGATGGAGCTCTGTATATATAGTTCAGGGAGCTCTGTATGTTGGAGCTCTGTATGTATAGTACAGGGAGCTCTGTATGATGGAGCTCTGTATGTATAGTGTAGGGAGCTCTGTATGTATAGTGTAGGGAGCTCTGTATGTATAGTTCAGGGAGCTCTGTATTATGGAGCTCTGTATGTATAGTGCAGGGAGCTCGGTAGGCATAGTGCAGGGAGCTCTTTATGTATAGTGCAGGGAGCTCTGTATGATGGAGCTCTGTATGTACAGTGCAGGGAGCTCTGTATGATGGAGCTCTGTATGTATAGTGTTGGGAGCTCTGTATGATGGAGCTCTGTATATATAGTTCAGGGAGCTCTGTATGTATAGTTCAGGGAGCTCTGTATGATGGAGCTCTGTATGTATAGTTCAGGGAGCTCTATATGATGGAGCTCTGTGTGTATAGTGCAGGGAGCTCTGTATATATAGTTCAGGGAGCTCTGTAGATGGAGCTCTGTGTTTATAGTGCAGTGAGCTCTGTAGATGGAGCTCTGTATGTATAGTTCAGGGAGCTCTGTATGATGGAGCTCTGTATGTATAGTGCAGGGAGCTCTGTATGATGGAGCTCTATATGTATAGTGCAGGGAGCTCTGTAGATGGAGCTATGTATGTATAGTGTAGGGAGCTCTGTATGTATAGTGCAGGGAGCTCTGTATGATGGAGCTCTGTATATATAGTGTAGGGAGCTCTGTAGCCAGGCAGTAAAGCTGGGCTAGTGTTGAAGAGGCAAAGTAATAAATGTGAATAAAAGCAGGCTCGAGTTGTGTTAAAATAAAATAAGAAGAGCTAAAAGAAAGTGAGTTTGGAGGATGTGAATGAGAATCCGTGAATAAGAAGATGGAGTGAATGTGAGAGAATGAGCTCCATTTGAGAAGCACATTGATTGCTTGAAAGAAGCTCCAATGTGAAGCTCTGTGTGAGCAGTGAGTGGAAGCAGAAGCCAGTGCTGAGGGAGCCTGGGAGCAGGATAAGAGGAGCTTTGTCGAGCTGCACTTCCGGCCTACGGCTGTAGCTCCGTGAATCTGCCCGATCCCACGATCTCGGAAGCGTTGCAAGGAGGAGCCTGGACAGGTCTTGGATGGGAGACGGCTGCGAGAAGGTTACGGATAGAGCAACCAACCAAGACCAACCGGGTGTTGTAGGCTTATTTTTGCTTTTTCGTTTTCTCTCCCACCACAAGAGGGCGATCAACTCAATGCAATCTTCCATTCACTCTTTTCTGAGGGTTATTCATTTATTTATTTTTTGTCCTTAAAGGCAAACACACTCATTATTATTCGCTCAAATCAAAATGCAAAGTCAATCTCATGTTTAAAGGGCTACTACAACTCATTTACTCACTAATCGCTTTTTAAACATTTCTGACTTACGCAATACGTCTCTTTAGATCCCTCATCTTTTTCTTATGAAAAATTTATAAAAAAGTGTAAAGCTTAAAATACCTCCATTTTAGGAACATTGACATCATACTGACCCCTAAAAGGATTTTTTGTATTATTATTTGATTGTTTATAAAAAAAAATGTAATATGGGGTCTGGCTTTTATGCACATGCCAGCCGCCACATAATTAACCCTCACACCACCAAGGATTTAATAATTTGCTCACTGACTGATAGCAACGCTAGCAGACAAACAGTTCAGACTTTTAAAAAAATCTTGTCAGGATTTAAAGGGACTCACCCAACACATAACCACTCCCACACACATACACAACCAATCACAAGCATCCCTACATGTGCCCTTGTACGCTTAGCTTTGCTAGCTCCCCAGGGCCTCATACACTGCCAACTCTATATATATATATATATATATTTACACAAATATACCTACGCATTAAAACACAGAGGGACACACACATAAACACACTGTCGTATACACACACATAAATACAAACAGAGACACACAAACACTGACACGTGCCCACACCTTGACACATGCGTACACTGACAAACAGATCCACACAGACATGTACATACCTTGACACAGATACATACACACACCTTGGCACCTACACACACAATCAGACATACACACACACGTGATCATTTTTATATTTGCAGCCACCCTCCTGTTATCATACATATAATCCAGGAGCGTGGCTTGCTTTGGAAATAACAAAATTAGCCAGAAACGTGGAAAGCGCTAAAAACATAACATGTAAAACAAACTTGTTAGTAAATATATACCAATAGAGCTGCAGTCACTCCTAAAATAGTGAAACAAAATACTAGGCCCACAAATAATGCACTGAAAATAATTCTAATCCAAATAAACAATTTATGCCAAAAAAGAAATCTGTGTAAAAAAATCAGCAAGAGAAAATATAGTGCAGGCCAGTGGCTTAACTACTTAACTACCACGGTTGCAACTGAGACCGAGCCTCTCACTCCAGGGGGCCTGGCTGCAACCGTGGGCCGCCATTACTTGGAGTGAGAGGCCCGGTCTCAGTTGCAACCATGGTAATTAAGCCACTGGCCTGCACTATATTTTATCTTATTGATTTTTTTTACACAGATTTTGTTTTGGCATAAATTGTTTATTTGGATTAGAATTATTTTCAGTGCATTATTTTTGGGCCTAGTATTTTGCACAGACTGCGCTCCCCGCCAGTCACAACAAGTAGCGTGGTCAAGCAGTCCTCTACCAAGTCTGACAGGAAGTGCTCACTGAGAGAATGGGGACATGCAGCCAGCTCTGCCACGCTACAGCAGCGCAGGTACAGAGGGGAATGGGGTAGAGACACATGGAGGGAACTTGGGGGGGATTGACGTATGGAGGACAAAGGGAAAGTGAATTGACACATAAAGGGACGGAGGGATTGAGACATGGAGGGACGGGGGGGGGGGGGGTGACACACTGAGGGACAGAGAAGATTGACACAGTGGGACTATGGGAGTATTGACACATGGAGGGACAAGACGAGGAATTGAGACACATGGAAGAAACTTGGTGATGGAGGGAGGTGAATTTACATATTTAGAGGGGTATTGACACATGGAGGGACTGGGGGATATTGACACATGGAGGTACAAGAGGGGGAATTGAGACACATGGAAGGGACAGGAGGGGATTGAGACACAATTGCGACACATGGAGGGACTAGGGGAGAATTGACACATGGAAGGTACTGGGGGGTTTTGACACACGGAAGGGACTGTGGGGAAAATTGATACATGGAAGGGGCGGAGGGAATTGAGACACATGGGACGGGGTGGGGTTGAGACACATGGAGGGACTGGGGGTAATTGAGACACATGGGGAGACTTGGGTGGGGTTCAGACACATGGAGGGACAGAGGGAATTTTGGCACATGGGAGGGACTGGGTGTGAAATTAACATCTGGAAGGGACTAGGGAGAGTGAGACACATAGAAGGGCTGGGTGGGAATAAGACCCATGGGAGGGGCCGGGTAATTAGATGTTTAGGTGGCAATGAAATCCTTCTTCAGCATCCATTGTATATGAAACACAACCAGGCCACAATGGCACAGTATTAAAAATAGCTTTTATTGACACAAGATAAAATCTGCTTACTTTGAGTAAAAGTGGGTTTGCCAAGCAAAAATCCCACAAAAGCACTTATAACGGCTATCACCCTAGAGGAAATATGCTCAATCGGACGGAAATAGAAGTTACGAAATGTAGCGTCATTAGACCAGTCTGCAGCTTTCATAATGTCCTCCAGTCTGCAGCCCACTACAGAAGCATTGGAAGCCATGGCACCCCTGACGGAGTGTGCCGAAAACGGATGTATCCACTCCGGCCATTGCCATTACGTCACGTATCTGTGTATATATAGTGCAGGGAGCTCTGTATAAAGGTGTCCATGTATAGTGCAGAGAGCTCTGAATGAGAGAGCACTGTATGTATAGTTCAGGGAGCTCTGAATGAGAGAGCACTGTATGTATTAAAGGAGTGGGTTGGCCCATGAGGTTATCAAGTGTAACCGGACAGAGAGGGGGTAACCCTCAAGGTATAGAGTACAAAAGGAGAGAAACTGTCCTTAAGGTGAAACCTGATAGAGGGATATTGGTATCAGAAAAGATCTTCCTAATTTATGTTAGGAACTAAAAGTTCTTAAAGTCACTAACCCCAAAGGTTTAGTGTACCGTAGCGATAGACGTTACCCCTATGACGAGCCCCTATACAGGGCGAACAGCGCGTCGGGTTTTTCCGACACTATTCTACACCAGCACTAGAAACGCTGTACACCTAACTGCTCCTAAGATAAACTCCAACAAATTCTATTTGTTCTGGATACCGACCAAGGCACTGGGGCACATAGGTCAGTGAGAAACAGTGCAGAACAATTGATTGACCGACCGATGGTCTCTATTCATTATTACTTTCAATTACCTAATTACCTTGCTACTTCTACCACGGCTACACTCTATTTATTGGTAAATCACCTTTACTCTTGCTTTACTATTACCTCGAAGGCATCTTTCTTTTCTTTGAAATCTCTAGGATTAGTTAAAATAGGGAATCTGACGAAAATAATTGGGCCATCCGTGGAGCTGGTAACGTTATGTGACTAACATTAGTATCTGCAATAGCAGGCACCAACTGGAGAAGCAACCTAGCAGTAACACTGCACACCCATCAGACTAAATATCTGTTCACTTGCCAGCATATACCCTATGACTTATCTTACAAAATGTCCTGAGAAGTATCAATTTTTAGGAGTTGTACTTCCAAGTATGGTATACCATTCTGCACACTAACCACTCTCGACATTTACCCCGCTATCTGCCCCATTACGGGAGAATACCCTGGAGCAAATAAGCGGCTATCTAAATATACAGATCTCTCCGAACTAAGACACAGGTATACCTCTTTCACAATCTAGCTGGATGTCATTTACGTCTCCTAACCGGTGCTCAGTCACGGGAAAACGGTAAACCACTTCCAGTATTATATGTATAGACAATCAAGTACACCAAGCGGTTTAACCCTTACCATACCTATTACTGCGGCAGCCGATTTTTCCTTATACACTGATCACCTCTTAGGAAGCATTTGCCTCAGAAACTCGGAGCCCATCCGAGCTGACAATTACCTCCAGGTCAGACGACCCCATCTCTAGAGACACTAGAAATTAAACATTACCTCGAATAGCTTATAACGGTACAGAATTACAAAGCTAAAACTTTAATAAAAATTATTTGAAAAGAATTACAAAGCTAACCCCCAGAGGATACTGGGAAATAGGGTAGCCACATATTTGCTCTTTGGGAAGGCTTTTGATAAACTGGCTTACCCGGAACATTTGTGGATACATATACTTGGTTACTAGTGCATTACGCCACACATGGTTATTTGACACGTGTATCCATTTGAATTGAAGTACAATAAGTTATTCCATACTTAGACTTTTACTAAAGGAATAACGATATCTGTGCACACAGAGTTGGACTACCAAACAACCTGTGCCTACACTTTATGTTGTGTCTTTCCCTCTATGTTTATCCCCCTACCTACACGCCCCGATTTTTCTTGTGCAAGTAAGTCTGGATGCTAGCCAAGAGCTAGCCAACACATACTGTGACTTAAAATTGGCGACAGTTTACGTTGGGAACATCTATTTACCCTATTAAAGCATTATTTTTTAACGTCTATCGCTACGGTACACTAAACCTTTGGGGTTAGTGACTTTAAGAACTTTTAGTTCCTAACATAAATTAGGAAGATCTTTTCTGATACCAATATCCCTCTATCAGGTTTCACCTTAAGGACAGTTTTTCTCCTTTTGAGCACTGTATGTATAGTTCAGGGAGCTCTGTATGTATAGTGCAGGGAGCTCTGTATGTATAGTGCAGGGAGCTCTGCATGAGGGAGCCCATATATAGTGCAGGGAGCTCTGTATGTATAGTGCAGGGAGCTCTGTATGTATAGTGCAGGGAGCTCTGTATGTATAGTGCAGGGAGCTCGGTAGCCAGGCAGTAAAGCTGGGCTAGTGTTGAAGAGGCAGAGTAATAAATGTGAATACAAGTAGGCTCCAGTTGTATTAAAATAAAATAAGAAGAGCTAAAAGAAAGTGAGTTTGGAGGATGTGAATGAGAATCCGTGAATAAGAAGATGGAGTGAATGTGAGAGAATGTATGCAAAGGAAATGTATTGTATGAAGAAGTCCATGTGTAGCGCAGGGAGCTCCCATGTACAGTGCAGGGAGCTCTGTGAGGGAGCCCATGTATAGAGCAGGGAGCTCTGTGAGGGAGCCCATGTATAGAGCAGGGAGCTCTGTGAGGGAGCCCATGTATAGTGCAGGGAGCTCTGTATGAGGGAGCCCATATATAGTGCCGGGAGCTCTGTGTGTATAGTGCAAGGAACTATGTGTGGGGAAGTCATGTATACTTTAGAGAGCTCAGTATGAGGGAGCCCATGTATAGTGCAGTTGGCTCTGTATGTATAGTGCATGAAGCTCAGCTCTGCATGAGCTCATGTATGGCTCTGTATGTTGAAGCCTATGCATAGTGCAGGCATGGAGCTCTGTGTGAAGGAGCCCATGTATAGTTCAGGGAGCTCTGTGTGAGGGAGCTTTGTATGTATAGTGTAGGGAGCTCTGGATTAGGGAGGCTTTATGTATATTGCAGGGAGCTCTGTATGTATTGTGCAGAAGGCTATGTATGAGGGAGCCCATGTGTAGTGCAAGGAACTCTGTATTAGGGAGCCCATGTATAGTGCAGAGAGCTCTGTATGAGAGAGCTCTGTATGTATAGTTCAGTGAGCTCTGTATGTATAGTGCAGGGAGCTCTGTATGTATAGTACAGGGAGCTCTGTATGTTGGAGCTCTGTGTGTATAGTGCAGGGAGCTCTGTATGTATAGTGCAGGGAGCTCTGTATGATGGAGCTCTGTATGTATAGTGCAGGGAGCTCTGTATGTATAGTGCAGGGAGCTCTGTGTGATGGAGCTCTGTATGTATAGTGCAGGGAGCTCTGTATGATGGAGCTCTGTATATATAGTTCAGGGAGCTCTGTATGTTGGAGCTCTGTATGTATAGTACAGGGAGCTCTGTATGATGGAGCTCTGTATGTATAGTGTAGGGAGCTCTGTATGTATAGTGTAGGGAGCTCTGTATGTATAGTTCAGGGAGCTCTGTATTATGGAGCTCTGTATGTATAGTGCAGGGAGCTCGGTAGGCATAGTGCAGGGAGCTCTGTATGTATAGTGCAGGGAGCTCTGTATGATGGAGCTCTGTATGTACAGTGCAGGGAGCTCTGTATGATGGAGCTCTGTATGTATAGTGTTGGGAGCTCTGTATGATGGAGCTCTGTATATATAGTTCAGGGAGCTCTGTATGTATAGTTCAGGGAGCTCTGTATGATGGAGCTCTGTATGTATAGTTCAGGGAGCTCTATATGATGGAGCTCTGTGTGTATAGTGCAGGGAGCTCTGTATATATAGTTCAGGGAGCTCTGTAGATGGAGCTCTGTGTTTATAGTGCAGTGAGCTCTGTAGATGGAGCTCTGTATGTATAGTTCAGGGAGCTCTGTATGATGGAGCTCTGTATGTATAGTGCAGGGAGCTCTGTATGATGGAGCTCTATATGTATAGTGCAGGGAGCTCTGTAGATGGAGCTATGTATGTATAGTGTAGGGAGCTCTGTATGTATAGTGCAGGGAGCTCTGTATGATGGAGCTCTGTATATATAGTGTAGGGAGCTCTGTAGCCAGGCAGTAAAGCTGGGCTAGTGTTGAAGAGGCAAAGTAATAAATGTGAATAAAAGCAGGCTCGAGTTGTGTTAAAATAAAATAAGAAGAGCTAAAAGAAAGTGAGTTTGGAGGATGTGAATGAGAATCCGTGAATAAGAAGATGGAGTGAATGTGAGAGAATGAGCTCCATTTGAGAAGCACATTGATTGCTTGAAAGAAGCTCCAATGTGAAGCTCTGTGTGAGCAGTGAGTGGAAGCAGAAGCCAGTGCTGAGGGAGCCTGGGAGCAGGATAAGAGGAGCTTTGTCGAGCTGCACTTCCGGCCTACGGCTGTAGCTCCGTGAATCTGCCCGATCCCACGATCTCGGAAGCGTTGCAAGGAGGAGCCTGGACAGGTCTTGGATGGGAGACGGCTGCGAGAAGGTTACGGATAGAGCAACCAACCAAGACCAACCGGGTGTTGTAGGCTTATTTTTGCTTTTTCGTTTTCTCTCCCACCACAAGAGGGCGATCAACTCAATGCAATCTTCCATTCACTCTTTTCTGAGGGTTATTCATTTATTTATTTTTTGTCCTTAAAGGCAAACACACTCATTATTATTCTCTCAAATCAAAATGCAAAGTCAATCTCATGTTTAAAGGGCTACTACAACTCATTTACTCACTAATCGCTTTTTAAACATTTCTGACTTACGCAATACGTCTCTTTAGATCCCTCATCTTTTTCTTATGAAAAATTTATAAAAAAGTGTAAAGCTTAAAATACCTCCATTTTAGGAACATTGACATCATACTGACCCCTAAAAGGATTTTTTGTATTATTATTTGATTGTTTATAAAAAAAAATGTAATATGGGGTCTGGCTTTTATGCACATGCCAGCCGCCACATAATTAACCCTCACACCACCAAGGATTTAATAATTTGCTCACTGACTGATAGCAACGCTAGCAGACAAACAGTTCAGACTTTTAAAAAAATCTTGTCAGGATTTAAAGGGACTCACCCAACACATAACCACTCCCACACACATACACAACCAATCACAAGCATCCCTACATGTGCCCTTGTACGCTTAGCTTTGCTAGCTCCCCAGGGCCTCATACACTGCCAACTCTATATATATATATATATATATATATTTACACAAATATACCTACGCATTAAAACACAGAGGGACACACACATAAACACACTGTCGTATACACACACATAAATACAAACAGAGACACACAAACACTGACACGTGCCCACACCTTGACACATGCGTACACTGACAAACAGATCCACACAGACATGTACATACCTTGACACAGATACATACACACACCTTGGCACCTACACACACAATCAGACATACACACACACGTGATCATTTTTATATTTGCAGCCACCCTCCTGTTATCATACATATAATCCAGGAGCGTGGCTTGCTTTGGAAATAACAAAATTAGCCAGAAACGTGGAAAGCGCTAAAAACATAACATGTAAAACAAACTTGTTAGTAAATATATACCAATAGAGCTGCAGTCACTCCTAAAATAGTGAAACAAAATACTAGGCCCACAAATAATGCACTGAAAATAATTCTAATCCAAATAAACAATTTATGCCAAAAAAGAAATCTGTGTAAAAAAATCAGCAAGAGAAAATATAGTGCAGGCCAGTGGCTTAACTACTTAACTACCACGGTTGCAACTGAGACCGAGCCTCTCACTCCAGGGGGCCTGGCTGCAACCGTGGGCCGCCATTACTTGGAGTGAGAGGCCCGGTCTCAGTTGCAACCATGGTAATTAAGCCACTGGCCTGCACTATATTTTATCTTATTGATTTTTTTTACACAGATTTTGTTTTGGCATAAATTGTTTATTTGGATTAGAATTATTTTCAGTGCATTATTTTTGGGCCTAGTATTTTGCACAGACTGCGCTCCCCGCCAGTCACAACAAGTAGCGTGGTCAAGCAGTCCTCTACCAAGTCTGACAGGAAGTGCTCACTGAGAGAATGGGGACATGCAGCCAGCTCTGCCACGCTACAGCAGCGCAGGTACAGAGGGGAATGGGGTAGAGACACATGGAGGGAACTTGGGGGGGATTGACGTATGGAGGACAAAGGGAAAGTGAATTGACACATAAAGGGACGGAGGGATTGAGACATGGAGGGACGGGGGGGGGGGGGGGTGACACACTGAGGGACAGAGAAGATTGACACAGTGGGACTATGGGAGTATTGACACATGGAGGGACAAGACGAGGAATTGAGACACATGGAAGAAACTTGGTGATGGAGGGAGGTGAATTTACATATTTAGAGGGGTATTGACACATGGAGGGACTGGGGGATATTGACACATGGAGGTACAAGAGGGGGAATTGAGACACATGGAAGGGACAGGAGGGGATTGAGACACAATTGCGACACATGGAGGGACTAGGGGAGAATTGACACATGGAAGGTACTGGGGGGTTTTGACACACGGAAGGGACTGTGGGGAAAATTGATACATGGAAGGGGCGGAGGGAATTGAGACACATGGGACGGGGTGGGGTTGAGACACATGGAGGGACTGGGGGTAATTGAGACACATGGGGAGACTTGGGTGGGGTTCAGACACATGGAGGGACAGAGGGAATTTTGGCACATGGGAGGGACTGGGTGTGAAATTAACATCTGGAAGGGACTAGGGAGAGTGAGACACATAGAAGGGCTGGGTGGGAATAAGACCCATGGGAGGGGCCGGGTAATTAGATGTTTAGGTGGCAATGAAATCCTTCTTCAGCATCCATTGTATATGAAACACAACCAGGCCACAATGGCACAGTATTAAAAATAGCTTTTATTGACACAAGATAAAATCTGCTTACTTTGAGTAAAAGTGGGTTTGCCAAGCAAAAATCCCACAAAAGCACTTATAACGGCTATCACCCTAGAGGAAATATGCTCAATCGGACGGAAATAGAAGTTACGAAATGTAGCGTCATTAGACCAGTCTGCAGCTTTCATAATGTCCTCCAGTCTGCAGCCCACTACAGAAGCATTGGAAGCCATGGCACCCCTGACGGAGTGTGCCGAAAACGGATGTATCCACTCCGGCCATTGCCATTACGTCACGTATCTGTGTATATATAGTGCAGGGAGCTCTGTATAAAGGTGTCCATGTATAGTGCAGAGAGCTCTGAATGAGAGAGCACTGTATGTATAGTTCAGGGAGCTCTGAATGAGAGAGCACTGTATGTATTAAAGGAGTGGGTTGGCCCATGAGGTTATCAAGTGTAACCGGACAGAGAGGGGGTAACCCTCAAGGTATAGAGTACAAAAGGAGATAAACTGTCCTTAAGGTGAAACCTGATAGAGGGATATTGGTATCAGAAAAGATCTTCCTAATTTATGTTAGGAACTAAAAGTTCTTAAAGTCACTAACCCCAAAGGTTTAGTGTACCGTAGCGATAGACGTTACCCCTATGACGAGCCCCTATACAGGGCGAACAGCGCGTCGGGTTTTTCCGACACTATTCTACACCAGCACTAGAAACGCTGTACACCTAACTGCTCCTAAGATAAACTCCAACAAATTCTATTTGTTCTGGATACCGACCAAGGCACTGGGGCACATAGGTCAGTGAGAAACAGTGCAGAACAATTGATTGACCGACCGATGGTCTCTATTCATTATTACTTTCAATTACCTAATTACCTTGCTACTTCTACCACGGCTACACTCTATTTATTGGTAAATCACCTTTACTCTTGCTTTACTATTACCTCGAAGGCATCTTTCTTTTCTTTGAAATCTCTAGGATTAGTTAAAATAGGGAATCTGACGAAAATAATTGGGCCATCCGTGGAGCTGGTAACGTTATGTGACTAACATTAGTATCTGCAATAGCAGGCACCAACTGGAGAAGCAACCTAGCAGTAACACTGCACACCCATCAGACTAAATATCTGTTCACTTGCCAGCATATACCCTATGACTTATCTTACAAAATGTCCTAAGAAGTATCAATTTTTAGGAGTTGTACTTCCAAGTATGGTATACCATTCTGCACACTAACCACTCTCGACATTTACCCCGCTATCTGCCCCATTACGGGAGAATACCCTGGAGCAAATAAGCGGCTATCTAAATATACAGATCTCTCCGAACTAAGACACAGGTATACCTCTTTCACAATCTAGCTGGATGTCATTTACGTCTCCTAACCGGTGCTCAGTCACGGGAAAACGGTAAACCACTTCCAGTATTATATGTATAGACAATCAAGTACACCAAGCGGTTTAACCCTTACCATACCTATTACTGCGGCAGCCGATTTTTCCTTATACACTGATCACCTCTTAGGAAGCATTTGCCTCAGAAACTCGGAGCCCATCCGAGCTGACAATTACCTCCAGGTCAGACGACCCCATCTCTAGAGACACTAGAAATTAAACATTACCTCGAATAGCTTATAACGGTACAGAATTACAAAGCTAAAACTTTAATAAAAATTATTTGAAAAGAATTACAAAGCTAACCCCCAGAGGATACTGGGAAATAGGGTAGCCACATATTTGCTCTTTGGGAAGGCTTTTGATAAACTGGCTTACCCGGAACATTTGTGGATACATATACTTGGTTACTAGTGCATTACGCCACACATGGTTATTTGACACGTGTATCCATTTGAATTGAAGTACAATAAGTTATTCCATACTTAGACTTTTACTAAAGGAATAACGATATCTGTGCACACAGAGTTGGACTACCAAACAACCTGTGCCTACACTTTATGTTGTGTCTTTCCCTCTATGTTTATCCCCCTACCTACACGCCCCGATTTTTCTTGTGCAAGTAAGTCTGGATGCTAGCCAAGAGCTAGCCAACACATACTGTGACTTAAAATTGGCGACAGTTTACGTTGGGAACGTCTATTTACCCTATTAAAGCATTATTTTTTAACGTCTATCGCTACGGTACACTAAACCTTTGGGGTTAGTGACTTTAAGAACTTTTAGTTCCTAACATAAATTAGGAAGATCTTTTCTGATACCAATATCCCTCTATCAGGTTTCACCTTAAGGACAGTTTTTCTCCTTTTGAGCACTGTATGTATAGTTCAGGGAGCTCTGTATGTATAGTGCAGGGAGCTCTGTATGTATAGTGCAGGGAGCTCTGTATGAGGGAGCTCTGTATGTATAGTGCAGGGAGCTCTGCATGAGGGAGCCCATATATAGTGCAGGGAGCTCTGTATGATGGAGCTCTCTATGTATAGTGCAGGGAGCTCTGCATGAGGGAGCCCATATATAGTGCAGGGAGCTCTGTATGTATAGTGCAGGGAGCTCTGTATGTATAGTGCAGGGAGCTCGGTAGCCAAGCAGTAAAGCTGGGCTAGTGTTGAAGAGGCAGAGTAATAAATGTGAATACAAGTAGGCTCCAGTTGTATTAAAATAAAATAAGAAGAGCTAAAAGAAAGTGAGTTTGGAGGATGTGAATGAGAATCCGTGAATAAGAAGATGGAGTGAATGTGAGAGAATGTATGCAAAGGAAATGTATTGTATGAAGAAATCCATGTGTAGCGCAGGGAGCTCCCATGTACAGTGCAGGGAGCTCTGTGAGAGAGCCCATGTATAGAGCAGGGAGCTCTGTGAGGGAGCCCATGTATAGAGCAGGGAGCTCTGTGAGGGAGCCCATGTATAGTGCAGGGAGCTCTGTATGAGGGAGCCCATATATAGTGCCGGGAGCTCTGTGTGTATAGTGCAAGGAACTATGTGTGGGGAAGTCATGTATACTTTAGAGAGCTCAGTATGAGGGAGCCCATGTATAGTGCAGTTGGCTCTGTATGTATAGTGCATGAAGCTCAGCTCTGCATGAGCTCATGTATGGCTCTGTATGTTGAAGCCTATGCATAGTGCAGGCATGGAGCTCTGTGTGAAGGAGCCCATGTATAGTTCAGGGAGCTCTGTGTGAGGGAGCTTTGTATGTATAGTGTAGGGAGCTCTGGATTAGGGAGGCTTTATGTATATTGCAGGGAGCTCTGTATGTATTGTGCAGAAGGCTATGTATGAGGGAGCCCATGTGTAGTGCAAGGAACTCTGTATTAGGGAGCCCATGTATAGTGCAGAGAGCTCTGTATGAGAGAGCTCTGTATGTATAGTTCAGTGAGCTCTGTATGTATAGTGCAGGGAGCTCTGTATGTATAGTACAGGGAGCTCTGTATGTTGGAGCTCTGTGTGTATAGTGCAGGGAGCTCTGTATGTATAGTGCAGGGAGCTCTGTATGATGGAGCTCTGTATGTATAGTGCAGGGAGCTCTGTATGTATAGTGCAGGGAGCTCTGTGTGATGGAGCTCTGTATGTATAGTGCAGGGAGCTCTGTATGATGGAGCTCTGTATATATAGTTCAGGGAGCTCTGTATGTTGGAGCTCTGTATGTATAGTACAGGGAGCTCTGTATGATGGAGCTCTGTATGTATAGTGTAGGGAGCTCTGTATGTATAGTTCAGGGAGCTCTGTATTATGGAGCTCTGTATGTATAGTGCAGGGAGCTCGGTAGGCATAGTGCAGGGAGCTCTGTATGATGGAGCTCTGTATGTATAGTGCAGGGAGCTCTGTATGATGGAGCTCTGTATGTACAGTGCAGGGAGCTCTGTATGATGGAGCTCTGTATGTATAGTGTTGGGAGCTCTGTATGATGGAGCTCTGTATATATAGTTCAGGGAGCTCTGTATGTATAGTTCAGGAAGCTCTGTATGATGGAGCTCTGTATGTATAGTTCAGGGAGCTCTATATGATGGAGCTCTGTGTGTATAGTGCAGGGAGCTCTGTATATATAGTTCAGGGTGCTCTGTAGATGGAGCTCTGTATTTATAGTGCAGTGAGCTCTGTAGATGGAGCTCTGTATGTATAGTTCAGGGAGCTCTGTATGATGGAGCTCTGTATGTATAGTGCAGGGAGCTCTGTATGATGGAGCTCTATATGTATAGTGCAGGGAGCTCTGTAGATGGAGCTATGTATGTATAGTGTAGGGAGCTCTGTATGTATAGTGCAGGGAGCTCTGTATGATGGAGCTCTGTATATATAGTGTAGGGAGCTCTGTAGCCAGGCAGTAAAGCTGGGCTAGTGTTGAAGAGGCAGAGTAATAAATGTGAATAAAAGCAGGCTCGAGTTGTGTTAAAATAAAATAAGAAGAGCTAAAAGAAAGTGAGTTTGGAGGATGTGAATGAGAATCCGTGAATAAGAAGATGGAGTGAATGTGAGAGAATGAGCTCCATTTGAGAAGCACATTGATTGCTTGAAAGAAGCTCCAATGTGAAGCTCTGTGTGAGCAGTGAGTGGAAGCAGAAGCCAGTGCTGAGGGAGCCTGGGAGCAGGATAAGAGGAGCTTTGTCGAGCTGCACTTCCGGCCTACGGCTGTAGCTCCGTGAATCTGCCCGATCCCACGATCTCGGAAGCGTTGCAAGGAGGAGCCTGGACAGGTCTTGGATGGGAGACGGCTGCGAGAAGGTTACGGATAGAGCAACCAACCAAGACCAACCGGGTGTTGTAGGCTTATTTTTGCTTTTTCGTTTTCTCTCCCACCACAAGAGGGCGATCAACTCAATGCAATCTTCCATTCACTCTTTTCTGAGGGTTATTCATTTATTTATTTTTTGTCCTTAAAGGCAAACACACTCATTATTATTCTCTCAAATCAAAATGCAAAGTCAATCTCATGTTTAAAGGGCTACTACAACTCATTTACTCACTAATCGCTTTTTAAACATTTCTGACTTACGCAATACGTCTCTTTAGATCCCTCATCTTTTTCTTATGAAAAATTTATAAAAAAGTGTAAAGCTTAAAATACCTCCATTTTAGGAACATTGACATCATACTGACCCCTAAAAGGATTTTTGTATTATTATTTGATTGTTTATTAAAAAAAATGTAATATGGGGTCTGGCTTTTATGCACATGCCAGCCGCCACATAATTAACCCTCACACCACCAAGGATTTAATAATTTGCTCACTGACTGATAGCAACGCTAGCAGACAAACAGTTCAGACTTTTAAAAAAATCTTGTCAGGGTTTAAAGGGACTCACCCAACACATAACCACTCCCACACACATACACAACCAATCACAAGCATCCCTACATGTGCCCTTGTACGCTTAGCTTTGCTAGCTCCCCAGGGCCTCATACACTGCCAACTCTATATATATATATATATATATATATATATTTACACAAATATACCTACGCATTAAAACACAGAGGGACACACACATAAACACACTGTCGTATACACACACATAAATACAAACAGAGACACACAAACACTGACACGTGCCCACACCTTGACACATGCGTACACTGACAAACAGATCCACACAGACATGTACATACCTTGACACAGATACATACACAATCAGACATACACACACACGTGATCATTTTTATATTTGCAGCCACCCTCCTGTTATCATACATATAATCCAGGAGCGTGGCTTGCTTTGGAAATAACAAAATTAGCCAGAAACGTGGAAAGCGCTAAAAACATAACATGTAAAACAAACTTGTTAGTAAATATATACCAATAGAGCTGCAGTCACTCCTAAAATAGTGAAACAAAATACTAGGCCCACAAATAATGCACTGAAAATAATTCTAATCCAAATAAACAATTTATGCCAAAAAAGAAATCTGTGTAAAAAAATCAGCAAGAGAAAATATAGTGCAGGCCAGTGGCTTAACTACTTAACTACCACGGTTGCAACTGAGACCGAGCCTCTCACTCCAGGGGGCCTGGCTGCAACCGTGGGCCGCCATTACTTGGAGTGAGAGGCCCGGTCTCAGTTGCAACCATGGTAATTAAGCCACTGGCCTGCACTATATTTTATCTTATTGATTTTTTTTACACAGATTTTGTTTTGGCATAAATTGTTTATTTGGATTAGAATTATTTTCAGTGCATTATTTTTGGGCCTAGTATTTTGCACAGACTGCGCTCCCCGCCAGTCACAACAAGTAGCGTGGTCAAGCAGTCCTCTACCAAGTCTGACAGGAAGTGCTCACTGAGAGAATGGGGACATGCAGCCAGCTCTGCCACGCTACAGCAGCGCAGGTACAGAGGGGAATGGGGTAGAGACACATGGAGGGAACTTGGGGGGGATTGACGTATGGAGGACAAAGGGAAAGTGAATTGACACATAAAGGGACGGAGGGATTGAGACATGGAGGGACGGGGGGGGGGGGGGGTGACACACTGAGGGACAGAGAAGATTGACACAGTGGGACTATGGGAGTATTGACACATGGAGGGACAAGACGAGGAATTGAGACACATGGAAGAAACTTGGTGATGGAGGGAGGTGAATTTACATATTTAGAGGGGTATTGACACATGGAGGGACTGGGGGATATTGACACATGGAGGTACAAGAGGGGGAATTGAGACACATGGAAGGGACAGGAGGGGATTGAGACACAATTGCGACACATGGAGGGACTAGGGGAGAATTGACACATGGAAGGTACTGGGGGGTTTTGACACACGGAAGGGACTGTGGGGAAAATTGATACATGGAAGGGGCGGAGGGAATTGAGACACATGGGACGGGGTGGGGTTGAGACACATGGAGGGACTGGGGGTAATTGAGACACATGGGGAGACTTGGGTGGGGTTCAGACACATGGAGGGACAGAGGGAATTTTGGCACATGGGAGGGACTGGGTGTGAAATTAACATCTGGAAGGGACTAGGGAGAGTGAGACACATAGAAGGGCTGGGTGGGAATAAGACCCATGGGAGGGGCCGGGTAATTAGATGTTTAGGTGGCAATGAAATCCTTCTTCAGCATCCATTGTATATGAAACACAACCAGGCCACAATGGCACAGTATTAAAAATAGCTTTTATTGACACAAGATAAAATCTGCTTACTTTGAGTAAAAGTGGGTTTGCCAAGCAAAAATCCCACAAAAGCACTTATAACGGCTATCACCCTAGAGGAAATATGCTCAATCGAACGGAAATAGAAGTTACGAAATGTAGCGTCATTAGACCAGTCTGCAGCTTTCATAATGTCCTCCAGTCTGCAGCCCACTACAGAAGCATTGGAAGCCATGGCACCCCTGACGGAGTGTGCCGAAAACGGATGTATCCACTCCGGCCATTGCCATTACGTCACGTATCTGTGTATATTTAGTGCAGGGAGCTCTGTATAAAGGTGTCCATGTATAGTGCAGAGAGCTCTGAATGAGAGAGCACTGTATGTATAGTTCAGGGAGCTCTGAATGAGAGAGCACTGTATGTATTAAAGGAGTGGGTTGGCCCATGAGGTTATCAAGTGTAACCGGACAGAGAGGGGGTAACCCTCAAGGTATAGAGTACAAAAGGAGAGAAACTGTCCTTAAGGTGAAACCTGATAGAGGGATATTGGTATCAGAAAAGATCTTCCTAATTTATGTTAGGAACTAAAAGTTCTTAAAGTCACTAACCCCAAAGGTTTAGTGTACCGTAGCGATAGACGTTACCCCTATGACGAGCCCCTATACAGGGCGAAACGCGCGTCTGGTTTTTCCGACACTATTCTACACCAGCACTAGAAACGCTGTACACCTAACTGCTCCTAAGATAAACTCCAACAAATTCTATTTGTTCTGGATACCGACCAAGGCACTGGGGCACATAGGTCAGTGAGAAACAGTGCAGAACAATTGATTGACCGACCGATGGTCTCTATTCATTATTACTTTCAATTACCTAATTACCTTGCTACTTCTACCACGGCTACACTCTATTTATTGGTAAATCACCTTTACTCTTGCTTTACTATTACCTCGAAGGCATCTTTCTTTTCTTTGAAATCTCTAGGATTAGTTAAAATAGGGAATCTGACGAAAATAATTGGGCCATCCGTGGAGCTGGTAACGTTATGTGACTAACATTAGTATCTGCAATAGCAGGCACCAACTGGAGAAGCAACCTAGCAGTAACACTGCACACCCATCAGACTAAATATCTGTTCACTTGCCAGCATATACCCTATGACTTATCTTACAAAATGTCCTAAGAAGTATCAATTTTTAGGAGTTGTACTTCCAAGTATGGTATACCATTCTGCACACTAACCACTCTCGACATTTACCCCGCTATCTGCCCCATTACGGGAGAATACCCTGGAGCAAATAAGCGGCTATCTAAATATACAGATCTCTCCGAACTAAGACACAGGTATACCTCTTTCACAATCTAGCTGGATGTCATTTACGTCTCCTAACTGGTGCTCAGTCACGGGAAAACGGTAAACCACTTCCAGTATTATATGTATAGACAATCAAGTACACCAAGCGGTTTAACCCTTACCATACCTATTACTGCGGCAGCCGATTTTTCCTTATACACTGATCACCTCTTAGGAAGCATTTGCCTCAGAAACTCGGAGCCCATCCGAGCTGACAATTACCTCCAGGTCAGACGACCCCATCTCTAGAGACACTAGAAATTAAACATTACCTCGAATAGCTTATAACGGTACAGAATTACAAAGCTAAAACTTTAATAAAAATTATTTGAAAAGAATTACAAAGCTAACCCCCAGAGGATACTGGGAAATAGGGTAGCCACATATTTGCTCTTTGGGAAGGCTTTTGATAAACTGGCTTACCCGGAACATTTGTGGATACATATACTTGGTTACTAGTGCATTACGCCACACATGGTTATTTGACACGTGTATCCATTTGAATTGAAGTACAATAAGTTATTCCATACTTAGACTTTTACTAAAGGAATAACGATATCTGTGCACACAGAGTTGGACTACCAAACAACCTGTGCCTACACTTTATGTTGTGTCTTTCCCTCTATGTTTATCCCCCTACCTACACGCCCCGATTTTTCTTGTGCAAGTAAGTCTGGATGCTAGCCAAGAGCTAGCCAACACATACTGTGACTTAAAATTGGCGACAGTTTACGTTGGGAACGTCTATTTACCCTATTAAAGCATTATTTTTTAACGTCTATCGCTACGGTACACTAAACCTTTGGGGTTAGTGACTTTAAGAACTTTTAGTTCCTAACATAAATTAGGAAGATCTTTTCTGATACCAATATCCCTCTATCAGGTTTCACCTTAAGGACAGTTTTTCTCCTTTTGAGCACTGTATGTATAGTTCAGGGAGCTCTGTATGTATAGTGCAGGGAGCTCTGTATGTATAGTGCAGGGAGCTCTGCATGAGGGAGCCCATATATAGTGCAGGGAGCTCTGTATGTATAGTGCAGGGAGCTCTGTATGTATAGTGCAGGGAGCTCTGTATGTATAGTGCAGGGAGCTCGGTAGCCAGGCAGTAAAGCTGGGCTAGTGTTGAAGAGGCAGAGTAATAAATGTGAATACAAGTAGGCTCCAGTTGTATTAAAATAAAATAAGAAGAGCTAAAAGAAAGTGAGTTTGGAGGATGTGAATGAGAATCCGTGAATAAGAAGATGGAGTGAATGTGAGAGAATGTATGCAAAGGAAATGTATTGTATGAAGAAGTCCATGTGTAGCGCAGGGAGCTCCCATGTACAGTGCAGGGAGCTCTGTGAGGGAGCCCATGTATAGAGCAGGGAGCTCTGTGAGGGAGCCCATGTATAGAGCAGGGAGCTCTGTGAGGGAGCCCATGTATAGTGCAGGGAGCTCTGTATGAGGGAGCCCATATATAGTGCCGGGAGCTCTGTGTGTATAGTGCAAGGAACTATGTGTGGGGAAGTCATGTATACTTTAGAGAGCTCAGTATGAGGGAGCCCATGTATAGTGCAGTTGGCTCTGTATGTATAGTGCATGAAGCTCAGCTCTGCATGAGCTCATGTATGGCTCTGTATGTTGAAGCCTATGCATAGTGCAGGCATGGAGCTCTGTGTGAAGGAGCCCATGTATAGTTCAGGGAGCTCTGTGTGAGGGAGCTTTGTATGTATAGTGTAGGGAGCTCTGGATTAGGGAGGCTTTATGTATATTGCAGGGAGCTCTGTATGTATTGTGCAGAAGGCTATGTATGAGGGAGCCCATGTGTAGTGCAAGGAACTCTGTATTAGGGAGCCCATGTATAGTGCAGAGAGCTCTGTATGAGAGAGCTCTGTATGTATAGTTCAGTGAGCTCTGTATGTATAGTGCAGGGAGCTCTGTATGTATAGTACAGGGAGCTCTGTATGTTGGAGCTCTGTGTGTATAGTGCAGGGAGCTCTGTATGTATAGTGCAGGGAGCTCTGTATGATGGAGCTCTGTATGTATAGTGCAGGGAGCTCTGTATGTATAGTGCAGGGAGCTCTGTGTGATGGAGCTCTGTATGTATAGTGCAGGGAGCTCTGTATGATGGAGCTCTGTATATATAGTTCAGGGAGCTCTGTATGTTGGAGCTCTGTATGTATAGTACAGGGAGCTCTGTATGATGGAGCTCTGTATGTATAGTGTAGGGAGCTCTGTATGTATAGTTCAGGGAGCTCTGTATTATGGAGCTCTGTATGTATAGTGCAGGGAGCTCGGTAGGCATAGTGCAGGGAGCTCTGTATGATGGAGCTCTGTATGTATAGTGCAGGGAGCTCTGTATGATGGAGCTCTGTATGTACAGTGCAGGGAGCTCTGTATGATGGAGCTCTGTATGTATAGTGTTGGGAGCTCTGTATGATGGAGCTCTGTATATATAGTTCAGGGAGCTCTGTATGTATAGTTCAGGAAGCTCTGTATGATGGAGCTCTGTATGTATAGTTCAGGGAGCTCTATATGATGGAGCTCTGTGTGTATAGTGCAGGGAGCTCTGTATATATAGTTCAGGGTGCTCTGTAGATGGAGCTCTGTATTTATAGTGCAGTGAGCTCTGTAGATGGAGCTCTGTATGTATAGTTCAGGGAGCTCTGTATGATGGAGCTCTGTATGTATAGTGCAGGGAGCTCTGTATGATGGAGCTCTATATGTATAGTGCAGGGAGCTCTGTAGATGGAGCTATGTATGTATAGTGTAGGGAGCTCTGTATGTATAGTGCAGGGAGCTCTGTATGATGGAGCTCTGTATATATAGTGTAGGGAGCTCTGTAGCCAGGCAGTAAAGCTGGGCTAGTGTTGAAGAGGCAGAGTAATAAATGTGAATAAAAGCAGGCTCGAGTTGTGTTAAAATAAAATAAGAAGAGCTAAAAGAAAGTGAGTTTGGAGGATGTGAATGAGAATCCGTGAATAAGAAGATGGAGTGAATGTGAGAGAATGAGCTCCATTTGAGAAGCACATTGATTGCTTGAAAGAAGCTCCAATGTGAAGCTCTGTGTGAGCAGTGAGTGGAAGCAGAAGCCAGTGCTGAGGGAGCCTGGGAGCAGGATAAGAGGAGCTTTGTCGAGCTGCACTTCCGGCCTACGGCTGTAGCTCCGTGAATCTGCCCGATCCCACGATCTCGGAAGCGTTGCAAGGAGGAGCCTGGACAGGTCTTGGATGGGAGACGGCTGCGAGAAGGTTACGGATAGAGCAACCAACCAAGACCAACCGGGTGTTGTAGGCTTATTTTTGCTTTTTCGTTTTCTCTCCCACCACAAGAGGGCGATCAACTCAATGCAATCTTCCATTCACTCTTTTCTGAGGGTTATTCATTTATTTATTTTTTGTCCTTAAAGGCAAACACACTCATTATTATTCTCTCAAATCAAAATGCAAAGTCAATCTCATGTTTAAAGGGCTACTACAACTCATTTACTCACTAATCGCTTTTTAAACATTTCTGACTTACGCAATACGTCTCTTTAGATCCCTCATCTTTTTCTTATGAAAAATTTATAAAAAAGTGTAAAGCTTAAAATACCTCCATTTTAGGAACATTGACATCATACTGACCCCTAAAAGGATTTTTGTATTATTATTTGATTGTTTATTAAAAAAAATGTAATATGGGGTCTGGCTTTTATGCACATGCCAGCCGCCACATAATTAACCCTCACACCACCAAGGATTTAATAATTTGCTCACTGACTGATAGCAACGCTAGCAGACAAACAGTTCAGACTTTTAAAAAAATCTTGTCAGGGTTTAAAGGGACTCACCCAACACATAACCACTCCCACACACATACACAACCAATCACAAGCATCCCTACATGTGCCCTTGTACGCTTAGCTTTGCTAGCTCCCCAGGGCCTCATACACTGCCAACTCTATATATATATATATATATATATATATATATTTACACAAATATACCTACGCATTAAAACACAGAGGGACACACACATAAACACACTGTCGTATACACACACATAAATACAAACAGAGACACACAAACACTGACACGTGCCCACACCTTGACACATGCGTACACTGACAAACAGATCCACACAGACATGTACATACCTTGACACAGATACATACACAATCAGACATACACACACACGTGATCATTTTTATATTTGCAGCCACCCTCCTGTTATCATACATATAATCCAGGAGCGTGGCTTGCTTTGGAAATAACAAAATTAGCCAGAAACGTGGAAAGCGCTAAAAACATAACATGTAAAACAAACTTGTTAGTAAATATATACCAATAGAGCTGCAGTCACTCCTAAAATAGTGAAACAAAATACTAGGCCCACAAATAATGCACTGAAAATAATTCTAATCCAAATAAACAATTTATGCCAAAAAAGAAATCTGTGTAAAAAAATCAGCAAGAGAAAATATAGTGCAGGCCAGTGGCTTAACTACTTAACTACCACGGTTGCAACTGAGACCGAGCCTCTCACTCCAGGGGGCCTGGCTGCAACCGTGGGCCGCCATTACTTGGAGTGAGAGGCCCGGTCTCAGTTGCAACCATGGTAATTAAGCCACTGGCCTGCACTATATTTTATCTTATTGATTTTTTTTACACAGATTTTGTTTTGGCATAAATTGTTTATTTGGATTAGAATTATTTTCAGTGCATTATTTTTGGGCCTAGTATTTTGCACAGACTGCGCTCCCCGCCAGTCACAACAAGTAGCGTGGTCAAGCAGTCCTCTACCAAGTCTGACAGGAAGTGCTCACTGAGAGAATGGGGACATGCAGCCAGCTCTGCCACGCTACAGCAGCGCAGGTACAGAGGGGAATGGGGTAGAGACACATGGAGGGAACTTGGGGGGGATTGACGTATGGAGGACAAAGGGAAAGTGAATTGACACATAAAGGGACCGAGGGATTGAGACATGGAGGGACGGGGGGGGGGGGGTGACACACTGAGGGACAGAGAAGATTGACACAGTGGGACTATGGGAGTATTGACACATGGAGGGACAAGACGAGGAATTGAGACACATGGAAGAAACTTGGTGATGGAGGGAGGTGAATTTACATATTTAGAGGGGTATTGACACATGGAGGGACTGGGGGATATTGACACATGGAGGTACAAGAGGGGGAATTGAGACACATGGAAGGGACAGGAGGGGATTGAGACACAATTGCGACACATGGAGGGACTAGGGGAGAATTGACACATGGAAGGTACTGGGGGGTTTTGACACACGGAAGGGACTGTGGGGAAAATTGATACATGGAAGGGGCGGAGGGAATTGAGACACATGGGACGGGGTGGGGTTGAGACACATGGAGGGACTGGGGGTAATTGAGACACATGGGGAGACTTGGGTGGGGTTCAGACACATGGAGGGACAGAGGGAATTTTGGCACATGGGAGGGACTGGGTGTGAAATTAACATCTGGAAGGGACTAGGGAGAGTGAGACACATAGAAGGGCTGGGTGGGAATAAGACCCATGGGAGGGGCCGGGTAATTAGATGTTTAGGTGGCAATGAAATCCTTCTTCAGCATCCATTGTATATGAAACACAACCAGGCCACAATGGCACAGTATTAAAAATAGCTTTTATTGACACAAGATAAAATCTGCTTACTTTGAGTAAAAGTGGGTTTGCCAAGCAAAAATCCCACAAAAGCACTTATAACGGCTATCACCCTAGAGGAAATATGCTCAATCGGACGGAAATAGAAGTTACGAAATGTAGCGTCATTAGACCAGTCTGCAGCTTTCATAATGTCCTCCTGTCTGCAGCCCACTACAGAAGCATTGGAAGCCATGGCACCCCTGACGGAGTGTGCCGAAAACGGATGTATCCACTCCGGCCATTGCCATTACGTCACGTATCTGTGTATATTTAGTGCAGGGAGCTCTGTATAAAGGTGTCCATGTATAGTGCAGAGAGCTCTGAATGAGAGAGCACTGTATGTATAGTTCAGGGAGCTCTGAATGAGAGAGCACTGTATGTATTAAAGGAGTGGGTTGGCCCATGAGGTTATCAAGTGTAACCGGACAGAGAGGGGGTAACCCTCAAGGTATAGAGTACAAAAGGAGAGAAACTGTCCTTAAGGTGAAACCTGATAGAGGGATATTGGTATCAGAAAAGATCTTCCTAATTTATGTTAGGAACTAAAAGTTCTTAAAGTCACTAACCCCAAAGGTTTAGTGTACCGTAGCGATAGACGTTACCCCTATGACGAGCCCCTATACAGGGCGAACAGCGCGTCGGGTTTTTCCGACACTATTCTACACCAGCACTAGAAACGCTGTACACCTAACTGCTCCTAAGATAAACTCCAACAAATTCTATTTGTTCTGGATACCGACCAAGGCACTGGGGCACATAGGTCAGTGAGAAACAGTGCAGAACAATTGATTGACCGACCGATGGTCTCTATTCATTATTACTTTCAATTACCTAATTACCTTGCTACTTCTACCACGGCTACACTCTATTTATTGGTAAATCACCTTTACTCTTGCTTTACTATTACCTCGAAGGCATCTTTCTTTTCTTTGAAATCTCTAGGATTAGTTAAAATAGGGAATCTGACGAAAATAATTGGGCCATCCGTGGAGCTGGTAACGTTATGTGACTAACATTAGTATCTGCAATAGCAGGCACCAACTGGAGAAGCAACCTAGCAGTAACACTGCACACCCATCAGACTAAATATCTGTTCACTTGCCAGCATATACCCTATGACTTATCTTACAAAATGTCCTAAGAAGTATCAATTTTTAGGAGTTGTACTTCCAAGTATGGTATACCATTCTGCACACTAACCACTCTCGACATTTACCCCGCTATCTGCCCCATTACGGGAGAATACCCTGGAGCAAATAAGCGGCTATCTAAATATACAGATCTCTCCGAACTAAGACACAGGTATACCTCTTTCACAATCTAGCTGGATGTCATTTACGTCTCCTAACCGGTGCTCAGTCACGGGAAAACGGTAAACCACTTCCAGTATTATATGTATAGACAATCAAGTACACCAAGCGGTTTAACCCTTACCATACCTATTACTGCGGCAGCCGATTTTTCCTTATACACTGATCACCTCTTAGGAAGCATTTGCCTCAGAAACTCGGAGCCCATCCGAGCTGACAATTACCTCCAGGTCAGACGACCCCATCTCTAGAGACACTAGAAATTAAACATTACCTCGAATAGCTTATAACGGTACAGAATTACAAAGCTAAAACTTTAATAAAAATTATTTGAAAAGAATTACAAAGCTAACCCCCAGAGGATACTGGGAAATAGGGTAGCCACATATTTGCTCTTTGGGAAGGCTTTTGATAAACTGGCTTACCCGGAACATTTGTGGATACATATACTTGGTTACTAGTGCATTACGCCACACATGGTTATTTGACACGTGTATCCATTTGAATTGAAGTACAATAAGTTATTCCATACTTAGACTTTTACTAAAGGAATAACGATATCTGTGCACACAGAGTTGGACTACCAAACAACCTGTGCCTACACTTTATGTTGTGTCTTTCCCTCTATGTTTATCCCCCTACCTACACGCCCCGATTTTTCTTGTGCAAGTAAGTCTGGATGCTAGCCAAGAGCTAGCCAACACATACTGTGACTTAAAATTGGCGACAGTTTACGTTGGGAACGTCTATTTACCCTATTAAAGCATTATTTTTTAACGTCTATCGCTACGGTACACTAAACCTTTGGGGTTAGTGACTTTAAGAACTTTTAGTTCCTAACATAAATTAGGAAGATCTTTTCTGATACCAATATCCCTCTATCAGGTTTCACCTTAAGGACAGTTTTTCTCCTTTTGAGCACTGTATGTATAGTTCAGGGAGCTCTGTATGTATAGTGCAGGGAGCTCTGTATGTATAGTGCAGGGAGCTCTGTATGAGGGAGCTCTGTATGTATAGTGCAGGGAGCTCTGCATGAGGGAGCCCATATATAGTGCAGGGAGCTCTGTATGATGGAGCTCTGTATGTATAGTGCAGGGAGCTCTGCATGAGGGAGCCCATATATAGTGCAGGGAGCTCTGTATGTATAGTGCAGGGAGCTCTGTATGTATAGTGCAGGGAGCTCGGTAGCCAGGCAGTAAAGCTGGGCTAGTGTTGAAGAGGCAGAGTAATAAATGTGAATACAAGTAGGCTCCAGTTGTATTAAAATAAAATAAGAAGAGCTAAAAGAAAGTGAGTTTGGAGGATGTGAATGAGAATCCGTGAATAAGAAGATGGAGTGAATGTGAGAGAATGTATGCAAAGGAAATGTATTGTATGAAGAAGTCCATGTGTAGCGCAGGGAGCTCCCATGTACAGTGCAGGGAGCTCTGTGAGGGAGCCCATGTATAGAGCAGGGAGCTCTGTGAGGGAGCCCATGTGTGGCGAAACCAACTTCGCCACTGTGAACTGGAGAAGCCTGGTTGCTAGCCTCCTGCCCTGCGACTATGGCCCCTGGACATATTGTACTGTAAAAACTATATTTGGGCATGTAATAATTTATATTACTGCTACTGGGCCTTTAAGAGCCATCCGTGGACCTATTGGGACTTTTGGGATACTGTACTTTTAAGACTGTGGAGCGTATTACAGTAATCCTGCCTTTAATCCTTTAATGTCATGTATGTATTTATGTGTGCAGTTAACCTGGGTTATATATATGCAGCATTCATTTGATTGTTCGGTAGAATCACTCCATTCATTGTATTGAGGAAACTACCGAACAACCAGACCACCCAGGACTAAGTGTGCCTCCAATTACCGTTTGCAACAATGTTGCAAACGGGTAATTGGCAATCAGTGTAGTGTGGTCTTTGTCCTCTGGGTGGCCGCCATTCGGGAAACGAACACGTGGCGGCGGCCATCTTAAACTACCGAACAGCGGTGTTTTGCCGTCGAGCGTCTGGAACTGAAAACGGACACTCGACTAGGCAAACACCGCTGAGACCTCCAGACTTCCAGGATTTCGTGGGGAAACTACCGAACGGCCCGCCGTTCGGTAGAAAGAAACGCACGAACTAGGGGATTCCTGCGAATTCCCCTTAGGCTCCATAACCCAGGCAATTCGTCTGTTTCGTTCCCTTTTCTGTGACCGACCGCAGGGCCAAAATGCATGGAACTGTTTTCGGATACTTTACCCATGCGGTCGGTCAAAACTTTGCCTGCCCATAACTCCCGAACGCTTTATCCGAATGGGCTGATTTTAACATATGTTGTTCCTCCAGACTAGGGCTATCTGGAGATATTGGATTTGTTGATGTACCCCAAGTATTTAGGGTACATCCAAAACTTGGGTAAAACTATGTCCTTGTTAATTGTGTTAACAGATATGTTGGAGGGAGGAGATGTGTGGGTTGTACCTTAAACTGGATTGGTGTACTGTAAACCCCTCCCTTGCATGGGAGAATCTCATATAAGCCTGTGTGTGAATAAATCAGTGTTGTTGCTGTTTAACCCTGAAGCTGGAGTGTGTCTCTTTCTTGGGGAGATGGGGACTGTATGCCGACTGCCAGGAGTGTAAGCTGTTCGTATTGCTTTTCCTGTTCGGCTGCTCCCAGGGTTCGTGTGTCTGCTGTTCGAGAGTTGGTGAATTCGTGCAGTTTGGGAGTTCGGGAAGTTGGTGATTATAGTAGCTGCTGGTCTATCTAAAGGGGATTATCGCCTAAACGGATTTTTCCCCTTTTATGCTGAAACGGTCCGCAACACCATGTATAGAGCAGGGAGCTCTGTGAGGGAGCCCATGTATAGTGCAGGGAGCTCTGTGTGTATAGTGCAAGGAACTATGTGTGGGGAATTAATGTATACTTTAGAGAGCTCAGTATGAGGGAGCCCATGTATAGTGCAGTTGGCTCTGTATGTATAGTGCAGGAAGCTCAGCTCTGCATGAGCTCATGTATGGCTCTGTATGTTGAAGCCTATGCATAGTGCAGGCATGGAGCTCTGTGTGAAGGAGCCCATGTATAGTTCAGGGAGCTCTGTGTGAGGGAGCTTTGTATGTATAGTGTAGAGAGCTCTGGATTAGGGAGGCTTTATGTATATTGCAGGGAGCTCTGTATGTATAGTACAGGGAGCTCTGTATGATGGAGCTCTTTATGTATAGTTCAGGGAGCTCTATATGATGGAGCTCTGTGTGTATAGTGCAGGGAGCTCTGTATATATAGTTCAGGGAGCTCTGTAGATGGAGCTCTGTATGTATAGTGCAGTGAGCTCTGTAGATGGAGCTCTGTATGTATAGTGTAGGGAGCTCTGTATGTATAGCTCAGGGAGCTCTGTATGATGGAGCTCTGTATGTATAGCTCAGGGAGCTCTGTATGATGGAGCTCTATATGTATAGTGCAGGGAGCTCTGTAGATGGAGCTATGTATGTATAGTGTAGGGAGCTCTGTATGTATAGTGCAGGGAGCTCTGTATGATTGAGCTCTGTATATATAGTGTAGGGAGCTCTGTATGTATAGTGCAGGGAGCTCTGTATGATGGAGCTCTGTATGTATAGTGCAGGGAGCTCGGTAGCCAGGCAGTAAAGCTGGGCTAGTGTTGAAGAGGCAGAGTAATAAATGTGAATAAAAGCAGGCTCGAGTTGTGTTAAAATAAAATAAGAAGAGCTAAAAGAAAGTGAGTTTGGAGGATGTGAATGAGAATCCGTGAATAAGAAGATGGAGTGAATGTGAGAGAATGAGCTCCATTTGAGAAGCACATTGATTGCTAAAAAGAAGCTCCAATGTGAAGCTCTGTGTGAGCAGTGAGTGGAAGCAGAAGCCGGTGCTGAAGGAGCCTGGGAGAAGGATAAGAGGAGCTTTGTCGAGCTGCACTTCCGGCCTACGGCTGTAGCTCCGTGAAGCTGTCCGATCCCACGATCTCGGAAGTGCAGCAAGGAGGAGCACGGACAGGTCTTGGATGGGAGACGGCTGCGAGTAGGTTACGGTTACAATGGCTGCGAGAAGGTTACGGATAGAGCAACCCACCAAGACCAACCGGGTGTTGTAGGCTTATTTTTGCTTTTTCGTTTTCTCTCCCACCACAAGAGGGCGATCAACTCAATGCAATCTTCCATTCACTCTTTTCTGAGGGTTATTCATTTATTTATTTTTTGTCCTTAAAGGCAAACACACTCATTATTATTCTCTCAAATCAAAATGCAAAGTCAATCTCATGTTTAAAGGGCTACTACAACTCATTTACTCACTAATCGCTTTTTAAACATTTCTGACTTATGCAATACGTCTCTTTAGATCCCTCATCTTTTTCTCATGAAAAATTTATAAAAAAGTGTAAAGCTTAAAATACCTCCATTTTAGGAACATTGACATCATACTGACCCCTAAAAGGATTTTTTTTAATTAGTTGATTGTTTATTAAAAAAAAATGTAATATGGGGTCTGGCTTTTATGCACATGCCAGCCGCCACATAATTAACCCTCACACCACCAAGGATTTAATAATTTGCTCACTGACTGATAGCAACGCTAGCAGACAAACAGTTCAGACTTTTAAAAAAATCTTGTCAGGATTTAAAGGGACTCACCCAACACATAACCACTCCCACACACATACACAACCAATCACAAGCATCCCTACATGTGCCCTTGTACGCTTAGCTTTGCTAGCTCCCCAGGGCCTCATACACTGCCAACTCTCTCTCTCTCTCTCTCTATATATATATATTTACACAAATATACCTACGCATTAAAACACAGAGGGACACACACATAAACACACTGCCGTATACACACAAATAAATACAAACAGAGACACACAAACACTGACACGTGCCCACACCTTGACACATGCGTACACTGACAAACAGATCCACACAGACATGTACATACCTTGACACAGATACATACACAATCAGACATACACACACACGTGATCATTTTTATATTTGCAGCCACCCTCCTGTTATCATACATATAATCCAGGAGCGTGGCTTGCTTTGGAAATAACAAAATTAGCCAGAAACGTGGAAAGCGCTAAAAACATAACATGTAAAACAAACTTGTTAGTAAATATATACCAATAGAGCTGCAGTCACTCCTAAAATAGTGAAACAAAATACTAGGCCCACAAATAATGCACTGAAAATAATTCTAATCCAAATAAACAATTTATGCCAAAAAAGAAATCTGTGTAAAAAAAATCAGCAAGAGAAAATATAGTGCAGGCCAGTGGCTTAACTACTTAACTACCACGGTTGCAACTGAGACCGAGCCTCTCACTCCAGGGGGCCTGGCTGCAACCGTGGGCCGCCATTACTTGGAGTGAGAGGCCCGGTCTCAGTTGCAACCATGGTAATTAAGCCACTGGCCTGCACTATATTTTATCTTATTGATTTTTTTTACACAGATTTTGTTTTGGCATAAATTGTTTATTTGGATTAGAATTATTTTCAGTGCATTATTTTTGGGCCTAGTATTTTGCACAGACTGCGCTCCCCGCCAGTCACAACAAGTAGCGTGGTCAAGCAGTCCTCTACCAAGTCTGACAGGAAGTGCTCACTGAGAGAATGGGGACATGCAGCCAGCTCTGCCACGCTACAGCAGCGCAGGTACAGAGGGGAATGGGGTAGAGACACATGGAGGGAACTTGGGGGGGATTGACGTATGGAGGACAAAGGGAAAGTGAATTGACACATAAAGGGACGGAGGGATTGAGACATGGAGGGACGGGGGGGGGGGGTGACACACTGAGGGACAGAGAAGATTGACACAGTGGGACTATGGGAGTATTGACACATGGAGGGACAAGACGAGGAATTGAGACACATGGAAGAAACTTGGTGATGGAGGGAGGTGAATTTACATATTTAGAGGGGTATTGACACATGGAGGGACTGGGGGATATTGACACATGGAGGTACAAGAGGGGGAATTGAGACACATGGAAGGGACAGGAGGGGATTGAGACACAATTGCGACACATGGAGGGACTAGGGGAGAATTGACACATGGAAGGTACTGGGGGGTTTTGACACACGGAAGGGACTGTGGGGAAAATTGATACATGGAAGGGGCGGAGGGAATTGAGACACATGGGACGGGGTGGGGTTGAGACACATGGAGGGACTGGGGGTAATTGAGACACATGGGGAGACTTGGGTGGGGTTCAGACACATGGAGGGACAGAGGGAATTTTGGCACATGGGAGGGACTGGGTGTGAAATTAACATCTGGAAGGGACTAGGGAGAGTGAGACACATAGAAGGGCTGGGTGGGAATAAGACCCATGGGAGGGGCCGGGTAATTAGATGTTTAGGTGGCAATGAAATCCTTCTTCAGCATCCATTGTATATGAAACACAACCAGGCCACAATGGCACAGTATTAAAAATAGCTTTTATTGACACAAGATAAAATCTGCTTACTTTGAGTAAAAGTGGGTTTGCCAAGCAAAAATCCCACAAAAGCACTTATAACGGCTATCACCCTAGAGGAAATATGCTCAATCGGACGGAAATAGAAGTTACGAAATGTAGCGTCATTAGACCAGTCTGCAGCTTTCATAATGTCCTCCAGTCTGCAGCCCACTACAGAAGCATTGGAAGCCATGGCACCCCTGACGGAGTGTGCCGAAAACGGATGTATCCACTCCGGCCATTGCCATTACGTCACGTATCTGTGTATATATAGTGCAGGGAGCTCTGTATAAAGGTGTCCATGTATAGTGCAGAGAGCTCTGAATGAGAGAGCACTGTATGTATAGTTCAGGGAGCTCTGAATGAGAGAGCACTGTATGTATTAAAGGAGTGGGTTGGCCCATGAGGTTATCAAGTGTAACCGGACAGAGAGGGGGTAACCCTCAAGGTATAGAGTACAAAAGGAGAGAAACTGTCCTTAAGGTGAAACCTGATAGAGGGATATTGGTATCAGAAAAGATCTTCCTAATTTATGTTAGGAACTAAAAGTTCTTAAAGTCACTAACCCCAAAGGTTTAGTGTACCGTAGCGATAGACGTTACCCCTATGACGAGCCCCTATACAGGGCGAACAGCGCGTCGGGTTTTTCCGACACTATTCTACACCAGCACTAGAAACGCTGTACACCTAACTGCTCCTAAGATAAACTCCAACAAATTCTATTTGTTCTGGATACCGACCAAGGCACTGGGGCACATAGGTCAGTGAGAAACAGTGCAGAACAATTGATTGACCGACCGATGGTCTCTATTCATTATTACTTTCAATTACCTAATTACCTTGCTACTTCTACCACGGCTACACTCTATTTATTGGTAAATCACCTTTACTCTTGCTTTACTATTACCTCGAAGGCATCTTTCTTTTCTTTGAAATCTCTAGGATTAGTTAAAATAGGGAATCTGACGAAAATAATTGGGCCATCCGTGGAGCTGGTAACGTTATGTGACTAACATTAGTATCTGCAATAGCCGGCACCAACTGGAGAAGCAACCTAGCAGTAACACTGCACACCCATCAGACTAAATATCTGTTCACTTGCCAGCATATACCCTATGACTTATCTTACAAAATGTCCTGAGAAGTATCAATTTTTAGGAGTTGTACTTCCAAGTATGGTATACCATTCTGCACACTAACCACTCTCGACATTTACCCCGCTATCTGCCCCATTACGGGAGAATACCCTGGAGCAAATAAGCGGCTATCTAAATATACAGATCTCTCCGAACTAAGACACAGGTATACCTCTTTCACAATCTAGCTGGATGTCATTTACGTCTCCTAACCGGTGCTCAGTCACGGGAAAACGGTAAACCACTTCCAGTATTATATGTATAGACAATCAAGTACACCAAGCGGTTTAACCCTTACCATACCTATTACTGCGGCAGCCGATTTTTCCTTATACACTGATCACCTCTTAGGAAGCATTTGCCTCAGAAACTCGGAGCCCATCCGAGCTGACAATTACCTCCAGGTCAGACGACCCCATCTCTAGAGACACTAGAAATTAAACATTACCTCGAATAGCTTATAACGGTACAGAATTACAAAGCTAAAACTTTAATAAAAATTATTTGAAAAGAATTACAAAGCTAACCCCCAGAGGATACTGGGAAATAGGGTAGCCACATATTTGCTCTTTGGGAAGGCTTTTGATAAACTGGCTTACCCGGAACATTTGTGGATACATATACTTGGTTACTAGTGCATTACGCCACACATGGTTATTTGACACGTGTATCCATTTGAATTGAAGTACAATAAGTTATTCCATACTTAGACTTTTACTAAAGGAATAACGATATCTGTGCACACAGAGTTGGACTACCAAACAACCTGTGCCTACACTTTATGTTGTGTCTTTCCCTCTATGTTTATCCCCCTACCTACACGCCCCGATTTTTCTTGTGCAAGTAAGTCTGGATGCTAGCCAAGAGCTAGCCAACACATACTGTGACTTAAAATTGGCGACAGTTTACGTTGGGAACGTCTATTTACCCTATTAAAGCATTATTTTTTAACGTCTATCGCTACGGTACACTAAACCTTTGGGGTTAGTGACTTTAAGAACTTTTAGTTCCTAACATAAATTAGGAAGATCTTTTCTGATACCAATATCCCTCTATCAGGTTTCACCTTAAGGACAGTTTTTCTCCTTTTGAGCACTGTATGTATAGTTCAGGGAGCTCTGTATGTATAGTGCAGGGAGCTCTGTATGTATAGTGCAGGGAGCTCTGTATGAGGGAGCTCTGTATGTATAGTGCAGGGAGCTCTGCATGAGGGAGCCCATATATAGTGCAGGGAGCTCTGTATGATGGAGCTCTGTATGTATAGTGCAGGGAGCTCTGCATGAGGGAGCCCATATATAGTGCAGGGAGCTCTGTATGTATAGTGCAGGGAGCTCTGTATGTATAGTGCAGGGAGCTCGGTAGCCAAGCAGTAAAGCTGGGCTAGTGTTGAAGAGGCAGAGTAATAAATGTGAATACAAGTAGGCTCCAGTTGTATTAAAATAAAATAAGAAGAGCTAAAAGAAAGTGAGTTTGGAGGATGTGAATGAGAATCCGTGAATAAGAAGATGGAGTGAATGTGAGAGAATGTATGCAAAGGAAATGTATTGTATGAAGAAATCCATGTGTAGCGCAGGGAGCTCCCATGTACAGTGCAGGGAGCTCTGTGAGAGAGCCCATGTATAGTGCAGGGAGCTCTGTATGAGGGAGCCCATATATAGTGCCGGGAGCTCTGTGTGTATAGTGCAAGGAACTATGTGTGGGGAAGTCATGTATACTTTAGAGAGCTCAGTATGAGGGAGCCCATGTATAGTGCAGTTGGCTCTGTATGTATAGTGCATGAAGCTCAGCTCTGCATGAGCTCATGTATGGCTCTGTATGTTGAAGCCTATGCATAGTGCAGGCATGGAGCTCTGTGTGAAGGAGCCCATGTATAGTTCAGGGAGCTCTGTGTGAGGGAGCTTTGTATGTATAGTGTAGGGAGCTCTGGATTAGGGAGGCTTTATGTATATTGCAGGGAGCTCTGTATGTATTGTGCAGAAGGCTATGTATGAGGGAGCCCATGTGTAGTGCAAGGAACTCTGTATTAGGGAGCCCATGTATAGTGCAGAGAGCTCTGTATGAGAGAGCTCTGTATGTATAGTTCAGTGAGCTCTGTATGTATAGTGCAGGGAGCTCTGTATGTATAGTACAGGGAGCTCTGTATGTTGGAGCTCTGTGTGTATAGTGCAGGGAGCTCTGTATGTATAGTGCAGGGAGCTCTGTATGATGGAGCTCTGTATGTATAGTGCAGGGAGCTCTGTATGTATAGTGCAGGGAGCTCTGTGTGATGGAGCTCTGTATGTATAGTGCAGGGAGCTCTGTATGATGGAGCTCTGTATATATAGTTCAGGGAGCTCTGTATGTTGGAGCTCTGTATGTATAGTACAGGGAGCTCTGTATGATGGAGCTCTGTATGTATAGTGTAGGGAGCTCTGTATGTATAGTTCAGGGAGCTCTGTATTATGGAGCTCTGTATGTATAGTGCAGGGAGCTCGGTAGGCATAGTGCAGGGAGCTCTGTATGATGGAGCTCTGTATGTATAGTGCAGGGAGCTCTGTATGATGGAGCTCTGTATGTACAGTGCAGGGAGCTCTGTATGATGGAGCTCTGTATGTATAGTGTTGGGAGCTCTGTATGATGGAGCTCTGTATATATAGTTCAGGGAGCTCTGTATGTATAGTTCAGGGAGCTCTGTATGATGGAGCTCTGTATGTATAGTTCAGGGAGCTCTATATGATGGAGCTCTGTGTGTATAGTGCAGGGAGCTCTGTATATATAGTTCAGGGAGCTCTGTAGATGGAGCTCTGTGTTTATAGTGCAGTGAGCTCTGTAGATGGAGCTCTGTATGTATAGTTCAGGGAGCTCTGTATGATGGAGCTCTGTATGTATAGTGCAGGGAGCTCTGTATGATGGAGCTCTATATGTATAGTGCAGAAAGCTCTGTAGATGGAGCTATGTATGTATAGTGTAGGGAGCTCTGTATGTATAGTGCAGGGAGCTCTGTATGATGGAGCTCTGTATATATAGTGTAGGGAGCTCTGTAGCCAGGCAGTAAAGCTGGGCTAGTGTTGAAGAGGCAGAGTAATAAATGTGAATAAAAGCAGGCTCGAGTTGTGTTAAAATAAAATAAGAAGAGCTAAAAGAAAGTGAGTTTGGAGGATGTGAATGAGAATCCGTGAATAAGAAGATGGAGTGAATGTGAGAGAATGAGCTCCATTTGAGAAGCACATTGATTGCTTGAAAGAAGCTCCAATGTGAAGCTCTGTGTGAGCAGTGAGTGGAAGCAGAAGCCAGTGCTGAGGGAGCCTGGGAGCAGGATAAGAGGAGCTTTGTCGAGCTGCACTTCCGGCCTACGGCTGTAGCTCCGTGAATCTGCCCGATCCCACGATCTCGGAAGCGTTGCAAGGAGGAGCCTGGACAGGTCTTGGATGGGAGACGGCTGCGAGAAGGTTACGGATAGAGCAACCCACCAAGACCAACCGGGTGTTGTAGGCTTATTTTTGCTTTTTCGTTTTCTCTCCCACCACAAGAGGGCGATCAACTCAATGCAATCTTCCATTCACTCTTTTCTGAGGGTTATTCATTTATTTATTTTTTGTCCTTAAAGGCAAACACACTCATTATTATTCTCTCAAATCAAAATGCAAAGTCAATCTCATGTTTAAAGGGCTACTACAACTCATTTACTCACTAATCGCTTTTTAAACATTTCTGACTTACGCAATACGTCTCTTTAGATCCCTCATCTTTTTCTTATGAAAAATTTATAAAAAAGTGTAAAGCTTAAAATACCTCCATTTTAGGAACATTGACATCATACTGACCCCTAAAAGGATTTTTTGTATTATTATTTGATTGTTTATTAAAAAAAATGTAATATGGGGTCTGGCTTTTATGCACATGCCAGCCGCCACATAATTAACCCTCACACCACCAAGGATTTAATAATTTGCTCACTGACTGATAGCAACGCTAGCAGACAAACAGTTCAGACTTTAAAAAAAATCTTGTCAGGATTTAAAGGGACTCACCCAACACATAACCACTCCCACACACATACACAACCAATCACAAGCATCCCTACATGTGCCCTTGTACGCTTAGCTTTGCTAGCTCCCCAGGGCCTCATACACTGCCAACTCTATATATATATATATATATTTACACAAATATACCTACGCATTAAAACACAGAGGGACACACACATAAACACACTGCCGTATACACACACATAAATACAAACAGAGACACACAAACACTGACACGTGCCCACACCTTGACACATGCGTACACTGACAAACAGATCCACACAGACATGTACATACCTTGACACAGATACATACACAATCAGACATACACACACACGTGATCATTTTTATATTTGCAGCCACCCTCCTGTTATCATACATATAATCCAGGAGCGTGGCTTGCTTTGGAAATAACAAAATTAGCCAGAAACGTGGAAAGCGCTAAAAACATAACATGTAAAACAAACTTGTTAGTAAATATATACCAATAGAGCTGCAGTCACTCCTAAAATAGTGAAACAAAATACTAGGCCCACAAATAATGCACTGAAAATAATTCTAATCCAAATAAACAATTTATGCCAAAAAAGAAATCTGTGTAAAAAAATCAGCAAGAGAAAATATAGTGCAGGCCAGTGGCTTAACTACTTAACTACCACGGTTGCAACTGAGACCGAGCCTCTCACTCCAGGGGGCCTGGCTGCAACCGTGAGCCGCCATTACTTGGAGTGAGAGGCCCGGTCTCAGTTGCAACCATGGTAATTAAGCCACTGGCCTGCACTATATTTTATCTTATTGATTTTTTTTACACAGATTTTGTTTTGGCATAAATTGTTTATTTGGATTAGAATTATTTTCAGTGCATTATTTTTGGGCCTAGTATTTTGCACAGACTGCGCTCCCCGCCAGTCACAACAAGTAGCGTGGTCAAGCAGTCCTCTACCAAGTCTGACAGGAAGTGCTCACTGAGAGAATGGGGACATGCAGCCAGCTCTGCCACGCTACAGCAGCGCAGGTACAGAGGGGAATGGGGTAGAGACACATGGAGGGAACTTGGGGGGGATTGACGTATGGAGGACAAAGGGAAAGTGAATTGACACATAAAGGGACGGAGGGATTGAGACATGGAGGGACGGGGGGGGGGGGGTGACACACTGAGGGACAGAGAAGATTGACACAGTGGGACTATGGGAGTATTGACACATGGAGGGACAAGACGAGGAATTGAGACACATGGAAGAAACTTGGTGATGGAGGGAGGTGAATTTACATATTTAGAGGGGTATTGACACATGGAGGGACTGGGGGATATTGACACATGGAGGTACAAGAGGGGGAATTGAGACACATGGAAGGGACAGGAGGGGATTGAGACACAATTGCGACACATGGAGGGACTAGGGGAGAATTGACACATGGAAGGTACTGGGGGGTTTTGACACACGGAAGGGACTGTGGGGAAAATTGATACATGGAAGGGGCGGAGGGAATTGAGACACATGGGACGGGGTGGGGTTGAGACACATGGAGGGACTGGGGGTAATTGAGACACATGGGGAGACTTGGGTGGGGTTCAGACACATGGAGGGACAGAGGGAATTTTGGCACATGGGAGGGACTGGGTGTGAAATTAACATCTGGAAGGGACTAGGGAGAGTGAGACACATAGAAGGGCTGGGTGGGAATAAGACCCATGGGAGGGGCCGGGTAATTAGATGTTTAGGTGGCAATGAAATCCTTCTTCAGCATCCATTGTATATGAAACACAACCAGGCCACAATGGCACAGTATTAAAAATAGCTTTTATTGACACAAGATAAAATCTGCTTACTTTGAGTAAAAGTGGGTTTGCCAAGCAAAAATCCCACAAAAGCACTTATAACGGCTATCACCCTAGAGGAAATATGCTCAATCGGACGGAAATAGAAGTTACGAAATGTAGCGTCATTAGACCAGTCTGCAGCTTTCATAATGTCCTCCAGTCTGCAGCCCACTACAGAAGCATTGGAAGCCATGGCACCCCTGACGGAGTGTGCCGAAAACGGATGTATCCACTCCGGCCATTGCCATTACGTCACGTATCTGTGTATATATAGTGCAGGGAGCTCTGTATAAAGGTGTCCATGTATAGTGCAGAGAGCTCTGAATGAGAGAGCACTGTATGTATAGTTCAGGGAGCTCTGAATGAGAGAGCACTGTATGTATTAAAGGAGTGGGTTGGCCCATGAGGTTATCAAGTGTAACCGGACAGAGAGGGGGTAACCCTCAAGGTATAGAGTACAAAAGGAGATAAACTGTCCTTAAGGTGAAACCTGATAGAGGGATATTGGTATCAGAAAAGATCTTCCTAATTTATGTTAGGAACTAAAAGTTCTTAAAGTCACTAACTCCAAAGGTTTAGTGTACCGTAGCGATAGACGTTACCCCTATGACGAGCCCCTATACAGGGCGAACAGCGCGTCGGGTTTTTCCGACACTATTCTACACCAGCACTAGAAACGCTGTACACCTAACTGCTCCTAAGATAAACTCCAACAAATTCTATTTGTTCTGGATACCGACCAAGGCACTGGGGCACATAGGTCAGTGAGAAACAGTGCAGAACAATTGATTGACCGACCGATGGTCTCTATTCATTATTACTTTCAATTACCTAATTACCTTGCTACTTCTACCACGGCTACACTCTATTTATTGGTAAATCACCTTTACTCTTGCTTTACTATTACCTCGAAGGCATCTTTCTTTTCTTTGAAATCTCTAGGATTAGTTAAAATAGGGAATCTGACGAAAATAATTGGGCCATCCGTGGAGCTGGTAACGTTATGTGACTAACATTAGTATCTGCAATAGCAGGCACCAACTGGAGAAGCAACCTAGCAGTAACACTGCACACCCATCAGACTAAATATCTGTTCACTTGCCAGCATATACCCTATGACTTATCTTACAAAATGTCCTAAGAAGTATCAATTTTTAGGAGTTGTACTTCCAAGTATGGTATACCATTCTGCACACTAACCACTCTCGACATTTACCCCGCTATCTGCCCCATTACGGGAGAATACCCTGGAGCAAATAAGCGGCTATCTAAATATACAGATCTCTCCGAACTAAGACACAGGTATACCTCTTTCACAATCTAGCTGGATGTCATTTACGTCTCCTAACCGGTGCTCAGTCACGGGAAAACGGTAAACCACTTCCAGTATTATATGTATAGACAATCAAGTACACCAAGCGGTTTAACCCTTACCATACCTATTACTGCGGCAGCCGATTTTTCCTTATACACTGATCACCTCTTAGGAAGCATTTGCCTCAGAAACTCGGAGCCCATCCGAGCTGACAATTACCTCCAGGTCAGACGACCCCATCTCTAGAGACACTAGAAATTAAACATTACCTCGAATAGCTTATAACGGTACAGAATTACAAAGCTAAAACTTTAATAAAAATTATTTGAAAAGAATTACAAAGCTAACCCCCAGAGGATACTGGGAAATAGGGTAGCCACATATTTGCTCTTTGGGAAGGCTTTTGATAAACTGGCTTACCCGGAACATTTGTGGATACATATACTTGGTTACTAGTGCATTACGCCACACATGGTTATTTGACACGTGTATCCATTTGAATTGAAGTACAATAAGTTATTCCATACTTAGACTTTTACTAAAGGAATAACGATATCTGTGCACACAGAGTTGGACTACCAAACAACCTGTGCCTACACTTTATGTTGTGTCTTTCCCTCTATGTTTATCCCCCTACCTACACGCCCCGATTTTTCTTGTGCAAGTAAGTCTGGATGCTAGCCAAGAGCTAGCCAACACATACTGTGACTTAAAATTGGCGACAGTTTACGTTGGGAACGTCTATTTACCCTATTAAAGCATTATTTTTTAACGTCTATCGCTACGGTACACTAAACCTTTGGGGTTAGTGACTTTAAGAACTTTTAGTTCCTAACATAAATTAGGAAGATCTTTTCTGATACCAATATCCCTCTATCAGGTTTCACCTTAAGGACAGTTTTTCTCCTTTTGAGCACTGTATGTATAGTTCAGGGAGCTCTGTATGTATAGTGCAGGGAGCTCTGTATGTATAGTGCAGGGAGCTCTGTATGAGGGAGCTCTGTATGTATAGTGCAGGGAGCTCTGCATGAGGGAGCCCATATATAGTGCAGGGAGCTCTGTATGATGGAGCTCTGTATGTATAGTGCAGGGAGCTCTGCATGAGGGAGCCCATATATAGTGCAGGGAGCTCTGTATGTATAGTGCAGGGAGCTCTGTATGTATAGTGCAGGGAGCTCGGTAGCCAAGCAGTAAAGCTGGGCTAGTGTTGAAGAGGCAGAGTAATAAATGTGAATACAAGTAGGCTCCAGTTGTATTAAAATAAAATAAGAAGAGCTAAAAGAAAGTGAGTTTGGAGGATGTGAATGAGAATCCGTGAATAAGAAGATGGAGTGAATGTGAGAGAATGTATGCAAAGGAAATGTATTGTATGAAGAAATCCATGTGTAGCGCAGGGAGCTCCCATGTACAGTGCAGGGAGCTCTGTGAGAGAGCCCATGTATAGTGCAGGGAGCTCTGTATGAGGGAGCCCATATATAGTGCCGGGAGCTCTGTGTGTATAGTGCAAGGAACTATGTGTGGGGAAGTCATGTATACTTTAGAGAGCTCAGTATGAGGGAGCCCATGTATAGTGCAGTTGGCTCTGTATGTATAGTGCATGAAGCTCAGCTCTGCATGAGCTCATGTATGGCTCTGTATGTTGAAGCCTATGCATAGTGCAGGCATGGAGCTCTGTGTGAAGGAGCCCATGTATAGTTCAGGGAGCTCTGTGTGAGGGAGCTTTGTATGTATAGTGTAGGGAGCTCTGGATTAGGGAGGCTTTATGTATATTGCAGGGAGCTCTGTATGTATTGTGCAGAAGGCTATGTATGAGGGAGCCCATGTGTAGTGCAAGGAACTCTGTATTAGGGAGCCCATGTATAGTGCAGAGAGCTCTGTATGAGAGAGCTCTGTATGTATAGTTCAGTGAGCTCTGTATGTATAGTGCAGGGAGCTCTGTATGTATAGTACAGGGAGCTCTGTATGTTGGAGCTCTGTGTGTATAGTGCAGGGAGCTCTGTATGTATAGTGCAGGGAGCTCTGTATGATGGAGCTCTGTATGTATAGTGCAGGGAGCTCTGTATGTATAGTGCAGGGAGCTCTGTGTGATGGAGCTCTGTATGTATAGTGCAGGGAGCTCTGTATGATGGAGCTCTGTATATATAGTTCAGGGAGCTCTGTATGTTGGAGCTCTGTATGTATAGTACAGGGAGCTCTGTATGATGGAGCTCTGTATGTATAGTGTAGGGAGCTCTGTATGTATAGTTCAGGGAGCTCTGTATTATGGAGCTCTGTATGTATAGTGCAGGGAGCTCGGTAGGCATAGTGCAGGGAGCTCTGTATGATGGAGCTCTGTATGTATAGTGCAGGGAGCTCTGTATGATGGAGCTCTGTATGTACAGTGCAGGGAGCTCTGTATGATGGAGCTCTGTATGTATAGTGTTGGGAGCTCTGTATGATGGAGCTCTGTATATATAGTTCAGGGAGCTCTGTATGTATAGTTCAGGGAGCTCTGTATGATGGAGCTCTGTATGTATAGTTCAGGGAGCTCTATATGATGGAGCTCTGTGTGTATAGTGCAGGGAGCTCTGTATATATAGTTCAGGGAGCTCTGTAGATGGAGCTCTGTGTTTATAGTGCAGTGAGCTCTGTAGATGGAGCTCTGTATGTATAGTTCAGGGAGCTCTGTATGATGGAGCTCTGTATGTATAGTGCAGGGAGCTCTGTATGATGGAGCTCTATATGTATAGTGCAGGGAGCTCTGTAGATGGAGCTATGTATGTATAGTGTAGGGAGCTCTGTATGTATAGTGCAGGGAGCTCTGTATGATGGAGCTCTGTATATATAGTGTAGGGAGCTCTGTAGCCAGGCAGTAAAGCTGGGCTAGTGTTGAAGAGGCAGAGTAATAAATGTGAATAAAAGCAGGCTCGAGTTGTGTTAAAATAAAATAAGAAGAGCTAAAAGAAAGTGAGTTTGGAGGATGTGAATGAGAATCCGTGAATAAGAAGATGGAGTGAATGTGAGAGAATGAGCTCCATTTGAGAAGCACATTGATTGCTTGAAAGAAGCTCCAATGTGAAGCTCTGTGTGAGCAGTGAGTGGAAGCAGAAGCCAGTGCTGAGGGAGCCTGGGAGCAGGATAAGAGGAGCTTTGTCGAGCTGCACTTCCGGCCTACGGCTGTAGCTCCGTGAATCTGCCCGATCCCACGATCTCGGAAGCGTTGCAAGGAGGAGCCTGGACAGGTCTTGGATGGGAGACGGCTGCGAGAAGGTTACGGATAGAGCAACCCACCAAGACCAACCGGGTGTTGTAGGCTTATTTTTGCTTTTTCGTTTTCTCTCCCACCACAAGAGGGCGATCAACTCAATGCAATCTTCCATTCACTCTTTTCTGAGGGTTATTCATTTATTTATTTTTTGTCCTTAAAGGCAAACACACTCATTATTATTCTCTCAAATCAAAATGCAAAGTCAATCTCATGTTTAAAGGGCTACTACAACTCATTTACTCACTAATCGCTTTTTAAACATTTCTGACTTACGCAATACGTCTCTTTAGATCCCTCATCTTTTTCTTATGAAAAATTTATAAAAAAGTGTAAAGCTTAAAATACCTCCATTTTAGGAACATTGACATCATACTGACCCCTAAAAGGATTTTTTGTATTATTATTTGATTGTTTATTAAAAAAAATGTAATATGGGGTCTGGCTTTTATGCACATGCCAGCCGCCACATAATTAACCCTCACACCACCAAGGATTTAATAATTTGCTCACTGACTGATAGCAACGCTAGCAGACAAACAGTTCAGACTTTAAAAAAAATCTTGTCAGGATTTAAAGGGACTCACCCAACACATAACCACTCCCACACACATACACAACCAATCACAAGCATCCCTACATGTGCCCTTGTACGCTTAGCTTTGCTAGCTCCCCAGGGCCTCATACACTGCCAACTCTATATATATATATATATTTACACAAATATACCTACGCATTAAAACACAGAGGGACACACACATAAACACACTGCCGTATACACACACATAAATACAAACAGAGACACACAAACACTAACACGTGCCCACACCTTGACACATGCGTACACTGACAAACAGATCCACACAGACATGTACATACCTTGACACAGATACATACACAATCAGACATACACACACACGTGATCATTTTTATATTTGCAGCCACCCTCCTGTTATCATACATATAATCCAGGAGCGTGGCTTGCTTTGGAAATAACAAAATTAGCCAGAAACGTGGAAAGCGCTAAAAACATAACATGTAAAACAAACTTGTTAGTAAATATATACCAATAGAGCTGCAGTCACTCCTAAAATAGTGAAACAAAATACTAGGCCCACAAATAATGCACTGAAAATAATTCTAATCCAAATAAACAATTTATGCCAAAAAAGAAATCTGTGTAAAAAAAATCAGCAAGAGAAAATATAGTGCAGGCCAGTGGCTTAACTACTTAACTACCACGGTTGCAACTGAGACCGAGCCTCTCACTCCAGGGGGCCTGGCTGCAACCGTGGGCCGCCATTACTTGGAGTGAGAGGCCCGGTCTCAGTTGCAACCATGGTAATTAAGCCACTGGCCTGCACTATTTTTTTTATTATTATTATTATTATTTTTGGGCCTAGTATTTTGCACAGACTGCGCTCCCCGCCAGTCACAACAAGTAGCGTGGTCAAGCAGTCCTCTACCAAGTCTGACAGGAAGTGCTCACTGAGAGAATGGGGACATGCAGCCAGCTCTGCCACGCTACAGCAGCGCAGGTACAGAGGGGAATGGGGTAGAGACACATGGAGGGAACTTGGGGGGGATTGACGTATGGAGGACAAAGGGAAAGTGAATTGACACATAAAGGGACGGAGGGATTGAGACATGGAGGGACGGGGGGGGGGGGGTGACACACTGAGGGACAGAGAAGATTGACACAGTGGGACTATGGGAGTATTGACACATGGAGGGACAAGACGAGGAATTGAGACACATGGAAGAAACTTGGTGATGGAGGGAGGTGAATTTACATATTTAGAGGGGTATTGACACATGGAGGGACTGGGGGATATTGACACATGGAGGTACAAGAGGGGGAATTGAGACACATGGAAGGGACAGGAGGGGATTGAGACACAATTGCGACACATGGAGGGACTAGGGGAGAATTGACACATGGAAGGTACTGGGGGGTTTTGACACACGGAAGGGACTGTGGGGAAAATTGATACATGGAAGGGGCGGAGGGAATTGAGACACATGGGACGGGGTGGGGTTGAGACACATGGAGGGACTGGGGGTAATTGAGACACATGGGGAGACTTGGGTGGGGTTCAGACACATGGAGGGACAGAGGGAATTTTGGCACATGGGAGGGACTGGGTGTGAAATTAACATCTGGAAGGGACTAGGGAGAGTGAGACACATAGAAGGGCTGGGTGGGAATAAGACCCATGTGAGGGGCCGGGTAATTAGATGTTTAGGTGGCAATGAAATCCTTCTTCAGCATCCATTGTATATGAAACACAACCAGGCCACAATGGCACAGTATTAAAAATAGCTTTTATTGACACAAGATAAAATCTGCTTACTTTGAGTAAAAGTGGGTTTGCCAAGCAAAAATCCCACAAAAGCACTTATAACGGCTATCACCCTAGAGGAAATATGCTCAATCGGACGGAAATAGAAGTTACGAAATGTAGCGTCATTAGACCAGTCTGCAGCTTTCATAATGTCCTCCAGTCTGCAGCCCACTACAGAAGCATTGGAAGCCATGGCACCCCTGACGGAGTGTGCCGAAAATGGATGTATCCACTCCGGCCATTGCCATTACGTCACGTATCTGTGTATATATAGTGCAGGGAGCTCTGTATAAAGGTGTCCATGTATAGTGCAGAGAGCTCTGAATGAGAGAGCACTGTATGTATAGTTCAGGGAGCTCTGAATGAGAGAGCACTGTATGTATTAAAGGAGTGGGTTGGCCCATGAGGTTATCAAGTGTAACCGGACAGAGAGGGGGTAACCCTCAAGGTATAGAGTACAAAAGGAGATAAACTGTCCTTAAGGTGAAACCTGATAGAGGGATATTGGTATCAGAAAAGATCTTCCTAATTTATGTTAGGAACTAAAAGTTCTTAAAGTCACTAACCCCAAAGGTTTAGTGTACCGTAGCGATAGACGTTACCCCTATGACGAGCCCCTATACAGGGCGAACAGCGCGTCGGGTTTTTCCGACACTATTCTACACCAGCACTAGAAACGCTGTACACCTAACTGCTCCTAAGATAAACTCCAACAAATTCTATTTGTTCTGGATACCGACCAAGGCACTGGGGCACATAGGTCAGTGAGAAACAGTGCAGAACAATTGATTGACCGACCGATGGTCTCTATTCATTATTACTTTCAATTACCTAATTACCTTGCTACTTCTACCACGGCTACACTCTATTTATTGGTAAATCACCTTTACTCTTGCTTTACTATTACCTCGAAGGCATCTTTCTTTTCTTTGAAATCTCTAGGATTAGTTAAAATAGGGAATCTGACGAAAATAATTGGGCCATCCGTGGAGCTGGTAACGTTATGTGACTAACATTAGTATCTGCAATAGCAGGCACCAACTGGAGAAGCAACCTAGCAGTAACACTGCACACCCATCAGACTAAATATCTGTTCACTTGCCAGCATATACCCTATGACTTATCTTACAAAATGTCCTAAGAAGTATCAATTTTTAGGAGTTGTACTTCCAAGTATGGTATACCATTCTGCACACTAACCACTCTCGACATTTACCCCGCTATCTGCCCCATTACGGGAGAATACCCTGGAGCAAATAAGCGGCTATCTAAATATACAGATCTCTCCGAACTAAGACACAGGTATACCTCTTTCACAATCTAGCTGGATGTCATTTACGTCTCCTAACCGGTGCTCAGTCACGGGAAAACGGTAAACCACTTCCAGTATTATATGTATAGACAATCAAGTACACCAAGCGGTTTAACCCTTACCATACCTATTACTGCGGCAGCCGATTTTTCCTTATACACTGATCACCTCTTAGGAAGCATTTGCCTCAGAAACTCGGAGCCCATCCGAGCTGACAATTACCTCCAGGTCAGACGACCCCATCTCTAGAGACACTAGAAATTAAACATTACCTCGAATAGCTTATAACGGTACAGAATTACAAAGCTAAAACTTTAATACAAATTATTTGAAAAGAATTACAAAGCTAACCCCCAGAGGATACTGGGAAATAGGGTAGCCACATATTTGCTCTTTGGGAAGGCTTTTGATAAACTGGCTTACCCGGAACATTTGTGGATACATATACTTGGTTACTAGTGCATTACGCCACACATGGTTATTTGACACGTGTATCCATTTGAATTGAAGTACAATAAGTTATTCCATACTTAGACTTTTACTAAAGGAATAACGATATCTGTGCACACAGAGTTGGACTACCAAACAACCTGTGCCTACACTTTATGTTGTGTCTTTCCCTCTATGTTTATCCCCCTACCTACACGCCCCGATTTTTCTTGTGCAAGTAAGTCTGGATGCTAGCCAAGAGCTAGCCAACACATACTGTGACTTAAAATTGGCGACAGTTTACGTTGGGAACGTCTATTTACCCTATTAAAGCATTATTTTTTAACGTCTATCGCTACGGTACACTAAACCTTTGGGGTTAGTGACTTTAAGAACTTTTAGTTCCTAACATAAATTAGGAAGATCTTTTCTGATACCAATATCCCTCTATCAGGTTTCACCTTAAGGACAGTTTTTCTCCTTTTGAGCACTGTATGTATAGTTCAGGGAGCTCTGTATGTATAGTGCAGGGAGCTCTGTATGTATAGTGCAGGGAGCTCTGTATGAGGGAGCTCTGTATGTATAGTGCAGGGAGCTCTGCATGAGGGAGCCCATATATAGTGCAGGGAGCTCTGTATGATGGAGCTCTCTATGTATAGTGCAGGGAGCTCTGCATGAGGGAGCCCATATATAGTGCAGGGAGCTCTGTATGTATAGTGCAGGGAGCTCTGTATGTATAGTGCAGGGAGCTCGGTAGCCAAGCAGTAAAGCTGGGCTAGTGTTGAAGAGGCAGAGTAATAAATGTGAATACAAGTAGGCTCCAGTTGTATTAAAATAAAATAAGAAGAGCTAAAAGAAAGTGAGTTTGGAGGATGTGAATGAGAATCCGTGAATAAGAAGATGGAGTGAATGTGAGAGAATGTATGCAAAGGAAATGTATTGTATGAAGAAATCCATGTGTAGCGCAGGGAGCTCCCATGTACAGTGCAGGGAGCTCTGTGAGAGAGCCCATGTATAGTGCAGGGAGCTCTGTATGAGGGAGCCCATATATAGTGCCGGGAGCTCTGTGTGTATAGTGCAAGGAACTATGTGTGGGGAAGTCATGTATACTTTAGAGAGCTCAGTATGAGGGAGCCCATGTATAGTGCAGTTGGCTCTGTATGTATAGTGCATGAAGCTCAGCTCTGCATGAGCTCATGTATGGCTCTGTATGTTGAAGCCTATGCATAGTGCAGGCATGGAGCTCTGTGTGAAGGAGCCCATGTATAGTTCAGGGAGCTCTGTGTGAGGGAGCTTTGTATGTATAGTGTAGGGAGCTCTGGATTAGGGAGGCTTTATGTATATTGCAGGGAGCTCTGTATGTATTGTGCAGAAGGCTATGTATGAGGGAGCCCATGTGTAGTGCAAGGAACTCTGTATTAGGGAGCCCATGTATAGTGCAGAGAGCTCTGTATGAGAGAGCTCTGTATGTATAGTTCAGTGAGCTCTGTATGTATAGTGCAGGGAGCTCTGTATGTATAGTGCAGGGAGCTCTGTATGATGGAGCTCTGTATGTATAGTGCAGGGAGCTCTGTATGTATAGTGCAGGGAGCTCTGTGTGATGGAGCTCTGTATGTATAGTGCAGGGAGCTCTGTATGATGGAGCTCTGTATATATAGTTCAGGGAGCTCTGTATGTTGGAGCTCTGTATGTATAGTACAGGGAGCTCTGTATGATGGAGCTCTGTATGTATAGTGTAGGGAGCTCTGTATGTATAGTTCAGGGAGCTCTGTATTATGGAGCTCTGTATGTATAGTGCAGGGAGCTCGGTAGGCATAGTGCAGGGAGCTCTGTATGATGGAGCTCTGTATGTATAGTGCAGGGAGCTCTGTATGATGGAGCTCTGTATGTACAGTGCAGGGAGCTCTGTATGATGGAGCTCTGTATGTATAGTGTTGGGAGCTCTGTATGATGGAGCTCTGTATATATAGTTCAGGGAGCTCTGTATGTATAGTTCAGGGAGCTCTGTATGATGGAGCTCTGTATGTATAGTTCAGGGAGCTCTATATGATGGAGCTCTGTGTGTATAGTGCAGGGAGCTCTGTATATATAGTTCAGGGAGCTCTGTAGATGGAGCTCTGTGTTTATAGTGCAGTGAGCTCTGTAGATGGAGCTCTGTATGTATAGTTCAGGGAGCTCTGTATGATGGAGCTCTGTATGTATAGTGCAGGGAGCTCTGTATGATGGAGCTCTATATGTATAGTGCAGGGAGCTCTGTAGATGGAGCTATGTATGTATAGTGTAGGGAGCTCTGTATGTATAGTGCAGGGAGCTCTGTATGATGGAGCTCTGTATATATAGTGTAGGGAGCTCTGTAGCCAGGCAGTAAAGCTGGGCTAGTGTTGAAGAGGCAGAGTAATAAATGTGAATAAAAGCAGGCTCGAGTTGTGTTAAAATAAAATAAGAAGAGCTAAAAGAAAGTGAGTTTGGAGGATGTGAATGAGAATCCGTGAATAAGAAGATGGAGTGAATGTGAGAGAATGAGCTCCATTTGAGAAGCACATTGATTGCTTGAAAGAAGCTCCAATGTGAAGCTCTGTGTGAGCAGTGAGTGGAAGCAGAAGCCAGTGCTGAGGGAGCCTGGGAGCAGGATAAGAGGAGCTTTGTCGAGCTGCACTTCCGGCCTACGGCTGTAGCTCCGTGAATCTGCCCGATCCCACGATCTCGGAAGCGTTGCAAGGAGGAGCCTGGACAGGTCTTGGATGGGAGACGGCTGCGAGAAGGTTACGGATAGAGCAACCCACCAAGACCAACCGGGTGTTGTAGGCTTATTTTTGCTTTTTCGTTTTCTCTCCCACCACAAGAGGGCGATCAACTCAATGCAATCTTCCATTCACTCTTTTCTGAGGGTTATTCATTTATTTATTTTTTGTCCTTAAAGGCAAACACACTCATTATTATTCTCTCAAATCAAAATGCAAAGTCAATCTCATGTTTAAAGGGCTACTACAACTCATTTACTCACTAATCGCTTTTTAAACATTTCTGACTTACGCAATACGTCTCTTTAGATCCCTCATCTTTTTCTTATGAAAAATTTATAAAAAAGTGTAAAGCTTAAAATACCTCCATTTTAGGAACATTGACATCATACTGACCCCTAAAAGGATTTTTTGTATTATTATTTGATTGTTTATTAAAAAAAATGTAATATGGGGTCTGGCTTTTATGCACATGCCAGCCGCCACATAATTAACCCTCACACCACCAAGGATTTAATAATTTGCTCACTGACTGATAGCAACGCTAGCAGACAAACAGTTCAGACTTTAAAAAAAATCTTGTCAGGATTTAAAGGGACTCACCCAACACATAACCACTCCCACACACATACACAACCAATCACAAGCATCCCTACATGTGCCCTTGTACGCTTAGCTTTGCTAGCTCCCCAGGGCCTCATACACTGCCAACTCTATATATATATATATATTTACACAAATATACCTACGCATTAAAACACAGAGGGACACACACATAAACACACTGCCGTATACACACACATAAATACAAACAGAGACACACAAACACTGACACGTGCCCACACCTTGACACATGCGTACACTGACAAACAGATCCACACAGACATGTACATACCTTGACACAGATACATACACAATCAGACATACACACACACGTGATCATTTTTATATTTGCAGCCACCCTCCTGTTATCATACATATAATCCAGGAGCGTGGCTTGCTTTGGAAATAACAAAATTAGCCAGAAACGTGGAAAGCGCTAAAAACATAACATGTAAAACAAACTTGTTAGTAAATATATACCAATAGAGCTGCAGTCACTCCTAAAATAGTGAAACAAAATACTAGGCCCACAAATAATGCACTGAAAATAATTCTAATCCAAATAAACAATTTATGCCAAAAAAGAAATCTGTGTAAAAAAAATCAGCAAGAGAAAATATAGTGCAGGCCAGTGGCTTAACTACTTAACTACCACGGTTGCAACTGAGACCGAGCCTCTCACTCCAGGGGGCCTGGCTGCAACCGTGGGCCGCCATTACTTGGAGTGAGAGGCCCGGTCTCAGTTGCAACCATGGTAATTAAGCCACTGGCCTGCACTATATTTTATCTTATTGATTTTTTTTACACAGATTTTGTTTTGGCATAAATTGTTTATTTGGATTAGAATTATTTTCAGTGCATTATTTTTGGGCCTAGTATTTTGCACAGACTGCGCTCCCCGCCAGTCACAACAAGTAGCGTGGTCAAGCAGTCCTCTACCAAGTCTGACAGGAAGTGCTCACTGAGAGAATGGGGACATGCAGCCAGCTCTGCCACGCTACAGCAGCGCAGGTACAGAGGGGAATGGGGTAGAGACACATGGAGGGAACTTGGGGGGGATTGACGTATGGAGGACAAAGGGAAAGTGAATTGACACATAAAGGGACGGAGGGATTGAGACATGGAGGGACGGGGGGGGGGGGGTGACACACTGAGGGACAGAGAAGATTGACACAGTGGGACTATGGGAGTATTGACACATGGAGGGACAAGACGAGGAATTGAGACACATGGAAGAAACTTGGTGATGGAGGGAGGTGAATTTACATATTTAGAGGGGTATTGACACATGGAGGGACTGGGGGATATTGACACATGGAGGTACAAGAGGGGGAATTGAGACACATGGAAGGGACAGGAGGGGATTGAGACACAATTGCGACACATGGAGGGACTAGGGGAGAATTGACACATGGAAGGTACTGGGGGGTTTTGACACACGGAAGGGACTGTGGGGAAAATTGATACATGGAAGGGGCGGAGGGAATTGAGACACATGGGACGGGGTGGGGTTGAGACACATGGAGGGACTGGGGGTAATTGAGACACATGGGGAGACTTGGGTGGGGTTCAGACACATGGAGGGACAGAGGGAATTTTGGCACATGGGAGGGACTGGGTGTGAAATTAACATCTGGAAGGGACTAGGGAGAGTGAGACACATAGAAGGGCTGGGTGGGAATAAGACCCATGGGAGGGGCCGGGTAATTAGATGTTTAGGTGGCAATGAAATCCTTCTTCAGCATCCATTGTATATGAAACACAACCAGGCCACAATGGCACAGTATTAAAAATAGCTTTTATTGACACAAGATAAAATCTGCTTACTTTGAGTAAAAGTGGGTTTGCCAAGCAAAAATCCCACAAAAGCACTTATAACGGCTATCACCCTAGAGGAAATATGCTCAATCGGACGGAAATAGAAGTTACGAAATGTAGCGTCATTAGACCAGTCTGCAGCTTTCATAATGTCCTCCAGTCTGCAGCCCACTACAGAAGCATTGGAAGCCATGGCACCCCTGACGGAGTGTGCCGAAAACGGATGTATCCACTCCGGCCATTGCCATTACGTCACGTATCTGTGTATATTTAGTGCAGGGAGCTCTGTATAAAGGTGTCCATGTATAGTGCAGAGAGCTCTGAATGAGAGAGCACTGTATGTATAGTTCAGGGAGCTCTGAATGAGAGAGCACTGTATGTATTAAAGGAGTGGGTTGGCCCATGAGGTTATCAAGTGTAACCGGACAGAGAGGGGGTAACCCTCAAGGTATAGAGTACAAAAGGAGAAAAACTGTCCTTAAGGTGAAACCTGATAGAGGGATATTGGTATAAGAAAAGATCTTCCTAATTTATGTTAGGAACTAAAAGTTCTTAAAGTCACTAACCCCAAAGGTTTAGTGTACCGTAGCGATAGACGTTACCCCTATGACGAGCCCCTATACAGGGCGAAACGCGCGTCTGGTTTTTCCGACACTATTCTACACCAGCACTAGAAACGCTGTACACCTAACTGCTCCTAAGATAAACTCCAACAAATTCTATTTGTTCTGGATACCGACCAAGGCACTGGGGCACATAGGTCAGTGAGAAACAGTGCAGAACAATTGATTGACCGACCGATGGTCTCTATTCATTATTACTTTCAATTACCTAATTACCTTGCTACTTCTACCACGGCTACACTCTATTTATTGGTAAATCACCTTTACTCTTGCTTTACTATTACCTCGAAGGCATCTTTCTTTTCTTTGAAATCTCTAGGATTAGTTAAAATAGGGAATCTGACGAAAATAATTGGGCCATCCGTGGAGCTGGTAACGTTATGTGACTAACATTAGTATCTGCAATAGCAGGCACCAACTGGAGAAGCAACCTAGCAGTAACACTGCACACCCATCAGACTAAATATCTGTTCACTTGCCAGCATATACCCTATGACTTATCTTACAAAATGTCCTGAGAAGTATCAATTTTTAGGAGTTGTACTTCCAAGTATGGTATACCATTCTGCACACTAACCACTCTCGACATTTACCCCGCTATCTGCCCCATTACGGGAGAATACCCTGGAGCAAATAAGCGGCTATCTAAATATACAGATCTCTCCGAACTAAGACACAGGTATACCTCTTTCACAATCTAGCTGGATGTCATTTACGTCTCCTAACCGGTGCTCAGTCACGGGAAAACGGTAAACCACTTCCAGTATTATATGTATAGACAATCAAGTACACCAAGCGGTTTAACCCTTACCATACCTATTACTGCGGCAGCCGATTTTTCCTTATACACTGATCACCTCTTAGGAAGCATTTGCCTCAGAAACTCGGAGCCCATCCGAGCTGACAATTACCTCCAGGTCAGACGACCCCATCTCTAGAGACACTAGAAATTAAACATTACCTCGAATAGCTTATAACGGTACAGAATTACAAAGCTAAAACTTTAATAAAAATTATTTGAAAAGAATTACAAAGCTAACCCCCAGAGGATACTGGGAAATAGGGTAGCCACATATTTGCTCTTTGGGAAGGCTTTTGATAAACTGGCTTACCCGGAACATTTGTGGATACATATACTTGGTTACTAGTGCATTACGCCACACATGGTTATTTGACACGTGTATCCATTTGAATTGAAGTACAATAAGTTATTCCATACTTAGACTTTTACTAAAGGAATAACGATATCTGTGCACACAGAGTTGGACTACCAAACAACCTGTGCCTACACTTTATGTTGTGTCTTTCCCTCTATGTTTATCCCCCTACCTACACGCCCCGATTTTTCTTGTGCAAGTAAGTCTGGATGCTAGCCAAGAGCTAGCCAACACATACTGTGACTTAAAATTGGCGACAGTTTACGTTGGGAACGTCTATTTACCCTATTAAAGCATTATTTTTTAACGTCTATCGCTACGGTACACTAAACCTTTGGGGTTAGTGACTTTAAGAACTTTTAGTTCCTAACATAAATTAGGAAGATCTTTTCTGATACCAATATCCCTCTATCAGGTTTCACCTTAAGGACAGTTTTTCTCCTTTTGAGCACTGTATGTATAGTTCAGGGAGCTCTGTATGTATAGTGCAGGGAGCTCTGTATGTATAGTGCAGGGAGCTCTGTATGAGGGAGCTCTGTATGTATAGTGCAGGGAGCTCTGCATGAGGGAGCCCATATATAGTGCAGGGAGCTCTGTATGATGGAGCTCTTTATGTATAGTGCAGGGAGCTCTGCATGAGGGAGCCCATATATAGTGCAGGGAGCTCTGTATGTATAGTGCAGGGAGCTCTGTATGTATAGTGCAGGGAGCTCGGTAGCCAGGCAGTAAAGCTGGGCTAGTGTTGAAGAGGCAGAGTAATAAATGTGAATACAAGTAGGCTCCAGTTGTATTAAAATAAAATAAGAAGAGCTAAAAGAAAGTGAGTTTGGAGGATGTGAATGAGAATCCGTGAATAAGAAGATGGAATGAATGTGAGAGAATGTATGCAAAGGAAATGTATTGTATGAAGAAGTCCATGTGTAGCGCAGGGAGCTCCCATGTACAGTGCAGGGAGCTCTGTGAGGGAGCCCATGTATAGAGCAGGGAGCTCTGTGAGGGAGCCCATGTGTGGCGAAACCAACTTCGCCACTGTGAACTGGAGAAGCCTGGTTGCTAGCCTCCTGCCCTGCGACTATGGCCCCTGGACATATTGTACTGTAAAAACTATATTTGGGCATGTAATAATTTATATTACTGCTACTGGGCCTTTAAGAGCCATCCGTGGACCTATTGGGACTTTTGGGATACTGTACTTTTAAGACTGTGGAGCGTATTACAGTAATCCTGCCTTTAATCCTTTAATGTCATGTATGTATTTATGTGTGCAGTTAACCTGGGTTATATATATGCAGCATTCATTTGATTGTTCGGTAGAATCACTCCATTCATTGTATTGAGGAAACTACCGAACAACCAGACCACCCAGGACTAAGTGTGCCTCCAATTACCGTTTGCAACAATGTTGCAAACGGGTAATTGGCAATCAGTGTAGTGTGGTCTTTGTCCTCTGGGTGGCCGCCATTCGGGAAACGAACACGTGGCGGCGGCCATCTTAAACTACCGAACAGCGGTGTTTTGCCGTCGAGCGTCTGGAACTGAAAACGGACACTCGACTAGGCAAACACCGCTGAGACCTCCAGACTTCCAGGATTTCGTGGGGAAACTACCGAACGGCCCGCCGTTCGGTAGAAAGAAACGCACGAACTAGGGGATTCCTGCGAATTCCCCTTAGGCTCCATAACCCAGGCAATTCGTCTGTTTCGTTCCCTTTTCTGTGACCGACCGCAGGGCCAAAATGCATGGAACTGTTTTCGGATACTTTACCCATGCGGTCGGTCAAAACTTTGCCTGCCCATAACTCCCGAACGCTTTATCCGAATGGGCTGATTTTAACATATGTTGTTCCTCCAGACTAGGGCTATCTGGAGATATTGGATTTGTTGATGTACCCCAAGTATTTAGGGTACATCCAAAACTTGGGTAAAACTATGTCCTTGTTAATTGTGTTAACAGATATGTTGGAGGGAGGAGATGTGTGGGTTGTACCTTAAACTGGATTGGTGTACTGTAAACCCCTCCCTTGCATGGGAGAATCTCATATAAGCCTGTGTGTGAATAAATCAGTGTTGTTGCTGTTTAACCCTGAAGCTGGAGTGTGTCTCTTTCTTGGGGAGATGGGGACTGTATGCCGACTGCCAGGAGTGTAAGCTGTTCGTATTGCTTTTCCTGTTCGGCTGCTCCCAGGGTTCGTGTGTCTGCTGTTCGAGAGTTGGTGAATTCGTGCAGTTTGGGAGTTCGGGAAGTTGGTGATTATAGTAGCTGCTGGTCTATCTAAAGGGGATTATCGCCTAAACGGATTTTTCCCCTTTTATGCTGAAACGGTCCGCAACACCATGTATAGAGCAGGGAGCTCTGTGAGGGAGCCCATGTATAGTGCAGGGAGCTCTGTGTGTATAGTGCAAGGAACTATGTGTGGGGAATTAATGTATACTTTAGAGAGCTCAGTATGAGGGAGCCCATGTATAGTGCAGTTGGCTCTGTATGTATAGTGCAGGAAGCTCAGCTCTGCATGAGCTCATGTATGGCTCTGTATGTTGAAGCCTATGCATAGTGCAGGCATGGAGCTCTGTGTGAAGGAGCCCATGTATAGTTCAGGGAGCTCTGTGTGAGGGAGCTTTGTATGTATAGTGTAGAGAGCTCTGGATTAGGGAGGCTTTATGTATATTGCAGGGAGCTCTGTATGTATAGTACAGGGAGCTCTGTATGATGGAGCTCTTTATGTATAGTTCAGGGAGCTCTATATGATGGAGCTCTGTGTGTATAGTGCAGGGAGCTCTGTATATATAGTTCAGGGAGCTCTGTAGATGGAGCTCTGTATGTATAGTGCAGTGAGCTCTGTAGATGGAGCTCTGTATGTATAGTGTAGGGAGCTCTGTATGTATAGCTCAGGGAGCTCTGTATGATGGAGCTCTGTATGTATAGCTCAGGGAGCTCTGTATGATGGAGCTCTATATGTATAGTGCAGGGAGCTCTGTAGATGGAGCTATGTATGTATAGTGTAGGGAGCTCTGTATGTATAGTGCAGGGAGCTCTGTATGATTGAGCTCTGTATATATAGTGTAGGGAGCTCTGTATGTATAGTGCAGGGAGCTCTGTATGATGGAGCTCTGTATGTATAGTGCAGGGAGCTCGGTAGCCAGGCAGTAAAGCTGGGCTAGTGTTGAAGAGGCAGAGTAATAAATGTGAATAAAAGCAGGCTCGAGTTGTGTTAAAATAAAATAAGAAGAGCTAAAAGAAAGTGAGTTTGGAGGATGTGAATGAGAATCCGTGAATAAGAAGATGGAGTGAATGTGAGAGAATGAGCTCCATTTGAGAAGCACATTGATTGCTAAAAAGAAGCTCCAATGTGAAGCTCTGTGTGAGTGATACCGGAGAAACTGACGGAAGCCAAGCACAGAGAGATGGACACAGGTTTCTTCAGGAAGGAAGAGATTCTTTATTGGATCACCGATCGGGACTCAGAGGGACTAGCGTCACCAAAATACAGCAAAGTCTGAGTACTGAATACATAGAGTACATTCCTTATATAGCACTGTAGCTCCTCCCACAATTAACTACACCCACACATACCCTTAACCTATTTAATAAATAGAGTCTAAACTCATCCATCCGGTCTAACCACGTGGCTCATCTGATACAAAGGAGAGGGACGCGTAATTCCAGTTCTTACATTCCTGCACCTGGTCAGTACAGTGATGACAGTATCTTAGCTACGTGTTATTAACTAACTGATACTACAAACACATATACATACATATGCCTTGTGGCAATCTTAGCCTGCTAAACTTGTATTTTACTGGAATTACATCACATTCCCCCCTTTGATGCCTCTGATATTTCACAATTACTTGAGGCATCACTTAACCTTGGTTTGCATATACCTCAGGTTACCATGAACCAGACCAGACTTATCTTATGATGTGAATCTTCAACATTCATCTTCTTGCATTGGTTCTCCCTGATCTAGAGCCTTATACTTATATATCGCCATTATCTGTGCAGCAGCCTTCCTCTCTGCTATACTTCCTATCAGGCTTTGCACAGACCTAACTACTAAGGGTATAAGACACGGTAGGAGTAGACACAACAGTAAAATCAGTAGGACTCCACCTACCACTGCCTTAAGCCCTCCAAACCACTCATACCAGCTACCAAACCAACTACTTGGATTGTACCCTTTCCATACCTGAGTAGGCACATGCGCTAGTTTAACCATATGGCTAGTAAGCTCAGCTATTGCTTGCCCTTCGTCATCTATTTGAAGACAGCAATTGCTCAGGTTAAACTTCCCACATACACCTCCCTCTACTGCCAAAAGGTAATCCAAGGCTAATCTATTTTGGTAGACTGCTGTCCTCATCCTGGTGTTATGCTTCGCTAGAAGATTGAGCGCTTGTGATGTCTCATTTGTGATAATCTCAACCACCGCCTGTAATCTTATAATACGGTTGAGCATATAAATAGGGGTTCTATAACCAAAGGTACCATCCTCAGCCCACGTGGCTGGCCCATAATAATCTATAATACGCTGGGGAGGCCATTCATCATCTTCCCAGGCGCCTATCTCTATGGGTCCCCTTTTCTTCCTATGATTCACATCATACACTTTAACACCTAAAGTCTCACCTGTTTCAATCGGTAACAAGAAGAAGGATGGTTTGAGCATACCCAACACACATGCCCCTTCCCAGTCCTGTGGCAGCTCCGAATAGGCTTTCTTACCACAGATCCAGTACAAATTTGCTGGGGCTCTCCAGGTAGATGTGATGGATAGATCAAACCACACATCCTTTAAATTGGCATATCTAGCAAACGGGTTAGATGGTTCTGAGACATTTGAAGCCGACCACCAAGTTGTATTCTTTGTATCATCATCATAAGCTTTTTGCCCTAGACAAGTTAATTCTCCTACAGAAGTATTATACATTATTCCTTTCCTTGCTATGCAAACATAACCTATGATGGAGGTCTTTAATCTCCACTCAGATTTACCTCTAACACTCATATGATAATCGGCTTGTGTAGATATTAATTGGTCAACTGCCTCAGAACCGGACATTACCTCCTTTGCTTCCCAAGGCCATTGGTCTCCCATGTTAGTACCTCCACACACATAGCAGTTGGTAACATTAAGACTACCGGCAATACTTTCAGCTAAATCGATGAACAGGTTTTTAGCATTATGGGGGATCTTATTATCTATACTCATCTCTTCATAAAAGGAATGGTATACTTGATGAGTCTGGGAGGATACCGTATCAGTCTCTATTCCTATAAACAATAATGTCCCAGGATCTAAACCCGTCCCGTATATCTGAAACCCAAATAAATTTCCATACTTATCTAGGAACTTGTCGGGGTTATTAATAAGTATATGGACTGGGTTGCATTCCATAGACTTACAATAAGGGCTAGTCGGCAACTTAGTCACTATCATGTCTTTATCTACTGTCTGTCCCCAAGTTGCCCACCCCACACAAGACCAATATGGGCAAAAGTTATAATCTCTATTTGGGCATCTAGGACTTACATATTTATTTTTGCTACTGGGACAAATATATTTATCGTTAGACCCATACGTCCTCTCCCATCTAAGATCCCCACATACATTCCACGGCTTTCTACCACTCGATATCGCTTTACACGCATCAAATAGCAGAACACCCGAAGAATGTACGGATTCTAACACCGTTTTATTAATTAGGGTCCCCTGAGGATCTCCATTCCTGAGAGTCAACCAAATTGTACGAGGCTGATACTCCGGACTGAAGCACTTAGGTTCTCCTACTCCTAAATGGCACACACTATAATCTATATTTAAGTATCTACATCTCGATACATCTCCTTTACATTCGTATTGTGAATGCCAAATTAGGGTTTGGGATATATGGTTACCTGTTCTCGTAGTCTTAATGCATACCTCACAGCTAGGAATGTCGGTACCTCTACCTTCCTGAATATAAAAACACATATAAATAAACACTATCAAAAGCACATCTTTCGCCGTCATCCTCAGTCTTCGTCCGTGCGATGGCGCCTCAGCTTCCAGGATGTGAGGGGCTGCAGGGAATGGAGTTCTGCTCATCTTCACAGGTGTCCCTTCGAGACTTTCCTGGCTTATACACTATGTGATGGTAAGCGGACAGGCTTTATTATGGCCTTCTCACTCACACCTGTAACAATAAAATTTGTAATCCACAATAATTCCTCGTTACTCCGACTGAGTAGTGCGTTTTAACCGGATCTTGCAGGGATTCTCTGGATCTGCTGTAACTTGCCAAGAATCGACTGCTGCTGGTTTAACCCTGGAGTGATGTATCCACGGAGTTACTTCGGCTACTTTTATCGCTGTAGGGGTAGACAAAAGAACAACATAAGGACCTCTCCACTTGGGCCCTAACGGTACATTATTCCACTCTTTAATCCACACTTGGTCTCCTGGATGATAACTATGAACAGGGGGATAAATATTCACAGGTAATCTATCTTGTACCCATTTCTGTACCTCCTCCATAGTCTTACCCAACTCTACAACCTGCTGCCGGGTAATTCCTTCTCCCAACTGACTCAAGTCCCCCCTTAAGTTACCAAGTACGGGAGGTGGTCGCCCATACATGATTTCAAAAGGAGAGAGGCCCATCCTTCTGGTAGGGGTACTGCGGATTCGCAATAAAGCTATGGGTAAGAGAACGTTCCACTTAAGTTGGGTTTCCTGACACATTTTAGCCAACTGGTTCTTTATAGTTCTATTCATTCTCTCTACCTTACCAGAACTCTGGGGTCTATATGCAGTATGAAGCCTCCACTTTATACCAAGCATATGAGTCAGTTGTTGTAGGCACTGATGAACAAAAGCTGGACCATTGTCCGATCCTATAGAACAGGGTAGTCCATATCGGGGTATTATTTCTCGTAGCAGGAATCTCACAACTTCTCCTGCTTTCTCTGTACGAGTAGGACATGCTTCTACCCAGCCTGAATAGGTGCACACAATTACCAGCAGGTAACGATGTCCACCCGATTTAGGCATCACTGTAAAGTCTATTTGTAGATCGGACATGGGGAGTCCCCCCATAAACTGAACTCCTGGTGGCTTTACTGGTCCTTGTCTTGCATTATTCTTAGCACACGTTACACATCTGCGTACAATGGCCTGAGTCAAGTTGGACAATCTTGGTATGTAGAAATGTTTTCTAAGAGATTCTTCAGTACTGTCTCTCCCAGAATGTGTCCCGTTGTGATAATTTTGGACAATTTCTACCGCTAGCAATGCTGGTATAACTATTCTTCCATCTTCTAGCTGATACCACTTGTTCTCCAGATACTTTCCCGGTTCAGTCTTTAACCACTCCTCTTCTTGAGCTGTATAAACTGGAGTCCATTGGGACAGTGGAGTTGGTATAAGAGCAGCTATATGCCCTACATACTCCTGTCTTCCTGATTCAGCAGCACGCTTAGCTGCACTATCTGCCATCCGATTTCCCTTGGTTACATCACCATCTCCTCTCAGATGCGCTCGACAATGTATGATACCGACTTCTTTCGGCTCCCACACTGCTTCCAATAGTTGTAGGATTTCAGCTGCGTACTTGATTTCTTTGCCTTCTGAATTCAGTAGTCCTCTTTCTTTATACAAAGCTCCGTGGGCATGAGTGGTTAAAAACGCATACTTAGAGTCCGTATAGATATTTACTCTTAAACCTTCAGCCAATTGTAACGCTCGTGTTAGTGCTATTAATTCTGCCTTTTGTGCTGATGTTCCTTTCGCCAGTGGCCGAGCTTCTATCACCTTGTCTATTGTTGTCACTGCATATCCTGCATAGCGGATCCCTTCTTTCACATAACTACTGCCGTCGGTGTAATATTGAACATCGGGGTTCTGGATGGGAAAATCACGAAGATCTGGTCTACTTGAAAATACTTCATCCATTACTTCCAAACAATCATGTTGACTTTCAGTAGGTTGCGGCAAAAGGGTAGCTGGATTTAAGGTGTTTACAGTCTCTAAATGCACTCTTGGGTTTTCACACAACATTGCTTGATACTTGGTCATACGGCTGTTACTAAACCAATGATTTCCTTTGTAATCCAACAACGTCTGTACTGCATGTGGGACTCGTACATAAAGTTCTTGACCCAGAGTGAGTTTATCGGCTTCAGCTACTAGCAGGGCGGCTGCAGCTACGGCTCTTAGACAAGGTGGAAGTCCGCTGGCCACTGCATCCAGTTGCTTAGACATGTAGGCAACAGGTCTTTGCCATGATCCCAAGTACTGTGTCAATACTCCCACAGCCATTCTTCTTTGCTCGTGTACATATAAGTAGAATGGTCGTGTGTGATCAGGTAGACCTAATGCTGGGGCACTCATCAAAGCCTTCTTCACATCTTCAAATGCCGTTTGCTGTTCTTGGGTCCATAAGAAGGGGTCGTGCTCTGTACCTTTGATGGCTGCGTACAGAGGTTTTGCTAGTATCGCATAACTGGGAATCCATATCCTACAGAAGCCTGCTGCCCCCAAGAATTCTCGCACTTGTCTTCTATTCTTGGGTATTGGTATTTGGCAGACAGCTTCTTTTCTCTCTGGCCCCATAATTCTTTGACCTTCAGAGATATGGAATCCCAGATACTTGACAGTTGGCAAACACAACTGAGCCTTCTTCCTGGACACCTTGTATCCTGCCTTCCAGAGAATATGTAGTAGATCGTGCGTTGCTTGCTGACATTTTTCTTTTGTAACTGCTGCTATCAACAAGTCATCTACATATTGTAACAATACACATTCTCCTGGGATAGACTCGAAATCCAGTAGATCTTGACTTAGAGCTGAACCAAATAGGGTAGGTGAATTTTTAAACCCTTGGGGCAGTCTTGTCCAAGTCATTTGGCGTTTTGAGCCCGTTACAGCGTTCTCCCATTGGAAAGCGAAAATACATTGGCTTTCTGCGGCAATTCGGAGGCAAAAGAAGGCATCTTTGAGATCTAAGACTGTGAAGTAAGTAGCCCCGCCCGGAATTAAAGCAAGCAGGTTATATGGATTGGGTACAACTGGATGTATGCTAACAACCGCATCATTGACTGCTCTTAAGTCCTGTACAGGTCGATACTCATCTGTACCGGGCTTTTGAACAGGCAGCAATGGGGTGTTCCAGGGGGAAGTACAGAATTTTAGGATACCATACCGTATGAACTTATCCAGATAGGATTGGATGTTCTTCTTAGCCTTCTGCGGAATGTGATATTGTCTTAGGCTCACTGGATAAACCCCATGTTTCAGTTCAATTTTTATTGGTGGAATATTGCGGGCCAGTCCTGGTGGGTTGTTCTCTGCCCAAACTCCTGGTATGTTAAACAATGTCTCATCACTCCTAGGGTTTTGGCTAGTCAACACTGTATAAAGTCGCCACTCTTCTTCCTTTGGTACGGATAAAGTCATAATACCTGAAGGTCCATTAAACTTTAAGGATGTTGTTCCATTTGGTAGGAACGTAATCTGCGCTTGTAATTTTGATAGCATATCACGTCCCAGCAATTGGACTGGACATTCAGGCATATAAAGGAATTGGTGTTTTACTACGTGGCCTCCCAATGTACAGAGTCGACTTTTAAGAACCGGTTTTTCAGCACTTCTTCCAGTTGCTCCTATCACAGTAATAGTCCTTCCAGATGGAGGAGCAACTAGATTAGTCACCACTGAATGTTCAGCACCAGTGTCGATCATGAACGCACTCCTTTTCCCCCCTATTGATACATCGACCATAGGCTCCGCTCGACCAAGGGGGATGGAGCCCGGTCGGTATCAATAGTCCTCCATGACAGTGTCAGCCAATCCTACAAAGTCCCTACCTTCTCTATCGCGGGACCTTTGCGCTGCTGGAATATACCTGTCTTCCCTAACACTTCCTCTGTTCCCATTACTCCCTCTATAACCATTACTCCCTCCGGGGCCTCCTCTACCTCTCGCTCTACCTCTAAAGTTTCCGTAGCCTGCCCTGGGTTGGTCTCTCTCGTACTGCTCTCTTTGCGGACATTCGTTCCTCCAATGCCCTTCTTCCTTGCAATACGCGCATTGATCCCTACTCAAAGGCTCCCTACTCCATCTATTATTGCCTCTATCTGGGCCCCGTTTATCTACGCCTGCGATCGCTACCGCTAGCATATCAGCCTTTTTACGCATCTTGCGCTCTTCCTCTTTCTTACTTTCTGTATCCCTGTTCATATAGACCTTATTCGCTACCTCCATTAGTTGGGTGATGGACATACCTGCAAACCCTTCTAACTTTTGTAGCTTGCGCTTAATATCTCCGTATGCTTGGCTGACAAAGGCGGAGTTAACCATTCGGGAATTGTCTGCGTCTTCCGGATTAAAGGGGGTATACAAGCGGTATGCCTCCAATAATCGGTCATAAAAGACACTGGGCGCTTCATCGCTTTTCTGGATCACCTCAACTGTCTTCGACATGTTAATGGCTTTCTTTCCTCCGGCTTTCATGCCAGCAATTATAGCGTCTCTATAGGCTCTGAGTTGAACCATATCAGCACCATTTACGTTCCAATCGGGATCGGTGTTGGGATAGTGTGTCGCGGCCCATGCTGCTGGATTGGCTTGGTTCAAAGCACGGGCTCTATCCTCTAATGCTTTAATGGCTGCTTGATTTATTCTTGTCCTTTCCTCATTGTTAAATAAAGTCATTAGTAACTGCTGGCAATCAGCCCATGTCGGATTATGCGTCTGTACTATTGAGGTGAACAGATCAGTCATAGCTTGTGGTTTCTCAGTATACGAGGAATTATGGGTCTTCCAGTTTAAAAGATCGGTTGTGGTAAATGGGACATATACGAAGACTGGGTCAGCGTGTGCCATTTGACCTGCGGCATCGATATAAGCTGACCCGGGATTCAGACGAAGAGGCATCTGATAGTGCTTTAATTGTTGGGCACCAGTCAACTGTCGGGTTTGGATGGGGCTACGTAGAGAGGCGTCAGTCATGGGTTCCGGTCGGGGAGAGATAGGGTATGGGGATGTGGGAGGTCGGTTTTGGGAAAAGGTCGTAAATAAAACACTTCGAGCCGAGCTAGATGAAGCTTGACCGGAAGTCTGAAGTGGCGCCAAATCAGGATATTCGTTTCTAATGGGGGTGGATTCTGGTTCCGGAAGGGGAGATTTAGTACGAGGGGGGGTGGATCCTGTACTGGAGGAGGAAGCGGAAGTGGATGAGGGTAATGAGGGGAGGGGTGCAGGACTTCCTGCGTTTGCGTCACTTCTTCTTAACGGAAAGTAAGGGGGCGGCAAAGGGATCTCGGACTCAGGGGGCGTGTCCAAAATGGGCCTAACACCAGTCCTAGTGGACGAGCAAGTCCTAGCTACCATGAGGCGACACTGCTCCTCGTGGCATGTCTGGAGCCATTTTGGCGAGTCATTTACGGCCTGTCTCCAACAGTCAATATAAGGAAACTGGCCGTAAAGTTCAGGCCTACCCGATACAGCCACGTGTAAGCGCTGTACCAGAGTTGGATCCAAACTGCCACGTGGCGGCCATGCCGCAACCAAAGTAGGCCACTCCCTAGTACACAAAGTGACCAAACGTACAGGAGACATCTTTACCCCAAAATCACAAACTTTGAATCCCTTTTTAAAATTCTTAACCATACATCCTAAGGGATCCGGAATCGTTGACTGCGACGCACCCATACTTAACAATGGAACGTCGTCGACAACGAATACTATACACGCGTACTATTCAACAGTCACACCCGTTTCCTCTGGCAACAGCACCACGTGGTACGGTTACCAAGCGAAACGTACACAATAACAATAAACACTCAGGGAATTCCCGTACACACACAGCTGCTACACCAGTCACTATATAATCAATATTATGCCCTTTGGCGTAACTACACAGTCACCCACGCTATAATTCTCTATATACGAATTACCCGTCTATAACACACCCCAGTAACATCGTCTTTTACAAATAGCGGTTACAGTACGGTTAGCATAGGTCAAAGCACAAGTTAAGGTCACAATACAATTATTAGTGGTTATGGTGTTAAACATGCAATGGACGACAATGATTAGTACTTATTATATAATGTCAGTAAATATACAGGGTTATGGTACCGTGCACTATAATACAGCAACACACTATTAACACTCTCGCTAGACGGCTGAGCTCGCGCTATCTAACAAGATATACACTTTACTAAAACAATCGTTAACACATTTACAATTCCCAACTAAACTATTGGCCAGTACCTTGAATGGACTACCTAAAACTATATACACCCGTTTTGGTTAGCCACACTGCCCAATCACCACATATATAGCGAGCTAGAGAACCGAATTTACACAGGCGCCTCTTAGTCGCACTATCAAAAGTCTAGTGGGTTCCAAATTTACACGCCTTCCCACTTAGCCCAGATAGGATGAGAACTAGCGAACCGAATTTACACAGGCGCCGCTTAGTCTCCCGGTCCCTCCGACCTAGCGAACGTAATATACACCCTAGAACGCTAGTCTAGACAAGACACCGGTGTCCGGCTAGGGCTATTTACACCAGGACCCCGCCTGACTAACCAAATCAAACGGTCTGACTAAAGAGCGTTCGATCGAGCGGTGCGCCTTCGCTCCTTCCCTCCGACAGAGGGGGCAGATACACAGATTCAAAACCCCTTTGGGCCTACCGCACAATCGGTATACCCCTAGTGGGTCCTGCCGTCTAAAACAGCAGTTGTCTTACCTCCTCGTTCCTGAACCTGAGTTCACACTCATCGACGGGGACACCCCAGCACTTCTCACGTAGAGGCCGATGATCTCCTGGACAACAGACCAGTGGCGCCGAGACGAAGGGAGGTCCACGCAGAAGTTCAGGGGTGCAGCCGTAGAGAACGTGGGCAAAGATAGACCGTCTCACGCCTCTGCCTCTCAGCTACCGTTGAACGATGAGCTTCCCGGCCAATGCACCAAATGATACCGGAGAAACTGACGGAAGCCAAGCACAGAGAGATGGACACAGGTTTCTTCAGGAAGGAAGAGATTCTTTATTGGATCACCGATCGGGACTCAGAGGGACTAGCGTCACCAAAATACAGCAAAGTCTGAGTACTGAATACATAGAGTACATTCCTTATATAGCACTGTAGCTCCTCCCACAATTAACTACACCCACACATACCCTTAACCTATTTAATGAATAGAGTCTAAACTCATCCATCCGGTCTAACCACGTGGCTCATCTGATACAAAGGAGAGGGACGCGTAATTCCAGTTCTTACATTCCTGCACCTGGTCAGTACAGTGATGACAGTATCTTAGCTACGTGTAATTAACCAACTGATACTACAAACACATATACATACATATGCCTTGTGGCAATCTTAGCCTGCTAAACTTGTATTTTACTGGAATTACATCACAGGAGCTCTGTATGATGGAGCTCTGTATGTATAGTTCATGGAGCTCTATATGATGGAGCTCTGTGTGTATAGTGCAGGGAGCTCTGTATATATAGTTCAGGGAGCTCTGTAGATGGAGCTCTGTGTTTATAGTGCAGTGAGCTCTGTAGATGGAGCTCTGTATGTATAGTTCAGGGAGCTCTGTATGATGGAGCTCTGTATGTATAGTGCAGGGAGCTCTGTATGATGGAGCTCTATATGTATAGTGCAGGGAGCTCTGTAGATGGAGCTATGTATGTATAGTGTAGGGAGCTCTGTATGTATAGTGCAGGGAGCTCTGTATGATGGAGCTCTGTATATATAGTGTAGGGAGCTCTGTAGCCAGGCAGTAAAGCTGGGCTAGTGTTGAAGAGGCAGAGTAATAAATGTGAATAAAAGCAGGCTCGAGTTGTGTTAAAATAAAATAAGAAGAGCTAAAAGAAAGTGAGTTTGGAGGATGTGAATGAGAATCCGTGAATAAGAAGATGGAGTGAATGTGAGAGAATGAGCTCCATTTGAGAAGCACATTGATTGCTTGAAAGAAGCTCCAATGTGAAGCTCTGTGTGAGCAGTGAGTGGAAGCAGAAGCCAGTGCTGAGGGAGCCTGGGAGCAGGATAAGAGGAGCTTTGTCGAGCTGCACTTCCGGCCTACGGCTGTAGCTCCGTGAATCTGCCCGATCCCACGATCTCGGAAGCGTTGCAAGGAGGAGCCTGGACAGGTCTTGGATGGGAGACGGCTGCGAGAAGGTTACGGATAGAGCAACCCACCAAGACCAACCGGGTGTTGTAGGCTTATTTTTGCTTTTTCGTTTTCTCTCCCACCACAAGAGGGCGATCAACTCAATGCAATCTTCCATTCACTCTTTTCTGAGGGTTATTCATTTATTTATTTTTTGTCCTTAAAGGCAAACACACTCATTATTATTCTCTCAAATCAAAATGCAAAGTCAATCTCATGTTTAAAGGGCTACTACAACTCATTTACTCACTAATCGCTTTTTAAACATTTCTGACTTACGCAATACGTCTCTTTAGATCCCTCATCTTTTTCTTATGAAAAATTTATAAAAAAGTGTAAAGCTTAAAATACCTCCATTTTAGGAACATTGACATCATACTGACCCCTAAAAGGATTTTTTGTATTATTATTTGATTGTTTATTAAAAAAAATGTAATATGGGGTCTGGCTTTTATGCACATGCCAGCCGCCACATAATTAACCCTCACACCACCAAGGATTTAATAATTTGCTCACTGACTGATAGCAACGCTAGCAGACAAACAGTTCAGACTTTAAAAAAAATCTTGTCAGGATTTAAAGGGACTCACCCAACACATAACCACTCCCACACACATACACAACCAATCACAAGCATCCCTACATGTGCCCTTGTACGCTTAGCTTTGCTAGCTCCCCAGGGCCTCATACACTGCCAACTCTATATATATATATATATTTACACAAATATACCTACGCATTAAAACACAGAGGGACACACACATAAACACACTGCCGTATACACACACATATATACAAACAGAGACACACAAACACTGACACGTGCCCACACCTTGACACATGCGTACACTGACAAACAGATCCACACAGACATGTACATACCTTGACACAGATACATACACAATCAGACATACACACACACGTGATCATTTTTATATTTGCAGCCACCCTCCTGTTATCATACATATAATCCAGGAGCGTGGCTTGCTTTGGAAATAACAAAATTAGCCAGAAACGTGGAAAGCGCTAAAAACATAACATGTAAAACAAACTTGTTAGTAAATATATACCAATAGAGCTGCAGTCACTCCTAAAATAGTGAAACAAAATACTAGGCCCACAAATAATGCACTGAAAATAATTCTAATCCAAATAAACAATTTATGCCAAAAAAGAAATCTGTGTAAAAAAATCAGCAAGAGAAAATATAGTGCAGGCCAGTGGCTTAACTACTTAACTACCACGGTTGCAACTGAGACCGAGCCTCTCACTCCAGGGGGCCTGGCTGCAACCGTGGGCCGCCATTACTTGGAGTGAGAGGCCCGGTCTCAGTTGCAACCATGGTAATTAAGCCACTGGCCTGCACTATATTTTATCTTATTGATTTTTTTTACACAGATTTTGTTTTGGCATAAATTGTTTATTTGGATTAGAATTATTTTCAGTGCATTATTTTTGGGCCTAGTATTTTGCACAGACTGCGCTCCCCGCCAGTCACAACAAGTAGCGTGGTCAAGCAGTCCTCTACCAAGTCTGACAGGAAGTGCTCACTGAGAGAATGGGGACATGCAGCCAGCTCTGCCACGCTACAGCAGCGCAGGTACAGAGGGGAATGGGGTAGAGACACATGGAGGGAACTTGGGGGGGATTGACGTATGGAGGACAAAGGGAAAGTGAATTGACACATAAAGGGACGGAGGGATTGAGACATGGAGGGACGGGGGGGGGGGGGGGGGTGACACACTGAGGGACAGAGAAGATTGACACAGTGGGACTATGGGAGTATTGACACATGGAGGGACAAGACGAGGAATTGAGACACATGGAAGAAACTTGGTGATGGAGGGAGGTGAATTTACATATTTAGAGGGGTATTGACACATGGAGGGACTGGGGGATATTGACACATGGAGGTACAAGAGGGGGAATTGAGACACATGGAAGGGACAGGAGGGGATTGAGACACAATTGCGACACATGGAGGGACTAGGGGAGAATTGACACATGGAAGGTACTGGGGGGTTTTGACACACGGAAGGGACTGTGGGGAAAATTGATACATGGAAGGGGCGGAGGGAATTGAGACACATGGGACGGGGTGGGGTTGAGACACATGGAGGGACTGGGGGTAATTGAGACACATGGGGAGACTTGGGTGGGGTTCAGACACATGGAGGGACAGAGGGAATTTTGGCACATGGGAGGGACTGGGTGTGAAATTAACATCTGGAAGGGACTAGGGAGAGTGAGACACATAGAAGGGCTGGGTGGGAATAAGACCCATGGGAGGGGCCGGGTAATTAGATGTTTAGGTGGCAATGAAATCCTTCTTCAGCATCCATTGTATATGAAACACAACCAGGCCACAATGGCACAGTATTAAAAATAGCTTTTATTGACACAAGATAAAATCTGCTTACTTTGAGTAAAAGTGGGTTTGCCAAGCAAAAATCCCACAAAAGCACTTATAACGGCTATCACCCTAGAGGAAATATGCTCAATCGGACGGAAATAGAAGTTACGAAATGTAGCGTCATTAGACCAGTCTGCAGCTTTCATAATGTCCTCCAGTCTGCAGCCCACTACAGAAGCATTGGAAGCCATGGCACCCCTGACGGAGTGTGCCGAAAACGGATGTATCCACTCCGGCCATTGCCATTACGTCACGTATCTGTGTATATATAGTGCAGGGAGCTCTGTATAAAGGTGTCCATGTATAGTGCAGAGAGCTCTGAATGAGAGAGCACTGTATGTATAGTTCAGGGAGCTCTGAATGAGAGAGCACTGTATGTATTAAAGGAGTGGGTTGGCCCATGAGGTTATCAAGTGTAACCGGACAGAGAGGGGGTAACCCTCAAGGTATAGAGTACAAAAGGAGATAAACTGTCCTTAAGGTGAAACCTGATAGAGGGATATTGGTATCAGAAAAGATCTTCCTAATTTATGTTAGGAACTAAAAGTTCTTAAAGTCACTAACCCCAAAGGTTTAGTGTACCGTAGCGATAGACGTTACCCCTATGACGAGCCCCTATACAGGGCGAACAGCGCGTCGGGTTTTTCCGACACTATTCTACACCAGCACTAGAAACGCTGTACACCTAACTGCTCCTAAGATAAACTCCAACAAATTCTATTTGTTCTGGATACCGACCAAGGCACTGGGGCACATAGGTCAGTGAGAAACAGTGCAGAACAATTGATTGACCGACCGATGGTCTCTATTCATTATTACTTTCAATTACCTAATTACCTTGCTACTTCTACCACGGCTACACTCTATTTATTGGTAAATCACCTTTACTCTTGCTTTACTATTACCTCGAAGGCATCTTTCTTTTCTTTGAAATCTCTAGGATTAGTTAAAATAGGGAATCTGACGAAAATAATTGGGCCATCCGTGGAGCTGGTAACGTTATGTGACTAACATTAGTATCTGCAATAGCAGGCACCAACTGGAGAAGCAACCTAGCAGTAACACTGCACACCCATCAGACTAAATATCTGTTCACTTGCCAGCATATACCCTATGACTTATCTTACAAAATGTCCTAAGAAGTATCAATTTTTAGGAGTTGTACTTCCAAGTATGGTATACCATTCTGCACACTAACCACTCTCGACATTTACCCCGCTATCTGCCCCATTACGGGAGAATACCCTGGAGCAAATAAGCGGCTATCTAAATATACAGATCTCTCCGAACTAAGACACAGGTATACCTCTTTCACAATCTAGCTGGATGTCATTTACGTCTCCTAACCGGTGCTCAGTCACGGGAAAACGGTAAACCACTTCCAGTATTATATGTATAGACAATCAAGTACACCAAGCGGTTTAACCCTTACCATACCTATTACTGCGGCAGCCGATTTTTCCTTATACACTGATCACCTCTTAGGAAGCATTTGCCTCAGAAACTCGGAGCCCATCCGAGCTGACAATTACCTCCAGGTCAGACGACCCCATCTCTAGAGACACTAGAAATTAAACATTACCTCGAATAGCTTATAACGGTACAGAATTACAAAGCTAAAACTTTAATAAAAATTATTTGAAAAGAATTACAAAGCTAACCCCCAGAGGATACTGGGAAATAGGGTAGCCACATATTTGCTCTTTGGGAAGGCTTTTGATAAACTGGCTTACCCGGAACATTTGTGGATACATATACTTGGTTACTAGTGCATTACGCCACACATGGTTATTTGACACGTGTATCCATTTGAATTGAAGTACAATAAGTTATTCCATACTTAGACTTTTACTAAAGGAATAACGATATCTGTGCACACAGAGTTGGACTACCAAACAACCTGTGCCTACACTTTATGTTGTGTCTTTCCCTCTATGTTTATCCCCCTACCTACACGCCCCGATTTTTCTTGTGCAAGTAAGTCTGGATGCTAGCCAAGAGCTAGCCAACACATACTGTGACTTAAAATTGGCGACAGTTTACGTTGGGAACGTCTATTTACCCTATTAAAGCATTATTTTTTAACGTCTATCGCTACGGTACACTAAACCTTTGGGGTTAGTGACTTTAAGAACTTTTAGTTCCTAACATAAATTAGGAAGATCTTTTCTGATACCAATATCCCTCTATCAGGTTTCACCTTAAGGACAGTTTTTCTCCTTTTGAGCACTGTATGTATAGTTCAGGGAGCTCTGTATGTATAGTGCAGGGAGATCTGTATGTATAGTGCAGGGAGCTCTGTATGAGGGAGCTCTGTATGTATAGTGCAGGGAGCTCTGCATGAGGGAGCCCATATATAGTGCAGGGAGCTCTGTATGATGGAGCTCTGTATGTATAGTGCAGGGAGCTCTGCATGAGGGAGCCCATATATAGTGCAGGGAGCTCTGTATGTATAGTGCAGGGAGCTCTGTATGTATAGTGCAGGGAGCTCGGTAGCCAAGCAGTAAAGCTGGGCTAGTGTTGAAGAGGCAGAGTAATAAATGTGAATACAAGTAGGCTCCAGTTGTATTAAAATAAAATAAGAAGAGCTAAAAGAAAGTGAGTTTGGAGGATGTGAATGAGAATCCGTGAATAAGAAGATGGAGTGAATGTGAGAGAATGTATGCAAAGGAAATGTATTGTATGAAGAAATCCATGTGTAGCGCAGGGAGCTCCCATGTACAGTGCAGGGAGCTCTGTGAGAGAGCCCATGTATAGAGCAGGGAGCTCTGTGAGGGAGCCCATGTATAGAGCAGGGAGCTCTGTGAGGGAGCCCATGTATAGTGCAGGGAGCTCTGTATGAGGGAGCCCATATATAGTGCCGGGAGCTCTGTGTGTATAGTGCAAGGAACTATGTGTGGGGAAGTCATGTATACTTTAGAGAGCTCAGTATGAGGGAGCCCATGTATAGTGCAGTTGGCTCTGTATGTATAGTGCATGAAGCTCAGCTCTGCATGAGCTCATGTATGGCTCTGTATGTTGAAGCCTATGCATAGTGCAGGCATGGAGCTCTGTGTGAAGGAGCCCATGTATAGTTCAGGGAGCTCTGTGTGAGGGAGCTTTGTATGTATAGTGTAGGGAGCTCTGGATTAGGGAGGCTTTATGTATATTGCAGGGAGCTCTGTATGTATTGTGCAGAAGGCTATGTATGAGGGAGCCCATGTGTAGTGCAAGGAACTCTGTATTAGGGAGCCCATGTATAGTGCAGAGAGCTCTGTATGAGAGAGCTCTGTATGTATAGTTCAGTGAGCTCTGTATGTATAGTGCAGGGAGCTCTGTATGTATAGTACAGGGAGCTCTGTATGTTGGAGCTCTGTGTGTATAGTGCAGGGAGCTCTGTATGTATAGTGCAGGGAGCTCTGTATGATGGAGCTCTGTATGTATAGTGCAGGGAGCTCTGTATGTATAGTGCAGGGAGCTCTGTGTGATGGAGCTCTGTATGTATGTGCAGGGAGCTCTGTATGATGGAGCTCTGTATATATAGTTCAGGGAGCTCTGTATGTTGGAGCTCTGTATGTATAGTACAGGGAGCTCTGTATGATGGAGCTCTGTATGTATAGTTTAGGGAGCTCTGTATGTATAGTTCAGGGAGCTCTGTATTATGGAGCTCTGTATGTATAGTGCAGGGAGCTCGGTAGGCATAGTGCAGGGAGCTCTGTATGATGGAGCTCTGTATGTATAGTGCAGGGAGCTCTGTATGATGGAGCTCTGTATGTACAGTGCAGGGAGCTCTGTATGATGGAGCTCTGTATGTATAGTGTTGGGAGCTCTGTATGATGGAGCTCTGTATATATAGTTCAGGGAGCTCTGTATGTATAGTTCAGGAAGCTCTGTATGATGGAGCTCTGTATGTATAGTTCAGGGAGCTCTATATGATGGAGCTCTGTGTGTATAGTGCAGGGAGCTCTGTATATATAGTTCAGGGTGCTCTGTAGATGGAGCTCTGTATTTATAGTGCAGTGAGCTCTGTAGATGGAGCTCTGTATGTATAGTTCAGGGAGCTCTGTATGATGGAGCTCTGTATGTATAGTGCAGGGAGCTCTGTATGATGGAGCTCTATATGTATAGTGCAGGGAGCTCTGTAGATGGAGCTATGTATGTATAGTGTAGGGAGCTCTGTATGTATAGTGCAGGGAGCTCTGTATGATGGAGCTCTGTATATATAGTGTAGGGAGCTCTGTAGCCAGGCAGTAAAGCTGGGCTAGTGTTGAAGAGGCAGAGTAATAAATGTGAATAAAAGCAGGCTCGAGTTGTGTTAAAATAAAATAAGAAGAGCTAAAAGAAAGTGAGTTTGGAGGATGTGAATGAGAATCCGTGAATAAGAAGATGGAGTGAATGTGAGAGAATGAGCTCCATTTGAGAAGCACATTGATTGCTTGAAAGAAGCTCCAATGTGAAGCTCTGTGTGAGCAGTGAGTGGAAGCAGAAGCCAGTGCTGAGGGAGCCTGGGAGCAGGATAAGAGGAGCTTTGTCGAGCTGCACTTCCGGCCTACGGCTGTAGCTCCGTGAATCTGCCCGATCCCACGATCTCGGAAGCGTTGCAAGGAGGAGCCTGGACAGGTCTTGGATGGGAGACGGCTGCGAGAAGGTTACGGATAGAGCAACCAACCAAGACCAACCGGGTGTTGTAGGCTTATTTTTGCTTTTTCGTTTTCTCTCCCACCACAAGAGGGCGATCAACTCAATGCAATCTTCCATTCACTCTTTTCTGAGGGTTATTCATTTATTTATTTTTTGTCCTTAAAGGCAAACACACTCATTATTATTCTCTCAAATCAAAATGCAAAGTCAATCTCATGTTTAAAGGGCTACTACAACTCATTTACTCACTAATCGCTTTTTAAACATTTCTGACTTACGCAATACGTCTCTTTAGATCCCTCATCTTTTTCTTATGAAAAATTTATAAAAAAGTGTAAAGCTTAAAATACCTCCATTTTAGGAACATTGACATCATACTGACCCCTAAAAGGATTTTTGTATTATTATTTGATTGTTTATTAAAAAAAATGTAATATGGGGTCTGGCTTTTATGCACATGCCAGCCGCCACATAATTAACCCTCACACCACCAAGGATTTAATAATTTGCTCACTGACTGATAGCAACGCTAGCAGACAAACAGTTCAGACTTTTAAAAAAATCTTGTCAGGGTTTAAAGGGACTCACCCAACACATAACCACTCCCACACACATACACAACCAATCACAAGCATCCCTACATGTGCCCTTGTACGCTTAGCTTTGCTAGCTCCCCAGGGCCTCATACACTGCCAACTCTATATATATATATATATATATATTTACACAAATATACCTACGCATTAAAACACAGAGGGACACACACATAAACACACTGTCGTATACACACACATAAATACAAACAGAGACACACAAACACTGACACGTGCCCACACCTTGACACATGCGTACACTGACAAACAGATCCACACAGACATGTACATACCTTGACACAGATACATACACAATCAGACATACACACACACGTGATCATTTTTATATTTGCAGCCACCCTCCTGTTATCATACATATAATCCAGGAGCGTGGCTTGCTTTGGAAATAACAAAATTAGCCAGAAACGTGGAAAGCGCTAAAAACATAACATGTAAAACAAACTTGTTAGTAAATATATACCAATAGAGCTGCAGTCACTCCTAAAATAGTGAAACAAAATACTAGGCCCACAAATAATGCACTGAAAATAATTCTAATCCAAATAAACAATTTATGCCAAAAAAGAAATCTGTGTAAAAAAATCAGCAAGAGAAAATATAGTGCAGGCCAGTGGCTTAACTACTTAACTACCACGGTTGCAACTGAGACCGAGCCTCTCACTCCAGGGGGCCTGGCTGCAACCGTGGGCCGCCATTACTTGGAGTGAGAGGCCCGGTCTCAGTTGCAACCATGGTAATTAAGCCACTGGCCTGCACTATATTTTATCTTATTGATTTTTTTTACACAGATTTTGTTTTGGCATAAATTGTTTATTTGGATTAGAATTATTTTCAGTGCATTATTTTTGGGCCTAGTATTTTGCACAGACTGCGCTCCCCGCCAGTCACAACAAGTAGCGTGGTCAAGCAGTCCTCTACCAAGTCTGACAGGAAGTGCTCACTGAGAGAATGGGGACATGCAGCCAGCTCTGCCACGCTACAGCAGCGCAGGTACAGAGGGGAATGGGGTAGAGACACATGGAGGGAACTTGGGGGGGATTGACGTATGGAGGACAAAGGGAAAGTGAATTGACACATAAAGGGACGGAGGGATTGAGACATGGAGGGACGGGGGGGGGGTGACACACTGAGGGACAGAGAAGATTGACACAGTGGGACTATGGGAGTATTGACACATGGAGGGACAAGACGAGGAATTGAGACACATGGAAGAAACTTGGTGATGGAGGGAGGTGAATTTACATATTTAGAGGGGTATTGACACATGGAGGGACTGGGGGATATTGACACATGGAGGTACAAGAGGGGGAATTGAGACACATGGAAGGGACAGGAGGGGATTGAGACACAATTGCGACACATGGAGGGACTAGGGGAGAATTGACACATGGAAGGTACTGGGGGGTTTTGACACACGGAAGGGACTGTGGGGAAAATTGATACATGGAAGGGGCGGAGGGAATTGAGACACATGGGACGGGGTGGGGTTGAGACACATGGAGGGACTGGGGGTAATTGAGACACATGGGGAGACTTGGGTGGGGTTCAGACACATGGAGGGACAGAGGGAATTTTGGCACATGGGAGGGACTGGGTGTGAAATTAACATCTGGAAGGGACTAGGGAGAGTGAGACACATAGAAGGGCTGGGTGGGAATAAGACCCATGGGAGGGGCCGGGTAATTAGATGTTTAGGTGGCAATGAAATCCTTCTTCAGCATCCATTGTATATGAAACACAACCAGGCCACAATGGCACAGTATTAAAAATAGCTTTTATTGACACAAGATAAAATCTGCTTACTTTGAGTAAAAGTGGGTTTGCCAAGCAAAAATCCCACAAAAGCACTTATAACGGCTATCACCCTAGAGGAAATATGCTCAATCGGACGGAAATAGAAGTTACGAAATGTAGCGTCATTAGACCAGTCTGCAGCTTTCATAATGTCCTCCAGTCTGCAGCCCACTACAGAAGCATTGGAAGCCATGGCACCCCTGACGGAGTGTGCCGAAAACGGATGTATCCACTCCGGCCATTGCCATTACGTCACGTATCTGTGTATATATAGTGCAGGGAGCTCTGTATAAAGGTGTCCATGTATAGTGCAGAGAGCTCTGAATGAGAGAGCACTGTATGTATAGTTCAGGGAGCTCTGAATGAGAGAGCACTGTATGTATTAAAGGAGTGGGTTGGCCCATGAGGTTATCAAGTGTAACCGGACAGAGAGGGGGTAACCCTCAAGGTATAGAGTACAAAAGGAGAGAAACTGTCCTTAAGGTGAAACCTGATAGAGGGATATTGGTATCAGAAAAGATCTTCCTAATTTATGTTAGGAACTAAAAGTTCTTAAAGTCACTAACCCCAAAGGTTTAGTGTACCGTAGCGATAGACGTTACCCCTATGACGAGCCCCTATACAGGGCGAACAGCGCGTCGGGTTTTTCCGACACTATTCTACACCAGCACTAGAAACGCTGTACACCTAACTGCTCCTAAGATAAACTCCAACAAATTCTATTTGTTCTGGATACCGACCAAGGCACTGGGGCACATAGGTCAGTGAGAAACAGTGCAGAACAATTGATTGACCGACCGATGGTCTCTATTCATTATTACTTTCAATTACCTAATTACCTTGCTACTTCTACCACGGCTACACTCTATTTATTGGTAAATCACCTTTACTCTTGCTTTACTATTACCTCGAAGGCATCTTTCTTTTCTTTGAAATCTCTAGGATTAGTTAAAATAGGGAATCTGACGAAAATAATTGGGCCATCCGTGGAGCTGGTAACGTTATGTGACTAACAGTAGTATCTGCAATAGCAGGCACCAACTGGAGAAGCAACCTAGCAGTAACACTGCACACCCATCAGACTAAATATCTGTTCACTTGCCAGCATATACCCTATGACTTATCTTACAAAATGTCCTAAGAAGTATCAATTTTTAGGAGTTGTACTTCCAAGTATGGTATACCATTCTGCACACTAACCACTCTCGACATTTACCCCGCTATCTGCCCCATTACGGGAGAATACCCTGGAGCAAATAAGCGGCTATCTAAATATACAGATCTCTCCGAACTAAGACACAGGTATACCTCTTTCACAATCTAGCTGGATGTCATTTACGTCTCCTAACCGGTGCTCAGTCACGGGAAAACGGTAAACCACTTCCAGTATTATATGTATAGACAATCAAGTACACCAAGCGGTTTAACCCTTACCATACCTATTACTGCGGCAGCCGATTTTTCCTTATACACTGATCACCTCTTAGGAAGCATTTGCCTCAGAAACTCGGAGCCCATCCGAGCTGACAATTACCTCCAGGTCAGACGACCCCATCTCTAGAGACACTAGAAATTAAACATTACCTCGAATAGCTTATAACGGTACAGAATTACAAAGCTAAAACTTTAATAAAAATTATTTGAAAAGAATTACAAAGCTAACCCCCAGAGGATACTGGGAAATAGGGTAGCCACATATTTGCTCTTTGGGAAGGCTTTTGATAAACTGGCTTACCCGGAACATTTGTGGATACATATACTTGGTTACTAGTGCATTACGCCACACATGGTTATTTGACACGTGTATCCATTTGAATTGAAGTACAATAAGTTATTCCATACTTAGACTTTTACTAAAGGAATAACGATATCTGTGCACACAGAGTTGGACTACCAAACAACCTGTGCCTACACTTTATGTTGTGTCTTTCCCTCTATGTTTATCCCCCTACCTACACGCCCCGATTTTTCTTGTGCAAGTAAGTCTGGATGCTAGCCAAGAGCTAGCCAACACATACTGTGACTTAAAATTGGCGACAGTTTACGTTGGCAACGTCTATTTACCCTATTAAAGCATTATTTTTTAACGTCTATCGCTACGGTACACTAAACCTTTGGGGTTAGTGACTTTAAGAACTTTTAGTTCCTAACATAAATTAGGAAGATCTTTTCTGATACCAATATCCCTCTATCAGGTTTCACCTTAAGGACAGTTTTTCTCCTTTTGAGCACTGTATGTATAGTTCAGGGAGCTCTGTATGTATAGTGCAGGGAGCTCTGTATGTATAGTACAGGGAGCTCTGTATGAGGGAGCTCTGTATGTATAATGCAGGGAGCTCTGCATGAGGGAGCCCATATATAGTGCAGGGAGCTCTGTATGATGGAGCTCTGTATGTATAGTGCAGGGAGCTCTGCATGAGGGAGCCCATATATAGTGCAGGGAGCTCTGTATGTATAGTGCAGGGAGCTCTGTATGTATAGTGCAGGGAGCTCGGTAGCCAGGCAGTAAAGCTGGGCTAGTGTTGAAGAGGCAGAGTAATAAATGTGAATACAAGTAGGCTCCAGTTGTATTAAAATAAAATAAGAAGAGCTAAAAGAAAGTGAGTTTGGAGGATGTGAATGAGAATCCGTGAATAAGAAGATGGAGTGAATGTGAGAGAATGTATGCAAAGGAAATGTATTGTATGAAGAAGTCCATGTGTAGCGCAGGGAGCTCCCATGTACAGTGCAGGGAGCTCTGTGAGGGAGCCCATGTATAGAGCAGGGAGCTCTGTGAGGGAGCCCATGTATAGAGCAGGGAGCTCTGTGAGGGAGCCCATGTATAGTGCAGGGAGCTCTGTATGAGGGAGCCCATATATAGTGCCGGGAGCTCTGTGTGTATAGTGCAAGGAACTATGTGTGGGGAAGTCATGTATACTTTAGAGAGCTCAGTATGAGGGAGCCCATGTATAGTGCAGTTGGCTCTGTATGTATAGTGCATGAAGCTCAGCTCTGCATGAGCTCATGTATGGCTCTGTATGTTGAAGCCTATGCATAGTGCAGGCATGGAGCTCTGTGTGAAGGAGCCCATGTATAGTTCAGGGAGCTCTGTGTGAGGGAGCTTTGTATGTATAGTGTAGGGAGCTCTGGATTAGGGAGGCTTTATGTATATTGCAGGGAGCTCTGTATGTATTGTGCAGAAGGCTATGTATGAGGGAGCCCATGTGTAGTGCAAGGAACTCTGTATTAGGGAGCCCATGTATAGTGCAGAGAGCTCTGTATGAGAGAGCTCTGTATGTATAGTTCAGTGAGCTCTGTATGTATAGTGCAGGGAGCTCTGTATGTATAGTACAGGGAGCTCTGTATGTTGGAGCTCTGTGTGTATAGTGCAGGGAGCTCTGTATGTATAGTGCAGGGAGCTCTGTATGATGGAGCTCTGTATGTATAGTGCAGGGAGCTCTGTATGTATAGTGCAGGGAGCTCTGTGTGATGGAGCTCTGTATGTATAGTGCAGGGAGCTCTGTATGATGGAGCTCTGTATATATAGTTCAGGGAGCTCTGTATGTTGGAGCTCTGTATGTATAGTACAGGGATCTCTGTATGATGGAGCTCTGTATGTATAGTGTAGGGAGCTCTGTATGTATAGTTCAGGGAGCTCTGTATTATGGAGCTCTGTATGTACAGTGCAGGGAGCTCTGTATGATGGAGCTCTGTATGTATAGTGTTGGGAGCTCTGTATGATGGAGCTCTGTATATATAGTTCAGGGAGCTCTGTATGTATAGTTCAGGGAGCTCTGTATGATGGAGCTCTGTATGTATAGTTCAGGGAGCTCTATATGATGGAGCTCTGTGTGTATAGTGCAGGGAGCTCTGTATATATAGTTCAGGGAGCTCTGTAGATGGAGCTCTGTGTTTATAGTGCAGTGAGCTCTGTAGATGGAGCTCTGTATGTATAGTTCAGGGAGCTCTGTATGATGGAGCTCTGTATGTATAGTGCAGGGAGCTCTGTATGATGGAGCTCTATATGTATAGTGCAGGGAGCTCTGTAGATGGAGCTATGTATGTATAGTGTAGGGAGCTCTGTATGTATATTGCAGGGAGCTCTGTATGATGGAGCTCTGTATATATAGTGTAGGGAGCTCTGTAGCCAGGCAGTAAAGCTGGGCTAGTGTTGAAGAGGCAGAGTAATAAATGTGAATAAAAGCAGGCTCGAGTTGTGTTAAAATAAAATAAGAAGAGCTAAAAGAAAGTGAGTTTGGAGGATGTGAATGAGAATCCGTGAATAAGAAGATGGAGTGAATGTGAGAGAATGAGCTCCATTTGAGAAGCACATTGATTGCTTGAAAGAAGCTCCAATGTGAAGCTCTGTGTGAGCAGTGAGTGGAAGCAGAAGCCAGTGCTGAGGGAGCCTGGGAGCAGGATAAGAGGAGCTTTGTCGAGCTGCACTTCCGGCCTACGGCTGTAGCTCCGTGAATCTGCCCGATCCCACGATCTCGGAAGCGTTGCAAGGAGGAGCCTGGACAGGTCTTGGATGGGAGACGGCTGCGAGAAGGTTACGGATAGAGCAACCAACCAAGACCAACCGGGTGTTGTAGGCTTATTTTTGCTTTTTCGTTTTCTCTCCCACCACAAGAGGGCGATCAACTCAATGCAATCTTCCATTCACTCTTTTCTGAGGGTTATTCATTTATTTATTTTTTGTCCTTAAAGGCAAACACACTCATTATTATTCTCTCAAATCAAAATGCAAAGTCAATCTCATGTTTAAAGGGCTACTACAACTCATTTACTCACTAATCGCTTTTTAAACATTTCTGACTTACGCAATACGTCTCTTTAGATCCCTCATCTTTTTCTTATGAAAAATTTATAAAAAAGTGTAAAGCTTAAAATACCTCCATTTTAGGAACATTGACATCATACTGACCCCTAAAAGGATTTTTTGTATTATTATTTGATTGTTTATTAAAAAAAATGTAATATGGGGTCTGGCTTTTATGCACATGCCAGCCGCCACATAATTAACCCTCACACCACCAAGGATTTAATAATTTGCTCACTGACTGATAGCAACGCTAGCAGACAAACAGTTCAGACTTTAAAAAAAATCTTGTCAGGATTTAAAGGGACTCACCCAACACATAACCACTCCCACACACATACACAACCAATCACAAGCATCCCTACATGTGCCCTTGTACGCTTAGCTTTGCTAGCTCCCCAGGGCCTCATACACTGCCAACTCTATATATATATATATATTTACACAAATATACCTACGCATTAAAACACAGAGGGACACACACATAAACACACTGCCGTATACACACACATAAATACAAACAGAGACACACAAACACTGACACGTGCCCACACCTTGACACATGCGTACACTGACAAACAGATCCACACAGACATGTACATACCTTGACACAGATACATACACAATCAGACATACACACACACGTGATCATTTTTATATTTGCAGCCACCCTCCTGTTATCATACATATAATCCAGGAGCGTGGCTTGCTTTGGAAATAACAAAATTAGCCAGAAACGTGGAAAGCGCTAAAAACATAACATGTAAAACAAACTTGTTAGTAAATATATACCAATAGAGCTGCAGTCACTCCTAAAATAGTGAAACAAAATACTAGGCCCACAAATAATGCACTGAAAATAATTCTAATCCAAATAAACAATTTATGCCAAAAAAGAAATCTGTGTAAAAAAAATCAGCAAGAGAAAATATAGTGCAGGCCAGTGGCTTAACTACTTAACTACCACGGTTGCAACTGAGACCGAGCCTCTCACTCCAGGGGGCCTGGCTGCAACCGTGGGCCGCCATTACTTGGAGTGAGAGGCCCGGTCTCAGTTGCAACCATGGTAATTAAGCCACTGGCCTGCACTATATTTTATCTTATTGATTTTTTTTACACAGATTTTGTTTTGGCATAAATTGTTTATTTGGATTAGAATTATTTTCAGTGCATTATTTTTGGGCCTAGTATTTTGCACTGACTGCGCTCCCCGCCAGTCACAACAAGTAGCGTGGTCAAGCAGTCCTCTACCAAGTCTGACAGGAAGTGCTCACTGAGAGAATGGGGACATGCAGCCAGCTCTGCCACGCTACAGCAGCGCAGGTACAGAGGGGAATGGGGTAGAGACACATGGAGGGAACTTGGGGGGGATTGACGTATGGAGGACAAAGGGAAAGTGAATTGACACATAAAGGGACGGAGGGATTGAGACATGGAGGGACGGGGGGGGGGGGGTGACACACTGAGGGACAGAGAAGATTGACACAGTGGGACTATGGGAGTATTGACACATGGAGGGACAAGACGAGGAATTGAGACACATGGAAGAAACTTGGTGATGGAGGGAGGTGAATTTACATATTTAGAGGGGTATTGACACATGGAGGGACTGGGGGATATTGACACATGGAGGTACAAGAGGGGGAATTGAGACACATGGAAGGGACAGGAGGGGATTGAGACACAATTGCGACACATGGAGGGACTAGGGGAGAATTGACACATGGAAGGTACTGGGGGGTTTTGACACACGGAAGGGACTGTGGGGAAAATTGATACATGGAAGGGGCGGAGGGAATTGAGACACATGGGACGGGGTGGGGTTGAGACACATGGAGGGACTGGGGGTAATTGAGACACATGGGGAGACTTGGGTGGGGTTCAGACACATGGAGGGACAGAGGGAATTTTGGCACATGGGAGGGACTGGGTGTGAAATTAACATCTGGAAGGGACTAGGGAGAGTGAGACACATAGAAGGGCTGGGTGGGAATAAGACCCATGGGAGGGGCCGGGTAATTAGATGTTTAGGTGGCAATGAAATCCTTCTTCAGCATCCATTGTATATGAAACACAACCAGGCCACAATGGCACAGTATTAAAAATAGCTTTTATTGACACAAGATAAAATCTGCTTACTTTGAGTAAAAGTGGGTTTGCCAAGCAAAAATCCCACAAAAGCACTTATAACGGCTATCACCCTAGAGGAAATATGCTCAATCGGACGGAAATAGAAGTTACGAAATGTAGCGTCATTAGACCAGTCTGCAGCTTTCATAATGTCCTCCAGTCTGCAGCCCACTACAGAAGCATTGGAAGCCATGGCACCCCTGACGGAGTGTGCCGAAAACGGATGTATCCACTCCGGCCATTGCCATTACGTCACGTATCTGTGTATATATAGTGCAGGGAGCTCTGTATAAAGGTGTCCATGTATAGTGCAGAGAGCTCTGAATGAGAGAGCACTGTATGTATAGTTCAGGGAGCTCTGAATGAGAGAGCACTGTATGTATTAAAGGAGTGGGTTGGCCCATGAGGTTATCAAGTGTAACCGGACAGAGAGGGGGTAACCCTCAAGGTATAGAGTACAAAAGGAGAGAAACTGTCCTTAAGGTGAAACCTGATAGAGGGATATTGGTATCAGAAAAGATCTTCCTAATTTATGTTAGGAACTAAAAGTTCTTAAAGTCACTAACCCCAAAGGTTTAGTGTACCGTAGCGATAGACGTTACCCCTATGACGAGCCCCTATACAGGGCGAACAGCGCGTCGGGTTTTTCCGACACTATTCTACACCAGCACTAGAAACGCTGTACACCTAACTGCTCCTAAGATAAACTCCAACAAATTCTATTTGTTCTGGATACCGACCAAGGCACTGGGGCACATAGGTCAGTGAGAAACAGTGCAGAACAATTGATTGACCGACCGATGGTCTCTATTCATTATTACTTTCAATTACCTAATTACCTTGCTACTTCTACCACGGCTACACTCTATTTATTGGTAAATCACCTTTACTCTTGCTTTACTATTACCTCGAAGGCATCTTTCTTTTCTTTGAAATCTCTAGGATTAGTTAAAATAGGGAATCTGACGAAAATAATTGGGCCATCCGTGGAGCTGGTAACGTTATGTGACTAACATTAGTATCTGCAATAGCAGGCACCAACTGGAGAAGCAACCTAGCAGTAACACTGCACACCCATCAGACTAAATATCTGTTCACTTGCCAGCATATACCCTATGACTTATCTTACAAAATGTCCTGAGAAGTATCAATTTTTAGGAGTTGTACTTCCAAGTATGGTATACCATTCTGCACACTAACCACTCTCGACATTTACCCCGCTATCTGCCCCATTACGGGAGAATACCCTGGAGCAAATAAGCGGCTATCTAAATATACAGATCTCTCCGAACTAAGACACAGGTATACCTCTTTCACAATCTAGCTGGATGTCATTTACGTCTCCTAACCGGTGCTCAGTCACGGGAAAACGGTAAACCACTTCCAGTATTATATGTATAGACAATCAAGTACACCAAGCGGTTTAACCCTTACCATACCTATTACTGCGGCAGCCGATTTTTCCTTATACACTGATCACCTCTTAGGAAGCATTTGCCTCAGAAACTCGGAGCCCATCCGAGCTGACAATTACCTCCAGGTCAGACGACCCCATCTCTAGAGACACTAGAAATTAAACATTACCTCGAATAGCTTATAACGGTACAGAATTACAAAGCTAAAACTTTAATAAAAATTATTTGAAAAGAATTACAAAGCTAACCCCCAGAGCATACTGGGAAATAGGGTAGCCACATATTTGCTCTTTGGGAAGGCTTTTGATAAACTGGCTTACCCGGAACATTTGTGGATACATATACTTGGTTACTAGTGCATTACGCCACACATGGTTATTTGACACGTGTATCCATTTGAATTGAAGTACAATAAGTTATTCCATACTTAGACTTTTACTAAAGGAATAACGATATCTGTGCACACAGAGTTGGACTACCAAACAACCTGTGCCTACACTTTATGTTGTGTCTTTCCCTCTATGTTTATCCCCCTACCTACACGCCCCGATTTTTCTTGTGCAAGTAAGTCTGGATGCTAGCCAAGAGCTAGCCAACACATACTGTGACTTAAAATTGGCGACAGTTTACGTTGGGAACGTCTATTTACCCTATTAAAGCATTATTTTTTAACGTCTATCGCTACGGTACACTAAACCTTTGGGGTTAGTGACTTTAAGAACTTTTAGTTCCTAACATAAATTAGGAAGATCTTTTCTGATACCAATATCCCTCTATCAGGTTTCACCTTAAGGACAGTTTTTCTCCTTTTGAGCACTGTATGTATAGTTCAGGGAGCTCTGTATGTATAGTGCAGGGAGCTCTGTATGTATAGTGCAGGGAGCTCTGTATGAGGGAGCTCTGTATGTATAGTGCAGGGAGCTCTGCATGAGGGAGCCCATATATAGTGCAGGGAGCTCTGTATGATGGAGCTCTGTATGTATAGTGCAGGGAGCTCTGCATGAGGGAGCCCATATATAGTGCAGGGAGCTCTGTATGTATAGTGCAGGGAGCTCTGTATGTATAGTGCAGGGAGCTCGGTAGCCAAGCAGTAAAGCTGGGCTAGTGTTGAAGAGGCAGAGTAATAAATGTGAATACAAGTAGGCTCCAGTTGTATTAAAATAAAATAAGAAGAGCTAAAAGAAAGTGAGTTTGGAGGATGTGAATGAGAATCCGTGAATAAGAAGATGGAGTGAATGTGAGAGAATGTATGCAAAGGAAATGTATTGTATGAAGAAGTCCATGTGTAGCGCAGGGAGCTCCCATGTACAGTGCAGGGAGCTCTGTGAGGGAGCCCATGTATAGAGCAGGGAGCTCTGTGAGGGAGCCCATGTATAGAGCAGGGAGCTCTGTGAGGGAGCCCATGTATAGTGCAGGGAGCTCTGTATGAGGGAGCCCATATATAGTGCCGGGAGCTCTGTGTGTATAGTGCAAGGAACTATGTGTGGGGAAGTCATGTATACTTTAGAGAGCTCAGTATGAGGGAGCCCATGTATAGTGCAGTTGGCTCTGTATGTATAGTGCATGAAGCTCAGCTCTGCATGAGCTCATGTATGGCTCTGTATGTTGAAGCCTATGCATAGTGCAGGCATGGAGCTCTGTGTGAAGGAGCCCATGTATAGTTCAGGGAGCTCTGTGTGAGGGAGCTTTGTATGTATAGTGTAGGGAGCTCTGGATTAGGGAGGCTTTATGTATATTGCAGGGAGCTCTGTATGTATTGTGCAGAAGGCTATGTATGAGGGAGCCCATGTGTAGTGCAAGGAACTCTGTATTAGGGAGCCCATGTATAGTGCAGAGAGCTCTGTATGAGAGAGCTCTGTATGTATAGTTCAGTGAGCTCTGTATGTATAGTGCAGGGAGCTCTGTATGTATAGTACAGGGAGCTCTGTATGTTGGAGCTCTGTGTGTATAGTGCAGGGAGCTCTGTATGTATAGTGCAGGGAGCTCTGTATGATGGAGCTCTGTATGTATAGTGCAGGGAGCTCTGTATGTATAGTGCAGGGAGCTCTGTGTGATGGAGCTCTGTATGTATAGTGCAGGGAGCTCTGTATGATGGAGCTCTGTATATATAGTTCAGGGAGCTCTGTATGTTGGAGCTCTGTATGTATAGTACAGGGAGCTCTGTATGATGGAGCTCTGTATGTATAGTGTAGGGAGCTCTGTATGTATAGTGTAGGGAGCTCTGTATGTATAGTTCAGGGAGCTCTGTATTATGGAGCTCTGTATGTATAGTGCAGGGAGCTCGGTAGGCATAGTGCAGGGAGCTCTGTATGTATAGTGCAGGGAGCTCTGTATGATGGAGCTCTGTATGTACAGTGCAGGGAGCTCTGTATGATGGAGCTCTGTATGTATAGTGTTGGGAGCTCTGTATGATGGAGCTCTGTATATATAGTTCAGGGAGCTCTGTATGTATAGTTCAGGGAGCTCTGTATGATGGAGCTCTGTATGTATAGTTCAGGGAGCTCTATATGATGGAGCTCTGTGTGTATAGTGCAGGGAGCTCTGTATATATAGTTCAGGGAGCTCTGTAGATGGAGCTCTGTGTTTATAGTGCAGTGAGCTCTGTAGATGGAGCTCTGTATGTATAGTTCAGGGAGCTCTGTATGATGGAGCTCTGTATGTATAGTGCAGGGAGCTCTGTATGATGGAGCTCTATATGTATAGTGCAGGGAGCTCTGTAGATGGAGCTATGTATGTATAGTGTAGGGAGCTCTGTATGTATAGTGCAGGGAGCTCTGTATGATGGAGCTCTGTATATATAGTGTAGGGAGCTCTGTAGCCAGGCAGTAAAGCTGGGCTAGTGTTGAAGAGGCAAAGTAATAAATGTGAATAAAAGCAGGCTCGAGTTGTGTTAAAATAAAATAAGAAGAGCTAAAAGAAAGTGAGTTTGGAGGATGTGAATGAGAATCCGTGAATAAGAAGATGGAGTGAATGTGAGAGAATGAGCTCCATTTGAGAAGCACATTGATTGCTTGAAAGAAGCTCCAATGTGAAGCTCTGTGTGAGCAGTGAGTGGAAGCAGAAGCCAGTGCTGAGGGAGCCTGGGAGCAGGATAAGAGGAGCTTTGTCGAGCTGCACTTCCGGCCTACGGCTGTAGCTCCGTGAATCTGCCCGATCCCACGATCTCGGAAGCGTTGCAAGGAGGAACCTGGACAGGTCTTGGATGGGAGACGGCTGCGAGAAGGTTACGGATAGAGCAACCAACCAAGACCAACCGGGTGTTGTAGGCTTATTTTTGCTTTTTCGTTTTCTCTCCCACCACAAGAGGGCGATCAACTCAATGCAATCTTCCATTCACTCTTTTCTGAGGGTTATTCATTTATTTATTTTTTGTCCTTAAAGGCAAACACACTCATTATTATTCTCTCAAATCAAAATGCAAAGTCAATCTCATGTTTAAAGGGCTACTACAACTCATTTACTCACTAATCGCTTTTTAAACATTTCTGACTTACGCAATACGTCTCTTTAGATCCCTCATCTTTTTCTTATGAAAAATTTATAAAAAAGTGTAAAGCTTAAAATACCTCCATTTTAGGAACATTGACATCATACTGACCCCTAAAAGGATTTTTTGTATTATTATTTGATTGTTTATAAAAAAAAATGTAATATGGGGTCTGGCTTTTATGCACATGCCAGCCGCCACATAATTAACCCTCACACCACCAAGGATTTAATAATTTGCTCACTGACTGATAGCAACGCTAGCAGACAAACAGTTCAGACTTTTAAAAAAATCTTGTCAGGATTTAAAGGGACTCACCCAACACATAACCACTCCCACACACATACACAACCAATCACAAGCATCCCTACATGTGCCCTTGTACGCTTAGCTTTGCTAGCTCCCCAGGGCCTCATACACTGCCAACTCTATATATATATATATATATATATTTACACAAATATACCTACGCATTAAAACACAGAGGGACACACACATAAACACACTGTCGTATACACACACATAAATACAAACAGAGACACACAAACACTGACACGTGCCCACACCTTGACACATGCGTACACTGACAAACAGATCCACACAGACATGTACATACCTTGACACAGATACATACACACACCTTGGCACCTACACACACAATCAGACATACACACACACGTGATCATTTTTATATTTGCAGCCACCCTCCTGTTATCATACATATAATCCAGGAGCGTGGCTTGCTTTGGAAATAACAAAATTAGCCAGAAACGTGGAAAGCGCTAAAAACATAACATGTAAAACAAACTTGTTAGTAAATATATACCAATAGAGCTGCAGTCACTCCTAAAATAGTGAAACAAAATACTAGGCCCACAAATAATGCACTGAAAATAATTCTAATCCAAATAAACAATTTATGCCAAAAAAGAAATCTGTGTAAAAAAATCAGCAAGAGAAAATATAGTGCAGGCCAGTGGCTTAACTACTTAACTACCACGGTTGCAACTGAGACCGAGCCTCTCACTCCAGGGGGCCTGGCTGCAACCGTGGGCCGCCATTACTTGGAGTGAGAGGCCCGGTCTCAGTTGCAACCATGGTAATTAAGCCACTGGCCTGCACTATATTTTATCTTATTGATTTTTTTTACACAGATTTTGTTTTGGCATAAATTGTTTATTTGGATTAGAATTATTTTCAGTGCATTATTTTTGGGCCTAGTATTTTGCACAGACTGCGCTCCCCGCCAGTCACAACAAGTAGCGTGGTCAAGCAGTCCTCTACCAAGTCTGACAGGAAGTGCTCACTGAGAGAATGGGGACATGCAGCCAGCTCTGCCACGCTACAGCAGCGCAGGTACAGAGGGGAATGGGGTAGAGACACATGGAGGGAACTTGGGGGGGATTGACGTATGGAGGACAAAGGGAAAGTGAATTGACACATAAAGGGACGGAGGGATTGAGACATGGAGGGACGGGGGGGGGGGGGGTGACACACTGAGGGACAGAGAAGATTGACACAGTGGGACTATGGGAGTATTGACACATGGAGGGACAAGACGAGGAATTGAGACACATGGAAGAAACTTGGTGATGGAGGGAGGTGAATTTACATATTTAGAGGGGTATTGACACATGGAGGGACTGGGGGATATTGACACATGGAGGTACAAGAGGGGGAATTGAGACACATGGAAGGGACAGGAGGGGATTGAGACACAATTGCGACACATGGAGGGACTAGGGGAGAATTGACACATGGAAGGTACTGGGGGGTTTTGACACACGGAAGGGACTGTGGGGAAAATTGATACATGGAAGGGGCGGAGGGAATTGAGACACATGGGACGGGGTGGGGTTGAGACACATGGAGGGACTGGGGGTAATTGAGACACATGGGGAGACTTGGGTGGGGTTCAGACACATGGAGGGACAGAGGGAATTTTGGCACATGGGAGGGACTGGGTGTGAAATTAACATCTGGAAGGGACTAGGGAGAGTGAGACACATAGAAGGGCTGGGTGGGAATAAGACCCATGGGAGGGGCCGGGTAATTAGATGTTTAGGTGGCAATGAAATCCTTCTTCAGCATCCATTGTATATGAAACACAACCAGGCCACAATGGCACAGTATTAAAAATAGCTTTTATTGACACAAGATAAAATCTGCTTACTTTGAGTAAAAGTGGGTTTGCCAAGCAAAAATCCCACAAAAGCACTTATAACGGCTATCACCCTAGAGGAAATATGCTCAATCGGACGGAAATAGAAGTTACGAAATGTAGCGTCATTAGACCAGTCTGCAGCTTTCATAATGTCCTCCAGTCTGCAGCCCACTACAGAAGCATTGGAAGCCATGGCACCCCTGACGGAGTGTGCCGAAAACGGATGTATCCACTCCGGCCATTGCCATTACGTCACGTATCTGTGTATATATAGTGCAGGGAGCTCTGTATAAAGGTGTCCATGTATAGTGCAGAGAGCTCTGAATGAGAGAGCACTGTATGTATAGTTCAGGGAGCTCTGAATGAGAGAGCACTGTATGTATTAAAGGAGTGGGTTGGCCCATGAGGTTATCAAGTGTAACCGGACAGAGAGGGGGTAACCCTCAAGGTATAGAGTACAAAAGGAGATAAACTGTCCTTAAGGTGAAACCTGATAGAGGGATATTGGTATCAGAAAAGATCTTCCTAATTTATGTTAGGAACTAAAAGTTCTTAAAGTCACTAACCCCAAAGGTTTAGTGTACCGTAGCGATAGACGTTACCCCTATGACGAGCCCCTATACAGGGCGAACAGCGCGTCGGGTTTTTCCGACACTATTCTACACCAGCACTAGAAACGCTGTACACCTAACTGCTCCTAAGATAAACTCCAACAAATTCTATTTGTTCTGGATACCGACCAAGGCACTGGGGCACATAGGTCAGTGAGAAACAGTGCAGAACAATTGATTGACCGACCGATGGTCTCTATTCATTATTACTTTCAATTACCTAATTACCTTGCTACTTCTACCACGGCTACACTCTATTTATTGGTAAATCACCTTTACTCTTGCTTTACTATTACCTCGAAGGCATCTTTCTTTTCTTTGAAATCTCTAGGATTAGTTAAAATAGGGAATCTGACGAAAATAATTGGGCCATCCGTGGAGCTGGTAACGTTATGTGACTAACATTAGTATCTGCAATAGCAGGCACCAACTGGAGAAGCAACCTAGCAGTAACACTGCACACCCATCAGACTAAATATCTGTTCACTTGCCAGCATATACCCTATGACTTATCTTACAAAATGTCCTAAGAAGTATCAATTTTTAGGAGTTGTACTTCCAAGTATGGTATACCATTCTGCACACTAACCACTCTCGACATTTACCCCGCTATCTGCCCCATTACGGGAGAATACCCTGGAGCAAATAAGCGGCTATCTAAATATACAGATCTCTCCGAACTAAGACACAGGTATACCTCTTTCACAATCTAGCTGGATGTCATTTACGTCTCCTAACCGGTGCTCAGTCACGGGAAAACGGTAAACCACTTCCAGTATTATATGTATAGACAATCAAGTACACCAAGCGGTTTAACCCTTACCATACCTATTACTGCGGCAGCCGATTTTTCCTTATACACTGATCACCTCTTAGGAAGCATTTGCCTCAGAAACTCGGAGCCCATCCGAGCTGACAATTACCTCCAGGTCAGACGACCCCATCTCTAGAGACACTAGAAATTAAACATTACCTCGAATAGCTTATAACGGTACAGAATTACAAAGCTAAAACTTTAATAAAAATTATTTGAAAAGAATTACAAAGCTAACCCCCAGAGGATACTGGGAAATAGGGTAGCCACATATTTGCTCTTTGGGAAGGCTTTTGATAAACTGGCTTACCCGGAACATTTGTGGATACATATACTTGGTTACTAGTGCATTACGCCACACATGGTTATTTGACACGTGTATCCATTTGAATTGAAGTACAATAAGTTATTCCATACTTAGACTTTTACTAAAGGAATAACGATATCTGTGCACACAGAGTTGGACTACCAAACAACCTGTGCCTACACTTTATGTTGTGTCTTTCCCTCTATGTTTATCCCCCTACCTACACGCCCCGATTTTTCTTGTGCAAGTAAGTCTGGATGCTAGCCAAGAGCTAGCCAACACATACTGTGACTTAAAATTGGCGACAGTTTACGTTGGGAACGTCTATTTACCCTATTAAAGCATTATTTTTTAACGTCTATCGCTACGGTACACTAAACCTTTGGGGTTAGTGACTTTAAGAACTTTTAGTTCCTAACATAAATTAGGAAGATCTTTTCTGATACCAATATCCCTCTATCAGGTTTCACCTTAAGGACAGTTTTTCTCCTTTTGAGCACTGTATGTATAGTTCAGGGAGCTCTGTATGTATAGTGCAGGGAGCTCTGTATGTATAGTGCAGGGAGCTCTGTATGAGGGAGCTCTGTATGTATAGTGCAGGGAGCTCTGCATGAGGGAGCCCATATATAGTGCAGGGAGCTCTGTATGATGGAGCTCTCTATGTATAGTGCAGGGAGCTCTGCATGAGGGAGCCCATATATAGTGCAGGGAGCTCTGTATGTATAGTGCAGGGAGCTCTGTATGTATAGTGCAGGGAGCTCGGTAGCCAAGCAGTAAAGCTGGGCTAGTGTTGAAGAGGCAGAGTAATAAATGTGAATACAAGTAGGCTCCAGTTGTATTAAAATAAAATAAGAAGAGCTAAAAGAAAGTGAGTTTGGAGGATGTGAATGAGAATCCGTGAATAAGAAGATGGAGTGAATGTGAGAGAATGTATGCAAAGGAAATGTATTGTATGAAGAAATCCATGTGTAGCGCAGGGAGCTCCCATGTACAGTGCAGGGAGCTCTGTGAGAGAGCCCATGTATAGTGCAGGGAGCTCTGTATGAGGGAGCCCATATATAGTGCCGGGAGCTCTGTGTGTATAGTGCAAGGAACTATGTGTGGGGAAGTCATGTATACTTTAGAGAGCTCAGTATGAGGGAGCCCATGTATAGTGCAGTTGGCTCTGTATGTATAGTGCATGAAGCTCAGCTCTGCATGAGCTCATGTATGGCTCTGTATGTTGAAGCCTATGCATAGTGCAGGCATGGAGCTCTGTGTGAAGGAGCCCATGTATAGTTCAGGGAGCTCTGTGTGAGGGAGCTTTGTATGTATAGTGTAGGGAGCTCTGGATTAGGGAGGCTTTATGTATATTGCAGGGAGCTCTGTATGTATTGTGCAGAAGGCTATGTATGAGGGAGCCCATGTGTAGTGCAAGGAACTCTGTATTAGGGAGCCCATGTATAGTGCAGAGAGCTCTGTATGAGAGAGCTCTGTATGTATAGTTCAGTGAGCTCTGTATGTATAGTGCAGGGAGCTCTGTATGTATAGTGCAGGGAGCTCTGTATGATGGAGCTCTGTATGTATAGTGCAGGGAGCTCTGTATGTATAGTGCAGGGAGCTCTGTGTGATGGAGCTCTGTATGTATAGTGCAGGGAGCTCTGTATGATGGAGCTCTGTATATATAGTTCAGGGAGCTCTGTATGTTGGAGCTCTGTATGTATAGTACAGGGAGCTCTGTATGATGGAGCTCTGTATGTATAGTGTAGGGAGCTCTGTATGTATAGTTCAGGGAGCTCTGTATTATGGAGCTCTGTATGTATAGTGCAGGGAGCTCGGTAGGCATAGTGCAGGGAGCTCTGTATGATGGAGCTCTGTATGTATAGTGCAGGGAGCTCTGTATGATGGAGCTCTGTATGTACAGTGCAGGGAGCTCTGTATGATGGAGCTCTGTATGTATAGTGTTGGGAGCTCTGTATGATGGAGCTCTGTATATATAGTTCAGGGAGCTCTGTATGTATAGTTCAGGGAGCTCTGTATGATGGAGCTCTGTATGTATAGTTCAGGGAGCTCTATATGATGGAGCTCTGTGTGTATAGTGCAGGGAGCTCTGTATATATAGTTCAGGGAGCTCTGTAGATGGAGCTCTGTGTTTATAGTGCAGTGAGCTCTGTAGATGGAGCTCTGTATGTATAGTTCAGGGAGCTCTGTATGATGGAGCTCTGTATGTATAGTGCAGGGAGCTCTGTATGATGGAGCTCTATATGTATAGTGCAGGGAGCTCTGTAGATGGAGCTATGTATGTATAGTGTAGGGAGCTCTGTATGTATAGTGCAGGGAGCTCTGTATGATGGAGCTCTGTATATATAGTGTAGGGAGCTCTGTAGCCAGGCAGTAAAGCTGGGCTAGTGTTGAAGAGGCAGAGTAATAAATGTGAATAAAAGCAGGCTCGAGTTGTGTTAAAATAAAATAAGAAGAGCTAAAAGAAAGTGAGTTTGGAGGATGTGAATGAGAATCCGTGAATAAGAAGATGGAGTGAATGTGAGAGAATGAGCTCCATTTGAGAAGCACATTGATTGCTTGAAAGAAGCTCCAATGTGAAGCTCTGTGTGAGCAGTGAGTGGAAGCAGAAGCCAGTGCTGAGGGAGCCTGGGAGCAGGATAAGAGGAGCTTTGTCGAGCTGCACTTCCGGCCTACGGCTGTAGCTCCGTGAATCTGCCCGATCCCACGATCTCGGAAGCGTTGCAAGGAGGAGCCTGGACAGGTCTTGGATGGGAGACGGCTGCGAGAAGGTTACGGATAGAGCAACCCACCAAGACCAACCGGGTGTTGTAGGCTTATTTTTGCTTTTTCGTTTTCTCTCCCACCACAAGAGGGCGATCAACTCAATGCAATCTTCCATTCACTCTTTTCTGAGGGTTATTCATTTATTTATTTTTTGTCCTTAAAGGCAAACACACTCATTATTATTCTCTCAAATCAAAATGCAAAGTCAATCTCATGTTTAAAGGGCTACTACAACTCATTTACTCACTAATCGCTTTTTAAACATTTCTGACTTACGCAATACGTCTCTTTAGATCCCTCATCTTTTTCTTATGAAAAATTTATAAAAAAGTGTAAAGCTTAAAATACCTCCATTTTAGGAACATTGACATCATACTGACCCCTAAAAGGATTTTTTGTATTATTATTTGATTGTTTATTAAAAAAAATGTAATATGGGGTCTGGCTTTTATGCACATGCCAGCCGCCACATAATTAACCCTCACACCACCAAGGATTTAATAATTTGCTCACTGACTGATAGCAACGCTAGCAGACAAACAGTTCAGACTTTAAAAAAAATCTTGTCAGGATTTAAAGGGACTCACCCAACACATAACCACTCCCACACACATACACAACCAATCACAAGCATCCCTACATGTGCCCTTGTACGCTTAGCTTTGCTAGCTCCCCAGGGCCTCATACACTGCCAACTCTATATATATATATATATTTACACAAATATACCTACGCATTAAAACACAGAGGGACACACACATAAACACACTGCCGTATACACACACATAAATACAAACAGAGACACACAAACACTGACACGTGCCCACACCTTGACACATGCGTACACTGACAAACAGATCCACACAGACATGTACATACCTTGACACAGATACATACACAATCAGACATACACACACACGTGATCATTTTTATATTTGCAGCCACCCTCCTGTTATCATACATATAATCCAGGAGCGTGGCTTGCTTTGGAAATAACAAAATTAGCCAGAAACGTGGAAAGCGCTAAAAACATAACATGTAAAACAAACTTGTTAGTAAATATATACCAATAGAGCTGCAGTCACTCCTAAAATAGTGAAACAAAATACTAGGCCCACAAATAATGCACTGAAAATAATTCTAATCCAAATAAACAATTTATGCCAAAAAAGAAATCTGTGTAAAAAAAATCAGCAAGAGAAAATATAGTGCAGGCCAGTGGCTTAACTACTTAACTACCACGGTTGCAACTGAGACCGAGCCTCTCACTCCAGGGGGCCTGGCTGCAACCGTGGGCCGCCATTACTTGGAGTGAGAGGCCCGGTCTCAGTTGCAACCATGGTAATTAAGCCACTGGCCTGCACTATATTTTATCTTATTGATTTTTTTTACACAGATTTTGTTTTGGCATAAATTGTTTATTTGGATTAGAATTATTTTCAGTGCATTATTTTTGGGCCTAGTATTTTGCACAGACTGCGCTCCCCGCCAGTCACAACAAGTAGCGTGGTCAAGCAGTCCTCTACCAAGTCTGACAGGAAGTGCTCACTGAGAGAATGGGGACATGCAGCCAGCTCTGCCACGCTACAGCAGCGCAGGTACAGAGGGGAATGGGGTAGAGACACATGGAGGGAACTTGGGGGGGATTGACGTATGGAGGACAAAGGGAAAGTGAATTGACACATAAAGGGACGGAGGGATTGAGACATGGAGGGACGGGGGGGGGGGGGTGACACACTGAGGGACAGAGAAGATTGACACAGTGGGACTATGGGAGTATTGACACATGGAGGGACAAGACGAGGAATTGAGACACATGGAAGAAACTTGGTGATGGAGGGAGGTGAATTTACATATTTAGAGGGGTATTGACACATGGAGGGACTGGGGGATATTGACACATGGAGGTACAAGAGGGGGAATTGAGACACATGGAAGGGACAGGAGGGGATTGAGACACAATTGCGACACATGGAGGGACTAGGGGAGAATTGACACATGGAAGGTACTGGGGGGTTTTGACACACGGAAGGGACTGTGGGGAAAATTGATACATGGAAGGGGCGGAGGGAATTGAGACACATGGGACGGGGTGGGGTTGAGACACATGGAGGGACTGGGGGTAATTGAGACACATGGGGAGACTTGGGTGGGGTTCAGACACATGGAGGGACAGAGGGAATTTTGGCACATGGGAGGGACTGGGTGTGAAATTAACATCTGGAAGGGACTAGGGAGAGTGAGACACATAGAAGGGCTGGGTGGGAATAAGACCCATGGGAGGGGCCGGGTAATTAGATGTTTAGGTGGCAATGAAATCCTTCTTCAGCATCCATTGTATATGAAACACAACCAGGCCACAATGGCACAGTATTAAAAATAGCTTTTATTGACACAAGATAAAATCTGCTTACTTTGAGTAAAAGTGGGTTTGCCAAGCAAAAATCCCACAAAAGCACTTATAACGGCTATCACCCTAGAGGAAATATGCTCAATCGGACGGAAATAGAAGTTACGAAATGTAGCGTCATTAGACCAGTCTGCAGCTTTCATAATGTCCTCCAGTCTGCAGCCCACTACAGAAGCATTGGAAGCCATGGCACCCCTGACGGAGTGTGCCGAAAACGGATGTATCCACTCCGGCCATTGCCATTACATCACGTATCTGTGTATATTTAGTGCAGGGAGCTCTGTATAAAGGTGTCCATGTATAGTGCAGAGAGCTCTGAATGAGAGAGCACTGTATGTATAGTTCAGGGAGCTCTGAATGAGAGAGCACTGTATGTATTAAAGGAGTGGGTTGGCCCATGAGGTTATCAAGTGTAACCGGACAGAGAGGGGGTAACCCTCAAGGTATAGAGTACAAAAGGAGAAAAACTGTCCTTAAGGTGAAACCTGATAGAGGGATATTGGTATAAGAAAAGATCTTCCTAATTTATGTTAGGAACTAAAAGTTCTTAAAGTCACTAACCCCAAAGGTTTAGTGTACCGTAGCGATAGACGTTACCCCTATGACGAGCCCCTATACAGGGCGAAACGCGCGTCTGGTTTTTCCGACACTATTCTACACCAGCACTAGAAACGCTGTACACCTAACTGCTCCTAAGATAAACTCCAACAAATTCTATTTGTTCTGGATACCGACCAAGGCACTGGGGCACATAGGTCAGTGAGAAACAGTGCAGAACAATTGATTGACCGACCGATGGTCTCTATTCATTATTACTTTCAATTACCTAATTACCTTGCTACTTCTACCACGGCTACACTCTATTTATTGGTAAATCACCTTTACTCTTGCTTTACTATTACCTCGAAGGCATCTTTCTTTTCTTTGAAATCTCTAGGATTAGTTAAAATAGGGAATCTGACGAAAATAATTGGGCCATCCGTGGAGCTGGTAACGTTATGTGACTAACATTAGTATCTGCAATAGCAGGCACCAACTGGAGAAGCAACCTAGCAGTAACACTGCACACCCATCAGACTAAATATCTGTTCACTTGCCAGCATATACCCTATGACTTATCTTACAAAATGTCCTAAGAAGTATCAATTTTTAGGAGTTGTACTTCCAAGTATGGTATACCATTCTGCACACTAACCACTCTCGACATTTACCCCGCTATCTGCCCCATTACGGGAGAATACCCTGGAGCAAATAAGCGGCTATCTAAATATACAGATCTCTCCGAACTAAGACACAGGTATACCTCTTTCACAATCTAGCTGGATGTCATTTACGTCTCCTAACTGGTGCTCAGTCACGGGAAAACGGTAAACCACTTCCAGTATTATATGTATAGACAATCAAGTACACCAAGCGGTTTAACCCTTACCATACCTATTACTGCGGCAGCCGATTTTTCCTTATACACTGATCACCTCTTAGGAAGCATTTGCCTCAGAAACTCGGAGCCCATCCGAGCTGACAATTACCTCCAGGTCAGACGACCCCATCTCTAGAGACACTAGAAATTAAACATTACCTCGAATAGCTTATAACGGTACAGAATTACAAAGCTAAAACTTTAATAAAAATTATTTGAAAAGAATTACAAAGCTAACCCCCAGAGGATACTGGGAAATAGGGTAGCCACATATTTGCTCTTTGGGAAGGCTTTTGATAAACTGGCTTACCCGGAACATTTGTGGATACATATACTTGGTTACTAGTGCATTACGCCACACATGGTTATTTGACACGTGTATCCATTTGAATTGAAGTACAATAAGTTATTCCATACTTAGACTTTTACTAAAGGAATAACGATATCTGTGCACACAGAGTTGGACTACCAAACAACCTGTGCCTACACTTTATGTTGTGTCTTTCCCTCTATGTTTATCCCCCTACCTACACGCCCCGATTTTTCTTGTGCAAGTAAGTCTGGATGCTAGCCAAGAGCTAGCCAACACATACTGTGACTTAAAATTGGCGACAGTTTACGTTGGGAACGTCTATTTACCCTATTAAAGCATTATTTTTTAACGTCTATCGCTACGGTACACTAAACCTTTGGGGTTAGTGACTTTAAGAACTTTTAGTTCCTAACATAAATTAGGAAGATCTTTTCTGATACCAATATCCCTCTATCAGGTTTCACCTTAAGGACAGTTTTTCTCCTTTTGAGCACTGTATGTATAGTTCAGGGAGCTCTGTATGTATAGTGCAGGGAGCTCTGTATGTATAGTGCAGGGAGCTCTGTATGAGGGAGCTCTGTATGTATAGTGCAGGGAGCTCTGCATGAGGGAGCCCATATATAGTGCAGGGAGCTCTGTATGATGGAGCTCTGTATGTATAGTGCAGGGAGCTCTGCATGAGGGAGCCCATATATAGTGCAGGGAGCTCTGTATGTATAGTGCAGGGAGCTCTGTATGTATAGTGCAGGGAGCTCGGTAGCCAGGCAGTAAAGCTGGGCTAGTGTTGAAGAGGCAGAGTAATAAATGTGAATACAAGTAGGCTCCAGTTGTATTAAAATAAAATAAGAAGAGCTAAAAGAAAGTGAGTTTGGAGGATGTGAATGAGAATCCGTGAATAAGAAGATGGAGTGAATGTGAGAGAATGTATGCAAAGGAAATGTATTGTATGAAGAAGTCCATGTGTAGCGCAGGGAGCTCCCATGTACAGTGCAGGGAGCTCTGTGAGGGAGCCCATGTATAGAGCAGGGAGCTCTGTGAGGGAGCCCATGTGTGGCGAAACCAACTTCGCCACTGTGAACTGGAGAAGCCTGGTTGCTAGCCTCCTGCCCTGCGACTATGGCCCCTGGACATATTGTACTGTAAAAACTATATTTGGGCATGTAATAATTTATATTACTGCTACTGGGCCTTTAAGAGCCATCCGTGGACCTATTGGGACTTTTGGGATACTGTACTTTTAAGACTGTGGAGCGTATTACAGTAATCCTGCCTTTAATCCTTTAATGTCATGTATGTATTTATGTGTGCAGTTAACCTGGGTTATATATATGCAGCATTCATTTGATTGTTCGGTAGAATCACTCCATTCATTGTATTGAGGAAACTACCGAACAACCAGACCACCCAGGACTAAGTGTGCCTCCAATTACCGTTTGCAACAATGTTGCAAACGGGTAATTGGCAATCAGTGTAGTGTGGTCTTTGTCCTCTGGGTGGCCGCCATTCGGGAAACGAACACGTGGCGGCGGCCATCTTAAACTACCGAACAGCGGTGTTTTGCCGTCGAGCGTCTGGAACTGAAAACGGACACTCGACTAGGCAAACACCGCTGAGACCTCCAGACTTCCAGGATTTCGTGGGGAAACTACCGAACGGCCCGCCGTTCGGTAGAAAGAAACGCACGAACTAGGGGATTCCTGCGAATTCCCCTTAGGCTCCATAACCCAGGCAATTCGTCTGTTTCGTTCCCTTTTCTGTGACCGACCGCAGGGCCAAAATGCATGGAACTGTTTTCGGATACTTTACCCATGCGGTCGGTCAAAACTTTGCCTGCCCATAACTCCCGAACGCTTTATCCGAATGGGCTGATTTTAACATATGTTGTTCCTCCAGACTAGGGCTATCTGGAGATATTGGATTTGTTGATGTACCCCAAGTATTTAGGGTACATCCAAAACTTGGGTAAAACTATGTCCTTGTTAATTGTGTTAACAGATATGTTGGAGGGAGGAGATGTGTGGGTTGTACCTTAAACTGGATTGGTGTACTGTAAACCCCTCCCTTGCATGGGAGAATCTCATATAAGCCTGTGTGTGAATAAATCAGTGTTGTTGCTGTTTAACCCTGAAGCTGGAGTGTGTCTCTTTCTTGGGGAGATGGGGACTGTATGCCGACTGCCAGGAGTGTAAGCTGTTCGTATTGCTTTTCCTGTTCGGCTGCTCCCAGGGTTCGTGTGTCTGCTGTTCGAGAGTTGGTGAATTCGTGCAGTTTGGGAGTTCGGGAAGTTGGTGATTATAGTAGCTGCTGGTCTATCTAAAGGGGATTATCGCCTAAACGGATTTTTCCCCTTTTATGCTGAAACGGTCCGCAACACCATGTATAGAGCAGGGAGCTCTGTGAGGGAGCCCATGTATAGTGCAGGGAGCTCTGTGTGTATAGTGCAAGGAACTATGTGTGGGGAATTAATGTATACTTTAGAGAGCTCAGTATGAGGGAGCCCATGTATAGTGCAGTTGGCTCTGTATGTATAGTGCAGGAAGCTCAGCTCTGCATGAGCTCATGTATGGCTCTGTATGTTGAAGCCTATGCATAGTGCAGGCATGGAGCTCTGTGTGAAGGAGCCCATGTATAGTTCAGGGAGCTCTGTGTGAGGGAGCTTTGTATGTATAGTGTAGAGAGCTCTGGATTAGGGAGGCTTTATGTATATTGCAGGGAGCTCTGTATGTATAGTACAGGGAGCTCTGTATGATGGAGCTCTTTATGTATAGTTCAGGGAGCTCTATATGATGGAGCTCTGTGTGTATAATGCAGGGAGCTCTGTATATATAGTTCAGGGAGCTCTGTAGATGGAGCTCTGTATGTATAGTGCAGTGAGCTCTGTAGATGGAGCTCTGTATGTATAGTGTAGGGAGCTCTGTATGTATAGCTCAGGGAGCTCTGTATGATGGAGCTCTGTATGTATAGCTCAGGGAGCTCTGTATGATGGAGCTCTATATGTATAGTGCAGGGAGCTCTGTAGATGGAGCTATGTATGTATAGTGTAGGGAGCTCTGTATGTATAGTGCAGGGAGCTCTGTATGATTGAGCTCTGTATATATAGTGTAGGGAGCTCTGTATGTATAGTGCAGGGAGCTCTGTATGATGGAGCTCTGTATGTATAGTGCAGGGAGCTCGGTAGCCAGGCAGTAAAGCTGGGCTAGTGTTGAAGAGGCAGAGTAATAAATGTGAATAAAAGCAGGCTCGAGTTGTGTTAAAATAAAATAAGAAGAGCTAAAAGAAAGTGAGTTTGGAGGATGTGAATGAGAATCCGTGAATAAGAAGATGGAGTGAATGTGAGAGAATGAGCTCCATTTGAGAAGCACATTGATTGCTAAAAAGAAGCTCCAATGTGAAGCTCTGTGTGAGCAGTGAGTGGAAGCAGAAGCCGGTGCTGAAGGAGCCTGGGAGCAGGATAAGAGGAGCTTTGTCGAGTTGCACTTCCGGCCTACGGCTGTAGCTCCGTGAAGCTGTCCGATCCCACGATCTCGGAAGTGCAGCAAGGAGGAGCACGGACAGGTCTTGGATGGGAGACGGCTGCGAGTAGGTTACGGTTACAATGGCTGCGAGAAGGTTACGGATAGAGCAACCCACCAAGACCAACCGGGTGTTGTAGGCTTATTTTTGCTTTTTCGTTTTCTCTCCCACCACAAGAGGGCGATCAACTCAATGCAATCTTCCATTCACTCTTTTCTGAGGGTTATTCATTTATTTATTTTTTGTCCTTAAAGGCAAACACACTCATTATTATTCTCTCAAATCAAAATGCAAAGTCAATCTCATGTTTAAAGGGCTACTACAACTCATTTACTCACTAATCGCTTTTTAAACATTTCTGACTTATGCAATACGTCTCTTTAGATCCCTCATCTTTTTCTCATGAAAAATTTATAAAAAAGTGTAAAGCTTAAAATACCTCCATTTTAGGAACATTGACATCATACTGACCCCTAAAAGGATTTTTTTTAATTAGTTGATTGTTTATTAAAAAAAAATGTAATATGGGGTCTGGCTTTTATGCACATGCCAGCCGCCACATAATTAACCCTCACACCACCAAGGATTTAATAATTTGCTCACTGACTGATAGCAACGCTAGCAGACAAACAGTTCAGACTTTTAAAAAAATCTTGTCAGGATTTAAAGGGACTCACCCAACACATAACCACTCCCACACACATACACAACCAATCACAAGCATCCCTACATGTGCCCTTGTACGCTTAGCTTTGCTAGCTCCCCAGGGCCTCATACACTGCCAACTCTCTCTCTCTCTCTCTCTATATATATATATTTACACAAATATACCTACGCATTAAAACACAGAGGGACACACACATAAACACACTGCCGTATACACACACATAAATACAAACAGAGACACACAAACACTGACACGTGCCCACACCTTGACACATGCGTACACTGACAAACAGATCCACACAGACATGTACATACCTTGACACAGATACATACACAATCAGACATACACACACACGTGATCATTTTTATATTTGCAGCCACCCTCCTGTTATCATACATATAATCCAGGAGCGTGGCTTGCTTTGGAAATAACAAAATTAGCCAGAAACGTGGAAAGCGCTAAAAACATAACATGTAAAACAAACTTGTTAGTAAATATAAACCAATAGAGCTGCAGTCACTCCTAAAATAGTGAAACAAAATACTAGGCCCACAAATAATGCACTGAAAATAATTCTAATCCAAATAAACAATTTATGCCAAAAAAGAAATCTGTGTAAAAAAAATCAGCAAGAGAAAATATAGTGCAGGCCAGTGGCTTAACTACTTAACTACCACGGTTGCAACTGAGACCGAGCCTCTCACTCCAGGGGGCCTGGCTGCAACCGTGGGCCGCCATTACTTGGAGTGAGAGGCCCGGTCTCAGTTGCAACCATGGTAATTAAGCCACTGGCCTGCACTATATTTTATCTTATTGATTTTTTTTACACAGATTTTGTTTTGGCATAAATTGTTTATTTGGATTAGAATTATTTTCAGTGCATTATTTTTGGGCCTAGTATTTTGCACAGACTGCGCTCCCCGCCAGTCACAACAAGTAGCGTGGTCAAGCAGTCCTCTACCAAGTCTGACAGGAAGTGCTCACTGAGAGAATGGGGACATGCAGCCAGCTCTGCCACGCTACAGCAGCGCAGGTACAGAGGGGAATGGGGTAGAGACACATGGAGGGAACTTGGGGGGGATTGACGTATGGAGGACAAAGGGAAAGTGAATTGACACATAAAGGGACGGAGGGATTGAGACATGGAGGGACGGGGGGGGGGGGGGGGTGACACACTGAGGGACAGAGAAGATTGACACAGTGGGACTATGGGAGTATTGACACATGGAGGGACAAGACGAGGAATTGAGACACATGGAAGAAACTTGGTGATGGAGGGAGGTGAATTTACATATTTAGAGGGGTATTGACACATGGAGGGACTGGGGGATATTGACACATGGAGGTACAAGAGGGGGAATTGAGACACATGGAAGGGACAGGAGGGGATTGAGACACAATTGCGACACATGGAGGGACTAGGGGAGAATTGACACATGGAAGGTACTGGGGGGTTTTGACACACGGAAGGGACTGTGGGGAAAATTGATACATGGAAGGGGCGGAGGGAATTGAGACACATGGGACGGGGTGGGGTTGAGACACATGGAGGGACTGGGGGTAATTGAGACACATGGGGAGACTTGGGTGGGGTTCAGACACATGGAGGGACAGAGGGAATTTTGGCACATGGGAGGGACTGGGTGTGAAATTAACATCTGGAAGGGACTAGGGAGAGTGAGACACATAGAAGGGCTGGGTGGGAATAAGACCCATGGGAGGGGCCGGGTAATTAGATGTTTAGGTGGCAATGAAATCCTTCTTCAGCATCCATTGTATATGAAACACAACCAGGCCACAATGGCACAGTATTAAAAATAGCTTTTATTGACACAAGATAAAATCTGCTTACTTTGAGTAAAAGTGGGTTTGCCAAGCAAAAATCCCACAAAAGCACTTATAACGGCTATCACCCTAGAGGAAATATGCTCAATCGGACGGAAATAGAAGTTACGAAATGTAGCGTCATTAGACCAGTCTGCAGCTTTCATAATGTCCTCCAGTCTGCAGCCCACTACAGAAGCATTGGAAGCCATGGCACCCCTGACGGAGTGTGCCGAAAACGGATGTATCCACTCCGGCCATTGCCATTACGTCACGTATCTGTGTATATATAGTGCAGGGAGCTCTGTATAAAGGTGTCCATGTATAGTGCAGAGAGCTCTGAATGAGAGAGCACTGTATGTATAGTTCAGGGAGCTCTGAATGAGAGAGCACTTTATGTATTAAAGGAGTGGGTTGGCCCATGAGGTTATCAAGTGTAACCGGACAGAGAGGGGGTAACCCTCAAGGTATAGAGTACAAAAGGAGAGAAACTGTCCTTAAGGTGAAACCTGATAGAGGGATATTGGTATCAGAAAAGATCTTCCTAATTTATGTTAGGAACTAAAAGTTCTTAAAGTCACTAACCCCAAAGGTTTAGTGTACCGTAGCGATAGACGTTACCCCAATGACGAGACCCTATACAGGGCGAACAGCGCGTCGGGTTTTTCCGACACTATTCTACACCAGCACTAGAAACGCTGTACACCTAACTGCTCCTAAGATAAACTCCAACAAATTCTATTTGTTCTGGATAACGACCAAGGCACTGGGGCACATAGGTCAGTGAGAAACAGTGCAGAACAATTGATTGACCGACCGATGGTCTCTATTCATTATTACTTTCAATTACCTAATTACCTTGCTACTTCTACCACGGCTACACTCTATTTATTGGTAAATCACCTTTACTCTTGCTTTACTATTACCTCGAAGGCATCTTTCTTTTCTTTGAAATCTCTAGGATTAGTTAAAATAGGGAATCTGACGAAAATAATTGGGCCATCCGTGGAGCTGGTAACGTTATGTGACTAACATTAGTATCTGCAATAGCAGGCACCAACTGGAGAAGCAACCTAGCAGTAACACTGCACACCCATCAGACTAAATATCTGTTCACTTGCCAGCATATACCCTATGACTTATCTTACAAAATGTCCTGAGAAGTATCAATTTTTAGGAGTTGTACTTCCAAGTATGGTATACCATTCTGCACACTAACCACTCTCGACATTTACCCCGCTATCTGCCCCATTACGGGAGAATACCCTGGAGCAAATAAGCGGCTATCTAAATATACAGATCTCTCCGAACTAAGACACAGGTATACCTCTTTCACAATCTAGCTGGATGTCATTTACGTCTCCTAACCGGTGCTCAGTCACGGGAAAACGGTAAACCACTTCCAGTATTATATGTATAGACAATCAAGTACACCAAGCGGTTTAACCCTTACCATACCTATTACTGCGGCAGCCGATTTTTCCTTATACACTGATCACCTCTTAGGAAGCATTTGCCTCAGAAACTCGGAGCCCATCCGAGCTGACAATTACCTCCAGGTCAGACGACCCCATCTCTAGAGACACTAGAAATTAAACATTACCTCGAATAGCTTATAACGGTACAGAATTACAAAGCTAAAACTTTAATAAAAATTATTTGAAAAGAATTACAAAGCTAACCCCCAGAGGATACTGGGAAATAGGGTAGCCACATATTTGCTCTTTGGGAAGGCTTTTGATAAACTGGCTTACCCGGAACATTTGTGGATACATATACTTGGTTACTAGTGCATTACGCCACACATGGTTATTTGACACGTGTATCCATTTGAATTGAAGTACAATAAGTTATTCCATACTTAGACTTTTACTAAAGGAATAACGATATCTGTGCACACAGAGTTGGACTACCAAACAACCTGTGCCTACACTTTATGTTGTGTCTTTCCCTCTATGTTTATCCCCCTACCTACACGCCCCGATTTTTCTTGTGCAAGTAAGTCTGGATGCTAGCCAAGAGCTAGCCAACACATACTGTGACTTAAAATTGGCGACAGTTTACGTTGGGAACGTCTATTTACCCTATTAAAGCATTATTTTTTAACGTCTATCGCTACGGTACACTAAACCTTTGGGGTTAGTGACTTTAAGAACTTTTAGTTCCTAACATAAATTAGGAAGATCTTTTCTGATACCAATATCCCTCTATCAGGTTTCACCTTAAGGACAGTTTTTCTCCTTTTGAGCACTGTATGTATAGTTCAGGGAGCTCTGTATGTATAGTGCAGGGAGCTCTGTATGTATAGTGCAGGGAGCTCTGCATGAGGGAGCCCATATATAGTGCAGGGAGCTCTGTATGTATAGTGCAGGGAGCTCTGTATGTATAGTGCAGGGAGCTCTGTATGTATAGTGCAGGGAGCTCGGTAGCCAGGCAGTAAAGCTGGGCTAGTGTTGAAGAGGCAGAGTAATAAATGTGAATACAAGTAGGCTCCAGTTGTATTAAAATAAAATAAGAAGAGCTAAAAGAAAGTGAGTTTGGAGGATGTGAATGAGAATCCGTGAATAAGAAGATGGAGTGAATGTGAGAGAATGTATGCAAAGGAAATGTATTGTATGAAGAAGTCCATGTGTAGCGCAGGGAGCTCCCATGTACAGTGCAGGGAGCTCTGTGAGGGAGCCCATGTATAGAGCAGGGAGCTCTGTGAGGGAGCCCATGTATAGAGCAGGGAGCTCTGTGAGGGAGCCCATGTATAGTGCAGGGAGCTCTGTATGAGGGAGCCCATATATAGTGCCGGGAGCTCTGTGTGTATAGTGCAAGGAACTATGTGTGGGGAAGTCATGTATACTTTAGAGAGCTCAGTATGAGGGAGCCCATGTATAGTGCAGTTGGCTCTGTATGTATAGTGCATGAAGCTCAGCTCTGCATGAGCTCATGTATGGCTCTGTATGTTGAAGCCTATGCATAGTGCAGGCATGGAGCTCTGTGTGAAGGAGCCCATGTATAGTTCAGGGAGCTCTGTGTGAGGGAGCTTTGTATGTATAGTGTAGGGAGCTCTGGATTAGGGAGGCTTTATGTATATTGCAGGGAGCTCTGTATGTATTGTGCAGAAGGCTATGTATGAGGGAGCCCATGTGTAGTGCAAGGAACTCTGTATTAGGGAGCCCATGTATAGTGCAGAGAGCTCTGTATGAGAGAGCTCTGTATGTATAGTTCAGTGAGCTCTGTATGTATAGTGCAGGGAGCTCTGTATGTATAGTACAGGGAGCTCTGTATGTTGGAGCTCTGTGTGTATAGTGCAGGGAGCTCTGTATGTATAGTGCAGGGAGCTCTGTATGATGGAGCTCTGTATGTATAGTGCAGGGAGCTCTGTATGTATAGTGCAGGGAGCTCTGTGTGATGGAGCTCTGTATGTATAGTGCAGGGAGCTCTGTATGATGGAGCTCTGTATATATAGTTCAGGGAGCTCTGTATGTTGGAGCTCTGTATGTATAGTACAGGGAGCTCTGTATGATGGAGCTCTGTATGTATAGTGTAGGGAGCTCTGTATGTATAGTGTAGGGAGCTCTGTATGTATAGTTCAGGGAGCTCTGTATTATGGAGCTCTGTATGTATAGTGCAGGGAGCTCGGTAGGCATAGTGCAGGGAGCTCTGTATGTATAGTGCAGGGAGCTCTGTATGATGGAGCTCTGTATGTACAGTGCAGGGAGCTCTGTATGATGGAGCTCTGTATGTATAGTGTTGGGAGCTCTGTATGATGGAGCTCTGTATATATAGTTCAGGGAGCTCTGTATGTATAGTTCAGGGAGCTCTGTATGATGGAGCTCTGTATGTATAGTTCAGGGAGCTCTATATGATGGAGCTCTGTGTGTATAGTGCAGGGAGCTCTGTATATATAGTTCAGGGAGCTCTGTAGATGGAGCTCTGTGTTTATAGTGCAGTGAGCTCTGTAGATGGAGCTCTGTATGTATAGTTCAGGGAGCTCTGTATGATGGAGCTCTGTATGTATAGTGCAGGGAGCTCTGTATGATGGAGCTCTATATGTATAGTGCAGGGAGCTCTGTAGATGGAGCTATGTATGTATAGTGTAGGGAGCTCTGTATGTATAGTGCAGGGAGCTCTGTATGATGGAGCTCTGTATATATAGTGTAGGGAGCTCTGTAGCCAGGCAGTAAAGCTGGGCTAGTGTTGAAGAGGCAAAGTAATAAATGTGAATAAAAGCAGGCTCGAGTTGTGTTAAAATAAAATAAGAAGAGCTAAAAGAAAGTGAGTTTGGAGGATGTGAATGAGAATCCGTGAATAAGAAGATGGAGTGAATGTGAGAGAATGAGCTCCATTTGAGAAGCACATTGATTGCTTGAAAGAAGCTCCAATGTGAAGCTCTGTGTGAGCAGTGAGTGGAAGCAGAAGCCAGTGCTGAGGGAGCCTGGGAGCAGGATAAGAGGAGCTTTGTCGAGCTGCACTTCCGGCCTACGGCTGTAGCTCCGTGAATCTGCCCGATCCCACGATCTCGGAAGCGTTGCAAGGAGGAGCCTGGACAGGTCTTGGATGGGAGACGGCTGCGAGAAGGTTACGGATAGAGCAACCAACCAAGACCAACCGGGTGTTGTAGGCTTATTTTTGCTTTTTCGTTTTCTCTCCCACCACAAGAGGGCGATCAACTCAATGCAATCTTCCATTCACTCTTTTCTGAGGGTTATTCATTTATTTATTTTTTGTCCTTAAAGGCAAACACACTCATTATTATTCGCTCAAATCAAAATGCAAAGTCAATCTCATGTTTAAAGGGCTACTACAACTCATTTACTCACTAATCGCTTTTTAAACATTTCTGACTTACGCAATACGTCTCTTTAGATCCCTCATCTTTTTCTTATGAAAAATTTATAAAAAAGTGTAAAGCTTAAAATACCTCCATTTTAGGAACATTGACATCATACTGACCCCTAAAAGGATTTTTTGTATTATTATTTGATTGTTTATAAAAAAAAATGTAATATGGGGTCTGGCTTTTATGCACATGCCAGCCGCCACATAATTAACCCTCACACCACCAAGGATTTAATAATTTGCTCACTGACTGATAGCAACGCTAGCAGACAAACAGTTCAGACTTTTAAAAAAATCTTGTCAGGATTTAAAGGGACTCACCCAACACATAACCACTCCCACACACATACACAACCAATCACAAGCATCCCTACATGTGCCCTTGTACGCTTAGCTTTGCTAGCTCCCCAGGGCCTCATACACTGCCAACTCTATATATATATATATATATATTTACACAAATATACCTACGCATTAAAACACAGAGGGACACACACATAAACACACTGTCGTATACACACACATAAATACAAACAGAGACACACAAACACTGACACGTGCCCACACCTTGACACATGCGTACACTGACAAACAGATCCACACAGACATGTACATACCTTGACACAGATACATACACACACCTTGGCACCTACACACACAATCAGACATACACACACACGTGATCATTTTTATATTTGCAGCCACCCTCCTGTTATCATACATATAATCCAGGAGCGTGGCTTGCTTTGGAAATAACAAAATTAGCCAGAAACGTGGAAAGCGCTAAAAACATAACATGTAAAACAAACTTGTTAGTAAATATATACCAATAGAGCTGCAGTCACTCCTAAAATAGTGAAACAAAATACTAGGCCCACAAATAATGCACTGAAAATAATTCTAATCCAAATAAACAATTTATGCCAAAAAAGAAATCTGTGTAAAAAAATCAGCAAGAGAAAATATAGTGCAGGCCAGTGGCTTAACTACTTAACTACCACGGTTGCAACTGAGACCGAGCCTCTCACTCCAGGGGGCCTGGCTGCAACCGTGGGCCGCCATTACTTGGAGTGAGAGGCCCGGTCTCAGTTGCAACCATGGTAATTAAGCCACTGGCCTGCACTATATTTTATCTTATTGATTTTTTTTACACAGATTTTGTTTTGGCATAAATTGTTTATTTGGATTAGAATTATTTTCAGTGCATTATTTTTGGGCCTAGTATTTTGCACAGACTGCGCTCCCCGCCAGTCACAACAAGTAGCGTGGTCAAGCAGTCCTCTACCAAGTCTGACAGGAAGTGCTCACTGAGAGAATGGGGACATGCAGCCAGCTCTGCCACGCTACAGCAGCGCAGGTACAGAGGGGAATGGGGTAGAGACACATGGAGGGAACTTGGGGGGGATTGACGTATGGAGGACAAAGGGAAAGTGAATTGACACATAAAGGGACGGAGGGATTGAGACATGGAGGGACGGGGGGGGGGGGGGGTGACACACTGAGGGACAGAGAAGATTGACACAGTGGGACTATGGGAGTATTGACACATGGAGGGACAAGACGAGGAATTGAGACACATGGAAGAAACTTGGTGATGGAGGGAGGTGAATTTACATATTTAGAGGGGTATTGACACATGGAGGGACTGGGGGATATTGACACATGGAGGTACAAGAGGGGGAATTGAGACACATGGAAGGGACAGGAGGGGATTGAGACACAATTGCGACACATGGAGGGACTAGGGGAGAATTGACACATGGAAGGTACTGGGGGGTTTTGACACACGGAAGGGACTGTGGGGAAAATTGATACATGGAAGGGGCGGAGGGAATTGAGACACATGGGACGGGGTGGGGTTGAGACACATGGAGGGACTGGGGGTAATTGAGACACATGGGGAGACTTGGGTGGGGTTCAGACACATGGAGGGACAGAGGGAATTTTGGCACATGGGAGGGACTGGGTGTGAAATTAACATCTGGAAGGGACTAGGGAGAGTGAGACACATAGAAGGGCTGGGTGGGAATAAGACCCATGGGAGGGGCCGGGTAATTAGATGTTTAGGTGGCAATGAAATCCTTCTTCAGCATCCATTGTATATGAAACACAACCAGGCCACAATGGCACAGTATTAAAAATAGCTTTTATTGACACAAGATAAAATCTGCTTACTTTGAGTAAAAGTGGGTTTGCCAAGCAAAAATCCCACAAAAGCACTTATAACGGCTATCACCCTAGAGGAAATATGCTCAATCGGACGGAAATAGAAGTTACGAAATGTAGCGTCATTAGACCAGTCTGCAGCTTTCATAATGTCCTCCAGTCTGCAGCCCACTACAGAAGCATTGGAAGCCATGGCACCCCTGACGGAGTGTGCCGAAAACGGATGTATCCACTCCGGCCATTGCCATTACGTCACGTATCTGTGTATATATAGTGCAGGGAGCTCTGTATAAAGGTGTCCATGTATAGTGCAGAGAGCTCTGAATGAGAGAGCACTGTATGTATAGTTCAGGGAGCTCTGAATGAGAGAGCACTGTATGTATTAAAGGAGTGGGTTGGCCCATGAGGTTATCAAGTGTAACCGGACAGAGAGGGGGTAACCCTCAAGGTATAGAGTACAAAAGGAGAGAAACTGTCCTTAAGGTGAAACCTGATAGAGGGATATTGGTATCAGAAAAGATCTTCCTAATTTATGTTAGGAACTAAAAGTTCTTAAAGTCACTAACCCCAAAGGTTTAGTGTACCGTAGCGATAGACGTTACCCCTATGACGAGCCCCTATACAGGGCGAACAGCGCGTCGGGTTTTTCCGACACTATTCTACACCAGCACTAGAAACGCTGTACACCTAACTGCTCCTAAGATAAACTCCAACAAATTCTATTTGTTCTGGATACCGACCAAGGCACTGGGGCACATAGGTCAGTGAGAAACAGTGCAGAACAATTGATTGACCGACCGATGGTCTCTATTCATTATTACTTTCAATTACCTAATTACCTTGCTACTTCTACCACGGCTACACTCTATTTATTGGTAAATCACCTTTACTCTTGCTTTACTATTACCTCGAAGGCATCTTTCTTTTCTTTGAAATCTCTAGGATTAGTTAAAATAGGGAATCTGACGAAAATAATTGGGCCATCCGTGGAGCTGGTAACGTTATGTGACTAACATTAGTATCTGCAATAGCAGGCACCAACTGGAGAAGCAACCTAGCAGTAACACTGCACACCCATCAGACTAAATATCTGTTCACTTGCCAGCATATACCCTATGACTTATCTTACAAAATGTCCTGAGAAGTATCAATTTTTAGGAGTTGTACTTCCAAGTATGGTATACCATTCTGCACACTAACCACTCTCGACATTTACCCCGCTATCTGCCCCATTACGGGAGAATACCCTGGAGCAAATAAGCGGCTATCTAAATATACAGATCTCTCCGAACTAAGACACAGGTATACCTCTTTCACAATCTAGCTGGATGTCATTTACGTCTCCTAACCGGTGCTCAGTCACGGGAAAACGGTAAACCACTTCCAGTATTATATGTATAGACAATCAAGTACACCAAGCGGTTTAACCCTTACCATACCTATTACTGCGGCAGCCGATTTTTCCTTATACACTGATCACCTCTTAGGAAGCATTTGCCTCAGAAACTCGGAGCCCATCCGAGCTGACAATTACCTCCAGGTCAGACGACCCCATCTCTAGAGACACTAGAAATTAAACATTACCTCGAATAGCTTATAACGGTACAGAATTACAAAGCTAAAACTTTAATAAAAATTATTTGAAAAGAATTACAAAGCTAACCCCCAGAGGATACTGGGAAATAGGGTAGCCACATATTTGCTCTTTGGGAAGGCTTTTGATAAACTGGCTTACCCGGAACATTTGTGGATACATATACTTGGTTACTAGTGCATTACGCCACACATGGTTATTTGACACGTGTATCCATTTGAATTGAAGTACAATAAGTTATTCCATACTTAGACTTTTACTAAAGGAATAACGATATCTGTGCACACAGAGTTGGACTACCAAACAACCTGTGCCTACACTTTATGTTGTGTCTTTCCCTCTATGTTTATCCCCCTACCTACACGCCCCGATTTTTCTTGTGCAAGTAAGTCTGGATGCTAGCCAAGAGCTAGCCAACACATACTGTGACTTAAAATTGGCGACAGTTTACGTTGGGAACATCTATTTACCCTATTAAAGCATTATTTTTTAACGTCTATCGCTACGGTACACTAAACCTTTGGGGTTAGTGACTTTAAGAACTTTTAGTTCCTAACATAAATTAGGAAGATCTTTTCTGATACCAATATCCCTCTATCAGGTTTCACCTTAAGGACAGTTTTTCTCCTTTTGAGCACTGTATGTATAGTTCAGGGAGCTCTGTATGTATAGTGCAGGGAGCTCTGTATGTATAGTGCAGGGAGCTCTGCATGAGGGAGCCCATATATAGTGCAGGGAGCTCTGTATGTATAGTGCAGGGAGCTCTGTATGTATAGTGCAGGGAGCTCTGTATGTATAGTGCAGGGAGCTCGGTAGCCAGGCAGTAAAGCTGGGCTAGTGTTGAAGAGGCAGAGTAATAAATGTGAATACAAGTAGGCTCCAGTTGTATTAAAATAAAATAAGAAGAGCTAAAAGAAAGTGAGTTTGGAGGATGTGAATGAGAATCCGTGAATAAGAAGATGGAGTGAATGTGAGAGAATGTATGCAAAGGAAATGTATTGTATGAAGAAGTCCATGTGTAGCGCAGGGAGCTCCCATGTACAGTGCAGGGAGCTCTGTGAGGGAGCCCATGTATAGAGCAGGGAGCTCTGTGAGGGAGCCCATGTATAGAGCAGGGAGCTCTGTGAGGGAGCCCATGTATAGTGCAGGGAGCTCTGTATGAGGGAGCCCATATATAGTGCCGGGAGCTCTGTGTGTATAGTGCAAGGAACTATGTGTGGGGAAGTCATGTATACTTTAGAGAGCTCAGTATGAGGGAGCCCATGTATAGTGCAGTTGGCTCTGTATGTATAGTGCATGAAGCTCAGCTCTGCATGAGCTCATGTATGGCTCTGTATGTTGAAGCCTATGCATAGTGCAGGCATGGAGCTCTGTGTGAAGGAGCCCATGTATAGTTCAGGGAGCTCTGTGTGAGGGAGCTTTGTATGTATAGTGTAGGGAGCTCTGGATTAGGGAGGCTTTATGTATATTGCAGGGAGCTCTGTATGTATTGTGCAGAAGGCTATGTATGAGGGAGCCCATGTGTAGTGCAAGGAACTCTGTATTAGGGAGCCCATGTATAGTGCAGAGAGCTCTGTATGAGAGAGCTCTGTATGTATAGTTCAGTGAGCTCTGTATGTATAGTGCAGGGAGCTCTGTATGTATAGTACAGGGAGCTCTGTATGTTGGAGCTCTGTGTGTATAGTGCAGGGAGCTCTGTATGTATAGTGCAGGGAGCTCTGTATGATGGAGCTCTGTATGTATAGTGCAGGGAGCTCTGTATGTATAGTGCAGGGAGCTCTGTGTGATGGAGCTCTGTATGTATAGTGCAGGGAGCTCTGTATGATGGAGCTCTGTATATATAGTTCAGGGAGCTCTGTATGTTGGAGCTCTGTATGTATAGTACAGGGAGCTCTGTATGATGGAGCTCTGTATGTATAGTGTAGGGAGCTCTGTATGTATAGTGTAGGGAGCTCTGTATGTATAGTTCAGGGAGCTCTGTATTATGGAGCTCTGTATGTATAGTGCAGGGAGCTCGGTAGGCATAGTGCAGGGAGCTCTGTATGTATAGTGCAGGGAGCTCTGTATGATGGAGCTCTGTATGTACAGTGCAGGGAGCTCTGTATGATGGAGCTCTGTATGTATAGTGTTGGGAGCTCTGTATGATGGAGCTCTGTATATATAGTTCAGGGAGCTCTGTATGTATAGTTCAGGGAGCTCTGTATGATGGAGCTCTGTATGTATAGTTCAGGGAGCTCTATATGATGGAGCTCTGTGTGTATAGTGCAGGGAGCTCTGTATATATAGTTCAGGGAGCTCTGTAGATGGAGCTCTGTGTTTATAGTGCAGTGAGCTCTGTAGATGGAGCTCTGTATGTATAGTTCAGGGAGCTCTGTATGATGGAGCTCTGTATGTATAGTGCAGGGAGCTCTGTATGATGGAGCTCTATATGTATAGTGCAGGGAGCTCTGTAGATGGAGCTATGTATGTATAGTGTAGGGAGCTCTGTATGTATAGTGCAGGGAGCTCTGTATGATGGAGCTCTGTATATATAGTGTAGGGAGCTCTGTAGCCAGGCAGTAAAGCTGGGCTAGTGTTGAAGAGGCAAAGTAATAAATGTGAATAAAAGCAGGCTCGAGTTGTGTTAAAATAAAATAAGAAGAGCTAAAAGAAAGTGAGTTTGGAGGATGTGAATGAGAATCCGTGAATAAGAAGATGGAGTGAATGTGAGAGAATGAGCTCCATTTGAGAAGCACATTGATTGCTTGAAAGAAGCTCCAATGTGAAGCTCTGTGTGAGCAGTGAGTGGAAGCAGAAGCCAGTGCTGAGGGAGCCTGGGAGCAGGATAAGAGGAGCTTTGTCGAGCTGCACTTCCGGCCTACGGCTGTAGCTCCGTGAATCTGCCCGATCCCACGATCTCGGAAGCGTTGCAAGGAGGAGCCTGGACAGGTCTTGGATGGGAGACGGCTGCGAGAAGGTTACGGATAGAGCAACCAACCAAGACCAACCGGGTGTTGTAGGCTTATTTTTGCTTTTTCGTTTTCTCTCCCACCACAAGAGGGCGATCAACTCAATGCAATCTTCCATTCACTCTTTTCTGAGGGTTATTCATTTATTTATTTTTTGTCCTTAAAGGCAAACACACTCATTATTATTCGCTCAAATCAAAATGCAAAGTCAATCTCATGTTTAAAGGGCTACTACAACTCATTTACTCACTAATCGCTTTTTAAACATTTCTGACTTACGCAATACGTCTCTTTAGATCCCTCATCTTTTTCTTATGAAAAATTTATAAAAAAGTGTAAAGCTTAAAATACCTCCATTTTAGGAACATTGACATCATACTGACCCCTAAAAGGATTTTTTGTATTATTATTTGATTGTTTATAAAAAAAAATGTAATATGGGGTCTGGCTTTTATGCACATGCCAGCCGCCACATAATTAACCCTCACACCACCAAGGATTTAATAATTTGCTCACTGACTGATAGCAACGCTAGCAGACAAACAGTTCAGACTTTTAAAAAAATCTTGTCAGGATTTAAAGGGACTCACCCAACACATAACCACTCCCACACACATACACAACCAATCACAAGCATCCCTACATGTGCCCTTGTACGCTTAGCTTTGCTAGCTCCCCAGGGCCTCATACACTGCCAACTCTATATATATATATATATATATTTACACAAATATACCTACGCATTAAAACACAGAGGGACACACACATAAACACACTGTCGTATACACACACATAAATACAAACAGAGACACACAAACACTGACACGTGCCCACACCTTGACACATGCGTACACTGACAAACAGATCCACACAGACATGTACATACCTTGACACAGATACATACACACACCTTGGCACCTACACACACAATCAGACATACACACACACGTGATCATTTTTATATTTGCAGCCACCCTCCTGTTATCATACATATAATCCAGGAGCGTGGCTTGCTTTGGAAATAACAAAATTAGCCAGAAACGTGGAAAGCGCTAAAAACATAACATGTAAAACAAACTTGTTAGTAAATATATACCAATAGAGCTGCAGTCACTCCTAAAATAGTGAAACAAAATACTAGGCCCACAAATAATGCACTGAAAATAATTCTAATCCAAATAAACAATTTATGCCAAAAAAGAAATCTGTGTAAAAAAATCAGCAAGAGAAAATATAGTGCAGGCCAGTGGCTTAACTACTTAACTACCACGGTTGCAACTGAGACCGAGCCTCTCACTCCAGGGGGCCTGGCTGCAACCGTGGGCCGCCATTACTTGGAGTGAGAGGCCCGGTCTCAGTTGCAACCATGGTAATTAAGCCACTGGCCTGCACTATATTTTATCTTATTGATTTTTTTTACACAGATTTTGTTTTGGCATAAATTGTTTATTTGGATTAGAATTATTTTCAGTGCATTATTTTTGGGCCTAGTATTTTGCACAGACTGCGCTCCCCGCCAGTCACAACAAGTAGCGTGGTCAAGCAGTCCTCTACCAAGTCTGACAGGAAGTGCTCACTGAGAGAATGGGGACATGCAGCCAGCTCTGCCACGCTACAGCAGCGCAGGTACAGAGGGGAATGGGGTAGAGACACATGGAGGGAACTTGGGGGGGATTGACGTATGGAGGACAAAGGGAAAGTGAATTGACACATAAAGGGACGGAGGGATTGAGACATGGAGGGACGGGGGGGGGGGGGGGTGACACACTGAGGGACAGAGAAGATTGACACAGTGGGACTATGGGAGTATTGACACATGGAGGGACAAGACGAGGAATTGAGACACATGGAAGAAACTTGGTGATGGAGGGAGGTGAATTTACATATTTAGAGGGGTATTGACACATGGAGGGACTGGGGGATATTGACACATGGAGGTACAAGAGGGGGAATTGAGACACATGGAAGGGACAGGAGGGGATTGAGACACAATTGCGACACATGGAGGGACTAGGGGAGAATTGACACATGGAAGGTACTGGGGGGTTTTGACACACGGAAGGGACTGTGGGGAAAATTGATACATGGAAGGGGCGGAGGGAATTGAGACACATGGGACGGGGTGGGGTTGAGACACATGGAGGGACTGGGGGTAATTGAGACACATGGGGAGACTTGGGTGGGGTTCAGACACATGGAGGGACAGAGGGAATTTTGGCACATGGGAGGGACTGGGTGTGAAATTAACATCTGGAAGGGACTAGGGAGAGTGAGACACATAGAAGGGCTGGGTGGGAATAAGACCCATGGGAGGGGCCGGGTAATTAGATGTTTAGGTGGCAATGAAATCCTTCTTCAGCATCCATTGTATATGAAACACAACCAGGCCACAATGGCACAGTATTAAAAATAGCTTTTATTGACACAAGATAAAATCTGCTTACTTTGAGTAAAAGTGGGTTTGCCAAGCAAAAATCCCACAAAAGCACTTATAACGGCTATCACCCTAGAGGAAATATGCTCAATCGGACGGAAATAGAAGTTACGAAATGTAGCGTCATTAGACCAGTCTGCAGCTTTCATAATGTCCTCCAGTCTGCAGCCCACTACAGAAGCATTGGAAGCCATGGCACCCCTGACGGAGTGTGCCGAAAACGGATGTATCCACTCCGGCCATTGCCATTACGTCACGTATCTGTGTATATATAGTGCAGGGAGCTCTGTATAAAGGTGTCCATGTATAGTGCAGAGAGCTCTGAATGAGAGAGCACTGTATGTATAGTTCAGGGAGCTCTGAATGAGAGAGCACTGTATGTATTAAAGGAGTGGGTTGGCCCATGAGGTTATCAAGTGTAACCGGACAGAGAGGGGGTAACCCTCAAGGTATAGAGTACAAAAGGAGAGAAACTGTCCTTAAGGTGAAACCTGATAGAGGGATATTGGTATCAGAAAAGATCTTCCTAATTTATGTTAGGAACTAAAAGTTCTTAAAGTCACTAACCCCAAAGGTTTAGTGTACCGTAGCGATAGACGTTACCCCTATGACGAGCCCCTATACAGGGCGAACAGCGCGTCGGGTTTTTCCGACACTATTCTACACCAGCACTAGAAACGCTGTACACCTAACTGCTCCTAAGATAAACTCCAACAAATTCTATTTGTTCTGGATACCGACCAAGGCACTGGGGCACATAGGTCAGTGAGAAACAGTGCAGAACAATTGATTGACCGACCGATGGTCTCTATTCATTATTACTTTCAATTACCTAATTACCTTGCTACTTCTACCACGGCTACACTCTATTTATTGGTAAATCACCTTTACTCTTGCTTTACTATTACCTCGAAGGCATCTTTCTTTTCTTTGAAATCTCTAGGATTAGTTAAAATAGGGAATCTGACGAAAATAATTGGGCCATCCGTGGAGCTGGTAACGTTATGTGACTAACATTAGTATCTGCAATAGCAGGCACCAACTGGAGAAGCAACCTAGCAGTAACACTGCACACCCATCAGACTAAATATCTGTTCACTTGCCAGCATATACCCTATGACTTATCTTACAAAATGTCCTGAGAAGTATCAATTTTTAGGAGTTGTACTTCCAAGTATGGTATACCATTCTGCACACTAACCACTCTCGACATTTACCCCGCTATCTGCCCCATTACGGGAGAATACCCTGGAGCAAATAAGCGGCTATCTAAATATACAGATCTCTCCGAACTAAGACACAGGTATACCTCTTTCACAATCTAGCTGGATGTCATTTACGTCTCCTAACCGGTGCTCAGTCACGGGAAAACGGTAAACCACTTCCAGTATTATATGTATAGACAATCAAGTACACCAAGCGGTTTAACCCTTACCATACCTATTACTGCGGCAGCCGATTTTTCCTTATACACTGATCACCTCTTAGGAAGCATTTGCCTCAGAAACTCGGAGCCCATCCGAGCTGACAATTACCTCCAGGTCAGACGACCCCATCTCTAGAGACACTAGAAATTAAACATTACCTCGAATAGCTTATAACGGTACAGAATTACAAAGCTAAAACTTTAATAAAAATTATTTGAAAAGAATTACAAAGCTAACCCCCAGAGGATACTGGGAAATAGGGTAGCCACATATTTGCTCTTTGGGAAGGCTTTTGATAAACTGGCTTACCCGGAACATTTGTGGATACATATACTTGGTTACTAGTGCATTACGCCACACATGGTTATTTGACACGTGTATCCATTTGAATTGAAGTACAATAAGTTATTCCATACTTAGACTTTTACTAAAGGAATAACGATATCTGTGCACACAGAGTTGGACTACCAAACAACCTGTGCCTACACTTTATGTTGTGTCTTTCCCTCTATGTTTATCCCCCTACCTACACGCCCCGATTTTTCTTGTGCAAGTAAGTCTGGATGCTAGCCAAGAGCTAGCCAACACATACTGTGACTTAAAATTGGCGACAGTTTACGTTGGGAACATCTATTTACCCTATTAAAGCATTATTTTTTAACGTCTATCGCTACGGTACACTAAACCTTTGGGGTTAGTGACTTTAAGAACTTTTAGTTCCTAACATAAATTAGGAAGATCTTTTCTGATACCAATATCCCTCTATCAGGTTTCACCTTAAGGACAGTTTTTCTCCTTTTGAGCACTGTATGTATAGTTCAGGGAGCTCTGTATGTATAGTGCAGGGAGCTCTGTATGTATAGTGCAGGGAGCTCTGCATGAGGGAGCCCATATATAGTGCAGGGAGCTCTGTATGTATAGTGCAGGGAGCTCTGTATGTATAGTGCAGGGAGCTCTGTATGTATAGTGCAGGGAGCTCGGTAGCCAGGCAGTAAAGCTGGGCTAGTGTTGAAGAGGCAGAGTAATAAATGTGAATACAAGTAGGCTCCAGTTGTATTAAAATAAAATAAGAAGAGCTAAAAGAAAGTGAGTTTGGAGGATGTGAATGAGAATCCGTGAATAAGAAGATGGAGTGAATGTGAGAGAATGTATGCAAAGGAAATGTATTGTATGAAGAAGTCCATGTGTAGCGCAGGGAGCTCCCATGTACAGTGCAGGGAGCTCTGTGAGGGAGCCCATGTATAGAGCAGGGAGCTCTGTGAGGGAGCCCATGTATAGAGCAGGGAGCTCTGTGAGGGAGCCCATGTATAGTGCAGGGAGCTCTGTATGAGGGAGCCCATATATAGTGCCGGGAGCTCTGTGTGTATAGTGCAAGGAACTATGTGTGGGGAAGTCATGTATACTTTAGAGAGCTCAGTATGAGGGAGCCCATGTATAGTGCAGTTGGCTCTGTATGTATAGTGCATGAAGCTCAGCTCTGCATGAGCTCATGTATGGCTCTGTATGTTGAAGCCTATGCATAGTGCAGGCATGGAGCTCTGTGTGAAGGAGCCCATGTATAGTTCAGGGAGCTCTGTGTGAGGGAGCTTTGTATGTATAGTGTAGGGAGCTCTGGATTAGGGAGGCTTTATGTATATTGCAGGGAGCTCTGTATGTATTGTGCAGAAGGCTATGTATGAGGGAGCCCATGTGTAGTGCAAGGAACTCTGTATTAGGGAGCCCATGTATAGTGCAGAGAGCTCTGTATGAGAGAGCTCTGTATGTATAGTTCAGTGAGCTCTGTATGTATAGTGCAGGGAGCTCTGTATGTATAGTACAGGGAGCTCTGTATGTTGGAGCTCTGTGTGTATAGTGCAGGGAGCTCTGTATGTATAGTGCAGGGAGCTCTGTATGATGGAGCTCTGTATGTATAGTGCAGGGAGCTCTGTATGTATAGTGCAGGGAGCTCTGTGTGATGGAGCTCTGTATGTATAGTGCAGGGAGCTCTGTATGATGGAGCTCTGTATATATAGTTCAGGGAGCTCTGTATGTTGGAGCTCTGTATGTATAGTACAGGGAGCTCTGTATGATGGAGCTCTGTATGTATAGTGTAGGGAGCTCTGTATGTATAGTGTAGGGAGCTCTGTATGTATAGTTCAGGGAGCTCTGTATTATGGAGCTCTGTATGTATAGTGCAGGGAGCTCGGTAGGCATAGTGCAGGGAGCTCTGTATGTATAGTGCAGGGAGCTCTGTATGATGGAGCTCTGTATGTACAGTGCAGGGAGCTCTGTATGATGGAGCTCTGTATGTATAGTGTTGGGAGCTCTGTATGATGGAGCTCTGTATATATAGTTCAGGGAGCTCTGTATGTATAGTTCAGGGAGCTCTGTATGATGGAGCTCTGTATGTATAGTTCAGGGAGCTCTATATGATGGAGCTCTGTGTGTATAGTGCAGGGAGCTCTGTATATATAGTTCAGGGAGCTCTGTAGATGGAGCTCTGTGTTTATAGTGCAGTGAGCTCTGTAGATGGAGCTCTGTATGTATAGTTCAGGGAGCTCTGTATGATGGAGCTCTGTATGTATAGTGCAGGGAGCTCTGTATGATGGAGCTCTATATGTATAGTGCAGGGAGCTCTGTAGATGGAGCTATGTATGTATAGTGTAGGGAGCTCTGTATGTATAGTGCAGGGAGCTCTGTATGATGGAGCTCTGTATATATAGTGTAGGGAGCTCTGTAGCCAGGCAGTAAAGCTGGGCTAGTGTTGAAGAGGCAAAGTAATAAATGTGAATAAAAGCAGGCTCGAGTTGTGTTAAAATAAAATAAGAAGAGCTAAAAGAAAGTGAGTTTGGAGGATGTGAATGAGAATCCGTGAATAAGAAGATGGAGTGAATGTGAGAGAATGAGCTCCATTTGAGAAGCACATTGATTGCTTGAAAGAAGCTCCAATGTGAAGCTCTGTGTGAGCAGTGAGTGGAAGCAGAAGCCAGTGCTGAGGGAGCCTGGGAGCAGGATAAGAGGAGCTTTGTCGAGCTGCACTTCCGGCCTACGGCTGTAGCTCCGTGAATCTGCCCGATCCCACGATCTCGGAAGCGTTGCAAGGAGGAGCCTGGACAGGTCTTGGATGGGAGACGGCTGCGAGAAGGTTACGGATAGAGCAACCAACCAAGACCAACCGGGTGTTGTAGGCTTATTTTTGCTTTTTCGTTTTCTCTCCCACCACAAGAGGGCGATCAACTCAATGCAATCTTCCATTCACTCTTTTCTGAGGGTTATTCATTTATTTATTTTTTGTCCTTAAAGGCAAACACACTCATTATTATTCTCTCAAATCAAAATGCAAAGTCAATCTCATGTTTAAAGGGCTACTACAACTCATTTACTCACTAATCGCTTTTTAAACATTTCTGACTTACGCAATACGTCTCTTTAGATCCCTCATCTTTTTCTTATGAAAAATTTATAAAAAAGTGTAAAGCTTAAAATACCTCCATTTTAGGAACATTGACATCATACTGACCCCTAAAAGGATTTTTTGTATTATTATTTGATTGTTTATAAAAAAAAATGTAATATGGGGTCTGGCTTTTATGCACATGCCAGCCGCCACATAATTAACCCTCACACCACCAAGGATTTAATAATTTGCTCACTGACTGATAGCAACGCTAGCAGACAAACAGTTCAGACTTTTAAAAAAATCTTGTCAGGATTTAAAGGGACTCACCCAACACATAACCACTCCCACACACATACACAACCAATCACAAGCATCCCTACATGTGCCCTTGTACGCTTAGCTTTGCTAGCTCCCCAGGGCCTCATACACTGCCAACTCTATATATATATATATATATATATATTTACACAAATATACCTACGCATTAAAACACAGAGGGACACACACATAAACACACTGTCGTATACACACACATAAATACAAACAGAGACACACAAACACTGACACGTGCCCACACCTTGACACATGCGTACACTGACAAACAGATCCACACAGACATGTACATACCTTGACACAGATACATACACACACCTTGGCACCTACACACACAATCAGACATACACACACACGTGATCATTTTTATATTTGCAGCCACCCTCCTGTTATCATACATATAATCCAGGAGCGTGGCTTGCTTTGGAAATAACAAAATTAGCCAGAAACGTGGAAAGCGCTAAAAACATAACATGTAAAACAAACTTGTTAGTAAATATATACCAATAGAGCTGCAGTCACTCCTAAAATAGTGAAACAAAATACTAGGCCCACAAATAATGCACTGAAAATAATTCTAATCCAAATAAACAATTTATGCCAAAAAAGAAATCTGTGTAAAAAAATCAGCAAGAGAAAATATAGTGCAGGCCAGTGGCTTAACTACTTAACTACCACGGTTGCAACTGAGACCGAGCCTCTCACTCCAGGGGGCCTGGCTGCAACCGTGGGCCGCCATTACTTGGAGTGAGAGGCCCGGTCTCAGTTGCAACCATGGTAATTAAGCCACTGGCCTGCACTATATTTTATCTTATTGATTTTTTTTACACAGATTTTGTTTTGGCATAAATTGTTTATTTGGATTAGAATTATTTTCAGTGCATTATTTTTGGGCCTAGTATTTTGCACAGACTGCGCTCCCCGCCAGTCACAACAAGTAGCGTGGTCAAGCAGTCCTCTACCAAGTCTGACAGGAAGTGCTCACTGAGAGAATGGGGACATGCAGCCAGCTCTGCCACGCTACAGCAGCGCAGGTACAGAGGGGAATGGGGTAGAGACACATGGAGGGAACTTGGGGGGGATTGACGTATGGAGGACAAAGGGAAAGTGAATTGACACATAAAGGGACGGAGGGATTGAGACATGGAGGGACGGGGGGGGGGGGGGTGACACACTGAGGGACAGAGAAGATTGACACAGTGGGACTATGGGAGTATTGACACATGGAGGGACAAGACGAGGAATTGAGACACATGGAAGAAACTTGGTGATGGAGGGAGGTGAATTTACATATTTAGAGGGGTATTGACACATGGAGGGACTGGGGGATATTGACACATGGAGGTACAAGAGGGGGAATTGAGACACATGGAAGGGACAGGAGGGGATTGAGACACAATTGCGACACATGGAGGGACTAGGGGAGAATTGACACATGGAAGGTACTGGGGGGTTTTGACACACGGAAGGGACTGTGGGGAAAATTGATACATGGAAGGGGCGGAGGGAATTGAGACACATGGGACGGGGTGGGGTTGAGACACATGGAGGGACTGGGGGTAATTGAGACACATGGGGAGACTTGGGTGGGGTTCAGACACATGGAGGGACAGAGGGAATTTTGGCACATGGGAGGGACTGGGTGTGAAATTAACATCTGGAAGGGACTAGGGAGAGTGAGACACATAGAAGGGCTGGGTGGGAATAAGACCCATGGGAGGGGCCGGGTAATTAGATGTTTAGGTGGCAATGAAATCCTTCTTCAGCATCCATTGTATATGAAACACAACCAGGCCACAATGGCACAGTATTAAAAATAGCTTTTATTGACACAAGATAAAATCTGCTTACTTTGAGTAAAAGTGGGTTTGCCAAGCAAAAATCCCACAAAAGCACTTATAACGGCTATCACCCTAGAGGAAATATGCTCAATCGGACGGAAATAGAAGTTACGAAATGTAGCGTCATTAGACCAGTCTGCAGCTTTCATAATGTCCTCCAGTCTGCAGCCCACTACAGAAGCATTGGAAGCCATGGCACCCCTGACGGAGTGTGCCGAAAACGGATGTATCCACTCCGGCCATTGCCATTACGTCACGTATCTGTGTATATATAGTGCAGGGAGCTCTGTATAAAGGTGTCCATGTATAGTGCAGAGAGCTCTGAATGAGAGAGCACTGTATGTATAGTTCAGGGAGCTCTGAATGAGAGAGCACTGTATGTATTAAAGGAGTGGGTTGGCCCATGAGGTTATCAAGTGTAACCGGACAGAGAGGGGGTAACCCTCAAGGTATAGAGTACAAAAGGAGAGAAACTGTCCTTAAGGTGAAACCTGATAGAGGGATATTGGTATCAGAAAAGATCTTCCTAATTTATGTTAGGAACTAAAAGTTCTTAAAGTCACTAACCCCAAAGGTTTAGTGTACCGTAGCGATAGACGTTACCCCTATGACGAGCCCCTATACAGGGCGAACAGCGCGTCGGGTTTTTCCGACACTATTCTACACCAGCACTAGAAACGCTGTACACCTAACTGCTCCTAAGATAAACTCCAACAAATTCTATTTGTTCTGGATACCGACCAAGGCACTGGGGCACATAGGTCAGTGAGAAACAGTGCAGAACAATTGATTGACCGACCGATGGTCTCTATTCATTATTACTTTCAATTACCTAATTACCTTGCTACTTCTACCACGGCTACACTCTATTTATTGGTAAATCACCTTTACTCTTGCTTTACTATTACCTCGAAGGCATCTTTCTTTTCTTTGAAATCTCTAGGATTAGTTAAAATAGGGAATCTGACGAAAATAATTGGGCCATCCGTGGAGCTGGTAACGTTATGTGACTAACATTAGTATCTGCAATAGCAGGCACCAACTGGAGAAGCAACCTAGCAGTAACACTGCACACCCATCAGACTAAATATCTGTTCACTTGCCAGCATATACCCTATGACTTATCTTACAAAATGTCCTAAGAAGTATCAATTTTTAGGAGTTGTACTTCCAAGTATGGTATACCATTCTGCACACTAACCACTCTCGACATTTACCCCGCTATCTGCCCCATTACGGGAGAATACCCTGGAGCAAATAAGCGGCTATCTAAATATACAGATCTCTCCGAACTAAGACACAGGTATACCTCTTTCACAATCTAGCTGGATGTCATTTACGTCTCCTAACCGGTGCTCAGTCACGGGAAAACGGTAAACCACTTCCAGTATTATATGTATAGACAATCAAGTACACCAAGCGGTTTAACCCTTACCATACCTATTACTGCGGCAGCCGATTTTTCCTTATACACTGATCACCTCTTAGGAAGCATTTGCCTCAGAAACTCGGAGCCCATCCGAGCTGACAATTACCTCCAGGTCAGACGACCCCATCTCTAGAGACACTAGAAATTAAACATTACCTCGAATAGCTTATAACGGTACAGAATTACAAAGCTAAAACTTTAATAAAAATTATTTGAAAAGAATTACAAAGCTAACCCCCAGAGGATACTGGGAAATAGGGTAGCCACATATTTGCTCTTTGGGAAGGCTTTTGATAAACTGGCTTACCCGGAACATTTGTGGATACATATACTTGGTTACTAGTGCATTACGCCACACATGGTTATTTGACACGTGTATCCATTTGAATTGAAGTACAATAAGTTATTCCATACTTAGACTTTTACTAAAGGAATAACGATATCTGTGCACACAGAGTTGGACTACCAAACAACCTGTGCCTACACTTTATGTTGTGTCTTTCCCTCTATGTTTATCCCCCTACCTACACGCCCCGATTTTTCTTGTGCAAGTAAGTCTGGATGCTAGCCAAGAGCTAGCCAACACATACTGTGACTTAAAATTGGCGACAGTTTACGTTGGGAACGTCTATTTACCCTATTAAAGCATTATTTTTTAACGTCTATCGCTACGGTACACTAAACCTTTGGGGTTAGTGACTTTAAGAACTTTTAGTTCCTAACATAAATTAGGAAGATCTTTTCTGATACCAATATCCCTCTATCAGGTTTCACCTTAAGGACAGTTTTTCTCCTTTTGAGCACTGTATGTATAGTTCAGGGAGCTCTGTATGTATAGTGCAGGGAGCTCTGTATGTATAGTGCAGGGAGCTCTGTATGAGGGAGCTCTGTATGTATAGTGCAGGGAGCTCTGCATGAGGGAGCCCATATATAGTGCAGGGAGCTCTGTATGATGGAGCTCTCTATGTATAGTGCAGGGAGCTCTGCATGAGGGAGCCCATATATAGTGCAGGGAGCTCTGTATGTATAGTGCAGGGAGCTCTGTATGTATAGTGCAGGGAGCTCGGTAGCCAAGCAGTAAAGCTGGGCTAGTGTTGAAGAGGCAGAGTAATAAATGTGAATACAAGTAGGCTCCAGTTGTATTAAAATAAAATAAGAAGAGCTAAAAGAAAGTGAGTTTGGAGGATGTGAATGAGAATCCGTGAATAAGAAGATGGAGTGAATGTGAGAGAATGTATGCAAAGGAAATGTATTGTATGAAGAAATCCATGTGTAGCGCAGGGAGCTCCCATGTACAGTGCAGGGAGCTCTGTGAGAGAGCCCATGTATAGAGCAGGGAGCTCTGTGAGGGAGCCCATGTATAGAGCAGGGAGCTCTGTGAGGGAGCCCATGTATAGTGCAGGGAGCTCTGTATGAGGGAGCCCATATATAGTGCCGGGAGCTCTGTGTGTATAGTGCAAGGAACTATGTGTGGGGAAGTCATGTATACTTTAGAGAGCTCAGTATGAGGGAGCCCATGTATAGTGCAGTTGGCTCTGTATGTATAGTGCATGAAGCTCAGCTCTGCATGAGCTCATGTATGGCTCTGTATGTTGAAGCCTATGCATAGTGCAGGCATGGAGCTCTGTGTGAAGGAGCCCATGTATAGTTCAGGGAGCTCTGTGTGAGGGAGCTTTGTATGTATAGTGTAGGGAGCTCTGGATTAGGGAGGCTTTATGTATATTGCAGGGAGCTCTGTATGTATTGTGCAGAAGGCTATGTATGAGGGAGCCCATGTGTAGTGCAAGGAACTCTGTATTAGGGAGCCCATGTATAGTGCAGAGAGCTCTGTATGAGAGAGCTCTGTATGTATAGTTCAGTGAGCTCTGTATGTATAGTGCAGGGAGCTCTGTATGTATAGTACAGGGAGCTCTGTATGTTGGAGCTCTGTGTGTATAGTGCAGGGAGCTCTGTATGTATAGTGCAGGGAGCTCTGTATGATGGAGCTCTGTATGTATAGTGCAGGGAGCTCTGTATGTATAGTGCAGGGAGCTCTGTGTGATGGAGCTCTGTATGTATAGTGCAGGGAGCTCTGTATGATGGAGCTCTGTATATATAGTTCAGGGAGCTCTGTATGTTGGAGCTCTGTATGTATAGTACAGGGAGCTCTGTATGATGGAGCTCTGTATGTATAGTGTAGGGAGCTCTGTATGTATAGTTCAGGGAGCTCTGTATTATGGAGCTCTGTATGTATAGTGCAGGGAGCTCGGTAGGCATAGTGCAGGGAGCTCTGTATGATGGAGCTCTGTATGTATAGTGCAGGGAGCTCTGTATGATGGAGCTCTGTATGTACAGTGCAGGGAGCTCTGTATGATGGAGCTCTGTATGTATAGTGTTGGGAGCTCTGTATGATGGAGCTCTGTATATATAGTTCAGGGAGCTCTGTATGTATAGTTCAGGAAGCTCTGTATGATGGAGCTCTGTATGTATAGTTCAGGGAGCTCTATATGATGGAGCTCTGTGTGTATAGTGCAGGGAGCTCTGTATATATAGTTCAGGGTGCTCTGTAGATGGAGCTCTGTATTTATAGTGCAGTGAGCTCTGTAGATGGAGCTCTGTATGTATAGTTCAGGGAGCTCTGTATGATGGAGCTCTGTATGTATAGTGCAGGGAGCTCTGTATGATGGAGCTCTATATGTATAGTGCAGGGAGCTCTGTAGATGGAGCTATGTATGTATAGTGTAGGGAGCTCTGTATGTATAGTGCAGGGAGCTCTGTATGATGGAGCTCTGTATATATAGTGTAGGGAGCTCTGTAGCCAGGCAGTAAAGCTGGGCTAGTGTTGAAGAGGCAGAGTAATAAATGTGAATAAAAGCAGGCTCGAGTTGTGTTAAAATAAAATAAGAAGAGCTAAAAGAAAGTGAGTTTGGAGGATGTGAATGAGAATCCGTGAATAAGAAGATGGAGTGAATGTGAGAGAATGAGCTCCATTTGAGAAGCACATTGATTGCTTGAAAGAAGCTCCAATGTGAAGCTCTGTGTGAGCAGTGAGTGGAAGCAGAAGCCAGTGCTGAGGGAGCCTGGGAGCAGGATAAGAGGAGCTTTGTCGAGCTGCACTTCCGGCCTACGGCTGTAGCTCCGTGAATCTGCCCGATCCCACGATCTCGGAAGCGTTGCAAGGAGGAGCCTGGACAGGTCTTGGATGGGAGACGGCTGCGAGAAGGTTACGGATAGAGCAACCAACCAAGACCAACCGGGTGTTGTAGGCTTATTTTTGCTTTTTCGTTTTCTCTCCCACCACAAGAGGGCGATCAACTCAATGCAATCTTCCATTCACTCTTTTCTGAGGGTTATTCATTTATTTATTTTTTGTCCTTAAAGGCAAACACACTCATTATTATTCTCTCAAATCAAAATGCAAAGTCAATCTCATGTTTAAAGGGCTACTACAACTCATTTACTCACTAATCGCTTTTTAAACATTTCTGACTTACGCAATACGTCTCTTTAGATCCCTCATCTTTTTCTTATGAAAAATTTATAAAAAAGTGTAAAGCTTAAAATACCTCCATTTTAGGAACATTGACATCATACTGACCCCTAAAAGGATTTTTGTATTATTATTTGATTGTTTATTAAAAAAAATGTAATATGGGGTCTGGCTTTTATGCACATGCCAGCCGCCACATAATTAACCCTCACACCACCAAGGATTTAATAATTTGCTCACTGACTGATAGCAACGCTAGCAGACAAACAGTTCAGACTTTAAAAAAAATCTTGTCAGGGTTTAAAGGGACTCACCCAACACATAACCACTCCCACACACATACACAACCAATCACAAGCATCCCTACATGTGCCCTTGTACGCTTAGCTTTGCTAGCTCCCCAGGGCCTCATACACTGCCAACTCTATATATATATATATATATATATATATATATATTTACACAAATATACCTACGCATTAAAACACAGAGGGACACACACATAAACACACTGTCGTATACACACACATAAATACAAACAGAGACACACAAACACTGACACGTGCCCACACCTTGACACATGCGTACACTGACAAACAGATCCACACAGACATGTACATACCTTGACACAGATACATACACAATCAGACATACACACACACGTGATCATTTTTATATTTGCAGCCACCCTCCTGTTATCATACATATAATCCAGGAGCGTGGCTTGCTTTGGAAATAACAAAATTAGCCAGAAACGTGGAAAGCGCTAAAAACATAACATGTAAAACAAACTTGTTAGTAAATATATACCAATAGAGCTGCAGTCACTCCTAAAATAGTGAAACAAAATACTAGGCCCACAAATAATGCACTGAAAATAATTCTAATCCAAATAAACAATTTATGCCAAAAAATAAATCTGTGTAAAAAAATCAGCAAGAGAAAATATAGTGCAGGCCAGTGGCTTAACTACTTAACTACCACGGTTGCAACTGAGACCGAGCCTCTCACTCCAGGGGGCCTGGCTGCAACCGTGGGCCGCCATTACTTGGAGTGAGAGGCCCGGTCTCAGTTGCAACCATGGTAATTAAGCCACTGGCCTGCACTATATTTTATCTTATTGATTTTTTTTACACAGATTTTGTTTTGGCATAAATTGTTTATTTGGATTAGAATTATTTTCAGTGCATTATTTTTGGGCCTAGTATTTTGCACAGACTGCGCTCCCCGCCAGTCACAACAAGTAGCGTGGTCAAGCAGTCCTCTACCAAGTCTGACAGGAAGTGCTCACTGAGAGAATGGGGACATGCAGCCAGCTCTGCCACGCTACAGCAGCGCAGGTACAGAGGGGAATGGGGTAGAGACACATGGAGGGAACTTGGGGGGGATTGACGTATGGAGGACAAAGGGAAAGTGAATTGACACATAAAGGGACGGAGGGATTGAGACATGGAGGGACGGGGGGGGGGGGGGGTGACACACTGAGGGACAGAGAAGATTGACACAGTGGGACTATGGGAGTATTGACACATGGAGGGACAAGACGAGGAATTGAGACACATGGAAGAAACTTGGTGATGGAGGGAGGTGAATTTACATATTTAGAGGGGTATTGACACATGGAGGGACTGGGGGATATTGACACATGGAGGTACAAGAGGGGGAATTGAGACACATGGAAGGGACAGGAGGGGATTGAGACACAATTGCGACACATGGAGGGACTAGGGGAGAATTGACACATGGAAGGTACTGGGGGGTTTTGACACACGGAAGGGACTGTGGGGAAAATTGATACATGGAAGGGGCGGAGGGAATTGAGACACATGGGACGGGGTGGGGTTGAGACACATGGAGGGACTGGGGGTAATTGAGACACATGGGGAGACTTGGGTGGGGTTCAGACACATGGAGGGACAGAGGGAATTTTGGCACATGGGAGGGACTGGGTGTGAAATTAACATCTGGAAGGGACTAGGGAGAGTGAGACACATAGAAGGGCTGGGTGGGAATAAGACCCATGGGAGGGGCCGGGTAATTAGATGTTTAGGTGGCAATGAAATCCTTCTTCAGCATCCATTGTATATGAAACACAACCAGGCCACAATGGCACAGTATTAAAAATAGCTTTTATTGACACAAGATAAAATCTGCTTACTTTGAGTAAAAGTGGGTTTGCCAAGCAAAAATCCCACAAAAGCACTTATAACGGCTATCACCCTAGAGGAAATATGCTCAATCGGACGGAAATAGAAGTTACGAAATGTAGCGTCATTAGACCAGTCTGCAGCTTTCATAATGTCCTCCTGTCTGCAGCCCACTACAGAAGCATTGGAAGCCATGGCACCCCTGACGGAGTGTGCCGAAAACGGATGTATCCACTCCGGCCATTGCCATTACGTCACGTATCTGTGTATATTTAGTGCAGGGAGCTCTGTATAAAGGTGTCCATGTATAGTGCAGAGAGCTCTGAATGAGAGAGCACTGTATGTATAGTTCAGGGAGCTCTGAATGAGAGAGCACTGTATGTATTAAAGGAGTGGGTTGGCCCATGAGGTTATCAAGTGTAACCGGACAGAGAGGGGGTAACCCTCAAGGTATAGAGTACAAAAGGAGAGAAACTGTCCTTAAGGTGAAACCTGATAGAGGGATATTGGTATCAGAAAAGATCTTACTAATTTATGTTAGGAACTAAAAGTTCTTAAAGTCACTAACCCCAAAGGTTTAGTGTACCGTAGCGATAGACGTTACCCCTATGACGAGCCCCTATACAGGGCGAACAGCGCGTCGGGTTTTTCCGACACTATTCTACACCAGCACTAGAAACGCTGTACACCTAACTGCTCCTAAGATAAACTCCAACAAATTCTATTTGTTCTGGAATACGACCAAGGCACTGGGGCACATAGGTCAGTGAGAAACAGTGCAGAACAATTGATTGACCGACCGATGGTCTCTATTCATTATTACTTTCAATTACCTAATTACCTTGCTACTTCTACCACGGCTACACTCTATTTATTGGTAAATCACCTTTACTCTTGCTTTACTATTACCTCGAAGGCATCTTTCTTTTCTTTGAAATCTCTAGGATTAGTTAAAATAGGGAATCTGACGAAAATAATTGGGCCATCCGTGGAGCTGGTAACGTTATGTGACTAACATTAGTATCTGCAATAGCAGGCACCAACTGGAGAAGCAACCTAGCAGTAACACTGCACACCCATCAGACTAAATATCTGTTCACTTGCCAGCATATACCCTATGACTTATCTTACAAAATGTCCTAAGAAGTATCAATTTTTAGGAGTTGTACTTCCAAGTATGGTATACCATTCTGCACACTAACCACTCTCGACATTTACCCCGCTATCTGCCCCATTACGGGAGAATACCCTGGAGCAAATAAGCGGCTATCTAAATATACAGATCTCTCCGAACTAAGACACAGGTATACCTCTTTCACAATCTAGCTGGATGTCATTTACGTCTCCTAACCGGTGCTCAGTCACGGGAAAACGGTAAACCACTTCCAGTATTATATGTATAGACAATCAAGTACACCAAGCGGTTTAACCCTTACCATACCTATTACTGCGGCAGCCGATTTTTCCTTATACACTGATCACCTCTTAGGAAGCATTTGCCTCAGAAACTCGGAGCCCATCCGAGCTGACAATTACCTCCAGGTCAGACGACCCCATCTCTAGAGACACTAGAAATTAAACATTACCTCGAATAGCTTATAACGGTACAGAATTACAAAGCTAAAACTTTAATAAAAATTATTTGAAAAGAATTACAAAGCTAACCCCCAGAGGATACTGGGAAATAGGGTAGCCACATATTTGCTCTTTGGGAAGGCTTTTGATAAACTGGCTTACCCGGAACATTTGTGGATACATATACTTGGTTACTAGTGCATTACGCCACACATGGTTATTTGACACGTGTATCCATTTGAATTGAAGTACAATAAGTTATTCCATACTTAGACTTTTACTAAAGGAATAACGATATCTGTGCACACAGAGTTGGACTACCAAACAACCTGTGCCTACACTTTATGTTGTGTCTTTCCCTCTATGTTTATCCCCCTACCTACACGCCCCGATTTTTCTTGTGCAAGTAAGTCTGGATGCTAGCCAAGAGCTAGCCAACACATACTGTGACTTAAAATTGGCGACAGTTTACGTTGGGAACGTCTATTTACCCTATTAAAGCATTATTTTTTAACGTCTATCGCTACGGTACACTAAACCTTTGGGGTTAGTGACTTTAAGAACTTTTAGTTCCTAACATAAATTAGGAAGATCTTTTCTGATACCAATATCCCTCTATCAGGTTTCACCTTAAGGACAGTTTTTCTCCTTTTGAGCACTGTATGTATAGTTCAGGGAGCTCTGTATGTATAGTGCAGGGAGCTCTGTATGTATAGTGCAGGGAGCTCTGTATGAGGGAGCTCTGTATGTATAGTGCAGGGAGCTCTGCATGAGGGAGCCCATATATAGTGCAGGGAGCTCTGTATGATGGAGCTCTGTATGTATAGTGCAGGGAGCTCTGCATGAGGGAGCCCATATATAGTGCAGGGAGCTCTGTATGTATAGTGCAGGGAGCTCTGTATGTATAGTGCAGGGAGCTCGGTAGCCAGGCAGTAAAGCTGGGCTAGTGTTGAAGAGGCAGAGTAATAAATGTGAATACAAGTAGGCTCCAGTTGTATTAAAATAAAATAAGAAGAGCTAAAAGAAAGTGAGTTTGGAGGATGTGAATGAGAATCCGTGAATAAGAAGATGGAGTGAATGTGAGAGAATGTATGCAAAGGAAATGTATTGTATGAAGAAGTCCATGTGTAGCGCAGGGAGCTCCCATGTACAGTGCAGGGAGCTCTGTGAGGGAGCCCATGTATAGAGCAGGGAGCTCTGTGAGGGAGCCCATGTGTGGCGAAACCAACTTCGCCACTGTGAACTGGAGAAGCCTGGTTGCTAGCCTCCTGCCCTGCGACTATGGCCCCTGGACATATTGTACTGTAAAAACTATATTTGGGCATGTAATAATTTATATTACTGCTACTGGGCCTTTAAGAGCCATCCGTGGACCTATTGGGACTTTTGGGATACTGTACTTTTAAGACTGTGGAGCGTATTACAGTAATCCTGCCTTTAATCCTTTAATGTCATGTATGTATTTATGTGTGCAGTTAACCTGGGTTATATATATGCAGCATTCATTTGATTGTTCGGTAGAATCACTCCATTCATTGTATTGAGGAAACTACCGAACAACCAGACCACCCAGGACTAAGTGTGCCTCCAATTACCGTTTGCAACAATGTTGCAAACGGGTAATTGGCAATCAGTGTAGTGTGGTCTTTGTCCTCTGGGTGGCCGCCATTCGGGAAACGAACACGTGGCGGCGGCCATCTTAAACTACCGAACAGCGGTGTTTTGCCGTCGAGCGTCTGGAACTGAAAACGGACACTCGACTAGGCAAACACCGCTGAGACCTCCAGACTTCCAGGATTTCGTGGGGAAACTACCGAACGGCCCGCCGTTCGGTAGAAAGAAACGCACGAACTAGGGGATTCCTGCGAATTCCCCTTAGGCTCCATAACCCAGGCAATTCGTCTGTTTCGTTCCCTTTTCTGTGACCGACCGCAGGGCCAAAATGCATGGAACTGTTTTCGGATACTTTACCCATGCGGTCGGTCAAAACTTTGCCTGCCCATAACTCCCGAACGCTTTATCCGAATGGGCTGATTTTAACATATGTTGTTCCTCCAGACTAGGGCTATCTGGAGATATTGGATTTGTTGATGTACCCCAAGTATTTAGGGTACATCCAAAACTTGGGTAAAACTATGTCCTTGTTAATTGTGTTAACAGATATGTTGGAGGGAGGAGATGTGTGGGTTGTACCTTAAACTGGATTGGTGTACTGTAAACCCCTCCCTTGCATGGGAGAATCTCATATAAGCCTGTGTGTGAATAAATCAGTGTTGTTGCTGTTTAACCCTGAAGCTGGAGTGTGTCTCTTTCTTGGGGAGATGGGGACTGTATGCCGACTGCCAGGAGTGTAAGCTGTTCGTATTGCTTTTCCTGTTCGGCTGCTCCCAGGGTTCGTGTGTCTGCTGTTCGAGAGTTGGTGAATTCGTGCAGTTTGGGAGTTCGGGAAGTTGGTGATTATAGTAGCTGCTGGTCTATCTAAAGGGGATTATCGCCTAAACGGATTTTTCCCCTTTTATGCTGAAACGGTCCGCAACACCATGTATAGAGCAGGGAGCTCTGTGAGGGAGCCCATGTATAGTGCAGGGAGCTCTGTGTGTATAGTGCAAGGAACTATGTGTGGGGAATTAATGTATACTTTAGAGAGCTCAGTATGAGGGAGCCCATGTATAGTGCAGTTGGCTCTGTATGTATAGTGCAGGAAGCTCAGCTCTGCATGAGCTCATGTATGGCTCTGTATGTTGAAGCCTATGCATAGTGCAGGCATGGAGCTCTGTGTGAAGGAGCCCATGTATAGTTCAGGGAGCTCTGTGTGAGGGAGCTTTGTATGTATAGTGTAGAGAGCTCTGGATTAGGGAGGCTTTATGTATATTGCAGGGAGCTCTGTATGTATAGTACAGGGAGCTCTGTATGATGGAGCTCTTTATGTATAGTTCAGGGAGCTCTATATGATGGAGCTCTGTGTGTATAGTGCAGGGAGCTCTGTATATATAGTTCAGGGAGCTCTGTAGATGGAGCTCTGTATGTATAGTGCAGTGAGCTCTGTAGATGGAGCTCTGTATGTATAGTGTAGGGAGCTCTGTATGTATAGCTCAGGGAGCTCTGTATGATGGAGCTCTGTATGTATAGCTCAGGGAGCTCTGTATGATGGAGCTCTATATGTATAGTGCAGGGAGCTCTGTAGATGGAGCTATGTATGTATAGTGTAGGGAGCTCTGTATGTATAGTGCAGGGAGCTCTGTATGATTGAGCTCTGTATATATAGTGTAGGGAGCTCTGTATGTATAGTGCAGGGAGCTCTGTATGATGGAGCTCTGTATGTATAGTGCAGGGAGCTCGGTAGCCAGGCAGTAAAGCTGGGCTAGTGTTGAAGAGGCAGAGTAATAAATGTGAATAAAAGCAGGCTCGAGTTGTGTTAAAATAAAATAAGAAGAGCTAAAAGAAAGTGAGTTTGGAGGATGTGAATGAGAATCCGTGAATAAGAAGATGGAGTGAATGTGAGAGAATGAGCTCCATTTGAGAAGCACATTGATTGCTAAAAAGAAGCTCCAATGTGAAGCTCTGTGTGAGCAGTGAGTGGAAGCAGAAGCCGGTGCTGAAGGAGCCTGGGAGAAGGATAAGAGGAGCTTTGTCGAGCTGCACTTCCGGCCTACGGCTGTAGCTCCGTGAAGCTGTCCGATCCCACGATCTCGGAAGTGCAGCAAGGAGGAGCACGGACAGGTCTTGGATGGGAGACGGCTGCGAGTAGGTTACGGTTACAATGGCTGCGAGAAGGTTACGGATAGAGCAACCCACCAAGACCAACCGGGTGTTGTAGGCTTATTTTTGCTTTTTCGTTTTCTCTCCCACCACAAGAGGGCGATCAACTCAATGCAATCTTCCATTCACTCTTTTCTGAGGGTTATTCATTTATTTATTTTTTGTCCTTAAAGGCAAACACACTCATTATTATTCTCTCAAATCAAAATGCAAAGTCAATCTCATGTTTAAAGGGCTACTACAACTCATTTACTCACTAATCGCTTTTTAAACATTTCTGACTTATGCAATACGTCTCTTTAGATCCCTCATCTTTTTCTCATGAAAAATTTATAAAAAAGTGTAAAGCTTAAAATACCTCCATTTTAGGAACATTGACATCATACTGACCCCTAAAAGGATTTTTTTTAATTAGTTGATTGTTTATTAAAAAAAAATGTAATATGGGGTCTGGCTTTTATGCACATGCCAGCCGCCACATAATTAACCCTCACACCACCAAGGATTTAATAATTTGCTCACTGACTGATAGCAACGCTAGCAGACAAACAGTTCAGACTTTTAAAAAAATCTTGTCAGGATTTAAAGGGACTCACCCAACACATAACCACTCCCACACACATACACAACCAATCACAAGCATCCCTACATGTGCCCTTGTACGCTTAGCTTTGCTAGCTCCCCAGGGCCTCATACACTGCCAACTCTCTCTCTCTCTCTCTCTATATATATATATATTTACACAAATATACCTACGCATTAAAACACAGAGGGACACACACATAAACACACTGCCGTATACACACACATAAATACAAACAGAGACACACAAACACTGACACGTGCCCACACCTTGACACATGCGTACACTGACAAACAGATCCACACAGACATGTACATACCTTGACACAGATACATACACAATCAGACATACACACACACGTGATCATTTTTATATTTGCAGCCACCCTCCTGTTATCATACATATAATCCAGGAGCGTGGCTTGCTTTGGAAATAACAAAATTAGCCAGAAACGTGGAAAGCGCTAAAAACATAACATGTAAAACAAACTTGTTAGTAAATATATACCAATAGAGCTGCAGTCACTCCTAAAATAGTGAAACAAAATACTAGGCCCACAAATAATGCACTGAAAATAATTCTAATCCAAATAAACAATTTATGCCAAAAAAGAAATCTGTGTAAAAAAAATCAGCAAGAGAAAATATAGTGCAGGCCAGTGGCTTAACTACTTAACTACCACGGTTGCAACTGAGACCGAGCCTCTCACTCCAGGGGGCCTGGCTGCAACCGTGGGCCGCCATTACTTGGAGTGAGAGGCCCGGTCTCAGTTGCAACCATGGTAATTAAGCCACTGGCCTGCACTATATTTTATCTTATTGATTTTTTTTACACAGATTTTGTTTTGGCATAAATTGTTTATTTGGATTAGAATTATTTTCAGTGCATTATTTTTGGGCCTAGTATTTTGCACAGACTGCGCTCCCCGCCAGTCACAACAAGTAGCGTGGTCAAGCAGTCCTCTACCAAGTCTGACAGGAAGTGCTCACTGAGAGAATGGGGACATGCAGCCAGCTCTGCCACGCTACAGCAGCGCAGGTACAGAGGGGAATGGGGTAGAGACACATGGAGGGAACTTGGGGGGGATTGACGTATGGAGGACAAAGGGAAAGTGAATTGACACATAAAGGGACGGAGGGATTGAGACATGGAGGGACGGGGGGGGGGGGTGACACACTGAGGGACAGAGAAGATTGACACAGTGGGACTATGGGAGTATTGACACATGGAGGGACAAGACGAGGAATTGAGACACATGGAAGAAACTTGGTGATGGAGGGAGGTGAATTTACATATTTAGAGGGGTATTGACACATGGAGGGACTGGGGGATATTGACACATGGAGGTACAAGAGGGGGAATTGAGACACATGGAAGGGACAGGAGGGGATTGAGACACAATTGCGACACATGGAGGGACTAGGGGAGAATTGACACATGGAAGGTACTGGGGGGTTTTGACACACGGAAGGGACTGTGGGGAAAATTGATACATGGAAGGGGCGGAGGGAATTGAGACACATGGGACGGGGTGGGGTTGAGACACATGGAGGGACTGGGGGTAATTGAGACACATGGGGAGACTTGGGTGGGGTTCAGACACATGGAGGGACAGAGGGAATTTTGGCACATGGGAGGGACTGGGTGTGAAATTAACATCTGGAAGGGACTAGGGAGAGTGAGACACATAGAAGGGCTGGCTGGGAATAAGACCCATGGGAGGGGCCGGGTAATTAGATGTTTAGGTGGCAATGAAATCCTTCTTCAGCATCCATTGTATATGAAACACAACCAGGCCACAATGGCACAGTATTAAAAATAGCTTTTATTGACACAAGATAAAATCTGCTTACTTTGAGTAAAAGTGGGTTTGCCAAGCAAAAATCCCACAAAAGCACTTATAACGGCTATCACCCTAGAGGAAATATGCTCAATCGGACGGAAATAGAAGTTACGAAATGTAGCGTCATTAGACCAGTCTGCAGCTTTCATAATGTCCTCCAGTCTGCAGCCCACTACAGAAGCATTGGAAGCCATGGCACCCCTGACGGAGTGTGCCGAAAACGGATGTATCCACTCCGGCCATTGCCATTACGTCACGTATCTGTGTATATATAGTGCAGGGAGCTCTGTATAAAGGTGTCCATGTATAGTGCAGAGAGCTCTGAATGAGAGAGCACTGTATGTATAGTTCAGGGAGCTCTGAATGAGAGAGCACTGTATGTATTAAAGGAGTGGGTTGGCCCATGAGGTTATCAAGTGTAACCGGACAGAGAGGGGGTAACCCTCAAGGTATAGAGTACAAAAGGAGAGAAACTGTCCTTAAGGTGAAACCTGATAGAGGGATATTGGTATCAGAAAAGATCTTCCTAATTTATGTTAGGAACTAAAAGTTCTTAAAGTCACTAACCCCAAAGGTTTAGTGTACCGTAGCGATAGACGTTACCCCTATGACGAGCCCCTATACAGGGCGAACAGCGCGTCGGGTTTTTCCGACACTATTCTACACCAGCACTAGAAACGCTGTACACCTAACTGCTCCTAAGATAAACTCCAACAAATTCTATTTGTTCTGGATACCGACCAAGGCACTGGGGCACATAGGTCAGTGAGAAACAGTGCAGAACAATTGATTGACCGACCGATGGTCTCTATTCATTATTACTTTCAATTACCTAATTACCTTGCTACTTCTACCACGGCTACACTCTATTTATTGGTAAATCACCTTTACTCTTGCTTTACTATTACCTCGAAGGCATCTTTCTTTTCTTTGAAATCTCTAGGATTAGTTAAAATAGGGAATCTGACGAAAATAATTGGGCCATCCGTGGAGCTGGTAACGTTATGTGACTAACATTAGTATCTGCAATAGCCGGCACCAACTGGAGAAGCAACCTAGCAGTAACACTGCACACCCATCAGACTAAATATCTGTTCACTTGCCAGCATATACCCTATGACTTATCTTACAAAATGTCCTGAGAAGTATCAATTTTTAGGAGTTGTACTTCCAAGTATGGTATACCATTCTGCACACTAACCACTCTCGACATTTACCCCGCTATCTGCCCCATTACGGGAGAATACCCTGGAGCAAATAAGCGGCTATCTAAATATACAGATCTCTCCGAACTAAGACACAGGTATACCTCTTTCACAATCTAGCTGGATGTCATTTACGTCTCCTAACCGGTGCTCAGTCACGGGAAAACGGTAAACCACTTCCAGTATTATATGTATAGACAATCAAGTACACCAAGCGGTTTAACCCTTACCATACCTATTACTGCGGCAGCCGATTTTTCCTTATACACTGATCACCTCTTAGGAAGCATTTGCCTCAGAAACTCGGAGCCCATCCGAGCTGACAATTACCTCCAGGTCAGACGACCCCATCTCTAGAGACACTAGAAATTAAACATTACCTCGAATAGCTTATAACGGTACAGAATTACAAAGCTAAAACTTTAATAAAAATTATTTGAAAAGAATTACAAAGCTAACCCCCAGAGGATACTGGGAAATAGGGTAGCCACATATTTGCTCTTTGGGAAGGCTTTTGATAAACTGGCTTACCCGGAACATTTGTGGATACATATACTTGGTTACTAGTGCATTACGCCACACATGGTTATTTGACACGTGTATCCATTTGAATTGAAGTACAATAAGTTATTCCATACTTAGACTTTTACTAAAGGAATAACGATATCTGTGCACACAGAGTTGGACTACCAAACAACCTGTGCCTACACTTTATGTTGTGTCTTTCCCTCTATGTTTATCCCCCTACCTACACGCCCCGATTTTTCTTGTGCAAGTAAGTCTGGATGCTAGCCAAGAGCTAGCCAACACATACTGTGACTTAAAATTGGCGACAGTTTACGTTGGGAACGTCTATTTACCCTATTAAAGCATTATTTTTTAACGTCTATCGCTACGGTACACTAAACCTTTGGGGTTAGTGACTTTAAGAACTTTTAGTTCCTAACATAAATTAGGAAGATCTTTTCTGATACCAATATCCCTCTATCAGGTTTCACCTTAAGGACAGTTTTTCTCCTTTTGAGCACTGTATGTATAGTTCAGGGAGCTCTGTATGTATAGTGCAGGGAGCTCTGTATGTATAGTGCAGGGAGCTCTGTATGAGGGAGCTCTGTATGTATAGTGCAGGGAGCTCTGCATGAGGGAGCCCATATATAGTGCAGGGAGCTCTGTATGATGGAGCTCTGTATGTATAGTGCAGGGAGCTCTGCATGAGGGAGCCCATATATAGTGCAGGGAGCTCTGTATGTATAGTGCAGGGAGCTCTGTATGTATAGTGCAGGGAGCTCGGTAGCCAAGCAGTAAAGCTGGGCTAGTGTTGAAGAGGCAGAGTAATAAATGTGAATACAAGTAGGCTCCAGTTGTATTAAAATAAAATAAGAAGAGCTAAAAGAAAGTGAGTTTGGAGGATGTGAATGAGAATCCGTGAATAAGAAGATGGAGTGAATGTGAGAGAATGTATGCAAAGGAAATGTATTGTATGAAGAAATCCATGTGTAGCGCAGGGAGCTCCCATGTACAGTGCAGGGAGCTCTGTGAGAGAGCCCATGTATAGTGCAGGGAGCTCTGTATGAGGGAGCCCATATATAGTGCCGGGAGCTCTGTGTGTATAGTGCAAGGAACTATGTGTGGGGAAGTCATGTATACTTTAGAGAGCTCAGTATGAGGGAGCCCATGTATAGTGCAGTTGGCTCTGTATGTATAGTGCATGAAGCTCAGCTCTGCATGAGCTCATGTATGGCTCTGTATGTTGAAGCCTATGCATAGTGCAGGCATGGAGCTCTGTGTGAAGGAGCCCATGTATAGTTCAGGGAGCTCTGTGTGAGGGAGCTTTGTATGTATAGTGTAGGGAGCTCTGGATTAGGGAGGCTTTATGTATATTGCAGGGAGCTCTGTATGTATTGTGCAGAAGGCTATGTATGAGGGAGCCCATGTGTAGTGCAAGGAACTCTGTATTAGGGAGCCCATGTATAGTGCAGAGAGCTCTGTATGAGAGAGCTCTGTATGTATAGTTCAGTGAGCTCTGTATGTATAGTGCAGGGAGCTCTGTATGTATAGTACAGGGAGCTCTGTATGTTGGAGCTCTGTGTGTATAGTGCAGGGAGCTCTGTATGTATAGTGCAGGGAGCTCTGTATGATGGAGCTCTGTATGTATAGTGCAGGGAGCTCTGTATGTATAGTGCAGGGAGCTCTGTGTGATGGAGCTCTGTATGTATAGTGCAGGGAGCTCTGTATGATGGAGCTCTGTATATATAGTTCAGGGAGCTCTGTATGTTGGAGCTCTGTATGTATAGTACAGGGAGCTCTGTATGATGGAGCTCTGTATGTATAGTGTAGGGAGCTCTGTATGTATAGTTCAGGGAGCTCTGTATTATGGAGCTCTGTATGTATAGTGCAGGGAGCTCGGTAGGCATAGTGCAGGGAGCTCTGTATGATGGAGCTCTGTATGTATAGTGCAGGGAGCTCTGTATGATGGAGCTCTGTATGTACAGTGCAGGGAGCTCTGTATGATGGAGCTCTGTATGTATAGTGTTGGGAGCTCTGTATGATGGAGCTCTGTATATATAGTTCAGGGAGCTCTGTATGTATAGTTCAGGGAGCTCTGTATGATGGAGCTCTGTATGTATAGTTCAGGGAGCTCTATATGATGGAGCTCTGTGTGTATAGTGCAGGGAGCTCTGTATATATAGTTCAGGGAGCTCTGTAGATGGAGCTCTGTGTTTATAGTGCAGTGAGCTCTGTAGATGGAGCTCTGTATGTATAGTTCAGGGAGCTCTGTATGATGGAGCTCTGTATGTATAGTGCAGGGAGCTCTGTATGATGGAGCTCTATATGTATAGTGCAGGGAGCTCTGTAGATGGAGCTCTGTATGTATAGTGTAGGGAGCTCTGTAGCCAGGCAGTAAAGCTGGGCTAGTGTTGAAGAGGCAGAGTAATAAATGTGAATAAAAGCAGGCTCGAGTTGTGTTAAAATAAAATAAGAAGAGCTAAAAGAAAGTGAGTTTGGAGGATGTGAATGAGAATCCGTGAATAAGAAGATGGAGTGAATGTGAGAGAATGAGCTCCATTTGAGAAGCACATTGATTGCTTGAAAGAAGCTCCAATGTGAAGCTCTGTGTGAGCAGTGAGTGGAAGCAGAAGCCAGTGCTGAGGGAGCCTGGGAGCAGGATAAGAGGAGCTTTGTCGAGCTGCACTTCCGGCCTACGGCTGTAGCTCCGTGAATCTGCCCGATCCCACGATCTCGGAAGCGTTGCAAGGAGGAGCCTGGACAGGTCTTGGATGGGAGACGGCTGCGAGAAGGTTACGGATAGAGCAACCCACCAAGACCAACCGGGTGTTGTAGGCTTATTTTTGCTTTTTCGTTTTCTCTCCCACCACAAGAGGGCGATCAACTCAATGCAATCTTCCATTCACTCTTTTCTGAGGGTTATTCATTTATTTATTTTTTGTCCTTAAAGGCAAACACACTCATTATTATTCTCTCAAATCAAAATGCAAAGTCAATCTCATGTTTAAAGGGCTACTACAACTCATTTACTCACTAATCGCTTTTTAAACATTTCTGACTTACGCAATACGTCTCTTTAGATCCCTCATCTTTTTCTTATGAAAAATTTATAAAAAAGTGTAAAGCTTAAAATACCTCCATTTTAGGAACATTGACATCATACTGACCCCTAAAAGGATTTTTTGTATTATTATTTGATTGTTTATTAAAAAAAATGTAATATGGGGTCTGGCTTTTATGCACATGCCAGCCGCCACATAATTAACCCTCACACCACCAAGGATTTAATAATTTGCTCACTGACTGATAGCAACGCTAGCAGACAAACAGTTCAGACTTTAAAAAAAATCTTGTCAGGATTTAAAGGGACTCACCCAACACATAACCACTCCCACACACATACACAACCAATCACAAGCATCCCTACATGTGCCCTTGTACGCTTAGCTTTGCTAGCTCCCCAGGGCCTCATACACTGCCAACTCTATATATATATATATATTTACACAAATATACCTACGCATTAAAACACAGAGGGACACACACATAAACACACTGCCGTATACACACACATAAATACAAACAGAGACACACAAACACTGACACGTGCCCACACCTTGACACATGCGTACACTGACAAACAGATCCACACAGACATGTACATACCTTGACACAGATACATACACAATCAGACATACACACACACGTGATCATTTTTATATTTGCAGCCACCCTCCTGTTATCATACATATAATCCAGGAGCGTGGCTTGCTTTGGAAATAACAAAATTAGCCAGAAACGTGGAAAGCGCTAAAAACATAACATGTAAAACAAACTTGTTAGTAAATATATACCAATAGAGCTGCAGTCACTCCTAAAATAGTGAAACAAAATACTAGGCCCACAAATAATGCACTGAAAATAATTCTAATCCAAATAAACAATTTATGCCAAAAAAGAAATCTGTGTAAAAAAAATCAGCAAGAGAAAATATAGTGCAGGCCAGTGGCTTAACTACTTAACTACCACGGTTGCAACTGAGACCGAGCCTCTCACTCCAGGGGGCCTGGCTGCAACCGTGGGCCGCCATTACTTGGAGTGAGAGGCCCGGTCTCAGTTGCAACCATGGTAATTAAGCCACTGGCCTGCACTATATTTTATCTTATTGATTTTTTTTACACAGATTTTGTTTTGGCATAAATTGTTTATTTGGATTAGAATTATTTTCAGTGCATTATTTTTGGGCCTAGTATTTTGCACAGACTGCGCTCCCCGCCAGTCACAACAAGTAGCGTGGTCAAGCAGTCCTCTACCAAGTCTGACAGGAAGTGCTCACTGAGAGAATGGGGACATGCAGCCAGCTCTGCCACGCTACAGCAGCGCAGGTACAGAGGGGAATGGGGTAGAGACACATGGAGGGAACTTGGGGGGGATTGACGTATGGAGGACAAAGGGAAAGTGAATTGACACATAAAGGGACGGAGGGATTGAGACATGGAGGGACGGGGGGGGGGGGTGACACACTGAGGGACAGAGAAGATTGACACAGTGGGACTATGGGAGTATTGACACATGGAGGGACAAGACGAGGAATTGAGACACATGGAAGAAACTTGGTGATGGAGGGAGGTGAATTTACATATTTAGAGGGGTATTGACACATGGAGGGACTGGGGGATATTGACACATGGAGGTACAAGAGGGGGAATTGAGACACATGGAAGGGACAGGAGGGGATTGAGACACAATTGCGACACATGGAGGGACTAGGGGAGAATTGACACATGGAAGGTACTGGGGGGTTTTGACACACGGAAGGGACTGTGGGGAAAATTGATACATGGAAGGGGCGGAGGGAATTGAGACACATGGGACGGGGTGGGGTTGAGACACATGGAGGGACTGGGGGTAATTGAGACACATGGGGAGACTTGGGTGGGGTTCAGACACATGGAGGGACAGAGGGAATTTTGGCACATGGGAGGGACTGGGTGTGAAATTAACATCTGGAAGGGACTAGGGAGAGTGAGACACATAGAAGGGCTGGGTGGGAATAAGACCCATGTGAGGGGCCGGGTAATTAGATGTTTAGGTGGCAATGAAATCCTTCTTCAGCATCCATTGTATATGAAACACAACCAGGCCACAATGGCACAGTATTAAAAATAGCTTTTATTGACACAAGATAAAATCTGCTTACTTTGAGTAAAAGTGGGTTTGCCAAGCAAAAATCCCACAAAAGCACTTATAACGGCTATCACCCTAGAGGAAATATGCTCAATCGGACGGAAATAGAAGTTACGAAATGTAGCGTCATTAGACCAGTCTGCAGCTTTCATAATGTCCTCCAGTCTGCAGCCCACTACAGAAGCATTGGAAGCCATGGCACCCCTGACGGAGTGTGCCGAAAACGGATGTATCCACTCCGGCCATTGCCATTACGTCACGTATCTGTGTATATATAGTGCAGGGAGCTCTGTATAAAGGTGTCCATGTATAGTGCAGAGAGCTCTGAATGAGAGAGCACTGTATGTATAGTTCAGGGAGCTCTGAATGAGAGAGCACTGTATGTATTAAAGGAGTGGGTTGGCCCATGAGGTTATCAAGTGTAACCGGACAGAGAGGGGGTAACCCTCAAGGTATAGAGTACAAAAGGAGATAAACTGTCCTTAAGGTGAAACCTGATAGAGGGATATTGGTATCAGAAAAGATCTTCCTAATTTATGTTAGGAACTAAAAGTTCTTAAAGTCACTAACTCCAAAGGTTTAGTGTACCGTAGCGATAGACGTTACCCCTATGACGAGCCCCTATACAGGGCGAACAGCGCGTCGGGTTTTTCCGACACTATTCTACACCAGCACTAGAAACGCTGTACACCTAACTGCTCCTAAGATAAACTCCAACAAATTCTATTTGTTCTGGATACCGACCAAGGCACTGGGGCACATAGGTCAGTGAGAAACAGTGCAGAACAATTGATTGACCGACCGATGGTCTCTATTCATTATTACTTTCAATTACCTAATTACCTTGCTACTTCTACCACGGCTACACTCTATTTATTGGTAAATCACCTTTACTCTTGCTTTACTATTACCTCGAAGGCATCTTTCTTTTCTTTGAAATCTCTAGGATTAGTTAAAATAGGGAATCTGACGAAAATAATTGGGCCATCCGTGGAGCTGGTAACGTTATGTGACTAACATTAGTATCTGCAATAGCAGGCACCAACTGGAGAAGCAACCTAGCAGTAACACTGCACACCCATCAGACTAAATATCTGTTCACTTGCCAGCATATACCCTATGACTTATCTTACAAAATGTCCTAAGAAGTATCAATTTTTAGGAGTTGTACTTCCAAGTATGGTATACCATTCTGCACACTAACCACTCTCGACATTTACCCCGCTATCTGCCCCATTACGGGAGAATACCCTGGAGCAAATAAGCGGCTATCTAAATATACAGATCTCTCCGAACTAAGACACAGGTATACCTCTTTCACAATCTAGCTGGATGTCATTTACGTCTCCTAACCGGTGCTCAGTCACGGGAAAACGGTAAACCACTTCCAGTATTATATGTATAGACAATCAAGTACACCAAGCGGTTTAACCCTTACCATACCTATTACTGCGGCAGCCGATTTTTCCTTATACACTGATCACCTCTTAGGAAGCATTTGCCTCAGAAACTCGGAGCCCATCCGAGCTGACAATTACCTCCAGGTCAGACGACCCCATCTCTAGAGACACTAGAAATTAAACATTACCTCGAATAGCTTATAACGGTACAGAATTACAAAGCTAAAACTTTAATAAAAATTATTTGAAAAGAATTACAAAGCTAACCCCCAGAGGATACTGGGAAATAGGGTAGCCACATATTTGCTCTTTGGGAAGGCTTTTGATAAACTGGCTTACCCGGAACATTTGTGGATACATATACTTGGTTACTAGTGCATTACGCCACACATGGTTATTTGACACGTGTATCCATTTGAATTGAAGTACAATAAGTTATTCCATACTTAGACTTTTACTAAAGGAATAACGATATCTGTGCACACAGAGTTGGACTACCAAACAACCTGTGCCTACACTTTATGTTGTGTCTTTCCCTCTATGTTTATCCCCCTACCTACACGCCCCGATTTTTCTTGTGCAAGTAAGTCTGGATGCTAGCCAAGAGCTAGCCAACACATACTGTGACTTAAAATTGGCGACAGTTTACGTTGGGAACGTCTATTTACCCTATTAAAGCATTATTTTTTAACGTCTATCGCTACGGTACACTAAACCTTTGGGGTTAGTGACTTTAAGAACTTTTAGTTCCTAACATAAATTAGGAAGATCTTTTCTGATACCAATATCCCTCTATCAGGTTTCACCTTAAGGACAGTTTTTCTCCTTTTGAGCACTGTATGTATAGTTCAGGGAGCTCTGTATGTATAGTGCAGGGAGCTCTGTATGTATAGTGCAGGGAGCTCTGTATGAGGGAGCTCTGTATGTATAGTGCAGGGAGCTCTGCATGAGGGAGCCCATATATAGTGCAGGGAGCTCTGTATGATGGAGCTCTGTATGTATAGTGCAGGGAGCTCTGCATGAGGGAGCCCATATATAGTGCAGGGAGCTCTGTATGTATAGTGCAGGGAGCTCTGTATGTATAGTGCAGGGAGCTCGGTAGCCAAGCAGTAAAGCTGGGCTAGTGTTGAAGAGGCAGAGTAATAAATGTGAATACAAGTAGGCTCCAGTTGTATTAAAATAAAATAAGAAGAGCTAAAAGAAAGTGAGTTTGGAGGATGTGAATGAGAATCCGTGAATAAGAAGATGGAGTGAATGTGAGAGAATGTATGCAAAGGAAATGTATTGTATGAAGAAATCCATGTGTAGCGCAGGGAGCTCCCATGTACAGTGCAGGGAGCTCTGTGAGAGAGCCCATGTATAGTGCAGGGAGCTCTGTATGAGGGAGCCCATATATAGTGCCGGGAGCTCTGTGTGTATAGTGCAAGGAACTATGTGTGGGGAAGTCATGTATACTTTAGAGAGCTCAGTATGAGGGAGCCCATGTATAGTGCAGTTGGCTCTGTATGTATAGTGCATGAAGCTCAGCTCTGCATGAGCTCATGTATGGCTCTGTATGTTGAAGCCTATGCATAGTGCAGGCATGGAGCTCTGTGTGAAGGAGCCCATGTATAGTTCAGGGAGCTCTGTGTGAGGGAGCTTTGTATGTATAGTGTAGGGAGCTCTGGATTAGGGAGGCTTTATGTATATTGCAGGGAGCTCTGTATGTATTGTGCAGAAGGCTATGTATGAGGGAGCCCATGTGTAGTGCAAGGAACTCTGTATTAGGGAGCCCATGTATAGTGCAGAGAGCTCTGTATGAGAGAGCTCTGTATGTATAGTTCAGTGAGCTCTGTATGTATAGTGCAGGGAGCTCTGTATGTATAGTACAGGGAGCTCTGTATGTTGGAGCTCTGTGTGTATAGTGCAGGGAGCTCTGTATGTATAGTGCAGGGAGCTCTGTATGATGGAGCTCTGTATGTATAGTGCAGGGAGCTCTGTATGTATAGTGCAGGGAGCTCTGTGTGATGGAGCTCTGTATGTATAGTGCAGGGAGCTCTGTATGATGGAGCTCTGTATATATAGTTCAGGGAGCTCTGTATGTTGGAGCTCTGTATGTATAGTACAGGGAGCTCTGTATGATGGAGCTCTGTATGTATAGTGTAGGGAGCTCTGTATGTATAGTTCAGGGAGCTCTGTATTATGGAGCTCTGTATGTATAGTGCAGGGAGCTCGGTAGGCATAGTGCAGGGAGCTCTGTATGATGGAGCTCTGTATGTATAGTGCAGGGAGCTCTGTATGATGGAGCTCTGTATGTACAGTGCAGGGAGCTCTGTATGATGGAGCTCTGTATGTATAGTGTTGGGAGCTCTGTATGATGGAGCTCTGTATATATAGTTCAGGGAGCTCTGTATGTATAGTTCAGGGAGCTCTGTATGATGGAGCTCTGTATGTATAGTTCAGGGAGCTCTATATGATGGAGCTCTGTGTGTATAGTGCAGGGAGCTCTGTATATATAGTTCAGGGAGCTCTGTAGATGGAGCTCTGTGTTTATAGTGCAGTGAGCTCTGTAGATGGAGCTCTGTATGTATAGTTCAGGGAGCTCTGTATGATGGAGCTCTGTATGTATAGTGCAGGGAGCTCTGTATGATGGAGCTCTATATGTATAGTGCAGGGAGCTCTGTAGATGGAGCTATGTATGTATAGTGTAGGGAGCTCTGTATGTATAGTGCAGGGAGCTCTGTATGATGGAGCTCTGTATATATAGTGTAGGGAGCTCTGTAGCCAGGCAGTAAAGCTGGGCTAGTGTTGAAGAGGCAGAGTAATAAATGTGAATAAAAGCAGGCTCGAGTTGTGTTAAAATAAAATAAGAAGAGCTAAAAGAAAGTGAGTTTGGAGGATGTGAATGAGAATCCGTGAATAAGAAGATGGAGTGAATGTGAGAGAATGAGCTCCATTTGAGAAGCACATTGATTGCTTGAAAGAAGCTCCAATGTGAAGCTCTGTGTGAGCAGTGAGTGGAAGCAGAAGCCAGTGCTGAGGGAGCCTGGGAGCAGGATAAGAGGAGCTTTGTCGAGCTGCACTTCCGGCCTACGGCTGTAGCTCCGTGAATCTGCCCGATCCCACGATCTCGGAAGCGTTGCAAGGAGGAGCCTGGACAGGTCTTGGATGGGAGACGGCTGCGAGAAGGTTACGGATAGAGCAACCCACCAAGACCAACCGGGTGTTGTAGGCTTATTTTTGCTTTTTCGTTTTCTCTCCCACCACAAGAGGGCGATCAACTCAATGCAATCTTCCATTCACTCTTTTCTGAGGGTTATTCATTTATTTATTTTTTGTCCTTAAAGGCAAACACACTCATTATTATTCTCTCAAATCAAAATGCAAAGTCAATCTCATGTTTAAAGGGCTACTACAACTCATTTACTCACTAATCGCTTTTTAAACATTTCTGACTTACGCAATACGTCTCTTTAGATCCCTCATCTTTTTCTTATGAAAAATTTATAAAAAAGTGTAAAGCTTAAAATACCTCCATTTTAGGAACATTGACATCATACTGACCCCTAAAAGGATTTTTTGTATTATTATTTGATTGTTTATTAAAAAAAATGTAATATGGGGTCTGGCTTTTATGCACATGCCAGCCGCCACATAATTAACCCTCACACCACCAAGGATTTAATAATTTGCTCACTGACTGATAGCAACGCTAGCAGACAAACAGTTCAGACTTTAAAAAAAATCTTGTCAGGATTTAAAGGGACTCACCCAACACATAACCACTCCCACACACATACACAACCAATCACAAGCATCCCTACATGTGCCCTTGTACGCTTAGCTTTGCTAGCTCCCCAGGGCCTCATACACTGCCAACTCTATATATATATATATATTTACACAAATATACCTACGCATTAAAACACAGAGGGACACACACATAAACACACTGCCGTATACACACACATAAATACAAACAGAGACACACAAACACTGACACGTGCCCACACCTTGACACATGCGTACACTGACAAACAGATCCACACAGACATGTACATACCTTGACACAGATACATACACAATCAGACATACACACACACGTGATCATTTTTATATTTGCAGCCACCCTCCTGTTATCATACATATAATCCAGGAGCGTGGCTTGCTTTGGAAATAACAAAATTAGCCAGAAACGTGGAAAGCGCTAAAAACATAACATGTAAAACAAACTTGTTAGTAAATATATACCAATAGAGCTGCAGTCACTCCTAAAATAGTGAAACAAAATACTAGGCCCACAAATAATGCACTGAAAATAATTCTAATCCAAATAAACAATTTATGCCAAAAAAGAAATCTGTGTAAAAAAAATCAGCAAGAGAAAATATAGTGCAGGCCAGTGGCTTAACTACTTAACTACCACGGTTGCAACTGAGACCGAGCCTCTCACTCCAGGGGGCCTGGCTGCAACCGTGGGCCGCCATTACTTGGAGTGAGAGGCCCGGTCTCAGTTGCAACCATGGTAATTAAGCCACTGGCCTGCACTATATTTTATCTTATTGATTTTTTTTACACAGATTTTGTTTTGGCATAAATTGTTTATTTGGATTAGAATTATTTTCAGTGCATTATTTTTGGGCCTAGTATTTTGCACAGACTGCGCTCCCCGCCAGTCACAACAAGTAGCGTGGTCAAGCAGTCCTCTACCAAGTCTGACAGGAAGTGCTCACTGAGAGAATGGGGACATGCAGCCAGCTCTGCCACGCTACAGCAGCGCAGGTACAGAGGGGAATGGGGTAGAGACACATGGAGGGAACTTGGGGGGGATTGACGTATGGAGGACAAAGGGAAAGTGAATTGACACATAAAGGGACGGAGGGATTGAGACATGGAGGGACGGGGGGGGGGGGGTGACACACTGAGGGACAGAGAAGATTGACACAGTGGGACTATGGGAGTATTGACACATGGAGGGACAAGACGAGGAATTGAGACACATGGAAGAAACTTGGTGATGGAGGGAGGTGAATTTACATATTTAGAGGGGTATTGACACATGGAGGGACTGGGGGATATTGACACATGGAGGTACAAGAGGGGGAATTGAGACACATGGAAGGGACAGGAGGGGATTGAGACACAATTGCGACACATGGAGGGACTAGGGGAGAATTGACACATGGAAGGTACTGGGGGGTTTTGACACACGGAAGGGACTGTGGGGAAAATTGATACATGGAAGGGGCGGAGGGAATTGAGACACATGGGACGGGGTGGGGTTGAGACACATGGAGGGACTGGGGGTAATTGAGACACATGGGGAGACTTGGGTGGGGTTCAGACACATGGAGGGACAGAGGGAATTTTGGCACATGGGAGGGACTGGGTGTGAAATTAACATCTGGAAGGGACTAGGGAGAGTGAGACACATAGAAGGGCTGGGTGGGAATAAGACCCATGTGAGGGGCCGGGTAATTAGATGTTTAGGTGGCAATGAAATCCTTCTTCAGCATCCATTGTATATGAAACACAACCAGGCCACAATGGCACAGTATTAAAAATAGCTTTTATTGACACAAGATAAAATCTGCTTACTTTGAGTAAAAGTGGGTTTGCCAAGCAAAAATCCCACAAAAGCACTTATAACGGCTATCACCCTAGAGGAAATATGCTCAATCGGACGGAAATAGAAGTTACGAAATGTAGCGTCATTAGACCAGTCTGCAGCTTTCATAATGTCCTCCAGTCTGCAGCCCACTACAGAAGCATTGGAAGCCATGGCACCCCTGACGGAGTGTGCCGAAAATGGATGTATCCACTCCGGCCATTGCCATTACGTCACGTATCTGTGTATATATAGTGCAGGGAGCTCTGTATAAAGGTGTCCATGTATAGTAAAGAGAGCTCTGAATGAGAGAGCACTGTATGTATAGTTCAGGGAGCTCTGAATGAGAGAGCACTGTATGTATTAAAGGAGTGGGTTGGCCCATGAGGTTATCAAGTGTAACCGGACAGAGAGGGGGTAACCCTCAAGGTATAGAGTACAAAAGGAGAGAAACTGTCCTTAAGGTGAAACCTGATAGAGGGATATTGGTATCAGAAAAGATCTTCCTAATTTATGTTAGGAACTAAAAGTTCTTAAAGTCACTAACCCCAAAGGTTTAGTGTACCGTAGCGATAGACGTTACCCCTATGACGAGCCCCTATACAGGGCGAACAGCGCGTCGGGTTTTTCCGACACTATTCTACACCAGCACTAGAAACGCTGTACACCTAACTGCTCCTAAGATAAACTCCAACAAATTCTATTTGTTCTGGATACCGACCAAGGCACTGGGGCACATAGGTCAGTGAGAAACAGTGCAGAACAATTGATTGACCGACCGATGGTCTCTATTCATTATTACTTTCAATTACCTAATTACCTTGCTACTTCTACCACGGCTACACTCTATTTATTGGTAAATCACCTTTACTCTTGCTTTACTATTACCTCGAAGGCATCTTTCTTTTCTTTGAAATCTCTAGGATTAGTTAAAATAGGGAATCTGACGAAAATAATTGGGCCATCCGTGGAGCTGGTAACGTTATGTGACTAACATTAGTATCTGCAATAGCAGGCACCAACTGGAGAAGCAACCTAGCAGTAACACTGCACACCCATCAGACTAAATATCTGTTCACTTGCCAGCATATACCCTATGACTTATCTTACAAAATGTCCTAAGAAGTATCAATTTTTAGGAGTTGTACTTCCAAGTATGGTATACCATTCTGCACACTAACCACTCTCGACATTTACCCCGCTATCTGCCCCATTACGGGAGAATACCCTGGAGCAAATAAGCGGCTATCTAAATATACAGATCTCTCCGAACTAAGACACAGGTATACCTCTTTCACAATCTAGCTGGATGTCATTTACGTCTCCTAACCGGTGCTCAGTCACGGGAAAACGGTAAACCACTTCCAGTATTATATGTATAGACAATCAAGTACACCAAGCGGTTTAACCCTTACCATACCTATTACTGCGGCAGCCGATTTTTCCTTATACACTGATCACCTCTTAGGAAGCATTTGCCTCAGAAACTCGGAGCCCATCCGAGCTGACAATTACCTCCAGGTCAGACGACCCCATCTCTAGAGACACTAGAAATTAAACATTACCTCGAATAGCTTATAACGGTACAGAATTACAAAGCTAAAACTTTAATAAAAATTATTTGAAAAGAATTACAAAGCTAACCCCCAGAGGATACTGGGAAATAGGGTAGCCACATATTTGCTCTTTGGGAAGGCTTTTGATAAACTGGCTTACCCGGAACATTTGTGGATACATATACTTGGTTACTAGTGCATTACGCCACACATGGTTATTTGACACGTGTATCCATTTGAATTGAAGTACAATAAGTTATTCCATACTTAGACTTTTACTAAAGGAATAACGATATCTGTGCACACAGAGTTGGACTACCAAACAACCTGTGCCTACACTTTATGTTGTGTCTTTCCCTCTATGTTTATCCCCCTACCTACACGCCCCGATTTTTCTTGTGCAAGTAAGTCTGGATGCTAGCCAAGAGCTAGCCAACACATACTGTGACTTAAAATTGGCGACAGTTTACGTTGGGAACGTCTATTTACCCTATTAAAGCATTATTTTTTAACGTCTATCGCTACGGTACACTAAACCTTTGGGGTTAGTGACTTTAAGAACTTTTAGTTCCTAACATAAATTAGGAAGATCTTTTCTGATACCAATATCCCTCTATCAGGTTTCACCTTAAGGACACTTTTTCTCCTTTTGAGCACTGTATGTATAGTTCAGGGAGCTCTGTATGTATAGTGCAGGGAGCTCTGTATATATAGTGCAGGGAGCTCTGTATGAGGGAGCTCTGTATGTATAGTGCAGGGAGCTCTGCATGAGGGAGCCCATATATAGTGCAGGGAGCTCTGTATGATGGAGCTCTGTATGTATAGTGCAGGGAGCTCTGCATGAGGGAGCCCATATATAGTGCAGGGAGCTCTGTATGTATAGTGCAGGGAGCTCTGTATGTATAGTGCAGGGAGCTCGGTAGCCAGGCAGTAAAGCTGGGCTAGTGTTGAAGAGGCAGAGTAATAAATGTGAATACAAGTAGGCTCCAGTTGTATTAAAATAAAATAAGAAGAGCTAAAAGAAAGTGAGTTTGGAGGATGTGAATGAGAATCCGTGAATAAGAAGATGGAGTGAATGTGAGAGAATGTATGCAAAGGAAATGTATTGTATGAAGAAGTCCATGTGTAGCGCAGGGAGCTCCCATGTACAGTGCAGGGAGCTCTGTGAGGGAGCCCATGTATAGAGCAGGGAGCTCTGTGAGGGAGCCCATGTATAGAGCAGGGAGCTCTGTGAGGGAGCCCATGTATAGTGCAGGGAGCTCTGTATGAGGGAGCCCATATATAGTGCCGGGAGCTCTGTGTGTATAGTGCACGGAACTATGTGTGGGGAAGTCATGTATACTTTAGAGAGCTCAGTATGAGGGAGCCCATGTATAGTGCAGTTGGCTCTGTATGTATAGTGCATGAAGCTCAGCTCTGCATGAGCTCATGTATGGCTCTGTATGTTGAAGCCTATGCATAGTGCAGGCATGGAGCTCTGTGTGAAGGAGCCCATGTATAGTTCAGGGAGCTCTGTGTGAGGGAGCTTTGTATGTATAGTGTAGGGAGCTCTGGATTAGGGAGGCTTTATGTATATTGCAGGGAGCTCTGTATGTATTGTGCAGAAGGCTATGTATGAGGGAGCCCATGTGTAGTGCAAGGAACTCTGTATTAGGGAGCCCATGTATAGTGCAGAGAGCTCTGTATGAGAGAGCTCTGTATGTATAGTTCAGTGAGCTCTGTATGTATAGTGCAGGGAGCTCTGTATGTATAGTACAGGGAGCTCTGTATGTTGGAGCTCTGTGTGTATAGTGCAGGGAGCTCTGTATGTATAGTGCAGGGAGCTCTGTATGATGGAGCTCTGTATGTATAGTGCAGGGAGCTCTGTATGTATAGTGCAGGGAGCTCTGTGTGATGGAGCTCTGTATGTATAGTGCAGGGAGCTCTGTATGATGGAGCTCTGTATATATAGTTCAGGGAGCTCTGTATGTTGGAGCTCTGTATGTATAGTACAGGGAGCTCTGTATGATGGAGCTCTGTATGTATAGTGTAGGGAGCTCTGTATGTATAGTTCAGGGAGCTCTGTATTATGGAGCTCTGTATGTATAGTGCAGGGAGCTCGGTAGGCATAGTGCAGGGAGCTCTGTATGATGGAGCTCTGTATGTATAGTGCAGGGAGCTCTGTATGATGGAGCTCTGTATGTACAGTGCAGGGAGCTCTGTATGATGGAGCTCTGTATGTATAGTGTTGGGAGCTCTGTATGATGGAGCTCTGTATATATAGTTCAGGGAGCTCTGTATGTATAGTTCAGGGAGCTCTGTATGATGGAGCTCTGTATGTATAGTTCAGGGAGCTCTATATGATGGAGCTCTGTGTGTATAGTGCAGGGAGCTCTGTATATATAGTTCAGGGAGCTCTGTAGATGGAGCTCTGTATTTATAGTGCAGTGAGCTCTGTAGATGGAGCTCTGTATGTATAGTTCAGGGAGCTCTGTATGATGGAGCTCTGTATGTATAGTGCAGGGAGCTCTGTATGATGGAGCTCTATATGTATAGTGCAGGGAGCTCTGTAGATGGAGCTATGTATGTATAGTGTAGGGAGCTCTGTATGTATAGTGCAGGGAGCTCTGTATGATGGAGCTCTGTATATATAGTGTAGGGAGCTCTGTAGCCAGGCAGTAAAGCTGGGCTAGTGTTGAAGAGGCAGAGTAATAAATGTGAATAAAAGCAGGCTCCAGTTGTGTTAAAATAAAATAAGAAGAGCTAAAAGAAAGTGAGTTTGGAGGATGTGAATGAGAATCCGTGAATAAGAAGATGGAGTGAATGTGAGAGAATGAGCTCCATTTGAGAAGCACATTGATTGCTTGAAAGAAGCTCCAATGTGAAGCTCTGTGTGAGCAGTGAGTGGAAGCAGAAGCCAGTGCTGAGGGAGCCTGGGAGCAGGATAAGAGGAGCTTTGTCGAGCTGCACTTCCGGCCTACGGCTGTAGCTCCGTGAATCTGCCCGATCCCACGATCTCGGAAGCGTTGCAAGGAGGAGCCTGGACAGGTCTTGGATGGGAGACGGCTGCGAGAAGGTTACGGATAGAGCAACCAACCAAGACCAACCGGGTGTTGTAGGCTTATTTTTGCTTTTTCGTTTTCTCTCCCACCACAAGAGGGCGATCAACTCAATGCAATCTTCCATTCACTCTTTTCTGAGGGTTATTCATTTATTTATTTTTTGTCCTTAAAGGCAAACACACTCATTATTATTCTCTCAAATCAAAATGCAAAGTCAATCTCATGTTTAAAGGGCTACTACAACTCATTTACTCACTAATCGCTTTTTAAACATTTCTGACTTACGCAATACGTCTCTTTAGATCCCTCATCTTTTTCTTATGAAAAATTTATAAAAAAGTGTAAAGCTTAAAATACCTCCATTTTAGGAACATTGACATCATACTGACCCCTAAAAGGATTTTTTGTATTATTATTTGATTGTTTATTAAAAAAAATGTAATATGGGGTCTGGCTTTTATGCACATGCCAGCCGCCACATAATTAACCCTCACACCACCAAGGATTTAATAATTTGCTCACTGACTGATAGCAACGCTAGCAGACAAACAGTTCAGACTTTAAAAAAAATCTTGTCAGGATTTAAAGGGACTCACCCAACACATAACCACTCCCACACACATACACAACCAATCACAAGCATCCCTACATGTGCCCTTGTACGCTTAGCTTTGCTAGCTCCCCAGGGCCTCATACACTGCCAACTCTCTCTCTCTCTCTCTCTCTATATATATATATTTACACAAATATACCTACGCATTAAAACACAGAGGGACACACACATAAACACACTGCCGTATACACACACATAAATACAAACAGAGACACACAAACACTGACACGTGCCCACACCTTGACACATGCGTACACTGACAAACAGATCCACACAGACATGTACATACCTTGACACAGATACATACACAATCAGACATACACACACACGTGATCATTTTTATATTTGCAGCCACCCTCCTGTTATCATACATATAATCCAGGAGCGTGGCTTGCTTTGGAAATAACAAAATTAGCCAGAAACGTGGAAAGCGCTAAAAACATAACATGTAAAACAAACTTGTTAGTAAATATATACCAATAGAGCTGCAGTCACTCCTAAAATAGTGAAACAAAATACTAGGCCCACAAATAATGCACTGAAAATAATTCTAATCCAAATAAACAATTTATGCCAAAAAAGAAATCTGTGTAAAAAAAATCAGCAAGAGAAAATATAGTGCAGGCCAGTGGCTTAACTACTTAACTACCACGGTTGCAACTGAGACCGAGCCTCTCACTCCAGGGGGCCTGGCTGCAACCGTGGGCCGCCATTACTTGGAGTGAGAGGCCCGGTCTCAGTTGCAACCATGGTAATTAAGCCACTGGCCTGCACTATTTTTTTTATTATTATTATTATTATTTTTGGGCCTAGTATTTTGCACAGACTGCGCTCCCCGCCAGTCACAACAAGTAGCGTGGTCAAGCAGTCCTCTACCAAGTCTGACAGGAAGTGCTCACTGAGAGAATGGGGACATGCAGCCAGCTCTGCCACGCTACAGCAGCGCAGGTACAGAGGGGAATGGGGTAGAGACACATGGAGGGAACTTGGGGGGGATTGACGTATGGAGGACAAAGGGAAAGTGAATTGACACATAAAGGGACGGAGGGATTGAGACATGGAGGGACGGGGGGGGGGGGTGACACACTGAGGGACAGAGAAGATTGACACAGTGGGACTATGGGAGTATTGACACATGGAGGGACAAGACGAGGAATTGAGACACATGGAAGAAACTTGGTGATGGAGGGAGGTGAATTTACATATTTAGAGGGGTATTGACACATGGAGGGACTGGGGGATATTGACACATGGAGGTACAAGAGGGGGAATTGAGACACATGGAAGGGACAGGAGGGGATTGAGACACAATTGCGACACATGGAGGGACTAGGGGAGAATTGACACATGGAAGGTACTGGGGGGTTTTGACACACGGAAGGGACTGTGGGGAAAATTGATACATGGAAGGGGCGGAGGGAATTGAGACACATGGGACGGGGTGGGGTTGAGACACATGGAGGGACTGGGGGTAATTGAGACACATGGGGAGACTTGGGTGGGGTTCAGACACATGGAGGGACAGAGGGAATTTTGGCACATGGGAGGGACTGGGTGTGAAATTAACATCTGGAAGGGACTAGGGAGAGTGAGACACATAGAAGGGCTGGGTGGGAATAAGACCCATGTGAGGGGCCGGGTAATTAGATGTTTAGGTGGCAATGAAATCCTTCTTCAGCATCCATTGTATATGAAACACAACCAGGCCACAATGGCACAGTATTAAAAATAGCTTTTATTGACACAAGATAAAATCTGCTTACTTTGAGTAAAAGTGGGTTTGCCAAGCAAAAATCCCACAAAAGCACTTATAACGGCTATCACCCTAGAGGAAATATGCTCAATCGGACGGAAATAGAAGTTACGAAATGTAGCGTCATTAGACCAGTCTGCAGCTTTCATAATGTCCTCCAGTCTGCAGCCCACTACAGAAGCATTGGAAGCCATGGCACCCCTGACGGAGTGTGCCGAAAATGGATGTATCCACTCCGGCCATTGCCATTACGTCACGTATCTGTGTATATATAGTGCAGGGAGCTCTGTATAAAGGTGTCCATGTATAGTGCAGAGAGCTCTGAATGAGAGAGCACTGTATGTATAGTTCAGGGAGCTCTGAATGAGAGAGCACTGTATGTATTAAAGGAGTGGGTTGGCCCATGAGGTTATCAAGTGTAACCGGACAGAGAGGGGGTAACCCTCAAGGTATAGAGTACAAAAGGAGATAAACTGTCCTTAAGGTGAAACCTGATAGAGGGATATTGGTATCAGAAAAGATCTTCCTAATTTATGTTAGGAACTAAAAGTTCTTAAAGTCACTAACCCCAAAGGTTTAGTGTACCGTAGCGATAGACGTTACCCCTATGACGAGCCCCTATACAGGGCGAACAGCGCGTCGGGTTTTTCCGACACTATTCTACACCAGCACTAGAAACGCTGTACACCTAACTGCTCCTAAGATAAACTCCAACAAATTCTATTTGTTCTGGATACCGACCAAGGCACTGGGGCACATAGGTCAGTGAGAAACAGTGCAGAACAATTGATTGACCGACCGATGGTCTCTATTCATTATTACTTTCAATTACCTAATTACCTTGCTACTTCTACCACGGCTACACTCTATTTATTGGTAAATCACCTTTACTCTTGCTTTACTATTACCTCGAAGGCATCTTTCTTTTCTTTGAAATCTCTAGGATTAGTTAAAATAGGGAATCTGACGAAAATAATTGGGCCATCCGTGGAGCTGGTAACGTTATGTGACTAACATTAGTATCTGCAATAGCAGGCACCAACTGGAGAAGCAACCTAGCAGTAACACTGCACACCCATCAGACTAAATATCTGTTCACTTGCCAGCATATACCCTATGACTTATCTTACAAAATGTCCTAAGAAGTATCAATTTTTAGGAGTTGTACTTCCAAGTATGGTATACCATTCTGCACACTAACCACTCTCGACATTTACCCCGCTATCTGCCCCATTACGGGAGAATACCCTGGAGCAAATAAGCGGCTATCTAAATATACAGATCTCTCCGAACTAAGACACAGGTATACCTCTTTCACAATCTAGCTGGATGTCATTTACGTCTCCTAACCGGTGCTCAGTCACGGGAAAACGGTAAACCACTTCCAGTATTATATGTATAGACAATCAAGTACACCAAGCGGTTTAACCCTTACCATACCTATTACTGCGGCAGCCGATTTTTCCTTATACACTGATCACCTCTTAGGAAGCATTTGCCTCAGAAACTCGGAGCCCATCCGAGCTGACAATTACCTCCAGGTCAGACGACCCCATCTCTAGAGACACTAGAAATTAAACATTACCTCGAATAGCTTATAACGGTACAGAATTACAAAGCTAAAACTTTAATAAAAATTATTTGAAAAGAATTACAAAGCTAACCCCCAGAGGATACTGGGAAATAGGGTAGCCACATATTTGCTCTTTGGGAAGGCTTTTGATAAACTGGCTTACCCGGAACATTTGTGGATACATATACTTGGTTACTAGTGCATTACGCCACACATGGTTATTTGACACGTGTATCCATTTGAATTGAAGTACAATAAGTTATTCCATACTTAGACTTTTACTAAAGGAATAACGATATCTGTGCACACAGAGTTGGACTACCAAACAACCTGTGCCTACACTTTATGTTGTGTCTTTCCCTCTATGTTTATCCCCCTACCTACACGCCCCGATTTTTCTTGTGCAAGTAAGTCTGGATGCTAGCCAAGAGCTAGCCAACACATACTGTGACTTAAAATTGGCGACAGTTTACGTTGGGAACGTCTATTTACCCTATTAAAGCATTATTTTTTAACGTCTATCGCTACGGTACACTAAACCTTTGGGGTTAGTGACTTTAAGAACTTTTAGTTCCTAACATAAATTAGGAAGATCTTTTCTGATACCAATATCCCTCTATCAGGTTTCACCTTAAGGACAGTTTTTCTCCTTTTGAGCACTGTATGTATAGTTCAGGGAGCTCTGTATGTATAGTGCAGGGAGCTCTGTATGTATAGTGCAGGGAGCTCTGTATGAGGGAGCTCTGTATGTATAGTGCAGGGAGCTCTGCATGAGGGAGCCCATATATAGTGCAGGGAGCTCTGTATGATGGAGCTCTCTATGTATAGTGCAGGGAGCTCTGCATGAGGGAGCCCATATATAGTGCAGGGAGCTCTGTATGTATAGTGCAGGGAGCTCTGTATGTATAGTGCAGGGAGCTCGGTAGCCAAGCAGTAAAGCTGGGCTAGTGTTGAAGAGGCAGAGTAATAAATGTGAATACAAGTAGGCTCCAGTTGTATTAAAATAAAATAAGAAGAGCTAAAAGAAAGTGAGTTTGGAGGATGTGAATGAGAATCCGTGAATAAGAAGATGGAGTGAATGTGAGAGAATGTATGCAAAGGAAATGTATTGTATGAAGAAATCCATGTGTAGCGCAGGGAGCTCCCATGTACAGTGCAGGGAGCTCTGTGAGAGAGCCCATGTATAGTGCAGGGAGCTCTGTATGAGGGAGCCCATATATAGTGCCGGGAGCTCTGTGTGTATAGTGCAAGGAACTATGTGTGGGGAAGTCATGTATACTTTAGAGAGCTCAGTATGAGGGAGCCCATGTATAGTGCAGTTGGCTCTGTATGTATAGTGCATGAAGCTCAGCTCTGCATGAGCTCATGTATGGCTCTGTATGTTGAAGCCTATGCATAGTGCAGGCATGGAGCTCTGTGTGAAGGAGCCCATGTATAGTTCAGGGAGCTCTGTGTGAGGGAGCTTTGTATGTATAGTGTAGGGAGCTCTGGATTAGGGAGGCTTTATGTATATTGCAGGGAGCTCTGTATGTATTGTGCAGAAGGCTATGTATGAGGGAGCCCATGTGTAGTGCAAGGAACTCTGTATTAGGGAGCCCATGTATAGTGCAGAGAGCTCTGTATGAGAGAGCTCTGTATGTATAGTTCAGTGAGCTCTGTATGTATAGTGCAGGGAGCTCTGTATGTATAGTGCAGGGAGCTCTGTATGATGGAGCTCTGTATGTATAGTGCAGGGAGCTCTGTATGTATAGTGCAGGGAGCTCTGTGTGATGGAGCTCTGTATGTATAGTGCAGGGAGCTCTGTATGATGGAGCTCTGTATATATAGTTCAGGGAGCTCTGTATGTTGGAGCTCTGTATGTATAGTACAGGGAGCTCTGTATGATGGAGCTCTGTATGTATAGTGTAGGGAGCTCTGTATGTATAGTTCAGGGAGCTCTGTATTATGGAGCTCTGTATGTATAGTGCAGGGAGCTCGGTAGGCATAGTGCAGGGAGCTCTGTATGATGGAGCTCTGTATGTATAGTGCAGGGAGCTCTGTATGATGGAGCTCTGTATGTACAGTGCAGGGAGCTCTGTATGATGGAGCTCTGTATGTATAGTGTTGGGAGCTCTGTATGATGGAGCTCTGTATATATAGTTCAGGGAGCTCTGTATGTATAGTTCAGGGAGCTCTGTATGATGGAGCTCTGTATGTATAGTTCAGGGAGCTCTATATGATGGAGCTCTGTGTGTATAGTGCAGGGAGCTCTGTATATATAGTTCAGGGAGCTCTGTAGATGGAGCTCTGTGTTTATAGTGCAGTGAGCTCTGTAGATGGAGCTCTGTATGTATAGTTCAGGGAGCTCTGTATGATGGAGCTCTGTATGTATAGTGCAGGGAGCTCTGTATGATGGAGCTCTATATGTATAGTGCAGGGAGCTCTGTAGATGGAGCTATGTATGTATAGTGTAGGGAGCTCTGTATGTATAGTGCAGGGAGCTCTGTATGATGGAGCTCTGTATATATAGTGTAGGGAGCTCTGTAGCCAGGCAGTAAAGCTGGGCTAGTGTTGAAGAGGCAGAGTAATAAATGTGAATAAAAGCAGGCTCGAGTTGTGTTAAAATAAAATAAGAAGAGCTAAAAGAAAGTGAGTTTGGAGGATGTGAATGAGAATCCGTGAATAAGAAGATGGAGTGAATGTGAGAGAATGAGCTCCATTTGAGAAGCACATTGATTGCTTGAAAGAAGCTCCAATGTGAAGCTCTGTGTGAGCAGTGAGTGGAAGCAGAAGCCAGTGCTGAGGGAGCCTGGGAGCAGGATAAGAGGAGCTTTGTCGAGCTGCACTTCCGGCCTACGGCTGTAGCTCCGTGAATCTGCCCGATCCCACGATCTCGGAAGCGTTGCAAGGAGGAGCCTGGACAGGTCTTGGATGGGAGACGGCTGCGAGAAGGTTACGGATAGAGCAACCAACCAAGACCAACCGGGTGTTGTAGGCTTATTTTTGCTTTTTCGTTTTCTCTCCCACCACAAGAGGGCGATCAACTCAATGCAATCTTCCATTCACTCTTTTCTGAGGGTTATTCATTTATTTATTTTTTGTCCTTAAAGGCAAACACACTCATTATTATTCTCTCAAATCAAAATGCAAAGTCAATCTCATGTTTAAAGGGCTACTACAACTCATTTACTCACTAATCGCTTTTTAAACATTTCTGACTTACGCAATACGTCTCTTTAGATCCCTCATCTTTTTCTCATGAAAAATTTATAAAAAAGTGTAAAGCTTAAAATACCTCCATTTTAGGAACATTGACATCATACTGACCCCTAAAAGGATTTTTTGTATTATTATTTGATTGTTTATTAAAAAAAATGTAATATGGGGTCTGGCTTTTATGCACATGCCAGCCGCCACATAATTAACCCTCACACCACCAAGGATTTAATAATTTGCTCACTGACTGATAGCAACGCTAGCAGACAAACAGTTCAGACTTTAAAAAAAATCTTGTCAGGATTTAAAGGGACTCACCCAACACATAACCACTCCCACACACATACACAACCAATCACAAGCATCCCTACATGTGCCCTTGTACGCTTAGCTTTGCTAGCTCCCCAGGGCCTCATACACTGCCAACTCTATATATATATATATATTTACACAAATATACCTACGCATTAAAACACAGAGGGACACACACATAAACACACTGCCGTATACACACACATAAATACAAACAGAGACACACAAACACTGACACGTGCCCACACCTTGACACATGCGTACACTGACAAACAGATCCACACAGACATGTACATACCTTGACACAGATACATACACAATCAGACATACACACACACGTGATCATTTTTATATTTGCAGCCACCCTCCTGTTATCATACATATAATCCAGGAGCGTGGCTTGCTTTGGAAATAACAAAATTAGCCAGAAACGTGGAAAGCGCTAAAAACATAACATGTAAAACAAACTTGTTAGTAAATATATACCAATAGAGCTGCAGTCACTCCTAAAATAGTGAAACAAAATACTAGGCCCACAAATAATGCACTGAAAATAATTCTAATCCAAATAAACAATTTATGCCAAAAAAGAAATCTGTGTAAAAAAAATCAGCAAGAGAAAATATAGTGCAGGCCAGTGGCTTAACTACTTAACTACCACGGTTGCAACTGAGACCGAGCCTCTCACTCCAGGGGGCCTGGCTGCAACCGTGGGCCGCCATTACTTGGAGTGAGAGGCCCGGTCTCAGTTGCAACCATGGTAATTAAGCCACTGGCCTGCACTATATTTTATCTTATTGATTTTTTTTACACAGATTTTGTTTTGGCATAAATTGTTTATTTGGATTAGAATTATTTTCAGTGCATTATTTTTGGGCCTAGTATTTTGCACAGACTGCGCTCCCCGCCAGTCACAACAAGTAGCGTGGTCAAGCAGTCCTCTACCAAGTCTGACAGGAAGTGCTCACTGAGAGAATGGGGACATGCAGCCAGCTCTGCCACGCTACAGCAGCGCAGGTACAGAGGGGAATGGGGTAGAGACACATGGAGGGAACTTGGGGGGGATTGACGTATGGAGGACAAAGGGAAAGTGAATTGACACATAAAGGGACGGAGGGATTGAGACATGGAGGGACGGGGGGGGGGGGGTGACACACTGAGGGACAGAGAAGATTGACACAGTGGGACTATGGGAGTATTGACACATGGAGGGACAAGACGAGGAATTGAGACACATGGAAGAAACTTGGTGATGGAGGGAGGTGAATTTACATATTTAGAGGGGTATTGACACATGGAGGGACTGGGGGATATTGACACATGGAGGTACAAGAGGGGGAATTGAGACACATGGAAGGGACAGGAGGGGATTGAGACACAATTGCGACACATGGAGGGACTAGGGGAGAATTGACACATGGAAGGTACTGGGGGGTTTTGACACACGGAAGGGACTGTGGGGAAAATTGATACATGGAAGGGGCGGAGGGAATTGAGACACATGGGACGGGGTGGGGTTGAGACACATGGAGGGACTGGGGGTAATTGAGACACATGGGGAGACTTGGGTGGGGTTCAGACACATGGAGGGACAGAGGGAATTTTGGCACATGGGAGGGACTGGGTGTGAAATTAACATCTGGAAGGGACTAGGGAGAGTGAGACACATAGAAGGGCTGGGTGGGAATAAGACCCATGGGAGGGGCCGGGTAATTAGATGTTTAGGTGGCAATGAAATCCTTCTTCAGCATCCATTGTATATGAAACACAACCAGGCCACAATGGCACAGTATTAAAAATAGCTTTTATTGACACAAGATAAAATCTGCTTACTTTGAGTAAAAGTGGGTTTGCCAAGCAAAAATCCCACAAAAGCACTTATAACGGCTATCACCCTAGAGGAAATATGCTCAATCGGACGGAAATAGAAGTTACGAAATGTAGCGTCATTAGACCAGTCTGCAGCTTTCATAATGTCCTCCAGTCTGCAGCCCACTACAGAAGCATTGGAAGCCATGGCACCCCTGACGGAGTGTGCCGAAAACGGATGTATCCACTCCGGCCATTGCCATTACGTCACGTATCTGTGTATATTTAGTGCAGGGAGCTCTGTATAAAGGTGTCCATGTATAGTGCAGAGAGCTCTGAATGAGAGAGCACTGTATGTATAGTTCAGGGAGCTCTGAATGAGAGAGCACTGTATGTATTAAAGGAGTGGGTTGGCCCATGAGGTTATCAAGTGTAACCGGACAGAGAGGGGGTAACCCTCAAGGTATAGAGTACAAAAGGAGAAAAACTGTCCTTAAGGTGAAACCTGATAGAGGGATATTGGTATAAGAAAAGATCTTCCTAATTTATGTTAGGAACTAAAAGTTCTTAAAGTCACTAACCCCAAAGGTTTAGTGTACCGTAGCGATAGACGTTACCCCTATGACGAGCCCCTATACAGGGCGAAACGCGCGTCTGGTTTTTCCGACACTATTCTACACCAGCACTAGAAACGCTGTACACCTAACTGCTCCTAAGATAAACTCCAACAAATTCTATTTGTTCTGGATACCGACCAAGGCACTGGGGCACATAGGTCAGTGAGAAACAGTGCAGAACAATTGATTGACCGACCGATGGTCTCTATTCATTATTACTTTCAATTACCTAATTACCTTGCTACTTCTACCACGGCTACACTCTATTTATTGGTAAATCACCTTTACTCTTGCTTTACTATTACCTCGAAGGCATCTTTCTTTTCTTTGAAATCTCTAGGATTAGTTAAAATAGGGAATCTGACGAAAATAATTGGGCCATCCGTGGAGCTGGTAACGTTATGTGACTAACATTAGTATCTGCAATAGCAGGCACCAACTGGAGAAGCAACCTAGCAGTAACACTGCACACCCATCAGACTAAATATCTGTTCACTTGCCAGCATATACCCTATGACTTATCTTACAAAATGTCCTAAGAAGTATCAATTTTTAGGAGTTGTACTTCCAAGTATGGTATACCATTCTGCACACTAACCACTCTCGACATTTACCCCGCTATCTGCCCCATTACGGGAGAATACCCTGGAGCAAATAAGCGGCTATCTAAATATACAGATCTCTCCGAACTAAGACACAGGTATACCTCTTTCACAATCTAGCTGGATGTCATTTACGTCTCCTAACTGGTGCTCAGTCACGGGAAAACGGTAAACCACTTCCAGTATTATATGTATAGACAATCAAGTACACCAAGCGGTTTAACCCTTACCATACCTATTACTGCGGCAGCCGATTTTTCCTTATACACTGATCACCTCTTAGGAAGCATTTGCCTCAGAAACTCGGAGCCCATCCGAGCTGACAATTACCTCCAGGTCAGACGACCCCATCTCTAGAGACACTAGAAATTAAACATTACCTCGAATAGCTTATAACGGTACAGAATTACAAAGCTAAAACTTTAATAAAAATTATTTGAAAAGAATTACAAAGCTAACCCCCAGAGGATACTGGGAAATAGGGTAGCCACATATTTGCTCTTTGGGAAGGCTTTTGATAAACTGGCTTACCCGGAACATTTGTGGATACATATACTTGGTTACTAGTGCATTACGCCACACATGGTTATTTGACACGTGTATCCATTTGAATTGAAGTACAATAAGTTATTCCATACTTAGACTTTTACTAAAGGAATAACGATATCTGTGCACACAGAGTTGGACTACCAAACAACCTGTGCCTACACTTTATGTTGTGTCTTTCCCTCTATGTTTATCCCCCTACCTACACGCCCCGATTTTTCTTGTGCAAGTAAGTCTGGATGCTAGCCAAGAGCTAGCCAACACATACTGTGACTTAAAATTGGCGACAGTTTACGTTGGGAACGTCTATTTACCCTATTAAAGCATTATTTTTTAACGTCTATCGCTACGGTACACTAAACCTTTGGGGTTAGTGACTTTAAGAACTTTTAGTTCCTAACATAAATTAGGAAGATCTTTTCTGATACCAATATCCCTCTATCAGGTTTCACCTTAAGGACAGTTTTTCTCCTTTTGAGCACTGTATGTATAGTTCAGGGAGCTCTGTATGTATAGTGCAGGGAGCTCTGTATGTATAGTGCAGGGAGCGCTGTATGAGGGAGCTCTGTATGTATAGTGCAGGGAGCTCTGCATGAGGGAGCCCATATATAGTGCAGGGAGCTCTGTATGATGGAGCTCTGTATGTATAGTGCAGGGAGCTCTGCATGAGGGAGCCCATATATAGTGCAGGGAGCTCTGTATGTATAGTGCAGGGAGCTCTGTATGTATAGTGCAGGGAGCTCGGTAGCCAGGCAGTAAAGCTGGGCTAGTGTTGAAGAGGCAGAGTAATAAATGTGAATACAAGTAGGCTCCAGTTGTATTAAAATAAAATAAGAAGAGCTAAAAGAAAGTGAGTTTGGAGGATGTGAATGAGAATCCGTGAATAAGAAGATGGAGTGAATGTGAGAGAATGTATGCAAAGGAAATGTATTGTATGAAGAAGTCCATGTGTAGCGCAGGGAGCTCCCATGTACAGTGCAGGGAGCTCTGTGAGGGAGCCCATGTATAGAGCAGGGAGCTCTGTGAGGGAGCCCATGTGTGGCGAAACCAACTTCGCCACTGTGAACTGGAGAAGCCTGGTTGCTAGCCTCCTGCCCTGCGACTATGGCCCCTGGACATATTGTACTGTAAAAACTATATTTGGGCATGTAATAATTTATATTACTGCTACTGGGCCTTTAAGAGCCATCCGTGGACCTATTGGGACTTTTGGGATACTGTACTTTTAAGACTGTGGAGCGTATTACAGTAATCCTGCCTTTAATCCTTTAATGTCATGTATGTATTTATGTGTGCAGTTAACCTGGGTTATATATATGCAGCATTCATTTGATTGTTCGGTAGAATCACTCCATTCATTGTATTGAGGAAACTACCGAACAACCAGACCACCCAGGACTAAGTGTGCCTCCAATTACCGTTTGCAACAATGTTGCAAACGGGTAATTGGCAATCAGTGTAGTGTGGTCTTTGTCCTCTGGGTGGCCGCCATTCGGGAAACGAACACGTGGCGGCGGCCATCTTAAACTACCGAACAGCGGTGTTTTGCCGTCGAGCGTCTGGAACTGAAAACGGACACTCGACTAGGCAAACACCGCTGAGACCTCCAGACTTCCAGGATTTCGTGGGGAAACTACCGAACGGCCCGCCGTTCGGTAGAAAGAAACGCACGAACTAGGGGATTCCTGCGAATTCCCCTTAGGCTCCATAACCCAGGCAATTCGTCTGTTTCGTTCCCTTTTCTGTGACCGACCGCAGGGCCAAAATGCATGGAACTGTTTTCGGATACTTTACCCATGCGGTCGGTCAAAACTTTGCCTGCCCATAACTCCCGAACGCTTTATCCGAATGGGCTGATTTTAACATATGTTGTTCCTCCAGACTAGGGCTATCTGGAGATATTGGATTTGTTGATGTACCCCAAGTATTTAGGGTACATCCAAAACTTGGGTAAAACTATGTCCTTGTTAATTGTGTTAACAGATATGTTGGAGGGAGGAGATGTGTGGGTTGTACCTTAAACTGGATTGGTGTACTGTAAACCCCTCCCTTGCATGGGAGAATCTCATATAAGCCTGTGTGTGAATAAATCAGTGTTGTTGCTGTTTAACCCTGAAGCTGGAGTGTGTCTCTTTCTTGGGGAGATGGGGACTGTATGCCGACTGCCAGGAGTGTAAGCTGTTCGTATTGCTTTTCCTGTTCGGCTGCTCCCAGGGTTCGTGTGTCTGCTGTTCGAGAGTTGGTGAATTCGTGCAGTTTGGGAGTTCGGGAAGTTGGTGATTATAGTAGCTGCTGGTCTATCTAAAGGGGATTATCGCCTAAACGGATTTTTCCCCTTTTATGCTGAAACGGTCCGCAACACCATGTATAGAGCAGGGAGCTCTGTGAGGGAGCCCATGTATAGTGCAGGGAGCTCTGTGTGTATAGTGCAAGGAACTATGTGTGGGGAATTAATGTATACTTTAGAGAGCTCAGTATGAGGGAGCCCATGTATAGTGCAGTTGGCTCTGTATGTATAGTGCAGGAAGCTCAGCTCTGCATGAGCTCATGTATGGCTCTGTATGTTGAAGCCTATGCATAGTGCAGGCATGGAGCTCTGTGTGAAGGAGCCCATGTATAGTTCAGGGAGCTCTGTGTGAGGGAGCTTTGTATGTATAGTGTAGAGAGCTCTGGATTAGGGAGGATTTATGTATATTGCAGGGAGCTCTGTATGTATAGTACAGGGAGCTCTGTATGATGGAGCTCTTTATGTATAGTTCAGGGAGCTCTATATGATGGAGCTCTGTGTGTATAGTGCAGGGAGCTCTGTATATATAGTTCAGGGAGCTCTGTAGATGGAGCTCTGTATGTATAGTGCAGTGAGCTCTGTAGATGGAGCTCTGTATGTATAGTGTAGGGAGCTCTGTATGTATAGCTCAGGGAGCTCTGTATGATGGAGCTCTGTATGTATAGCTCAGGGAGCTCTGTATGATGGAGCTCTATATGTATAGTGCAGGGAGCTCTGTAGATGGAGCTATGTATGTATAGTGTAGGGAGCTCTGTATGTATAGTGCAGGGAGCTCTGTATGATTGAGCTCTGTATATATAGTGTAGGGAGCTCTGTATGTATAGTGCAGGGAGCTCTGTATGATGGAGCTCTGTATGTATAGTGCAGGGAGCTCGGTAGCCAGGCAGTAAAGCTGGGCTAGTGTTGAAGAGGCAGAGTAATAAATGTGAATAAAAGCAGGCTCGAGTTGTGTTAAAATAAAATAAGAAGAGCTAAAAGAAAGTGAGTTTGGAGGATGTGAATGAGAATCCGTGAATAAGAAGATGGAGTGAATGTGAGAGAATGAGCTCCATTTGAGAAGCACATTGATTGCTAAAAAGAAGCTCCAATGTGAAGCTCTGTGTGAGCAGTGAGTGGAAGCAGAAGCCGGTGCTGAAGGAGCCTGGGAGAAGGATAAGAGGAGCTTTGTCGAGTTGCACTTCCGGCCTACGGCTGTAGCTCCGTGAAGCTGTCCGATCCCACGATCTCGGAAGTGCAGCAAGGAGGAGCACGGACAGGTCTTGGATGGGAGACGGCTGCGAGTAGGTTACGGTTACAATGGCTGCGAGAAGGTTACGGATAGAGCAACCCACCAAGACCAACCGGGTGTTGTAGGCTTATTTTTGCTTTTTCGTTTTCTCTCCCACCACAAGAGGGCGATCAACTCAATGCAATCTTCCATTCACTCTTTTCTGAGGGTTATTCATTTATTTATTTTTTGTCCTTAAAGGCAAACACACTCATTATTATTCTCTCAAATCAAAATGCAAAGTCAATCTCATGTTTAAAGGGCTACTACAACTCATTTACTCACTAATCGCTTTTTAAACATTTCTGACTTATGCAATACGTCTCTTTAGATCCCTCATCTTTTTCTCATGAAAAATTTATAAAAAAGTGTAAAGCTTAAAATACCTCCATTTTAGGAACATTGACATCATACTGACCCCTAAAAGGATTTTTTTTAATTAGTTGATTGTTTATTAAAAAAAAATGTAATATGGGGTCTGGCTTTTATGCACATGCCAGCCGCCACATAATTAACCCTCACACCACCAAGGATTTAATAATTTGCTCACTGACTGATAGCAACGCTAGCAGACAAACAGTTCAGACTTTTAAAAAAATCTTGTCAGGATTTAAAGGGACTCACCCAACACATAACCACTCCCACACACATACACAACCAATCACAAGCATCCCTACATGTGCCCTTGTACGCTTAGCTTTGCTAGCTCCCCAGGGCCTCATACACTGCCAACTCTCTCTCTCTCTCTCTCTATATATATATATTTACACAAATATACCTACGCATTAAAACACAGAGGGACACACACATAAACACACTGCCGTATACACACACATAAATACAAACAGAGACACACAAACACTGACACGTGCCCACACCTTGACACATGCGTACACTGACAAACAGATCCACACAGACATGTACATACCTTGACACAGATACATACACAATCAGACATACACACACACGTGATCATTTTTATATTTGCAGCCACCCTCCTGTTATCATACATATAATCCAGGAGCGTGGCTTGCTTTGGAAATAACAAAATTAGCCAGAAACGTGGAAAGCGCTAAAAACATAACATGTAAAACAAACTTGTTAGTAAATATAAACCAATAGAGCTGCAGTCACTCCTAAAATAGTGAAACAAAATACTAGGCCCACAAATAATGCACTGAAAATAATTCTAATCCAAATAAACAATTTATGCCAAAAAAGAAATCTGTGTAAAAAAAATCAGCAAGAGAAAATATAGTGCAGGCCAGTGGCTTAACTACTTAACTACCACGGTTGCAACTGAGACCGAGCCTCTCACTCCAGGGGGCCTGGCTGCAACCGTGGGCCGCCATTACTTGGAGTGAGAGGCCCGGTCTCAGTTGCAACCATGGTAATTAAGCCACTGGCCTGCACTATATTTTATCTTATTGATTTTTTTTACACAGATTTTGTTTTGGCATAAATTGTTTATTTGGATTAGAATTATTTTCAGTGCATTATTTTTGGGCCTAGTATTTTGCACAGACTGCGCTCCCCGCCAGTCACAACAAGTAGCGTGGTCAAGCAGTCCTCTACCAAGTCTGACAGGAAGTGCTCACTGAGAGAATGGGGACATGCAGCCAGCTCTGCCACGCTACAGCAGCGCAGGTACAGAGGGGAATGGGGTAGAGACACATGGAGGGAACTTGGGGGGGATTGACGTATGGAGGACAAAGGGAAAGTGAATTGACACATAAAGGGACGGAGGGATTGAGACATGGAGGGACGGGGGGGGGGGGGGTGACACACTGAGGGACAGAGAAGATTGACACAGTGGGACTATGGGAGTATTGACACATGGAGGGACAAGACGAGGAATTGAGACACATGGAAGAAACTTGGTGATGGAGGGAGGTGAATTTACATATTTAGAGGGGTATTGACACATGGAGGGACTGGGGGATATTGACACATGGAGGTACAAGAGGGGGAATTGAGACACATGGAAGGGACAGGAGGGGATTGAGACACAATTGCGACACATGGAGGGACTAGGGGAGAATTGACACATGGAAGGTACTGGGGGGTTTTGACACACGGAAGGGACTGTGGGGAAAATTGATACATGGAAGGGGCGGAGGGAATTGAGACACATGGGACGGGGTGGGGTTGAGACACATGGAGGGACTGGGGGTAATTGAGACACATGGGGAGACTTGGGTGGGGTTCAGACACATGGAGGGACAGAGGGAATTTTGGCACATGGGAGGGACTGGGTGTGAAATTAACATCTGGAAGGGACTAGGGAGAGTGAGACACATAGAAGGGCTGGGTGGGAATAAGACCCATGGGAGGGGCCGGGTAATTAGATGTTTAGGTGGCAATGAAATCCTTCTTCAGCATCCATTGTATATGAAACACAACCAGGCCACAATGGCACAGTATTAAAAATAGCTTTTATTGACACAAGATAAAATCTGCTTACTTTGAGTAAAAGTGGGTTTGCCAAGCAAAAATCCCACAAAAGCACTTATAACGGCTATCACCCTAGAGGAAATATGCTCAATCGGACGGAAATAGAAGTTACGAAATGTAGCGTCATTAGACCAGTCTGCAGCTTTCATAATGTCCTCCAGTCTGCAGCCCACTACAGAAGCATTGGAAGCCATGGCACCCCTGACGGAGTGTGCCGAAAACGGATGTATCCACTCCGGCCATTGCCATTACGTCACGTATCTGTGTATATATAGTGCAGGGAGCTCTGTATAAAGGTGTCCATGTATAGTGCAGAGAGCTCTGAATGAGAGAGCACTGTATGTATAGTTCAGGGAGCTCTGAATGAGAGAGCACTTTATGTATTAAAGGAGTGGGTTGGCCCATGAGGTTATCAAGTGTAACCGGACAGAGAGGGGGTAACCCTCAAGGTATAGAGTACAAAAGGAGAGAAACTGTCCTTAAGGTGAAACCTGATAGAGGGATATTGGTATCAGAAAAGATCTTCCTAATTTATGTTAGGAACTAAAAGTTCTTAAAGTCACTAACCCCAAAGGTTTAGTGTACCGTAGCGATAGACGTTACCCCAATGACGAGACCCTATACAGGGCGAACAGCGCGTCGGGTTTTTCCGACACTATTCTACACCAGCACTAGAAACGCTGTACACCTAACTGCTCCTAAGATAAACTCCAACAAATTCTATTTGTTCTGGATACCGACCAAGGCACTGGGGCACATAGGTCAGTGAGAAACAGTGCAGAACAATTGATTGACCGACCGATGGTCTCTATTCATTATTACTTTCAATTACCTAATTACCTTGCTACTTCTACCACGGCTACACTCTATTTATTGGTAAATCACCTTTACTCTTGCTTTACTATTACCTCGAAGGCATCTTTCTTTTCTTTGAAATCTCTAGGATTAGTTAAAATAGGGAATCTGACGAAAATAATTGGGCCATCCGTGGAGCTGGTAACGTTATGTGACTAACATTAGTATCTGCAATAGCAGGCACCAACTGGAGAAGCAACCTAGCAGTAACACTGCACACCCATCAGACTAAATATCTGTTCACTTGCCAGCATATACCCTATGACTTATCTTACAAAATGTCCTGAGAAGTATCAATTTTTAGGAGTTGTACTTCCAAGTATGGTATACCATTCTGCACACTAACCACTCTCGACATTTACCCCGCTATCTGCCCCATTACGGGAGAATACCCTGGAGCAAATAAGCGGCTATCTAAATATACAGATCTCTCCGAACTAAGACACAGGTATACCTCTTTCACAATCTAGCTGGATGTCATTTACGTCTCCTAACCGGTGCTCAGTCACGGGAAAACGGTAAACCACTTCCAGTATTATATGTATAGACAATCAAGTACACCAAGCGGTTTAACCCTTACCATACCTATTACTGCGGCAGCCGATTTTTCCTTATACACTGATCACCTCTTAGGAAGCATTTGCCTCAGAAACTCGGAGCCCATCCGAGCTGACAATTACCTCCAGGTCAGACGACCCCATCTCTAGAGACACTAGAAATTAAACATTACCTCGAATAGCTTATAACGGTACAGAATTACAAAGCTAAAACTTTAATAAAAATTATTTGAAAAGAATTACAAAGCTAACCCCCAGAGGATACTGGGAAATAGGGTAGCCACATATTTGCTCTTTGGGAAGGCTTTTGATAAACTGGCTTACCCGGAACATTTGTGGATACATATACTTGGTTACTAGTGCATTACGCCACACATGGTTATTTGACACGTGTATCCATTTGAATTGAAGTACAATAAGTTATTCCATACTTAGACTTTTACTAAAGGAATAACGATATCTGTGCACACAGAGTTGGACTACCAAACAACCTGTGCCTACACTTTATGTTGTGTCTTTCCCTCTATGTTTATCCCCCTACCTACACGCCCCGATTTTTCTTGTGCAAGTAAGTCTGGATGCTAGCCAAGAGCTAGCCAACACATACTGTGACTTAAAATTGGCGACAGTTTACGTTGGGAACGTCTATTTACCCTATTAAAGCATTATTTTTTAACGTCTATCGCTACGGTACACTAAACCTTTGGGGTTAGTGACTTTAAGAACTTTTAGTTCCTAACATAAATTAGGAAGATCTTTTCTGATACCAATATCCCTCTATCAGGTTTCACCTTAAGGACAGTTTTTCTCCTTTTGAGCACTGTATGTATAGTTCAGGGAGCTCTGTATGTATAGTGCAGGGAGCTCTGTATGTATAGTGCAGGGAGCTCTGTATGAGGGAGCTCTGTATGTATAGTGCAGGGAGCTCTGCATGAGGGAGCCCATATATAGTGCAGGGAGCTCTGTATGATGGAGCTCTTTATGTATAGTGCAGGGAGCTCTGCATGAGGGAGCCCATATATAGTGCAGGGAGCTCTGTATGTATAGTGCAGGGAGCTCTGTATGTATAGTGCAGGGAGCTCGGTAGCCAGGCAGTAAAGCTGGGCTAGTGTTGAAGAGGCAGAGTAATAAATGTGAATACAAGTAGGCTCCAGTTGTATTAAAATAAAATAAGAAGAGCTAAAAGAAAGTGAGTTTGGAGGATGTGAATGAGAATCCGTGAATAAGAAGATGGAATGAATGTGAGAGAATGTATGCAAAGGAAATGTATTGTATGAAGAAGTCCATGTGTAGCGCAGGGAGCTCCCATGTACAGTGCAGGGAGCTCTGTGAGGGAGCCCATGTATAGAGCAGGGAGCTCTGTGAGGGAGCCCATGTGTGGCGAAACCAACTTCGCCACTGTGAACTGGAGAAGCCTGGTTGCTAGCCTCCTGCCCTGCGACTATGGCCCCTGGACATATTGTACTGTAAAAACTATATTTGGGCATGTAATAATTTATATTACTGCTACTGGGCCTTTAAGAGCCATCCGTGGACCTATTGGGACTTTTGGGATACTGTACTTTTAAGACTGTGGAGCGTATTACAGTAATCCTGCCTTTAATCCTTTAATGTCATGTATGTATTTATGTGTGCAGTTAACCTGGGTTATATATATGCAGCATTCATTTGATTGTTCGGTAGAATCACTCCATTCATTGTATTGAGGAAACTACCGAACAACCAGACCACCCAGGACTAAGTGTGCCTCCAATTACCGTTTGCAACAATGTTGCAAACGGGTAATTGGCAATCAGTGTAGTGTGGTCTTTGTCCTCTGGGTGGCCGCCATTCGGGAAACGAACACGTGGCGGCGGCCATCTTAAACTACCGAACAGCGGTGTTTTGCCGTCGAGCGTCTGGAACTGAAAACGGACACTCGACTAGGCAAACACCGCTGAGACCTCCAGACTTCCAGGATTTCGTGGGGAAACTACCGAACGGCCCGCCGTTCGGTAGAAAGAAACGCACGAACTAGGGGATTCCTGCGAATTCCCCTTAGGCTCCATAACCCAGGCAATTCGTCTGTTTCGTTCCCTTTTCTGTGACCGACCGCAGGGCCAAAATGCATGGAACTGTTTTCGGATACTTTACCCATGCGGTCGGTCAAAACTTTGCCTGCCCATAACTCCCGAACGCTTTATCCGAATGGGCTGATTTTAACATATGTTGTTCCTCCAGACTAGGGCTATCTGGAGATATTGGATTTGTTGATGTACCCCAAGTATTTAGGGTACATCCAAAACTTGGGTAAAACTATGTCCTTGTTAATTGTGTTAACAGATATGTTGGAGGGAGGAGATGTGTGGGTTGTACCTTAAACTGGATTGGTGTACTGTAAACCCCTCCCTTGCATGGGAGAATCTCATATAAGCCTGTGTGTGAATAAATCAGTGTTGTTGCTGTTTAACCCTGAAGCTGGAGTGTGTCTCTTTCTTGGGGAGATGGGGACTGTATGCCGACTGCCAGGAGTGTAAGCTGTTCGTATTGCTTTTCCTGTTCGGCTGCTCCCAGGGTTCGTGTGTCTGCTGTTCGAGAGTTGGTGAATTCGTGCAGTTTGGGAGTTCGGGAAGTTGGTGATTATAGTAGCTGCTGGTCTATCTAAAGGGGATTATCGCCTAAACGGATTTTTCCCCTTTTATGCTGAAACGGTCCGCAACACCATGTATAGAGCAGGGAGCTCTGTGAGGGAGCCCATGTATAGTGCAGGGAGCTCTGTGTGTATAGTGCAAGGAACTATGTGTGGGGAATTAATGTATACTTTAGAGAGCTCAGTATGAGGGAGCCCATGTATAGTGCAGTTGGCTCTGTATGTATAGTGCAGGAAGCTCAGCTCTGCATGAGCTCATGTATGGCTCTGTATGTTGAAGCCTATGCATAGTGCAGGCATGGAGCTCTGTGTGAAGGAGCCCATGTATAGTTCAGGGAGCTCTGTGTGAGGGAGCTTTGTATGTATAGTGTAGAGAGCTCTGGATTAGGGAGGCTTTATGTATATTGCAGGGAGCTCTGTATGTATAGTACAGGGAGCTCTGTATGATGGAGCTCTTTATGTATAGTTCAGGGAGCTCTATATGATGGAGCTCTGTGTGTATAGTGCAGGGAGCTCTGTATATATAGTTCAGGGAGCTCTGTAGATGGAGCTCTGTATGTATAGTGCAGTGAGCTCTGTAGATGGAGCTCTGTATGTATAGTGTAGGGAGCTCTGTATGTATAGCTCAGGGAGCTCTGTATGATGGAGCTCTGTATGTATAGCTCAGGGAGCTCTGTATGATGGAGCTCTATATGTATAGTGCAGGGAGCTCTGTAGATGGAGCTATGTATGTATAGTGTAGGGAGCTCTGTATGTATAGTGCAGGGAGCTCTGTATGATTGAGCTCTGTATATATAGTGTAGGGAGCTCTGTATGTATAGTGCAGGGAGCTCTGTATGATGGAGCTCTGTATGTATAGTGCAGGGAGCTCGGTAGCCAGGCAGTAAAGCTGGGCTAGTGTTGAAGAGGCAGAGTAATAAATGTGAATAAAAGCAGGCTCGAGTTGTGTTAAAATAAAATAAGAAGAGCTAAAAGAAAGTGAGTTTGGAGGATGTGAATGAGAATCCGTGAATAAGAAGATGGAGTGAATGTGAGAGAATGAGCTCCATTTGAGAAGCACATTGATTGCTAAAAAGAAGCTCCAATGTGAAGCTCTGTGTGAGTGATACCGGAGAAACTGACGGAAGCCAAGCACAGAGAGATGGACACAGGTTTCTTCAGGAAGGAAGAGATTCTTTATTGGATCACCGATCGGGACTCAGAGGGACTAGCGTCACCAAAATACAGCAAAGTCTGAGTACTGAATACATAGAGTACATTCCTTATATAGCACTGTAGCTCCTCCCACAATTAACTACACCCACACATACCCTTAACCTATTTAATAAATAGAGTCTAAACTCATCCATCCGGTCTAACCACGTGGCTCATCTGATACAAAGGAGAGGGACGCGTAATTCCAGTTCTTACATTCCTGCACCTGGTCAGTACAGTGATGACAGTATCTTAGCTACGTGTTATTAACTAACTGATACTACAAACACATATACATACATATGCCTTGTGGCAATCTTAGCCTGCTAAACTTGTATTTTACTGGAATTACATCACATTCCCCCCTTTGATGCCTCTGATATTTCACAATTACTTGAGGCATCACTTAACCTTGGTTTGCATATACCTCAGGTTACCATGAACCAGACCAGACTTATCTTATGATGTGAATCTTCAACATTCATCTTCTTGCATTGGTTCTCCCTGATCTAGAGCCTTATACTTATATATCGCCATTATCTGTGCAGCAGCCTTCCTCTCTGCTATACTTCCTATCAGGCTTTGCACAGACCTAACTACTAAGGGTATAAGACACGGTAGGAGTAGACACAACAGTAAAATCAGTAGGACTCCACCTACCACTGCCTTAAGCCCTCCAAACCACTCATACCAGCTACCAAACCAACTACTTGGATTGTACCCTTTCCATACCTGAGTAGGCACATGCGCTAGTTTAACCATATGGCTAGTAAGCTCAGCTATTGCTTGCCCTTCGTCATCTATTTGAAGACAGCAATTGCTCAGGTTAAACTTCCCACATACACCTCCCTCTACTGCCAAAAGGTAATCCAAGGCTAATCTATTTTGGTAGACTGCTGTCCTCATCCTGGTGTTATGCTTCGCTAGAAGATTGAGCGCTTGTGATGTCTCATTTGTGATAATCTCAACCACCGCCTGTAATCTTATAATACGGTTGAGCATATAAATAGGGGTTCTATAACCAAAGGTACCATCCTCAGCCCACGTGGCTGGCCCATAATAATCTATAATACGCTGGGGAGGCCATTCATCATCTTCCCAGGCGCCTATCTCTATGGGTCCCCTTTTCTTCCTATGATTCACATCATACACTTTAACACCTAAAGTCTCACCTGTTTCAATCGGTAACAAGAAGAAGGATGGTTTGAGCATACCCAACACACATGCCCCTTCCCAGTCCTGTGGCAGCTCCGAATAGGCTTTCTTACCACAGATCCAGTACAAATTTGCTGGGGCTCTCCAGGTAGATGTGATGGATAGATCAAACCACACATCCTTTAAATTGGCATATCTAGCAAACGGGTTAGATGGTTCTGAGACATTTGAAGCCGACCACCAAGTTGTATTCTTTGTATCATCATCATAAGCTTTTTGCCCTAGACAAGTTAATTCTCCTACAGAAGTATTATACATTATTCCTTTCCTTGCTATGCAAACATAACCTATGATGGAGGTCTTTAATCTCCACTCAGATTTACCTCTAACACTCATATGATAATCGGCTTGTGTAGATATTAATTGGTCAACTGCCTCAGAACCGGACATTACCTCCTTTGCTTCCCAAGGCCATTGGTCTCCCATGTTAGTACCTCCACACACATAGCAGTTGGTAACATTAAGACTACCGGCAATACTTTCAGCTAAATCGATGAACAGGTTTTTAGCATTATGGGGGATCTTATTATCTATACTCATCTCTTCATAAAAGGAATGGTATACTTGATGAGTCTGGGAGGATACCGTATCAGTCTCTATTCCTATAAACAATAATGTCCCAGGATCTAAACCCGTCCCGTATATCTGAAACCCAAATAAATTTCCATACTTATCTAGGAACTTGTCGGGGTTATTAATAAGTATATGGACTGGGTTGCATTCCATAGACTTACAATAAGGGCTAGTCGGCAACTTAGTCACTATCATGTCTTTATCTACTGTCTGTCCCCAAGTTGCCCACCCCACACAAGACCAATATGGGCAAAAGTTATAATCTCTATTTGGGCATCTAGGACTTACATATTTATTTTTGCTACTGGGACAAATATATTTATCGTTAGACCCATACGTCCTCTCCCATCTAAGATCCCCACATACATTCCACGGCTTTCTACCACTCGATATCGCTTTACACGCATCAAATAGCAGAACACCCGAAGAATGTACGGATTCTAACACCGTCTTATTAATTAGGGTCCTCTGAGGATCTCCATTCCTGAGAGTCAACCAAATTGTACGAGGCTGATACTCCGGACTGAAGCACTTAGGTTCTCCTACTCCTAAATGGCACACACTATAGTCTATATTTAAGTATCTACATCTCGATACATCTCCTTTACACTCGTATTGTGAATGCCAAATTAGGGTTTGGGATATATGGTTACCTGTTCTCGTAGTCTTAATGCATACCTCACAGCTAGGAGTGTCGGTACCTCTACCTTCCTGAATATAAAAACACATATAAATAAACACAATCAAAAGCACATCTTTCGCCGTCATCCTCAGTCTTCGTCCGTGCGATGGAACCTCAGCTTCCAGGATGTGAGGGCTGCAGGGAATGGAGTTCTGCTCATCTTCACAGGTGTCCCTTCGAGACTTTCCTGGCTTATACACTATGTGATGGTAAGCGGACAGGCTTTATTATGGCCTTCTCACTCACACCTGTAACAATAAAATTTGTAATCCACAATAATTCCTCGTTACTCCGACTGAGTAGTGCGTTTCAACCGGATCTTGCAGGGATTCTCTGGATCTGCTGTAATTTGCCAAGAATCGACTGCTGCTGGTTTAACCCTGGAGTGATGTATCCACGGAGTTACTTCGGCTACTTTTATTGCTGTAGGGGTAGACAAAAGAACAACATAAGGACCTCTCCACTTGGGCCCTAACGGTACATTATTCCACTCTTTAATCCACACTTGGTCTCCTGGATGATAACTATGAACAGGGGGATAAATATTCACAGGTAATCTATCTTGTACCCATTTCTGTACCTCCTCCATAGTCTTACCCAACTCTACAACCTGCTGCCGGGTAATTCCTTCTCCCAACTGACTCAAGTCCCCCCTTAAGTTACCAAGTACGGGAGGTGGTCGCCCATACATGATTTCAAAAGGAGAGAGGCCCATCCTTCTGGTAGGGGTACTGCGGATTCGCAATAAGGCTATAGGTAAGAGAACGTTCCACTTAAGTTGGGTTTCCTGACACATTTTAGCCAACTGGTTCTTTATAGTTCTATTCATTCTCTCTACCTTACCAGAACTCTGGGGTCTATATGCAGTATGAAGCCTCCACTTTATACCAAGCATATGAGTCAGTTGTTGTAGGCACTGATGAACAAAAGCTGGACCATTGTCCGATCCTATAGAACAGGGTAGTCCATATCGGGGTATTATTTCTCGTAGCAGGAATCTTACAACTTCTCCTGCTTTCTCTGTACGAGTAGGACATGCTTCTACCCAGCCTGAATAGGTGCACACAATTACCAACAGGTAACGATGTCCACCCGATTTAGGCATTACTGTAAAGTCTATTTGTAGATCGGACATGGGGAGTCCCCCCATAAACTGGACTCCTGGTGGCTTTACTGGTCCTTGTCTTGCATTATTCTTAGCACACGTTACACATCTGCGTACAATGGCCTGAGTCAAGTTGGACAATCTTGGTATGTAGAAATGTTTCCTGAGAGATTCTTCAGTACTGTCTCTCCCAGAATGTGTCCCGTTGTGATAATTTTGGACAATTTCTACCGCTAGTGATGCTGGTATGACTATTCTTCCATCTTCTAGCTGATACCACTTGTTCTCCAAATACTTTCCCGGTTCAGTCTTTAACCACTCCTCTTCTTGAGCTGTATAAACTGGAGTCCATTGGGACAGTGGAGTTGGTATAAGAGCAGCTATATGCCCCACATACTCCTGTCTTCCTGATTCAGCAGCACGCTTAGCTGCACTATCTGCCATCCGATTTCCCTTGGTTACATCACCATCTCCTCTCAGATGCGCTCGACAATGTATGATACCGACTTCTTTCGGCTCCCACACTGCTTCCAATAGTTGTAGGATTTCAGCTGCGTACTTGATTTCTTTGCCTTCTGAATTCAGTAGTCCTCTTTCTTTATACAAAGCTCCGTGGGCATGAGTGGTTAAAAACGCATACTTAGAGTCCGTATAGATATTTACTCTTAAACCTTCAGCCAATTGTAACGCTCGTGTTAGTGCTATTAATTCTGCCTTTTGTGCTGATGTTCCTTTCGCCAGTGGCCGAGCTTCTATCACCTTGTCTATTGTTGTCACTGCATATCCTGCATAGCGGATCCCTTCTTTCACATAACTACTGCCGTCGGTGTAATATTGAACATCGGGGTTCTGGATGGGAAAATCACGAAGATCTGGTCTACTTGAGAATACTTCATCCATTACTTCCAAACAATCATGTTGACTTTCAGTAGGTTGTGGCAAAAGGGTAGCTGGATTTAAGGTGTTTACAGTCTCTAAATGCACTCTTGGGTTTTCACACAACATTGCTTGATACTTGGTCATACGGCTGTTACTAAACCAATGATTTCCTTTGTAATCCAACAACGTCTGTACTGCATGTGGGACTCGTACATAAAGTTCTTGACCCAGAGTGAGTTTATCGGCTTCAGCTACTAGCAGGGCGGCTGCAGCTACGGCTCTTAGACAAGGTGGAAGTCCGCTGGCCACTGCATCCAGTTGCTTAGACATGTAGGCAACAGGTCTTTGCCATGATCCCAAGTACTGTGTCAATACTCCCACAGCCATTCTTCTTTGCTCGTGTACATATAAGTAGAATGGTCGTGTGTGATCAGGTAGACCTAATGCTGGGGCACTCATCAAAGCCTTCTTCACATCTTCAAATGCCGTTTGCTGTTCTTGGGTCCATAAGAAGGGGTCGTGCTCTGTACCTTTGATGGCTGCGTACAGAGGTTTTGCCAGTATCGCATAGCTGGGAATCCATATCCTACAGAAGCCTGCTGCCCCCAAGAATTCTCGCACTTGTCTTCTATTCTTGGGTATTGGTATTTGGCAGACAGCTTCTTTTCTCTCTGGCCCCATAATCCTTTGACCTTCAGAGATATGGAATCCCAGATACTTGACAGTTGGCAAACACAACTGAGCCTTCTTCCTGGACACCTTGTATCCTGCCTTCCAGAGAATATGTAGTAGATCGTGCGTTGCTTGCTGACATTTTTCTTTTGTAACTGCTGCTATCAACAAGTCATCTACATATTGTAACAATACACATTCTCCTGGGATAGACTCGAAATCCAGTAGATCTTGACTTAGAGCTGAACCAAATAGGGTAGGTGAATTTTTAAACCCTTGGGGCAGTCTTGTCCAAGTCATTTGGCGTTTTGAGCCCGTTACAGCGTTCTCCCATTGGAAAGCGAAAATACATTGGCTTTCTGCGGCAATTCGGAGGCAAAAGAAGGCATCTTTGAGATCTAAGACTGTGAAGTAAGTAGCCCCGCCCGGAATTAAAGCAAGCAGGTTATATGGATTGGGTACAACTGGATGTATACTAACAACCGCATCATTGACTGCTCTTAAGTCCTGCACAGGTCGATACTCATCTGTGCCGGGCTTTTGAACAGGCAGCAATGGGGTGTTCCAGGGGGAAGTACAGAATTTTAGGATACCATACCGTATGAACTTATCCAGATAGGATTGGATGTTCTTCTTAGCCTTCTGCGGAATGTGATATTGTCTTAGGCTCACTGGATAAACCCCATGTTTCAGTTCAATTTTTATTGGTGGAATATTGCGGGCCAGTCCTGGTGGGTTGTTCTCTGCCCAAACTCCTGGTATGTTAAACAATGTCTCATCACTCCTAGGGTTTTGGCTAGTCAACACTGTATAAAGTCGCCACTCTTCTTCCTTTGGTACGGATAAAGTCATAATACCTGAAGGTCCATTAAACTTTAAAGATGTTGTTCCATCTGGTAGGAACGTAATCTGCGCTTGTAATTTGGATAGCATATCACGTCCCAGCAATTGGACTGGACATTCAGGCATATAAAGGAATTGGTGTTTTACTACGTGGCCTCCCAATGTACAGAGTCGACTTTTAAGAACCGGTCTTTCAGCACTTCTTCCAGTTGCTCCTATCACAGTAATAGTCCTTCCAGATGGAGGAGCAACTAGATTAGTCACCACTGAATGTTCAGCACCAGTGTCGATCATGAACGCACTCCTTTTCCCCCCTATTGATACATCGACCATAGGCTCCGCTCGACCAAGGGGGATGGAGCCCGGTCGGTATCAATAGTCCTCCATGACAGTGTCAGCCAATCCTACAAAGTCCCTACCTTCTCTATCGCGGGACCTTTGCGCTGCTGGAATATACCTGTCTTCCCTAACACTTCCTCTGTTCCCATTACTCCCTCTATAACCATTACTCCCTCCGGGGCCTCCTCTACCTCTCGCTCTACCTCTAAAGTTTCCGTAGCCTGCCCTGGGTTGGTCTCTCTCGTACTGCTCTCTTTGCGGACATTCGTTCCTCCAATGCCCTTCTTCCTTGCAATACGCGCATTGATCCCTACTCAAAGGCTCCCTACTCCATCTATTATTGCCTCTATCTGGGCCCCGTTTATCTACGCCTGCGATCGCTACCGCTAGCATATCAGCCTTTTTACGCATCTTGCGCTCCTCCTCTTTCTTGCTTTCTGTTTCCCTATTCATATAGACCTTATTAGCTACCTCCATTAGTTGGGAGATTGACATACCTGCAAACCCTTCTAACTTTTGTAGCTTGCGCTTAATATCTCCGTAAGCTTGGCTGACAAAGGCGGAGTTAACCATTCGGGAATTGTCTGCGTCTTCCGGATTAAAGGGGGTGTACAAGCGGTACGCCTCCAATAATCGGTCATAAAAGACACTGGGCGCTTCATCGCTTTTCTGGATCACCTCAACTGTCTTCGACATGTTAATGGCTTTCTTTCCTCCGGCTTTCATGCCAGCAATTATAGCGTCTCTATAGGCTCTGAGTTGAACCATATCAGCACCATTTACGTTCCAATCGGGATCAGTGTTGGGATAATGTGTTGCGGCCCATGCTGCTGGATTAGCTTGGTTCAAAGCACGGGCTCTATCCTCTAATGCTTTAATGGCTGCTTGATTTATTCTTGTCCTTTCCTCATTGTTAAATAAAGTCATTAATAACTGCTGGCAATCAGCCCATGTCGGATTATGTGTCTGTACTATTGAGGTGAACAGATCAGTCATGGCTTGTGGTTTCTCAGTATACGAGGAATTATGGGTCTTCCAGTTTAAAAGGTCGGTAGTGGTGAAAGGGACATATACGAAGACAGGGTCAGCGTGTGCCATTTGACCTGCGGCATCGATATAAGCTGACCCGGGATTTAAGCGAAGAGGCATCTGATAGTGCTTTAATTGTTGGGCACCAGTCAACTGTCGGGTTTGGATGGGGCTACGTAGGGAAGCGTCAGTCATGGGTTCCGGTCGGGGAGAGATAGGGTATGGGGATGTGGGAGGTCGGTTTTGGGAAAAGGTCGTAAATAGAACACTTCGGGCCGAGCTAGATGAAGCTTGACCGGAAGTCTGAAGTGGCGCCAAATCAGGATATTCGTTTCTAATGGAGGTGGATTCTGGTTCCGGAAGGGGAGATTTAGTACGAGGGGGGGTGGATCCTGTACTGGAGGAGGAAGCGGAAGTGGATGAGGGTAATGAGGGGAGGGGTGCAGGACTTCCTGCGTTTGCGTCACTTCTTCTTAACGGAAAGTAAGGGGGCGGCAAAGGGATCTCGGACTCAGGGGGCGTGTCCAAAATGGGCCTAACACCAGCCCTAGTGGACGAACAAGTCCTAGCTACCATGAGGCGACACTGTTCCTCGTGGCATGTCCGGAGCCATTTTGGCGAGTCATTTACGGCCTGTCTCCAACAATCAATATAAGGAAACTGGCCGTAAAGTTCAGGCCTACCCGATACAGCCACGTGTAAGCGCTGTACCAGAGTTGGATCCAAACTGCCACGTGGCGGCCATGCCGCAACCAAAGTAGGCCACTCCCTAGTACACAAAGTGACCAAACGTACAGGAGACATCTTTACCCCAAAATCACAAACTTTGAATCCCTTTTTAAAATTCTTAACCATACATCCTAAGGGATCCGGAATCGTTGACTGCGACGCACCCATACTTAACAATGGAACGTCGTCGACAACGAATACTATACACGCGTACTATTCAACAGTCACACCCGTTTCCTCTGGCAACAGCACCACGTGGTACGGTTACCAAGTGAAACGTACACAATAACAATAAACACTCAGGGAATTCCCGTACACACACAGCTGCTACACCAGTCACTATATAATCAATATTATGCCCTTTGGCGTAACTACACAGTCACCCACGCTATAATTCTCTATATACGAATTACCCGTCTATAACACACCCCAGTAACATCGTCTTTTACAAATAGCGGTTACAGTACGGTTAGCATAGGTCAAAGCACAAGTTAAGGTCACAATACAATTATTAGTGGTTATGGTGTTAAACATGCAATGGACGACAATGATTAGTACTTATTATATAATGTCAGTAAATATACAGGGTTATGGTACCGTGCACTATAATACAGCAACACACTATTAACACTCTCGCTAGACGGCTGAGCTCGCGCTATCTAACAAGATATACACTTTACTAAAACAATCGTTAACACATTTACAATTCCCAACTAAACTATTGGCCAGTACCTTGAATGGACTACCTAAAACTATATACACCCGTTTTGGTTAGCCACACTGCCCAATCACCACATATATAGCGAGCTAGAGAACCGAATTTACACAGGCGCCTCTTAGTCGCACTATCAAAAGTCTAGTGGGTTCCAAATTTACACGCCTTCCCACTTAGCCCAGATAGGATGAGAACTAGCGAACCGAATTTACACAGGCGCCGCTTAGTCTCCCGGTCCCTCCGACCTAGCGAACGTAATATACACCCTAGAACGCTAGTCTAGACAAGACACCGGTGTCCGGCTAGGGCTATTTACACCAGGACCCCGCCTGACTAACCAAATCAAACGGTCTGACTAAAGAGCGTTCGATCGAGCGGTGCGCCTTCGCTCCTTCCCTCCGACAGAGGGGGCAGATACAGATTCAAAAACCCCTTTGGGCCTACCGCACAATCGGTATACCCCTAGCGGGTCCTGCCGTCTAAAACAGCAGTTATCTTACCTCCTCGTTCCTGAACCTGAGTTCACACTCATCGACGGGGACACCCCAGCACTTCTCACGTAGAGGCCGATGATCTCCTGGACAACAGACCAGTGGCGCCGAGACGAAGGGAGGTCCACGCAGAAGTTCAGGGGTGCAGCCGTAGAGAACGTGGGCAAAGATAGACCGTCTCACGCCTCTGCCTCTCAGCTACCGTTGAACGATGAGCTTCCCGGCCAATGCACCAAATGATACCGGAGAAACTGACGGAAGCCAAGCACAGAGAGATGGACACAGGTTTCTTCAGGAAGGAAGAGATTCTTTATTGGATCACCGATCGGGACTCAGAGGGACTAGCGTCACCAAAATACAGCAAAGTCTGAGTACTGAATACATAGAGTACATTCCTTATATAGCACTGTAGCTCCTCCCACAATTAACTACACCCACACATACCCTTAACCTATTTAATAAATAGAGTCTAAACTCATCCATCCGGTCTAACCACGTGGCTCATCTGATACAAAGGAGAGGGACGCGTAATTCCAGTTCTTACATTCCTGCACCTGGTCAGTACAGTGATGACAGTATCTTAGCTACGTGTTATTAACTAACTGATACTACAAACACATATACATACATATGCCTTGTGGCAATCTTAGCCTGCTAAACTTGTATTTTACTGGAATTACATCACATGAGCAGTGAGTGGAAGCAGAAGCCGGTGCTGAAGGAGCCTGGGAGAAGGATAAGAGGAGCTTTGTCGAGTTGCACTTCCGGCCTACGGCTGTAGCTCCGTGAAGCTGTCCGATCCCACGATCTCGGAAGTGCAGCAAGGAGGAGCACGGACAGGTCTTGGATGGGAGACGGCTGCGAGTAGGTTACGGTTACAATGGCTGCGAGAAGGTTACGGATAGAGCAACCCACCAAGACCAACCGGGTGTTGTAGGCTTATTTTTGCTTTTTCGTTTTCTCTCCCACCACAAGAGGGCGATCAACTCAATGCAATCTTCCATTCACTCTTTTCTGAGGGTTATTCATTTATTTATTTTTTGTCCTTAAAGGCAAACACACTCATTATTATTCTCTCAAATCAAAATGCAAAGTCAATCTCATGTTTAAAGGGCTACTACAACTCATTTACTCACTAATCGCTTTTTAAACATTTCTGACTTATGCAATACGTCTCTTTAGATCCCTCATCTTTTTCTCATGAAAAATTTATAAAAAAGTGTAAAGCTTAAAATACCTCCATTTTAGGAACATTGACATCATACTGACCCCTAAAAGGATTTTTTTTAATTAGTTGATTGTTTATTAAAAAAAAATGTAATATGGGGTCTGGCTTTTATGCACATGCCAGCCGCCACATAATTAACCCTCACACCACCAAGGATTTAATAATTTGCTCACTGACTGATAGCAACGCTAGCAGACAAACAGTTCAGACTTTTAAAAAAATCTTGTCAGGATTTAAAGGGACTCACCCAACACATAACCACTCCCACACACATACACAACCAATCACAAGCATCCCTACATGTGCCCTTGTACGCTTAGCTTTGCTAGCTCCCCAGGGCCTCATACACTGCCAACTCTCTCTCTCTCTCTCTCTATATATATATATTTACACAAATATACCTACGCATTAAAACACAGAGGGACACACACATAAACACACTGCTGTATACACACACATAAATACAAACAGAGACACACAAACACTGACACGTGCCCACACCTTGACACATGCGTACACTGACAAACAGATCCACACAGACATGTACATACCTTGACACAGATACATACACAATCAGACATACACACACACGTGATCATTTTTATATTTGCAGCCACCCTCCTGTTATCATACATATAATCCAGGAGCGTGGCTTGCTTTGGAAATAACAAAATTAGCCAGAAACGTGGAAAGCGCTAAAAACATAACATGTAAAACAAACTTGTTAGTAAATATATACCAATAGAGCTGCAGTCACTCCTAAAATAGTGAAACAAAATACTAGGCCCACAAATAATGCACTGAAAATAATTCTAATCCAAATAAACAATTTATGCCAAAAAAGAAATCTGTGTAAAAAAAATCAGCAAGAGAAAATATAGTGCAGGCCAGTGGCTTAACTACTTAACTACCACGGTTGCAACTGAGACCGAGCCTCTCACTCCAGGGGGCCTGGCTGCAACCGTGGGCCGCCATTACTTGGAGTGAGAGGCCCGGTCTCAGTTGCAACCATGGTAATTAAGCCACTGGCCTGCACTATATTTTATCTTATTGATTTTTTTTACACAGATTTTGTTTTGGCATAAATTGTTTATTTGGATTAGAATTATTTTCAGTGCATTATTTTTGGGCCTAGTATTTTGCACAGACTGCGCTCCCCGCCAGTCACAACAAGTAGCGTGGTCAAGCAGTCCTCTACCAAGTCTGACAGGAAGTGCTCACTGAGAGAATGGGGACATGCAGCCAGCTCTGCCACGCTACAGCAGCGCAGGTACAGAGGGGAATGGGGTAGAGACACATGGAGGGAACTTGGGGGGGATTGACGTATGGAGGACAAAGGGAAAGTGAATTGACACATAAAGGGACGGAGGGATTGAGACATGGAGGGACGGGGGGGGGGGGGGTGACACACTGAGGGACAGAGAAGATTGACACAGTGGGACTATGGGAGTATTGACACATGGAGGGACAAGACGAGGAATTGAGACACATGGAAGAAACTTGGTGATGGAGGGAGGTGAATTTACATATTTAGAGGGGTATTGACACATGGAGGGACTGGGGGATATTGACACATGGAGGTACAAGAGGGGGAATTGAGACACATGGAAGGGACAGGAGGGGATTGAGACACAATTGCGACACATGGAGGGACTAGGGGAGAATTGACACATGGAAGGTACTGGGGGGTTTTGACACACGGAAGGGACTGTGGGGAAAATTGATACATGGAAGGGGCGGAGGGAATTGAGACACATGGAGGGACTGGGGGTAATTGAGACACATGGGGAGACTTGGGTGGGGTTCAGACACATGGAGGGACAGAGGGAATTTTGGCACATGGGAGGGACTGGGTGTGAAATTAACATCTGGAAGGGACTAGGGAGAGTGAGACACATAGAAGGGCTGGGTGGGAATAAGACCCATGGGAGGGGCCGGGTAATTAGATGTTTAGGTGGCAATGAAATCCTTCTTCAGCATCCATTGTATATGAAACACAACCAGGCCACAATGGCACAGTATTAAAAATAGCTTTTATTGACACAAGATAAAATCTGCTTACTTTGAGTAAAAGTGGGTTTGCCAAGCAAAAATCCCACAAAAGCACTTATAACGGCTATCACCCTAGAGGAAATATGCTCAATCGGACGGAAATAGAAGTTACGAAATGTAGCGTCATTAGACCAGTCTGCAGCTTTCATAATGTCCTCCAGTCTGCAGCCCACTACAGAAGCATTGGAAGCCATGGCACCCCTGACGGAGTGTGCCGAAAACGGATGTATCCACTCCGGCCATTGCCATTACGTCACGTATCTGTGTATATATAGTGCAGGGAGCTCTGTATAAAGGTGTCCATGTATAGTGCAGAGAGCTCTGAATGAGAGAGCACTGTATGTATAGTTCAGGGAGCTCTGAATGAGAGAGCACTGTATGTATTAAAGGAGTGGGTTGGCCCATGAGGTTATCAAGTGTAACCGGACAGAGAGGGGGTAACCCTCAAGGTATAGAGTACAAAAGGAGAGAAACTGTCCTTAAGGTGAAACCTGATAGAGGGATATTGGTATCAGAAAAGATCTTCCTAATTTATGTTAGGAACTAAAAGTTCTTAAAGTCACTAACCCCAAAGGTTTAGTGTACCGTAGCGATAGACGTTACCCCTATGACGAGCCCCTATACAGGGCGAACAGCGCGTCGGGTTTTTCCGACACTATTCTACACCAGCACTAGAAACGCTGTACACCTAACTGCTCCTAAGATAAACTCCAACAAATTCTATTTGTTCTGGATACCGACCAAGGCACTGGGGCACATAGGTCAGTGAGAAACAGTGCAGAACAATTGATTGACCGACCGATGGTCTCTATTCATTATTACTTTCAATTACCTAATTACCTTGCTACTTCTACCACGGCTACACTCTATTTTTTGGTAAATCACCTTTACTCTTGCTTTACTATTACCTCGAAGGCATCTTTCTTTTCTTTGAAATCTCTAGGATTAGTTAAAATAGGGAATCTGACGAAAATAATTGGGCCATCCGTGGAGCTGGTAACGTTATGTGACTAACATTAGTATCTGCAATAGCAGGCACCAACTGGAGAAGCAACCTAGCAGTAACACTGCACACCCATCAGACTAAATATCTGTTCACTTGCCAGCATATACCCTATGACTTATCTTACAAAATGTCCTGAGAAGTATCAATTTTTAGGAGTTGTACTTCCAAGTATGGTATACCATTCTGCACACTAACCACTCTCGACATTTACCCCGCTATCTGCCCCATTACGGGAGAATACCCTGGAGCAAATAAGCGGCTATCTAAATATACAGATCTCTCCGAACTAAGACACAGGTATACCTCTTTCACAATCTAGCTGGATGTCATTTACGTCTCCTAACCGGTGCTCAGTCACGGGAAAACGGTAAACCACTTCCAGTATTATATGTATAGACAATCAAGTACACCAAGCGGTTTAACCCTTACCATACCTATTACTGCGGCAGCCGATTTTTCCTTATACACTGATCACCTCTTAGGAAGCATTTGCCTCAGAAACTCGGAGCCCATCCGAGCTGACAATTACCTCCAGGTCAGACGACCCCATCTCTAGAGACACTAGAAATTAAACATTACCTCGAATAGCTTATAACGGTACAGAATTACAAAGCTAAAACTTTAATAAAAATTATTTGAAAAGAATTACAAAGCTAACCCCCAGAGGATACTGGGAAATAGGGTAGCCACATATTTGCTCTTTGGGAAGGCTTTTGATAAACTGGCTTACCCGGAACATTTGTGGATACATATACTTGGTTACTAGTGCATTACGCCACACATGGTTATTTGACACGTGTATCCATTTGAATTGAAGTACAATAAGTTATTCCATACTTAGACTTTTACTAAAGGAATAACGATATCTGTGCACACAGAGTTGGACTACCAAACAACCTGTGCCTACACTTTATGTTGTGTCTTTCCCTCTATGTTTATCCCCCTACCTACACGCCCCGATTTTTCTTGTGCAAGTAAGTCTGGATGCTAGCCAAGAGCTAGCCAACACATACTGTGACTTAAAATTGGCGACAGTTTACGTTGGGAACGTCTATTTACCCTATTAAAGCATTATTTTTTAACGTCTATCGCTACGGTACACTAAACCTTTGGGGTTAGTGACTTTAAGAACTTTTAGTTCCTAACATAAATTAGGAAGATCTTTTCTGATACCAATATCCCTCTATCAGGTTTCACCTTAAGGACAGTTTTTCTCCTTTTGAGCACTGTATGTATAGTTCAGGGAGCTCTGTATGTATAGTGCAGGGAGCTCTGTATGTATAGTGCAGGGAGCTCTGCATGAGGGAGCCCATATATAGTGCAGGGAGCTCTGTATGTATAGTGCAGGGAGCTCTGTATGTATAGTGCAGGGAGCTCTGTATGTATAGTGCAGGGAGCTCGGTAGCCAGGCAGTAAAGCTGGGCTAGTGTTGAAGAGGCAGAGTAATAAATGTGAATACAAGTAGGCTCCAGTTGTATTAAAATAAAATAAGAAGAGCTAAAAGAAAGTGAGTTTGGAGGATGTGAATGAGAATCCGTGAATAAGAAGATGGAGTGAATGTGAGAGAATGTATGCAAAGGAAATGTATTGTATGAAGAAGTCCATGTGTAGCGCAGGGAGCTCCCATGTACAGTGCAGGGAGCTCTGTGAGGGAGCCCATGTATAGAGCAGGGAGCTCTGTGAGGGAGCCCATGTATAGAGCAGGGAGCTCTGTGAGGGAGCCCATGTATAGTGCAGGGAGCTCTGTATGAGGGAGCCCATATATAGTGCCGGGAGCTCTGTGTGTATAGTGCAAGGAACTATGTGTGGGGAAGTCATGTATACTTTAGAGAGCTCAGTATGAGGGAGCCCATGTATAGTGCAGTTGGCTCTGTATGTATAGTGCATGAAGCTCAGCTCTGCATGAGCTCATGTATGGCTCTGTATGTTGAAGCCTATGCATAGTGCAGGCATGGAGCTCTGTGTGAAGGAGCCCATGTATAGTTCAGGGAGCTCTGTGTGAGGGAGCTTTGTATGTATAGTGTAGGGAGCTCTGGATTAGGGAGGCTTTATGTATATTGCAGGGAGCTCTGTATGTATTGTGCAGAAGGCTATGTATGAGGGAGCCCATGTGTAGTGCAAGGAACTCTGTATTAGGGAGCCCATGTATAGTGCAGAGAGCTCTGTATGAGAGAGCTCTGTATGTATAGTTCAGTGAGCTCTGTATGTATAGTGCAGGGAGCTCTGTATGTATAGTACAGGGAGCTCTGTATGTTGGAGCTCTGTGTGTATAGTGCAGGGAGCTCTGTATGTATAGTGCAGGGAGCTCTGTATGATGGAGCTCTGTATGTATAGTGCAGGGAGCTCTGTATGTATAGTGCAGGGAGCTCTGTGTGATGGAGCTCTGTATGTATAGTGCAGGGAGCTCTGTATGATGGAGCTCTGTATATATAGTTCAGGGAGCTCTGTATGTTGGAGCTCTGTATGTATAGTACAGGGAGCTCTGTATGATGGAGCTCTGTATGTATAGTGTAGGGAGCTCTGTATGTATAGTGTAGGGAGCTCTGTATGTATAGTTCAGGGAGCTCTGTATTATGGAGCTCTGTATGTATAGTGCAGGGAGCTCGGTAGGCATAGTGCAGGGAGCTCTGTATGTATAGTGCAGGGAGCTCTGTATGATGGAGCTCTGTATGTACAGTGCAGGGAGCTCTGTATGATGGAGCTCTGTATGTATAGTGTTGGGAGCTCTGTATGATGGAGCTCTGTATATATAGTTCAGGGAGCTCTGTATGTATAGTTCAGGGAGCTCTGTATGATGGAGCTCTGTATGTATAGTTCAGGGAGCTCTATATGATGGAGCTCTGTATATATAGTTCAGGGAGCTCTGTAGATGGAGCTCTGTGTTTATAGTGCAGTGAGCTCTGTAGATGGAGCTCTGTATGTATAGTTCAGGGAGCTCTGTATGATGGAGCTCTGTATGTATAGTGCAGGGAGCTCTGTATGATGGAGCTCTATATGTATAGTGCAGGGAGCTCTGTAGATGGAGCTATGTATGTATAGTGTAGGGAGCTCTGTATGTATAGTGCAGGGAGCTCTGTATGATGGAGCTCTGTATATATAGTGTAGGGAGCTCTGTAGCCAGGCAGTAAAGCTGGGCTAGTGTTGAAGAGGCAAAGTAATAAATGTGAATAAAAGCAGGCTCGAGTTGTGTTAAAATAAAATAAGAAGAGCTAAAAGAAAGTGAGTTTGGAGGATGTGAATGAGAATCCGTGAATAAGAAGATGGAGTGAATGTGAGAGAATGAGCTCCATTTGAGAAGCACATTGATTGCTTGAAAGAAGCTCCAATGTGAAGCTCTGTGTGAGCAGTGAGTGGAAGCAGAAGCCAGTGCTGAGGGAGCCTGGGAGCAGGATAAGAGGAGCTTTGTCGAGCTGCACTTCCGGCCTACGGCTGTAGCTCCGTGAATCTGCCCGATCCCACGATCTCGGAAGCGTTGCAAGGAGGAGCCTGGACAGGTCTTGGATGGGAGACGGCTGCGAGAAGGTTACGGATAGAGCAACCAACCAAGACCAACCGGGTGTTGTAGGCTTATTTTTGCTTTTTCGTTTTCTCTCCCACCACAAGAGGGCGATCAACTCAATGCAATCTTCCATTCACTCTTTTCTGAGGGTTATTCATTTATTTATTTTTTGTCCTTAAAGGCAAACACACTCATTATTATTCTCTCAAATCAAAATGCAAAGTCAATCTCATGTTTAAAGGGCTACTACAACTCATTTACTCACTAATCGCTTTTTAAACATTTCTGACTTACGCAATACGTCTCTTTAGATCCCTCATCTTTTTCTTATGAAAAATTTATAAAAAAGTGTAAAGCTTAAAATACCTCCATTTTAGGAACATTGACATCATACTGACCCCTAAAAGGATTTTTTGTATTATTATTTGATTGTTTATAAAAAAAAATGTAATATGGGGTCTGGCTTTTATGCACATGCCAGCCGCCACATAATTAACCCTCACACCACCAAGGATTTAATAATTTGCTCACTGACTGATAGCAACGCTAGCAGACAAACAGTTCAGACTTTTAAAAAAATCTTGTCAGGATTTAAAGGGACTCACCCAACACATAACCACTCCCACACACATACACAACCAATCACAAGCATCCCTACATGTGCCCTTGTACGCTTAGCTTTGCTAGCTCCCCAGGGCCTCATACACTGCCAACTCTATATATATATATATATATATTTACACAAATATACCTACGCATTAAAACACAGAGGGACACACACATAAACACACTGTCGTATACACACACATAAATACAAACAGAGACACACAAACACTGACACGTGCCCACACCTTGACACATGCGTACACTGACAAACAGATCCACACAGACATGTACATACCTTGACACAGATACATACACACACCTTGGCACCTACACACACAATCAGACATACACACACACGTGATCATTTTTATATTTGCAGCCACCCTCCTGTTATCATACATATAATCCAGGAGCGTGGCTTGCTTTGGAAATAACAAAATTAGCCAGAAACGTGGAAAGCGCTAAAAACATAACATGTAAAACAAACTTGTTAGTAAATATATACCAATAGAGCTGCAGTCACTCCTAAAATAGTGAAACAAAATACTAGGCCCACAAATAATGCACTGAAAATAATTCTAATCCAAATAAACAATTTATGCCAAAAAAGAAATCTGTGTAAAAAAATCAGCAAGAGAAAATATAGTGCAGGCCAGTGGCTTAACTACTTAACTACCACGGTTGCAACTGAGACCGAGCCTCTCACTCCAGGGGGCCTGGCTGCAACCGTGGGCCGCCATTACTTGGAGTGAGAGGCCCGGTCTCAGTTGCAACCATGGTAATTAAGCCACTGGCCTGCACTATATTTTATCTTATTGATTTTTTTTACACAGATTTTGTTTTGGCATAAATTGTTTATTTGGATTAGAATTATTTTCAGTGCATTATTTTTGGGCCTAGTATTTTGCACAGACTGCGCTCCCCGCCAGTCACAACAAGTAGCGTGGTCAAGCAGTCCTCTACCAAGTCTGACAGGAAGTGCTCACTGAGAGAATGGGGACATGCAGCCAGCTCTGCCACGCTACAGCAGCGCAGGTACAGAGGGGAATGGGGTAGAGACACATGGAGGGAACTTGGGGGGGATTGACGTATGGAGGACAAAGGGAAAGTGAATTGACACATAAAGGGACGGAGGGATTGAGACATGGAGGGACGGGGGGGGGGGGGGGGTGACACACTGAGGGACAGAGAAGATTGACACAGTGGGACTATGGGAGTATTGACACATGGAGGGACAAGACGAGGAATTGAGACACATGGAAGAAACTTGGTGATGGAGGGAGGTGAATTTACATATTTAGAGGGGTATTGACACATGGAGGGACTGGGGGATATTGACACATGGAGGTACAAGAGGGGGAATTGAGACACATGGAAGGGACAGGAGGGGATTGAGACACAATTGCGACACATGGAGGGACTAGGGGAGAATTGACACATGGAAGGTACTGGGGGGTTTTGACACACGGAAGGGACTGTGGGGAAAATTGATACATGGAAGGGGCGGAGGGAATTGAGACACATGGGACGGGGTGGGGTTGAGACACATGGAGGGACTGGGGGTAATTGAGACACATGGGGAGACTTGGGTGGGGTTCAGACACATAGAGGGACAGAGGGAATTTTGGCACATGGGAGGGACTGGGTGTGAAATTAACATCTGGAAGGGACTAGGGAGAGTGAGACACATAGAAGGGCTGGGTGGGAATAAGACCCATGGGAGGGGCCGGGTAATTAGATGTTTAGGTGGCAATGAAATCCTTCTTCAGCATCCATTGTATATGAAACACAACCAGGCCACAATGGCACAGTATTAAAAATAGCTTTTATTGACACAAGATAAAATCTGCTTACTTTGAGTAAAAGTGGGTTTGCCAAGCAAAAATCCCACAAAAGCACTTATAACGGCTATCACCCTAGAGGAAATATGCTCAATCGGACGGAAATAGAAGTTACGAAATGTAGCGTCATTAGACCAGTCTGCAGCTTTCATAATGTCCTCCAGTCTGCAGCCCACTACAGAAGCATTGGAAGCCATGGCACCCCTGACGGAGTGTGCCGAAAACGGATGTATCCACTCCGGCCATTGCCATTACGTCACGTATCTGTGTATATATAGTGCAGGGAGCTCTGTATAAAGGTGTCCATGTATAGTGCAGAGAGCTCTGAATGAGAGAGCACTGTATGTATAGTTCAGGGAGCTCTGAATGAGAGAGCACTGTATGTATTAAAGGAGTGGGTTGGCCCATGAGGTTATCAAGTGTAACCGGACAGAGAGGGGGTAACCCTCAAGGTATAGAGTACAAAAGGAGAGAAACTGTCCTTAAGGTGAAACCTGATAGAGGGATATTGGTATCAGAAAAGATCTTCCTAATTTATGTTAGGAACTAAAAGTTCTTAAAGTCACTAACCCCAAAGGTTTAGTGTACCGTAGCGATAGACGTTACCCCTATGACGAGCCCCTATACAGGGCGAACAGCGCGTCGGGTTTTTCCGACACTATTCTACACCAGCACTAGAAACGCTGTACACCTAACTGCTCCTAAGATAAACTCCAACAAATTCTATTTGTTCTGGATACCGACCAAGGCACTGGGGCACATAGGTCAGTGAGAAACAGTGCAGAACAATTGATTGACCGACCGATGGTCTCTATTCATTATTACTTTCAATTACCTAATTACCTTGCTACTTCTACCACGGCTACACTCTATTTATTGGTAAATCACCTTTACTCTTGCTTTACTATTACCTCGAAGGCATCTTTCTTTTCTTTGAAATCTCTAGGATTAGTTAAAATAGGGAATCTGACGAAAATAATTGGGCCATCCGTGGAGCTGGTAACGTTATGTGACTAACATTAGTATCTGCAATAGCAGGCACCAACTGGAGAAGCAACCTAGCAGTAACACTGCACACCCATCAGACTAAATATCTGTTCACTTGCCAGCATATACCCTATGACTTATCTTACAAAATGTCCTGAGAAGTATCAATTTTTAGGAGTTGTACTTCCAAGTATGGTATACCATTCTGCACACTAACCACTCTCGACATTTACCCCGCTATCTGCCCCATTACGGGAGAATACCCTGGAGCAAATAAGCGGCTATCTAAATATACAGATCTCTCCGAACTAAGACACAGGTATACCTCTTTCACAATCTAGCTGGATGTCATTTATGTCTCCTAACCGGTGCTCAGTCACGGGAAAACGGTAAACCACTTCCAGTATTATATGTATAGACAATCAAGTACACCAAGCGGTTTAACCCTTACCATACCTATTACTGCGGCAGCCGATTTTTCCTTATACACTGATCACCTCTTAGGAAGCATTTGCCTCAGAAACTCGGAGCCCATCCGAGCTGACAATTACCTCCAGGTCAGACGACCCCATCTCTAGAGACACTAGAAATTAAACATTACCTCGAATAGCTTATAACGGTACAGAATTACAAAGCTAAAACTTTAATAAAAATTATTTGAAAAGAATTACAAAGCTAACCCCCAGAGGATACTGGGAAATAGGGTAGCCACATATTTGCTCTTTGGGAAGGCTTTTGATAAACTGGCTTACCCGGAACATTTGTGGATACATATACTTGGTTACTAGTGCATTACGCCACACATGGTTATTTGACACGTGTATCCATTTGAATTGAAGTACAATAAGTTATTCCATACTTAGACTTTTACTAAAGGAATAACGATATCTGTGCACACAGAGTTGGACTACCAAACAACCTGTGCCTACACTTTATGTTGTGTCTTTCCCTCTATGTTTATCCCCCTACCTACACGCCCCGATTTTTCTTGTGCAAGTAAGTCTGGATGCTAGCCAAGAGCTAGCCAACACATACTGTGACTTAAAATTGGCGACAGTTTACGTTGGGAACATCTATTTACCCTATTAAAGCATTATTTTTTAACGTCTATCGCTACGGTACACTAAACCTTTGGGGTTAGTGACTTTAAGAACTTTTAGTTCCTAACATAAATTAGGAAGATCTTTTCTGATACCAATATCCCTCTATCAGGTTTCACCTTAAGGACAGTTTTTCTCCTTTTGAGCACTGTATGTATAGTTCAGGGAGCTCTGTATGTATAGTGCAGGGAGCTCTGTATGTATAGTGCAGGGAGCTCTGCATGAGGGAGCCCATATATAGTGCAGGGAGCTCTGTATGTATAGTGCAGGGAGCTCTGTATGTATAGTGCAGGGAGCTCTGTATGTATAGTGCAGGGAGCTCGGTAGCCAGGCAGTAAAGCTGGGCTAGTGTTGAAGAGGCAGAGTAATAAATGTGAATACAAGTAGGCTCCAGTTGTATTAAAATAAAATAAGAAGAGCTAAAAGAAAGTGAGTTTGGAGGATGTGAATGAGAATCCGTGAATAAGAAGATGGAGTGAATGTGAGAGAATGTATGCAAAGGAAATGTATTGTATGAAGAAGTCCATGTGTAGCGCAGGGAGCTCCCATGTACAGTGCAGGGAGCTCTGTGAGGGAGCCCATGTATAGAGCAGGGAGCTCTGTGAGGGAGCCCATGTATAGAGCAGGGAGCTCTGTGAGGGAGCCCATGTATAGTGCAGGGAGCTCTGTATGAGGGAGCCCATATATAGTCCCGGGAGCTCTGTGTGTATAGTGCAAGGAACTATGTGTGGGGAAGTCATGTATACTTTAGAGAGCTCAGTATGAGGGAGCCCATGTATAGTGCAGTTGGCTCTGTATGTATAGTGCATGAAGCTCAGCTCTGCATGAGCTCATGTATGGCTCTGTATGTTGAAGCCTATGCATAGTGCAGGCATGGAGCTCTGTGTGAAGGAGCCCATGTATAGTTCAGGGAGCTCTGTGTGAGGGAGCTTTGTATGTATAGTGTAGGGAGCTCTGGATTAGGGAGGCTTTATGTATATTGCAGGGAGCTCTGTATGTATTGTGCAGAAGGCTATGTATGAGGGAGCCCATGTGTAGTGCAAGGAACTCTGTATTAGGGAGCCCATGTATAGTGCAGAGAGCTCTGTATGAGAGAGCTCTGTATGTATAGTTCAGTGAGCTCTGTATGTATAGTGCAGGGAGCTCTGTATGTATAGTACAGGGAGCTCTGTATGTTGGAGCTCTGTGTGTATAGTGCAGGGAGCTCTGTATGTATAGTGCAGGGAGCTCTGTATGATGGAGCTCTGTATGTATAGTGCAGGGAGCTCTGTATGTATAGTGCAGGGAGCTCTGTGTGATGGAGCTCTGTATGTATAGTGCAGGGAGCTCTGTATGATGGAGCTCTGTATATATAGTTCAGGGAGCTCTGTATGTTGGAGCTCTGTATGTATAGTACAGGGAGCTCTGTATGATGGAGCTCTGTATGTATAGTGTAGGGAGCTCTGTATGTATAGTGTAGGGAGCTCTGTATGTATAGTTCAGGGAGCTCTGTATTATGGAGCTCTGTATGTATAGTGCAGGGAGCTCGGTAGGCATAGTGCAGGGAGCTCTGTATGTATAGTGCAGGGAGCTCTGTATGATGGAGCTCTGTATGTACAGTGCAGGGAGCTCTGTATGATGGAGCTCTGTATGTATAGTGTTGGGAGCTCTGTATGATGGAGCTCTGTATATATAGTTCAGGGAGCTCTGTATGTATAGTTCAGGGAGCTCTGTATGATGGAGCTCTGTATGTATAGTTCAGGGAGCTCTATATGATGGAGCTCTGTGTGTATAGTGCAGGGAGCTCTGTATATATAGTTCAGGGAGCTCTGTAGATGGAGCTCTGTGTTTATAGTGCAGTGAGCTCTGTAGATGGAGCTCTGTATGTATAGTTCAGGGAGCTCTGTATGATGGAGCTCTGTATGTATAGTGCAGGGAGCTCTGTATGATGGAGCTCTATATGTATAGTGCAGGGAGCTCTGTAGATGGAGCTATGTATGTATAGTGTAGGGAGCTCTGTATGTATAGTGCAGGGAGCTCTGTATGATGGAGCTCTGTATATATAGTGTAGGGAGCTCTGTAGCCAGGCAGTAAAGCTGGGCTAGTGTTGAAGAGGCAAAGTAATAAATGTGAATAAAAGCAGGCTCGAGTTGTGTTAAAATAAAATAAGAAGAGCTAAAAGAAAGTGAGTTTGGAGGATGTGAATGAGAATCCGTGAATAAGAAGATGGAGTGAATGTGAGAGAATGAGCTCCATTTGAGAAGCACATTGATTGCTTGAAAGAAGCTCCAATGTGAAGCTCTGTGTGAGCAGTGAGTGGAAGCAGAAGCCAGTGCTGAGGGAGCCTGGGAGCAGGATAAGAGGAGCTTTGTCGAGCTGCACTTCCGGCCTACGGCTGTAGCTCCGTGAATCTGCCCGATCCCACGATCTCGGAAGCGTTGCAAGGAGGAGCCTGGACAGGTCTTGGATGGGAGACGGCTGCGAGAAGGTTACGGATAGAGCAACCAACCAAGACCAACCGGGTGTTGTAGGCTTATTTTTGCTTTTTCGTTTTCTCTCCCACCACAAGAGGGCGATCAACTCAATGCAATCTTCCATTCACTCTTTTCTGAGGGTTATTCATTTATTTATTTTTTGTCCTTAAAGGCAAACACACTCATTATTATTCTCTCAAATCAAAATGCAAAGTCAATCTCATGTTTAAAGGGCTACTACAACTCATTTACTCACTAATCGCTTTTTAAACATTTCTGACTTACGCAATACGTCTCTTTAGATCCCTCATCTTTTTCTTATGAAAAATTTATAAAAAAGTGTAAAGCTTAAAATACCTCCATTTTAGGAACATTGACATCATACTGACCCCTAAAAGGATTTTTTGTATTATTATTTGATTGTTTATAAAAAAAAATGTAATATGGGGTCTGGCTTTTATGCACATGCCAGCCGCCACATAATTAACCCTCACACCACCAAGGATTTAATAATTTGCTCACTGACTGATAGCAACGCTAGCAGACAAACAGTTCAGACTTTTAAAAAAATCTTGTCAGGATTTAAAGGGACTCACCCAACACATAACCACTCCCACACACATACACAACCAATCACAAGCATCCCTACATGTGCCCTTGTACGCTTAGCTTTGCTAGCTCCCCAGGGCCTCATACACTGCCAACTCTATATATATATATATATATATATATTTACACAAATATACCTACGCATTAAAACACAGAGGGACACACACATAAACACACTGTCGTATACACACACATAAATACAAACAGAGACACACAAACACTGACACGTGCCCACACCTTGACACATGCGTACACTGACAAACAGATCCACACAGACATGTACATACCTTGACACAGATACATACACACACCTTGGCACCTACACACACAATCAGACATACACACACACGTGATCATTTTTATATTTGCAGCCACCCTCCTGTTATCATACATATAATCCAGGAGCGTGGCTTGCTTTGGAAATAACAAAATTAGCCAGAAACGTGGAAAGCGCTAAAAACATAACATGTAAAACAAACTTGTTAGTAAATATATACCAATAGAGCTGCAGTCACTCCTAAAATAGTGAAACAAAATACTAGGCCCACAAATAATGCACTGAAAATAATTCTAATCCAAATAAACAATTTATGCCAAAAAAGAAATCTGTGTAAAAAAATCAGCAAGAGAAAATATAGTGCAGGCCAGTGGCTTAACTACTTAACTACCACGGTTGCAACTGAGACCGAGCCTCTCACTCCAGGGGGCCTGGCTGCAACCGTGGGCCGCCATTACTTGGAGTGAGAGGCCCGGTCTCAGTTGCAACCATGGTAATTAAGCCACTGGCCTGCACTATATTTTATCTTATTGATTTTTTTTACACAGATTTTGTTTTGGCATAAATTGTTTATTTGGATTAGAATTATTTTCAGTGCATTATTTTTGGGCCTAGTATTTTGCACAGACTGCGCTCCCCGCCAGTCACAACAAGTAGCGTGGTCAAGCAGTCCTCTACCAAGTCTGACAGGAAGTGCTCACTGAGAGAATGGGGACATGCAGCCAGCTCTGCCACGCTACAGCAGCGCAGGTACAGAGGGGAATGGGGTAGAGACACATGGAGGGAACTTGGGGGGGATTGACGTATGGAGGACAAAGGGAAAGTGAATTGACACATAAAGGGACGGAGGGATTGAGACATGGAGGGACGGGGGGGGGGGGGGTGACACACTGAGGGACAGAGAAGATTGACACAGTGGGACTATGGGAGTATTGACACATGGAGGGACAAGACGAGGAATTGAGACACATGGAAGAAACTTGGTGATGGAGGGAGGTGAATTTACATATTTAGAGGGGTATTGACACATGGAGGGACTGGGGGATATTGACACATGGAGGTACAAGAGGGGGAATTGAGACACATGGAAGGGACAGGAGGGGATTGAGACACAATTGCGACACATGGAGGGACTAGGGGAGAATTGACACATGGAAGGTACTGGGGGGTTTTGACACACGGAAGGGACTGTGGGGAAAATTGATACATGGAAGGGGCGGAGGGAATTGAGACACATGGGACGGGGTGGGGTTGAGACACATGGAGGGACTGGGGGTAATTGAGACACATGGGGAGACTTGGGTGGGGTTCAGACACATGGAGGGACAGAGGGAATTTTGGCACATGGGAGGGACTGGGTGTGAAATTAACATCTGGAAGGGACTAGGGAGAGTGAGACACATAGAAGGGCTGGGTGGGAATAAGACCCATGGGAGGGGCCGGGTAATTAGATGTTTAGGTGGCAATGAAATCCTTCTTCAGCATCCATTGTATATGAAACACAACCAGGCCACAATGGCACAGTATTAAAAATAGCTTTTATTGACACAAGATAAAATCTGCTTACTTTGAGTAAAAGTGGGTTTGCCAAGCAAAAATCCCACAAAAGCACTTATAACGGCTATCACCCTAGAGGAAATATGCTCAATCGGACGGAAATAGAAGTTACGAAATGTAGCGTCATTAGACCAGTCTGCAGCTTTCATAATGTCCTCCAGTCTGCAGCCCACTACAGAAGCATTGGAAGCCATGGCACCCCTGACGGAGTGTGCCGAAAACGGATGTATCCACTCCGGCCATTGCCATTACGTCACGTATCTGTGTATATATAGTGCAGGGAGCTCTGTATAAAGGTGTCCATGTATAGTGCAGAGAGCTCTGAATGAGAGAGCACTGTATGTATAGTTCAGGGAGCTCTGAATGAGAGAGCACTGTATGTATTAAAGGAGTGGGTTGGCCCATGAGGTTATCAAGTGTAACCGGACAGAGAGGGGGTAACCCTCAAGGTATAGAGTACAAAAGGAGATAAACTGTCCTTAAGGTGAAACCTGATAGAGGGATATTGGTATCAGAAAAGATCTTCCTAATTTATGTTAGGAACTAAAAGTTCTTAAAGTCACTAACCCCAAAGGTTTAGTGTACCGTAGCGATAGACGTTACCCCTATGACGAGCCCCTATACAGGGCGAACAGCGCGTCGGGTTTTTCCGACACTATTCTACACCAGCACTAGAAACGCTGTACACCTAACTGCTCCTAAGATAAACTCCAACAAATTCTATTTGTTCTGGATACCGACCAAGGCACTGGGGCACATAGGTCAGTGAGAAACAGTGCAGAACAATTGATTGACCGACCGATGGTCTCTATTCATTATTACTTTCAATTACCTAATTACCTTGCTACTTCTACCACGGCTACACTCTATTTATTGGTAAATCACCTTTACTCTTGCTTTACTATTACCTCGAAGGCATCTTTCTTTTCTTTGAAATCTCTAGGATTAGTTAAAATAGGGAATCTGACGAAAATAATTGGGCCATCCGTGGAGCTGGTAACGTTATGTGACTAACATTAGTATCTGCAATAGCAGGCACCAACTGGAGAAGCAACCTAGCAGTAACACTGCACACCCATCAGACTAAATATCTGTTCACTTGCCAGCATATACCCTATGACTTATCTTACAAAATGTCCTAAGAAGTATCAATTTTTAGGAGTTGTACTTCCAAGTATGGTATACCATTCTGCACACTAACCACTCTCGACATTTACCCCGCTATCTGCCCCATTACGGGAGAATACCCTGGAGCAAATAAGCGGCTATCTAAATATACAGATCTCTCCGAACTAAGACACAGGTATACCTCTTTCACAATCTAGCTGGATGTCATTTACGTCTCCTAACCGGTGCTCAGTCACGGGAAAACGGTAAACCACTTCCAGTATTATATGTATAGACAATCAAGTACACCAAGCGGTTTAACCCTTACCATACCTATTACTGCGGCAGCCGATTTTTCCTTATACACTGATCACCTCTTAGGAAGCATTTGCCTCAGAAACTCGGAGCCCATCCGAGCTGACAATTACCTCCAGGTCAGACGACCCCATCTCTAGAGACACTAGAAATTAAACATTACCTCGAATAGCTTATAACGGTACAGAATTACAAAGCTAAAACTTTAATAAAAATTATTTGAAAAGAATTACAAAGCTAACCCCCAGAGGATACTGGGAAATAGGGTAGCCACATATTTGCTCTTTGGGAAGGCTTTTGATAAACTGGCTTACCCGGAACATTTGTGGATACATATACTTGGTTACTAGTGCATTACGCCACACATGGTTATTTGACACGTGTATCCATTTGAATTGAAGTACAATAAGTTATTCCATACTTAGACTTTTACTAAAGGAATAACGATATCTGTGCACACAGAGTTGGACTACCAAACAACCTGTGCCTACACTTTATGTTGTGTCTTTCCCTCTATGTTTATCCCCCTACCTACACGCCCCGATTTTTCTTGTGCAAGTAAGTCTGGATGCTAGCCAAGAGCTAGCCAACACATACTGTGACTTAAAATTGGCGACAGTTTACGTTGGGAACGTCTATTTACCCTATTAAAGCATTATTTTTTAACGTCTATCGCTACGGTACACTAAACCTTTGGGGTTAGTGACTTTAAGAACTTTTAGTTCCTAACATAAATTAGGAAGATCTTTTCTGATACCAATATCCCTCTATCAGGTTTCACCTTAAGGACAGTTTTTCTCCTTTTGAGCACTGTATGTATAGTTCAGGGAGCTCTGTATGTATAGTGCAGGGAGCTCTGTATGTATAGTGCAGGGAGCTCTGTATGAGGGAGCTCTGTATGTATAGTGCAGGGAGCTCTGCATGAGGGAGCCCATATATAGTGCAGGGAGCTCTGTATGATGGAGCTCTCTATGTATAGTGCAGGGAGCTCTGCATGAGGGAGCCCATATATAGTGCAGGGAGCTCTGTATGTATAGTGCAGGGAGCTCTGTATGTATAGTGCAGGGAGCTCGGTAGCCAAGCAGTAAAGCTGGGCTAGTGTTGAAGAGGCAGAGTAATAAATGTGAATACAAGTAGGCTCCAGTTGTATTAAAATAAAATAAGAAGAGCTAAAAGAAAGTGAGTTTGGAGGATGTGAATGAGAATCCGTGAATAAGAAGATGGAGTGAATGTGAGAGAATGTATGCAAAGGAAATGTATTGTATGAAGAAATCCATGTGTAGCGCAGGGAGCTCCCATGTACAGTGCAGGGAGCTCTGTGAGAGAGCCCATGTATAGAGCAGGGAGCTCTGTGAGGGAGCCCATGTATAGAGCAGGGAGCTCTGTGAGGGAGCCCATGTATAGTGCAGGGAGCTCTGTATGAGGGAGCCCATATATAGTGCCGGGAGCTCTGTGTGTATAGTGCAAGGAACTATGTGTGGGGAAGTCATGTATACTTTAGAGAGCTCAGTATGAGGGAGCCCATGTATAGTGCAGTTGGCTCTGTATGTATAGTGCATGAAGCTCAGCTCTGCATGAGCTCATGTATGGCTCTGTATGTTGAAGCCTATGCATAGTGCAGGCATGGAGCTCTGTGTGAAGGAGCCCATGTATAGTTCAGGGAGCTCTGTGTGAGGGAGCTTTGTATGTATAGTGTAGGGAGCTCTGGATTAGGGAGGCTTTATGTATATTGCAGGGAGCTCTGTATGTATTGTGCAGAAGGCTATGTATGAGGGAGCCCATGTGTAGTGCAAGGAACTCTGTATTAGGGAGCCCATGTATAGTGCAGAGAGCTCTGTATGAGAGAGCTCTGTATGTATAGTTCAGTGAGCTCTGTATGTATAGTGCAGGGAGCTCTGTATGTATAGTACAGGGAGCTCTGTATGTTGGAGCTCTGTGTGTATAGTGCAGGGAGCTCTGTATGTATAGTGCAGGGAGCTCTGTATGATGGAGCTCTGTATGTATAGTGCAGGGAGCTCTGTATGTATAGTGCAGGGAGCTCTGTGTGATGGAGCTCTGTATGTATAGTGCAGGGAGCTCTGTATGATGGAGCTCTGTATATATAGTTCAGGGAGCTCTGTATGTTGGAGCTCTGTATGTATAGTACAGGGAGCTCTGTATGATGGAGCTCTGTATGTATAGTGTAGGGAGCTCTGTATGTATAGTTCAGGGAGCTCTGTATTATGGAGCTCTGTATGTATAGTGCAGGGAGCTCGGTAGGCATAGTGCAGGGAGCTCTGTATGATGGAGCTCTGTATGTATAGTGCAGGGAGCTCTGTATGATGGAGCTCTGTATGTACAGTGCAGGGAGCTCTGTATGATGGAGCTCTGTATGTATAGTGTTGGGAGCTCTGTATGATGGAGCTCTGTATATATAGTTCAGGGAGCTCTGTATGTATAGTTCAGGAAGCTCTGTATGATGGAGCTCTGTATGTATAGTTCAGGGAGCTCTATATGATGGAGCTCTGTGTGTATAGTGCAGGGAGCTCTGTATATATAGTTCAGGGTGCTCTGTAGATGGAGCTCTGTATTTATAGTGCAGTGAGCTCTGTAGATGGAGCTCTGTATGTATAGTTCAGGGAGCTCTGTATGATGGAGCTCTGTATGTATAGTGCAGGGAGCTCTGTATGATGGAGCTCTATATGTATAGTGCAGGGAGCTCTGTAGATGGAGCTATGTATGTATAGTGTAGGGAGCTCTGTATGTATAGTGCAGGGAGCTCTGTATGATGGAGCTCTGTATATATAGTGTAGGGAGCTCTGTAGCCAGGCAGTAAAGCTGGGCTAGTGTTGAAGAGGCAGAGTAATAAATGTGAATAAAAGCAGGCTCGAGTTGTGTTAAAATAAAATAAGAAGAGCTAAAAGAAAGTGAGTTTGGAGGATGTGAATGAGAATCCGTGAATAAGAAGATGGAGTGAATGTGAGAGAATGAGCTCCATTTGAGAAGCACATTGATTGCTTGAAAGAAGCTCCAATGTGAAGCTCTGTGTGAGCAGTGAGTGGAAGCAGAAGCCAGTGCTGAGGGAGCCTGGGAGCAGGATAAGAGGAGCTTTGTCGAGCTGCACTTCCGGCCTACGGCTGTAGCTCCGTGAATCTGCCCGATCCCACGATCTCGGAAGCGTTGCAAGGAGGAGCCTGGACAGGTCTTGGATGGGAGACGGCTGCGAGAAGGTTACGGATAGAGCAACCAACCAAGACCAACCGGGTGTTGTAGGCTTATTTTTGCTTTTTCGTTTTCTCTCCCACCACAAGAGGGCGATCAACTCAATGCAATCTTCCATTCACTCTTTTCTGAGGGTTATTCATTTATTTATTTTTTGTCCTTAAAGGCAAACACACTCATTATTATTCTCTCAAATCAAAATGCAAAGTCAATCTCATGTTTAAAGGGCTACTACAACTCATTTACTCACTAATCGCTTTTTAAACATTTCTGACTTACGCAATACGTCTCTTTAGATCCCTCATCTTTTTCTTATGAAAAATTTATAAAAAAGTGTAAAGCTTAAAATACCTCCATTTTAGGAACATTGACATCATACTGACCCCTAAAAGGATTTTTGTATTATTATTTGATTGTTTATTAAAAAAAATGTAATATGGGGTCTGGCTTTTATGCACATGCCAGCCGCCACATAATTAACCCTCACACCACCAAGGATTTAATAATTTGCTCACTGACTGATAGCAACGCTAGCAGACAAACAGTTCAGACTTTTAAAAAAATCTTGTCAGGGTTTAAAGGGACTCACCCAACACATAACCACTCCCACACACATACACAACCAATCACAAGCATCCCTACATGTGCCCTTGTACGCTTAGCTTTGCTAGCTCCCCAGGGCCTCATACACTGCCAACTCTATATATATATATATATATATATATATATATATTTACACAAATATACCTACGCATTAAAACACAGAGGGACACACACATAAACACACTGTCGTATACACACACATAAATACAAACAGAGACACACAAACACTGACACGTGCCCACACCTTGACACATGCGTACACTGACAAACAGATCCACACAGACATGTACATACCTTGACACAGATACATACACAATCAGACATACACACACACGTGATCATTTTTATATTTGCAGCCACCCTCCTGTTATCATACATATAATCCAGGAGCGTGGCTTGCTTTGGAAATAACAAAATTAGCCAGAAACGTGGAAAGCGCTAAAAACATAACATGTAAAACAAACTTGTTAGTAAATATATACCAATAGAGCTGCAGTCACTCCTAAAATAGTGAAACAAAATACTAGGCCCACAAATAATGCACTGAAAATAATTCTAATCCAAATAAACAATTTATGCCAAAAAAGAAATCTGTGTAAAAAAATCAGCAAGAGAAAATATAGTGCAGGCCAGTGGCTTAACTACTTAACTACCACGGTTGCAACTGAGACCGAGCCTCTCACTCCAGGGGGCCTGGCTGCAACCGTGGGCCGCCATTACTTGGAGTGAGAGGCCCGGTCTCAGTTGCAACCATGGTAATTAAGCCACTGGCCTGCACTATATTTTATCTTATTGATTTTTTTTACACAGATTTTGTTTTGGCATAAATTGTTTATTTGGATTAGAATTATTTTCAGTGCATTATTTTTGGGCCTAGTATTTTGCACAGACTGCGCTCCCCGCCAGTCACAACAAGTAGCGTGGTCAAGCAGTCCTCTACCAAGTCTGACAGGAAGTGCTCACTGAGAGAATGGGGACATGCAGCCAGCTCTGCCACGCTACAGCAGCGCAGGTACAGAGGGGAATGGGGTAGAGACACATGGAGGGAACTTGGGGGGGATTGACGTATGGAGGACAAAGGGAAAGTGAATTGACACATAAAGGGACGGAGGGATTGAGACATGGAGGGACGGGGGGGGGGGGGGTGACACACTGAGGGACAGAGAAGATTGACACAGTGGGACTATGGGAGTATTGACACATGGAGGGACAAGACGAGGAATTGAGACACATGGAAGAAACTTGGTGATGGAGGGAGGTGAATTTACATATTTAGAGGGGTATTGACACATGGAGGGACTGGGGGATATTGACACATGGAGGTACAAGAGGGGGAATTGAGACACATGGAAGGGACAGGAGGGGATTGAGACACAATTGCGACACATGGAGGGACTAGGGGAGAATTGACACATGGAAGGTACTGGGGGGTTTTGACACACGGAAGGGACTGTGGGGAAAATTGATACATGGAAGGGGCGGAGGGAATTGAGACACATGGGACGGGGTGGGGTTGAGACACATGGAGGGACTGGGGGTAATTGAGACACATGGGGAGACTTGGGTGGGGTTCAGACACATGGAGGGACAGAGGGAATTTTGGCACATGGGAGGGACTGGGTGTGAAATTAACATCTGGAAGGGACTAGGGAGAGTGAGACACATAGAAGGGCTGGGTGGGAATAAGACCCATGGGAGGGGCCGGGTAATTAGATGTTTAGGTGGCAATGAAATCCTTCTTCAGCATCCATTGTATATGAAACACAACCAGGCCACAATGGCACAGTATTAAAAATAGCTTTTATTGACACAAGATAAAATCTGCTTACTTTGAGTAAAAGTGGGTTTGCCAAGCAAAAATCCCACAAAAGCACTTATAACGGCTATCACCCTAGAGGAAATATGCTCAATCGGACGGAAATAGAAGTTACGAAATGTAGCGTCATTAGACCAGTCTGCAGCTTTCATAATGTCCTCCAGTCTGCAGCCCACTACAGAAGCATTGGAAGCCATGGCACCCCTGACGGAGTGTGCCGAAAACGGATGTATCCACTCCGGCCATTGCCATTACGTCACGTATCTGTGTATATATAGTGCAGGGAGCTCTGTATAAAGGTGTCCATGTATAGTGCAGAGAGCTCTGAATGAGAGAGCACTGTATGTATAGTTCAGGGAGCTCTGAATGAGAGAGCACTGTATGTATTAAAGGAGTGGGTTGGCCCATGAGGTTATCAAGTGTAACCGGACAGAGAGGGGGTAACCCTCAAGGTATAGAGTACAAAAGGAGATAAACTGTCCTTAAGGTGAAACCTGATAGAGGGATATTGGTATCAGAAAAGATCTTCCTAATTTATGTTAGGAACTAAAAGTTCTTAAAGTCACTAACCCCAAAGGTTTAGTGTACCGTAGCGATAGACGTTACCCCTATGACGAGCCCCTATACAGGGCGAACAGCGCGTCGGGTTTTTCCGACACTATTCTACACCAGCACTAGAAACGCTGTACACCTAACTGCTCCTAAGATAAACTCCAACAAATTCTATTTGTTCTGGATACCGACCAAGGCACTGGGGCACATAGGTCAGTGAGAAACAGTGCAGAACAATTGATTGACCGACCGATGGTCTCTATTCATTATTACTTTCAATTACCTAATTACCTTGCTACTTCTACCACGGCTACACTCTATTTATTGGTAAATCACCTTTACTCTTGCTTTACTATTACCTCGAAGGCATCTTTCTTTTCTTTGAAATCTCTAGGATTAGTTAAAATAGGGAATCTGACGAAAATAATTGGGCCATCCGTGGAGCTGGTAACGTTATGTGACTAACATTAGTATCTGCAATAGCAGGCACCAACTGGAGAAGCAACCTAGCAGTAACACTGCACACCCATCAGACTAAATATCTGTTCACTTGCCAGCATATACCCTATGACTTATCTTACAAAATGTCCTAAGAAGTATCAATTTTTAGGAGTTGTACTTCCAAGTATGGTATACCATTCTGCACACTAACCACTCTCGACATTTACCCCGCTATCTGCCCCATTACGGGAGAATACCCTGGAGCAAATAAGCGGCTATCTAAATATACAGATCTCTCCGAACTAAGACACAGGTATACCTCTTTCACAATCTAGCTGGATGTCATTTACGTCTCCTAACCGGTGCTCAGTCACGGGAAAACGGTAAACCACTTCCAGTATTATATGTATAGACAATCAAGTACACCAAGCGGTTTAACCCTTACCATACCTATTACTGCGGCAGCCGATTTTTCCTTATACACTGATCACCTCTTAGGAAGCATTTGCCTCAGAAACTCGGAGCCCATCCGAGCTGACAATTACCTCCAGGTCAGACGACCCCATCTCTAGAGACACTAGAAATTAAACATTACCTCGAATAGCTTATAACGGTACAGAATTACAAAGCTAAAACTTTAATAAAAATTATTTGAAAAGAATTACAAAGCTAACCCCCAGAGGATACTGGGAAATAGGGTAGCCACATATTTGCTCTTTGGGAAGGCTTTTGATAAACTGGCTTACCCGGAACATTTGTGGATACATATACTTGGTTACTAGTGCATTACGCCACACATGGTTATTTGACACGTGTATCCATTTGAATTGAAGTACAATAAGTTATTCCATACTTAGACTTTTACTAAAGGAATAACGATATCTGTGCACACAGAGTTGGACTACCAAACAACCTGTGCCTACACTTTATGTTGTGTCTTTCCCTCTATGTTTATCCCCCTACCTACACGCCCCGATTTTTCTTGTGCAAGTAAGTCTGGATGCTAGCCAAGAGCTAGCCAACACATACTGTGACTTAAAATTGGCGACAGTTTACGTTGGGAACGTCTATTTACCCTATTAAAGCATTATTTTTTAACGTCTATCGCTACGGTACACTAAACCTTTGGGGTTAGTGACTTTAAGAACTTTTAGTTCCTAACATAAATTAGGAAGATCTTTTCTGATACCAATATCCCTCTATCAGGTTTCACCTTAAGGACAGTTTTTCTCCTTTTGAGCACTGTATGTATAGTTCAGGGAGCTCTGTATGTATAGTGCAGGGAGCTCTGTATGTATAGTGCAGGGAGCTCTGTATGAGGGAGCTCTGTATGTATAGTGCAGGGAGCTCTGCATGAGGGAGCCCATATATAGTGCAGGGAGCTCTGTATGATGGAGCTCTGTATGTATAGTGCAGGGAGCTCTGCATGAGGGAGCCCATATATAGTGCAGGGAGCTCTGTATGTATAGTGCAGGGAGCTCTGTATGTATAGTGCAGGGAGCTCGGTAGCCAAGCAGTAAAGCTGGGCTAGTGTTGAAGAGGCAGAGTAATAAATGTGAATACAAGTAGGCTCCAGTTGTATTAAAATAAAATAAGAAGAGCTAAAAGAAAGTGAGTTTGGAGGATGTGAATGAGAATCCGTGAATAAGAAGATGGAGTGAATGTGAGAGAATGTATGCAAAGGAAATGTATTGTATGAAGAAATCCATGTGTAGCGCAGGGAGCTCCCATGTACAGTGCAGGGAGCTCTGTGAGAGAGCCCATGTATAGAGCAGGGAGCTCTGTGAGGGAGCCAATGTATAGAGCAGGGAGCTCTGTGAGGGAGCCCATGTATAGTGCAGGGAGCTCTGTATGAGGGAGCCCATATATAGTGCCGGGAGCTCTGTGTGTATAGTGCAAGGAACTATGTGTGGGGAAGTCATGTATACTTTAGAGAGCTCAGTATGAGGGAGCCCATGTATAGTGCAGTTGGCTCTGTATGTATAGTGCATGAAGCTCAGCTCTGCATGAGCTCATGTATGGCTCTGTATGTTGAAGCCTATGCATAGTGCAGGCATGGAGCTCTGTGTGAAGGAGCCCATGTATAGTTCAGGGAGCTCTGTGTGAGGGAGCTTTGTATGTATAGTGTAGGGAGCTCTGGATTAGGGAGGCTTTATGTATATTGCAGGGAGCTCTGTATGTATTGTGCAGAAGGCTATGTATGAGGGAGCCCATGTGTAGTGCAAGGAACTCTGTATTAGGGAGCCCATGTATAGTGCAGAGAGCTCTGTATGAGAGAGCTCTGTATGTATAGTTCAGTGAGCTCTGTATGTATAGTGCAGGGAGCTCTGTATGTATAGTACAGGGAGCTCTGTATGTTGGAGCTCTGTGTGTATAGTGCAGGGAGCTCTGTATGTATAGTGCAGGGAGCTCTGTATGATGGAGCTCTGTATGTATAGTGCAGGGAGCTCTGTATGTATAGTGCAGGGAGCTCTGTGTGATGGAGCTCTGTATGTATAGTGCAGGGAGCTCTGTATGATGGAGCTCTGTATATATAGTTCAGGGAGCTCTGTATGTTGGAGCTCTGTATGTATAGTACAGGGAGCTCTGTATGATGGAGCTCTGTATGTATAGTGTAGGGAGCTCTGTATGTATAGTTCAGGGAGCTCTGTATTATGGAGCTCTGTATGTATAGTGCAGGGAGCTCGGTAGGCATAGTGCAGGGAGCTCTGTATGATGGAGCTCTGTATGTATAGTGCAGGGAGCTCTGTATGATGGAGCTCTGTATGTACAGTGCAGGGAGCTCTGTATGATGGAGCTCTGTATGTATAGTGTTGGGAGCTCTGTATGATGGAGCTCTGTATATATAGTTCAGGGAGCTCTGTATGTATAGTTCAGGAAGCTCTGTATGATGGAGCTCTGTATGTATAGTTCAGGGAGCTCTATATGATGGAGCTCTGTGTGTATAGTGCAGGGAGCTCTGTATATATAGTTCAGGGTGCTCTGTAGATGGAGCTCTGTATTTATAGTGCAGTGAGCTCTGTAGATGGAGCTCTGTATGTATAGTTCAGGGAGCTCTGTATGATGGAGCTCTGTATGTATAGTGCAGGGAGCTCTGTATGATGGAGCTCTATATGTATAGTGCAGGGAGCTCTGTAGATGGAGCTATGTATGTATAGTGTAGGGAGCTCTGTATGTATAGTGCAGGGAGCTCTGTATGATGGAGCTCTGTATATATAGTGTAGGGAGCTCTGTAGCCAGGCAGTAAAGCTGGGCTAGTGTTGAAGAGGCAGAGTAATAAATGTGAATAAAAGCAGGCTCGAGTTGTGTTAAAATAAAATAAGAAGAGCTAAAAGAAAGTGAGTTTGGAGGATGTGAATGAGAATCCGTGAATAAGAAGATGGAGTGAATGTGAGAGAATGAGCTCCATTTGAGAAGCACATTGATTGCTTGAAAGAAGCTCCAATGTGAAGCTCTGTGTGAGCAGTGAGTGGAAGCAGAAGCCAGTGCTGAGGGAGCCTGGGAGCAGGATAAGAGGAGCTTTGTCGAGCTGCACTTCCGGCCTACGGCTGTAGCTCCGTGAATCTGCCCGATCCCACGATCTCGGAAGCGTTGCAAGGAGGAGCCTGGACAGGTCTTGGATGGGAGACGGCTGCGAGAAGGTTACGGATAGAGCAACCAACCAAGACCAACCGGGTGTTGTAGGCTTATTTTTGCTTTTTCGTGTTCTCTCCCACCACAAGAGGGCGATCAACTCAATGCAATCTTCCATTCACTCTTTTCTGAGGGTTATTCATTTATTTATTTTTTGTCCTTAAAGGCAAACACACTCATTATTATTCTCTCAAATCAAAATGCAAAGTCAATCTCATGTTTAAAGGGCTACTACAACTCATTTACTCACTAATCGCTTTTTAAACATTTCTGACTTACGCAATACGTCTCTTTAGATCCCTCATCTTTTTCTTATGAAAAATTTATAAAAAAGTGTAAAGCTTAAAATACCTCCATTTTAGGAACATTGACATCATACTGACCCCTAAAAGGATTTTTGTATTATTATTTGATTGTTTATTAAAAAAAATGTAATATGGGGTCTGGCTTTTATGCACATGCCAGCCGCCACATAATTAACCCTCACACCACCAAGGATTTAATAATTTGCTCACTGACTGATAGCAACGCTAGCAGACAAACAGTTCAGACTTTTAAAAAAATCTTGTCAGGGTTTAAAGGGACTCACCCAACACATAACCACTCCCACACACATACACAACCAATCACAAGCATCCCTACATGTGCCCTTGTACGCTTAGCTTTGCTAGCTCCCCAGGGCCTCATACACTGCCAACTCTATATATATATATATATATATATATATTTACACAAATATACCTACGCATTAAAACACAGAGGGACACACACATAAACACACTGTCGTATACACACACATAAATACAAACAGAGACACACAAACACTGACACGTGCCCACACCTTGACACATGCGTACACTGACAAACAGATCCACACAGACATGTACATACCTTGACACAGATACATACACAATCAGACATACACACACACGTGATCATTTTTATATTTGCAGCCACCCTCCTGTTATCATACATATAATCCAGGAGCGTGGCTTGCTTTGGAAATAACAAAATTAGCCAGAAACGTGGAAAGCGCTAAAAACATAACATGTAAAACAAACTTGTTAGTAAATATATACCAATAGAGCTGCAGTCACTCCTAAAATAGTGAAACAAAATACTAGGCCCACAAATAATGCACTGAAAATAATTCTAATCCAAATAAACAATTTATGCCAAAAAATAAATCTGTGTAAAAAAATCAGCAAGAGAAAATATAGTGCAGGCCAGTGGCTTAACTACTTAACTACCACGGTTGCAACTGAGACCGAGCCTCTCACTCCAGGGGGCCTGGCTGCAACCGTGGGCCGCCATTACTTGGAGTGAGAGGCCCGGTCTCAGTTGCAACCATGGTAATTAAGCCACTGGCCTGCACTATATTTTATCTTATTGATTTTTTTTACACAGATTTTGTTTTGGCATAAATTGTTTATTTGGATTAGAATTATTTTCAGTGCATTATTTTTGGGCCTAGTATTTTGCACAGACTGCGCTCCCCGCCAGTCACAACAAGTAGCGTGGTCAAGCAGTCCTCTACCAAGTCTGACAGGAAGTGCTCACTGAGAGAATGGGGACATGCAGCCAGCTCTGCCACGCTACAGCAGCGCAGGTACAGAGGGGAATGGGGTAGAGACACATGGAGGGAACTTGGGGGGGATTGACGTATGGAGGACAAAGGGAAAGTGAATTGACACATAAAGGGACGGAGGGATTGAGACATGGAGGGACGGGGGGGGGGGGGTGACACACTGAGGGACAGAGAAGATTGACACAGTGGGACTATGGGAGTATTGACACATGGAGGGACAAGACGAGGAATTGAGACACATGGAAGAAACTTGGTGATGGAGGGAGGTGAATTTACATATTTAGAGGGGTATTGACACATGGAGGGACTGGGGGATATTGACACATGGAGGTACAAGAGGGGGAATTGAGACACATGGAAGGGACAGGAGGGGATTGAGACACAATTGCGACACATGGAGGGACTAGGGGAGAATTGACACATGGAAGGTACTGGGGGGTTTTGACACACGGAAGGGACTGTGGGGAAAATTGATACATGGAAGGGGCGGAGGGAATTGAGACACATGGGACGGGGTGGGGTTGAGACACATGGAGGGACTGGGGGTAATTGAGACACATGGGGAGACTTGGGTGGGGTTCAGACACATGGAGGGACAGAGGGAATTTTGGCACATGGGAGGGACTGGGTGTGAAATTAACATCTGGAAGGGACTAGGGAGAGTGAGACACATAGAAGGGCTGGGTGGGAATAAGACCCATGGGAGGGGCCGGGTAATTAGATGTTTAGGTGGCAATGAAATCCTTCTTCAGCATCCATTGTATATGAAACACAACCAGGCCACAATGGCACAGTATTAAAAATAGCTTTTATTGACACAAGATAAAATCTGCTTACTTTGAGTAAAAGTGGGTTTGCCAAGCAAAAATCCCACAAAAGCACTTATAACGGCTATCACCCTAGAGGAAATATGCTCAATCGGACGGAAATAGAAGTTACGAAATGTAGCGTCATTAGACCAGTCTGCAGCTTTCATAATGTCCTCCAGTCTGCAGCCCACTACAGAAGCATTGGAAGCCATGGCACCCCTGACGGAGTGTGCCGAAAACGGATGTATCCACTCCGGCCATTGCCATTACGTCACGTATCTGTGTATATTTAGTGCAGGGAGCTCTGTATAAAGGTGTCCATGTATAGTGCAGAGAGCTCTGAATGAGAGAGCACTGTATGTATAGTTCAGGGAGCTCTGAATGAGAGAGCACTGTATGTATTAAAGGAGTGGGTTGGCCCATGAGGTTATCAAGTGTAACCGGACAGAGAGGGGGTAACCCTCAAGGTATAGAGTACAAAAGGAGATAAACTGTCCTTAAGGTGAAACCTGATAGAGGGATATTGGTATCAGAAAAGATCTTCCTAATTTATGTTAGGAACTAAAAGTTCTTAAAGTCACTAACCCCAAAGGTTTAGTGTACCGTAGCGATAGACGTTACCCCTATGACGAGCCCCTATACAGGGCGAACAGCGCGTCGGGTTTTTCCGACACTATTCTACACCAGCACTAGAAACGCTGTACACCTAACTGCTCCTAAGATAAACTCCAACAAATTCTATTTGTTCTGGATACCGACCAAGGCACTGGGGCACATAGGTCAGTGAGAAACAGTGCAGAACAATTGATTGACCGACCGATGGTCTCTATTCATTATTACTTTCAATTACCTAATTACCTTGCTACTTCTACCACGGCTACACTCTATTTATTGGTAAATCACCTTTACTCTTGCTTTACTATTACCTCGAAGGCATCTTTCTTTTCTTTGAAATCTCTAGGATTAGTTAAAATAGGGAATCTGACGAAAATAATTGGGCCATCCGTGGAGCTGGTAACGTTATGTGACTAACATTAGTATCTGCAATAGCAGGCACCAACTGGAGAAGCAACCTAGCAGTAACACTGCACACCCATCAGACTAAATATCTGTTCACTTGCCAGCATATACCCTATGACTTATCTTACAAAATGTCCTAAGAAGTATCAATTTTTAGGAGTTGTACTTCCAAGTATGGTATACCATTCTGCACACTAACCACTCTCGACATTTACCCCGCTATCTGCCCCATTACGGGAGAATACCCTGGAGCAAATAAGCGGCTATCTAAATATACAGATCTCTCCGAACTAAGACACAGGTATACCTCTTTCACAATCTAGCTGGATGTCATTTACGTCTCCTAACCGGTGCTCAGTCACGGGAAAACGGTAAACCACTTCCAGTATTATATGTATAGACAATCAAGTACACCAAGCGGTTTAACCCTTACCATACCTATTACTGCGGCAGCCGATTTTTCCTTATACACTGATCACCTCTTAGGAAGCATTTGCCTCAGAAACTCGGAGCCCATCCGAGCTGACAATTACCTCCAGGTCAGACGACCCCATCTCTAGAGACACTAGAAATTAAACATTACCTCGAATAGCTTATAACGGTACAGAATTACAAAGCTAAAACTTTAATAAAAATTATTTGAAAAGAATTACAAAGCTAACCCCCAGAGGATACTGGGAAATAGGGTAGCCACATATTTGCTCTTTGGGAAGGCTTTTGATAAACTGGCTTACCCGGAACATTTGTGGATACATATACTTGGTTACTAGTGCATTACGCCACACATGGTTATTTGACACGTGTATCCATTTGAATTGAAGTACAATAAGTTATTCCATACTTAGACTTTTACTAAAGGAATAACGATATCTGTGCACACAGAGTTGGACTACCAAACAACCTGTGCCTACACTTTATGTTGTGTCTTTCCCTCTATGTTTATCCCCCTACCTACACGCCCCGATTTTTCTTGTGCAAGTAAGTCTGGATGCTAGCCAAGAGCTAGCCAACACATACTGTGACTTAAAATTGGCGACAGTTTACGTTGGGAACGTCTATTTACCCTATTAAAGCATTATTTTTTAACGTCTATCGCTACGGTACACTAAACCTTTGGGGTTAGTGACTTTAAGAACTTTTAGTTCCTAACATAAATTAGGAAGATCTTTTCTGATACCAATATCCCTCTATCAGGTTTCACCTTAAGGACAGTTTTTCTCCTTTTGAGCACTGTATGTATAGTTCAGGGAGCTCTGTATGTATAGTGCAGGGAGCTCTGTATGTATAGTGCAGGGAGCTCTGTATGAGGGAGCTCTGTATGTATAGTGCAGGGAGCTCTGCATGAGGGAGCCCATATATAGTGCAGGGAGCTCTGTATGATGGAGCTCTGTATGTATAGTGCAGGGAGCTCTGCATGAGGGAGCCCATATATAGTGCAGGGAGCTCTGTATGTATAGTGCAGGGAGCTCTGTATGTATAGTGCAGGGAGCTCGGTAGCCAAGCAGTAAAGCTGGGCTAGTGTTGAAGAGGCAGAGTAATAAATGTGAATACAAGTAGGCTCCAGTTGTATTAAAATAAAATAAGAAGAGCTAAAAGAAAGTGAGTTTGGAGGATGTGAATGAGAATCCGTGAATAAGAAGATGGAGTGAATGTGAGAGAATGTATGCAAAGGAAATGTATTGTATGAAGAAATCCATGTGTAGCGCAGGGAGCTCCCATGTACAGTGCAGGGAGCTCTGTGAGAGAGCCCATGTATAGAGCAGGGAGCTCTGTGAGGGAGCCCATGTATAGAGCAGGGAGCTCTGTGAGGGAGCCCATGTATAGTGCAGGGAGCTCTGTATGAGGGAGCCCATATATAGTGCCGGGAGCTCTGTGTGTATAGTGCAAGGAACTATGTGTGGGGAAGTCATGTATACTTTAGAGAGCTCAGTATGAGGGAGCCCATGTATAGTGCAGTTGGCTCTGTATGTATAGTGCATGAAGCTCAGCTCTGCATGAGCTCATGTATGGCTCTGTATGTTGAAGCCTATGCATAGTGCAGGCATGGAGCTCTGTGTGAAGGAGCCCATGTATAGTTCAGGGAGCTCTGTGTGAGGGAGCTTTGTATGTATAGTGTAGGGAGCTCTGGATTAGGGAGGCTTTATGTATATTGCAGGGAGCTCTGTATGTATTGTGCAGAAGGCTATGTATGAGGGAGCCCATGTGTAGTGCAAGGAACTCTGTATTAGGGAGCCCATGTATAGTGCAGAGAGCTCTGTATGAGAGAGCTCTGTATGTATAGTTCAGTGAGCTCTGTATGTATAGTGCAGGGAGCTCTGTATGTATAGTACAGGGAGCTCTGTATGTTGGAGCTCTGTGTGTATAGTGCAGGGAGCTCTGTATGATGGAGCTCTGTATGTATAGTGCAGGGAGCTCTGTATGTATAGTGCAGGGAGCTCTGTGTGATGGAGCTCTGTATGTATAGTGCAGGGAGCTCTGTATGATGGAGCTCTGTATATATAGTTCAGGGAGCTCTGTATGTTGGAGCTCTGTATGTATAGTACAGGGAGCTCTGTATGATGGAGCTCTGTATGTATAGTGTAGGGAGCTCTGTATGTATAGTTCAGGGAGCTCTGTATTATGGAGCTCTGTATGTATAGTGCAGGGAGCTCGGTAGGCATAGTGCAGGGAGCTCTGTATGATGGAGCTCTGTATGTATAGTGCAGGGAGCTCTGTATGATGGAGCTCTGTATGTACAGTGCAGGGAGCTCTGTATGATGGAGCTCTGTATGTATAGTGTTGGGAGCTCTGTATGATGGAGCTCTGTATATATAGTTCAGGGAGCTCTGTATGTATAGTTCAGGAAGCTCTGTATGATGGAGCTCTGTATGTATAGTTCAGGGAGCTCTATATGATGGAGCTCTGTGTGTATAGTGCAGGGAGCTCTGTATATATAGTTCAGGGTGCTCTGTAGATGGAGCTCTGTATTTATAGTGCAGTGAGCTCTGTAGATGGAGCTCTGTATGTATAGTTCAGGGAGCTCTGTATGATGGAGCTCTGTATGTATAGTGCAGGGAGCTCTGTATGATGGAGCTCTATATGTATAGTGCAGGGAGCTCTGTAGATGGAGCTATGTATGTATAGTGTAGGGAGCTCTGTATGTATAGTGCAGGGAGCTCTGTATGATGGAGCTCTGTATATATAGTGTAGGGAGCTCTGTAGCCAGGCAGTAAAGCTGGGCTAGTGTTGAAGAGGCAGAGTAATAAATGTGAATAAAAGCAGGCTCGAGTTGTGTTAAAATAAAATAAGAAGAGCTAAAAGAAAGTGAGTTTGGAGGATGTGAATGAGAATCCGTGAATAAGAAGATGGAGTGAATGTGAGAGAATGAGCTCCATTTGAGAAGCACATTGATTGCTTGAAAGAAGCTCCAATGTGAAGCTCTGTGTGAGCAGTGAGTGGAAGCAGAAGCCAGTGCTGAGGGAGCCTGGGAGCAGGATAAGAGGAGCTTTGTCGAGCTGCACTTCCGGCCTACGGCTGTAGCTCCGTGAATCTGCCCGATCCCACGATCTCGGAAGCGTTGCAAGGAGGAGCCTGGACAGGTCTTGGATGGGAGACGGCTGCGAGAAGGTTACGGATAGAGCAACCAACCAAGACCAACCGGGTGTTGTAGGCTTATTTTTGCTTTTTCGTTTTCTCTCCCACCACAAGAGGGCGATCAACTCAATGCAATCTTCCATTCACTCTTTTCTGAGGGTTATTCATTTATTTATTTTTTGTCCTTAAAGGCAAACACACTCATTATTATTCTCTCAAATCAAAATGCAAAGTCAATCTCATGTTTAAAGGGCTACTACAACTCATTTACTCACTAATCGCTTTTTAAACATTTCTGACTTACGCAATACGTCTCTTTAGATCCCTCATCTTTTTCTTATGAAAAATTTATAAAAAAGTGTAAAGCTTAAAATACCTCCATTTTAGGAACATTGACATCATACTGACCCCTAAAAGGATTTTTGTATTATTATTTGATTGTTTATTAAAAAAAATGTAATATGGGGTCTGGCTTTTATGCACATGCCAGCCGCCACATAATTAACCCTCACACCACCAAGGATTTAATAATTTGCTCACTGACTGATAGCAACGCTAGCAGACAAACAGTTCAGACTTTTAAAAAAATCTTGTCAGGGTTTAAAGGGACTCACCCAACACATAACCACTCCCACACACATACACAACCAATCACAAGCATCCCTACATGTGCCCTTGTACGCTTAGCTTTGCTAGCTCCCCAGGGCCTCATACACTGCCAACTCTATATATATATATATATATATATATATATATATTTACACAAATATACCTACGCATTAAAACACAGAGGGACACACACATAAACACACTGTCGTATACACACACATAAATACAAACAGAGACACACAAACACTGACACGTGCCCACACCTTGACACATGCGTACACTGACAAACAGATCCACACAGACATGTACATACCTTGACACAGATACATACACAATCAGACATACACACACACGTGATCATTTTTATATTTGCAGCCACCCTCCTGTTATCATACATATAATCCAGGAGCGTGGCTTGCTTTGGAAATAACAAAATTAGCCAGAAACGTGGAAAGCGCTAAAAACATAACATGTAAAACAAACTTGTTAGTAAATATATACCAATAGAGCTGCAGTCACTCCTAAAATAGTGAAACAAAATACTAGGCCCACAAATAATGCACTGAAAATAATTCTAATCCAAATAAACAATTTATGCCAAAAAAGAAATCTGTGTAAAAAAATCAGCAAGAGAAAATATAGTGCAGGCCAGTGGCTTAACTACTTAACTACCACGGTTGCAACTGAGACCGAGCCTCTCACTCCAGGGGGCCTGGCTGCAACCGTGGGCCGCCATTACTTGGAGTGAGAGGCCCGGTCTCAGTTGCAACCATGGTAATTAAGCCACTGGCCTGCACTATATTTTATCTTATTGATTTTTTTTACACAGATTTTGTTTTGGCATAAATTGTTTATTTGGATTAGAATTATTTTCAGTGCATTATTTTTGGGCCTAGTATTTTGCACAGACTGCGCTCCCCGCCAGTCACAACAAGTAGCGTGGTCAAGCAGTCCTCTACCAAGTCTGACAGGAAGTGCTCACTGAGAGAATGGGGACATGCAGCCAGCTCTGCCACGCTACAGCAGCGCAGGTACAGAGGGGAATGGGGTAGAGACACATGGAGGGAACTTGGGGGGGATTGACGTATGGAGGACAAAGGGAAAGTGAATTGACACATAAAGGGACGGAGGGATTGAGACATGGAGGGACGGGGGGGGGGGGGTGACACACTGAGGGACAGAGAAGATTGACACAGTGGGACTATGGGAGTATTGACACATGGAGGGACAAGACGAGGAATTGAGACACATGGAAGAAACTTGGTGATGGAGGGAGGTGAATTTACATATTTAGAGGGGTATTGACACATGGAGGGACTGGGGGATATTGACACATGGAGGTACAAGAGGGGGAATTGAGACACATGGAAGGGACAGGAGGGGATTGAGACACAATTGCGACACATGGAGGGACTAGGGGAGAATTGACACATGGAAGGTACTGGGGGGTTTTGACACACGGAAGGGACTGTGGGGAAAATTGATACATGGAAGGGGCGGAGGGAATTGAGACACATGGGACGGGGTGGGGTTGAGACACATGGAGGGACTGGGGGTAATTGAGACACATGGGGAGACTTGGGTGGGGTTCAGACACATGGAGGGACAGAGGGAATTTTGGCACATGGGAGGGACTGGGTGTGAAATTAACATCTGGAAGGGACTAGGGAGAGTGAGACACATAGAAGGGCTGGGTGGGAATAAGACCCATGGGAGGGGCCGGGTAATTAGATGTTTAGGTGGCAATGAAATCCTTCTTCAGCATCCATTGTATATGAAACACAACCAGGCCACAATGGCACAGTATTAAAAATAGCTTTTATTGACACAAGATAAAATCTGCTTACTTTGAGTAAAAGTGGGTTTGCCAAGCAAAAATCCCACAAAAGCACTTATAACGGCTATCACCCTAGAGGAAATATGCTCAATCGGACGGAAATAGAAGTTACGAAATGTAGCGTCATTAGACCAGTCTGCAGCTTTCATAATGTCCTCCTGTCTGCAGCCCACTACAGAAGCATTGGAAGCCATGGCACCCCTGACGGAGTGTGCCGAAAACGGATGTATCCACTCCGGCCATTGCCATTACGTCACGTATCTGTGTATATTTAGTGCAGGGAGCTCTGTATAAAGGTGTCCATGTATAGTGCAGAGAGCTCTGAATGAGAGAGCACTGTATGTATAGTTCAGGGAGCTCTGAATGAGAGAGCACTGTATGTATTAAAGGAGTGGGTTGGCCCATGAGGTTATCAAGTGTAACCGGACAGAGAGGGGGTAACCCTCAAGGTATAGAGTACAAAAGGAGAGAAACTGTCCTTAAGGTGAAACCTGATAGAGGGATATTGGTATCAGAAAAGATCTTCCTAATTTATGTTAGGAACTAAAAGTTCTTAAAGTCACTAACCCCAAAGGTTTAGTGTACCGTAGCGATAGACGTTACCCCTATGACGAGCCCCTATACAGGGCGAACAGCGCGTCGGGTTTTTCCGACACTATTCTACACCAGCACTAGAAACGCTGTACACCTAACTGCTCCTAAGATAAACTCCAACAAATTCTATTTGTTCTGGATACCGACCAAGGCACTGGGGCACATAGGTCAGTGAGAAACAGTGCAGAACAATTGATTGACCGACCGATGGTCTCTATTCATTATTACTTTCAATTACCTAATTACCTTGCTACTTCTACCACGGCTACACTCTATTTATTGGTAAATCACCTTTACTCTTGCTTTACTATTACCTCGAAGGCATCTTTCTTTTCTTTGAAATCTCTAGGATTAGTTAAAATAGGGAATCTGACGAAAATAATTGGGCCATCCGTGGAGCTGGTAACGTTATGTGACTAACATTAGTATCTGCAATAGCAGGCACCAACTGGAGAAGCAACCTAGCAGTAACACTGCACACCCATCAGACTAAATATCTGTTCACTTGCCAGCATATACCCTATGACTTATCTTACAAAATGTCCTAAGAAGTATCAATTTTTAGGAGTTGTACTTCCAAGTATGGTATACCATTCTGCACACTAACCACTCTCGACATTTACCCCGCTATCTGCCCCATTACGGGAGAATACCCTGGAGCAAAAAAGCGGCTATCTAAATATACAGATCTCTCCGAACTAAGACACAGGTATACCTCTTTCACAATCTAGCTGGATGTCATTTACGTCTCCTAACCGGTGCTCAGTCACGGGAAAACGGTAAACCACTTCCAGTATTATATGTATAGACAATCAAGTACACCAAGCGGTTTAACCCTTACCATACCTATTACTGCGGCAGCCGATTTTTCCTTATACACTGATCACCTCTTAGGAAGCATTTGCCTCAGAAACTCGGAGCCCATCCGAGCTGACAATTACCTCCAGGTCAGACGACCCCATCTCTAGAGACACTAGAAATTAAACATTACCTCGAATAGCTTATAACGGTACAGAATTACAAAGCTAAAACTTTAATAAAAATTATTTGAAAAGAATTACAAAGCTAACCCCCAGAGGATACTGGGAAATAGGGTAGCCACATATTTGCTCTTTGGGAAGGCTTTTGATAAACTGGCTTACCCGGAACATTTGTGGATACATATACTTGGTTACTAGTGCATTACGCCACACATGGTTATTTGACACGTGTATCCATTTGAATTGAAGTACAATAAGTTATTCCATACTTAGACTTTTACTAAAGGAATAACGATATCTGTGCACACAGAGTTGGACTACCAAACAACCTGTGCCTACACTTTATGTTGTGTCTTTCCCTCTATGTTTATCCCCCTACCTACACGCCCCGATTTTTCTTGTGCAAGTAAGTCTGGATGCTAGCCAAGAGCTAGCCAACACATACTGTGACTTAAAATTGGCGACAGTTTACGTTGGGAACGTCTATTTACCCTATTAAAGCATTATTTTTTAACGTCTATCGCTACGGTACACTAAACCTTTGGGGTTAGTGACTTTAAGAACTTTTAGTTCCTAACATAAATTAGGAAGATCTTTTCTGATACCAATATCCCTCTATCAGGTTTCACCTTAAGGACAGTTTTTCTCCTTTTGAGCACTGTATGTATAGTTCAGGGAGCTCTGTATGTATAGTGCAGGGAGCTCTGTATGTATAGTGCAGGGAGCTCTGTATGAGGGAGCTCTGTATGTATAGTGCAGGGAGCTCTGCATGAGGGAGCCCATATATAGTGCAGGGAGCTCTGTATGATGGAGCTCTGTATGTATAGTGCAGGGAGCTCTGCATGAGGGAGCCCATATATAGTGCAGGGAGCTCTGTATGTATAGTGCAGGGAGCTCTGTATGTATAGTGCAGGGAGCTCGGTAGCCAGGCAGTAAAGCTGGGCTAGTGTTGAAGAGGCAGAGTAATAAATGTGAATACAAGTAGGCTCCAGTTGTATTAAAATAAAATAAGAAGAGCTAAAAGAAAGTGAGTTTGGAGGATGTGAATGAGAATCCGTGAATAAGAAGATGGAGTGAATGTGAGAGAATGTATGCAAAGGAAATGTATTGTATGAAGAAGTCCATGTGTAGCGCAGGGAGCTCCCATGTACAGTGCAGGGAGCTCTGTGAGGGAGCCCATGTATAGAGCAGGGAGCTCTGTGAGGGAGCCCATGTGTGGCGAAACCAACTTCGCCACTGTGAACTGGAGAAGCCTGGTTGCTAGCCTCCTGCCCTGCGACTATGGCCCCTGGACATATTGTACTGTAAAAACTATATTTGGGCATGTAATAATTTATATTACTGCTACTGGGCCTTTAAGAGCCATCCGTGGACCTATTGGGACTTTTGGGATACTGTACTTTTAAGACTGTGGAGCGTATTACAGTAATCCTGCCTTTAATCCTTTAATGTCATGTATGTATTTATGTGTGCAGTTAACCTGGGTTATATATATGCAGCATTCATTTGATTGTTCGGTAGAATCACTCCATTCATTGTATTGAGGAAACTACCGAACAACCAGACCACCCAGGACTAAGTGTGCCTCCAATTACCGTTTGCAACAATGTTGCAAACGGGTAATTGGCAATCAGTGTAGTGTGGTCTTTGTCCTCTGGGTGGCCGCCATTCGGGAAACGAACACGTGGCGGCGGCCATCTTAAACTACCGAACAGCGGTGTTTTGCCGTCGAGCGTCTGGAACTGAAAACGGACACTCGACTAGGCAAACACCGCTGAGACCTCCAGACTTCCAGGATTTCGTGGGGAAACTACCGAACGGCCCGCCGTTCGGTAGAAAGAAACGCACGAACTAGGGGATTCCTGCGAATTCCCCTTAGGCTCCATAACCCAGGCAATTCGTCTGTTTCGTTCCCTTTTCTGTGACCGACCGCAGGGCCAAAATGCATGGAACTGTTTTCGGATACTTTACCCATGCGGTCGGTCAAAACTTTGCCTGCCCATAACTCCCGAACGCTTTATCCGAATGGGCTGATTTTAACATATGTTGTTCCTCCAGACTAGGGCTATCTGGAGATATTGGATTTGTTGATGTACCCCAAGTATTTAGGGTACATCCAAAACTTGGGTAAAACTATGTCCTTGTTAATTGTGTTAACAGATATGTTGGAGGGAGGAGATGTGTGGGTTGTACCTTAAACTGGATTGGTGTACTGTAAACCCCTCCCTTGCATGGGAGAATCTCATATAAGCCTGTGTGTGAATAAATCAGTGTTGTTGCTGTTTAACCCTGAAGCTGGAGTGTGTCTCTTTCTTGGGGAGATGGGGACTGTATGCCGACTGCCAGGAGTGTAAGCTGTTCGTATTGCTTTTCCTGTTCGGCTGCTCCCAGGGTTCGTGTGTCTGCTGTTCGAGAGTTGGTGAATTCGTGCAGTTTGGGAGTTCGGGAAGTTGGTGATTATAGTAGCTGCTGGTCTATCTAAAGGGGATTATCGCCTAAACGGATTTTTCCCCTTTTATGCTGAAACGGTCCGCAACACCATGTATAGAGCAGGGAGCTCTGTGAGGGAGCCCATGTATAGTGCAGGGAGCTCTGTGTGTATAGTGCAAGGAACTATGTGTGGGGAATTAATGTATACTTTAGAGAGCTCAGTATGAGGGAGCCCATGTATAGTGCAGTTGGCTCTGTATGTATAGTGCAGGAAGCTCAGCTCTGCATGAGCTCATGTATGGCTCTGTATGTTGAAGCCTATGCATAGTGCAGGCATGGAGCTCTGTGTGAAGGAGCCCATGTATAGTTCAGGGAGCTCTGTGTGAGGGAGCTTTGTATGTATAGTGTAGAGAGCTCTGGATTAGGGAGGCTTTATGTATATTGCAGGGAGCTCTGTATGTATAGTACAGGGAGCTCTGTATGATGGAGCTCTTTATGTATAGTTCAGGGAGCTCTATATGATGGAGCTCTGTGTGTATAGTGCAGGGAGCTCTGTATATATAGTTCAGGGAGCTCTGTAGATGGAGCTCTGTATGTATAGTGCAGTGAGCTCTGTAGATGGAGCTCTGTATGTATAGTGTAGGGAGCTCTGTATGTATAGCTCAGGGAGCTCTGTATGATGGAGCTCTGTATGTATAGCTCAGGGAGCTCTGTATGATGGAGCTCTATATGTATAGTGCAGGGAGCTCTGTAGATGGAGCTATGTATGTATAGTGTAGGGAGCTCTGTATGTATAGTGCAGGGAGCTCTGTATGATTGAGCTCTGTATATATAGTGTAGGGAGCTCTGTATGTATAGTGCAGGGAGCTCTGTATGATGGAGCTCTGTATGTATAGTGCAGGGAGCTCGGTAGCCAGGCAGTAAAGCTGGGCTAGTGTTGAAGAGGCAGAGTAATAAATGTGAATAAAAGCAGGCTCGAGTTGTGTTAAAATAAAATAAGAAGAGCTAAAAGAAAGTGAGTTTGGAGGATGTGAATGAGAATCCGTGAATAAGAAGATGGAGTGAATGTGAGAGAATGAGCTCCATTTGAGAAGCACATTGATTGCTAAAAAGAAGCTCCAATGTGAAGCTCTGTGTGAGCAGTGAGTGGAAGCAGAAGCCGGTGCTGAAGGAGCCTGGGAGAAGGATAAGAGGAGCTTTGTCGAGTTGCACTTCCGGCCTACGGCTGTAGCTCCGTGAAGCTGTCCGATCCCACGATCTCGGAAGTGCAGCAAGGAGGAGCACGGACAGGTCTTGGATGGGAGACGGCTGCGAGTAGGTTACGGTTACAATGGCTGCGAGAAGGTTACGGATAGAGCAACCCACCAAGACCAACCGGGTGTTGTAGGCTTATTTTTGCTTTTTCGTTTTCTCTCCCACCACAAGAGGGCGATCAACTCAATGCAATCTTCCATTCACTCTTTTCTGAGGGTTATTCATTTATTTATTTTTTGTCCTTAAAGGCAAACACACTCATTATTATTCTCTCAAATCAAAATGCAAAGTCAATCTCATGTTTAAAGGGCTACTACAACTCATTTACTCACTAATCGCTTTTTAAACATTTCTGACTTATGCAATACGTCTCTTTAGATCCCTCATCTTTTTCTCATGAAAAATTTATAAAAAAGTGTAAAGCTTAAAATACCTCCATTTTAGGAACATTGACATCATACTGACCCCTAAAAGGATTTTTTTTAATTAGTTGATTGTTTATTAAAAAAAAATGTAATATGGGGTCTGGCTTTTATGCACATGCCAGCCGCCACATAATTAACCCTCACACCACCAAGGATTTAATAATTTGCTCACTGACTGATAGCAACGCTAGCAGACAAACAGTTCAGACTTTTAAAAAAATCTTGTCAGGATTTAAAGGGACTCACCCAACACATAACCACTCCCACACACATACACAACCAATCACAAGCATCCCTACATGTGCCCTTGTACGCTTAGCTTTGCTAGCTCCCCAGGGCCTCATACACTGCCAACTCTCTCTCTCTCTCTCTCTATATATATATATTTACACAAATATACCTACGCATTAAAACACAGAGGGACACACACATAAACACACTGCCGTATACACACACATAAATACAAACAGAGACACACAAACACTGACACGTGCCCACACCTTGACACATGCGTACACTGACAAACAGATCCACACAGACATGTACATACCTTGACACAGATACATACACAATCAGACATACACACACACGTGATCATTTTTATATTTGCAGCCACCCTCCTGTTATCATACATATAATCCAGGAGCGTGGCTTGCTTTGGAAATAACAAAATTAGCCAGAAACGTGGAAAGCGCTAAAAACATAACATGTAAAACAAACTTGTTAGTAAATATATACCAATAGAGCTGCAGTCACTCCTAAAATAGTGAAACAAAATACTAGGCCCACAAATAATGCACTGAAAATAATTCTAATCCAAATAAACAATTTATGCCAAAAAAGAAATCTGTGTAAAAAAAATCAGCAAGAGAAAATATAGTGCAGGCCAGTGGCTTAACTACTTAACTACCACGGTTGCAACTGAGACCGAGCCTCTCACTCCAGGGGGCCTGGCTGCAACCGTGGGCCGCCATTACTTGGAGTGAGAGGCCCGGTCTCAGTTGCAACCATGGTAATTAAGCCACTGGCCTGCACTATATTTTATCTTATTGATTTTTTTTACACAGATTTTGTTTTGGCATAAATTGTTTATTTGGATTAGAATTATTTTCAGTGCATTATTTTTGGGCCTAGTATTTTGCACAGACTGCGCTCCCCGCCAGTCACAACAAGTAGCGTGGTCAAGCAGTCCTCTACCAAGTCTGACAGGAAGTGCTCACTGAGAGAATGGGGACATGCAGCCAGCTCTGCCACGCTACAGCAGCGCAGGTACAGAGGGGAATGGGGTAGAGACACATGGAGGGAACTTGGGGGGGATTGACGTATGGAGGACAAAGGGAAAGTGAATTGACACATAAAGGGACGGAGGGATTGAGACATGGAGGGACGGGGGGGGGGGGGGGGTGACACACTGAGGGACAGAGAAGATTGACACAGTGGGACTATGGGAGTATTGACACATGGAGGGACAAGACGAGGAATTGAGACACATGGAAGAAACTTGGTGATGGAGGGAGGTGAATTTACATATTTAGAGGGGTATTGACACATGGAGGGACTGGGGGATATTGACACATGGAGGTACAAGAGGGGGAATTGAGACACATGGAAGGGACAGGAGGGGATTGAGACACAATTGCGACACATGGAGGGACTAGGGGAGAATTGACACATGGAAGGTACTGGGGGGTTTTGACACACGGAAGGGACTGTGGGGAAAATTGATACATGGAAGGGGCGGAGGGAATTGAGACACATGGGACGGGGTGGGGTTGAGACACATGGAGGGACTGGGGGTAATTGAGACACATGGGGAGACTTGGGTGGGGTTCAGACACATGGAGGGACAGAGGGAATTTTGGCACATGGGAGGGACTGGGTGTGAAATTAACATCTGGAAGGGACTAGGGAGAGTGAGACACATAGAAGGGCTGGGTGGGAATAAGACCCATGGGAGGGGCCGGGTAATTAGATGTTTAGGTGGCAATGAAATCCTTCTTCAGCATCCATTGTATATGAAACACAACCAGGCCACAATGGCACAGTATTAAAAATAGCTTTTATTGACACAAGATAAAATCTGCTTACTTTGAGTAAAAGTGGGTTTGCCAAGCAAAAATCCCACAAAAGCACTTATAACGGCTATCACCCTAGAGGAAATATGCTCAATCGGACGGAAATAGAAGTTACGAAATGTAGCGTCATTAGACCAGTCTGCAGCTTTCATAATGTCCTCCAGTCTGCAGCCCACTACAGAAGCATTGGAAGCCATGGCACCCCTGACGGAGTGTGCCGAAAACGGATGTATCCACTCCGGCCATTGCCATTACGTCACGTATCTGTGTATATATAGTGCAGGGAGCTCTGTATAAAGGTGTCCATGTATAGTGCAGAGAGCTCTGAATGAGAGAGCACTGTATGTATAGTTCAGGGAGCTCTGAATGAGAGAGCACTGTATGTATTAAAGGAGTGGGTTGGCCCATGAGGTTATCAAGTGTAACCGGACAGAGAGGGGGTAACCCTCAAGGTATAGAGTACAAAAGGAGAGAAACTGTCCTTAAGGTGAAACCTGATAGAGGGATATTGGTATCAGAAAAGATCTTCCTAATTTATGTTAGGAACTAAAAGTTCTTAAAGTCACTAACCCCAAAGGTTTAGTGTACCGTAGCGATAGACGTTACCCCTATGACGAGCCCCTATACAGGGCGAACAGCGCGTCGGGTTTTTCCGACACTATTCTACACCAGCACTAGAAACGCTGTACACCTAACTGCTCCTAAGATAAACTCCAACAAATTCTATTTGTTCTGGATACCGACCAAGGCACTGGGGCACATAGGTCAGTGAGAAACAGTGCAGAACAATTGATTGACCGACCGATGGTCTCTATTCATTATTACTTTCAATTACCTAATTACCTTGCTACTTCTACCACGGCTACACTCTATTTATTGGTAAATCACCTTTACTCTTGCTTTACTATTACCTCGAAGGCATCTTTCTTTTCTTTGAAATCTCTAGGATTAGTTAAAATAGGGAATCTGACGAAAATAATTGGGCCATCCGTGGAGCTGGTAACGTTATGTGACTAACATTAGTATCTGCAATAGCAGGCACCAACTGGAGAAGCAACCTAGCAGTAACACTGCACACCCATCAGACTAAATATCTGTTCACTTGCCAGCATATACCCTATGACTTATCTTACAAAATGTCCTAAGAAGTATCAATTTTTAGGAGTTGTACTTCCAAGTATGGTATACCATTCTGCACACTAACCACTCTCGACATTTACCCCGCTATCTGCCCCATTACGGGAGAATACCCTGGAGCAAATAAGCGGCTATCTAAATATACAGATCTCTCCGAACTAAGACACAGGTATACCTCTTTCACAATCTAGCTGGATGTCATTTACGTCTCCTAACCGGTGCTCAGTCACGGGAAAACGGTAAACCACTTCCAGTATTATATGTATAGACAATCAAGTACACCAAGCGGTTTAACCCTTACCATACCTATTACTGCGGCAGCCGATTTTTCCTTATACACTGATCACCTCTTAGGAAGCATTTGCCTCAGAAACTCGGAGCCCATCCGAGCTGACAATTACCTCCAGGTCAGACGACCCCATCTCTAGAGACACTAGAAATTAAACATTACCTCGAATAGCTTATAACGGTACAGAATTACAAAGCTAAAACTTTAATAAAAATTATTTGAAAAGAATTACAAAGCTAACCCCCAGAGGATACTGGGAAATAGGGTAGCCACATATTTGCTCTTTGGGAAGGCTTTTGATAAACTGGCTTACCCGGAACATTTGTGGATACATATACTTGGTTACTAGTGCATTACGCCACACATGGTTATTTGACACGTGTATCCATTTGAATTGAAGTACAATAAGTTATTCCATACTTAGACTTTTACTAAAGGAATAACGATATCTGTGCACACAGAGTTGGACTACCAAACAACCTGTGCCTACACTTTATGTTGTGTCTTTCCCTCTATGTTTATCCCCCTACCTACACGCCCCGATTTTTCTTGTGCAAGTAAGTCTGGATGCTAGCCAAGAGCTAGCCAACACATACTGTGACTTAAAATTGGCGACAGTTTACGTTGGGAACGTCTATTTACCCTATTAAAGCATTATTTTTTAACGTCTATCGCTACGGTACACTAAACCTTTGGGGTTAGTGACTTTAAGAACTTTTAGTTCCTAACATAAATTAGGAAGATCTTTTCTGATACCAATATCCCTCTATCAGGTTTCACCTTAAGGACAGTTTTTCTCCTTTTGAGCACTGTATGTATAGTTCAGGGAGCTCTGTATGTATAGTGCAGGGAGCTCTGTATGTATAGTGCAGGGAGCTCTGTATGAGGGAGCTCTGTATGTATAGTGCAGGGAGCTCTGCATGAGGGAGCCCATATATAGTGCAGGGAGCTCTGTATGATGGAGCTCTGTATGTATAGTGCAGGGAGCTCTGCATGAGGGAGCCCATATATAGTGCAGGGAGCTCTGTATGTATAGTGCAGGGAGCTCTGTATGTATAGTGCAGGGAGCTCGGTAGCCAGGCAGTAAAGCTGGGCTAGTGTTGAAGAGGCAGAGTAATAAATGTGAATACAAGTAGGCTCCAGTTGTATTAAAATAAAATAAGAAGAGCTAAAAGAAAGTGAGTTTGGAGGATGTGAATGAGAATCCGTGAATAAGAAGATGGAGTGAATGTGAGAGAATGTATGCAAAGGAAATGTATTGTATGAAGAAGTCCATGTGTAGCGCAGGGAGCTCCCATGTACAGTGCAGGGAGCTCTGTGAGGGAGCCCATGTATAGAGCAGGGAGCTCTGTGAGGGAGCCCATGTATAGAGCAGGGAGCTCTGTGAGGGAGCCCATGTATAGTGCAGGGAGCTCTGTATGAGGGAGCCCATATATAGTGCCGGGAGCTCTGTGTGTATAGTGCAAGGAACTATGTGTGGGGAAGTCATGTATACTTTAGAGAGCTCAGTATGAGGGAGCCCATGTATAGTGCAGTTGGCTCTGTATGTATAGTGCATGAAGCTCAGCTCTGCATGAGCTCATGTATGGCTCTGTATGTTGAAGCCTATGCATAGTGCAGGCATGGAGCTCTGTGTGAAGGAGCCCATGTATAGTTCAGGGAGCTCTGTGTGAGGGAGCTTTGTATGTATAGTGTAGGGAGCTCTGGATTAGGGAGGCTTTATGTATATTGCAGGGAGCTCTGTATGTATTGTGCAGAAGGCTATGTATGAGGGAGCCCATGTGTAGTGCAAGGAACTCTGTATTAGGGAGCCCATGTATAGTGCAGAGAGCTCTGTATGAGAGAGCTCTGTATGTATAGTTCAGTGAGCTCTGTATGTATAGTGCAGGGAGCTCTGTATGTATAGTACAGGGAGCTCTGTATGTTGGAGCTCTGTGTGTATAGTGCAGGGAGCTCTGTATGTATAGTGCAGGGAGCTCTGTATGATGGAGCTCTGTATGTATAGTGCAGGGAGCTCTGTATGTATAGTGCAGGGAGCTCTGTGTGATGGAGCTCTGTATGTATAGTGCAGGGAGCTCTGTATGATGGAGCTCTGTATATATAGTTCAGGGAGCTCTGTATGTTGGAGCTCTGTATGTATAGTACAGGGAGCTCTGTATGATGGAGCTCTGTATGTATAGTGTAGGGAGCTCTGTATGTATAGTTCAGGGAGCTCTGTATTATGGAGCTCTGTATGTATAGTGCAGGGAGCTCGGTAGGCATAGTGCAGGGAGCTCTGTATGATGGAGCTCTGTATGTATAGTGCAGGGAGCTCTGTATGATGGAGCTCTGTATGTACAGTGCAGGGAGCTCTGTATGATGGAGCTCTGTATGTATAGTGTTGGGAGCTCTGTATGATGGAGCTCTGTATATATAGTTCAGGGAGCTCTGTATGTATAGTTCAGGGAGCTCTGTATGATGGAGCTCTGTATGTATAGTTCAGGGAGCTCTATATGATGGAGCTCTGTGTGTATAGTGCAGGGAGCTCTGTATATATAGTTCAGGGAGCTCTGTAGATGGAGCTCTGTATTTATAGTGCAGTGAGCTCTGTAGATGGAGCTCTGTATGTATAGTTCAGGGAGCTCTGTATGATGGAGCTCTGTATGTATAGTGCAGGGAGCTCTGTATGATGGAGCTCTATATGTATAGTGCAGGGAGCTCTGTAGATGGAGCTATGTATGTATAGTGTAGGGAGCTCTGTATGTATAGTGCAGGGAGCTCTGTATGATGGAGCTCTGTATATATAGTGTAGGGAGCTCTGTAGCCAGGCAGTAAAGCTGGGCTAGTGTTGAAGAGGCAGAGTAATAAATGTGAATAAAAGCAGGCTCGAGTTGTGTTAAAATAAAATAAGAAGAGCTAAAAGAAAGTGAGTTTGGAGGATGTGAATGAGAATCCGTGAATAAGAAGATGGAGTGAATGTGAGAGAATGAGCTCCATTTGAGAAGCACATTGATTGCTTGAAAGAAGCTCCAATGTGAAGCTCTGTGTGAGCAGTGAGTGGAAGCAGAAGCCAGTGCTGAGGGAGCCTGGGAGCAGGATAAGAGGAGCTTTGTCGAGCTGCACTTCCGGCCTACGGCTGTAGCTCCGTGAATCTGCCCGATCCCACGATCTCGGAAGCGTTGCAAGGAGGAGCCTGGACAGGTCTTGGATGGGAGACGGCTGCGAGAAGGTTACGGATAGAGCAACCAACCAAGACCAACCGGGTGTTGTAGGCTTATTTTTGCTTTTTCGTTTTCTCTCCCACCACAAGAGGGCGATCAACTCAATGCAATCTTCCATTCACTCTTTTCTGAGGGTTATTCATTTATTTATTTTTTGTCCTTAAAGGCAAACACACTCATTATTATTCTCTCAAATCAAAATGCAAAGTCAATCTCATGTTTAAAGGGCTACTACAACTCATTTACTCACTAATCGCTTTTTAAACATTTCTGACTTACGCAATACGTCTCTTTAGATCCCTCATCTTTTTCTTATGAAAAATTTATAAAAAAGTGTAAAGCTTAAAATACCTCCATTTTAGGAACATTGACATCATACTGACCCCTAAAAGGATTTTTTGTATTATTATTTGATTGTTTATTAAAAAAAATGTAATATGGGGTCTGGCTTTTATGCACATGCCAGCCGCCACATAATTAACCCTCACACCACCAAGGATTTAATAATTTGCTCACTGACTGATAGCAACGCTAGCAGACAAACAGTTCAGACTTTAAAAAAAATCTTGTCAGGATTTAAAGGGACTCACCCAACACATAACCACTCCCACACACATACACAACCAATCACAAGCATCCCTACATGTGCCCTTGTACGCTTAGCTTTGCTAGCTCCCCAGGGCCTCATACACTGCCAACTCTCTCTCTCTCTCTCTCTATATATATATATATTTACACAAATATACCTACGCATTAAAACACAGAGGGACACACACATAAACACACTGCCGTATACACACACATAAATACAAACAGAGACACACAAACACTGACACGTGCCCACACCTTGACACATGCGTACACTGACAAACAGATCCACACAGACATGTACATACCTTGACACAGATACATACACAATCAGACATACACACACACGTGATCATTTTTATATTTGCAGCCACCCTCCTGTTATCATACATATAATCCAGGAGCGTGGCTTGCTTTGGAAATAACAAAATTAGCCAGAAACGTGGAAAGCGCTAAAAACATAACATGTAAAACAAACTTGTTAGTAAATATATACCAATAGAGCTGCAGTCACTCCTAAAATAGTGAAACAAAATACTAGGCCCACAAATAATGCACTGAAAATAATTCTAATCCAAATAAACAATTTATGCCAAAAAAGAAATCTGTGTAAAAAAAATCAGCAAGAGAAAATATAGTGCAGGCCAGTGGCTTAACTACTTAACTACCACGGTTGCAACTGAGACCGAGCCTCTCACTCCAGGGGGCCTGGCTGCAACCGTGGGCCGCCATTACTTGGAGTGAGAGGCCCGGTCTCAGTTGCAACCATGGTAATTAAGCCACTGGCCTGCACTATATTTTATCTTATTGATTTTTTTTACACAGATTTTGTTTTGGCATAAATTGTTTATTTGGATTAGAATTATTTTCAGTGCATTATTTTTGGGCCTAGTATTTTGCACAGACTGCGCTCCCCGCCAGTCACAACAAGTAGCGTGGTCAAGCAGTCCTCTACCAAGTCTGACAGGAAGTGCTCACTGAGAGAATGGGGACATGCAGCCAGCTCTGCCACGCTACAGCAGCGCAGGTACAGAGGGGAATGGGGTAGAGACACATGGAGGGAACTTGGGGGGGATTGACGTATGGAGGACAAAGGGAAAGTGAATTGACACATAAAGGGACGGAGGGATTGAGACATGGAGGGACGGGGGGGGGGGTGACACACTGAGGGACAGAGAAGATTGACACAGTGGGACTATGGGAGTATTGACACATGGAGGGACAAGACGAGGAATTGAGACACATGGAAGAAACTTGGTGATGGAGGGAGGTGAATTTACATATTTAGAGGGGTATTGACACATGGAGGGACTGGGGGATATTGACACATGGAGGTACAAGAGGGGGAATTGAGACACATGGAAGGGACAGGAGGGGATTGAGACACAATTGCGACACATGGAGGGACTAGGGGAGAATTGACACATGGAAGGTACTGGGGGGTTTTGACACACGGAAGGGACTGTGGGGAAAATTGATACATGGAAGGGGCGGAGGGAATTGAGACACATGGGACGGGGTGGGGTTGAGACACATGGAGGGACTGGGGGTAATTGAGACACATGGGGAGACTTGGGTGGGGTTCAGACACATGGAGGGACAGAGGGAATTTTGGCACATGGGAGGGACTGGGTGTGAAATTAACATCTGGAAGGGACTAGGGAGAGTGAGACACATAGAAGGGCTGGGTGGGAATAAGACCCATGTGAGGGGCCGGGTAATTAGATGTTTAGGTGGCAATGAAATCCTTCTTCAGCATCCATTGTATATGAAACACAACCAGGCCACAATGGCACAGTATTAAAAATAGCTTTTATTGACACAAGATAAAATCTGCTTACTTTGAGTAAAAGTGGGTTTGCCAAGCAAAAATCCCACAAAAGCACTTATAACGGCTATCACCCTAGAGGAAATATGCTCAATCGGACGGAAATAGAAGTTACGAAATGTAGCGTCATTAGACCAGTCTGCAGCTTTCATAATGTCCTCCAGTCTGCAGCCCACTACAGAAGCATTGGAAGCCATGGCACCCCTGACGGAGTGTGCCGAAAATGGATGTATCCACTCCGGCCATTGCCATTACGTCACGTATCTGTGTATATATAGTGCAGGGAGCTCTGTATAAAGGTGTCCATGTATAGTGCAGAGAGCTCTGAATGAGAGAGCACTGTATGTATAGTTCAGGGAGCTCTGAATGAGAGAGCACTGTATGTATTAAAGGAGTGGGTTGGCCCATGAGGTTATCAAGTGTAACCGGACAGAGAGGGGGTAACCCTCAAGGTATAGAGTACAAAAGGAGAGAAACTGTCCTTAAGGTGAAACCTGATAGAGGGATATTGGTATCAGAAAAGATCTTCCTAATTTATGTTAGGAACTAAAAGTTCTTAAAGTCACTAACCCCAAAGGTTTAGTGTACCGTAGCGATAGACGTTACCCCTATGACGAGCCCCTATACAGGGCGAACAGCGCGTCGGGTTTTTCCGACACTATTCTACACCAGCACTAGAAACGCTGTACACCTAACTGCTCCTAAGATAAACTCCAACAAATTCTATTTGTTCTGGATACCGACCAAGGCACTGGGGCACATAGGTCAGTGAGAAACAGTGCAGAACAATTGATTGACCGACCGATGGTCTCTATTCATTATTACTTTCAATTACCTAATTACCTTGCTACTTCTACCACGGCTACACTCTATTTATTGGTAAATCACCTTTACTCTTGCTTTACTATTACCTCGAAGGCATCTTTCTTTTCTTTGAAATCTCTAGGATTAGTTAAAATAGGGAATCTGACGAAAATAATTGGGCCATCCGTGGAGCTGGTAACGTTATGTGACTAACATTAGTATCTGCAATAGCAGGCACCAACTGGAGAAGCAACCTAGCAGTAACACTGCACACCCATCAGACTAAATATCTGTTCACTTGCCAGCATATACCCTATGACTTATCTTACAAAATGTCCTAAGAAGTATCAATTTTTAGGAGTTGTACTTCCAAGTATGGTATACCATTCTGCACACTAACCACTCTCGACATTTACCCCGCTATCTGCCCCATTACGGGAGAATACCCTGGAGCAAATAAGCGGCTATCTAAATATACAGATCTCTCCGAACTAAGACACAGGTATACCTCTTTCACAATCTAGCTGGATGTCATTTACGTCTCCTAACCGGTGCTCAGTCACGGGAAAACGGTAAACCACTTCCAGTATTATATGTATAGACAATCAAGTACACCAAGCGGTTTAACCCTTACCATACCTATTACTGCGGCAGCCGATTTTTCCTTATACACTGATCACCTCTTAGGAAGCATTTGCCTCAGAAACTCGGAGCCCATCCGAGCTGACAATTACCTCCAGGTCAGACGACCCCATCTCTAGAGACACTAGAAATTAAACATTACCTCGAATAGCTTATAACGGTACAGAATTACAAAGCTAAAACTTTAATAAAAATTATTTGAAAAGAATTACAAAGCTAACCCCCAGAGGATACTGGGAAATAGGGTAGCCACATATTTGCTCTTTGGGAAGGCTTTTGATAAACTGGCTTACCCGGAACATTTGTGGATACATATACTTGGTTACTAGTGCATTACGCCACACATGGTTATTTGACACGTGTATCCATTTGAATTGAAGTACAATAAGTTATTCCATACTTAGACTTTTACTAAAGGAATAACGATATCTGTGCACACAGAGTTGGACTACCAAACAACCTGTGCCTACACTTTATGTTGTGTCTTTCCCTCTATGTTTATCCCCCTACCTACACGCCCCGATTTTTCTTGTGCAAGTAAGTCTGGATGCTAGCCAAGAGCTAGCCAACACATACTGTGACTTAAAATTGGCGACAGTTTACGTTGGGAACGTCTATTTACCCTATTAAAGCATTATTTTTTAACGTCTATCGCTACGGTACACTAAACCTTTGGGGTTAGTGACTTTAAGAACTTTTAGTTCCTAACATAAATTAGGAAGATCTTTTCTGATACCAATATCCCTCTATCAGGTTTCACCTTAAGGACAGTTTTTCTCCTTTTGAGCACTGTATGTATAGTTCAGGGAGCTCTGTATGTATAGTGCAGGGAGCTCTGTATGTATAGTGCAGGGAGCTCTGTATGAGGGAGCTCTGTATGTATAGTGCAGGGAGCTCTGCATGAGGGAGCCCATATATAGTGCAGGGAGCTCTGTATGATGGAGCTCTGTATGTATAGTGCAGGGAGCTCTGCATGAGGGAGCCCATATATAGTGCAGGGAGCTCTGTATGTATAGTGCAGGGAGCTCTGTATGTATAGTGCAGGGAGCTCGGTAGCCAGGCAGTAAAGCTGGGCTAGTGTTGAAGAGGCAGAGTAATAAATGTGAATACAAGTAGGCTCCAGTTGTATTAAAATAAAATAAGAAGAGCTAAAAGAAAGTGAGTTTGGAGGATGTGAATGAGAATCCGTGAATAAGAAGATGGAGTGAATGTGAGAGAATGTATGCAAAGGAAATGTATTGTATGAAGAAGTCCATGTGTAGCGCAGGGAGCTCCCATGTACAGTGCAGGGAGCTCTGTGAGGGAGCCCATGTATAGAGCAGGGAGCTCTGTGAGGGAGCCCATGTATAGAGCAGGGAGCTCTGTGAGGGAGCCCATGTATAGTGCAGGGAGCTCTGTATGAGGGAGCCCATATATAGTGCCGGGAGCTCTGTGTGTATAGTGCACGGAACTATGTGTGGGGAAGTCATGTATACTTTAGAGAGCTCAGTATGAGGGAGCCCATGTATAGTGCAGTTGGCTCTGTATGTATAGTGCATGAAGCTCAGCTCTGCATGAGCTCATGTATGGCTCTGTATGTTGAAGCCTATGCATAGTGCAGGCATGGAGCTCTGTGTGAAGGAGCCCATGTATAGTTCAGGGAGCTCTGTGTGAGGGAGCTTTGTATGTATAGTGTAGGGAGCTCTGGATTAGGGAGGCTTTATGTATATTGCAGGGAGCTCTGTATGTATTGTGCAGAAGGCTATGTATGAGGGAGCCCATGTGTAGTGCAAGGAACTCTGTATTAGGGAGCCCATGTATAGTGCAGAGAGCTCTGTATGAGAGAGCTCTGTATGTATAGTTCAGTGAGCTCTGTATGTATAGTGCAGGGAGCTCTGTATGTATAGTACAGGGAGCTCTGTATGTTGGAGCTCTGTGTGTATAGTGCAGGGAGCTCTGTATGTATAGTGCAGGGAGCTCTGTATGATGGAGCTCTGTATGTATAGTGCAGGGAGCTCTGTATGTATAGTGCAGGGAGCTCTGTGTGATGGAGCTCTGTATGTATAGTGCAGGGAGCTCTGTATGATGGAGCTCTGTATATATAGTTCAGGGAGCTCTGTATGTTGGAGCTCTGTATGTATAGTACAGGGATCTCTGTATGATGGAGCTCTGTATGTATAGTGTAGGGAGCTCTGTATGTATAGTGTAGGGAGCTCTGTATGTATAGTTCAGGGAGCTCTGTATTATGGAGCTCTGTATGTATAGTGCAGGGAGCTCGGTAGGCATAGTGCAGGGAGCTCTGTATGATGGAGCTCTGTATGTATAGTGCAGGGAGCTCTGTATGATGGAGCTCTGTATGTACAGTGCAGGGAGCTCTGTATGATGGAGCTCTGTATGTATAGTGTTGGGAGCTCTGTATGATGGAGCTCTGTATATATAGTTCAGGGAGCTCTGTATGTATAGTTCAGGGAGCTCTGTATGATGGAGCTCTGTATGTATAGTTCAGGGAGCTCTATATGATGGAGCTCTGTGTGTATAGTGCAGGGAGCTCTGTATATATAGTTCAGGGAGCTCTGTAGATGGAGCTCTGTATTTATAGTGCAGTGAGCTCTGTAGATGGAGCTCTGTATGTATAGTTCAGGGAGCTCTGTATGATGGAGCTCTGTATGTATAGTGCAGGGAGCTCTGTATGATGGAGCTCTATATGTATAGTGCAGGGAGCTCTGTAGATGGAGCTATGTATGTATAGTGTAGGGAGCTCTGTATGTATAGTGCAGGGAGCTCTGTATGATGGAGCTCTGTATATATAGTGTAGGGAGCTCTGTAGCCAGGCAGTAAAGCTGGGCTAGTGTTGAAGAGGCAGAGTAATAAATGTGAATAAAAGCAGGCTCGAGTTGTGTTAAAATAAAATAAGAAGAGCTAAAAGAAAGTGAGTTTGGAGGATGTGAATGAGAATCCGTGAATAAGAAGATGGAGTGAATGTGAGAGAATGAGCTCCATTTGAGAAGCACATTGATTGCTTGAAAGAAGCTCCAATGTGAAGCTCTGTGTGAGCAGTGAGTGGAAGCAGAAGCCAGTGCTGAGGGAGCCTGGGAGCAGGATAAGAGGAGCTTTGTCGAGCTGCACTTCCGGCCTACGGCTGTAGCTCCGTGAATCTGCCCGATCCCACGATCTCGGAAGCGTTGCAAGGAGGAGCCTGGACAGGTCTTGGATGGGAGACGGCTGCGAGAAGGTTACGGATAGAGCAACCAACCAAGACCAACCGGGTGTTGTAGGCTTATTTTTGCTTTTTCGTTTTCTCTCCCACCACAAGAGGGCGATCAACTCAATGCAATCTTCCATTCACTCTTTTCTGAGGGTTATTCATTTATTTATTTTTTGTCCTTAAAGGCAAACACACTCATTATTATTCTCTCAAATCAAAATGCAAAGTCAATCTCATGTTTAAAGGGCTACTACAACTCATTTACTCACTAATTCCCAGATTTTACTAGTAACATGACGTAAAGTCATGATTTTATTAAAGACACGGAGGCGAGTATTATGCATAACTCTTTCTTTATTTCCTCAGCAGCAAAGATAGAGGAATATAAATATTGTCAAAAATGAAAGAAAAACTGTATAGGCATAACGGGTAGCCAATCACATGGTAGAGGAAGTGGCTATATAAGTCCTGTGTCTCCCACAATCCCCCTCTTTCTTGCGAAAACCGAAGACCAGGTAAGAAGAAACGATGTCCTACTTGATCAGCACAGGAAACAGGAACAATGCGACAACATCAAGCTAAAAAAGACAGAGAAATATGGTAATTTCCAGACTCAAAACTGTAGACTTACCAAACAGCATCATAAGGAGTCACAAACAAGGAAACCGGATTCTGAAATACAAAGGATAAATAATTTAGTGAACATAAAAGATGTATCAAACCATCCAATCATATAAATAAACATACATAATCAATACCTAATCAATACATAATCAATACATACCTATTGAACAGGAAAAAATCCGTAGAGTCTCAAGCATCTCGTATCCCCATTCCACACCGGGAGGGCGGGAGGGAATAATACTCGCCTCCGTGTCTTTAATAAAATCATGACTTTACGTCATGTTACTAGTAAAATCTGGGAATTTTATTAAAGACACGGAGGCTCATATTATGCAAGTTCAAAGCTGTGCAACTATTCGAGATGCGATGTGTTCAATAGGTCTGAAATAGAAATCTCTAAAAGTCGATTCACTGGACCAATCTGCCGCCCGCATGATATCCTCCAGACGACATCCGACCGAGGAGGCTTTAGAAGCCATCGCTCCCCGTACAGAATGGGGCGTAAACACAGAGGTGTCTATACCCGCAGAGGATAATAGTTCCCGTATCCAACGTGCCAGGGTAGGTGTAGAAACCGGTCGGTAAGGCGACTTGAAAGATACGAACAAATCGTGTAGATCAGCAGAGCGAAGGGAACTCGTGACATCCAGATAAACTCTGAGGCAATCCACCGGGCAGAGCGCCGGACAGCCAGGAAACCTGGGATACGAAAAGGATTTGGATGCAGATTTAGTCCTTCTGGATATATCAAAAGTAACACCTTCAGGGGTGAATGCAATGGCGTCCCAATCCATGGCCCTGACGTCGGAGACCCTCTTGCAAGAGATCAAACAGAGTAACATCACCAACTTGGATGATAGGCGTTTCAAAGACAGCTCCTGATTAGGGTACCATGAGGAGAGGAACTGCAACATTATGTTAACGTCCCAAAAGGCAGAGAAGCGAGGCCGAGGAGGGCGCGCAAGGCGGATACCCTTGAGAAGACGACACACAAAAGGATGCCTGCCGACAGGGGAACCATCCAAACCCTTGTGTCCGGCCGAGATAGCCGAGCGGGAGAGGTTAATCGTGCGGTACGCCTTGCCCGAGTCAAACAGGGACGTGAGAAACTCGAGGATCAAAGGCAAAGGGGCAGATACGGGATCCACTGCCCGTTCCAAGCACCAACCAGACCACGATCTCCATGAAGCCCGATAGGCAGTTCGAGTGCCTGGGGCCCAAGCGTTATCGAGGAGTAGGAGAGTTGTCTGCGGAACGCCTGGGACAATCCAAGGTCCCCTGAAAGGAACCATGCTATCAGTGGTAGCTGGCGTTGCAATACTAGTTCGTGCGGGTTCCCATCCGGGTCCAGAAGGAGGTCCTGGAAGATTGGAATCAACCGAGGATAATCGATCGACAACTCCATCAAGCGGGGAAACCATGGTCGAGATCTCCAAAGCGGGGTGATTAACGCTACACAACAGTCGTGGCGAACCAATTTCGAGATCGTGCGAGCTATCATGTTGAATGGAGGGAATGCGTATAGCAGGCCCCCTGGCCAGTCTTGAAGGAAGGCATCGGTCGCCACCGCTGCCGGATCCGGCCTCCAGCTGAAGAACTTCGGCAGCTGAGTGTTCAGACGAGATGCGAACAGATCCATCTGGAACTTTCCCCACAACATGTCCAGGCTTCGGAACACCGAAGTGTGTAGACGCCAATCTCCAGAGTCTCTTAAGTGTCTGGAATTCCAATCCGCTCCCGAATTGTCTAGTCCCGGGATGTGTTCCGCTGTCACCGAGACGTTGTTGGAGAGGCAGTATTGCCAGAAGTCTTTCGCCAGAATTGCCAACATCTTGGACTTCGTACCCCCCAGGTGGTTTATGTAGCGGACCGCTGATACATTGTCCATCTTGAGGAGAACGCAGCAATTCGCCCGTCCTGGGGTAAGACTGCGGATCGCGAAAGCTCCAGCCAGGAGCTCTAGGCAGTTGATGTGCAATGATTTCTCCACGTCGGACCATCTGCCTCCTGTGGAAACGTCGCCACAACGAGCACCCCAGCCGTGTAAGCTGGCATCTGATTCGATCACCACGTCCGGGATGGAGCCGAATATGGCTCTCCCATTCCACGCCTCCATGTGTGCTAACCACCACACCAACTCGTCCCTGGACTCTGCGTCCAAGCGTATCCGAGACTCGTAGGAGTGACCTGACCGAAGGTGTGACCCTTTGAGTCGCTGGAGGGCCCGGTAGTGCAGTGGGCCCGGGAAGATTGCCTGAATAGAGGCCGCGAGAAGGCCAATTACTCTCGCCAGCTGTCTGATGGACAAGTCTGCGACGCGCAGAGCTCTTCGAATCTCCTTCTGAATGGTTTTCACTTTGGAACCTGGTAGGAACAGGAACTGTTGGACGGAGTCCACTCTGAACCCCAGGAACTCTATGGACTGGGCGGGATCCAGGACCGATTTGTCCCAGTTGATCAGGAAACCCAACTTCTGTAGCAGGGTGGTAGTCCATTCTAGGTGTAGAAGGAGATCCTCCTTCGATTGAGACAAAATCAGAATGTCGTCCAGGTAAACAATGAGGCGAACCCCTCGGGTACGGAGGAACGCCACCACAGGCTTCAGAAGCTTGGTGAAGCACCAAGGGGCCGAAGAGAGACCGAAAGGCAGACAGGTGAAACGCCAACGCCGCCCGTGCCATGTGAAATGGAGATAATCTCTGAATTCTATAGAAATGGGGACCGTGAAGTAGGCGTCCTTCAGGTCTAGTTTGGCAAGCCAGTCCGACTGGCGCAGAAGGTCCCTGAGGCAGTGAATACCTTCCATCTGGAAGTGCTGGTAACGTAGGAAGGCGTTGAGGGGACGAAGATTTATTACAGGGCGAACTCCGCCTCCTTTCTTGGGCACCAGGAACAGATTGCTCGTAAAGCCCTTGGCGGCGAACGGCAGTTCCTCTATAGCGCCCTTGGAGAGCATCTCTCCGACCTCCGCGGAGATCATCTCGTCTTGTTCCCATGGAAGGGACAGTTCTCTGGGGGAGTAGAACTGGACAGGCATTGAAACAAAATCTAGGCGATACCCCTTTACACACTGCAGAACCCAAGCATCCGAGGTGAGCTGTGCCCACTCTCGGTAAAATAAGGCCAGTCTCCCTGCTACCTGAACGGGAGGGGAAGAAAGGGTACTCACCGTAAGGACGTCTGCTGGTGGCACCGCTGCGGGGGTATCTGGAGCCCCAAGCCCGACCTCTGGCTGGGAAGAACGGAGGGGTTCTTTGGTCCTGAAATCCCCGGGAGGGAAAGAAGGAACCTCTGGTAGCGCGAAATGCGCCTCGGAAACCCCGGCCGGGTGGACGGTTCCTGCTACGCCCGGCCCCTCCAAAAACCTTAGGCGCGAACACACGCTTCATGCTCGCCTGCGCCTTGTCAATCGCCGTGAAGGTCTTGACATATGACCCCATGTCCTTAACGAAGGAGGTGCCAAACAGTAAACCCTCTTCAGTCGGGTCAGGCTCCGCCACAGTCATAGTGGCCAGTTTAGGGTCGATTTTTAGTAATATCGCCTTACGTCTCTCCGCAGATATCGCCGTATTGGCGTTTCCCAGCAAGCATATGGCCCGTTGGACCCAACCAATGGCCACGTCCACGTCCAAAACTGAATCCCCAGTTTTAGCAGTATCTAGAAGCTCATAGAGCTTCGAGAGGGGCCCTAGTGTGTCCAGGATCTTGTCCTGGCATCCCTTCAGGGAATTGTCAAGGCCCTTTTTGGGCTTCCAGCCCGACTTACCCAGGAACTGGGCAATCTGTGGGTCAATATCTGGTGTTTTACCCGCAGCGCCCGGGAGAGAAGGGCGAGGGCATTCGGCCCGCAGCTTATTGCGGCCTTCTTTGGAAAGGGGTGTGCGGATACGTTTGGCCACATACTGGGCAATATGATCCGGGGGAACCCATTCAGCGGACCGGGGGTGACGTAGGTCGTCTGGGTCGAACAGGGGGTTACCCTGAGGATCAAGAATAGTGTTGTCGACCCCGGAGGGGCCTAAGACTGGACCCCGGGTCTTGGCGGAGGGCTCTGATGGGTTAGCGCCCGTAAGGGGCAAATCCTCGCCAGACACATCATCATCACCAAAGGAGTCATACTCCATATAGTCGGATTCCTCCTCCACACTCCGGTCGGTATCCGACCCATCATCAAGGGCTCTAGCCCGTTTCCATAATCTAGCCTTTTTAGCCCGGCCAGGGGCTCTTTTGCGCGTGGGGTGCGCGCCATCTGTGACCGCCTCAAGCGTGTCAGTCATGGCAGGTAAAACCTGCATCGAGGAGTGGGAGCCGACGTGTTTTGACTTGGCCTTCGCCTTACGGGCTCCAGGCACAGTCTGAGCAGGGGAGGGGGACCCCACGCCCGTAGGGGCGGGGGAGGCCAGAGTAGGCAAAACCAGGGAGTGCATCGATTGTGAAAATGAAGTAGTAACAGCTCCCATGGCCGAGGCAATAGCCTTCTGAATGGAGGAGGCCATAGTGGCTTCCAGCATGGCCTGAAATTCTTGGGAGGCCAGAGCGCCCTCAGCGCTGTCTGAGCGGAAGTCCCCAGGGGGACCCGCAGGCCCATCCTCCCTATCCTGCATGCTGCAAAGTGGCAGTGGGCAATAAATACTGCAAAATGACACTAAGGTGGGTGAGAAGAGCAAAGGGTTGAGTAACCCACAGAAAACGAAACACACAGACCGTCTAGCGTTCCCAGGGGACCCGGCAAAGCAAAGGTGACCGCACGGCAGCACAGGGGAAGGATCGAGGTCCGCCCAAGATGGCCGCCGCACGTGAGGGAAGGCGCACGCGACTGGGCACCCGGCGGGGGAAGGGGCTCGTGCACCCGATCCGCCGAGCCCGCCCGCGAGCGGGGAGGGATGCGTGCGCAGCCGCGGTCGACAACAGAGCGGTTGCGGCAAAGGCACAGAGCCGGGAGTCGTGCGGGAGCACGAGGGGGATAGAAAAGGCAGGTTACAGAATTCCCCGGGTAGGGGGGGAAAAGCACCAAGGGGGTCCCAGGGGGAACGCTAGTGGTAACAGGTAATTAAACAATCATAAATAGTATACAATGAAATATCATACAAATAAACGATCATCAAATTTGAGTCAGAGAGAAACAAAAAGTACTTATCTGTCTGAGGAAGCAGCAAAGAAAGAGGAGGATTGTGGGAGACACAGGACTTATATAGCCACTTCCTCTACCATGTGATTGGCTACCCGTTATGCCTATACAGTTTTTCTTTCATTTTTGACAATATTTATATTCCTCTATCTTTGCTGCTGAGGAAATAAAGAAAGAGTTATGCATAATATGAGCCTCCGTGTCTTTAATAAAATCGCTTTTTAAACATTTCTGACTTACGCAATACGTCTCTTTAGATCCCTCATCTTTTTCTTATGAAAAATTTATAAAAAAGTGTAAAGCTTAAAATACCTCCATTTTAGGAACATTGACATCATACTGACCCCTAAAAGGATTTTTTGTATTATTATTTGATTGTTTATTAAAAAAAATGTAATATGGGGTCTGGCTTTTATGCACATGCCAGCCGCCACATAATTAACCCTCACACCACCAAGGATTTAATAATTTGCTCACTGACTGATAGCAACGCTAGCAGACAAACAGTTCAGACTTTAAAAAAAATCTTGTCAGGATTTAAAGGGACTCACCCAACACATAACCACTCCCACACACATACACAACCAATCACAAGCATCCCTACATGTGCCCTTGTACGCTTAGCTTTGCTAGCTCCCCAGGGCCTCATACACTGCCAACTCTATATATATATATATATATATATATATATATATATATATATATTTACACAAATATACCTACGCATTAAAACACAGAGGGACACACACATAAACACACTGTCGTATACACACACATAAATACAAACAGAGACACACAAACACTGACATGTGCCCACACCTTGACACATGCGTACACTGACAAACAGATCCACACAGACATGTACATACCTTGACACAGATACATACACAATCAGACATACACACACACGTGATCATTTTTATATTTGCAGCCACCCTCCTGTTATCATACATATAATCCAGGAGCGTGGCTTGCTTTGGAAATAACAAAATTAGCCAGAAACGTGGAAAGCGCTAAAAACATAACATGTAAAACAAACTTGTTAGTAAATATATACCAATAGAGCTGCAGTCACTCCTAAAATAGTGAAACAAAATACTAGGCCCACAAATAATGCACTGAAAATAATTCTAATCCAAATAAACAATTTATGCCAAAAAAGAAATCTGTGTAAAAAAATCAGCAAGAGAAAATATAGTGCAGGCCAGTGGCTTAACTACTTAACTACCACGGTTGCAACTGAGACCGAGCCTCTCACTCCAGGGGGCCTGGCTGCAACCGTGGGCCGCCATTACTTGGAGTGAGAGGCCCGGTCTCAGTTGCAACCATGGTAATTAAGCCACTGGCCTGCACTATATTTTATCTTATTGATTTTTTTTACACAGATTTTGTTTTGGCATAAATTGTTTATTTGGATTAGAATTATTTTCAGTGCATTATTTTTGGGCCTAGTATTTTGCACAGACTGCGCTCCCCGCCAGTCACAACAAGTAGCGTGGTCAAGCAGTCCTCTACCAAGTCTGACAGGAAGTGCTCACTGAGAGAATGGGGACATGCAGCCAGCTCTGCCACGCTACAGCAGCGCAGGTACAGAGGGGAATGGGGTAGAGACACATGGAGGGAACTTGGGGGGGATTGACGTATGGAGGACAAAGGGAAAGTGAATTGACACATAAAGGGACGGAGGGATTGAGACATGGAGGGACGGGGGGGGGGGGGTGACACACTGAGGGACAGAGAAGATTGACACAGTGGGACTATGGGAGTATTGACACATGGAGGGACAAGACGAGGAATTGAGACACATGGAAGAAACTTGGTGATGGAGGGAGGTGAATTTACATATTTAGAGAGGTATTGACACATGGAGGGACTGGGGGATATTGACACATGGAGGTACAAGAGGGGGAATTGAGACACATGGAAGGGACAGGAGGGGATTGAGACACAATTGCGACACATGGAGGGACTAGGGGAGAATTGACACATGGAAGGTACTGGGGGGTTTTGACACACGGAAGGGACTGTGGGGAAAATTGATACATGGAAGGGGCGGAGGGAATTGAGACACATGGGACGGGGTGGGGTTGAGACACATGGAGGGACTGGGGGTAATTGAGACACATGGGGAGACTTGGGTGGGGTTCAGACACATGGAGGGACAGAGGGAATTTTGGCACATGGGAGGGACTGGGTGTGAAATTAACATCTGGAAGGGACTAGGGAGAGTGAGACACATAGAAGGGCTGGGTGGGAATAAGACCCATGGGAGGGGCCGGGTAATTAGATGTTTAGGTGGCAATGAAATCCTTCTTCAGCATCCATTGTATATGAAACACAACCAGGCCACAATGGCACAGTATTAAAAATAGCTTTTATTGACACAAGATAAAATCTGCTTACTTTGAGTAAAAGTGGGTTTGCCAAGCAAAAATCCCACAAAAGCACTTATAACGGCTATCACCCTAGAGGAAATATGCTCAATCGGACGGAAATAGAAGTTACGAAATGTAGCGTCATTAGACCAGTCTGCAGCTTTCATAATGTCCTCCAGTCTGCAGCCCACTACAGAAGCATTGGAAGCCATGGCACCCCTGACGGAGTGTGCCGAAAACGGATGTATCCACTCCGGCCATTGCCATTACGTCACGTATCTGTGTATATTTAGTGCAGGGAGCTCTGTATAAAGGTGTCCATGTATAGTGCAGAGAGCTCTGAATGAGAGAGCACTGTATGTATAGTTCAGGGAGCTCTGAATGAGAGAGCACTGTATGTATTAAAGGAGTGGGTTGGCCCATGAGGTTATCAAGTGTAACCGGACAGAGAGGGGGTAACCCTCAAGGTATAGAGTACAAAAGGAGATAAACTGTCCTTAAGGTGAAACCTGATAGAGGGATATTGGTATCAGAAAAGATCTTACTAATTTATGTTAGGAACTAAAAGTTCTTAAAGTCACTAACCCCAAAGGTTTAGTGTACCGTAGCGATAGACGTTACCCCTATGACGAGCCCCTATACAGGGCGAACAGCGCGTCGGGTTTTTCCGACACTATTCTACACCAGCACTAGAAACGCTGTACACCTAACTGCTCCTAAGATAAACTCCAACAAATTCTATTTGTTCTGGATACCGACCAAGGCACTGGGGCACATAGGTCAGTGAGAAACAGTGCAGAACAATTGATTGACCGACCGATGGTCTCTATTCATTATTACTTTCAATTACCTAATTACCTTGCTACTTCTACCACGGCTACACTCTATTTATTGGTAAATCACCTTTACTCTTGCTTTACTATTACCTCGAAGGCATCTTTCTTTTCTTTGAAATCTCTAGGATTAGTTAAAATAGGGAATCTGACGAAAATAATTGGGCCATCCGTGGAGCTGGTAACGTTATGTGACTAACATTAGTATCTGCAATAGCAGGCACCAACTGGAGAAGCAACCTAGCAGTAACACTGCACACCCATCAGACTAAATATCTGTTCACTTGCCAGCATATACCCTATGACTTATCTTACAAAATGTCCTAAGAAGTATCAATTTTTAGGAGTTGTACTTCCAAGTATGGTATACCATTCTGCACACTAACCACTCTCGACATTTACCCCGCTATCTGCCCCATTACGGGAGAATACCCTGGAGCAAATAAGCGGCTATCTAAATATACAGATCTCTCCGAACTAAGACACAGGTATACCTCTTTCACAATCTAGCTGGATGTCATTTACGTCTCCTAACCGGTGCTCAGTCACGGGAAAACGGTAAACCACTTCCAGTATTATATGTATAGACAATCAAGTACACCAAGCGGTTTAACCCTTACCATACCTATTACTGCGGCAGCCGATTTTTCCTTATACACTGATCACCTCTTAGGAAGCATTTGCCTCAGAAACTCGGAGCCCATCCGAGCTGACAATTACCTCCAGGTCAGACGACCCCATCTCTAGAGACACTAGAAATTAAACATTACCTCGAATAGCTTATAACGGTACAGAATTACAAAGCTAAAACTTTAATAAAAATTATTTGAAAAGAATTACAAAGCTAACCCCCAGAGGATACTGGGAAATAGGGTAGCCACATATTTGCTCTTTGGGAAGGCTTTTGATAAACTGGCTTACCCGGAACATTTGTGGATACATATACTTGGTTACTAGTGCATTACGCCACACATGGTTATTTGACACGTGTATCCATTTGAATTGAAGTACAATAAGTTATTCCATACTTAGACTTTTACTAAAGGAATAACGATATCTGTGCACACAGAGTTGGACTACCAAACAACCTGTGCCTACACTTTATGTTGTGTCTTTCCCTCTATGTTTATCCCCCTACCTACACGCCCCGATTTTTCTTGTGCAAGTAAGTCTGGATGCTAGCCAAGAGCTAGCCAACACATACTGTGACTTAAAATTGGCGACAGTTTACGTTGGGAACGTCTATTTACCCTATTAAAGCATTATTTTTTAACGTCTATCGCTACGGTACACTAAACCTTTGGGGTTAGTGACTTTAAGAACTTTTAGTTCCTAACATAAATTAGGAAGATCTTTTCTGATACCAATATCCCTCTATCAGGTTTCACCTTAAGGACAGTTTTTCTCCTTTTGAGCACTGTATGTATAGTTCAGGGAGCTCTGTATGTATAGTGCAGGGAGCTCTGTATGTATAGTGCAGGGAGCTCTGTATGAGGGAGCTCTGTATGTATAGTGCAGGGAGCTCTGCATGAGGGAGCCCATATATAGTGCAGGGAGCTCTGTATGATGGAGCTCTGTATGTATAGTGCAGGGAGCTCTGCATGAGGGAGCCCATATATAGTGCAGGGAGCTCTGTATGTATAGTGCAGGGAGCTCTGTATGTATAGTGCAGGGAGCTCGGTAGCCAGGCAGTAAAGCTGGGCTAGTGTTGAAGAGGCAGAGTAATAAATGTGAATACAAGTAGGCTCCAGTTGTATTAAAATAAAATAAGAAGAGCTAAAAGAAAGTGAGTTTGGAGGATGTGAATGAGAATCCGTGAATAAGAAGATGGAGTGAATGTGAGAGAATGTATGCAAAGGAAATGTATTGTATGAAGAAGTCCATGTGTAGCGCAGGGAGCTCCCATGTACAGTGCAGGGAGCTCTGTGAGGGAGCCCATGTATAGAGCAGGGAGCTCTGTGAGGGAGCCCATGTATAGAGCAGGGAGCTCTGTGAGGGAGCCCATGTATAGTGCAGGGAGCTCTGTATGAGGGAGCCCATATATAGTGCCGGGAGCTCTGTGTGTATAGTGCAAGGAACTATGTGTGGGGAAGTCATGTATACTTTAGAGAGCTCAGTATGAGGGAGCCCATGTATAGTGCAGTTGGCTCTGTATGTATAGTGCATGAAGCTCAGCTCTGCATGAGCTCATGTATGGCTCTGTATGTTGAAGCCTATGCATAGTGCAGGCATGGAGCTCTGTGTGAAGGAGCCCATGTATAGTTCAGGGAGCTCTGTGTGAGGGAGCTTTGTATGTATAGTGTAGGGAGCTCTGGATTAGGGAGGCTTTATGTATATTGCAGGGAGCTCTGTATGTATTGTGCAGAAGGCTATGTATGAGGGAGCTCATGTGTAGTGCAAGGAACTCTGTATTAGGGAGCCCATGTATAGTGCAGAGAGCTCTGTATGAGAGAGCTCTGTATGTATAGTTCAGTGAGCTCTGTATGTATAGTGCAGGGAGCTCTGTATGTATAGTACAGGGAGCTCTGTATGTTGGAGCTCTGTGTGTATAGTGCAGGGAGCTCTGTATGTATAGTGCAGGGAGCTCTGTATGATGGAGCTCTGTATGTATAGTGCAGGGAGCTCTGTATGTATAGTGCAGGGAGCTCTGTGTGATGGAGCTCTGTATGTATAGTGCAGGGAGCTCTGTATGATGGAGCTCTGTATATATAGTTCAGGGAGCTCTGTATGTTGGAGCTCTGTATGTATAGTACAGGGAGCTCTGTATGATGGAGCTCTGTATGTATAGTGTAGGGAGCTCTGTATGTATAGTGTAGGGAGCTCTGTATGTATAGTTCAGGGAGCTCTGTATTATGGAGCTCTGTATGTATAGTGCAGGGAGCTCGGTAGGCATAGTGCAGGGAGCTCTGTATGATGGAGCTATGTATGTATAGTGCAGGGAGCTCTGTATGATGGAGCTCTGTATGTACAGTGCAGGGAGCTCTGTATGATGGAGCTCTGTATGTATAGTGTTGGGAGCTCTGTATGATGGAGCTCTGTATATATAGTTCAGGGAGCTCTGTATGTATAGTTCAGGAAGCTCTGTATGATGGAGCTCTGTATGTATAGTTCAGGGAGCTCTATATGATGGAGCTCTGTGTGTATAGTGCAGGGAGCTCTGTATATATAGTTCAGGGTGCTCTGTAGATGGAGCTCTGTATTTATAGTGCAGTGAGCTCTGTAGATGGAGCTCTGTATGTATAGTTCAGGGAGCTCTGTATGATGGAGCTCTGTATGTATAGTGCAGGGAGCTCTGTATGATGGAGCTCTGTATGTACAGTGCAGGGAGCTCTGTATGATGGAGCTCTGTATGTATAGTGTTGGGAGCTCTGTATGATGGAGCTCTGTATATATAGTTCAGGGAGCTCTGTATGTATAGTTCAGGGAGCTCTGTATGATGGAGCTCTGTATGTATAGTTCAGGGAGCTCTATATGATGGAGCTCTGTGTTTAGTGCAGGGAGCTCTGTATATATAGTTCAGGGAGCTCTGTAGATGGAGCTCTGTGTTTATAGTGCAGTGAGCTCTGTAGATGGAGCTCTGTATGTATAGTTCAGGGAGCTCTGTATGATGGAGCTCTATATGTATAGTGCAGGGAGCTCTGTAGATGGAGCTATGTATGTATAGTGTAGGGAGCTCTGTATGTATAGTGCAGGGAGCTCTGTATGATGGAGCTCTGTATATATAGTGTAGGGAGCTCTGTAGCCAGGCAGTAAAGCTGGGCTAGTGTTGAAGAGGCAGAGTAATAAATGTGAATAAAAGCAGGCTCGAGTTGTGTTAAAATAAAATAAGAAGAGCTAAAAGAAAGTGAGTTTGGAGGATGTGAATGAGAATCCGTGAATAAGAAGATGGAGTGAATGTGAGAGAATGAGCTCCATTTGAGAAGCACATTGATTGCTTGAAAGAAGCTCCAATGTGAAGCTCTGTGTGAGCAGTGAGTGGAAGCAGAAGCCAGTGCTGAGGGAGCCTGGGAGCAGGATAAGAGGAGCTTTGTCGAGCTGCACTTCCGGCCTACGGCTGTAGCTCCGTGAATCTGCCCGATCCCACGATCTCGGAAGCGTTGCAAGGAGGAGCCTGGACAGGTCTTGGATGGGAGACGGCTGCGAGAAGGTTACGGATAGAGCAACCAACCAAGACCAACCGGGTGTTGTAGGCTTATTTTTGCTTTTTCGTTTTCTCTCCCACCACAAGAGGGCGATCAACTCAATGCAATCTTCCATTCACTCTTTTCTGAGGGTTATTCATTTATTTATTTTTTGTCCTTAAAGGCAAACACACTCATTATTATTCTCTCAAATCAAAATGCAAAGTCAATCTCATGTTTAAAGGGCTACTACAACTCATTTACTCACTAATCGCTTTTTAAACATTTCTGACTTACGCAATACGTCTCTTTAGATCCCTCATCTTTTTCTTATGAAAAATTTATAAAAAAGTGTAAAGCTTAAAATACCTCCATTTTAGGAACATTGACATCATACTGACCCCTAAAAGGATTTTTTGTATTATTATTTGATTGTTTATTAAAAAAAATGTAATATGGGGTCTGGCTTTTATGCACATGCCAGCCGCCACATAATTAACCCTCACACCACCAAGGATTTAATAATTTGCTCACTGACTGATAGCAACGCTAGCAGACAAACAGTTCAGACTTTAAAAAAAATCTTGTCAGGATTTAAAGGGACTCACCCAACACATAACCACTCCCACACACATACACAACCAATCACAAGCATCCCTACATGTGCCCTTGTACGCTTAGCTTTGCTAGCTCCCCAGGGCCTCATACACTGCCAACTCTATATATATATATATATTTACACAAATATACCTACGCATTAAAACACAGAGGGACACACACATAAACACACTGTCGTATACACACACATAAATACAAACAGAGACACACAAACACTGACACGTGCCCACACCTTGACACATGCGTACACTGACAAACAGATCCACACAGACATGTACATACCTTGACACAGATACATACACAATCAGACATACACACACACGTGATCATTTTTATATTTGCAGCCACCCTCCTGTTATCATACATATAATCCAGGAGCGTGGCTTGCTTTGGAAATAACAAAATTAGCCAGAAACGTGGAAAGCGCTAAAAACATAACATGTAAAACAAACTTGTTAGTAAATATATACCAATAGAGCTGCAGTCACTCCTAAAATAGTGAAACAAAATACTAGGCCCACAAATAATGCACTGAAAATAATTCTAATCCAAATAAACAATTTATGCCAAAAAAGAAATCTGTGTAAAAAAATCAGCAAGAGAAAATATAGTGCAGGCCAGTGGCTTAACTACTTAACTACCACGGTTGCAACTGAGACCGAGCCTCTCACTCCAGGGGGCCTGGCTGCAACCGTGGGCCGCCATTACTTGGAGTGAGAGGCCCGGTCTCAGTTGCAACCATGGTAATTAAGCCACTGGCCTGCACTATATTTTATCTTATTGATTTTTTTTACACAGATTTTGTTTTGGCATAAATTGTTTATTTGGATTAGAATTATTTTCAGTGCATTATTTTTGGGCCTAGTATTTTGCACAGACTGCGCTCCCCGCCAGTCACAACAAGTAGCGTGGTCAAGCAGTCCTCTACCAAGTCTGACAGGAAGTGCTCACTGAGAGAATGGGGACATGCAGCCAGCTCTGCCACGCTACAGCAGCGCAGGTACAGAGGGGAATGGGGTAGAGACACATGGAGGGAACTTGGGGGGGATTGACGTATGGAGGACAAAGGGAAAGTGAATTGACACATAAAGGGACGGAGGGATTGAGACATGGAGGGACGGGGGGGGGGGGGGGGGGGGGTGACACACTGAGGGACAGAGAAGATTGACACAGTGGGACTATGGGAGTATTGACACATGGAGGGACAAGACGAGGAATTGAGACACATGGAAGAAAATTGGTGATGGAGGGAGGTGAATTTACATATTTAGAGGGGTATTGACACATGGAGGGACTGGGGGATATTGACACATGGAGGTACAAGAGGGGGAATTGAGACACATGGAAGGGACAGGAGGGGATTGAGACACAATTGCGACACATGGAGGGACTAGGGGAGAATTGACACATGGAAGGTACTGGGGGGTTTTGACACACGGAAGGGACTGTGGGGAAAATTGATACATGGAAGGGGCGGAGGGAATTGAGACACATGGGACGGGGTGGGGTTGAGACACATGGAGGGACTGGGGGTAATTGAGACACATGGGGAGACTTGGGTGGGGTTCAGACACATGGAGGGACAGAGGGAATTTTGGCACATGGGAGGGACTGGGTGTGAAATTAACATCTGGAAGGGACTAGGGAGATTGAGACACATAGAAGGGCTGGGTGGGAATAAGACCCATGGGAGGGGCCGGGTAATTAGATGTTTAGGTGGCAATGAAATCCTTCTTCAGCATCCATTGTATATGAAACACAACCAGGCCACAATGGCACAGTATTAAAAATAGCTTTTATTGACACAAGATAAAATCTGCTTACTTTGAGTAAAAGTGGGTTTGCCAAGCAAAAATCCCACAAAAGCACTTATAACGGCTATCACCCTAGAGGAAATATGCTCAATCGGACGGAAATAGAAGTTACGAAATGTAGCGTCATTAGACCAGTCTGCAGCTTTCATAATGTCCTCCAGTCTGCAGCCCACTACAGAAGCATTGGAAGCCATGGCACCCCTGACGGAGTGTGCCGAAAACGGATGTATCCACTCCGGCCATTGCCATTACGTCACGTATCTGTGTATATATAGTGCAGGGAGCTCTGTATAAAGGTGTCCATGTATAGTGCAGAGAGCTCTGAATGAGAGAGCACTGTATGTATAGTTCAGGGAGCTCTGAATGAGAGAGCACTGTATGTATTAAAGGAGTGGGTTGGCCCATGAGGTTATCAAGTGTAACCGGACAGAGAGGGGGTAACCCTCAAGGTATAGAGTACAAAAGGAGAGAAACTGTCCTTAAGGTGAAACCTGATAGAGGGATATTGGTATCAGAAAAGATCTTCCTAATTTATGTTAGGAACTAAAAGTTCTTAAAGTCACTAACCCCAAAGGTTTAGTGTACCGTAGCGATAGACGTTACCCCTATGACGAGCCCCTATACAGGGCGAACAGCGCGTCGGGTTTTTCCGACACTATTCTACACCAGCACTAGAAACGCTGTACACCTAACTGCTCCTAAGATAAACTCCAACAAATTCTATTTGTTCTGGATACCGACCAAGGCACTGGGGCACATAGGTCAGTGAGAAACAGTGCAGAACAATTGATTGACCGACCGATGGTCTCTATTCATTATTACTTTCAATTACCTAATTACCTTGCTACTTCTACCACGGCTACACTCTATTTATTGGTAAATCACCTTTACTCTTGCTTTACTATTACCTCGAAGGCATCTTTCTTTTCTTTGAAATCTCTAGGATTAGTTAAAATAGGGAATCTGACGAAAATAATTGGGCCATCCGTGGAGCTGGTAACGTTATGTGACTAACATTAGTATCTGCAATAGCAGGCACCAACTGGAGAAGCAACCTAGCAGTAACACTGCACACCCATCAGACTAAATATCTGTTCACTTGCCAGCATATACCCTATGACTTATCTTACAAAATGTCCTAAGAAGTATAAATTTTTAGGAGTTGTACTTCCAAGTATGGTATACCATTCTGCACACTAACCACTCTCAACATTTACCCCGCTATCTGCCCCATTACGGGAGAATACCCTGGAGCAAATAAGCGGCTATCTAAATATACAGATCTCTCCGAACTAAGACACAGGTATACCTCTTTCACAATCTAGCTGGATGTCATTTACGTCTCCTAACCGGTGCTCAGTCACGGGAAAACGGTAAACCACTTCCAGTATTATATGTATAGACAATCAAGTACACCAAGCGGTTTAACCCTTACCATACCTATTACTGCGGCAGCCGATTTTTCCTTATACACTGATCACCTCTTAGGAAGCATTTGCCTCAGAAACTCGGAGCCCATCCGAGCTGACAATTACCTCCAGGTCAGACGACCCCATCTCTAGAGACACTAGAAATTAAACATTACCTCGAATAGCTTATAACGGTACAGAATTACAAAGCTAAAACTTTAATAAAAATTATTTGAAAAGAATTACAAAGCTAACCCCCAGAGGATACTGGGAAATAGGGTAGCCACATATTTGCTCTTTGGGAAGGCTTTTGATAAACTGGCTTACCCGGAACATTTGTGGATACATATACTTGGTTACTAGTGCATTACGCCACACATGGTTATTTGACACGTGTATCCATTTGAATTGAAGTACAATAAGTTATTCCATACTTAGACTTTTACTAAAGGAATAACGATATCTGTGCACACAGAGTTGGACTACCAAACAACCTGTGCCTACACTTTATGTTGTGTCTTTCCCTCTATGTTTATCCCCCTACCTACACGCCCCGATTTTTCTTGTGCAAGTAAGTCTGGATGCTAGCCAAGAGCTAGCCAACACATACTGTGACTTAAAATTGGCGACAGTTTACGTTGGGAACGTCTATTTACCCTATTAAAGCATTATTTTTTAACGTCTATCGCTACGGTACACTAAACCTTTGGGGTTAGTGACTTTAAGAACTTTTAGTTCCTAACATAAATTAGGAAGATCTTTTCTGATACCAATATCCCTCTATCAGGTTTCACCTTAAGGACACTTTTTCTCCTTTTGAGCACTGTATGTATAGTTCAGGGAGCTCTGTATGTATAGTGCAGGGAGCTCTGTATGTATAGTGCAGGGAGCTCTGTATGAGGGAGCTCTGTATGTATAGTGCAGGGAGCTCTGCATGAGGGAGCCCATATATAGTGCAGGGAGCTCTGTATGATGGAGCTCTGTATGTATAGTGCAGGGAGCTCTGCATGAGGGAGCCCATATATAGTGCAGGGAGCTCTGTATGTATAGTGCAGGGAGCTCTGTATGTATAGTGCAGGGAGCTCGGTAGCCAGGCAGTAAAGCTGGGCTAGTGTTGAAGAGGCAGAGTAATAAATGTGAATACAAGTAGGCTCCAGTTGTATTAAAATAAAATAAGAAGAGCTAAAAGAAAGTGAGTTTGGAGGATGTGAATGAGAATCCGTGAATAAGAAGATGGAGTGAATGTGAGAGAATGTATGCAAAGGAAATGTATTGTATGAAGAAGTCCATGTGTAGCGCAGGGAGCTCCCATGTACAGTGCAGGGAGCTCTGTGAGGGAGCCCATGTATAGAGCAGGGAGCTCTGTGAGGGAGCCCATGTATAGAGCAGGGAGCTCTGTGAGGGAGCCCATGTATAGTGCAGGGAGCTCTGTATGAGGGAGCCCATATATAGTGCCGGGAGCTCTGTGTGTATAGTGCACGGAACTATGTGTGGGGAAGTCATGTATACTTTAGAGAGCTCAGTATGAGGGAGCCCATGTATAGTGCAGTTGGCTCTGTATGTATAGTGCATGAAGCTCAGCTCTGCATGAGCTCATGTATGGCTCTGTATGTTGAAGCCTATGCATAGTGCAGGCATGGAGCTCTGTGTGAAGGAGCCCATGTATAGTTCAGGGAGCTCTGTGTGAGGGAGCTTTGTATGTATAGTGTAGGGAGCTCTGGATTAGGGAGGCTTTATGTATATTGCAGGGAGCTCTGTATGTATTGTGCAGAAGGCTATGTATGAGGGAGCCCATGTGTAGTGCAAGGAACTCTGTATTAGGGAGCCCATGTATAGTGCAGAGAGCTCTGTATGAGAGAGCTCTGTATGTATAGTTCAGTGAGCTCTGTATGTATAGTGCAGGGAGCTCTGTATGTATAGTACAGGGAGCTCTGTATGTTGGAGCTCTGTGTGTATAGTGCAGGGAGCTCTGTATGTATAGTGCAGGGAGCTCTGTATGATGGAGCTCTGTATGTATAGTGCAGGGAGCTCTGTATGTATAGTGCAGGGAGCTCTGTGTGATGGAGCTCTGTATGTATAGTGCAGGGAGCTCTGTATGATGGAGCTCTGTATATATAGTTCAGGGAGCTCTGTATGTTGGAGCTCTGTATGTATAGTACAGGGAGCTCTGTATGATGGAGCTCTGTATGTATAGTGTAGGGAGCTCTGTATGTATAGTTCAGGGAGCTCTGTATTATGGAGCTCTGTATGTATAGTGCAGGGAGCTCGGTAGGCATAGTGCAGGGAGCTCTGTATGATGGAGCTCTGTATGTATAGTGCAGGGAGCTCTGTATGATGGAGCTCTGTATGTACAGTGCAGGGAGCTCTGTATGATGGAGCTCTGTATGTATAGTGTTGGGAGCTCTGTATGATGGAGCTCTGTATATATAGTTCAGGGAGCTCTGTATGTATAGTTCAGGGAGCTCTGTATGATGGAGCTCTGTATGTATAGTTCAGGGAGCTCTATATGATGGAGCTCTGTGTGTATAGTGCAGGGAGCTCTGTATATATAGTTCAGGGAGCTCTGTAGATGGAGCTCTGTATTTATAGTGCAGTGAGCTCTGTAGATGGAGCTCTGTATGTATAGTTCAGGGAGCTCTGTATGATGGAGCTCTGTATGTATAGTGCAGGGAGCTCTGTATGATGGAGCTCTATATGTATAGTGCAGGGAGCTCTGTAGATGGAGCTATGTATGTATAGTGTAGGGAGCTCTGTATGTATAGTGCAGGGAGCTCTGTATGATGGAGCTCTGTATATATAGTGTAGGGAGCTCTGTAGCCAGGCAGTAAAGCTGGGCTAGTGTTGAAGAGGCAGAGTAATAAATGTGAATAAAAGCAGGCTCCAGTTGTGTTAAAATAAAATAAGAAGAGCTAAAAGAAAGTGAGTTTGGAGGATGTGAATGAGAATCCGTGAATAAGAAGATGGAGTGAATGTGAGAGAATGAGCTCCATTTGAGAAGCACATTGATTGCTTGAAAGAAGCTCCAATGTGAAGCTCTGTGTGAGCAGTGAGTGGAAGCAGAAGCCAGTGCTGAGGGAGCCTGGGAGCAGGATAAGAGGAGCTTTGTCGAGCTGCACTTCCGGCCTACGGCTGTAGCTCCGTGAATCTGCCCGATCCCACGATCTCGGAAGCGTTGCAAGGAGGAGCCTGGACAGGTCTTGGATGGGAGACGGCTGCGAGAAGGTTACGGATAGAGCAACCAACCAAGACCAACCGGGTGTTGTAGGCTTATTTTTGCTTTTTCGTTTTCTCTCCCACCACAAGAGGGCGATCAACTCAATGCAATCTTCCATTCACTCTTTTCTGAGGGTTATTCATTTATTTATTTTTTGTCCTTAAAGGCAAACACACTCATTATTATTCTCTCAAATCAAAATGCAAAGTCAATCTCATGTTTAAAGGGCTACTACAACTCATTTACTCACTAATCGCTTTTTAAACATTTCTGACTTACGCAATACGTCTCTTTAGATCCCTCATCTTTTTCTTATGAAAAATTTATAAAAAAGTGTAAAGCTTAAAATACCTCCATTTTAGGAACATTGACATCATACTGACCCCTAAAAGGATTTTTTGTATTATTATTTGATTGTTTATTAAAAAAAATGTAATATGGGGTCTGGCTTTTATGCACATGCCAGCCGCCACATAATTAACCCTCACACCACCAAGGATTTAATAATTTGCTCACTGACTGATAGCAACGCTAGCAGACAAACAGTTCAGACTTTAAAAAAAATCTTGTCAGGATTTAAAGGGACTCACCCAACACATAACCACTCCCACACACATACACAACCAATCACAAGCATCCCTACATGTGCCCTTGTACGCTTAGCTTTGCTAGCTCCCCAGGGCCTCATACACTGCCAACTCTCTCTCTCTCTCTCTCTATATATATATATATTTACACAAATATACCTACGCATTAAAACACAGAGGGACACACACATAAACACACTGCCGTATACACACACATAAATACAAACAGAGACACACAAACACTGACACGTGCCCACACCTTGACACATGCGTACACTGACAAACAGATCCACACAGACATGTACATACCTTGACACAGATACATACACAATCAGACATACACACACACGTGATCATTTTTATATTTGCAGCCACCCTCCTGTTATCATACATATAATCCAGGAGCGTGGCTTGCTTTGGAAATAACAAAATTAGCCAGAAACGTGGAAAGCGCTAAAAACATAACATGTAAAACAAACTTGTTAGTAAATATATACCAATAGAGCTGCAGTCACTCCTAAAATAGTGAAACAAAATACTAGGCCCACAAATAATGCACTGAAAATAATTCTAATCCAAATAAACAATTTATGCCAAAAAAGAAATCTGTGTAAAAAAAATCAGCAAGAGAAAATATAGTGCAGGCCAGTGGCTTAACTACTTAACTACCACGGTTGCAACTGAGACCGAGCCTCTCACTCCAGGGGGCCTGGCTGCAACCGTGGGCCGCCATTACTTGGAGTGAGAGGCCCGGTCTCAGTTGCAACCATGGTAATTAAGCCACTGGCCTGCACTATATTTTATCTTATTGATTTTTTTTACACAGATTTTGTTTTGGCATAAATTGTTTATTTGGATTAGAATTATTTTCAGTGCATTATTTTTGGGCCTAGTATTTTGCACAGACTGCGCTCCCCGCCAGTCACAACAAGTAGCGTGGTCAAGCAGTCCTCTACCAAGTCTGACAGGAAGTGCTCACTGAGAGAATGGGGACATGCAGCCAGCTCTGCCACGCTACAGCAGCGCAGGTACAGAGGGGAATGGGGTAGAGACACATGGAGGGAACTTGGGGGGGATTGACGTATGGAGGACAAAGGGAAAGTGAATTGACACATAAAGGGACGGAGGGATTGAGACATGGAGGGACGGGGGGGGGGGTGACACACTGAGGGACAGAGAAGATTGACACAGTGGGACTATGGGAGTATTGACACATGGAGGGACAAGACGAGGAATTGAGACACATGGAAGAAACTTGGTGATGGAGGGAGGTGAATTTACATATTTAGAGGGGTATTGACACATGGAGGGACTGGGGGATATTGACACATGGAGGTACAAGAGGGGGAATTGAGACACATGGAAGGGACAGGAGGGGATTGAGACACAATTGCGACACATGGAGGGACTAGGGGAGAATTGACACATGGAAGGTACTGGGGGGTTTTGACACACGGAAGGGACTGTGGGGAAAATTGATACATGGAAGGGGCGGAGGGAATTGAGACACATGGGACGGGGTGGGGTTGAGACACATGGAGGGACTGGGGGTAATTGAGACACATGGGGAGACTTGGGTGGGGTTCAGACACATGGAGGGACAGAGGGAATTTTGGCACATGGGAGGGACTGGGTGTGAAATTAACATCTGGAAGGGACTAGGGAGAGTGAGACACATAGAAGGGCTGGGTGGGAATAAGACCCATGTGAGGGGCCGGGTAATTAGATGTTTAGGTGGCAATGAAATCCTTCTTCAGCATCCATTGTATATGAAACACAACCAGGCCACAATGGCACAGTATTAAAAATAGCTTTTATTGACACAAGATAAAATCTGCTTACTTTGAGTAAAAGTGGGTTTGCCAAGCAAAAATCCCACAAAAGCACTTATAACGGCTATCACCCTAGAGGAAATATGCTCAATCGGACGGAAATAGAAGTTACGAAATGTAGCGTCATTAGACCAGTCTGCAGCTTTCATAATGTCCTCCAGTCTGCAGCCCACTACAGAAGCATTGGAAGCCATGGCACCCCTGACGGAGTGTGCCGAAAATGGATGTATCCACTCCGGCCATTGCCATTACGTCACGTATCTGTGTATATATAGTGCAGGGAGCTCTGTATAAAGGTGTCCATGTATAGTGCAGAGAGCTCTGAATGAGAGAGCACTGTATGTATAGTTCAGGGAGCTCTGAATGAGAGAGCACTGTATGTATTAAAGGAGTGGGTTGGCCCATGAGGTTATCAAGTGTAACCGGACAGAGAGGGGGTAACCCTCAAGGTATAGAGTACAAAAGGAGATAAACTGTCCTTAAGGTGAAACCTGATAGAGGGATATTGGTATCAGAAAAGATCTTCCTAATTTATGTTAGGAACTAAAAGTTCTTAAAGTCACTAACCCCAAAGGTTTAGTGTACCGTAGCGATAGACGTTACCCCTATGACGAGCCCCTATACAGGGCGAACAGCGCGTCGGGTTTTTCCGACACTATTCTACACCAGCACTAGAAACGCTGTACACCTAACTGCTCCTAAGATAAACTCCAACAAATTCTATTTGTTCTGGATACCGACCAAGGCACTGGGGCACATAGGTCAGTGAGAAACAGTGCAGAACAATTGATTGACCGACCGATGGTCTCTATTCATTATTACTTTCAATTACCTAATTACCTTGCTACTTCTACCACGGCTACACTCTATTTATTGGTAAATCACCTTTACTCTTGCTTTACTATTACCTCGAAGGCATCTTTCTTTTCTTTGAAATCTCTAGGATTAGTTAAAATAGGGAATCTGACGAAAATAATTGGGCCATCCGTGGAGCTGGTAACGTTATGTGACTAACATTAGTATCTGCAATAGCAGGCACCAACTGGAGAAGCAACCTAGCAGTAACACTGCACACCCATCAGACTAAATATCTGTTCACTTGCCAGCATATACCCTATGACTTATCTTACAAAATGTCCTAAGAAGTATCAATTTTTAGGAGTTGTACTTCCAAGTATGGTATACCATTCTGCACACTAACCACTCTCGACATTTACCCCGCTATCTGCCCCATTACGGGAGAATACCCTGGAGCAAATAAGCGGCTATCTAAATATACAGATCTCTCCGAACTAAGACACAGGTATACCTCTTTCACAATCTAGCTGGATGTCATTTACGTCTCCTAACCGGTGCTCAGTCACGGGAAAACGGTAAACCACTTCCAGTATTATATGTATAGACAATCAAGTACACCAAGCGGTTTAACCCTTACCATACCTATTACTGCGGCAGCCGATTTTTTCTTATACACTGATCACCTCTTAGGAAGCATTTGCCTCAGAAACTCGGAGCCCATCCGAGCTGACAATTACCTCCAGGTCAGACGACCCCATCTCTAGAGACACTAGAAATTAAACATTACCTCGAATAGCTTATAACGGTACAGAATTACAAAGCTAAAACTTTAATAAAAATTATTTGAAAAGAATTACAAAGCTAACCCCCAGAGGATACTGGGAAATAGGGTAGCCACATATTTGCTCTTTGGGAAGGCTTTTGATAAACTGGCTTACCCGGAACATTTGTGGATACATATACTTGGTTACTAGTGCATTACGCCACACATGGTTATTTGACACGTGTATCCATTTGAATTGAAGTACAATAAGTTATTCCATACTTAGACTTTTATAAAGGAATAACGATATCTGTGCACACAGAGTTGGACTACCAAACAACCTGTGCCTACACTTTATGTTGTGTCTTTCCCTCTATGTTTATCCCCCTACCTACACGCCCCGATTTTTCTTGTGCAAGTAAGTCTGGATGCTAGCCAAGAGCTAGCCAACACATACTGTGACTTAAAATTGGCGACAGTTTACGTTGGGAACGTCTATTTACCCTATTAAAGCATTATTTTTTAACGTCTATCGCTACGGTACACTAAACCTTTGGGGTTAGTGACTTTAAGAACTTTTAGTTCCTAACATAAATTAGGAAGATCTTTTCTGATACCAATATCCCTCTATCAGGTTTCACCTTAAGGACAGTTTTTCTCCTTTTGAGCACTGTATGTATAGTTCAGGGAGCTCTGTATGTATAGTGCAGGGAGCTCTGTATGTATAGTGCAGGGAGCTCTGTATGTATAGTGCAGGGAGCTCTGCATGAGGGAGCCCATATATAGTGCAGGGAGCTCTGTATGATGGAGCTCTGTATGTATAGTGCAGGGAGCTCTGCATGAGGGAGCCCATATATAGTGCAGGGAGCTCTGTATGTATAGTGCAGGGAGCTCTGTATGTATAGTGCAGGGAGCTCGGTAGCCAGGCAGTAAAGCTGGGCTAGTGTTGAAGAGGCAGAGTAATAAATGTGAATACAAGTAGGCTCCAGTTGTATTAAAATAAAATAAGAAGAGCTAAAAGAAAGTGAGTTTGGAGGATGTGAATGAGAATCCGTGAATAAGAAGATGGAGTGAATGTGAGAGAATGTATGCAAAGGAAATGTATTGTATGAAGAAGTCCATGTGTAGCGCAGGGAGCTCCCATGTACAGTGCAGGGAGCTCTGTGAGGGAGCCCATGTATAGAGCAGGGAGCTCTGTGAGGGAGCCCATGTATAGTGCAGGGAGCTCTGTATGAGGGAGCCCATATATAGTGCCGGGAGCTCTGTGTGTATAGTGCAAGGAACTATGTGTGGGGAAGTCATGTATACTTTAGAGAGCTCAGTATGAGGGAGCCCATGTATAGTGCAGTTGGCTCTGTATGTATAGTGCATGAAGCTCAGCTCTGCATGAGCTCATGTATGGCTCTGTATGTTGAAGCCTATGCATAGTGCAGGCATGGAGCTCTGTGTGAAGGAGCCCATGTATAGTTCAGGGAGCTCTGTGTGAGGGAGCTTTGTATGTATAGTGTAGGGAGCTCTGGATTAGTGAGGCTTTATGTATATTGCAGGGAGCTCTGTATGTATTGTGCAGAAGGCTATGTATGAGGGAGCCCATGTGTAGTGCAAGGAACTCTGTATTAGGGAGCCCATGTATAGTGCAGAGAGCTCTGTATGAGAGAGCTCTGTATGTATAGTTCAGTGAGCTCTGTATGTATAGTGCAGGGAGCTCTGTATGTATAGTACAGGGAGCTCTGTATGTTGGAGCTCTGTGTGTATAGTGCAGGGAGCTCTGTATGTATAGTGCAGGGAGCTCTGTATGATGGAGCTCTGTATGTATAGTGCAGGGAGCTCTGTATGTATAGTGCAGGGAGCTCTGTGTGATGGAGCTCTGTATGTATAGTGCAGGGAGCTCTGTATGATGGAGCTCTGTATATATAGTTCAGGGAGCTCTGTATGTTGGAGCTCTGTATGTATAGTACAGGGAGCTCTGTATGATGGAGCTCTGTATGTATAGTGTAGGGAGCCCTGTATGTATAGTGTAGGGAGCTCTGTATGTATAGTTCAGGGAGCTCTGTATTATGGAGCTCTGTATGTATAGTGCAGGGAGCTCGGTAGGCATAGTGCAGGGAGCTCTGTATGATGGAGCTCTGTATGTATAGTGCAGGGAGCTCTGTATGATGGAGCTCTGTATGTACAGTGCAGGGAGCTCTGTATGATGGAGCTCTGTATGTATAGTGTTGGGAGCTCTGTATGATGGAGCTCTGTATATATAGTTCAGGGAGCTCTGTATGTATAGTTCAGGGAGCTCTGTATGATGGAGCTCTGTATGTATAGTTCAGGGAGCTCTATATGATGGAGCTCTGTGTGTATAGTGCAGGGAGCTCTGTATATATAGTTCAGGGAGCTCTGTAGATGGAGCTCTGTGTTTATAGTGCAGTGAGCTCTGTAGATGGAGCATTGTATGTATAGTTCTGGGAGCTCTGTATGATGGAGCTCTGTATGTATAGTGCAGGGAGCTCTGTATGATGGAGCTCTATATGTATAGTGCAGGGAGCTCTGTAGATGGAGCTATGTATGTATAGTGTAGGGAGCTCTGTATGTATAGTGCAGGGAGCTCTGTATGATGGAGCTCTGTATATATAGTGTAGGGAGCTCTGTAGCCAGGCAGTAAAGCTGGGCTAGTGTTGAAGAGGCAGAGTAATAAATGTGAATAAAAGCAGGCTCGAGTTGTGTTAAAATAAAATAAGAAGAGCTAAAAGAAAGTGAGTTTGGAGGATGTGAATAAGAAGATGGAGTGAATGTGAGAGAATGAGCTCCATTTGAGAAGCACATTGATTGCTTGAAAGAAGCTCCAATGTGAAGCTCTGTGTGAGCAGTGAGTGGAAGCATAAGCCAGTGCTGAGGGAGCCTGGGAGCAGGATAAGAGGAGCTTTGTCGAGCTGCACTTCCGGCCTACGGCTGTAGCTCCGTGAATCTGCCCGATCCCACGATCTCGGAAGCGTTGCAAGGAGGAGCCTGGACAGGTCTTGGATGGGAGACGGCTGCGAGAAGGTTACGGATAGAGCAACCAACCAAGACCAACCGGGTGTTGTAGGCTTATTTTTGCTTTTTCGTTTTCTCTCCCACCACAAGAGGGCGATCAACTCAATGCAATCTTCCATTCACTCTTTTCTGAGGGTTATTCATTTATTTATTTTTTGTCCTTAAAGGCAAACACACTCATTATTATTCTCTCAAATCAAAATGCAAAGTCAATCTCATGTTTAAAGGGCTACTACAACTCATTTACTCACTAATCGCTTTTTAAACATTTCTGACTTACGCAATACGTCTCTTTAGATCCCTCATCTTTTTCTTATGAAAAATTTATAAAAAAGTGTAAAGCTTAAAATACCTCCATTTTAGGAACATTGACATCATACTGACCCCTAAAAGGATTTTTTGTATTATTATTTGATTGTTTATTAAAAAAAATGTAATATGGGGTCTGGCTTTTATGCACATGCCAGCCGCCACATAATTAACCCTCACACCACCAAGGATTTAATAATTTGCTCACTGACTGATAGCAACGCTAGCAGACAAACAGTTCAGACTTTTAAAAAAATCTTGTCAGGATTTAAAGGGACTCACCCAACACATAACCACTCCCACACACATACACAACCAATCACAAGCATCCCTACATGTGCCCTTGTACGCTTAGCTTTGCTAGCTCCCCAGGGCCTCATACACTGCCAACTCTATATATATATATATATTTACACAAATATACCTACGCATTAAAACACAGAGGGACACACACATAAACACACTGTCGTATACACACACATAAATACAAACAGAGACACACAAACACTGACACGTGCCCACACCTTGACACATGCGTACACTGACAAACAGATCCACACAGACATGTACATACCTTGACACAGATACATACACAATCAGACATACACACACACGTGATCATTTTTATATTTGCAGCCACCCTCCTGTTATCATACATATAATCCAGGAGCGTGGCTTGCTTTGGAAATAACAAAATTAGCCAGAAACGTGGAAAGCGCTAAAAACATAACATGTAAAACAAACTTGTTAGTAAATATATACCAATAGAGCTGCAGTCACTCCTAAAATAGTGAAACAAAATACTAGGCCCACAAATAATGCACTGAAAATAATTCTAATCCAAATAAACAATTTATGCCAAAAAAGAAATCTGTGTAAAAAAATCAGCAAGAGAAAATATAGTGCAGGCCAGTGGCTTAACTACTTAACTACCACGGTTGCAACTGAGACCGAGCCTCTCACTCCAGGGGGCCTGGCTGCAACCGTGGGCCGCCATTACTTGGAGTGAGAGGCCCGGTCTCAGTTGCAACCATGGTAATTAAGCCACTGGCCTGCACTATATTTTATCTTATTGATTTTTTTTACACAGATTTTGTTTTGGCATAAATTGTTTATTTGGATTAGAATTATTTTCAGTGCATTATTTTTGGGCCTAGTATTTTGCACAGACTGCGCTCCCCGCCAGTCACAACAAGTAGCGTGGTCAAGCAGTCCTCTACCAAGTCTGACAGGAAGTGCTCACTGAGAGAATGGGGACATGCAGCCAGCTCTGCCACGCTACAGCAGCGCAGGTACAGAGGGGAATGGGGTAGAGACACATGGAGGGAACTTGGGGGGGATTGACGTATGGAGGACAAAGGGAAAGTGAATTGACACATAAAGGGACGGAGGGATTGAGACATGGAGGGACGGGGGGGGGGGGGTGACACACTGAGGGACAGAGAAGATTGACACAGTGGGACTATGGGAGTATTGACACATGGAGGGACAAGACGAGGAATTGAGACACATGGAAGAAACTTGGTGATGGAGGGAGGTGAATTTACATATTTAGAGGGGTATTGACACATGGAGGGACTGGGGGATATTGACACATGGAGGTACAAGAGGGGGAATTGAGACACATGGAAGGGACAGGAGGGGATTGAGACACAATTGCGACACATGGAGGGACTAGGGGAGAATTGACACATGGAAGGTACTGGGGGGTTTTGACACACGGAAGGGACTGTGGGGAAAATTGATACATGGAAGGGGCGGAGGGAATTGAGACACATGGGACGGGGTGGGGTTGAGACACATGGAGGGACTGGGGGTAATTGAGACACATGGGGAGACTTGGGTGGGGTTCAGACACATGGAGGGACAGAGGGAATTTTGGCACATGGGAGGGACTGGGTGTGAAATTAACATCTGGAAGGGACTAGGGAGAGTGAGACACATAGAAGGGCTGGGTGGGAATAAGACCCATGTGAGGGGCCGGGTAATTAGATGTTTAGGTGGCAATGAAATCCTTCTTCAGCATCCATTGTATATGAAACACAACCAGGCCACAATGGCACAGTATTAAAAATAGCTTTTATTGACACAAGATAAAATCTGCTTACTTTGAGTAAAAGTGGGTTTGCCAAGCAAAAATCCCACAAAAGCACTTATAACGGCTATCACCCTAGAGGAAATATGCTCAATCGGACAGAAATAGAAGTTACGAAATGTAGCGTCATTAGACCAGTCTGCAGCTTTCATAATGTCCTCCAGTCTGCAGCCCACTACAGAAGCATTGGAAGCCATGGCACCCCTGACAGAGTGTGCCGAAAACGGATGTATCCACTCCGGCCATTGCCATTACGTCACGTATCTGTGTATATATAGTGCAGGGAGCTCTGTATAAAGGTGTCCATGTATAGTGCAGAGAGCTCTGAATGAGAGAGCACTGTATGTATAGTTCAGGGAGCTCTGAATGAGAGAGCACTGTATGTATTAAAGGAGTGGGTTGGCCCATGAGGTTATCAAGTGTAACCGGACAGAGAGGGGGTAACCCTCAAGGTATAGAGTACAAAAGGAGATAAACTGTCCTTAAGGTGAAACCTGATAGAGGGATATTGGTATCAGAAAAGATCTTCCTAATTTATGTTAGGAACTAAAAGTTCTTAAAGTCACTAACCCCAAAGGTTTAGTGTACCGTAGCGATAGACGTTACCCCTATGACGAGCCCCTATACAGGGCGAACAGCGCGTCGGGTTTTTCCGACACTATTCTACACCAGCACTAGAAACGCTGTACACCTAACTGCTCCTAAGATAAACTCCAACAAATTCTATTTGTTCTGGATACCGACCAAGGCACTGGGGCACATAGGTCAGTGAGAAACAGTGCAGAACAATTGATTGACCGACCGATGGTCTCTATTCATTATTACTTTCAATTACCTAATTACCTTGCTACTTCTACCACGGCTACACTCTATTTATTGGTAAATCACCTTTACTCTTGCTTTACTATTACCTCGAAGGCATCTTTCTTTTCTTTGAAATCTCTAGGATTAGTTAAAATAGGGAATCTGACGAAAATAATTGGGCCATCCGTGGAGCTGGTAACGTTATGTGACTAACATTAGTATCTGCAATAGCAGGCACCAACTGGAGAAGCAACCTAGCAGTAACACTGCACACCCATCAGACTAAATATCTGTTCACTTGCCAGCATATACCCTATGACTTATCTTACAAAATGTCCTAAGAAGTATCAATTTTTAGGAGTTGTACTTCCAAGTATGGTATACCATTCTGCACACTAACCACTCTCGACATTTACCCCGCTATCTGCCCCATTACGGGAGAATACCCTGGAGCAAATAAGCGGCTATCTAAATATACAGATCTCTCCGAACTAAGACACAGGTATACCTCTTTCACAATCTAGCTGGATGTCATTTACGTCTCCTAACCGGTGCTCAGTCACGGGAAAACGGTAAACCACTTCCAGTATTATATGTATAGACAATCAAGTACACCAAGCGGTTTAACCCTTACCATACCTATTACTGCGGCAGCCGATTTTTCCTTATACACTGATCACCTCTTAGGAAGCATTTGCCTCAGAAACTCGGAGCCCATCCGAGCTGACAATTACCTCCAGGTCAGACGACCCCATCTCTAGAGACACTAGAAATTAAACATTACCTCGAATAGCTTATAACGGTACAGAATTACAAAGCTAAAACTTTAATAAAAATTATTTGAAAAGAATTACAAAGCTAACCCCCAGAGGATACTGGGAAATAGGGTAGCCACATATTTGCTCTTTGGGAAGGCTTTTGATAAACTGGCTTACCCGGAACATTTGTGGATACATATACTTGGTTACTAGTGCATTACGCCACACATGGTTATTTGACACGTGTATCCATTTGAATTGAAGTACAATAAGTTATTCCATACTTAGACTTTTACTAAAGGAATAACGATATCTGTGCACACAGAGTTGGACTACCAAACAACCTGTGCCTACACTTTATGTTGTGTCTTTCCCTCTATGTTTATCCCCCTACCTACACGCCCCGATTTTTCTTGTGCAAGTAAGTCTGGATGCTAGCCAAGAGCTAGCCAACACATACTGTGACTTAAAATTGGCGACAGTTTACGTTGGGAACGTCTATTTACCCTATTAAAGCATTATTTTTTAACGTCTATCGCTACGGTACACTAAACCTTTGGGGTTAGTGACTTTAAGAACTTTTAGTTCCTAACATAAATTAGGAAGATCTTTTCTGATACCAATATCCCTCTATCAGGTTTCACCTTAAGGACAGTTTTTCTCCTTTTGAGCACTGTATGTATAGTTCAGGGAGCTCTGTATGTATAGTGCAGGGAGCTCTGTATGTATAGTGCAGGGAGCTCTGTATGAGGGAGCTCTGTATGTATAGTGCAGGGAGCTCTGCATGAGGGAGCCCATATATAGTGCAGGGAGCTCTGTATGATGGAGCTCTCTATGTATAGTGCAGGGAGCTCTGCATGAGGGAGCCCATATATAGTGCAGGGAGCTCTGTATGTATAGTGCAGGGAGCTCTGTATGTATAGTGCAGGGAGCTCGGTAGCCAAGCAGTAAAGCTGGGCTAGTGTTGAAGAGGCAGAGTAATAAATGTGAATACAAGTAGGCTCCAGTTGTATTAAAATAAAATAAGAAGAGCTAAAAGAAAGTGAGTTTGGAGGATGTGAATGAGAATCCGTGAATAAGAAGATGGAGTGAATGTGAGAGAATGTATGCAAAGGAAATGTATTGTATGAAGAAATCCATGTGTAGCGCAGGGAGCTCCCATGTACAGTGCAGGGAGCTCTGTGAGAGAGCCCATGTATAGAGCAGGGAGCTCTGTGAGGGAGCCCATGTATAGAGCAGGGAGCTCTGTGAGGGAGCCCATGTATAGTGCAGGGAGCTCTGTATGAGGGAGCCCATATATAGTGCCGGGAGCTCTGTGTGTATAGTGCAAGGAACTATGTGTGGGGAAGTCATGTATACTTTAGAGAGCTCAGTATGAGGGAGCCCATGTATAGTGCAGTTGGCTCTGTATGTATAGTGCATGAAGCTCAGCTCTACATGAGCTCATGTATGGCTCTGTATGTTGAAGCCTATGCATAGTGCAGGCATGGAGCTCTGTGTGAAGGAGCCCATGTATAGTTCAGGGAGCTCTGTGTGAGGGAGCTTTGTATGTATAGTGTAGGGAGCTCTGGATTAGGGAGGCTTTATGTATATTGCAGGGAGCTCTGTATGTATTGTGCAGAAGGCTATGTATGAGGGAGCCCATGTGTAGTGCAAGGAACTCTGTATTAGGGAGCCCATGTATAGTGCAGAGAGCTCTGTATGAGAGAGCTCTGTATGTATAGTTCAGTGAGCTCTGTATGTATAGTGCAGGGAGCTCTGTATGTATAGTACAGGGAGCTCTGTATGTTGGAGCTCTGTGTGTATAGTGCAGGGAGCTCTGTATGTATAGTGCAGGGAGCTCTGTATGATGGAGCTCTGTATGTATAGTGCAGGGAGCTCTGTATGTATAGTGCAGGGAGCTCTGTGTGATGGAGCTCTGTATGTATAGTGCAGGGAGCTCTGTATGATGGAGCTCTGTATATATAGTTCAGGGAGCTCTGTATGTTGGAGCTCTGTATGTATAGTACAGGGAGCTCTGTATGATGGAGCTCTGTATGTATAGTGTAGGGAGCTCTGTATGTATAGTTCAGGGAGCTCTGTATTATGGAGCTCTGTATGTATAGTGCAGGGAGCTCGGTAGGCATAGTGCAGGGAGCTCTGTATGATGGAGCTCTGTATGTATAGTGCAGGGAGCTCTGTATGATGGAGCTCTGTATGTACAGTGCAGGGAGCTCTGTATGATGGAGCTCTGTATGTATAGTGTTGGGAGCTCTGTATGATGGAGCTCTGTATATATAGTTCAGGGAGCTCTGTATGTATAGTTCAGGAAGCTCTGTATGATGGAGCTCTGTATGTATAGTTCAGGGAGCTCTATATGATGGAGCTCTGTGTGTATAGTGCAGGGAGCTCTGTATATATAGTTCAGGGTGCTCTGTAGATGGAGCTCTGTATTTATAGTGCAGTGAGCTCTGTAGATGGAGCTCTGTATGTATAGTTCAGGGAGCTCTGTATGATGGAGCTCTGTATGTATAGTGCAGGGAGCTCTGTATGATGGAGCTCTATATGTATAGTGCAGGGAGCTCTGTAGATGGAGCTATGTATGTATAGTGTAGGGAGCTCTGTATGTATAGTGCAGGGAGCTCTGTATGATGGAGCTCTGTATATATAGTGTAGGGAGCTCTGTAGCCAGGCAGTAAAGCTGGGCTAGTGTTGAAGAGGCAGAGTAATAAATGTGAATAAAAGCAGGCTCGAGTTGTGTTAAAATAAAATAAGAAGAGCTAAAAGAAAGTGAGTTTGGAGGATGTGAATGAGAATCCGTGAATAAGAAGATGGAGTGAATGTGAGAGAATGAGCTCCATTTGAGAAGCACATTGATTGCTTGAAAGAAGCTCCAATGTGAAGCTCTGTGTGAGCAGTGAGTGGAAGCAGAAGCCAGTGCTGAGGGAGCCTGGGAGCAGGATAAGAGGAGCTTTGTCGAGCTGCACTTCCGGCCTACGGCTGTAGCTCCGTGAATCTGCCCGATCCCACGATCTCGGAAGCGTTGCAAGGAGGAGCCTGGACAGGTCTTGGATGGGAGACGGCTGCGAGAAGGTTACGGATAGAGCAACCAACCAAGACCAACCGGGTGTTGTAGGCTTATTTTTGCTTTTTCGTTTTCTCTCCCACCACAAGAGGGCGATCAACTCAATGCAATCTTCCATTCACTCTTTTCTGAGGGTTATTCATTTATTTATTTTTTGTCCTTAAAGGCAAACACACTCATTATTATTCTCTCAAATCAAAATGCAAAGTCAATCTCATGTTTAAAGGGCTACTACAACTCATTTACTCACTAATCGCTTTTTAAACATTTCTGACTTACGCAATACGTCTCTTTAGATCCCTCATCTTTTTCTTATGAAAAATTTATAAAAAAGTGTAAAGCTTAAAATACCTCCATTTTAGGAACATTGACATCATACTGACCCCTAAAAGGATTTTTGTATTATTATTTGATTGTTTATTAAAAAAAATGTAATATGGGGTCTGGCTTTTATGCACATGCCAGCCGCCACATAATTAACCCTCACACCACCAAGGATTTAATAATTTGCTCACTGACTGATAGCAACGCTAGCAGACAAACAGTTCAGACTTTTAAAAAAATCTTGTCAGGGTTTAAAGGGACTCACCCAACACATAACCACTCCCACACACATACACAACCAATCACAAGCATCCCTACATGTGCCCTTGTACGCTTAGCTTTGCTAGCTCCCCAGGGCCTCATACACTGCCAACTCTATATATATATATATATATATATATATATATTTACACAAATATACCTACGCATTAAAACACAGAGGGACACACACATAAACACACTGTCGTATACACACACATAAATACAAACAGAGACACACAAACACTGACACGTGCCCACACCTTGACACATGCGTACACTGACAAACAGATCCACACAGACATGTACATACCTTGACACAGATACATACACAATCAGACATACACACACACGTGATCATTTTTATATTTGCAGCCACCCTCCTGTTATCATACATATAATCCAGGAGCGTGGCTTGCTTTGGAAATAACAAAATTAGCCAGAAACGTGGAAAGCGCTAAAAACATAACATGTAAAACAAACTTGTTAGTAAATATATACCAATAGAGCTGCAGTCACTCCTAAAATAGTGAAACAAAATACTAGGCCCACAAATAATGCACTGAAAATAATTCTAATCCAAATAAACAATTTATGCCAAAAAAGAAATCTGTGTAAAAAAATCAGCAAGAGAAAATATAGTGCAGGCCAGTGGCTTAACTACTTAACTACCACGGTTGCAACTGAGACCGAGCCTCTCACTCCAGGGGGCCTGGCTGCAACCGTGGGCCGCCATTACTTGGAGTGAGAGGCCCGGTCTCAGTTGCAACCATGGTAATTAAGCCACTGGCCTGCACTATATTTTATCTTATTGATTTTTTTTACACAGATTTTGTTTTGGCATAAATTGTTTATTTGGATTAGAATTATTTTCAGTGCATTATTTTTGGGCCTAGTATTTTGCACAGACTGCGCTCCCCGCCAGTCACAACAAGTAGCGTGGTCAAGCAGTCCTCTACCAAGTCTGACAGGAAGTGCTCACTGAGAGAATGGGGACATGCAGCCAGCTCTGCCACGCTACAGCAGCGCAGGTACAGAGGGGAATGGGGTAGAGACACATGGAGGGAACTTGGGGGGGATTGACGTATGGAGGACAAAGGGAAAGTGAATTGACACATAAAGGGACGGAGCGATTGAGACATGGAGGGACGGGGGGGGGGGGTGACACACTGAGGGACAGAGAAGATTGACACAGTGGGACTATGGGAGTATTGACACATGGAGGGACAAGACGAGGAATTGAGACACATGGAAGAAACTTGGTGATGGAGGGAGGTGAATTTACATATTTAGAGGGGTATTGACACATGGAGGGACTGGGGGATATTGACACATGGAGGTACAAGAGGGGGAATTGAGACACATGGAAGGGACAGGAGGGGATTGAGACACAATTGCGACACATGGAGGGACTAGGGGAGAATTGACACATGGAAGGTACTGGGGGGTTTTGACACACGGAAGGGACTGTGGGGAAAATTGATACATGGAAGGGGCGGAGGGAATTGAGACACATGGGACGGGGTGGGGTTGAGACACATGGAGGGACTGGGGGTAATTGAGACACATGGGGAGACTTGGGTGGGGTTCAGACACATGGAGGGACAGAGGGAATTTTGGCACATGGGAGGGACTGGGTGTGAAATTAACATCTGGAAGGGACTAGGGAGAGTGAGACACATAGAAGGGCTGGGTGGGAATAAGACCCATGGGAGGGGCCGGGTAATTAGATGTTTAGGTGGCAATGAAATCCTTCTTCAGCATCCATTGTATATGAAACACAACCAGGCCACAATGGCACAGTATTAAAAATAGCTTTTATTGACACAAGATAAAATCTGCTTACTTTGAGTAAAAGTGGGTTTGCCAAGCAAAAATCCCACAAAAGCACTTATAACGGCTATCACCCTAGAGGAAATATGCTCAATCGGACGGAAATAGAAGTTACGAAATGTAGCGTCATTAGACCAGTCTGCAGCTTTCATAATGTCCTCCAGTCTGCAGCCCACTACAGAAGCATTGGAAGCCATGGCACCCCTGACGGAGTGTGCCGAAAACGGATGTATCCACTCCGGCCATTGCCATTACGTCACGTATCTGTGTATATTTAGTGCAGGGAGCTCTGTATAAAGGTGTCCATGTATAGTGCAGAGAGCTCTGAATGAGAGAGCACTGTATGTATAGTTCAGGGAGCTCTGAATGAGAGAGCACTGTATGTATTAAAGGAGTGGGTTGGCCCATGAGGTTATCAAGTGTAACCGGACAGAGAGGGGGTAACCCTCAAGGTATAGAGTACAAAAGGAGAGAAACTGTCCTTAAGGTGAAACCTGATAGAGGGATATTGGTATCAGAAAAGATCTTCCTAATTTATGTTAGGAACTAAAAGTTCTTAAAGTCACTAACCCCAAAGGTTTAGTGTACCGTAGCGATAGACGTTACCCCTATGACGAGCCCCTATACAGGGCGAAACGCGCGTCTGGTTTTTCCGACACTATTCTACACCAGCACTAGAAACGCTGTACACCTAACTGCTCCTAAGATAAACTCCAACAAATTCTATTTGTTCTGGATACCGACCAAGGCACTGGGGCACATAGGTCAGTGAGAAACAGTGCAGAACAATTGATTGACCGACCGATGGTCTCTATTCATTATTACTTTCAATTACCTAATTACCTTGCTACTTCTACCACGGCTACACTCTATTTATTGGTAAATCACCTTTACTCTTGCTTTACTATTACCTCGAAGGCATCTTTCTTTTCTTTGAAATCTCTAGGATTAGTTAAAATAGGGAATCTGACGAAAATAATTGGGCCATCCGTGGAGCTGGTAACGTTATGTGACTAACATTAGTATCTGCAATAGCAGGCACCAACTGGAGAAGCAACCTAGCAGTAACACTGCACACCCATCAGACTAAATATCTGTTCACTTGCCAGCATATACCCTATGACTTATCTTACAAAATGTCCTAAGAAGTATCAATTTTTAGGAGTTGTACTTCCAAGTATGGTATACCATTCTGCACACTAACCACTCTCGACATTTACCCCGCTATCTGCCCCATTACGGGAGAATACCCTGGAGCAAATAAGCGGCTATCTAAATATACAGATCTCTCCGAACTAAGACACAGGTATACCTCTTTCACAATCTAGCTGGATGTCATTTACGTCTCCTAACTGGTGCTCAATCACGGGAAAACGGTAAACCACTTCCAGTATTATATGTATAGACAATCAAGTACACCAAGCGGTTTAACCCTTACCATACCTATTACTGCGGCAGCCGATTTTTCCTTATACACTGATCACCTCTTAGGAAGCATTTGCCTCAGAAACTCGGAGCCCATCCGAGCTGACAATTACCTCCAGGTCAGACGACCCCATCTCTAGAGACACTAGAAATTAAACATTACCTCGAATAGCTTATAACGGTACAGAATTACAAAGCTAAAACTTTAATAAAAATTATTTGAAAAGAATTACAAAGCTAACCCCCAGAGGATACTGGGAAATAGGGTAGCCACATATTTGCTCTTTGGGAAGGCTTTTGATAAACTGGCTTACCCGGAACATTTGTGGATACATATACTTGGTTACTAGTGCATTACGCCACACATGGTTATTTGACACGTGTATCCATTTGAATTGAAGTACAATAAGTTATTCCATACTTAGACTTTTACTAAAGGAATAACGATATCTGTGCACACAGAGTTGGACTACCAAACAACCTGTGCCTACACTTTATGTTGTGTCTTTCCCTCTATGTTTATCCCCCTACCTACACGCCCCGATTTTTCTTGTGCAAGTAAGTCTGGATGCTAGCCAAGAGCTAGCCAACACATACTGTGACTTAAAATTGGCGACAGTTTACGTTGGGAACGTCTATTTACCCTATTAAAGCATTATTTTTTAACGTCTATCGCTACGGTACACTAAACCTTTGGGGTTAGTGACTTTAAGAACTTTTAGTTCCTAACATAAATTAGGAAGATCTTTTCTGATACCAATATCCCTCTATCAGGTTTCACCTTAAGGACAGTTTTTCTCCTTTTGAGCACTGTATGTATAGTTCAGGGAGCTCTGTATGTATAGTGCAGGGAGCTCTGTATGTATAGTGCAGGGAGCTCTGCATGAGGGAGCCCATATATAGTGCAGGGAGCTCTGTATGTATAGTGCAGGGAGCTCTGTATGTATAGTGCAGGGAGCTCTGTATGTATAGTGCAGGGAGCTCGGTAGCCAGGCAGTAAAGCTGGGCTAGTGTTGAAGAGGCAGAGTAATAAATGTGAATACAAGTAGGCTCCAGTTGTATTAAAATAAAATAAGAAGAGCTAAAAGAAAGTGAGTTTGGAGGATGTGAATGAGAATCCGTGAATAAGAAGATGGAGTGAATGTGAGAGAATGTATGCAAAGGAAATGTATTGTATGAAGAAGTCCATGTGTAGCGCAGGGAGCTCCCATGTACAGTGCAGGGAGCTCTGTGAGGGAGCCCATGTATAGAGCAGGGAGCTCTGTGAGGGAGCCCATGTATAGAGCAGGGAGCTCTGTGAGGGAGCCCATGTATAGTGCAGGGAGCTCTGTATGAGGGAGCCCATATATAGTGCCGGGAGCTCTGTGTGTATAGTGCAAGGAACTATGTGTGGGGAAGTCATGTATACTTTAGAGAGCTCAGTATGAGGGAGCCCATGTATAGTGCAGTTGGCTCTGTATGTATAGTGCATGAAGCTCAGCTCTGCATGAGCTCATGTATGGCTCTGTATGTTGAAGCCTATGCATAGTGCAGGCATGGAGCTCTGTGTGAAGGAGCCCATGTATAGTTCAGGGAGCTCTGTGTGAGGGAGCTTTGTATGTATAGTGTAGGGAGCTCTGGATTAGGGAGGCTTTATGTATATTGCAGGGAGCTCTGTATGTATTGTGCAGAAGGCTATGTATGAGGGAGCCCATGTGTAGTGCAAGGAACTCTGTATTAGGGAGCCCATGTATAGTGCAGAGAGCTCTGTATGAGAGAGCTCTGTATGTATAGTTCAGTGAGCTCTGTATGTATAGTGCAGGGAGCTCTGTATGTATAGTACAGGGAGCTCTGTATGTTGGAGCTCTGTGTGTATAGTGCAGGGAGCTCTGTATGTATAGTGCAGGGAGCTCTGTATGATGGAGCTCTGTATGTATAGTGCAGGGAGCTCTGTATGTATAGTGCAGGGAGCTCTGTGTGATGGAGCTCTGTATGTATAGTGCAGGGAGCTCTGTATGATGGAGCTCTGTATATATAGTTCAGGGAGCTCTGTATGTTGGAGCTCTGTATGTATAGTACAGGGAGCTCTGTATGATGGAGCTCTGTATGTATAGTGTAGGGAGCTCTGTATGTATAGTGTAGGGAGCTCTGTATGTATAGTTCAGGGAGCTCTGTATTATGGAGCTCTGTATGTATAGTGCAGGGAGCTCGGTAGGCATAGTGCAGGGAGCTCTGTATGTATAGTGCAGGGAGCTCTGTATGATGGAGCTCTGTATGTACAGTGCAGGGAGCTCTGTATGATGGAGCTCTGTATGTATAGTGTTGGGAGCTCTGTATGATGGAGCTCTGTATATATAGTTCAGGGAGCTCTGTATGTATAGTTCAGGGAGCTCTGTATGATGGAGCTCTGTATGTATAGTTCAGGGAGCTCTATATGATGGAGCTCTGTGTGTATAGTGCAGGGAGCTCTGTATATATAGTTCAGGGAGCTCTGTAGATGGAGCTCTGTGTTTATAGTGCAGTGAGCTCTGTAGATGGAGCTCTGTATGTATAGTTCAGGGAGCTCTGTATGATGGAGCTCTGTATGTATAGTGCAGGGAGCTCTGTATGATGGAGCTCTATATGTATAGTGCAGGGAGCTCTGTAGATGGAGCTATGTATGTATAGTGTAGGGAGCTCTGTATGTATAGTGCAGGGTGCTCTGTATGATGGAGCTCTGTATATATAGTGTAGGGAGCTCTGTAGCCAGGCAGTAAAGCTGGGCTAGTGTTGAAGAGGCAAAGTAATAAATGTGAATAAAAGCAGGCTCGAGTTGTGTTAAAATAAAATAAGAAGCGCTAAAAGAAAGTGAGTTTGGAGGATGTGAATGAGAATCCGTGAATAAGAAGATGGAGTGAATGTGAGAGAATGAGCTCCATTTGAGAAGCACATTGATTGCTTGAAAGAAGCTCCAATGTGAAGCTCTGTGTGAGCAGTGAGTGGAAGCAGAAGCCAGTGCTGAGGGAGCCTGGGAGCAGGATAAGAGGAGCTTTGTCGAGCTGCACTTCCGGCCTACGGCTGTAGCTCCGTGAATCTGCCCGATCCCACGATCTCGGAAGCGTTGCAAGGAGGAGCCTGGACAGGTCTTGGATGGGAGACGGCTGCGAGAAGGTTACGGATAGAGCAACCAACCAAGACCAACCGGGTGTTGTAGGCTTATTTTTGCTTTTTCGTTTTCTCTCCCACCACAAGAGGGCGATCAACTCAATGCAATCTTCCATTCACTCTTTTCTGAGGGTTATTCATTTATTTATTTTTTGTCCTTAAAGGCAAACACACTCATTATTATTCTCTCAAATCAAAATGCAAAGTCAATCTCATGTTTAAAGGGCTACTACAACTCATTTACTCACTAATCGCTTTTTAAACATTTCTGACTTACGCAATACGTCTCTTTAGATCCCTCATCTTTTTCTTATGAAAAATTTATAAAAAAGTGTAAAGCTTAAAATACCTCCATTTTAGGAACATTGACATCATACTGACCCCTAAAAGGATTTTTTGTATTATTATTTGATTGTTTATAAAAAAAAATGTAATATGGGGTCTGGCTTTTATGCACATGCCAGCCGCCACATAATTAACCCTCACACCACCAAGGATTTAATAATTTGCTCACTGACTGATAGCAACGCTAGCAGACAAACAGTTCAGACTTTTAAAAAAATCTTGTCAGGATTTAAAGGGACTCACCCAACACATAACCACTCCCACACACATACACAACCAATCACAAGCATCCCTACATGTGCCCTTGTACGCTTAGCTTTGCTAGCTCCCCAGGGCCTCATACACTGCCAACTCTATATATATATATATATATATTTACACAAATATACCTACGCATTAAAACACAGAGGGACACACACATAAACACACTGTCGTATACACACACATAAATACAAACAGAGACACACAAACACTGACACGTGCCCACACCTTGACACATGCGTACACTGACAAACAGATCCACACAGACATGTACATACCTTGACACAGATACATACACACACCTTGGCACCTACACACACAATCAGACATACACACACACGTGATCATTTTTATATTTGCAGCCACCCTCCTGTTATCATACATATAATCCAGGAGCGTGGCTTGCTTTGGAAATAACAAAATTAGCCAGAAACGTGGAAAGCGCTAAAAACATAACATGTAAAACAAACTTGTTAGTAAATATATACCAATAGAGCTGCAGTCACTCCTAAAATAGTGAAACAAAATACTAGGCCCACAAATAATGCACTGAAAATAATTCTAATCCAAATAAACAATTTATGCCAAAAAAGAAATCTGTGTAAAAAAATCAGCAAGAGAAAATATAGTGCAGGCCAGTGGCTTAACTACTTAACTACCACGGTTGCAACTGAGACCGAGCCTCTCACTCCAGGGGGCCTGGCTGCAACCGTGGGCCGCCATTACTTGGAGTGAGAGGCCCGGTCTCAGTTGCAACCATGGTAATTAAGCCACTGGCCTGCACTATATTTTATCTTATTGATTTTTTTTACACAGATTTTGTTTTGGCATAAATTGTTTATTTGGATTAGAATTATTTTCAGTGCATTATTTTTGGGCCTAGTATTTTGCACAGACTGCGCTCCCCGCCAGTCACAACAAGTAGCGTGGTCAAGCAGTCCTCTACCAAGTCTGACAGGAAGTGCTCACTGAGAGAATGGGGACATGCAGCCAGCTCTGCCACGCTACAGCAGCGCAGGTACAGAGGGGAATGGGGTAGAGACACATGGAGGGAACTTGGGGGGGATTGACGTATGGAGGACAAAGGGAAAGTGAATTGACACATAAAGGGACGGAGGGATTGAGACATGGAGGGACGGGGGGGGGGGTGACACACTGAGGGACAGAGAAGATTGACACAGTGGGACTATGGGAGTATTGACACATGGAGGGACAAGACGAGGAATTGAGACACATGGAAGAAACTTGGTGATGGAGGGAGGTGAATTTACATATTTAGAGGGGTATTGACACATGGAGGGACTGGGGGATATTGACACATGGAGGTACAAGAGGGGGAATTGAGACACATGGAAGGGACAGGAGGGGATTGAGACACAATTGCGACACATGGAGGGACTAGGGGAGAATTGACACATGGAAGGTACTGGGGGGTTTTGACACACGGAAGGGACTGTGGGGAAAATTGATACATGGAAGGGGCGGAGGGAATTGAGACACATGGGACGGGGTGGGGTTGAGACACATGGAGGGACTGGGGGTAATTGAGACACATGGGGAGACTTGGGTGGGGTTCAGACACATGGAGGGACAGAGGGAATTTTGGCACATGGGAGGGACTGGGTGTGAAATTAACATCTGGAAGGGACTAGGGAGAGTGAGACACATAGAAGGGCTGGGTGGGAATAAGACCCATGGGAGGGGCCGGGTAATTAGATGTTTAGGTGGCAATGAAATCCTTCTTCAGCATCCATTGTATATGAAACACAACCAGGCCACAATGGCACAGTATTAAAAATAGCTTTTATTGACACAAGATAAAATCTGCTTACTTTGAGTAAAAGTGGGTTTGCCAAGCAAAAATCCCACAAAAGCACTTATAACGGCTATCACCCTAGAGGAAATATGCTCAATCGGACGGAAATAGAAGTTACGAAATGTAGCGTCATTAGACCAGTCTGCAGCTTTCATAATGTCCTCCAGTCTGCAGCCCACTACAGAAGCATTGGAAGCCATGGCACCCCTGACGGAGTGTGCCGAAAACGGATGTATCCACTCCGGCCATTGCCATTACGTCACGTATCTGTGTATATATAGTGCAGGGAGCTCTGTATAAAGGTGTCCATGTATAGTGCAGAGAGCTCTGAATGAGAGAGCACTGTATGTATAGTTCAGGGAGCTCTGAATGAGAGAGCACTGTATGTATTAAAGGAGTGGGTTGGCCCATGAGGTTATCAAGTGTAACCGGACAGAGAGGGGGTAACCCTCAAGGTATAGAGTACAAAAGGAGATAAACTGTCCTTAAGGTGAAACCTGATAGAGGGATATTGGTATCAGAAAAGATCTTCCTAATTTATGTTAGGAACTAAAAGTTCTTAAAGTCACTAACCCCAAAGGTTTAGTGTACCGTAGCGATAGACGTTACCCCTATGACGAGCCCCTATACAGGGCGAACAGCGCGTCGGGTTTTTCCGACACTATTCTACACCAGCACTAGAAACGCTGTACACCTAACTGCTCCTAAGATAAACTCCAACAAATTCTATTTGTTCTGGATACCGACCAAGGCACTGGGGCACATAGGTCAGTGAGAAACAGTGCAGAACAATTGATTGACCGACCGATGGTCTCTATTCATTATTACTTTCAATTACCTAATTACCTTGCTACTTCTACCACGGCTACACTCTATTTATTGGTAAATCACCTTTACTCTTGCTTTACTATTACCTCGAAGGCATCTTTCTTTTCTTTGAAATCTCTAGGATTAGTTAAAATAGGGAATCTGACGAAAATAATTGGGCCATCCGTGGAGCTGGTAACGTTATGTGACTAACATTAGTATCTGCAATAGCAGGCACCAACTGGAGAAGCAACCTAGCAGTAACACTGCACACCCATCAGACTAAATATCTGTTCACTTGCCAGCATATACCCTATGACTTATCTTACAAAATGTCCTAAGAAGTATCAATTTTTAGGAGTTGTACTTCCAAGTATGGTATACCATTCTGCACACTAACCACTCTCGACATTTACCCCGCTATCTGCCCCATTACGGGAGAATACCCTGGAGCAAATAAGCGGCTATCTAAATATACAGATCTCTCCGAACTAAGACACAGGTATACCTCTTTCACAATCTAGCTGGATGTCATTTACGTCTCCTAACCGGTGCTCAGTCACGGGAAAACGGTAAACCACTTCCAGTATTATATGTATAGACAATCAAGTACACCAAGCGGTTTAACCCTTACCATACCTATTACTGCGGCAGCCGATTTTTCCTTATACACTGATCACCTCTTAGGAAGCATTTGCCTCAGAAACTCGGAGCCCATCCGAGCTGACAATTACCTCCAGGTCAGACGACCCCATCTCTAGAGACACTAGAAATTAAACATTACCTCGAATAGCTTATAACGGTACAGAATTACAAAGCTAAAACTTTAATAAAAATTATTTGAAAAGAATTACAAAGCTAACCCCCAGAGGATACTGGGAAATAGGGTAGCCACATATTTGCTCTTTGGGAAGGCTTTTGATAAACTGGCTTACCCGGAACATTTGTGGATACATATACTTGGTTACTAGTGCATTACGCCACACATGGTTATTTGACACGTGTATCCATTTGAATTGAAGTACAATAAGTTATTCCATACTTAGACTTTTACTAAAGGAATAACGATATCTGTGCACACAGAGTTGGACTACCAAACAACCTGTGCCTACACTTTATGTTGTGTCTTTCCCTCTATGTTTATCCCCCTACCTACACGCCCCGATTTTTCTTGTGCAAGTAAGTCTGGATGCTAGCCAAGAGCTAGCCAACACATACTGTGACTTAAAATTGGCGACAGTTTACGTTGGGAACGTCTATTTACCCTATTAAAGCATTATTTTTTAACGTCTATCGCTACGGTACACTAAACCTTTGGGGTTAGTGACTTTAAGAACTTTTAGTTCCTAACATAAATTAGGAAGATCTTTTCTGATACCAATATCCCTCTATCAGGTTTCACCTTAAGGACAGTTTTTCTCCTTTTGAGCACTGTATGTATAGTTCAGGGAGCTCTGTATGTATAGTGCAGGGAGCTCTGTATGTATAGTGCAGGGAGCTCTGTATGAGGGAGCTCTGTATGTATAGTGCAGGGAGCTCTGCATGAGGGAGCCCATATATAGTGCAGGGAGCTCTGTATGATGGAGCTCTGTATGTATAGTGCAGGGAGCTCTGCATGAGGGAGCCCATATATAGTGCAGGGAGCTCTGTATGTATAGTGCAGGGAGCTCTGTATGTATAGTGCAGGGAGCTCGGTAGCCAAGCAGTAAAGCTGGGCTAGTGTTGAAGAGGCAGAGTAATAAATGTGAATACAAGTAGGCTCCAGTTGTATTAAAATAAAATAAGAAGAGCTAAAAGAAAGTGAGTTTGGAGGATGTGAATGAGAATCCGTGAATAAGAAGATGGAGTGAATGTGAGAGAATGTATGCAAAGGAAATGTATTGTATGAAGAAATCCATGTGTAGCGCAGGGAGCTCCCATGTACAGTGCAGGGAGCTCTGTGAGAGAGCCCATGTATAGAGCAGGGAGCTCTGTGAGGGAGCCCATGTATAGAGCAGGGAGCTCTGTGAGGGAGCCCATGTATAGTGCAGGGAGCTCTGTATGAGGGAGCCCATATATAGTGCCGGGAGCTCTGTGTGTATAGTGCAAGGAACTATGTGTGGGGAAGTCATGTATACTTTAGAGAGCTCAGTATGAGGGAGCCCATGTATAGTGCAGTTGGCTCTGTATGTATAGTGCATGAAGCTCAGCTCTGCATGAGCTCATGTATGGCTCTGTATGTTGAAGCCTATGCATAGTGCAGGCATGGAGCTCTGTGTGAAGGAGCCCATGTATAGTTCAGGGAGCTCTGTGTGAGGGAGCTTTGTATGTATAGTGTAGGGAGCTCTGGATTAGGGAGGCTTTATGTATATTGCAGGGAGCTCTGTATGTATTGTGCAGAAGGCTATGTATGAGGGAGCCCATGTGTAGTGCAAGGAACTCTGTATTAGGGAGCCCATGTATAGTGCAGAGAGCTCTGTATGAGAGAGCTCTGTATGTATAGTTCAGTGAGCTCTGTATGTATAGTGCAGGGAGCTCTGTATGTATAGTACAGGGAGCTCTGTATGTTGGAGCTCTGTGTGTATAGTGCAGGGAGCTCTGTATGTATAGTGCAGGGAGCTCTGTATGATGGAGCTCTGTATGTATAGTGCAGGGAGCTCTGTATGTATAGTGCAGGGAGCTCTGTGTGATGGAGCTCTGTATGTATAGTGCAGGGAGCTCTGTATGATGGAGCTCTGTATATATAGTTCAGGGAGCTCTGTATGTTGGAGCTCTGTATGTATAGTACAGGGATCTCTGTATGATGGAGCTCTGTATGTATAGTGTAGGGAGCTCTGTATGTATAGTTCAGGGAGCTCTGTATTATGGAGCTCTGTATGTATAGTGCAGGGAGCTCGGTAGGCATAGTGCAGGGAGCTCTGTATGATGGAGCTCTGTATGTATAGTGCAGGGAGCTCTGTATGATGGAGCTCTGTATGTACAGTGCAGGGAGCTCTGTATGATGGAGCTCTGTATGTATAGTGTTGGGAGCTCTGTATGATGGAGCTCTGTATATATAGTTCAGGGAGCTCTGTATGTATAGTTCAGGGAGCTCTGTATGATGGAGCTCTGTATGTATAGTTCAGGGAGCTCTATATGATGGAGCTCTGTGTGTATAGTGCAGGGAGCTCTGTATATATAGTTCAGGGAGCTCTGTAGATGGAGCTCTGTGTTTATAGTGCAGTGAGCTCTGTAGATGGAGCTCTGTATGTATAGTTCAGGGAGCTCTGTATGATGGAGCTCTGTATGTATAGTGCAGGGAGCTCTGTATGATGGAGCTCTATATGTATAGTGCAGGGAGCTCTGTAGATGGAGCTATGTATGTATAGTGTAGGGAGCTCTGTATGTATAGTGCAGGGAGCTCTGTATGATGGAGCTCTGTATATATAGTGTAGGGAGCTCTGTAGCCAGGCAGTAAAGCTGGGCTAGTGTTGAAGAGGCAGAGTAATAAATGTGAATAAAAGCAGGCTCGAGTTGTGTTAAAATAAAATAAGAAGAGCTAAAAGAAAGTGAGTTTGGAGGATGTGAATGAGAATCCGTGAATAAGAAGATGGAGTGAATGTGAGAGAATGAGCTCCATTTGAGAAGCACATTGATTGCTTGAAAGAAGCTCCAATGTGAAGCTCTGTGTGAGCAGTGAGTGGAAGCAGAAGCCAGTGCTGAGGGAGCCTGGGAGCAGGATAAGAGGAGCTTTGTCGAGCTGCACTTCCGGCCTACGGCTGTAGCTCCGTGAATCTGCCCGATCCCACGATCTCGGAAGCGTTGCAAGGAGGAGCCTGGACAGGTCTTGGATGGGAGACGGCTGCGAGAAGGTTACGGATAGAGCAACCCACCAAGACCAACCGGGTGTTGTAGGCTTATTTTTGCTTTTTCGTTTTCTCTCCCACCACAAGAGGGCGATCAACTCAATGCAATCTTCCATTCACTCTTTTCTGAGGGTTATTCATTTATTTATTTTTTGTCCTTAAAGGCAAACACACTCATTATTATTCTCTCAAATCAAAATGCAAAGTCAATCTCATGTTTAAAGGGCTACTACAACTCATTTACTCACTAATCGCTTTTTAAACATTTCTGACTTACGCAATACGTCTCTTTAGATCCCTCATCTTTTTCTTATGAAAAATTTATAAAAAAGTGTAAAGCTTAAAATACCTCCATTTTAGGAACATTGACATCATACTGACCCCTAAAAGGATTTTTTGTATTATTATTTGATTGTTTATTAAAAAAAATGTAATATGGGGTCTGGCTTTTATGCACATGCCAGCCGCCACATAATTAACCCTCACACCACCAAGGATTTAATAATTTGCTCACTGACTGATAGCAACGCTAGCAGACAAACAGTTCAGACTTTTAAAAAAATCTTGTCAGGATTTAAAGGGACTCACCCAACACATAACCACTCCCACACACATACACAACCAATCACAAGCATCCCTACATGTGCCCTTGTACGCTTAGCTTTGCTAGCTCCCCAGGGCCTCATACACTGCCAACTCTATATATATATATATATATATTTACACAAATATACCTACGCATTAAAACACAGAGGGACACACACATAAACACACTGTCGTATACACACACATAAATACAAACAGAGACACACAAACACTGACACGTGCCCACACCTTGACACATGCGTACACTGACAAACAGATCCACACAGACATGTACATACCTTGACACAGATACATACACACACCTTGGCACCTACACACACAATCAGACATACACACACACGTGATCATTTTTATATTTGCAGCCACCCTCCTGTTATCATACATATAATCCAGGAGCGTGGCTTGCTTTGGAAATAACAAAATTAGCCAGAAACGTGGAAAGCGCTAAAAACATAACATGTAAAACAAACTTGTTAGTAAATATATACCAATAGAGCTGCAGTCACTCCTAAAATAGTGAAACAAAATACTAGGCCCACAAATAATGCACTGAAAATAATTCTAATCCAAATAAACAATTTATGCCAAAAAAGAAATCTGTGTAAAAAAATCAGCAAGAGAAAATATAGTGCAGGCCAGTGGCTTAACTACTTAACTACCACGGTTGCAACTGAGACCGAGCCTCTCACTCCAGGGGGCCTGGCTGCAACCGTGGGCCGCCATTACTTGGAGTGAGAGGCCCGGTCTCAGTTGCAACCATGGTAATTAAGCCACTGGCCTGCACTATATTTTATCTTATTGATTTTTTTTACACAGATTTTGTTTTGGCATAAATTGTTTATTTGGATTAGAATTATTTTCAGTGCATTATTTTTGGGCCTAGTATTTTGCACAGACTGCGCTCCCCGCCAGTCACAACAAGTAGCGTGGTCAAGCAGTCCTCTACCAAGTCTGACAGGAAGTGCTCACTGAGAGAATGGGGACATGCAGCCAGCTCTGCCACGCTACAGCAGCGCAGGTACAGAGGGGAATGGGGTAGAGACACATGGAGGGAACTTGGGGGGGATTGACGTATGGAGGACAAAGGGAAAGTGAATTGACACATAAAGGGACGGAGGGATTGAGACATGGAGGGACGGGGGGGGGGGGGGGGGTGACACACTGAGGGACAGAGAAGATTGACACAGTGGGACTATGGGAGTATTGACACATGGAGGGACAAGACGAGGAATTGAGACACATGGAAGAAACTTGGTGATGGAGGGAGGTGAATTTACATATTTAGAGGGGTATTGACACATGGAGGGACTGGGGGATATTGACACATGGAGGTACAAGAGGGGGAATTGAGACACATGGAAGGGACAGGAGGGGATTGAGACACAATTGCGACACATGGAGGGACTAGGGGAGAATTGACACATGGAAGGTACTGGGGGGTTTTGACACACGGAAGGGACTGTGGGGAAAATTGATACATGGAAGGGGCGGAGGGAATTGAGACACATGGGACGGGGTGGGGTTGAGACACATGGAGGGACTGGGGGTAATTGAGACACATGGGGAGACTTGGGTGGGGTTCAGACACATGGAGGGACAGAGGGAATTTTGGCACATGGGAGGGACTGGGTGTGAAATTAACATCTGGAAGGGACTAGGGAGAGTGAGACACATAGAAGGGCTGGGTGGGAATAAGACCCATGGGAGGGGCCGGGTAATTAGATGTTTAGGTGGCAATGAAATCCTTCTTCAGCATCCATTGTATATGAAACACAACCAGGCCACAATGGCACAGTATTAAAAATAGCTTTTATTGACACAAGATAAAATCTGCTTACTTTGAGTAAAAGTGGGTTTGCCAAGCAAAAATCCCACAAAAGCACTTATAACGGCTATCACCCTAGAGGAAATATGCTCAATCGGACGGAAATAGAAGTTACGAAATGTAGCGTCATTAGACCAGTCTGCAGCTTTCATAATGTCCTCCAGTCTGCAGCCCACTACAGAAGCATTGGAAGCCATGGCACCCCTGACGGAGTGTGCCGAAAACGGATGTATCCACTCCGGCCATTGCCATTACGTCACGTATCTGTGTATATATAGTGCAGGGAGCTCTGTATAAAGGTGTCCATGTATAGTGCAGAGAGCTCTGAATGAGAGAGCACTGTATGTATAGTTCAGGGAGCTCTGAATGAGAGAGCACTGTATGTATTAAAGGAGTGGGTTGGCCCATGAGGTTATCAAGTGTAACCGGACAGAGAGGGGGTAACCCTCAAGGTATAGAGTACAAAAGGAGATAAACTGTCCTTAAGGTGAAACCTGATAGAGGGATATTGGTATCAGAAAAGATCTTCCTAATTTATGTTAGGAACTAAAAGTTCTTAAAGTCACTAACCCCAAAGGTTTAGTGTACCGTAGCGATAGACGTTACCCCTATGACGAGCCCCTATACAGGGCGAACAGCGCGTCGGGTTTTTCCGACACTATTCTACACCAGCACTAGAAACGCTGTACACCTAACTGCTCCTAAGATAAACTCCAACAAATTCTATTTGTTCTGGATACCGACCAAGGCACTGGGGCACATAGGTCAGTGAGAAACAGTGCAGAACAATTGATTGACCGACCGATGGTCTCTATTCATTATTACTTTCAATTACCTAATTACCTTGCTACTTCTACCACGGCTACACTCTATTTATTGGTAAATCACCTTTACTCTTGCTTTACTATTACCTCGAAGGCATCTTTCTTTTCTTTGAAATCTCTAGGATTAGTTAAAATAGGGAATCTGACGAAAATAATTGGGCCATCCGTGGAGCTGGTAACGTTATGTGACTAACATTAGTATCTGCAATAGCAGGCACCAACTGGAGAAGCAACCTAGCAGTAACACTGCACACCCATCAGACTAAATATCTGTTCACTTGCCAGCATATACCCTATGACTTATCTTACAAAATGTCCTAAGAAGTATCAATTTTTAGGAGTTGTACTTCCAAGTATGGTATACCATTCTGCACACTAACCACTCTCGACATTTACCCCGCTATCTGCCCCATTACGGGAGAATACCCTGGAGCAAATAAGCGGCTATCTAAATATACAGATCTCTCCGAACTAAGACACAGGTATACCTCTTTCACAATCTAGCTGGATGTCATTTACGTCTCCTAACCGGTGCTCAGTCACGGGAAAACGGTAAACCACTTCCAGTATTATATGTATAGACAATCAAGTACACCAAGCGGTTTAACCCTTACCATACCTATTACTGCGGCAGCCGATTTTTCCTTATACACTGATCACCTCTTAGGAAGCATTTGCCTCAGAAACTCGGAGCCCATCCGAGCTGACAATTACCTCCAGGTCAGACGACCCCATCTCTAGAGACACTAGAAATTAAACATTACCTCGAATAGCTTATAACGGTACAGAATTACAAAGCTAAAACTTTAATAAAAATTATTTGAAAAGAATTACAAAGCTAACCCCCAGAGGATACTGGGAAATAGGGTAGCCACATATTTGCTCTTTGGGAAGGCTTTTGATAAACTGGCTTACCCGGAACATTTGTGGATACATATACTTGGTTACTAGTGCATTACGCCACACATGGTTATTTGACACGTGTATCCATTTGAATTGAAGTACAATAAGTTATTCCATACTTAGACTTTTACTAAAGGAATAACGATATCTGTGCACACAGAGTTGGACTACCAAACAACCTGTGCCTACACTTTATGTTGTGTCTTTCCCTCTATGTTTATCCCCCTACCTACACGCCCCGATTTTTCTTGTGCAAGTAAGTCTGGATGCTAGCCAAGAGCTAGCCAACACATACTGTGACTTAAAATTGGCGACAGTTTACGTTGGGAACGTCTATTTACCCTATTAAAGCATTATTTTTTAACGTCTATCGCTACGGTACACTAAACCTTTGGGGTTAGTGACTTTAAGAACTTTTAGTTCCTAACATAAATTAGGAAGATCTTTTCTGATACCAATATCCCTCTATCAGGTTTCACCTTAAGGACAGTTTTTCTCCTTTTGAGCACTGTATGTATAGTTCAGGGAGCTCTGTATGTATAGTGCAGGGAGCTCTGTATGTATAGTGCAGGGAGCTCTGTATGAGGGAGCTCTGTATGTATAGTGCAGGGAGCTCTGCATGAGGGAGCCCATATATAGTGCAGGGAGCTCTGTATGATGGAGCTCTGTATGTATAGTGCAGGGAGCTCTGCATGAGGGAGCCCATATATAGTGCAGGGAGCTCTGTATGTATAGTGCAGGGAGCTCTGTATGTATAGTGCAGGGAGCTCGGTAGCCAAGCAGTAAAGCTGGGCTAGTGTTGAAGAGGCAGAGTAATAAATGTGAATACAAGTAGGCTCCAGTTGTATTAAAATAAAATAAGAAGAGCTAAAAGAAAGTGAGTTTGGAGGATGTGAATGAGAATCCGTGAATAAGAAGATGGAGTGAATGTGAGAGAATGTATGCAAAGGAAATGTATTGTATGAAGAAATCCATGTGTAGCGCAGGGAGCTCCCATGTACAGTGCAGGGAGCTCTGTGAGAGAGCCCATGTATAGAGCAGGGAGCTCTGTGAGGGAGCCCATGTATAGAGCAGGGAGCTCTGTGAGGGAGCCCATGTATAGTGCAGGGAGCTCTGTATGAGGGAGCCCATATATAGTGCCGGGAGCTCTGTGTGTATAGTGCAAGGAACTATGTGTGGGGAAGTCATGTATACTTTAGAGAGCTCAGTATGAGGGAGCCCATGTATAGTGCAGTTGGCTCTGTATGTATAGTGCATGAAGCTCAGCTCTGCATGAGCTCATGTATGGCTCTGTATGTTGAAGCCTATGCATAGTGCAGGCATGGAGCTCTGTGTGAAGGAGCCCATGTATAGTTCAGGGAGCTCTGTGTGAGGGAGCTTTGTATGTATAGTGTAGGGAGCTCTGGATTAGGGAGGCTTTATGTATATTGCAGGGAGCTCTGTATGTATTGTGCAGAAGGCTATGTATGAGGGAGCCCATGTGTAGTGCAAGGAACTCTGTATTAGGGAGCCCATGTATAGTGCAGAGAGCTCTGTATGAGAGAGCTCTGTATGTATAGTTCAGTGAGCTCTGTATGTATAGTGCAGGGAGCTCTGTATGTATAGTACAGGGAGCTCTGTATGTTGGAGCTCTGTGTGTATAGTGCAGGGAGCTCTGTATGATGGAGCTCTGTATGTATAGTGCAGGGAGCTCTGTATGTATAGTGCAGGGAGCTCTGTGTGATGGAGCTCTGTATGTATAGTGCAGGGAGCTCTGTATGATGGAGCTCTGTATATATAGTTCAGGGAGCTCTGTATGTTGGAGCTCTGTATGTATAGTACAGGGAGCTCTGTATGATGGAGCTCTGTATGTATAGTGTAGGGAGCTCTGTATGTATAGTTCAGGGAGCTCTGTATTATGGAGCTCTGTATGTATAGTGCAGGGAGCTCGGTAGGCATAGTGCAGGGAGCTCTGTATGATGGAGCTCTGTATGTATAGTGCAGGGAGCTCTGTATGATGGAGCTCTGTATGTACAGTGCAGGGAGCTCTGTATGATGGAGCTCTGTATGTATAGTGTTGGGAGCTCTGTATGATGGAGCTCTGTATATATAGTTCAGGGAGCTCTGTATGTATAGTTCAGGAAGCTCTGTATGATGGAGCTCTGTATGTATAGTTCAGGGAGCTCTATATGATGGAGCTCTGTGTGTATAGTGCAGGGAGCTCTGTATATATAGTTCAGGGTGCTCTGTAGATGGAGCTCTGTATTTATAGTGCAGTGAGCTCTGTAGATGGAGCTCTGTATGTATAGTTCAGGGAGCTCTGTATGATGGAGCTCTGTATGTATAGTGCAGGGAGCTCTGTATGATGGAGCTCTATATGTATAGTGCAGGGAGCTCTGTAGATGGAGCTATGTATGTATAGTGTAGGGAGCTCTGTATGTATAGTGCAGGGAGCTCTGTATGATGGAGCTCTGTATATATAGTGTAGGGAGCTCTGTAGCCAGGCAGTAAAGCTGGGCTAGTGTTGAAGAGGCAGAGTAATAAATGTGAATAAAAGCAGGCTCGAGTTGTGTTAAAATAAAATAAGAAGAGCTAAAAGAAAGTGAGTTTGGAGGATGTGAATGAGAATCCGTGAATAAGAAGATGGAGTGGATGTGAGAGAATGAGCTCCATTTGAGAAGCACATTGATTGCTTGAAAGAAGCTCCAATGTGAAGCTCTGTGTGAGCAGTGAGTGGAAGCAGAAGCCAGTGCTGAGGGAGCCTGGGAGCAGGATAAGAGGAGCTTTGTCGAGCTGCACTTCCGGCCTACGGCTGTAGCTCCGTGAATCTGCCCGATCCCACGATCTCGGAAGCGTTGCAAGGAGGAGCCTGGACAGGTCTTGGATGGGAGACGGCTGCGAGAAGGTTACGGATAGAGCAACCAACCAAGACCAACCGGGTGTTGTAGGCTTATTTTTGCTTTTTCGTTTTCTCTCCCACCACAAGAGGGCGATCAACTCAATGCAATCTTCCATTCACTCTTTTCTGAGGGTTATTCATTTATTTATTTTTTGTCCTTAAAGGCAAACACACTCATTATTATTCTCTCAAATCAAAATGCAAAGTCAATCTCATGTTTAAAGGGCTACTACAACTCATTTACTCACTAATCGCTTTTTAAACATTTCTGACTTACGCAATACGTCTCTTTAGATCCCTCATCTTTTTCTTATGAAAAATTTATAAAAAAGTGTAAAGCTTAAAATACCTCCATTTTAGGAACATTGACATCATACTGACCCCTAAAAGGATTTTTGTATTATTATTTGATTGTTTATTAAAAAAAATGTAATATGGGGTCTGGCTTTTATGCACATGCCAGCCGCCACATAATTAACCCTCACACCACCAAGGATTTAATAATTTGCTCACTGACTGATAGCAACGCTAGCAGACAAACAGTTCAGACTTTAAAAAAAATCTTGTCAGGGTTTAAAGGGACTCACCCAACACATAACCACTCCCACACACATACACAACCAATCACAAGCATCCCTACATGTGCCCTTGTACGCTTAGCTTTGCTAGCTCCCCAGGGCCTCATACACTGCCAACTCTATATATATATATATATATATATATATATATTTACACAAATATACCTACGCATTAAAACACAGAGGGACACACACATAAACACACTGTCGTATACACACACATAAATACAAACAGAGACACACAAACACTGACACGTGCCCACACCTTGACACATGCGTACACTGACAAACAGATCCACACAGACATGTACATACCTTGACACAGATACATACACAATCAGACATACACACACACGTGATCATTTTTATATTTGCAGCCACCCTCCTGTTATCATACATATAATCCAGGAGCGTGGCTTGCTTTGGAAATAACAAAATTAGCCAGAAACGTGGAAAGCGCTAAAAACATAACATGTAAAACAAACTTGTTAGTAAATATATACCAATAGAGCTGCAGTCACTCCTAAAATAGTGAAACAAAATACTAGGCCCACAAATAATGCACTGAAAATAATTCTAATCCAAATAAACAATTTATGCCAAAAAAGAAATCTGTGTAAAAAAATCAGCAAGAGAAAATATAGTGCAGGCCAGTGGCTTAACTACTTAACTACCACGGTTGCAACTGAGACCGAGCCTCTCACTCCAGGGGGCCTGGCTGCAACCGTGGGCCGCCATTACTTGGAGTGAGAGGCCCGGTCTCAGTTGCAACCATGGTAATTAAGCCACTGGCCTGCACTATATTTTATCTTATTGATTTTTTTTACACAGATTTTGTTTTGGCATAAATTGTTTATTTGGATTAGAATTATTTTCAGTGCATTATTTTTGGGCCTAGTATTTTGCACAGACTGCGCTCCCCGCCAGTCACAACAAGTAGCGTGGTCAAGCAGTCCTCTACCAAGTCTGACAGGAAGTGCTCACTGAGAGAATGGGGACATGCAGCCAGCTCTGCCACGCTACAGCAGCGCAGGTACAGAGGGGAATGGGGTAGAGACACATGGAGGGAACTTGGGGGGGATTGACGTATGGAGGACAAAGGGAAAGTGAATTGACACATAAAGGGACGGAGGGATTGAGACATGGAGGGACGGGGGGGGGGGGGGTGACACACTGAGGGACAGAGAAGATTGACACAGTGGGACTATGGGAGTATTGACACATGGAGGGACAAGACGAGGAATTGAGACACATGGAAGAAACTTGGTGATGGAGGGAGGTGAATTTACATATTTAGAGGGGTATTGACACATGGAGGGACTGGGGGATATTGACACATGGAGGTACAAGAGGGGGAATTGAGACACATGGAAGGGACAGGAGGGGATTGAGACACAATTGCGACACATGGAGGGACTAGGGGAGAATTGACACATGGAAGGTACTGGGGGGTTTTGACACACGGAAGGGACTGTGGGGAAAATTGATACATGGAAGGGGCGGAGGGAATTGAGACACATGGGACGGGGTGGGGTTGAGACACATGGAGGGACTGGGGGTAATTGAGACACATGGGGAGACTTGGGTGGGGTTCAGACACATGGAGGGACAGAGGGAATTTTGGCACATGGGAGGGACTGGGTGTGAAATTAACATCTGGAAGGGACTAGGGAGAGTGAGACACATAGAAGGGCTGGGTGGGAATAAGACCCATGGGAGGGGCCGGGTAATTAGATGTTTAGGTGGCAATGAAATCCTTCTTCAGCATCCATTGTATATGAAACACAACCAGGCCACAATGGCACAGTATTAAAAATAGCTTTTATTGACACAAGATAAAATCTGCTTACTTTGAGTAAAAGTGGGTTTGCCAAGCAAAAATCCCACAAAAGCACTTATAACGGCTATCACCCTAGAGGAAATATGCTCAATCGGACGGAAATAGAAGTTACGAAATGTAGCGTCATTAGACCAGTCTGCAGCTTTCATAATGTCCTCCTGTCTGCAGCCCACTACAGAAGCATTGGAAGCCATGGCACCCCTGACGGAGTGTGCCGAAAACGGATGTATCCACTCCGGCCATTGCCATTACGTCACGTATCTGTGTATATTTAGTGCAGGGAGCTCTGTATAAAGGTGTCCATGTATAGTGCAGAGAGCTCTGAATGAGAGAGCACTGTATGTATAGTTCAGGGAGCTCTGAATGAGAGAGCACTGTATGTATTAAAGGAGTGGGTTGGCCCATGAGGTTATCAAGTGTAACCGGACAGAGAGGGGGTAACCCTCAAGGTATAGAGTACAAAAGGAGATAAACTGTCCTTAAGGTGAAACCTGATAGAGGGATATTGGTATCAGAAAAGATCTTCCTAATTTATGTTAGGAACTAAAAGTTCTTAAAGTCACTAACCCCAAAGGTTTAGTGTACCGTAGCGATAGACGTTACCCCTATGACGAGCCCCTATACAGGGCGAACAGCGCGTCGGGTTTTTCCGACACTATTCTACACCAGCACTAGAAACGCTGTACACCTAACTGCTCCTAAGATAAACTCCAACAAATTCTATTTGTTCTGGATACCGACCAAGGCACTGGGGCACATAGGTCAGTGAGAAACAGTGCAGAACAATTGATTGACCGACCGATGGTCTCTATTCATTATTACTTTCAATTACCTAATTACCTTGCTACTTCTACCACGGCTACACTCTATTTATTGGTAAATCACCTTTACTCTTGCTTTACTATTACCTCGAAGGCATCTTTCTTTTCTTTGAAATCTCTAGGATTAGTTAAAATAGGGAATCTGACGAAAATAATTGGGCCATCCGTGGAGCTGGTAACGTTATGTGACTAACATTAGTATCTGCAATAGCAGGCACCAACTGGAGAAGCAACCTAGCAGTAACACTGCACACCCATCAGACTAAATATCTGTTCACTTGCCAGCATATACCCTATGACTTATCTTACAAAATGTCCTAAGAAGTATCAATTTTTAGGAGTTGTACTTCCAAGTATGGTATACCATTCTGCACACTAACCACTCTCGACATTTACCCCGCTATCTGCCCCATTACGGGAGAATACCCTGGAGCAAATAAGCGGCTATCTAAATATACAGATCTCTCCGAACTAAGACACAGGTATACCTCTTTCACAATCTAGCTGGATGTCATTTACGTCTCCTAACCGGTGCTCAGTCACGGGAAAACGGTAAACCACTTCCAGTATTATATGTATAGACAATCAAGTACACCAAGCGGTTTAACCCTTACCATACCTATTACTGCGGCAGCCGATTTTTCCTTATACACTGATCACCTCTTAGGAAGCATTTGCCTCAGAAACTCGGAGCCCATCCGAGCTGACAATTACCTCCAGGTCAGACGACCCCATCTCTAGAGACACTAGAAATTAAACATTACCTCGAATAGCTTATAACGGTACAGAATTACAAAGCTAAAACTTTAATAAAAATTATTTGAAAAGAATTACAAAGCTAACCCCCAGAGGATACTGGGAAATAGGGTAGCCACATATTTGCTCTTTGGGAAGGCTTTTGATAAACTGGCTTACCCGGAACATTTGTGGATACATATACTTGGTTACTAGTGCATTACGCCACACATGGTTATTTGACACGTGTATCCATTTGAATTGAAGTACAATAAGTTATTCCATACTTAGACTTTTACTAAAGGAATAACGATATCTGTGCACACAGAGTTGGACTACCAAACAACCTGTGCCTACACTTTATGTTGTGTCTTTCCCTCTATGTTTATCCCCCTACCTACACGCCCCGATTTTTCTTGTGCAAGTAAGTCTGGATGCTAGCCAAGAGCTAGCCAACACATACTGTGACTTAAAATTGGCGACAGTTTACGTTGGGAACGTCTATTTACCCTATTAAAGCATTATTTTTTAACGTCTATCGCTACGGTACACTAAACCTTTGGGGTTAGTGACTTTAAGAACTTTTAGTTCCTAACATAAATTAGGAAGATCTTTTCTGATACCAATATCCCTCTATCAGGTTTCACCTTAAGGACAGTTTTTCTCCTTTTGAGCACTGTATGTATAGTTCAGGGAGCTCTGTATGTATAGTGCAGGGAGCTCTGTATGTATAGTGCAGGGAGCTCTGTATGAGGGAGCTCTGTATGTATAGTGCAGGGAGCTCTGCATGAGGGAGCCCATATATAGTGCAGGGAGCTCTGTATGATGGAGCTCTGTATGTATAGTGCAGGGAGCTCTGCATGAGGGAGCCCATATATAGTGCAGGGAGCTCTGTATGTATAGTGCAGGGAGCTCTGTATGTATAGTGCAGGGAGCTCGGTAGCCAGGCAGTAAAGCTGGGCTAGTGTTGAAGAGGCAGAGTAATAAATGTGAATACAAGTAGGCTCCAGTTGTATTAAAATAAAATAAGAAGAGCTAAAAGAAAGTGAGTTTGGAGGATGTGAATGAGAATCCGTGAATAAGAAGATGGAGTGAATGTGAGAGAATGTATGCAAAGGAAATGTATTGTATGAAGAAATCCATGTGTAGCGCAGGGAGCTCCCATGTACAGTGCAGGGAGCTCTGTGAGAGAGCCCATGTATAGAGCAGGGAGCTCTGTGAGGGAGCCCATGTATAGAGCAGGGAGCTCTGTGAGGGAGCCCATGTATAGTGCAGGGAGCTCTGTATGAGGGAGCCCATATATAGTGCCGGGAGCTCTGTGTGTATAGTGCAAGGAACTATGTGTGGGGAAGTCATGTATACTTTAGAGAGCTCAGTATGAGGGAGCCCATGTATAGTGCAGTTGGCTCTGTATGTATAGTGCATGAAGCTCAGCTCTGCATGAGCTCATGTATGGCTCTGTATGTTGAAGCCTATGCATAGTGCAGGCATGGAGCTCTGTGTGAAGGAGCCCATGTATAGTTCAGGGAGCTCTGTGTGAGGGAGCTTTGTATGTATAGTGTAGGGAGCTCTGGATTAGGGAGGCTTTATGTATATTGCAGGGAGCTCTGTATGTATTGTGCAGAAGGCTATGTATGAGGGAGCCCATGTGTAGTGCAAGGAACTCTGTATTAGGGAGCCCATGTATAGTGCAGAGAGCTCTGTATGAGAGAGCTCTGTATGTATAGTTCAGTGAGCTCTGTATGTATAGTGCAGGGAGCTCTGTATGTATAGTACAGGGAGCTCTGTATGTTGGAGCTCTGTGTGTATAGTGCAGGGAGCTCTGTATGATGGAGCTCTGTATGTATAGTGCAGGGAGCTCTGTATGTATAGTGCAGGGAGCTCTGTGTGATGGAGCTCTGTATGTATAGTGCAGGGAGCTCTGTATGATGGAGCTCTGTATATATAGTTCAGGGAGCTCTGTATGTTGGAGCTCTGTATGTATAGTACAGGGAGCTCTGTATGATGGAGCTCTGTATGTATAGTGTAGGGAGCTCTGTATGTATAGTTCAGGGAGCTCTGTATTATGGAGCTCTGTATGTATAGTGCAGGGAGCTCGGTAGGCATAGTGCAGGGAGCTCTGTATGATGGAGCTCTGTATGTATAGTGCAGGGAGCTCTGTATGATGGAGCTCTGTATGTACAGTGCAGGGAGCTCTGTATGATGGAGCTCTGTATGTATAGTGTTGGGAGCTCTGTATGATGGAGCTCTGTATATATAGTTCAGGGAGCTCTGTATGTATAGTTCAGGAAGCTCTGTATGATGGAGCTCTGTATGTATAGTTCAGGGAGCTCTATATGATGGAGCTCTGTGTGTATAGTGCAGGGAGCTCTGTATATATAGTTCAGGGTGCTCTGTAGATGGAGCTCTGTATTTATAGTGCAGTGAGCTCTGTAGATGGAGCTCTGTATGTATAGTTCAGGGAGCTCTGTATGATGGAGCTCTGTATGTATAGTGCAGGGAGCTCTGTATGATGGAGCTCTATATGTATAGTGCAGGGAGCTCTGTAGATGGAGCTATGTATGTATAGTGTAGGGAGCTCTGTATGTATAGTGCAGGGAGCTCTGTATGATGGAGCTCTGTATATATAGTGTAGGGAGCTCTGTAGCCAGGCAGTAAAGCTGGGCTAGTGTTGAAGAGGCAGAGTAATAAATGTGAATAAAAGCAGGCTCGAGTTGTGTTAAAATAAAATAAGAAGAGCTAAAAGAAAGTGAGTTTGGAGGATGTGAATGAGAATCCGTGAATAAGAAGATGGAGTGGATGTGAGAGAATGAGCTCCATTTGAGAAGCACATTGATTGCTTGAAAGAAGCTCCAATGTGAAGCTCTGTGTGAGCAGTGAGTGGAAGCAGAAGCCAGTGCTGAGGGAGCCTGGGAGCAGGATAAGAGGAGCTTTGTCGAGCTGCACTTCCGGCCTACGGCTGTAGCTCCGTGAATCTGCCCGATCCCACGATCTCGGAAGCGTTGCAAGGAGGAGCCTGGACAGGTCTTGGATGGGAGACGGCTGCGAGAAGGTTACGGATAGAGCAACCAACCAAGACCAACCGGGTGTTGTAGGCTTATTTTTGCTTTTTCGTTTTCTCTCCCACCACAAGAGGGCGATCAACTCAATGCAATCTTCCATTCACTCTTTTCTGAGGGTTATTCATTTATTTATTTTTTGTCCTTAAAGGCAAACACACTCATTATTATTCTCTCAAATCAAAATGCAAAGTCAATCTCATGTTTAAAGGGCTACTACAACTCATTTACTCACTAATCGCTTTTTAAACATTTCTGACTTACGCAATACGTCTCTTTAGATCCCTCATCTTTTTCTTATGAAAAATTTATAAAAAAGTGTAAAGCTTAAAATACCTCCATTTTAGGAACATTGACATCATACTGACCCCTAAAAGGATTTTTGTATTATTATTTGATTGTTTATTAAAAAAAATGTAATATGGGGTCTGGCTTTTATGCACATGCCAGCCGCCACATAATTAACCCTCACACCACCAAGGATTTAATAATTTGCTCACTGACTGATAGCAACGCTAGCAGACAAACAGTTCAGACTTTAAAAAAAATCTTGTCAGGGTTTAAAGGGACTCACCCAACACATAACCACTCCCACACACATACACAACCAATCACAAGCATCCCTACATGTGCCCTTGTACGCTTAGCTTTGCTAGCTCCCCAGGGCCTCATACACTGCCAACTCTATATATATATATATATATATATATATATATTTACACAAATATACCTACGCATTAAAACACAGAGGGACACACACATAAACACACTGTCGTATACACACACATAAATACAAACAGAGACACACAAACACTGACACGTGCCCACACCTTGACACATGCGTACACTGACAAACAGATCCACACAGACATGTACATACCTTGACACAGATACATACACAATCAGACATACACACACACGTGATCATTTTTATATTTGCAGCCACCCTCCTGTTATCATACATATAATCCAGGAGCGTGGCTTGCTTTGGAAATAACAAAATTAGCCAGAAACGTGGAAAGCGCTAAAAACATAACATGTAAAACAAACTTGTTAGTAAATATATACCAATAGAGCTGCAGTCACTCCTAAAATAGTGAAACAAAATACTAGGCCCACAAATAATGCACTGAAAATAATTCTAATCCAAATAAACAATTTATGCCAAAAAAGAAATCTGTGTAAAAAAATCAGCAAGAGAAAATATAGTGCAGGCCAGTGGCTTAACTACTTAACTACCACGGTTGCAACTGAGACCGAGCCTCTCACTCCAGGGGGCCTGGCTGCAACCGTGGGCCGCCATTACTTGGAGTGAGAGGCCCGGTCTCAGTTGCAACCATGGTAATTAAGCCACTGGCCTGCACTATATTTTATCTTATTGATTTTTTTTACACAGATTTTGTTTTGGCATAAATTGTTTATTTGGATTAGAATTATTTTCAGTGCATTATTTTTGGGCCTAGTATTTTGCACAGACTGCGCTCCCCGCCAGTCACAACAAGTAGCGTGGTCAAGCAGTCCTCTACCAAGTCTGACAGGAAGTGCTCACTGAGAGAATGGGGACATGCAGCCAGCTCTGCCACGCTACAGCAGCGCAGGTACAGAGGGGAATGGGGTAGAGACACATGGAGGGAACTTGGGGGGGATTGACGTATGGAGGACAAAGGGAAAGTGAATTGACACATAAAGGGACGGAGGGATTGAGACATGGAGGGACGGGGGGGGGGGGGTGACACACTGAGGGACAGAGAAGATTGACACAGTGGGACTATGGGAGTATTGACACATGGAGGGACAAGACGAGGAATTGAGACACATGGAAGAAACTTGGTGATGGAGGGAGGTGAATTTACATATTTAGAGGGGTATTGACACATGGAGGGACTGGGGGATATTGACACATGGAGGTACAAGAGGGGGAATTGAGACACATGGAAGGGACAGGAGGGGATTGAGACACAATTGCGACACATGGAGGGACTAGGGGAGAATTGACACATGGAAGGTACTGGGGGGTTTTGACACACGGAAGGGACTGTGGGGAAAATTGATACATGGAAGGGGCGGAGGGAATTGAGACACATGGGACGGGGTGGGGTTGAGACACATGGAGGGACTGGGGGTAATTGAGACACATGGGGAGACTTGGGTGGGGTTCAGACACATGGAGGGACAGAGGGAATTTTGGCACATGGGAGGGACTGGGTGTGAAATTAACATCTGGAAGGGACTAGGGAGAGTGAGACACATAGAAGGGCTGGGTGGGAATAAGACCCATGGGAGGGGCCGGGTAATTAGATGTTTAGGTGGCAATGAAATCCTTCTTCAGCATCCATTGTATATGAAACACAACCAGGCCACAATGGCACAGTATTAAAAATAGCTTTTATTGACACAAGATAAAATCTGCTTACTTTGAGTAAAAGTGGGTTTGCCAAGCAAAAATCCCACAAAAGCACTTATAACGGCTATCACCCTAGAGGAAATATGCTCAATCGGACGGAAATAGAAGTTACGAAATGTAGCGTCATTAGACCAGTCTGCAGCTTTCATAATGTCCTCCTGTCTGCAGCCCACTACAGAAGCATTGGAAGCCATGGCACCCCTGACGGAGTGTGCCGAAAACGGATGTATCCACTCCGGCCATTGCCATTACGTCACGTATCTGTGTATATTTAGTGCAGGGAGCTCTGTATAAAGGTGTCCATGTATAGTGCAGAGAGCTCTGAATGAGAGAGCACTGTATGTATAGTTCAGGGAGCTCTGAATGAGAGAGCACTGTATGTATTAAAGGAGTGGGTTGGCCCATGAGGTTATCAAGTGTAACCGGACAGAGAGGGGGTAACCCTCAAGGTATAGAGTACAAAAGGAGAGAAACTGTCCTTAAGGTGAAACCTGATAGAGGGATATTGGTATCAGAAAAGATCTTCCTAATTTATGTTAGGAACTAAAAGTTCTTAAAGTCACTAACCCCAAAGGTTTAGTGTACCGTAGCGATAGACGTTACCCCTATGACGAGCCCCTATACAGGGCGAACAGCGCGTCGGGTTTTTCCGACACTATTCTACACCAGCACTAGAAACGCTGTACACCTAACTGCTCCTAAGATAAACTCCAACAAATTCTATTTGTTCTGGATACCGACCAAGGCACTGGGGCACATAGGTCAGTGAGAAACAGTGCAGAACAATTGATTGACCGACCGATGGTCTCTATTCATTATTACTTTCAATTACCTAATTACCTTGCTACTTCTACCACGGCTACACTCTATTTATTGGTAAATCACCTTTACTCTTGCTTTACTATTACCTCGAAGGCATCTTTCTTTTCTTTGAAATCTCTAGGATTAGTTAAAATAGGGAATCTGACGAAAATAATTGGGCCATCCGTGGAGCTGGTAACGTTATGTGACTAACATTAGTATCTGCAATAGCAGGCACCAACTGGAGAAGCAACCTAGCAGTAACACTGCACACCCATCAGACTAAATATCTGTTCACTTGCCAGCATATACCCTATGACTTATCTTACAAAATGTCCTAAGAAGTATCAATTTTTAGGAGTTGTACTTCCAAGTATGGTATACCATTCTGCACACTAACCACTCTCGACATTTACCCCGCTATCTGCCCCATTACGGGAGAATACCCTGGAGCAAATAAGCGGCTATCTAAATATACAGATCTCTCCGAACTAAGACACAGGTATACCTCTTTCACAATCTAGCTGGATGTCATTTACGTCTCCTAACCGGTGCTCAGTCACGGGAAAACGGTAAACCACTTCCAGTATTATATGTATAGACAATCAAGTACACCAAGCGGTTTAACCCTTACCATACCTATTACTGCGGCAGCCGATTTTTCCTTATACACTGATCACCTCTTAGGAAGCATTTGCCTCAGAAACTCGGAGCCCATCCGAGCTGACAATTACCTCCAGGTCAGACGACCCCATCTCTAGAGACACTAGAAATTAAACATTACCTCGAATAGCTTATAACGGTACAGAATTACAAAGCTAAAACTTTAATAAAAATTATTTGAAAAGAATTACAAAGCTAACCCCCAGAGGATACTGGGAAATAGGGTAGCCACATATTTGCTCTTTGGGAAGGCTTTTGATAAACTGGCTTACCCGGAACATTTGTGGATACATATACTTGGTTACTAGTGCATTACGCCACACATGGTTATTTGACACGTGTATCCATTTGAATTGAAGTACAATAAGTTATTCCATACTTAGACTTTTACTAAAGGAATAACGATATCTGTGCACACAGAGTTGGACTACCAAACAACCTGTGCCTACACTTTATGTTGTGTCTTTCCCTCTATGTTTATCCCCCTACCTACACGCCCCGATTTTTCTTGTGCAAGTAAGTCTGGATGCTAGCCAAGAGCTAGCCAACACATACTGTGACTTAAAATTGGCGACAGTTTACGTTGGGAACGTCTATTTACCCTATTAAAGCATTATTTTTTAACGTCTATCGCTACGGTACACTAAACCTTTGGGGTTAGTGACTTTAAGAACTTTTAGTTCCTAACATAAATTAGGAAGATCTTTTCTGATACCAATATCCCTCTATCAGGTTTCACCTTAAGGACAGTTTTTCTCCTTTTGAGCACTGTATGTATAGTTCAGGGAGCTCTGTATGTATAGTGCAGGGAGCTCTGTATGTATAGTGCAGGGAGCTCTGTATGAGGGAGCTCTGTATGTATAGTGCAGGGAGCTCTGCATGAGGGAGCCCATATATAGTGCAGGGAGCTCTGTATGATGGAGCTCTGTATGTATAGTGCAGGGAGCTCTGCATGAGGGAGCCCATATATAGTGCAGGGAGCTCTGTATGTATAGTGCAGGGAGCTCTGTATGTATAGTGCAGGGAGCTCGGTAGCCAGGCAGTAAAGCTGGGCTAGTGTTGAAGAGGCAGAGTAATAAATGTGAATACAAGTAGGCTCCAGTTGTATTAAAATAAAATAAGAAGAGCTAAAAGAAAGTGAGTTTGGAGGATGTGAATGAGAATCCGTGAATAAGAAGATGGAGTGAATGTGAGAGAATGTATGCAAAGGAAATGTATTGTATGAAGAAGTCCATGTGTAGCGCAGGGAGCTCCCATGTACAGTGCAGGGAGCTCTGTGAGGGAGCCCATGTATAGAGCAGGGAGCTCTGTGAGGGAGCCCATGTGTGGCGAAACCAACTTCGCCACTGTGAACTGGAGAAGCCTGGTTGCTAGCCTCCTGCCCTGCGACTATGGCCCCTGGACATATTGTACTGTAAAAACTATATTTGGGCATGTAATAATTTATATTACTGCTACTGGGCCTTTAAGAGCCATCCGTGGACCTATTGGGACTTTTGGGATACTGTACTTTTAAGACTGTGGAGCGTATTACAGTAATCCTGCCTTTAATCCTTTAATGTCATGTATGTATTTATGTGTGCAGTTAACCTGGGTTATATATATGCAGCATTCATTTGATTGTTCGGTAGAATCACTCCATTCATTGTATTGAGGAAACTACCGAACAACCAGACCACCCAGGACTAAGTGTGCCTCCAATTACCGTTTGCAACAATGTTGCAAACGGGTAATTGGCAATCAGTGTAGTGTGGTCTTTGTCCTCTGGGTGGCCGCCATTCGGGAAACGAACACGTGGCGGCGGCCATCTTAAACTACCGAACAGCGGTGTTTTGCCGTCGAGCGTCTGGAACTGAAAACGGACACTCGACTAGGCAAACACCGCTGAGACCTCCAGACTTCCAGGATTTCGTGGGGAAACTACCGAACGGCCCGCCGTTCGGTAGAAAGAAACGCACGAACTAGGGGATTCCTGCGAATTCCCCTTAGGCTCCATAACCCAGGCAATTCGTCTGTTTCGTTCCCTTTTCTGTGACCGACCGCAGGGCCAAAATGCATGGAACTGTTTTCGGATACTTTACCCATGCGGTCGGTCAAAACTTTGCCTGCCCATAACTCCCGAACGCTTTATCCGAATGGGCTGATTTTAACATATGTTGTTCCTCCAGACTAGGGCTATCTGGAGATATTGGATTTGTTGATGTACCCCAAGTATTTAGGGTACATCCAAAACTTGGGTAAAACTATGTCCTTGTTAATTGTGTTAACAGATATGTTGGAGGGAGGAGATGTGTGGGTTGTACCTTAAACTGGATTGGTGTACTGTAAACCCCTCCCTTGCATGGGAGAATCTCATATAAGCCTGTGTGTGAATAAATCAGTGTTGTTGCTGTTTAACCCTGAAGCTGGAGTGTGTCTCTTTCTTGGGGAGATGGGGACTGTATGCCGACTGCCAGGAGTGTAAGCTGTTCGTATTGCTTTTCCTGTTCGGCTGCTCCCAGGGTTCGTGTGTCTGCTGTTCGAGAGTTGGTGAATTCGTGCAGTTTGGGAGTTCGGGAAGTTGGTGATTATAGTAGCTGCTGGTCTATCTAAAGGGGATTATCGCCTAAACGGATTTTTCCCCTTTTATGCTGAAACGGTCCGCAACACCATGTATAGAGCAGGGAGCTCTGTGAGGGAGCCCATGTATAGTGCAGGGAGCTCTGTGTGTATAGTGCAAGGAACTATGTGTGGGGAATTAATGTATACTTTAGAGAGCTCAGTATGAGGGAGCCCATGTATAGTGCAGTTGGCTCTGTATGTATAGTGCAGGAAGCTCAGCTCTGAATGAGCTCATGTATGGCTCTGTATGTTGAAGCCTATGCATAGTGCAGGCATGGAGCTCTGTGTGAAGGAGCCCATGTATAGTTCAGGGAGCTCTGTGTGAGGGAGCTTTGTATGTATAGTGTAGAGAGCTCTGGATTAGGGAGGCTTTATGTATATTGCAGGGAGCTCTGTATGTATAGTACAGGGAGCTCTGTATGATGGAGCTCTTTATGTATAGTTCAGGGAGCTCTATATGATGGAGCTCTGTGTGTATAGTGCAGGGAGCTCTGTATATATAGTTCAGGGAGCTCTGTAGATGGAGCTCTGTATGTATAGTGCAGTGAGCTCTGTAGATGGAGCTCTGTATGTATAGTGTAGGGAGCTCTGTATGTATAGCTCAGGGAGCTCTGTATGATGGAGCTCTGTATGTATAGCTCAGGGAGCTCTGTATGATGGAGCTCTATATGTATAGTGCAGGGAGCTCTGTAGATGGAGCTATGTATGTATAGTGTAGGGAGCTCTGTATGTATAGTGCAGGGAGCTCTGTATGATTGAGCTCTGTATATATAGTGTAGGGAGCTCTGTATGTATAGTGCAGGGAGCTCTGTATGATGGAGCTCTGTATGTATAGTGCAGGGAGCTCGGTAGCCAGGCAGTAAAGCTGGGCTAGTGTTGAAGAGGCAGAGTAATAAATGTGAATAAAAGCAGGCTCGAGTTGTGTTAAAATAAAATAAGAAGAGCTAAAAGAAAGTGAGTTTGGAGGATGTGAATGAGAATCCGTGAATAAGAAGATGGAGTGAATGTGAGAGAATGAGCTCCATTTGAGAAGCACATTGATTGCTAAAAAGAAGCTCCAATGTGAAGCTCTGTGTGAGCAGTGAGTGGAAGCAGAAGCCGGTGCTGAAGGAGCCTGGGAGAAGGATAAGAGGAGCTTTGTCGAGTTGCACTTCCGGCCTACGGCTGTAGCTCCGTGAAGCTGTCCGATCCCACGATCTCGGAAGTGCAGCAAGGAGGAGCACGGACAGGTCTTGGATGGGAGACGGCTGCGAGTAGGTTACGGTTACAATGGCTGCGAGAAGGTTACGGATAGAGCAACCCACCAAGACCAACCGGGTGTTGTAGGCTTATTTTTGCTTTTTCGTTTTCTCTCCCACCACAAGAGGGCGATCAACTCAATGCAATCTTCCATTCACTCTTTTCTGAGGGTTATTCATTTATTTATTTTTTGTCCTTAAAGGCAAACACACTCATTATTATTCTCTCAAATCAAAATGCAAAGTCAATCTCATGTTTAAAGGGCTACTACAACTCATTTACTCACTAATCGCTTTTTAAACATTTCTGACTTATGCAATACGTCTCTTTAGATCCCTCATCTTTTTCTCATGAAAAATTTATAAAAAAGTGTAAAGCTTAAAATACCTCCATTTTAGGAACATTGACATCATACTGACCCCTAAAAGGATTTTTTTTAATTAGTTGATTGTTTATTAAAAAAAAATGTAATATGGGGTCTGGCTTTTATGCACATGCCAGCCGCCACATAATTAACCCTCACACCACCAAGGATTTAATAATTTGCTCACTGACTGATAGCAACGCTAGCAGACAAACAGTTCAGACTTTTAAAAAAATCTTGTCAGGATTTAAAGGGACTCACCCAACACATAACCACTCCCACACACATACACAACCAATCACAAGCATCCCTACATGTGCCCTTGTACGCTTAGCTTTGCTAGCTCCCCAGGGCCTCATACACTGCCAACTCTCTCTCTCTCTCTCTCTCTATATATATATATTTACACAAATATACCTACGCATTAAAACACAGAGGGACACACACATAAACACACTGCCGTATACACACACATAAATACAAACAGAGACACACAAACACTGACACGTGCCCACACCTTGACACATGCGTACACTGACAAACAGATCCACACAGACATGTACATACCTTGACACAGATACATACACAATCAGACATACACACACACGTGATCATTTTTATATTTGCAGCCACCCTCCTGTTATCATACATATAATCCAGGAGCGTGGCTTGCTTTGGAAATAACAAAATTAGCCAGAAACGTGGAAAGCGCTAAAAACATAACATGTAAAACAAACTTGTTAGTAAATATATACCAATAGAGCTGCAGTCACTCCTAAAATAGTGAAACAAAATACTAGGCCCACAAATAATGCACTGAAAATAATTCTAATCCAAATAAACAATTTATGCCAAAAAAGAAATCTGTGTAAAAAAAATCAGCAAGAGAAAATATAGTGCAGGCCAGTGGCTTAACTACTTAACTACCACGGTTGCAACTGAGACCGAGCCTCTCACTCCAGGGGGCCTGGCTGCAACCGTGGGCCGCCATTACTTGGAGTGAGAGGCCCGGTCTCAGTTGCAACCATGGTAATTAAGCCACTGGCCTGCACTATATTTTATCTTATTGATTTTTTTTACACAGATTTTGTTTTGGCATAAATTGTTTATTTGGATTAGAATTATTTTCAGTGCATTATTTTTGGGCCTAGTATTTTGCACAGACTGCGCTCCCCGCCAGTCACAACAAGTAGCGTGGTCAAGCAGTCCTCTACCAAGTCTGACAGGAAGTGCTCACTGAGAGAATGGGGACATGCAGCCAGCTCTGCCACGCTACAGCAGCGCAGGTACAGAGGGGAATGGGGTAGAGACACATGGAGGGAACTTGGGGGGGATTGACGTATGGAGGACAAAGGGAAAGTGAATTGACACATAAAGGGACGGAGGGATTGAGACATGGAGGGACGGGGGGGGGGGGTGACACACTGAGGGACAGAGAAGATTGACACAGTGGGACTATGGGAGTATTGACACATGGAGGGACAAGACGAGGAATTGAGACACATGGAAGAAACTTGGTGATGGAGGGAGGTGAATTTACATATTTAGAGGGGTATTGACACATGGAGGGACTGGGGGATATTGACACATGGAGGTACAAGAGGGGGAATTGAGACACATGGAAGGGACAGGAGGGGATTGAGACACAATTGCGACACATGGAGGGACTAGGGGAGAATTGACACATGGAAGGTACTGGGGGGTTTTGACACACGGAAGGGACTGTGGGGAAAATTGATACATGGAAGGGGCGGAGGGAATTGAGACACATGGGACGGGGTGGGGTTGAGACACATGGAGGGACTGGGGGTAATTGAGACACATGGGGAGACTTGGGTGGGGTTCAGACACATGGAGGGACAGAGGGAATTTTGGCACATGGGAGGGACTGGGTGTGAAATTAACATCTGGAAGGGACTAGGGAGAGTGAGACACATAGAAGGGCTGGGTGGGAATAAGACCCATGGGAGGGGCCGGGTAATTAGATGTTTAGGTGGCAATGAAATCCTTCTTCAGCATCCATTGTATATGAAACACAACCAGGCCACAATGGCACAGTATTAAAAATAGCTTTTATTGACACAAGATAAAATCTGCTTACTTTGAGTAAAAGTGGGTTTGCCAAGCAAAAATCCCACAAAAGCACTTATAACGGCTATCACCCTAGAGGAAATATGCTCAATCGGACGGAAATAGAAGTTACGAAATGTAGCGTCATTAGACCAGTCTGCAGCTTTCATAATGTCCTCCAGTCTGCAGCCCACTACAGAAGCATTGGAAGCCATGGCACCCCTGACGGAGTGTGCCGAAAACGGATGTATCCACTCCGGCCATTGCCATTACGTCACGTATCTGTGTATATATAGTGCAGGGAGCTCTGTATAAAGGTGTCCATGTATAGTGCAGAGAGCTCTGAATGAGAGAGCACTGTATGTATAGTTCAGGGAGCTCTGAATGAGAGAGCACTGTATGTATTAAAGGAGTGGGTTGGCCCATGAGGTTATCAAGTGTAACCGGACAGAGAGGGGGTAACCCTCAAGGTATAGAGTACAAAAGGAGAGAAACTGTCCTTAAGGTGAAACCTGATAGAGGGATATTGGTATCAGAAAAGATCTTCCTAATTTATGTTAGGAACTAAAAGTTCTTAAAGTCACTAACCCCAAAGGTTTAGTGTACCGTAGCGATAGACGTTACCCCTATGACGAGCCCCTATACAGGGCGAACAGCGCGTCGGGTTTTTCCGACACTATTCTACACCAGCACTAGAAACGCTGTACACCTAACTGCTCCTAAGATAAACTCCAACAAATTCTATTTGTTCTGGATACCGACCAAGGCACTGGGGCACATAGGTCAGTGAGAAACAGTGCAGAACAATTGATTGACCGACCGATGGTCTCTATTCATTATTACTTTCAATTACCTAATTACCTTGCTACTTCTACCACGGCTACACTCTATTTATTGGTAAATCACCTTTACTCTTGCTTTACTATTACCTCGAAGGCATCTTTCTTTTCTTTGAAATCTCTAGGATTAGTTAAAATAGGGAATCTGACGAAAATAATTGGGCCATCCGTGGAGCTGGTAACGTTATGTGACTAACATTAGTATCTGCAATAGCAGGCACCAACTGGAGAAGCAACCTAGCAGTAACACTGCACACCCATCAGACTAAATATCTGTTCACTTGCCAGCATATACCCTATGACTTATCTTACAAAATGTCCTGAGAAGTATCAATTTTTAGGAGTTGTACTTCCAAGTATGGTATACCATTCTGCACACTAACCACTCTCGACATTTACCCCGCTATCTGCCCCATTACGGGAGAATACCCTGGAGCAAATAAGCGGCTATCTAAATATACAGATCTCTCCGAACTAAGACACAGGTATACCTCTTTCACAATCTAGCTGGATGTCATTTACGTCTCCTAACCGGTGCTCAGTCACGGGAAAACGGTAAACCACTTCCAGTATTATATGTATAGACAATCAAGTACACCAAGCGGTTTAACCCTTACCATACCTATTACTGCGGCAGCCGATTTTTCCTTATACACTGATCACCTCTTAGGAAGCATTTGCCTCAGAAACTCGGAGCCCATCCGAGCTGACAATTACCTCCAGGTCAGACGACCCCATCTCTAGAGACACTAGAAATTAAACATTACCTCGAATAGCTTATAACGGTACAGAATTACAAAGCTAAAACTTTAATAAAAATTATTTGAAAAGAATTACAAAGCTAACCCCCAGAGGATACTGGGAAATAGGGTAGCCACATATTTGCTCTTTGGGAAGGCTTTTGATAAACTGGCTTACCCGGAACATTTGTGGATACATATACTTGGTTACTAGTGCATTACGCCACACATGGTTATTTGACACGTGTATCCATTTGAATTGAAGTACAATAAGTTATTCCATACTTAGACTTTTACTAAAGGAATAACGATATCTGTGCACACAGAGTTGGACTACCAAACAACCTGTGCCTACACTTTATGTTGTGTCTTTCCCTCTATGTTTATCCCCCTACCTACACGCCCCGATTTTTCTTGTGCAAGTAAGTCTGGATGCTAGCCAAGAGCTAGCCAACACATACTGTGACTTAAAATTGGCGACAGTTTACGTTGGGAACGTCTATTTACCCTATTAAAGCATTATTTTTTAACGTCTATCGCTACGGTACACTAAACCTTTGGGGTTAGTGACTTTAAGAACTTTTAGTTCCTAACATAAATTAGGAAGATCTTTTCTGATACCAATATCCCTCTATCAGGTTTCACCTTAAGGACAGTTTTTCTCCTTTTGAGCACTGTATGTATAGTTCAGGGAGCTCTGTATGTATAGTGCAGGGAGCTCTGTATGTATAGTGCAGGGAGCTCTGTATGAGGGAGCTCTGTATGTATAGTGCAGGGAGCTCTGCATGAGGGAGCCCATATATAGTGCAGGGAGCTCTGTATGATGGAGCTCTGTATGTATAGTGCAGGGAGCTCTGCATGAGGGAGCCCATATATAGTGCAGGGAGCTCTGTATGTATAGTGCAGGGAGCTCTGTATGTATAGTGCAGGGAGCTCGGTAGCCAAGCAGTAAAGCTGGGCTAGTGTTGAAGAGGCAGAGTAATAAATGTGAATACAAGTAGGCTCCAGTTGTATTAAAATAAAATAAGAAGAGCTAAAAGAAAGTGAGTTTGGAGGATGTGAATGAGAATCCGTGAATAAGAAGATGGAGTGAATGTGAGAGAATGTATGCAAAGGAAATGTATTGTATGAAGAAATCCATGTGTAGCGCAGGGAGCTCCCATGTACAGTGCAGGGAGCTCTGTGAGAGAGCCCATGTATAGTGCAGGGAGCTCTGTATGAGGGAGCCCATATATAGTGCCGGGAGCTCTGTGTGTATAGTGCAAGGAACTATGTGTGGGGAAGTCATGTATACTTTAGAGAGCTCAGTATGAGGGAGCCCATGTATAGTGCAGTTGGCTCTGTATGTATAGTGCATGAAGCTCAGCTCTGCATGAGCTCATGTATGGCTCTGTATGTTGAAGCCTATGCATAGTGCAGGCATGGAGCTCTGTGTGAAGGAGCCCATGTATAGTTCAGGGAGCTCTGTGTGAGGGAGCTTTGTATGTATAGTGTAGGGAGCTCTGGATTAGGGAGGCTTTATGTATATTGCAGGGAGCTCTGTATGTATTGTGCAGAAGGCTATGTATGAGGGAGCCCATGTGTAGTGCAAGGAACTCTGTATTAGGGAGCCCATGTATAGTGCAGAGAGCTCTGTATGAGAGAGCTCTGTATGTATAGTTCAGTGAGCTCTGTATGTATAGTGCAGGGAGCTCTGTATGTATAGTACAGGGAGCTCTGTATGTTGGAGCTCTGTGTGTATAGTGCAGGGAGCTCTGTATGTATAGTGCAGGGAGCTCTGTATGATGGAGCTCTGTATGTATAGTGCAGGGAGCTCTGTATGTATAGTGCAGGGAGCTCTGTGTGATGGAGCTCTGTATGTATAGTGCAGGGAGCTCTGTATGATGGAGCTCTGTATATATAGTTCAGGGAGCTCTGTATGTTGGAGCTCTGTATGTATAGTACAGGGAGCTCTGTATGATGGAGCTCTGTATGTATAGTGTAGGGAGCTCTGTATGTATAGTTCAGGGAGCTCTGTATTATGGAGCTCTGTATGTATAGTGCAGGGAGCTCGGTAGGCATAGTGCAGGGAGCTCTGTATGATGGAGCTCTGTATGTATAGTGCAGGGAGCTCTGTATGATGGAGCTCTGTATGTACAGTGCAGGGAGCTCTGTATGATGGAGCTCTGTATGTATAGTGTTGGGAGCTCTGTATGATGGAGCTCTGTATATATAGTTCAGGGAGCTCTGTATGTATAGTTCAGGGAGCTCTGTATGATGGAGCTCTGTATGTATAGTTCAGGGAGCTCTATATGATGGAGCTCTGTGTGTATAGTGCAGGGAGCTCTGTATATATAGTTCAGGGAGCTCTGTAGATGGAGCTCTGTGTTTATAGTGCAGTGAGCTCTGTAGATGGAGCTCTGTATGTATAGTTCAGGGAGCTCTGTATGATGGAGCTCTGTATGTATAGTGCAGGGAGCTCTGTATGATGGAGCTCTATATGTATAGTGCAGGGAGCTCTGTAGATGGAGCTATGTATGTATAGTGTAGGGAGCTCTGTATGTATAGTGCAGGGAGCTCTGTATGATGGAGCTCTGTATATATAGTGTAGGGAGCTCTGTAGCCAGGCAGTAAAGCTGGGCTAGTGTTGAAGAGGCAGAGTAATAAATGTGAATAAAAGCAGGCTCGAGTTGTGTTAAAATAAAATAAGAAGAGCTAAAAGAAAGTGAGTTTGGAGGATGTGAATGAGAATCCGTGAATAAGAAGATGGAGTGAATGTGAGAGAATGAGCTCCATTTGAGAAGCACATTGATTGCTTGAAAGAAGCTCCAATGTGAAGCTCTGTGTGAGCAGTGAGTGGAAGCAGAAGCCAGTGCTGAGGGAGCCTGGGAGCAGGATAAGAGGAGCTTTGTCGAGCTGCACTTCCGGCCTACGGCTGTAGCTCCGTGAATCTGCCCGATCCCACGATCTCGGAAGCGTTGCAAGGAGGAGCCTGGACAGGTCTTGGATGGGAGACGGCTGCGAGAAGGTTACGGATAGAGCAACCCACCAAGACCAACCGGGTGTTGTAGGCTTATTTTTGCTTTTTCGTTTTCTCTCCCACCACAAGAGGGCGATCAACTCAATGCAATCTTCCATTCACTCTTTTCTGAGGGTTATTCATTTATTTATTTTTTGTCCTTAAAGGCAAACACACTCATTATTATTCTCTCAAATCAAAATGCAAAGTCAATCTCATGTTTAAAGGGCTACTACAACTCATTTACTCACTAATCGCTTTTTAAACATTTCTGACTTACGCAATACGTCTCTTTAGATCCCTCATCTTTTTCTTATGAAAAATTTATAAAAAAGTGTAAAGCTTAAAATACCTCCATTTTAGGAACATTGACATCATACTGACCCCTAAAAGGATTTTTTGTATTATTATTTGATTGTTTATTAAAAAAAATGTAATATGGGGTCTGGCTTTTATGCACATGCCAGCCGCCACATAATTAACCCTCACACCACCAAGGATTTAATAATTTGCTCACTGACTGATAGCAACGCTAGCAGACAAACAGTTCAGACTTTAAAAAAAATCTTGTCAGGATTTAAAGGGACTCACCCAACACATAACCACTCCCACACACATACACAACCAATCACAAGCATCCCTACATGTGCCCTTGTACGCTTAGCTTTGCTAGCTCCCCAGGGCCTCATACACTGCCAACTCTATATATATATATATATTTACACAAATATACCTACGCATTAAAACACAGAGGGACACACACATAAACACACTGCCGTATACACACACATAAATACAAACAGAGACACACAAACACTGACACGTGCCCACACCTTGACACATGCGTACACTGACAAACAGATCCACACAGACATGTACATACCTTGACACAGATACATACACAATCAGACATACACACACACGTGATCATTTTTATATTTGCAGCCACCCTCCTGTTATCATACATATAATCCAGGAGCGTGGCTTGCTTTGGAAATAACAAAATTAGCCAGAAACGTGGAAAGCGCTAAAAACATAACATGTAAAACAAACTTGTTAGTAAATATATACCAATAGAGCTGCAGTCACTCCTAAAATAGTGAAACAAAATACTAGGCCCACAAATAATGCACTGAAAATAATTCTAATCCAAATAAACAATTTATGCCAAAAAAGAAATCTGTGTAAAAAAATCAGCAAGAGAAAATATAGTGCAGGCCAGTGGCTTAACTACTTAACTACCACGGTTGCAACTGAGACCGAGCCTCTCACTCCAGGGGGCCTGGCTGCAACCGTGGGCCGCCATTACTTGGAGTGAGAGGCCCGGTCTCAGTTGCAACCATGGTAATTAAGCCACTGGCCTGCACTATATTTTATCTTATTGATTTTTTTTACACAGATTTTGTTTTGGCATAAATTGTTTATTTGGATTAGAATTATTTTCAGTGCATTATTTTTGGGCCTAGTATTTTGCACAGACTGCGCTCCCCGCCAGTCACAACAAGTAGCGTGGTCAAGCAGTCCTCTACCAAGTCTGACAGGAAGTGCTCACTGAGAGAATGGGGACATGCAGCCAGCTCTGCCACGCTACAGCAGCGCAGGTACAGAGGGGAATGGGGTAGATAAAGGGGACGGAGGGATTGAGACATGGAGGGACGGGGGGGGGGGGGTGACACACTGAGGGACAGAGAAGATTGACACAGTGGGACTATGGGAGTATTGACACATGGAGGGACAAGACGAGGAATTGAGACACATGGAAGAAACTTGGTGATGGAGGGAGGTGAATTTACATATTTAGAGGGGTATTGACACATGGAGGGACTGGGGGATATTGACACATGGAGGTACAAGAGGGGGAATTGAGACACATGGAAGGGACAGGAGGGGATTGAGACACAATTGCGACACATGGAGGGACTAGGGGAGAATTGACACATGGAAGGTACTGGGGGGTTTTGACACACGGAAGGGACTGTGGGGAAAATTGATACATGGAAGGGGCGGAGGGAATTGAGACACATGGGACGGGGTGGGGTTGAGACACATGGAGGGACTGGGGGTAATTGAGACACATGGGGAGACTTGGGTGGGGTTCAGACACATGGAGGGACAGAGGGAATTTTGGCACATGGGAGGGACTGGGTGTGAAATTAACATCTGGAAGGGACTAGGGAGAGTGAGACACATAGAAGGGCTGGGTGGGAATAAGACCCATGGGAGGGGCCGGGTAATTAGATGTTTAGGTGGCAATGAAATCCTTCTTCAGCATCCATTGTATATGAAACACAACCAGGCCACAATGGCACAGTATTAAAAATAGCTTTTATTGACACAAGATAAAATCTGCTTACTTTGAGTAAAAGTGGGTTTGCCAAGCAAAAATCCCACAAAAGCACTTATAACGGCTATCACCCTAGAGGAAATATGCTCAATCGGACGGAAATAGAAGTTACGAAATGTAGCGTCATTAGACCAGTCTGCAGCTTTCATAATGTCCTCCAGTCTGCAGCCCACTACAGAAGCATTGGAAGCCATGGCACCCCTGACGGAGTGTGCCGAAAACGGATGTATCCACTCCGGCCATTGCCATTACGTCACGTATCTGTGTATATATAGTGCAGGGAGCTCTGTATAAAGGTGTCCATGTATAGTGCAGAGAGCTCTGAATGAGAGAGCACTGTATGTATAGTTCAGGGAGCTCTGAATGAGAGAGCACTGTATGTATTAAAGGAGTGGGTTGGCCCATGAGGTTATCAAGTGTAACCGGACAGAGAGGGGGTAACCCTCAAGGTATAGAGTACAAAAGGAGATAAACTGTCCTTAAGGTGAAACCTGATAGAGGGATATTGGTATCAGAAAAGATCTTCCTAATTTATGTTAGGAACTAAAAGTTCTTAAAGTCACTAACCCCAAAGGTTTAGTGTACCGTAGCGATAGACGTTACCCCTATGACGAGCCCCTATACAGGGCGAACAGCGCGTCGGGTTTTTCCGACACTATTCTACACCAGCACTAGAAACGCTGTACACCTAACTGCTCCTAAGATAAACTCCAACAAATTCTATTTGTTCTGGATACCGACCAAGGCACTGGGGCACATAGGTCAGTGAGAAACAGTGCAGAACAATTGATTGACCGACCGATGGTCTCTATTCATTATTACTTTCAATTACTTAATTACCTTGCTACTTCTACCACGGCTACACTCTATTTATTGGTAAATCACCTTTACTCTTGCTTTACTATTACCTCGAAGGCATCTTTCTTTTCTTTGAAATCTCTAGGATTAGTTAAAATAGGGAATCTGACGAAAATAATTGGGCCATCCGTGGAGCTGGTAACGTTATGTGACTAACATTAGTATCTGCAATAGCAGGCACCAACTGGAGAAGCAACCTAGCAGTAACACTGCACACCCATCAGACTAAATATCTGTTCACTTGCCAGCATATACCCTATGACTTGTCTTACAAAATGTCCTAAGAAGTATCAATTTTTAGGAGTTGTACTTCCAAGTATGGTATACCATTCTGCACACTAACCACTCTCGACATTTACCCCGCTATCTGCCCCATTACGGGAGAATACCCTGGAGCAAATAAGCGGCTATCTAAATATACAGATCTCTCCGAACTAAGACACAGGTATACCTCTTTCACAATCTAGCTGGATGTCATTTACGTCTCCTAACCGGTGCTCAGTCACGGGAAAACGGTAAACCACTTCCAGTATTATATGTATAGACAATCAAGTACACCAAGCGGTTTAACCCTTACCATACCTATTACTGCGGCAGCCGATTTTTCCTTATACACTGATCACCTCTTAGGAAGCATTTGCCTCAGAAACTCGGAGCCCATCCGAGCTGACAATTACCTCCAGGTCAGACGACCCCATCTCTAGAGACACTAGAAATTAAACATTACCTCGAATAGCTTATAACGGTACAGAATTACAAAGCTAAAACTTTAATAAAAATTATTTGAAAAGAATTACAAAGCTAACCCCCAGAGGATACTGGGAAATAGGGTAGCCACATATTTGCTCTTTGGGAAGGCTTTTGATAAACTGGCTTACCCGGAACATTTGTGGATACATATACTTGGTTACTAGTGCATTACGCCACACATGGTTATTTGACACGTGTATCCATTTGAATTGAAGTACAATAAGTTATTCCATACTTAGACTTTTACTAAAGGAATAACGATATCTGTGCACACAGAGTTGGACTACCAAACAACCTGTGCCTACACTTTATGTTGTGTCTTTCCCTCTATGTTTATCCCCCTACCTACACGCCCCGATTTTTCTTGTGCAAGTAAGTCTGGATGCTAGCCAAGAGCTAGCCAACACATACTGTGACTTAAAATTGGCGACAGTTTACGTTGGGAACGTCTATTTACCCTATTAAAGCATTATTTTTTAACGTCTATCGCTACGGTACACTAAACCTTTGGGGTTAGTGACTTTAAGAACTTTTAGTTCCTAACATAAATTAGGAAGATCTTTTCTGATACCAATATCCCTCTATCAGGTTTCACCTTAAGGACAGTTTTTCTCCTTTTGAGCACTGTATGTATAGTTCAGGGAGCTCTGTATGTATAGTGCAGGGAGCTCTGTATGTATAGTGCAGGGAGCTCTGTATGAGGGAGCTCTGTATGTATAGTGCAGGGAGCTCTGCATGAGGGAGCCCATATATAGTGCAGGGAGCTCTGTATGATGGAGCTCTGTATGTATAGTGCAGGGAGCTCTGCATGAGGGAGCCCATATATAGTGCAGGGAGCTCTGTATGTATAGTGCAGGGAGCTCTGTATGTATAGTGCAGGGAGCTCGGTAGCCAAGCAGTAAAGCTGGGCTAGTGTTGAAGAGGCAGAGTAATAAATGTGAATACAAGTAGGCTCCAGTTGTATTAAAATAAAATAAGAAGAGCTAAAAGAAAGTGAGTTTGGAGGATGTGAATGAGAATCCGTGAATAAGAAGATGGAGTGAATGTGAGAGAATGTATGCAAAGGAAATGTATTGTATGAAGAAATCCATGTGTAGCGCAGGGAGCTCCCATGTACAGTGCAGGGAGCTCTGTGAGAGAGCCCATGTATAGTGCAGGGAGCTCTGTATGAGGGAGCCCATATATAGTGCCGGGAGCTCTGTGTGTATAGTGCAAGGAACTATGTGTGGGGAAGTCATGTATACTTTAGAGAGCTCAGTATGAGGGAGCCCATGTATAGTGCAGTTGGCTCTGTATGTATAGTGCATGAAGCTCAGCTCTGCATGAGCTCATGTATGGCTCTGTATGTTGAAGCCTATGCATAGTGCAGGCATGGAGCTCTGTGTGAAGGAGCCCATGTATAGTTCAGGGAGCTCTGTGTGAGGGAGCTTTGTATGTATAGTGTAGGGAGCTCTGGATTAGGGAGGCTTTATGTATATTGCAGGGAGCTCTGTATGTATTGTGCAGAAGGCTATGTATGAGGGAGCCCATGTGTAGTGCAAGGAACTCTGTATTAGGGAGCCCATGTATAGTGCAGAGAGCTCTGTATGAGAGAGCTCTGTATGTATAGTTCAGTGAGCTCTGTATGTATAGTGCAGGGAGCTCTGTATGTATAGTACAGGGAGCTCTGTATGTTGGAGCTCTGTGTGTATAGTGCAGGGAGCTCTGTATGTATAGTGCAGGGAGCTCTGTATGATGGAGCTCTGTATGTATAGTGCAGGGAGCTCTGTATGTATAGTGCAGGGAGCTCTGTGTGATGGAGCTCTGTATGTATAGTGCAGGGAGCTCTGTATGATGGAGCTCTGTATATATAGTTCAGGGAGCTCTGTATGTTGGAGCTCTGTATGTATAGTACAGGGAGCTCTGTATGATGGAGCTCTGTATGTATAGTGTAGGGAGCTCTGTATGTATAGTTCAGGGAGCTCTGTATTATGGAGCTCTGTATGTATAGTGCAGGGAGCTCGGTAGGCATAGTGCAGGGAGCTCTGTATGATGGAGCTCTGTATGTATAGTGCAGGGAGCTCTGTATGATGGAGCTCTGTATGTACAGTGCAGGGAGCTCTGTATGATGGAGCTCTGTATGTATAGTGTTGGGAGCTCTGTATGATGGAGCTCTGTATATATAGTTCAGGGAGCTCTGTATGTATAGTTCAGGGAGCTCTGTATGATGGAGCTCTGTATGTATAGTTCAGGGAGCTCTATATGATGGAGCTCTGTGTGTATAGTGCAGGGAGCTCTGTATATATAGTTCAGGGAGCTCTGTAGATGGAGCTCTGTGTTTATAGTGCAGTGAGCTCTGTAGATGGAGCTCTGTATGTATAGTTCAGGGAGCTCTGTATGATGGAGCTCTGTATGTATAGTGCAGGGAGCTCTGTATGATGGAGCTCTATATGTATAGTGCAGGGAGCTCTGTAGATGGAGCTATGTATGTATAGTGTAGGGAGCTCTGTATGTATAGTGCAGGGAGCTCTGTATGATGGAGCTCTGTATATATAGTGTAGGGAGCTCTGTAGCCAGGCAGTAAAGCTGGGCTAGTGTTGAAGAGGCAGAGTAATAAATGTGAATAAAAGCAGGCTCGAGTTGTGTTAAAATAAAATAAGAAGAGCTAAAAGAAAGTGAGTTTGGAGGATGTGAATGAGAATCCGTGAATAAGAAGATGGAGTGAATGTGAGAGAATGAGCTCCATTTGAGAAGCACATTGATTGCTTGAAAGAAGCTCCAATGTGAAGCTCTGTGTGAGCAGTGAGTGGAAGCAGAAGCCAGTGCTGAGGGAGCCTGGGAGCAGGATAAGAGGAGCTTTGTCGAGCTGCACTTCCGGCCTACGGCTGTAGCTCCGTGAATCTGCCCGATCCCACGATCTCGGAAGCGTTGCAAGGAGGAGCCTGGACAGGTCTTGGATGGGAGACGGCTGCGAGAAGGTTACGGATAGAGCAACCCACCAAGACCAACCGGGTGTTGTAGGCTTATTTTTGCTTTTTCGTTTTCTCTCCCACCACAAGAGGGCGATCAACTCAATGCAATCTTCCATTCACTCTTTTCTGAGGGTTATTCATTTATTTATTTTTTGTCCTTAAAGGCAAACACACTCATTATTATTCTCTCAAATCAAAATGCAAAGTCAATCTCATGTTTAAAGGGCTACTACAACTCATTTACTCACTAATCGCTTTTTAAACATTTCTGACTTACGCAATACGTCTCTTTAGATCCCTCATCTTTTTCTTATGAAAAATTTATAAAAAAGTGTAAAGCTTAAAATACCTCCATTTTAGGAACATTGACATCATACTGACCCCTAAAAGGATTTTTTGTATTATTATTTGATTGTTTATTAAAAAAAATGTAATATGGGGTCTGGCTTTTATGCACATGCCAGCCGCCACATAATTAACCCTCACACCACCAAGGATTTAATAATTTGCTCACTGACTGATAGCAACGCTAGCAGACAAACAGTTCAGACTTTAAAAAAAATCTTGTCAGGATTTAAAGGGACTCACCCAACACATAACCACTCCCACACACATACACAACCAATCACAAGCATCCCTACATGTGCCCTTGTACGCTTAGCTTTGCTAGCTCCCCAGGGCCTCATACACTGCCAACTCTATATATATATATATATTTACACAAATATACCTACGCATTAAAACACAGAGGGACACACACATAAACACACTGCCGTATACACACACATATATACAAACAGAGACACACAAACACTGACACGTGCCCACACCTTGACACATGCGTACACTGACAAACAGATCCACACAGACATGTACATACCTTGACACAGATACATACACAATCAGACATACACACACACGTGATCATTTTTATATTTGCAGCCACCCTCCTGTTATCATACATATAATCCAGGAGCGTGGCTTGCTTTGGAAATAACAAAATTAGCCAGAAACGTGGAAAGCGCTAAAAACATAACATGTAAAACAAACTTGTTAGTAAATATATACCAATAGAGCTGCAGTCACTCCTAAAATAGTGAAACAAAATACTAGGCCCACAAATAATGCACTGAAAATAATTCTAATCCAAATAAACAATTTATGCCAAAAAAGAAATCTGTGTAAAAAAAATCAGCAAGAGAAAATATAGTGCAGGCCAGTGGCTTAACTACTTAACTACCACGGTTGCAACTGAGACCGAGCCTCTCACTCCAGGGGGCCTGGCTGCAACCGTGGGCCGCCATTACTTGGAGTGAGAGGCCCGGTCTCAGTTGCAACCATGGTAATTAAGCCACTGGCCTGCACTATATTTTATCTTATTGATTTTTTTTACACAGATTTTGTTTTGGCATAAATTGTTTATTTGGATTAGAATTATTTTCAGTGCATTATTTTTGGGCCTAGTATTTTGCACAGACTGCGCTCCCCGCCAGTCACAACAAGTAGCGTGGTCAAGCAGTCCTCTACCAAGTCTGACAGGAAGTGCTCACTGAGAGAATGGGGACATGCAGCCAGCTCTGCCACGCTACAGCAGCGCAGGTACAGAGGGGAATGGGGTAGAGACACATGGAGGGAACTTGGGGGGGATTGACGTATGGAGGACAAAGGGAAAGTGAATTGACACATAAAGGGACGGAGGGATTGAGACATGGAGGGACGGGGGGGGGGGGGGGGGGGGTGACACACTGAGGGACAGAGAAGATTGACACAGTGGGACTATGGGAGTATTGACACATGGAGGGACAAGACGAGGAATTGAGACACATGGAAGAAACTTGGTGATGGAGGGAGGTGAATTTACATATTTAGAGGGGTATTGACACATGGAGGGACTGGGGGATATTGACACATGGAGGTACAAGAGGGGGAATTGAGACACATGGAAGGGACAGGAGGGGATTGAGACACAATTGCGACACATGGAGGGACTAGGGGAGAATTGACACATGGAAGGTACTGGGGGGTTTTGACACACGGAAGGGACTGTGGGGAAAATTGATACATGGAAGGGGCGGAGGGAATTGAGACACATGGGACGGGGTGGGGTTGAGACACATGGAGGGACTGGGGGTAATTGAGACACATGGGGAGACTTGGGTGGGGTTCAGACACATGGAGGGACAGAGGGAATTTTGGCACATGGGAGGGACTGGGTGTGAAATTAACATCTGGAAGGGACTAGGGAGAGTGAGACACATAGAAGGGCTGGGTGGGAATAAGACCCATGGGAGGGGCCGGGTAATTAGATGTTTAGGTGGCAATGAAATCCTTCTTCAGCATCCATTGTATATGAAACACAACCAGGCCACAATGGCACAGTATTAAAAATAGCTTTTATTGACACAAGATAAAATCTGCTTACTTTGAGTAAAAGTGGGTTTGCCAAGCAAAAATCCCACAAAAGCACTTATAACGGCTATCACCCTAGAGGAAATATGCTCAATCGGACGGAAATAGAAGTTACGAAATGTAGCGTCATTAGACCAGTCTGCAGCTTTCATAATGTCCTCCAGTCTGCAGCCCACTACAGAAGCATTGGAAGCCATGGCACCCCTGACGGAGTGTGCCGAAAACGGATGTATCCACTCCGGCCATTGCCATTACGTCACGTATCTGTGTATATTTAGTGCAGGGAGCTCTGTATAAAGGTGTCCATGTATAGTGCAGAGAGCTCTGAATGAGAGAGCACTGTATGTATAGTTCAGGGAGCTCTGAATGAGAGAGCACTGTATGTATTAAAGGAGTGGGTTGGCCCATGAGGTTATCAAGTGTAACCGGACAGAGAGGGGGTAACCCTCAAGGTATAGAGTACAAAAGGAGAAAAACTGTCCTTAAGGTGAAACCTGATAGAGGGATATTGGTATAAGAAAAGATCTTCCTAATTTATGTTAGGAACTAAAAGTTCTTAAAGTCACTAACCCCAAAGGTTTAGTGTACCGTAGCGATAGACGTTACCCCTATGACGAGCCCCTATACAGGGCGAAACGCGCGTCTGGTTTTTCCGACACTATTCTACACCAGCACTAGAAACGCTGTACACCTAACTGCTCCTAAGATAAACTCCAACAAATTCTATTTGTTCTGGATACCGACCAAGGCACTGGGGCACATAGGTCAGTGAGAAACAGTGCAGAACAATTGATTGACCGACCGATGGTCTCTATTCATTATTACTTTCAATTACCTAATTACCTTGCTACTTCTACCACGGCTACACTCTATTTATTGGTAAATCACCTTTACTCTTGCTTTACTATTACCTCGAAGGCATCTTTCTTTTCTTTGAAATCTCTAGGATTAGTTAAAATAGGGAATCTGACGAAAATAATTGGGCCATCCGTGGAGCTGGTAACGTTATGTGACTAACATTAGTATCTGCAATAGCAGGCACCAACTGGAGAAGCAACCTAGCAGTAACACTGCACACCCATCAGACTAAATATCTGTTCACTTGCCAGCATATACCCTATGACTTATCTTACAAAATGTCCTAAGAAGTATCAATTTTTAGGAGTTGTACTTCCAAGTATGGTATACCATTCTGCACACTAACCACTCTCGACATTTACCCCGCTATCTGCCCCATTACGGGAGAATACCCTGGAGCAAATAAGCGGCTATCTAAATATACAGATCTCTCCGAACTAAGACACAGGTATACCTCTTTCACAATCTAGCTGGATGTCATTTACGTCTCCTAACTGGTGCTCAGTCACGGGAAAACGGTAAACCACTTCCAGTATTATATGTATAGACAATCAAGTACACCAAGCGGTTTAACCCTTACCATACCTATTACTGCGGCAGCCGATTTTTCCTTATACACTGATCACCTCTTAGGAAGCATTTGCCTCAGAAACTCGGAGCCCATCCGAGCTGACAATTACCTCCAGGTCAGACGACCCCATCTCTAGAGACACTAGAAATTAAACATTACCTCGAATAGCTTATAACGGTACAGAATTACAAAGCTAAAACTTTAATAAAAATTATTTGAAAAGAATTACAAAGCTAACCCCCAGAGGATACTGGGAAATAGGGTAGCCACATATTTGCTCTTTGGGAAGGCTTTTGATAAACTGGCTTACCCGGAACATTTGTGGATACATATACTTGGTTACTAGTGCATTACGCCACACATGGTTATTTGACACGTGTATCCATTTGAATTGAAGTACAATAAGTTATTCCATACTTAGACTTTTACTAAAGGAATAACGATATCTGTGCACACAGAGTTGGACTACCAAACAACCTGTGCCTACACTTTATGTTGTGTCTTTCCCTCTATGTTTATCCCCCTACCTACACGCCCCGATTTTTCTTGTGCAAGTAAGTCTGGATGCTAGCCAAGAGCTAGCCAACACATACTGTGACTTAAAATTGGCGACAGTTTACGTTGGGAACGTCTATTTACCCTATTAAAGCATTATTTTTTAACGTCTATCGCTACGGTACACTAAACCTTTGGGGTTAGTGACTTTAAGAACTTTTAGTTCCTAACATAAATTAGGAAGATCTTTTCTGATACCAATATCCCTCTATCAGGTTTCACCTTAAGGACAGTTTTTCTCCTTTTGAGCACTGTATGTATAGTTCAGGGAGCTCTGTATGTATAGTGCAGGGAGCTCTGTATGTATAGTGCAGGGAGCTCTGTATGAGGGAGCTCTGTATGTATAGTGCAGGGAGCTCTGCATGAGGGAGCCCATATATAGTGCAGGGAGCTCTGTATGATGGAGCTCTGTATGTATAGTGCAGGGAGCTCTGCATGAGGGAGCCCATATATAGTGCAGGGAGCTCTGTATGTATAGTGCAGGGAGCTCTGTATGTATAGTGCAGGGAGCTCGGTAGCCAAGCAGTAAAGCTGGGCTAGTGTTGAAGAGGCAGAGTAATAAATGTGAATACAAGTAGGCTCCAGTTGTATTAAAATAAAATAAGAAGAGCTAAAAGAAAGTGAGTTTGGAGGATGTGAATGAGAATCCGTGAATAAGAAGATGGAGTGAATGTGAGAGAATGTATGCAAAGGAAATGTATTGTATGAAGAAATCCATGTGTAGCGCAGGGAGCTCCCATGTACAGTGCAGGGAGCTCTGTGAGAGAGCCCATGTATAGTGCAGGGAGCTCTGTATGAGGGAGCCCATATATAGTGCCGGGAGCTCTGTGTGTATAGTGCAAGGAACTATGTGTGGGGAAGTCATGTATACTTTAGAGAGCTCAGTATGAGGGAGCCCATGTATAGTGCAGTTGGCTCTGTATGTATAGTGCATGAAGCTCAGCTCTGCATGAGCTCATGTATGGCTCTGTATGTTGAAGCCTATGCATAGTGCAGGCATGGAGCTCTGTGTGAAGGAGCCCATGTATAGTTCAGGGAGCTCTGTGTGAGGGAGCTTTGTATGTATAGTGTAGGGAGCTCTGGATTAGGGAGGCTTTATGTATATTGCAGGGAGCTCTGTATGTATTGTGCAGAAGGCTATGTATGAGGGAGCCCATGTGTAGTGCAAGGAACTCTGTATTAGGGAGCCCATGTATAGTGCAGAGAGCTCTGTATGAGAGAGCTCTGTATGTATAGTTCAGTGAGCTCTGTATGTATAGTGCAGGGAGCTCTGTATGTATAGTACAGGGAGCTCTGTATGTTGGAGCTCTGTGTGTATAGTGCAGGGAGCTCTGTATGTATAGTGCAGGGAGCTCTGTATGATGGAGCTCTGTATGTATAGTGCAGGGAGCTCTGTATGTATAGTGCAGGGAGCTCTGTGTGATGGAGCTCTGTATGTATAGTGCAGGGAGCTCTGTATGATGGAGCTCTGTATATATAGTTCAGGGAGCTCTGTATGTTGGAGCTCTGTATGTATAGTACAGGGAGCTCTGTATGATGGAGCTCTGTATGTATAGTGTAGGGAGCTCTGTATGTATAGTTCAGGGAGCTCTGTATTATGGAGCTCTGTATGTATAGTGCAGGGAGCTCGGTAGGCATAGTGCAGGGAGCTCTGTATGATGGAGCTCTGTATGTATAGTGCAGGGAGCTCTGTATGATGGAGCTCTGTATGTACAGTGCAGGGAGCTCTGTATGATGGAGCTCTGTATGTATAGTGTTGGGAGCTCTGTATGATGGAGCTCTGTATATATAGTTCAGGGAGCTCTGTATGTATAGTTCAGGGAGCTCTGTATGATGGAGCTCTGTATGTATAGTTCAGGGAGCTCTATATGATGGAGCTCTGTGTGTATAGTGCAGGGAGCTCTGTATATATAGTTCAGGGAGCTCTGTAGATGGAGCTCTGTGTTTATAGTGCAGTGAGCTCTGTAGATGGAGCTCTGTATGTATAGTTCAGGGAGCTCTGTATGATGGAGCTCTGTATGTATAGTGCAGGGAGCTCTGTATGATGGAGCTCTATATGTATAGTGCAGGGAGCTCTGTAGATGGAGCTATGTATGTATAGTGTAGGGAGCTCTGTATGTATAGTGCAGGGAGCTCTGTATGATGGAGCTCTGTATATATAGTGTAGGGAGCTCTGTAGCCAGGCAGTAAAGCTGGGCTAGTGTTGAAGAGGCAGAGTAATAAATGTGAATAAAAGCAGGCTCGAGTTGTGTTAAAATAAAATAAGAAGAGCTAAAAGAAAGTGAGTTTGGAGGATGTGAATGAGAATCCGTGAATAAGAAGATGGAGTGAATGTGAGAGAATGAGCTCCATTTGAGAAGCACATTGATTGCTTGAAAGAAGCTCCAATGTGAAGCTCTGTGTGAGCAGTGAGTGGAAGCAGAAGCCAGTGCTGAGGGAGCCTGGGAGCAGGATAAGAGGAGCTTTGTCGAGCTGCACTTCCGGCCTACGGCTGTAGCTCCGTGAATCTGCCCGATCCCACGATCTCGGAAGCGTTGCAAGGAGGAGCCTGGACAGGTCTTGGATGGGAGACGGCTGCGAGAAGGTTACGGATAGAGCAACCCACCAAGACCATCCGGGTGTTGTAGGCTTATTTTTGCTTTTTCGTTTTCTCTCCCACCACAAGAGGGCGATCAACTCAATGCAATCTTCCATTCACTCTTTTCTGAGGGTTATTCATTTATTTATTTTTTGTCCTTAAAGGCAAACACACTCATTATTATTCTCTCAAATCAAAATGCAAAGTCAATCTCATGTTTAAAGGGCTACTACAACTCATTTACTCACTAATCGCTTTTTAAACATTTCTGACTTACGCAATACGTCTCTTTAGATCCCTCATCTTTTTCTTATGAAAAATTTATAAAAAAGTGTAAAGCTTAAAATACCTCCATTTTAGGAACATTGACATCATACTGACCCCTAAAAGGATTTTTTGTATTATTATTTGATTGTTTATTAAAAAAAATGTAATATGGGGTCTGGCTTTTATGCACATGCCAGCCGCCACATAATTAACCCTCACACCACCAAGGATTTAATAATTTGCTCACTGACTGATAGCAACGCTAGCAGACAAACAGTTCAGACTTTAAAAAAAATCTTGTCAGGATTTAAAGGGACTCACCCAACACATAACCACTCCCACACACATACACAACCAATCACAAGCATCCCTACATGTGCCCTTGTACGCTTAGCTTTGCTAGCTCCCCAGGGCCTCATACACTGCCAACTCTATATATATATATATATTTACACAAATATACCTACGCATTAAAACACAGAGGGACACACACATAAACACACTGCCGTATACACACACATAAATACAAACAGAGACACACAAACACTGACACGTGCCCACACCTTGACACATGCGTACACTGACAAACAGATCCACACAGACATGTACATACCTTGACACAGATACATACACAATCAGACATACACACACACGTGATCATTTTTATATTTGCAGCCACCCTCCTGTTATCATACATATAATCCAGGAGCGTGGCTTGCTTTGGAAATAACAAAATTAGCCAGAAACGTGGAAAGCGCTAAAAACATAACATGTAAAACAAACTTGTTAGTAAATATATACCAATAGAGCTGCAGTCACTCCTAAAATAGTGAAACAAAATACTAGGCCCACAAATAATGCACTGAAAATAATTCTAATCCAAATAAACAATTTATGCCAAAAAAGAAATCTGTGTAAAAAAATCAGCAAGAGAAAATATAGTGCAGGCCAGTGGCTTAACTACTTAACTACCACGGTTGCAACTGAGACCGAGCCTCTCACTCCAGGGGGCCTGGCTGCAACCGTGGGCCGCCATTACTTGGAGTGAGAGGCCCGGTCTCAGTTGCAACCATGGTAATTAAGCCACTGGCCTGCACTATATTTTATCTTATTGATTTTTTTTACACAGATTTTGTTTTGGCATAAATTGTTTATTTGGATTAGAATTATTTTCAGTGCATTATTTTTGGGCCTAGTATTTTGCACAGACTGCGCTCCCCGCCAGTCACAACAAGTAGCGTGGTCAAGCAGTCCTCTACCAAGTCTGACAGGAAGTGCTCACTGAGAGAATGGGGACATGCAGCCAGCTCTGCCACGCTACAGCAGCGCAGGTACAGAGGGGAATGGGGTAGAGACACATGGAGGGAACTTGGGGGGGATTGACGTATGGAGGACAAAGGGAAAGTGAATTGACACATAAAGGGACGGAGGGATTGAGACATGGAGGGACGGGGGGGGGGGGTGACACACTGAGGGACAGAGAAGATTGACACAGTGGGACTATGGGAGTATTGACACATGGAGGGACAAGACGAGGAATTGAGACACATGGAAGAAACTTGGTGATGGAGGGAGGTGAATTTACATATTTAGAGGGGTATTGACACATGGAGGGACTGGGGGATATTGACACATGGAGGTACAAGAGGGGGAATTGAGACACATGGAAGGGACAGGAGGGGATTGAGACACAATTGCGACACATGGAGGGACTAGGGGAGAATTGACACATGGAAGGTACTGGGGGGTTTTGACACACGGAAGGGACTGTGGGGAAAATTGATACATGGAAGGGGCGGAGGGAATTGAGACACATGGGACGGGGTGGGGTTGAGACACATGGAGGGACTGGGGGTAATTGAGACACATGGGGAGACTTGGGTGGGGTTCAGACACATGGAGGGACAGAGGGAATTTTGGCACATGGGAGGGACTGGGTGTGAAATTAACATCTGGAAGGGACTAGGGAGAGTGAGACACATAGAAGGGCTGGGTGGGAATAAGACCCATGGGAGGGGCCGGGTAATTAGATGTTTAGGTGGCAATGAAATCCTTCTTCAGCATCCATTGTATATGAAACACAACCAGGCCACAATGGCACAGTATTAAAAATAGCTTTTATTGACACAAGATAAAATCTGCTTACTTTGAGTAAAAGTGGGTTTGCCAAGCAAAAATCCCACAAAAGCACTTATAACGGCTATCACCCTAGAGGAAATATGCTCAATCGGACGGAAATAGAAGTTACGAAATGTAGCGTCATTAGACCAGTCTGCAGCTTTCATAATGTCCTCCAGTCTGCAGCCCACTACAGAAGCATTGGAAGCCATGGCACCCCTGACGGAGTGTGCCGAAAACGGATGTATCCACTCCGGCCATTGCCATTACGTCACGTATCTGTGTATATATAGTGCAGGGAGCTCTGTATAAAGGTGTCCATGTATAGTGCAGAGAGCTCTGAATGAGAGAGCACTGTATGTATAGTTCAGGGAGCTCTGAATGAGAGAGCACTGTATGTATTAAAGGAGTGGGTTGGCCCATGAGGTTATCAAGTGTAACCGGACAGAGAGGGGGTAACCCTCAAGGTATAGAGTACAAAAGGAGATAAACTGTCCTTAAGGTGAAACCTGATAGAGGGATATTGGTATCAGAAAAGATCTTCCTAATTTATGTTAGGAACTAAAAGTTCTTAAAGTCACTAACCCCAAAGGTTTAGTGTACCGTAGCGATAGACGTTACCCCTATGACGAGCCCCTATACAGGGCGAACAGCGCGTCGGGTTTTTCCGACACTATTCTACACCAGCACTAGAAACGCTGTACACCTAACTGCTCCTAAGATAAACTCCAACAAATTCTATTTGTTCTGGATACCGACCAAGGCACTGGGGCACATAGGTCAGTGAGAAACAGTGCAGAACAATTGATTGACCGACCGATGGTCTCTATTCATTATTACTTTCAATTACCTAATTACCTTGCTACTTCTACCACGGCTACACTCTATTTATTGGTAAATCACCTTTACTCTTGCTTTACTATTACCTCGAAGGCATCTTTCTTTTCTTTGAAATCTCTAGGATTAGTTAAAATAGGGAATCTGACGAAAATAATTGGGCCATCCGTGGAGCTGGTAACGTTATGTGACTAACATTAGTATCTGCAATAGCAGGCACCAACTGGAGAAGCAACCTAGCAGTAACACTGCACACCCATCAGACTAAATATCTGTTCACTTGCCAGCATATACCCTATGACTTATCTTACAAAATGTCCTAAGAAGTATCAATTTTTAGGAGTTGTACTTCCAAGTATGGTATACCATTCTGCACACTAACCACTCTCGACATTTACCCCGCTATCTGCCCCATTACGGGAGAATACCCTGGAGCAAATAAGCGGCTATCTAAATATACAGATCTCTCCGAACTAAGACACAGGTATACCTCTTTCACAATCTAGCTGGATGTCATTTACGTCTCCTAACCGGTGCTCAGTCACGGGAAAACGGTAAACCACTTCCAGTATTATATGTATAGACAATCAAGTACACCAAGCGGTTTAACCCTTACCATACCTATTACTGCGGCAGCCGATTTTTCCTTATACACTGATCACCTCTTAGGAAGCATTTGCCTCAGAAACTCGGAGCCCATCCGAGCTGACAATTACCTCCAGGTCAGACGACCCCATCTCTAGAGACACTAGAAATTAAACATTACCTCGAATAGCTTATAACGGTACAGAATTACAAAGCTAAAACTTTAATAAAAATTATTTGAAAAGAATTACAAAGCTAACCCCCAGAGGATACTGGGAAATAGGGTAGCCACATATTTGCTCTTTGGGAAGGCTTTTGATAAACTGGCTTACCCGGAACATTTGTGGATACATATACTTGGTTACTAGTGCATTACGCCACACATGGTTATTTGACACGTGTATCCATTTGAATTGAAGTACAATAAGTTATTCCATACTTAGACTTTTACTAAAGGAATAACGATATCTGTGCACACAGAGTTGGACTACCAAACAACCTGTGCCTACACTTTATGTTGTGTCTTTCCCTCTATGTTTATCCCCCTACCTACACGCCCCGATTTTTCTTGTGCAAGTAAGTCTGGATGCTAGCCAAGAGCTAGCCAACACATACTGTGACTTAAAATTGGCGACAGTTTACGTTGGGAACGTCTATTTACCCTATTAAAGCATTATTTTTTAACGTCTATCGCTACGGTACACTAAACCTTTGGGGTTAGTGACTTTAAGAACTTTTAGTTCCTAACATAAATTAGGAAGATCTTTTCTGATACCAATATCCCTCTATCAGGTTTCACCTTAAGGACAGTTTTTCTCCTTTTGAGCACTGTATGTATAGTTCAGGGAGCTCTGTATGTATAGTGCAGGGAGCTCTGTATGTATAGTGCAGGGAGCTCTGTATGAGGGAGCTCTGTATGTATAGTGCAGGGAGCTCTGCATGAGGGAGCCCATATATAGTGCAGGGAGCTCTGTATGATGGAGCTCTGTATGTATAGTGCAGGGAGCTCTGCATGAGGGAGCCCATATATAGTGCAGGGAGCTCTGTATGTATAGTGCAGGGAGCTCTGTATGTATAGTGCAGGGAGCTCGGTAGCCAAGCAGTAAAGCTGGGCTAGTGTTGAAGAGGCAGAGTAATAAATGTGAATACAAGTAGGCTCCAGTTGTATTAAAATAAAATAAGAAGAGCTAAAAGAAAGTGAGTTTGGAGGATGTGAATGAGAATCCGTGAATAAGAAGATGGAGTGAATGTGAGAGAATGTATGCAAAGGAAATGTATTGTATGAAGAAATCCATGTGTAGCGCAGGGAGCTCCCATGTACAGTGCAGGGAGCTCTGTGAGAGAGCCCATGTATAGTGCAGGGAGCTCTGTATGAGGGAGCCCATATATAGTGCCGGGAGCTCTGTGTGTATAGTGCAAGGAACTATGTGTGGGGAAGTCATGTATACTTTAGAGAGCTCAGTATGAGGGAGCCCATGTATAGTGCAGTTGGCTCTGTATGTATAGTGCATGAAGCTCAGCTCTGCATGAGCTCATGTATGGCTCTGTATGTTGAAGCCTATGCATAGTGCAGGCATGGAGCTCTGTGTGAAGGAGCCCATGTATAGTTCAGGGAGCTCTGTGTGAGGGAGCTTTGTATGTATAGTGTAGGGAGCTCTGGATTAGGGAGGCTTTATGTATATTGCAGGGAGCTCTGTATGTATTGTGCAGAAGGCTATGTATGAGGGAGCCCATGTGTAGTGCAAGGAACTCTGTATTAGGGAGCCCATGTATAGTGCAGAGAGCTCTGTATGAGAGAGCTCTGTATGTATAGTTCAGTGAGCTCTGTATGTATAGTGCAGGGAGCTCTGTATGTATAGTACAGGGAGCTCTGTATGTTGGAGCTCTGTGTGTATAGTGCAGGGAGCTCTGTATGTATAGTGCAGGGAGCTCTGTATGATGGAGCTCTGTATGTATAGTGCAGGGAGCTCTGTATGTATAGTGCAGGGAGCTCTGTGTGATGGAGCTCTGTATGTATAGTGCAGGGAGCTCTGTATGATGGAGCTCTGTATATATAGTTCAGGGAGCTCTGTATGTTGGAGCTCTGTATGTATAGTACAGGGAGCTCTGTATGATGGAGCTCTGTATGTATAGTGTAGGGAGCTCTGTATGTATAGTTCAGGGAGCTCTGTATTATGGAGCTCTGTATGTATAGTGCAGGGAGCTCGGTAGGCATAGTGCAGGGAGCTCTGTATGATGGAGCTCTGTATGTATAGTGCAGGGAGCTCTGTATGATGGAGCTCTGTATGTACAGTGCAGGGAGCTCTGTATGATGGAGCTCTGTATGTATAGTGTTGGGAGCTCTGTATGATGGAGCTCTGTATATATAGTTCAGGGAGCTCTGTATGTATAGTTCAGGGAGCTCTGTATGATGGAGCTCTGTATGTATAGTTCAGGGAGCTCTATATGATGGAGCTCTGTGTGTATAGTGCAGGGAGCTCTGTATATATAGTTCAGGGAGCTCTGTAGATGGAGCTCTGTGTTTATAGTGCAGTGAGCTCTGTAGATGGAGCTCTGTATGTATAGTTCAGGGAGCTCTGTATGATGGAGCTCTGTATGTATAGTGCAGGGAGCTCTGTATGATGGAGCTCTATATGTATAGTGCAGGGAGCTCTGTAGATGGAGCTATGTATGTATAGTGTAGGGAGCTCTGTATGTATAGTGCAGGGAGCTCTGTATGATGGAGCTCTGTATATATAGTGTAGGGAGCTCTGTAGCCAGGCAGTAAAGCTGGGCTAGTGTTGAAGAGGCAGAGTAATAAATGTGAATAAAAGCAGGCTCGAGTTGTGTTAAAATAAAATAAGAAGAGCTAAAAGAAAGTGAGTTTGGAGGATGTGAATGAGAATCCGTGAATAAGAAGATGGAGTGAATGTGAGAGAATGAGCTCCATTTGAGAAGCACATTGATTGCTTGAAAGAAGCTCCAATGTGAAGCTCTGTGTGAGCAGTGAGTGGAAGCAGAAGCCAGTGCTGAGGGAGCCTGGGAGCAGGATAAGAGGAGCTTTGTCGAGCTGCACTTCCGGCCTACGGCTGTAGCTCCGTGAATCTGCCCGATCCCACGATCTCGGAAGCGTTGCAAGGAGGAGCCTGGACAGGTCTTGGATGGGAGACGGCTGCGAGAAGGTTACGGATAGAGCAACCAACCAAGACCAACCGGGTGTTGTAGGCTTATTTTTGCTTTTTCGTTTTCTCTCCCACCACAAGAGGGCGATCAACTCAATGCAATCTTCCATTCACTCTTTTCTGAGGGTTATTCATTTATTTATTTTTTGTCCTTAAAGGCAAACACACTCATTATTATTCTCTCAAATCAAAATGCAAAGTCAATCTCATGTTTAAAGGGCTACTACAACTCATTTACTCACTAATCGCTTTTTAAACATTTCTGACTTACGCAATACGTCTCTTTAGATCCCTCATCTTTTTCTTATGAAAAATTTATAAAAAAGTGTAAAGCTTAAAATACCTCCATTTTAGGAACATTGACATCATACTGACCCCTAAAAGGATTTTTTGTATTATTATTTGATTGTTTATAAAAAAAAATGTAATATGGGGTCTGGCTTTTATGCACATGCCAGCCGCCACATAATTAACCCTCACACCACCAAGGATTTAATAATTTGCTCACTGACTGATAGCAACGCTAGCAGACAAACAGTTCAGACTTTTAAAAAAATCTTGTCAGGATTTAAAGGGACTCACCCAACACATAACCACTCCCACACACATACACAACCAATCACAAGCATCCCTACATGTGCCCTTGTACGCTTAGCTTTGCTAGCTCCCCAGGGCCTCATACACTGCCAACTCTATATATATATATATATATATTTACACAAATATACCTACGCATTAAAACACAGAGGGACACACACATAAACACACTGTCGTATACACACACATAAATACAAACAGAGACACACAAACACTGACACGTGCCCACACCTTGACACATGCGTACACTGACAAACAGATCCACACAGACATGTACATACCTTGACACAGATACATACACACACCTTGGCACCTACACACACAATCAGACATACACACACACGTGATCATTTTTATATTTGCAGCCACCCTCCTGTTATCATACATATAATCCAGGAGCGTGGCTTGCTTTGGAAATAACAAAATTAGCCAGAAACGTGGAAAGCGCTAAAAACATAACATGTAAAACAAACTTGTTAGTAAATATATACCAATAGAGCTGCAGTCACTCCTAAAATAGTGAAACAAAATACTAGGCCCACAAATAATGCACTGAAAATAATTCTAATCCAAATAAACAATTTATGCCAAAAAAGAAATCTGTGTAAAAAAATCAGCAAGAGAAAATATAGTGCAGGCCAGTGGCTTAACTACTTAACTACCACGGTTGCAACTGAGACCGAGCCTCTCACTCCAGGGGGCCTGGCTGCAACCGTGGGCCGCCATTACTTGGAGTGAGAGGCCCGGTCTCAGTTGCAACCATGGTAATTAAGCCACTGGCCTGCACTATATTTTATCTTATTGATTTTTTTTACACAGATTTTGTTTTGGCATAAATTGTTTATTTGGATTAGAATTATTTTCAGTGCATTATTTTTGGGCCTAGTATTTTGCACAGACTGCGCTCCCCGCCAGTCACAACAAGTAGCGTGGTCAAGCAGTCCTCTACCAAGTCTGACAGGAAGTGCTCACTGAGAGAATGGGGACATGCAGCCAGCTCTGCCACGCTACAGCAGCGCAGGTACAGAGGGGAATGGGGTAGAGACACATGGAGGGAACTTGGGGGGGATTGACGTATGGAGGACAAAGGGAAAGTGAATTGACACATAAAGGGACGGAGGGATTGAGACATGGAGGGACGGGGGGGGGGGGTGACACACTGAGGGACAGAGAAGATTGACACAGTGGGACTATGGGAGTATTGACACATGGAGGGACAAGACGAGGAATTGAGACACATGGAAGAAACTTGGTGATGGAGGGAGGTGAATTTACATATTTAGAGGGGTATTGACACATGGAGGGACTGGGGGATATTGACACATGGAGGTACAAGAGGGGGAATTGAGACACATGGAAGGGACAGGAGGGGATTGAGACACAATTGCGACACATGGAGGGACTAGGGGAGAATTGACACATGGAAGGTACTGGGGGGTTTTGACACACGGAAGGGACTGTGGGGAAAATTGATACATGGAAGGGGCGGAGGGAATTGAGACACATGGGACGGGGTGGGGTTGAGACACATGGAGGGACTGGGGGTAATTGAGACACATGGGGAGACTTGGGTGGGGTTCAGACACATGGAGGGACAGAGGGAATTTTGGCACATGGGAGGGACTGGGTGTGAAATTAACATCTGGAAGGGACTAGGGAGAGTGAGACACATAGAAGGGCTGGGTGGGAATAAGACCCATGGGAGGGGCCGGGTAATTAGATGTTTAGGTGGCAATGAAATCCTTCTTCAGCATCCATTGTATATGAAACACAACCAGGCCACAATGGCACAGTATTAAAAATAGCTTTTATTGACACAAGATAAAATCTGCTTACTTTGAGTAAAAGTGGGTTTGCCAAGCAAAAATCCCACAAAAGCACTTATAACGGCTATCACCCTAGAGGAAATATGCTCAATCGGACGGAAATAGAAGTTACGAAATGTAGCGTCATTAGACCAGTCTGCAGCTTTCATAATGTCCTCCAGTCTGCAGCCCACTACAGAAGCATTGGAAGCCATGGCACCCCTGACGGAGTGTGCCGAAAACGGATGTATCCACTCCGGCCATTGCCATTACGTCACGTATCTGTGTATATTTAGTGCAGGGAGCTCTGTATAAAGGTGTCCATGTATAGTGCAGAGAGCTCTGAATGAGAGAGCACTGTATGTATAGTTCAGGGAGCTCTGAATGAGAGAGCACTGTATGTATTAAAGGAGTGGGTTGGCCCATGAGGTTATCAAGTGTAACCGGACAGAGAGGGGGTAACCCTCAAGGTATAGAGTACAAAAGGAGAGAAACTGTCCTTAAGGTGAAACCTGATAGAGGGATATTGGTATCAGAAAAGATCTTCCTAATTTATGTTAGGAACTAAAAGTTCTTAAAGTCACTAACCCCAAAGGTTTAGTGTACCGTAGCGATAGACGTTACCCCTATGACGAGCCCCTATACAGGGCGAACAGCGCGTCGGGTTTTTCCGACACTATTCTACACCAGCACTAGAAACGCTGTACACCTAACTGCTCCTAAGATAAACTCCAACAAATTCTATTTGTTCTGGATACCGACCAAGGCACTGGGGCACATAGGTCAGTGAGAAACAGTGCAGAACAATTGATTGACCGACCGATGGTCTCTATTCATTATTACTTTCAATTACCTAATTACCTTGCTACTTCTACCACGGCTACACTCTATTTATTGGTAAATCACCTTTACTCTTGCTTTACTATTACCTCGAAGGCATCTTTCTTTTCTTTGAAATCTCTAGGATTAGTTAAAATAGGGAATCTGACGAAAATAATTGGGCCATCCGTGGAGCTGGTAACGTTATGTGACTAACATTAGTATCTGCAATAGCCGGCACCAACTGGAGAAGCAACCTAGCAGTAACACTGCACACCCATCAGACTAAATATCTGTTCACTTGCCAGCATATACCCTATGACTTATCTTACAAAATGTCCTAAGAAGTATAAATTTTTAGGAGTTGTACTTCCAAGTATGGTATACCATTCTGCACACTAACCACTCTCGACATTTACCCCGCTATCTGCCCCATTACGGGAGAATACCCTGGAGCAAATAAGCGGCTATCTAAATATACAGATCTCTCCGAACTAAGACACAGGTATACCTCTTTCACAATCTAGCTGGATGTCATTTACGTCTCCTAACCGGTGCTCAGTCACGGGAAAACGGTAAACCACTTCCAGTATTATATGTATAGACAATCAAGTACACCAAGCGGTTTAACCCTTACCATACCTATTACTGCGGCAGCCGATTTTTCCTTATACACTGATCACCTCTTAGGAAGCATTTGCCTCAGAAACTCGGAGCCCATCCGAGCTGACAATTACCTCCAGGTCAGACGACCCCATCTCTAGAGACACTAGAAATTAAACATTACCTCGAATAGCTTATAACGGTACAGAATTACAAAGCTAAAACTTTAATAAAAATTATTTGAAAAGAATTACAAAGCTAACCCCCAGAGGATACTGGGAAATAGGGTAGCCACATATTTGCTCTTTGGGAAGGCTTTTGATAAACTGGCTTACCCGGAACATTTGTGGATACATATACTTGGTTACTAGTGCATTACGCCACACATGGTTATTTGACACGTGTATCCATTTGAATTGAAGTACAATAAGTTATTCCATACTTAGACTTTTACTAAAGGAATAACGATATCTGTGCACACAGAGTTGGACTACCAAACAACCTGTGCCTACACTTTATGTTGTGTCTTTCCCTCTATGTTTATCCCCCTACCTACACGCCCCGATTTTTCTTGTGCAAGTAAGTCTGGATGCTAGCCAAGAGCTAGCCAACACATACTGTGACTTAAAATTGGCGACAGTTTACGTTGGGAACGTCTATTTACCCTATTAAAGCATTATTTTTTAACGTCTATCGCTACGGTACACTAAACCTTTGGGGTTAGTGACTTTAAGAACTTTTAGTTCCTAACATAAATTAGGAAGATCTTTTCTGATACCAATATCCCTCTATCAGGTTTCACCTTAAGGACAGTTTTTCTCCTTTTGAGCACTGTATGTATAGTTCAGGGAGCTCTGTATGTATAGTGCAGGGAGCTCTGTATGTATAGTGCAGGGAGCTCTGTATGAGGGAGCTCTGTATGTATAATGCAGGGAGCTCTGCATGAGGGAGCCCATATATAGTGCAGGGAGCTCTGTATGATGGAGCTCTGTATGTATAGTGCAGGGAGCTCTGCATGAGGGAGCCCATATATAGTGCAGGGAGCTCTGTATGTATAGTGCAGGGAGCTCTGTATGTATAGTGCAGGGAGCTCGGTAGCCAGGCAGTAAAGCTGGGCTAGTGTTGAAGAGGCAGAGTAATAAATGTGAATACAAGTAGGCTCCAGTTGTATTAAAATAAAATAAGAAGAGCTAAAAGAAAGTGAGTTTGGAGGATGTGAATGAGAATCCGTGAATAAGAAGATGGAGTGAATGTGAGAGAATGTATGCAAAGGAAATGTATTGTATGAAGAAGTCCATGTGTAGCGCAGGGAGCTCCCATGTACAGTGCAGGGAGCTCTGTGAGGGAGCCCATGTATAGAGCAGGGAGCTCTGTGAGGGAGCCCATGTATAGAGCAGGGAGCTCTGTGAGGGAGCCCATGTATAGTGCAGGGAGCTCTGTATGAGGGAGCCCATATATAGTGCCGGGAGCTCTGTGTGTATAGTGCAAGGAACTATGTGTGGGGAAGTCATGTATACTTTAGAGAGCTCAGTATGAGGGAGCCCATGTATAGTGCAGTTGGCTCTGTATGTATAGTGCATGAAGCTCAGCTCTGCATGAGCTCATGTATGGCTCTGTATGTTGAAGCCTATGCATAGTGCAGGCATGGAGCTCTGTGTGAAGGAGCCCATGTATAGTTCAGGGAGCTCTGTGTGAGGGAGCTTTGTATGTATAGTGTAGGGAGCTCTGGATTAGGGAGGCTTTATGTATATTGCAGGGAGCTCTGTATGTATTGTGCAGAAGGCTATGTATGAGGGAGCCCATGTGTAGTGCAAGGAACTCTGTATTAGGGAGCCCATGTATAGTGCAGAGAGCTCTGTATGAGAGAGCTCTGTATGTATAGTTCAGTGAGCTCTGTATGTATAGTGCAGGGAGCTCTGTATGTATAGTACAGGGAGCTCTGTATGTTGGAGCTCTGTGTGTATAGTGCAGGGAGCTCTGTATGTATAGTGCAGGGAGCTCTGTATGATGGAGCTCTGTATGTATAGTGCAGGGAGCTCTGTATGTATAGTGCAGGGAGCTCTGTGTGATGGAGCTCTGTATGTATAGTGCAGGGAGCTCTGTATGATGGAGCTCTGTATATATAGTTCAGGGAGCTCTGTATGTTGGAGCTCTGTATGTATAGTACAGGGATCTCTGTATGATGGAGCTCTGTATGTATAGTGTAGGGAGCTCTGTATGTATAGTTCAGGGAGCTCTGTATTATGGAGCTCTGTATGTATAGTGCAGGGAGCTCGGTAGGCATAGTGCAGGGAGCTCTGTATGATGGAGCTCTGTATGTATAGTGCAGGGAGCTCTGTATGATGGAGCTCTGTATGTACAGTGCAGGGAGCTCTGTATGATGGAGCTCTGTATGTATAGTGTTGGGAGCTCTGTATGATGGAGCTCTGTATATATAGTTCAGGGAGCTCTGTATGTATAGTTCAGGGAGCTCTGTATGATGGAGCTCTGTATGTATAGTTCAGGGAGCTCTATATGATGGAGCTCTGTGTGTATAGTGCAGGGAGCTCTGTATATATAGTTCAGGGAGCTCTGTAGATGGAGCTCTGTGTTTATAGTGCAGTGAGCTCTGTAGATGGAGCTCTGTATGTATAGTTCAGGGAGCTCTGTATGATGGAGCTCTGTATGTATAGTGCAGGGAGCTCTGTATGATGGAGCTCTATATGTATAGTGCAGGGAGCTCTGTAGATGGATCTATGTATGTATAGTGTAGGGAGCTCTGTATGTATAGTGCAGGGAGCTCTGTATGATGGAGCTCTGTATATATAGTGTAGGGAGCTCTGTAGCCAGGCAGTAAAGCTGGGCTAGTGTTGAAGAGGCAGAGTAATAAATGTGAATAAAAGCAGGCTCGAGTTGTGTTAAAATAAAATAAGAAGAGCTAAAAGAAAGTGAGTTTGGAGGATGTGAATGAGAATCCGTGAATAAGAAGATGGAGTGAATGTGAGAGAATGAGCTCCATTTGAGAAGCACATTGATTGCTTGAAAGAAGCTCCAATGTGAAGCTCTGTGTGAGCAGTGAGTGGAAGCAGAAGCCAGTGCTGAGGGAGCCTGGGAGCAGGATAAGAGGAGCTTTGTCGAGCTGCACTTCCGGCCTACGGCTGTAGCTCCGTGAATCTGCCCGATCCCACGATCTCGGAAGCGTTGCAAGGAGGAGCCTGGACAGGTCTTGGATGGGAGACGGCTGCGAGAAGGTTACGGATAGAGCAACCCACCAAGACCAACCGGGTGTTGTAGGCTTATTTTTGCTTTTTCGTTTTCTCTCCCACCACAAGAGGGCGATCAACTCAACGCAATCTTCCATTCACTCTTTTCTGAGGGTTATTCATTTATTTATTTTTTGTCCTTAAAGGCAAACACACTCATTATTATTCTCTCAAATCAAAATGCAAAGTCAATCTCATGTTTAAAGGGCTACTACAACTCATTTACTCACTAATCGCTTTTTAAACATTTCTGACTTACGCAATACGTCTCTTTAGATCCCTCATCTTTTTCTTATGAAAAATTTATAAAAAAGTGTAAAGCTTAAAATACCTCCATTTTAGGAACATTGACATCATACTGACCCCTAAAAGGATTTTTTGTATTATTATTTGATTGTTTATTAAAAAAAATGTAATATGGGGTCTGGCTTTTATGCACATGCCAGCCGCCACATAATTAACCCTCACACCACCAAGGATTTAATAATTTGCTCACTGACTGATAGCAACGCTAGCAGACAAACAGTTCAGACTTTTAAAAAAATCTTGTCAGGATTTAAAGGGACTCACCCAACACATAACCACTCCCACACACATACACAACCAATCACAAGCATCCCTACATGTGCCCTTGTACGCTTAGCTTTGCTAGCTCCCCAGGGCCTCATACACTGCCAACTCTATATATATATATATATATATTTACACAAATATACCTACGCATTAAAACACAGAGGGACACACACATAAACACACTGTCGTATACACACACATAAATACAAACAGAGACACACAAACACTGACACGTGCCCACACCTTGACACATGCGTACACTGACAAACAGATCCACACAGACATGTACATACCTTGACACAGATACATACACAATCAGACATACACACACACGTGATCATTTTTATATTTGCAGCCACCCTCCTGTTATCATACATATAATCCAGGAGCGTGGCTTGCTTTGGAAATAACAAAATTAGCCAGAAACGTGGAAAGCGCTAAAAACATAACATGTAAAACAAACTTGTTAGTAAATATATACCAATAGAGCTGCAGTCACTCCTAAAATAGTGAAACAAAATACTAGGCCCACAAATAATGCACTGAAAATAATTCTAATCCAAATAAACAATTTATGCCAAAAAAGAAATCTGTGTAAAAAAATCAGCAAGAGAAAATATAGTGCAGGCCAGTGGCTTAACTACTTAACTACCACGGTTGCAACTGAGACCGAGCCTCTCACTCCAGGGGGCCTGGCTGCAACCGTGGGCCGCCATTACTTGGAGTGAGAGGCCCGGTCTCAGTTGCAACCATGGTAATTAAGCCACTGGCCTGCACTATATTTTATCTTATTGATTTTTTTTACACAGATTTTGTTTTGGCATAAATTGTTTATTTGGATTAGAATTATTTTCAGTGCATTATTTTTGGGCCTAGTATTTTGCACAGACTGCGCTCCCCGCCAGTCACAACAAGTAGCGTGGTCAAGCAGTCCTCTACCAAGTCTGACAGGAAGTGCTCACTGAGAGAATGGGGACATGCAGCCAGCTCTGCCACGCTACAGCAGCGCAGGTACAGAGGGGAATGGGGTAGAGACACATGGAGGGAACTTGGGGGGGATTGACGTATGGAGGACAAAGGGAAAGTGAATTGACACATAAAGGGACGGAGGGATTGAGACATGGAGGGACGGGGGGGGGGGGGGGTGACACACTGAGGGACAGAGAAGATTGACACAGTGGGACTATGGGAGTATTGACACATGGAGGGACAAGACGAGGAATTGAGACACATGGAAGAAACTTGGTGATGGAGGGAGGTGAATTTACATATTTAGAGGGGTATTGACACATGGAGGGACTGGGGGATATTGACACATGGAGGTACAAGAGGGGGAATTGAGACACATGGAAGGGACAGGAGGGGATTGAGACACAATTGCGACACATGGAGGGACTAGGGGAGAATTGACACATGGAAGGTACTGGGGGGTTTTGACACACGGAAGGGACTGTGGGGAAAATTGATACATGGAAGGGGCGGAGGGAATTGAGACACATGGGACGGGGTGGGGTTGAGACACATGGAGGGACTGGGGGTAATTGAGACACATGGGGAGACTTGGGTGGGGTTCAGACACATGGAGGGACAGAGGGAATTTTGGCACATGGGAGGGACTGGGTGTGAAATTAACATCTGGAAGGGACTAGGGAGAGTGAGACACATAGAAGGGCTGGGTGGGAATAAGACCCATGGGAGGGGCCGGGTAATTAGATGTTTAGGTGGCAATGAAATCCTTCTTCAGCATCCATTGTATATGAAACACAACCAGGCCACAATGGCACAGTATTAAAAATAGCTTTTATTGACACAAGATAAAATCTGCTTACTTTGAGTAAAAGTGGGTTTGCCAAGCAAAAATCCCACAAAAGCACTTATAACGGCTATCACCCTAGAGGAAATATGCTCAATCGGACGGAAATAGAAGTTACGAAATGTAGCGTCATTAGACCAGTCTGCAGCTTTCATAATGTCCTCCAGTCTGCAGCCCACTACAGAAGCATTGGAAGCCATGGCACCCCTGACGGAGTGTGCCGAAAACGGATGTATCCACTCCGGCCATTGCCATTACGTCACGTATCTGTGTATATTTAGTGCAGGGAGCTCTGTATAAAGGTGTCCATGTATAGTGCAGAGAGCTCTGAATGAGAGAGCACTGTATGTATAGTTCAGGGAGCTCTGAATGAGAGAGCACTGTATGTATTAAAGGAGTGGGTTGGCCCATGAGGTTATCAAGTGTAACCGGACAGAGAGGGGGTAACCCTCAAGGTATAGAGTACAAAAGGAGATAAACTGTCCTTAAGGTGAAACCTGATAGAGGGATATTGGTATCAGAAAAGATCTTCCTAATTTATGTTAGGAACTAAAAGTTCTTAAAGTCACTAACCCCAAAGGTTTAGTGTACCGTAGCGATAGACGTTACCCCTATGACGAGCCCCTATACAGGGCGAACAGCGCGTCGGGTTTTTCCGACACTATTCTACACCAGCACTAGAAACGCTGTACACCTAACTGCTCCTAAGATAAACTCCAACAAATTCTATTTGTTCTGGATACCGACCAAGGCACTGGGGCACATAGGTCAGTGAGAAACAGTGCAGAACAATTGATTGACCGACCGATGGTCTCTATTCATTATTACTTTCAATTACCTAATTACCTTGCTACTTCTACCACGGCTACACTCTATTTATTGGTAAATCACCTTTACTCTTGCTTTACTATTACCTCGAAGGCATCTTTCTTTTCTTTGAAATCTCTAGGATTAGTTAAAATAGGGAATCTGACGAAAATAATTGGGCCATCCGTGGAGCTGGTAACGTTATGTGACTAACATTAGTATCTGCAATAGCAGGCACCAACTGGAGAAGCCATCTAGCAGTAACACTGCACACCCATCAGACTAAATATCTGTTCACTTGCCAGCATATACCCTATGACTTATCTTACAAAATGTCCTAAGAAGTATCAATTTTTAGGAGTTGTACTTCCAAGTATGGTATACCATTCTGCACACTAACCACTCTCGACATTTACCCCGCTATCTGCCCCATTACGGGAGAATACCCTGGAGCAAATAAGCGGCTATCTAAATATACAGATCTCTCCGAACTAAGACACAGGTATACCTCTTTCACAATCTAGCTGGATGTCATTTACGTCTCCTAACCGGTGCTCAGTCACGGGAAAACGGTAAACCACTTCCAGTATTATATGTATAGACAATCAAGTACACCAAGCGGTTTAACCCTTACCATACCTATTACTGCGGCAGCCGATTTTTCCTTATACACTGATCACCTCTTAGGAAGCATTTGCCTCAGAAACTCGGAGCCCATCCGAGCTGACAATTACCTCCAGGTCAGACGACCCCATCTCTAGAGACACTAGAAATTAAACATTACCTCGAATAGCTTATAACGGTACAGAATTACAAAGCTAAAACTTTAATAAAAATTATTTGAAAAGAATTACAAAGCTAACCCCCAGAGGATACTGGGAAATAGGGTAGCCACATATTTGCTCTTTGGGAAGGCTTTTGATAAACTGGCTTACCCGGAACATTTGTGGATACATATACTTGGTTACTAGTGCATTACGCCACACATGGTTATTTGACACGTGTATCCATTTGAATTGAAGTACAATAAGTTATTCCATACTTAGACTTTTACTAAAGGAATAACGATATCTGTGCACACAGAGTTGGACTACCAAACAACCTGTGCCTACACTTTATGTTGTGTCTTTCCCTCTATGTTTATCCCCCTACCTACACGCCCCGATTTTTCTTGTGCAAGTAAGTCTGGATGCTAGCCAAGAGCTAGCCAACACATACTGTGACTTAAAATTGGCGACAGTTTACGTTGGGAACGTCTATTTACCCTATTAAAGCATTATTTTTTAACGTCTATCGCTACGGTACACTAAACCTTTGGGGTTAGTGACTTTAAGAACTTTTAGTTCCTAACATAAATTAGGAAGATCTTTTCTGATACCAATATCCCTCTATCAGGTTTCACCTTAAGGACAGTTTTTCTCCTTTTGAGCACTGTATGTATAGTTCAGGGAGCTCTGTATGTATAGTGCAGGGAGCTCTGTATGTATAGTGCAGGGAGCTCTGCATGAGGGAGCCCATATATAGTGCAGGGAGCTCTGTATGTATAGTGCAGGGAGCTCTGTATGTATAGTGCAGGGAGCTCTGTATGTATAGTGCAGGGAGCTCGGTAGCCAGGCAGTAAAGCTGGGCTAGTGTTGAAGAGGCAGAGTAATAAATGTGAATACAAGTAGGCTCCAGTTGTATTAAAATAAAATAAGAAGAGCTAAAAGAAAGTGAGTTTGGAGGATGTGAATGAGAATCCGTGAATAAGAAGATGGAGTGAATGTGAGAGAATGTATGCAAAGGAAATGTATTGTATGAAGAAGTCCATGTGTAGCGCAGGGAGCTCCCATGTACAGTGCAGGGAGCTCTGTGAGGGAGCCCATGTATAGAGCAGGGAGCTCTGTGAGGGAGCCCATGTATAGAGCAGGGAGCTCTGTGAGGGAGCCCATGTATAGTGCAGGGAGCTCTGTATGAGGGAGCCCATATATAGTGCCGGGAGCTCTGTGTGTATAGTGCAAGGAACTATGTGTGGGGAAGTCATGTATACTTTAGAGAGCTCAGTATGAGGGAGCCCATGTATAGTGCAGTTGGCTCTGTATGTATAGTGCATGAAGCTCAGCTCTGCATGAGCTCATGTATGGCTCTGTATGTTGAAGCCTATGCATAGTGCAGGCATGGAGCTCTGTGTGAAGGAGCCCATGTATAGTTCAGGGAGCTCTGTGTGAGGGAGCTTTGTATGTATAGTGTAGGGAGCTCTGGATTAGGGAGGCTTTATGTATATTGCAGGGAGCTCTGTATGTATTGTGCAGAAGGCTATGTATGAGGGAGCCCATGTGTAGTGCAAGGAACTCTGTATTAGGGAGCCCATGTATAGTGCAGAGAGCTCTGTATGAGAGAGCTCTGTATGTATAGTTCAGTGAGCTCTGTATGTATAGTGCAGGGAGCTCTGTATGTATAGTACAGGGAGCTCTGTATGTTGGAGCTCTGTGTGTATAGTGCAGGGAGCTCTGTATGTATAGTGCAGGGAGCTCTGTATGATGGAGCTCTGTATGTATAGTGCAGGGAGCTCTGTATGTATAGTGCAGGGAGCTCTGTGTGATGGAGCTCTGTATGTATAGTGCAGGGAGCTCTGTATGATGGAGCTCTGTATATATAGTTCAGGGAGCTCTGTATGTTGGAGCTCTGTATGTATAGTACAGGGAGCTCTGTATGATGGAGCTCTGTATGTATAGTGTAGGGAGCTCTGTATGTATAGTGTAGGGAGCTCTGTATGTATAGTTCAGGGAGCTCTGTATTATGGAGCTCTGTATGTATAGTGCAGGGAGCTCGGTAGGCATAGTGCAGGGAGCTCTGTATGATGGAGCTCTGTATGTATAGTGCAGGGAGCTCTGTATGATGGAGCTCTGTATGTACAGTGCAGGGAGCTCTGTATGATGGAGCTCTGTATGTATAGTGTTGGGAGCTCTGTATGATGGAGCTCTGTATATATAGTTCAGGGAGCTCTGTATGTATAGTTCAGGGAGCTCTGTATGATGGAGCTCTGTATGTATAGTTCAGGGAGCTCTATACGATGGAGCTCTGTGTGTATAGTGCAGGGAGCTCTGTATATATAGTTCAGGGAGCTCTGTAGATGGAGCTCTGTGTTTATAGTGCAGTGAGCTCTGTAGATGGAGCTCTGTATGTATAGTTCAGGGAGCTCTGTATGATGGAGCTCTGTATGTATAGTGCAGGGAGCTCTGTATGATGGAGCTCTATATGTATAGTGCAGGGAGCTCTGTAGATGGAGCTATGTATGTATAGTGTAGGGAGCTCTGTATGTATAGTGCAGGGAGCTCTGTATGATGGAGCTCTGTATATATAGTGTAGGGAGCTCTGTAGCCAGGCAGTAAAGCTGGGCTAGTGTTGAAGAGGCAGAGTAATAAATGTGAATAAAAGCAGGCTCGAGTTGTGTTAAAATAAAATAAGAAGAGCTAAAAGAAAGTGAGTTTGGAGGATGTGAATGAGAATCCGTGAATAAGAAGATGGAGTGAATGTGAGAGAATGAGCTCCATTTGAGAAGCACATTGATTGCTTGAAAGAAGCTCCAATGTGAAGCTCTGTGTGAGCAGTGAGTGGAAGCAGAAGCCAGTGCTGAGGGAGCCTGGGAGCAGGATAAGAGGAGCTTTGTCGAGCTGCACTTCCGGCCTACGGCTGTAGCTCCGTGAATCTGCCCGATCCCACGATCTCGGAAGCGTTGCAAGGAGGAGCCTGGACAGGTCTTGGATGGGAGACGGCTGCGAGAAGGTTACGGATAGAGCAACCAACCAAGACCAACCGGGTGTTGTAGGCTTATTTTTGCTTTTTCGTTTTCTCTCCCACCACAAGAGGGCGATCAACTCAATGCAATCTTCCATTCACTCTTTTCTGAGGGTTATTCATTTATTTATTTTTTGTCCTTAAAGGCAAACACACTCATTATTATTCTCTCAAATCAAAATGCAAAGTCAATCTCATGTTTAAAGGGCTACTACAACTCATTTACTCACTAATCGCTTTTTAAACATTTCTGACTTACGCAATACGTCTCTTTAGATCCCTCATCTTTTTCTTATGAAAAATTTATAAAAAAGTGTAAAGCTTAAAATACCTCCATTTTAGGAACATTGACATCATACTGACCCCTAAAAGGATTTTTTGTATTATTATTTGATTGTTTATTAAAAAAAAATGTAATATGGGGTCTGGCTTTTATGCACATGCCAGCCGCCACATAATTAACCCTCACACCACCAAGGATTTAATAATTTGCTCACTGACTGATAGCAACGCTAGCAGACAAACAGTTCAGACTTTTAAAAAAATCTTGTCAGGATTTAAAGGGACTCACCCAACACATAACCACTCCCACACACATACACAACCAATCACAAGCATCCCTACATGTGCCCTTGTACGCTTAGCTTTGCTAGCTCCCCAGGGCCTCATACACTGCCAACTCTATATATATATATATATATATTTACACAAATATACCTACGCATTAAAACACAGAGGGACACACACATAAACACACTGTCGTATACACACACATAAATACAAACAGAGACACACAAACACTGACACGTGCCCACACCTTGACACATGCGTACACTGACAAACAGATCCACACAGACATGTACATACCTTGACACAGATACATACACAATCAGACATACACACACACGTGATCATTTTTATATTTGCAGCCACCCTCCTGTTATCATACATATAATCCAGGAGCGTGGCTTGCTTTGGAAATAACAAAATTAGCCAGAAACGTGGAAAGCGCTAAAAACATAACATGTAAAACAAACTTGTTAGTAAATATATACCAATAGAGCTGCAGTCACTCCTAAAATAGTGAAACAAAATACTAGGCCCACAAATAATGCACTGAAAATAATTCTAATCCAAATAAACAATTTATGCCAAAAAAGAAATCTGTGTAAAAAAATCAGCAAGAGAAAATATAGTGCAGGCCAGTGGCTTAACTACTTAACTACCACGGTTGCAACTGAGACCGAGCCTCTCACTCCAGGGGGCCTGGCTGCAACCGTGGGCCGCCATTACTTGGAGTGAGAGGCCCGGTCTCAGTTGCAACCATGGTAATTAAGCCACTGGCCTGCACTATATTTTATCTTATTGATTTTTTTTACACAGATTTTGTTTTGGCATAAATTGTTTATTTGGATTAGAATTATTTTCAGTGCATTATTTTTGGGCCTAGTATTTTGCACAGACTGCGCTCCCCGCCAGTCACAACAAGTAGCGTGGTCAAGCAGTCCTCTACCAAGTCTGACAGGAAGTGCTCACTGAGAGAATGGGGACATGCAGCCAGCTCTGCCACGCTACAGCAGCGCAGGTACAGAGGGGAATGGGGTAGAGACACATGGAGGGAACTTGGGGGGGATTGACGTATGGAGGACAAAGGGAAAGTGAATTGACACATAAAGGGACGGAGGGATTGAGACATGGAGGGACGGGGGGGGGGGGGGGTGACACACTGAGGGACAGAGAAGATTGACACAGTGGGACTATGGGAGTATTGACACATGGAGGGACAAGACGAGGAATTGAGACACATGGAAGAAACTTGGTGATGGAGGGAGGTGAATTTACATATTTAGAGGGGTATTGACACATGGAGGGACTGGGGGATATTGACACATGGAGGTACAAGAGGGGGAATTGAGACACATGGAAGGGACAGGAGGGGATTGAGACACAATTGCGACACATGGAGGGACTAGGGGAGAATTGACACATGGAAGGTACTGGGGGGTTTTGACACACGGAAGGGACTGTGGGGAAAATTGATACATGGAAGGGGCGGAGGGAATTGAGACACATGGGACGGGGTGGGGTTGAGACACATGGAGGGACTGGGGGTAATTGAGACACATGGGGAGACTTGGGTGGGGTTCAGACACATGGAGGGACAGAGGGAATTTTGGCACATGGGAGGGACTGGGTGTGAAATTAACATCTGGAAGGGACTAGGGAGAGTGAGACACATAGAAGGGCTGGGTGGGAATAAGACCCATGGGAGGGGCCGGGTAATTAGATGTTTAGGTGGCAATGAAATCCTTCTTCAGCATCCATTGTATATGAAACACAACCAGGCCACAATGGCACAGTATTAAAAATAGCTTTTATTGACACAAGATAAAATCTGCTTACTTTGAGTAAAAGTGGGTTTGCCAAGCAAAAATCCCACAAAAGCACTTATAACGGCTATCACCCTAGAGGAAATATGCTCAATCGGACGGAAATAGAAGTTACGAAATGTAGCGTCATTAGACCAGTCTGCAGCTTTCATAATGTCCTCCAGTCTGCAGCCCACTACAGAAGCATTGGAAGCCATGGCACCCCTGACGGAGTGTGCCGAAAACGGATGTATCCACTCCGGCCATTGCCATTACGTCACGTATCTGTGTATATTTAGTGCAGGGAGCTCTGTATAAAGGTGTCCATGTATAGTGCAGAGAGCTCTGAATGAGAGAGCACTGTATGTATAGTTCAGGGAGCTCTGAATGAGAGAGCACTGTATGTATTAAAGGAGTGGGTTGGCCCATGAGGTTATCAAGTGTAACCGGACAGAGAGGGGGTAACCCTCAAGGTATAGAGTACAAAAGGAGATAAACTGTCCTTAAGGTGAAACCTGATAGAGGGATATTGGTATCAGAAAAGATCTTCCTAATTTATGTTAGGAACTAAAAGTTCTTAAAGTCACTAACCCCAAAGGTTTAGTGTACCGTAGCGATAGACGTTACCCCTATGACGAGCCCCTATACAGGGCGAACAGCGCGTCGGGTTTTTCCGACACTATTCTACACCAGCACTAGAAACGCTGTACACCTAACTGCTCCTAAGATAAACTCCAACAAATTCTATTTGTTCTGGATACCGACCAAGGCACTGGGGCACATAGGTCAGTGAGAAACAGTGCAGAACAATTGATTGACCGACCGATGGTCTCTATTCATTATTACTTTCAATTACCTAATTACCTTGCTACTTCTACCACGGCTACACTCTATTTATTGGTAAATCACCTTTACTCTTGCTTTACTATTACCTCGAAGGCATCTTTCTTTTCTTTGAAATCTCTAGGATTAGTTAAAATAGGGAATCTGACGAAAATAATTGGGCCATCCGTGGAGCTGGTAACGTTATGTGACTAACATTAGTATCTGCAATAGCAGGCACCAACTGGAGAAGCAACCTAGCAGTAACACTGCACACCCATCAGACTAAATATCTGTTCACTTGCCAGCATATACCCTATGACTTATCTTACAAAATGTCCTAAGAAGTATCAATTTTTAGGAGTTGTACTTCCAAGTATGGTATACCATTCTGCACACTAACCACTCTCGACATTTACCCCGCTATCTGCCCCATTACGGGAGAATACCCTGGAGCAAATAAGCGGCTATCTAAATATACAGATCTCTCCGAACTAAGACACAGGTATACCTCTTTCACAATCTAGCTGGATGTCATTTACGTCTCCTAACCGGTGCTCAGTCACGGGAAAACGGTAAACCACTTCCAGTATTATATGTATAGACAATCAAGTACACCAAGCGGTTTAACCCTTACCATACCTATTACTGCGGCAGCCGATTTTTCCTTATACACTGATCACCTCTTAGGAAGCATTTGCCTCAGAAACTCGGAGCCCATCCGAGCTGACAATTACCTCCAGGTCAGACGACCCCATCTCTAGAGACACTAGAAATTAAACATTACCTCGAATAGCTTATAACGGTACAGAATTACAAAGCTAAAACTTTAATAAAAATTATTTGAAAAGAATTACAAAGCTAACCCCCAGAGGATACTGGGAAATAGGGTAGCCACATATTTGCTCTTTGGGAAGGCTTTTGATAAACTGGCTTACCCGGAACATTTGTGGATACATATACTTGGTTACTAGTGCATTACGCCACACATGGTTATTTGACACGTGTATCCATTTGAATTGAAGTACAATAAGTTATTCCATACTTAGACTTTTACTAAAGGAATAACGATATCTGTGCACACAGAGTTGGACTACCAAACAACCTGTGCCTACACTTTATGTTGTGTCTTTCCCTCTATGTTTATCCCCCTACCTACACGCCCCGATTTTTCTTGTGCAAGTAAGTCTGGATGCTAGCCAAGAGCTAGCCAACACATACTGTGACTTAAAATTGGCGACAGTTTACGTTGGGAACGTCTATTTACCCTATTAAAGCATTATTTTTTAACGTCTATCGCTACGGTACACTAAACCTTTGGGGTTAGTGACTTTAAGAACTTTTAGTTCCTAACATAAATTAGGAAGATCTTTTCTGATACCAATATCCCTCTATCAGGTTTCACCTTAAGGACAGTTTTTCTCCTTTTGAGCACTGTATGTATAGTTCAGGGAGCTCTGTATGTATAGTGCAGGGAGCTCTGTATGTATAGTGCAGGGAGCTCTGTATGAGGGAGCTCTGTATGTATAGTGCAGGGAGCTCTGCATGAGGGAGCCCATATATAGTGCAGGGAGCTCTGTATGATGGAGCTCTGTATGTATAGTGCAGGGAGCTCTGCATGAGGGAGCCCATATATAGTGCAGGGAGCTCTGTATGTATAGTGCAGGGAGCTCGGTAGCCAGGCAGTAAAGCTGGGCTAGTGTTGAAGAGGCAGAGTAATAAATGTGAATACAAGTAGGCTCCAGTTGTATTAAAATAAAATAAGAAGAGCTAAAAGAAAGTGAGTTTGGAGGATGTGAATGAGAATCCGTGAATAAGAAGATGGAGTGAATGTGAGAGAATGTATGCAAAGGAAATGTATTGTATGAAGAAGTCCATGTGTAGCGCAGGGAGCTCCCATGTACAGTGCAGGGAGCTCTGTGAGGGAGCCCATGTATAGAGCAGGGAGCTCTGTGAGGGAGCCCATGTATAGAGCAGGGAGCTCTGTGAGGGAGCCCATGTATAGTGCAGGGAGCTCTGTATGAGGGAGCCCATATATAGTGCCGGGAGCTCTGTGTGTATAGTGCAAGGAACTATGTGTGGGGAAGTCATGTATACTTTAGAGAGCTCAGTATGAGGGAGCCCATGTATAGTGCAGTTGGCTCTGTATGTATAGTGCATGAAGCTCAGCTCTGCATGAGCTCATGTATGGCTCTGTATGTTGAAGCCTATGCATAGTGCAGGCATGGAGCTCTGTGTGAAGGAGCCCATGTATAGTTCAGGGAGCTCTGTGTGAGGGAGCTTTGTATGTATAGTGTAGGGAGCTCTGGATTAGGGAGGCTTTATGTATATTGCAGGGAGCTCTGTATGTATTGTGCAGAAGGCTATGTATGAGGGAGCCCATGTGTAGTGCAAGGAACTCTGTATTAGGGAGCCCATGTATAGTGCAGAGAGCTCTGTATGAGAGAGCTCTGTATGTATAGTTCAGTGAGCTCTGTATGTATAGTGCAGGGAGCTCTGTATGTATAGTACAGGGAGCTCTGTATGTTGGAGCTCTGTGTGTATAGTGCAGGGAGCTCTGTATGTATAGTGCAGGGAGCTCTGTATGATGGAGCTCTGTATGTATAGTGCAGGGAGCTCTGTATGTATAGTGCAGGGAGCTCTGTGTGATGGAGCTCTGTATGTATAGTGCAGGGAGCTCTGTATGATGGAGCTCTGTATATATAGTTCAGGGAGCTCTGTATGTTGGAGCTCTGTATGTATAGTACAGGGAGCTCTGTATGATGGAGCTCTGTATGTATAGTGTAGGGAGCTCTGTATGTATAGTGTAGGGAGCTCTGTATGTATAGTTCAGGGAGCTCTGTATTATGGAGCTCTGTATGTATAGTGCAGGGAGCTCGGTAGGCATAGTGCAGGGAGCTCTGTATGATGGAGCTCTGTATGTATAGTGCAGGGAGCTCTGTATGATGGAGCTCTGTATGTACAGTGCAGGGAGCTCTGTATGATGGAGCTCTGTATGTATAGTGTTGGGAGCTCTGTATGATGGAGCTCTGTATATATAGTTCAGGGAGCTCTGTATGTATAGTTCAGGGAGCTCTGTATGATGGAGCTCTGTATGTATAGTTCAGGGAGCTCTATACGATGGAGCTCTGTGTGTATAGTGCAGGGAGCTCTGTATATATAGTTCAGGGAGCTCTGTAGATGGAGCTCTGTGTTTATAGTGCAGTGAGCTCTGTAGATGGAGCTCTGTATGTATAGTTCAGGGAGCTCTGTATGATGGAGCTCTGTATGTATAGTGCAGGGAGCTCTGTATGATGGAGCTCTATATGTATAGTGCAGGGAGCTCTGTAGATGGAGCTATGTATGTATAGTGTAGGGAGCTCTGTATGTATAGTGCAGGGAGCTCTGTATGATGGAGCTCTGTATATATAGTGTAGGGAGCTCTGTAGCCAGGCAGTAAAGCTGGGCTAGTGTTGAAGAGGCAGAGTAATAAATGTGAATAAAAGCAGGCTCGAGTTGTGTTAAAATAAAATAAGAAGAGCTAAAAGAAAGTGAGTTTGGAGGATGTGAATGAGAATCCGTGAATAAGAAGATGGAGTGAATGTGAGAGAATGAGCTCCATTTGAGAAGCACATTGATTGCTTGAAAGAAGCTCCAATGTGAAGCTCTGTGTGAGCAGTGAGTGGAAGCAGAAGCCAGTGCTGAGGGAGCCTGGGAGCAGGATAAGAGGAGCTTTGTCGAGCTGCACTTCCGGCCTACGGCTGTAGCTCCGTGAATCTGCCCGATCCCACGATCTCGGAAGCGTTGCAAGGAGGAGCCTGGACAGGTCTTGGATGGGAGACGGCTGCGAGAAGGTTACGGATAGAGCAACCAACCAAGACCAACCGGGTGTTGTAGGCTTATTTTTGCTTTTTCGTTTTCTCTCCCACCACAAGAGGGCGATCAACTCAATGCAATCTTCCATTCACTCTTTTCTGAGGGTTATTCATTTATTTATTTTTTGTCCTTAAAGGCAAACACACTCATTATTATTCTCTCAAATCAAAATGCAAAGTCAATCTCATGTTTAAAGGGCTACTACAACTCATTTACACACTAATCGCTTTTTAAACATTTCTGACTTACGCAATACGTCTCTTTAGATCCCTCATCTTTTTCTTATGAAAAATTTATAAAAAAGTGTAAAGCTTAAAATACCTCCATTTTAGGAACATTGACATCATACTGACCCCTAAAAGGATTTTTTGTATTATTATTTGATTGTTTATAAAAAAAAATGTAATATGGGGTCTGGCTTTTATGCACATGCCAGCCGCCACATAATTAACCCTCACACCACCAAGGATTTAATAATTTGCTCACTGACTGATAGCAACGCTAGCAGACAAACAGTTCAGACTTTTAAAAAAATCTTGTCAGGATTTAAAGGGACTCACCCAACACATAACCACTCCCACACACATACACAACCAATCACAAGCATCCCTACATGTGCCCTTGTACGCTTAGCTTTGCTAGCTCCCCAGGGCCTCATACACTGCCAACTCTATATATATATATATATATATTTACACAAATATACCTACGCATTAAAACACAGAGGGACACACACATAAACACACTGCCGTATACACACACATAAATACAAACAGAGACACACAAACACTGACACGTGCCCACACCTTGACACATGCGTACACTGACAAACAGATCCACACAGACATGTACATACCTTGACACAGATACATACACAATCAGACATACACACACACGTGATCATTTTTATATTTGCAGCCACCCTCCTGTTATCATACATATAATCCAGGAGCGTGGCTTGCTTTGGAAATAACAAAATTAGCCAGAAACGTGGAAAGCGCTAAAAACATAACATGTAAAACAAACTTGTTAGTAAATATATACCAATAGAGCTGCAGTCACTCCTAAAATAGTGAAACAAAATACTAGGCCCACAAATAATGCACTGAAAATAATTCTAATCCAAATAAACAATTTATGCCAAAAAAGAAATCTGTGTAAAAAAATCAGCAAGAGAAAATATAGTGCAGGCCAGTGGCTTAACTACTTAACTACCACGGTTGCAACTGAGACCGAGCCTCTCACTCCAGGGGGCCTGGCTGCAACCGTGGGCCGCCATTACTTGGAGTGAGAGGCCCGGTCTCAGTTGCAACCATGGTAATTAAGCCACTGGCCTGCACTATATTTTATCTTATTGATTTTTTTTACACAGATTTTGTTTTGGCATAAATTGTTTATTTGGATTAGAATTATTTTCAGTGCATTATTTTTGGGCCTAGTATTTTGCACAGACTGCGCTCCCCGCCAGTCACAACAAGTAGCGTGGTCAAGCAGTCCTCTACCAAGTCTGACAGGAAGTGCTCACTGAGAGAATGGGGACATGCAGCCAGCTCTGCCACGCTACAGCAGCGCAGGTACAGAGGGGAATGGGGTAGAGACACATGGAGGGAACTTGGGGGGGATTGACGTATGGAGGACAAAGGGAAAGTGAATTGACACATAAAGGGACGGAGGGATTGAGACATGGAGGGACGGGGGGGGGGGTGACACACTGAGGGACAGAGAAGATTGACACAGTGGGACTATGGGAGTATTGACACATGGAGGGACAAGACGAGGAATTGAGACACATGGAAGGGACAGGAGGGGATTGAGACACAATTGCGACACATGGAGGGACTAGGGGAGAATTGACACATGGAAGGTACTGGGGGGTTTTGACACACGGAAGGGACTGTGGGGAAAATTGATACATGGAAGGGGCGGAGGGAATTGAGACACATGGGACGGGGTGGGGTTGAGACACATGGAGGGACTGGGGGTAATTGAGACACATGGGGAGACTTGGGTGGGGTTCAGACACATGGAGGGACAGAGGGAATTTTGGCACATGGGAGGGACTGGGTGTGAAATTAACATCTGGAAGGGACTAGGGAGATTGAGACACATAGAAGGGCTGGGTGGGAATAAGACCCATGGGAGGGGCCGGGTAATTAGATGTTTAGGTGGCAATGAAATCCTTCTTCAGCATCCATTGTATATGAAACACAACCAGGCCACAATGGCACAGTATTAAAAATAGCTTTTATTGACACAAGATAAAATCTGCTTACTTTGAGTAAAAGTGGGTTTGCCAAGCAAAAATCCCACAAAAGCACTTATAACGGCTATCACCCTAGAGGAAATATGCTCAATCGGACGGAAATAGAAGTTACGAAATGTAGCGTCATTAGACCAGTCTGCAGCTTTCATAATGTCCTCCAGTCTGCAGCCCACTACAGAAGCATTGGAAGCCATGGCACCCCTGACGGAGTGTGCCGAAAACGGATGTATCCACTCCGGCCATTGCCATTACGTCACGTATCTGTGTATATATAGTGCAGGGAGCTCTGTATAAAGGTGTCCATGTATAGTGCAGAGAGCTCTGAATGAGAGAGCACTGTATGTATAGTTCAGGGAGCTCTGAATGAGAGAGCACTGTATGTATTAAAGGAGTGGGTTGGCCCATGAGGTTATCAAGTGTAACCGGACAGAGAGGGGGTAACCCTCAAGGTATAGAGTACAAAAGGAGATAAACTGTCCTTAAGGTGAAACCTGATAGAGGGATATTGGTATCAGAAAATCTTCCTAATTTATGTTAGGAACTAAAAGTTCTTAAAGTCACTAACCCCAAAGGTTTAGTGTACCGTAGCGATAGACGTTACCCCTATGACGAGCCCCTATACAGGGCGAACAGCGCGTCGGGTTTTTCCGACACTATTCTACACCAGCACTAGAAACGCTGTACACCTAACTGCTCCTAAGATAAACTCCAACAAATTCTATTTGTTCTGGATACCGACCAAGGCACTGGGGCACATAGGTCAGTGAGAAACAGTGCAGAACAATTGATTGACCGACCGATGGTCTCTATTCATTATTACTTTCAATTACCTAATTACCTTGCTACTTCTACCACGGCTACACTCTATTTATTGGTAAATCACCTTTACTCTTGCTTTACTATTACCTCGAAGGCATCTTTCTTTTCTTTGAAATCTCTAGGATTAGTTAAAATAGGGAATCTGACGAAAATAATTGGGCCATCCGTGGAGCTGGTAACGTTATGTGACTAACATTAGTATCTGCAATAGCAGGCACCAACTGGAGAAGCAACCTAGCAGTAACACTGCACACCCATCAGACTAAATATCTGTTCACTTGCCAGCATATACCCTATGACTTATCTTACAAAATGTCCTAAGAAGTATCAATTTTTAGGAGTTGTACTTCCAAGTATGGTATACCATTCTGCACACTAACCACTCTCGACATTTACCCCGCTATCTGCCCCATTACGGGAGAATACCCTGGAGCAAATAAGCGGCTATCTAAATATACAGATCTCTCCGAACTAAGACACAGGTATACCTCTTTCACAATCTAGCTGGATGTCATTTACGTCTCCTAACCGGTGCTCAGTCACGGGAAAACGGTAAACCACTTCCAGTATTATATGTATAGACAATCAAGTACACCAAGCGGTTTAACCCTTACCATACCTATTACTGCGGCAGCCGATTTTTCCTTATACACTGATCACCTCTTAGGAAGCATTTGCCTCAGAAACTCGGAGCCCATCCGAGCTGACAATTACCTCCAGGTCAGACGACCCCATCTCTAGAGACACTAGAAATTAAACATTACCTCGAATAGCTTATAACGGTACAGAATTACAAAGCTAAAACTTTAATAAAAATTATTTGAAAAGAATTACAAAGCTAACCCCCAGAGGATACTGGGAAATAGGGTAGCCACATATTTGCTCTTTGGGAAGGCTTTTGATAAACTGGCTTACCCGGAACATTTGTGGATACATATACTTGGTTACTAGTGCATTACGCCACACATGGTTATTTGACACGTGTATCCATTTGAATTGAAGTACAATAAGTTATTCCATACTTAGACTTTTACTAAAGGAATAACGATATCTGTGCACACAGAGTTGGACTACCAAACAACCTGTGCCTACACTTTATGTTGTGTCTTTCCCTCTATGTTTATCCCCCTACCTACACGCCCCGATTTTTCTTGTGCAAGTAAGTCTGGATGCTAGCCAAGAGCTAGCCAACACATACTGTGACTTAAAATTGGCGACAGTTTACGTTGGGAACGTCTATTTACCCTATTAAAGCATTATTTTTTAACGTCTATCGCTACGGTACACTAAACCTTTGGGGTTAGTGACTTTAAGAACTTTTAGTTCCTAACATAAATTAGGAAGATCTTTTCTGATACCAATATCCCTCTATCAGGTTTCACCTTAAGGACAGTTTTTCTCCTTTTGAGCACTGTATGTATAGTTCAGGGAGCTCTGTATGTATAGTGCAGGGAGCTCTGTATGTATAGTGCAGGGAGCTCTGTATGAGGGAGCTCTGTATGTATAGTGCAGGGAGCTCTGCATGAGGGAGCCCATATATAGTGCAGGGAGCTCTGTATGATGGAGCTCTGTATGTATAGTGCAGGGAGCTCTGCATGAGGGAGCCCATATATAGTGCAGGGAGCTCTGTATGTATAGTGCAGGGAGCTCTGTATGTATAGTGCAGGGAGCTCGGTAGCCAGGCAGTAAAGCTGGGCTAGTGTTGAAGAGGCAGAGTAATAAATGTGAATACAAGTAGGCTCCAGTTGTATTAAAATAAAATAAGAAGAGCTAAAAGAAAGTGAGTTTGGAGGATGTGAATGAGAATCCGTGAATAAGAAGATGGAGTGAATGTGAGAGAATGTATGCAAAGGAAATGTATTGTATGAAGAAGTCCATGTGTAGCGCAGGGAGCTCCCATGTACAGTGCAGGGAGCTCTGTGAGGGAGCCCATGTATAGAGCAGGGAGCTCTGTGAGGGAGCCCATGTATAGAGCAGGGAGCTCTGTGAGGGAGCCCATGTATAGTGCAGGGAGCTCTGTATGAGGGAGCCCATATATAGTGCCGGGAGCTCTGTGTGTATAGTGCAAGGAACTATGTGTGGGGAAGTCATGTATACTTTAGAGAGCTCAGTATGAGGGAGCCCATGTATAGTGCAGTTGGCTCTGTATGTATAGTGCATGAAGCTCAGCTCTGCATGAGCTCATGTATGGCTCTGTATGTTGAAGCCTATGCATAGTGCAGGCATGGAGCTCTGTGTGAAGGAGCCCATGTATAGTTCAGGGAGCTCTGTGTGAGGGAGCTTTGTATGTATAGTGTAGGGAGCTCTGGATTAGGGAGGCTTTATGTATATTGCAGGGAGCTCTGTATGTATTGTGCAGAAGGCTATGTATGAGGGAGCCCATGTGTAGTGCAAGGAACTCTGTATTAGGGAGCCCATGTATAGTGCAGAGAGCTCTGTATGAGAGAGCTCTGTATGTATAGTTCAGTGAGCTCTGTATGTATAGTGCAGGGAGCTCTGTATGTATAGTACAGGGAGCTCTGTATGTTGGAGCTCTGTGTGTATAGTGCAGGGAGCTCTGTATGTATAGTGCAGGGAGCTCTGTATGATGGAGCTCTGTATGTATAGTGCAGGGAGCTCTGTATGTATAGTGCAGGGAGCTCTGTGTGATGGAGCTCTGTATGTATAGTGCAGGGAGCTCTGTATGATGGAGCTCTGTATATATAGTTCAGGGAGCTCTGTATGTTGGAGCTCTGTATGTATAGTACAGGGAGCTCTGTATGATGGAGCTCTGTATGTATAGTGTAGGGAGCTCTGTATGTATAGTTCAGGGAGCTCTGTATTATGGAGCTCTGTATGTATAGTGCAGGGAGCTCGGTAGGCATAGTGCAGGGAGCTCTGTATGATGGAGCTCTGTATGTATAGTGCAGGGAGCTCTGTATGATGGAGCTCTGTATGTACAGTGCAGGGAGCTCTGTATGATGGAGCTCTGTATGTATAGTGTTGGGAGCTCTGTATGATGGAGCTCTGTATATATAGTTCAGGGAGCTCTGTATGTATAGTTCAGGGAGCTCTGTATGATGGAGCTCTGTATGTATAGTTCAGGGAGCTCTATATGATGGAGCTCTGTGTGTATAGTGCAGGGAGCTCTGTATATATAGTTCAGGGAGCTCTGTAGATGGAGCTCTGTGTTTATAGTGCAGTGAGCTCTGTAGATGGAGCTCTGTATGTATAGTTCAGGGAGCTCTGTATGATGGAGCTCTGTATGTATAGTGCAGGGAGCTCTGTATGATGGAGCTCTATATGTATAGTGCAGGGAGCTCTGTAGATGGAGCTATGTATGTATAGTGTAGGGAGCTCTGTATGTATAGTGCAGGGAGCTCTGTATGATGGAGCTCTGTATATATAGTGTAGGGAGCTCTGTAGCCAGGCAGTAAAGCTGGGCTAGTGTTGAAGAGGCAGAGTAATAAATGTGAATAAAAGCAGGCTCGAGTTGTGTTAAAATAAAATAAGAAGAGCTAAAAGAAAGTGAGTTTGGAGGATGTGAATGAGAATCCGTGAATAAGAAGATGGAGTGAATGTGAGAGAATGAGCTCCATTTGAAAAGCACATTGATTGCTTGAAAGAAGCTCCAATGTGAAGCTCTGTGTGAGCAGTGAGTGGAAGCAGAAGCCAGTGCTGAGGGAGCCTGGGAGCAGGATAAGAGGAGCTTTTGTTATGGTACTTTTTGAAAGTAAACCAAAATGTTCAAATGTCTATCTGTTCCTGTCCAAATCAGTAAAATTAAATTGCGTATATACGCTGAAGTAATTAAGTCTGACACGCAAGGTTCAGGTTAAAATAACTTCGAGAAAGTTTATTGGCAAGTGAGTAAAAAGCGGGCGCGCAGGCCCTTTTAAGAGGCATTTTGCGTCATCATTGATTATTAGAATATCAGCAAATAAACATCATCAATTGGATTAATTGTTAAGTGACGGGGTTAGTGTCTTACCTATTGGTTCGTAAAATTAAGAGGTTAGTCCCGTGCCCACCCATCAGAGGTGGGATTATTCTGGACACGGGGGGGATAAGGGGGTCCTAAGCGTCATTTTACACGGTCAATAATATCAGACTTCATGTCCAGGTGCAAGGTCTCTTATGAATAGAACATTTCATTACTACTGTGTTCTGTGGCCTTCAAACTATACTATCTTACAAGTTCTAAGGAGTAGCCAGCAAGTCTTAAGGAGTACCCAGCACCTCCTGGCATTTGTCCTTGTAGGAAAACACAGTCTTTGTCTACTATATTAATTGGGTTGAGAAGTTCAGTCACGTAATGTAGTTTTAAAATGAACAAGTTAAGTCATGAGGACAAAATGGAGGATTTGAAGAAGTCAGGTTAGGAGGACAAAATGGAGGATTGTCACAATATAAGGTTAAAATGGAGTTAGTACAATAATTCAATACAAGTACAATAATAATTTTTAATAATTCCACATCAGTCCCCCCTATGAAATGTTAGATTCTAAGAGATAAAACTTTATTATGTTAGTATCAGAAGACGTGTTAACCCAAAGGCACAGAAACCCCGTGGCCGCTAGCTAGGTGTTAATGCAAAGTGCAAGTCTGTCCCTAGAACTGACCCTAATAGGCTAACTCATCCATCAGTATGGCTCTCGAACACTTCACACCCATGGGTGTCCCATGGCAGCTAACCCACCACTTCTCCGCACGGGGCCTTTACCATTCACTGACAGATGCTGTCCCTGAGCTAGTCCCTTCCTAGAATTCCTGCACTTTATCAACAAAAGGGAATGTTTGCAGCGGCAGACAGGGTGAGTTGATGTCTTGGAATTCTTGGTCATCAACTTCGAGATGGGTCAAAGTGGGTGCTGCTTGGTCAACAGTCTTCATGAGGGATTTTCTCAGACATGGGAGGACACAACAAAAGAGAAGAGCAAAAATAAAAAGAAAAATTAGTATAGCCATACCAATCTGCATTAAAGCCTTTTGCCATCCTGTCATCCAACCAAACCATCTTTCCCAGGGATCTTTTATCCCAGAATTCCTTTTTAACTCTTCAGACAAGTCATTTAATTTTTCTATGGCTAGTGTGACTTTACCATTAGGGCCTGTGTTTTCTGGGATGTAGGTACAACATGTCATGGTGTCGGGCAAAATTTTACAAACCCCTCCTTTTTCGGCTAAGATCATATCTAGGGCCATTCTATTCTGGAAAGTCATTTGGGATGTGGCCTGCAACTGTTCGGCCAACCCCTGGAGGGCGTCTCTGGTGTAATTAACAAAACGCTGTTGGTTATAATAAATGTAATTTATCCAATTTAAATTCTTGTTTGCGGTAACTATGGTAAAAATTGATTCAAATCCTGCGGCAACTTCATCCCTTGCTTTAAACTCATTGGGTACCCCCCTGGGCACTCCAATGGCATCGATATACACATGAGGATCAAAACTTCCTTTCACTGGGGCGTCACGTTTAACCTTAGTGTGGCTGGACTCATGGGTGTTGAGGTGTGTGTCAGAAATAATGTGTATAGGCATAATGGCCTTAGTCAAAGTACACTCCCCCCACCATTCCGTGTCCATTCTGGATCTTAGCTGTAAATCCCCACACAACCAGTAAATGTCTCCTAGTGACCTAGTGTGATGTTGCAGCAGGCGTACAGGGACAGTTCTGTATGTAGCACAATAACCTTTGGAAAAGTTACCTACAAATTTACCAATACCATCGTACATGGCATAGCAAGTGTAATTACCTTTATATACGGTAATACCATCAGGGGGTTTGACATCTTTGGCTAGAAGAGGATACTCCTTTGTCCATGCAATGCATATGGACCTGTTAAAATTATAGTGATAGGCAAAAAGGCTTAAAACACATTCTTCTATATCTACGGGTAGGATTAAAGGTACGGTACCCAGGTGAGGCCGGGCACCGCCACACACATAACATGCGGTTCTATTATGCTTATTGGCATTATATTTCATCCATTCTAACCATAAATTTACATAATTAAAACCTGTTTCAGCGGCCATGGTATCTTCAAAAGTGGGGTTAGCAATGGCCATCATGTCTTGAAAGGTCTGGATATGAGGTTTTAATGGGTTAGGGACCATATGGGTGGCCCCTTGCCACTCAGAAGAGTTGCACATATCTTTAAGGTAGAAATGCCCTAACTTTTTATAGGAACCCTTTTTCCAATACATTCCCATCACATACTGGTCTGCATCTGTTGGGCTTGGATGCTCAATATTAAGAATTAATTTCATTGGTGTACTCCCCCCAGGCTTTCTCAAAGTCATCCTCTGGAGGAGGGATCTACCATGATCATCTACTTTAGATACGGCACTTTTTGGTTTGTAACCCCAGGCAGGCCCGGCATTCCATCCCGCCGCCCCCCAATGATCACAATTGTGCCCCCATTGCTTGTCAACTACACAAACATATGGGTCTTTCGAATGAGGGATATCTCTATAGATGCTCTGGATTTGTGGTGTGGGAAATGGGCATTCTACAATATCACAGTAGTCAAAGGTATAAGTAGCCACCTGGGTGCATGATGAATTATACCAGAAGGTGTACCCACTAATGTCTTTGGTAATGGCTACTTGCTGGGCCTTCATAAGGCTAATTAAGGAGAAGATGTACCAGAGATACATGTTTGTGCGATATTCGCTTCCTCTGGGGCAGGAGATTTCTTGCAGTGGGAAGCGTGGATCCAATTTGGCCTACCGGCCAATTTGACGGAGGTTGCGGTAATCAGGAGAACTTGGAATGGACCGTCAAATCTCGGTTCTAGGGTATTTTTCCGCACAAACTTCTTAACCAGGACCCAATCTCCGGGGAGTAGGTTATGGGAACCTGTATCCAATTCGGGATCTGGAATTGAAGAGAAAACTTGGGCATGTATTTTGTTTAGGACATTTGCAAGTTCAGTTACATAGTCTACTAAAACATCTGATTGGAGTTGCAACTGCTGCGGATAATAACAACCTAGTCTGGGTGCTGTCCCAAATAGAACCTCATATGGGGACAGTGAATGCTTCCCTCTAGGTGTGTGCCTAACACTAAATAGAGCTATTGGTAGGCTTTCTGGCCAGGGCATCTTTGTTTCTTGTGACATTTTTAACATTCTGGTTTTTAGAGTGCCATTCATGCGCTCCACTTTACCACTACTTTGTGGGTGGTAAGGGGTATGGAAGGCTAGAGTCACCCCTAGAGCAGTCCAAATTTCTTTAGTCACAGTTGCTGTAAAGGCTGGGCCTTGATCACTCTCAATGACTTCTGGGAGTCCGAATCTACATACAATATCTGTAAGTAGGCGCTTTGCGGTTGTTTTTGCAGTGATATTGGCCACTGGGTATGCCTCTGGCCATCCTGAGAACATGTCCACTATGACTAGTGCATATTCATGGGGCCCACTCTTGGGCATTTGGATGTGGTCAATTTGAATTCGTTGGAAGGGGTACATGGGTTTTGCCAGGTTCTTTGCAGGCACCTTGACTGGTCTTCCCGGATTGCATTTTGCACAAATAACACAGGCTTTGCAGAAGTTGCTTATCAATGTTGTGATTCCGGGTGCTTCATAATACTTCTGTATGAGGGCGGCCATCAGTTCTTTTGACAGGTGTGCAGGCCCATGTGCCCATTGGACCACTGCTGGGTATAAATTTCTGGGAAGACAAAATTTGAAGTTGTTGTAATATATTCCGTCCTTTTGGACAGCTCCTTTCTTTTTCCATTTCTGGATTTCCTCAGGAGTGACTGCAGCTTGTTGTTCTTGTAAAATTCGCAAATCAGTAGGAAGAGTTTGCAAAGCAAAAATAGGGACTTCTTCTTCTTCTTCTTCTTGTCCGGACACTTCTTCATCCACTTCCTGCAGATCCCTGGCCGCTAACTTAGCAGCTTGATCAGCCAAATGGTTGCCCCTTGCTTCATCTGTATCCAATTTCCCGTGGGCCTTAATTTTCAAAACGGCCACTTCTTTGGGGAGTAGGAGGGCATCCATTAGCTCCTTGATTGCAGTGCTGTGTTTGACTGGTGTACCGGCGGTGGTAAGAAATCCTCTAGTCTTCCAAATTAGGCCGAAGTCATGTGCCACACCCAGAGCATATCTTGAATCTGTATAGATGTTGGCACGTTTTCCTTCGGAAATTTTGCATGCTGAAGTCAGAGCCTGTAATTCAGCTTCTTGTGCAGACATTGTTGGCGGTAAGGATGATGATTTAATAACTTCATCTGTTGTGGTTACGGCATATCCTGTGTGATATGTTCCTCCTTCATCGGCATATCTCGATCCGTCCACAAACAGGGTAAAATCCGGATCTGGTAATGGGTTCTCATGCACAGTTGGTAAGTGCACTGTTTCCATTTTCATCTGTTCAAAACAGTCGTGAGGTGTTTCTGGGTCATAATCATTCTTTATGACCAGATCTTGAAATTCCTTTTCCAGGAAGTGGCGTGGCCATGCTTCTAGAAGGTCAGTTGTTGGGTATTTGGCAATACCATTTTCCTGTAGCTGTTCTTCATTCATGGTGGCCCATAGTTTTGCCATGGGCCCAAGATCATTCCATGACCTTGTTTTCAACTTGGTAACAGGAATATGTGGGATAGCGGTATCCCAATGGCGGTAGAGGTAGTTGAGTTGTTGAGGTAGCTGGACCAAGACCATGCTATTACCTTCAGAGTCACAATAGAAGTCTTGTGCAGTGAGCTTTACATCGGTCCAGTGGTAAAGCTCATCTTCATAGCAAGGTTCGGGAGTAATGTTTGGCTTGTACCACATGGTACAGAAGGCGTAATCCGGGCCTTCACAAAGAGGTGTCTCATCTTCATAAAATGTCAAATGTGGATGCATGACTTTCTTGATACATCCACAGAGCAGATAAATGTAGGTTTCATCTGTGATAAATCCATAATAGATACCCCCCTCAGGGAGTGGAAGAAGAGTGGATGGATTAAGCACTTGACATCTTTGGATGGAAATGTTGTCAGGCAAAAGAAGATGACACTGTAGGCGCAGGTGTCTGGCCGGAGACACGTGCTTGAGCTGGACTTGGTTGATAATAGCAGAAATGTCATGAGGGGCTAGAACAACCAGAGGGTGGCCAAGGACCAGGTCCGAGGTTCTTTCTATGAGCTCTCTAGCAGCAAAAACAGCCCTGAGACAGGAAGGGGTCCCTCTGGCCACAATGTCCAGTTGACATGAGAAATATCCAATAGGCCTCTGACGGCCTCTTAAGTCATTAGTTTGGGTGAGAACTCCTGTTGCATGGCCTTGTCTTTCAGAGACAAATAATTTGAAAGGTTTGGAGTAGTCAGGTAGGCCCAAGGCAGGAGCTGAAGCAATGGCACGTTTTAAAGCATCGAAATTGTCCAGGGCTTCATTGGTCAGACAAAACGGGTCAGACTTAAGAGCGTCATAGAGAGGTTGCATAAGCAGAGAGGCTTCTGGGATCCATGCTCTGCAGTAGGAAATGAGGCCTAGGAAGGCATGAAGAGACTTTGAAGTCCTTGGAGGTGGAATGTCCAGAACAGCTCTTACCCGGTCCCGAGTAAGATGTCTGGTACCTTGAGATAGGCAATGTCCAAGGAAGATCACTGAAGATTGACAGAATTGTAGCTTGATGAGTGAAGCTTTGCATCCCTGTTCTGCCAAATAGGAAAGAAGACTGATTGAACACCTTTCAGTGGTGGGAATATCATCTCCACACAGCAGTAGATCATCCACATACTGAAGCAGGACAACTTCTGGGTGCTCAGCTTGCCATGGGTCAAGAATGGTACCCATGGCCTTTGCAAATTGACTTGGAGAATTTTGTGCCCCTTGGGGCATGACAGTCCAGGTATACTGTTGCATCTCATGAGTGAAAGCAAACAGGTATTGACAGGATGGGTCCAGTGGGACACTGAAAAAGGCATTGGCCAGGTCAATAACTGTGAAGAATTTTGCAGATGGTGGGACTCCAGAGAGCAGAGTATGGGGATTTGGTACAAGAGGGGTGTCCAGGACGGTAGCTTCATTAACAGCACGGAGATCCTGAACCATCCTGTACTTCTCTGGCTCACCCTTTGGAGTTTTCTTTTTCACAGGAAATAATGGGGTGTTGCATTCAGATTTACATTTCACCAGGGCACCCTTCTCCAAGAGTGCCTTGATGTGGACAGAAATAGCAGCAGACTGGGCTGGTTTTAACGGATATTGTGGTTTTCTTGGTAACTTAGCTCCTGAAATAAGCTTTACCACCACAGGGGGAACATTTAGGTGACCTATGTCCTCTGGGCCTGAGGACCATAACTTGGCGGGCACCTGTGTTTTTAATTCCTCTGGGAAATTGGACCTTAATTCTGCTGCTTCCTCACGGGGCTTTTCTAAATGCAGCATCAGAGGCAAGGAGCACAGGGCTGAGGTATCTGATACAGATAGAGGTGTGAACATTTCTACTTGCCCGTCTGGGGTGAAGGTGATGGATGCTTGCAGGCGTGAGAGGACATCAGCACCTAATAGGTTAATTGGGCATGTGGAGGATACCACAAAGCGAGCAAGCAGGCTAGAGCCAACTCGTAGTGGAGTTGTTAAAGGGCTACGTCTTGGCTGGCCATCCACTCCAACACAAGAGACATCAATGCTGGACAGGAAGGATGGGTCTGGCAGGTCTTGTTCTCGTAGAACACTACGGGCTGCACCTGTGTCAACTAGAAATGTAGTAGGATGGTCTTCAATGGGCAAAGTCACTGTGGCAAGTGGCCCTCCCTTATCCCCTGTAGACGCTGCCATTACAGGGGTTACAGACACAGGCTTGCCAGTTTCCTAATCATCTGGTTCTTCAATAATTGGAATCTTTTTCTCGGTCTTGGGGCCTGGGGCAGGCTTAGAGAACTTTCTGGGTGCCCCAGGTTCCTTTTTAGGTTCCGGACAATCACTTCTGTAGTGTCCCTGAGCCCCACAATTAAAACAAGTTACATCCTCTAACTTGACACCCTTGGTGCCAGAGGTGATGGGGGTAGCGCGGGCCACCATGAGTGGAGCTGGATTGGGTCTTCTTGGGGTCTGAACAGATTCCAGACCTCTAGCAACTAAAAGCAGGGTATCCAAGGGAACAACCTTGTATTCAGGACGTGCAGCAATGATTCCCTTGCGTATAGAGTCTTTAACACCTTGGACAAACGCACCTGACAGCATTTGTGAATGAATCTTGTCTGTAAGATCAAACCCCAAATCTGTGAACATTTGATACAGTCTTGCATGAAACCTTTCCACTGATTCTCCTTTATCTTGAATAACATCAGTAAGGCCAGCAGCCTGATCCGCAAGTTTGTCCTTAGCCCATTCTCTTAATTGGGTGCAAAAAGTTACTCCAGAGGGGTAATCAACATCACTGCTGAGCAGATCTGTACTGAGGTGTCGGGCCATACTCGGCCAATATGCATCCCCTGCTTTTATAGCACAAATGCTCAGTAGATCACGCCATGCAGCGGAATAAGTCTTTTGAATTTGAACTATCCCTCGGTAGAAGGGCATAGGCTGTTTTTCTGGGTCAGGGAGTGATTTCATTAGAGCACTAGCTTGAGTGGGATTGAAAGCAACATATTTAGGAGGGGCCTGTTCTCCCCGACCCTTGTGGCCAAAGGGGTCATCGATAGAACGATGAGTTGGGGCTCCCGCGGCAAGCTCCGATGAGACATGGGACACCCTGTCCATCTCGTCATCATCGAATTCTATGATATTGGCTCTTTTGCGCGGTGCAGGGCCCGCATGAGGTGAAAGGATCGGTGGTTGGGAACGAGCCCCAGATGCAGGGGTGGCTAGCGAGTCATAACCTGGGGATAGGTAGTCACCGGGAATTACCGGCATCAGGGCCGAACTGGGGGCCGCCATATTGGTGGCCGGGAAAGGTGTTACATTAGGGTTAAGGGAAGGAGTGGCGGCCATGTTAGATGTGGGCACACCTGGAGCAACCTGTGCCGGACTGGGCATAACCGGAATCTGGGGAGTGGCTTGGGGAAGGGGTAGTGGATATCCGGGATAGGGCAGGGCCATGGGATATGGGAAGGGGTAGGGCCAGGCTGGGGAGGGAAAGGAGGTGGGGTATTGGACTGGGGCGGAGGTGGGAGGGGACGGAGAGGGATTGGTAGGGGTGGGTGTAGAGGGAGGAGCCGGGGTGAGGGTGGAAGAGGTGGTTAGCTGGGCGGACGCAGAGGGGAGGGGATCATTAATGGAGAGGGATTGTAGGGAAGGAATGGCAGATGAAATGTTAGGGGAAGGTATAGCAGGTAGCGTAGGGATGGATGAGGATGATGGGGATGTCAAAGATGGGGAAGGGGAAAAGAAAGATCCATCGGAATTCAGGACCGGGCAGACAGGGGAGGTAATGGGATGGGTGTTAGGAGGATTGGGAGTGGGGAACATAGTCAGCTGGCTATCACTTATGGCTGACTGAACCTTGGGGATAGACATTCCCTGGGCGCCGGTTTTGGGCGCTGGCTGAGGGTAGACCCCAGCAACACAATTATTATGATACACAAACAATTTCACACCTTTGTGATTTATCTCTTCCTCAACCCAACCTTCTAACTGAATAGCCTTCGCTACTCTGTACCATGCTTCTGCAGTCTTTAATAAACCATTATCTGTAAGTTTGCCTTTCTTTTCTGTCAGTAACCTACGCCAACTTTCCGGTTGCAATCTTCCACATGTCGGTACAGCAATTCTACATACTTTCGCAATCTTTTCAACACCTTTAACCATTTCCTCACCTTCTCTGTCTTCGACTAAATCACATGCTAACCAGCCCTTACTGGGCTTGCTTAAATCCTGTCCCATAATCCCTTTACCCCTATACCAGCGTCCTAGATATAGGGAGAGAGAAGGAAAACTGAACAAGAACGTCTACAATGCTCGACTGCCACCCGAGAATCGTGGGACTTTCTCAGGTGCGTCTTCCCAAAACGTAGACTAGTCACTGAATCCGCCTACCCGGGGTGGTAGACACGGATTGGAGCGAGGTGAGAAGTGTGTGACCAATCACTTCTCTTTCAAGAGAAATGGGAGTGGATAGTATAATAATATAGGAAGTTTAGAAAAGATGAAAGGCAAGGAAAAATCCTTAGAGACAGACACAGGAGTTCATGAGACTCCTAATAAAACAGACAAGACAACAATACAATTGAAATACAGTGCATGCATTACAGTTCAAATAAAATCAACAATAATCCCTTTCCTTCTACATGTGCTTACTCCAAAGTCACCTTTCTCAACCTCGTAGTGTCCCCGCTCGGAGAACGACTTTCATAAGTCTCACTACCAGCGGCCACGGAAAACAACTGACACCGGTCCGAGTTCCGTCAGCCTCTCTCTACTCTGCAGTCCACAAGAATGTGGCCACGTCTATCCTCACTCCCGTAGTGCCCCTATAAAACCCACTTTATAAGTCTCACTACCACGTGATGTGAAAAACAAGCAATACCTGCCTGAATTCCCCCAGGAAACAAAGTCCCCTGCCACAAGGCTAAGTCTCCTACCACAATTAAATAATCAGTGGACCTTCAGCTCAACTAGAGCCGAAGGGTCCGGGTCAGGACGTCCCCAACTCAACTAGAGCTGGATAGTCCGAACGCGCACAGTGAAGCTAGCTAGGCTATCAAAGTGACACAAACTTGGATCACAGGAAACTATGATTCTACACAGGTCCCACAGTTCCACAAACTTCTTTTTCCTTACAGCCACAGCCACGAGGCTCCTAAAAGAAGTAAACAGGCAAAGAAGACCCCCCAGGAACACATCCACGGGTCAACCCCCCTTTTTCCTTACAACCACAGCACCGTGGTTCCTAAAAGAGGTAAAACAGGCAACAGAAGACCCCCCAGGAACACATCCACGGGTCAACCCCCCTTTATCCCAAAAGGGGTAAAATACAAACAGATAGACAGACACACTGAAGACCCAGGCAAGTACCCTCAGGTCCACCCCCCTTTATCCCAAAAAGGGGAAAACAAGCAAGACAGAACCCCAGGCAAATCCCCTGCAGGTCCACCCCCCCTTTATCTCAAAATGGGGAAACAGACAAACAATTCAAACACAATTCAAACACACCCAGGCAACAGATAGACTAAAATGCAGGTAAACAAGTGAGTAACGAGACACCGGGCAAGATATTACCTGTCTTTGATGTCCTCCCGGGAAGCAGTCACAGACACGTGGACGGGTCAATCAAAGGGGCCGGAACGTACCGGTGGCTCTGCAGAAGTCTCTACCGTGTATCTGGAGGTGATCAATCTCCCTTCCTTCCCCCTGGATTCCTCCGTCCACCCTTGTCTTCCTTAGGACGGCTCACCGGCCGGACATAGCCCGATGCCCCACGTTGGGCGCCAAGTTGTTATGGTACTTTTTGAAAGTAAACCAAAATGTTCAAATGTCTATCTGTTCCTGTCCAAATCAGTAAAATTAAATTGCGTATATACGCTGAAGTAATTAAGTCTGACACGCAAGGTTCAGGTTAAAATAACTTCGAGAAAGTTTATTGGCAAGTGAGTAAAAAGCGGGCGCGCAGGCCCTTTTAAGAGGCATTTTGCGTCATCATTGATTATTAGAATATCAGCAAATAAACATCATCAATTGGATTAATTGTTAAGTGACGGGGTTAGTGTCTTACCTATTGGTTCGTAAAATTAAGAGGTTAGTCCCGTGCCCACCCATCAGAGGTGGGATTATTCTGGACACGGGGGGGATAAGGGGGTCCTAAGCGTCATTTTACACGGTCAATAATATCAGACTTCATGTCCAGGTGCAAGGTCTCTTATGAATAGAACATTTCATTACTACTGTGTTCTGTGGCCTTCAAACTATACTATCTTACAAGTTCTAAGGAGTAGCCAGCAAGTCTTAAGGAGTACCCAGCACCTCCTGGCATTTGTCCTTGTAGGAAAACACAGTCTTTGTCTACTATATTAATTGGGTTGAGAAGTTCAGTCACGTAATGTAGTTTTAAAATGAACAAGTTAAGTCATGAGGACAAAATGGAGGATTTGAAGAAGTCAGGTTAGGAGGACAAAATGGAGGATTGTCACAATATAAGGTTAAAATGGAGTTAGTACAATAATTCAATACAAGTACAATAATAATTTTTAATAATTCCACATCACTTTGTCGAGCTGCACTTCCGGCCTACGGCTGTAGCTCCGTGAATCTGCCCGATCCCACGATCTCGGAAGCGTTGCAAGGAGGAGCCTGGACAGGTCTTGGATGGGAGACGGCTGCGAGAAGGTTACGGATAGAGCAACCAACCAAGACCAACCGGGTGTTGTAGGCTTATTTTTGCTTTTTCGTTTTCTCTCCCACCACAAGAGGGCGATCAACTCAATGCAATCTTCCATTCACTCTTTTCTGAGGGTTATTCATTTATTTATTTTTTGTCCTTAAAGGCAAACACACTCATTATTATTCTCTCAAATCAAAATGCAAAGTCAATCTCATGTTTAAAGGGCTACTACAACTCATTTACTCACTAATCGCTTTTTAAACATTTCTGACTTACGCAATACGTCTCTTTAGATCCCTCATCTTTTTCTTATGAAAAATTTATAAAAAAGTGTAAAGCTTAAAATACCTCCATTTTAGGAACATTTACATCATACTGACCCCTAAAAGGATTTTTTGTATTATTATTTGATTGTTTATTAAAAAAAATGTAATATGGGGTCTGGCTTTTATGCACATGCCAGCCGCCACATAATTAACCCTCACACCACCAAGGATTTAATAATTTGCTCACTGACTGATAGCAACGCTAGCAGACAAACAGTTCAGACTTTTAAAAAAATCTTGTCAGGATTTAAAGGGACTCACCCAACACATAACCACTCCCACACACATACACAACCAATCACAAGCATCCCTACATGTGCCCTTGTACGCTTAGCTTTGCTAGCTCCCCAGGGCCTCATACACTGCCAACTCTATATATATATATATATATATATTTACACAAATATACCTACGCATTAAAACACAGAGGGACACACACATAAACACACTGTCGTATACACACACATAAATACAAACAGAGACACACAAACACTGACACGTGCCCACACCTTGACACATGCGTACACTGACAAACAGATCCACACAGACATGTACATACCTTGACACAGATACATACACAATCAGACATACACACACACGTGATCATTTTTATATTTGCAGCCACCCTCCTGTTATCATACATATAATCCAGGAGCGTGGCTTGCTTTGGAAATAACAAAATTAGCCAGAAACGTGGAAAGCGCTAAAAACATAATAACATGTAAAACAAACTTGTTAGTAAATATATACCAATAGAGCTGCAGTCACTCCTAAAATAGTGAAACAAAATACTAGGCCCACAAATAATGCACTGAAAATAATTCTAATCCAAATAAACAATTTATGCCAAAAAAGAAATCTGTGTAAAAAAATCAGCAAGAGAAAATATAGTGCAGGCCAGTGGCTTAACTACTTAACTACCACGGTTGCAACTGAGACCGAGCCTCTCACTCCAGGGGGCCTGGCTGCAACCGTGGGCCGCCATTACTTGGAGTGAGAGGCCCGGTCTCAGTTGCAACCATGGTAATTAAGCCACTGGCCTGCACTATATTTTATCTTATTGGTTTTTTTTACACAGATTTTGTTTTGGCATAAATTGTTTATTTGGATTAGAATTATTTTCAGTGCATTATTTTTGGGCCTAGTATTTTGCACAGACTGCGCTCCCCGCCAGTCACAACAAGTAGCGTGGTCAAGCAGTCCTCTACCAAGTCTGACAGGAAGTGCTCACTGAGAGAATGGGGACATGCAGCCAGCTTTGCCACGCTACAGCAGCGCAGGTACAGAGGGGAATGGGGTAGAGACACATGGAGGGAACTTGGGGGGGATTGACGTATGGAGGACAAAGGGAAAGTGAATTGACACATAAAGGGACGGAGGGATTGAGACATGGAGGGACGGGGGGGGGGGGGTGACACACTGAGGGACAGAGAAGATTGACACAGTGGGACTATGGGAGTATTGACACATGGAGGGACAAGACGAGGAATTGAGACACATGGAAGAAACTTGGTGATGGAGGGAGGTGAATTTACATATTTAGAGGGGTATTGACACATGGAGGGACTGGGGGATATTGACACATGGAGGTACAAGAGGGGGAATTGAGACACATGGAAGGGACAGGAGGGGATTGAGACACAATTGCGACACATGGAGGGACTAGGGGAGAATTGACACATGGAAGGTACTGGGGGGTTTTGACTGTGGGGAAAATTGATACATGGAAGGGGCGGAGGGAATTGAGACACATGGGACGGGGTGGGGTTGAGACACATGGAGGGACTGGGGGTAATTGAGACACATGGGGAGACTTGGGTGGGGTTCAGACACATGGAGGGACAGAGGGAATTTTGGCACATGGGAGGGACTGGGTGTGAAATTAACATCTGGAAGGGACTAGGGAGAGTGAGACACATAGAAGGGCTGGGTGGGAATAAGACCCATGGGAGGGGCCGGGTAATTAGATGTTTAGGTGGCAATGAAATCCTTCTTCAGCATCCATTGTATATGAAACACAACCAGGCCACAATGGCACAGTATTAAAAATAGCTTTTATTGACACAAGATAAAATCTGCTTACTTTGAGTAAAAGTGGGTTTGCCAAGCAAAAATCCCACAAAAGCACTTATAACGGCTATCACCCTAGAGGAAATATGCTCAATCGGACGGAAATAGAAGTTACGAAATGTAGCGTCATTAGACCAGTCTGCAGCTTTCATAATGTCCTCCAGTCTGCAGCCCACTACAGAAGCATTGGAAGCCATGGCACCCCTGACGGAGTGTGCCGAAAACGGATGTATCCACTCCGGCCATTGCCATTACGTCACGTATCTGTGTATATATAGTGCAGGGAGCTCTGTATAAAGGTGTCCATGTATAGTGCAGAGAGCTCTGAATGAGAGAGCACTGTATGTATAGTTCAGGGAGCTCTGAATGAGAGAGCACTGTATGTATTAAAGGAGTGGGTTGGCCCATGAGGTTATCAAGTGTAACCGGACAGAGAGGGGGTAACCCTCAAGGTATAGAGTACAAAAGGAGAGAAACTGTCCTTAAGGTGAAACCTGATAGAGGGATATTGGTATCAGAAAAGATCTTCCTAATTTATGTTAGGAACTAAAAGTTCTTAAAGTCACTAACCCCAAAGGTTTAGTGTACCGTAGCGATAGACGTTACCCCTATGACGAGCCCCTATACAGGGCGAACAGCGCGTCGGGTTTTTCCGACACTATTCTACACCAGCACTAGAAACGCTGTACACCTAACTGCTCCTAAGATAAACTCCAACAAATTCTATTTGTTCTGGATACCGACCAAGGCACTGGGGCACATAGGTCAGTGAGAAACAGTGCAGAACAATTGATTGACCGACCGATGGTCTCTATTCATTATTACTTTCAATTACCTAATTACCTTGCTACTTCTACCACGGCTACACTCTATTTATTGGTAAATCACCTTTACTCTTGCTTTACTATTACCTCGAAGGCATCTTTCTTTTCTTTGAAATCTCTAGGATTAGTTAAAATAGGGAATCTGACGAAAATAATTGGGCCATCCGTGGAGCTGGTAACGTTATGTGACTAACATTAGTATCTGCAATAGCAGGCACCAACTGGAGAAGCAACCTAGCAGTAACACTGCACACCCATCAGACTAAATATCTGTTCACTTGCCAGCATATACCCTATGACTTATCTTACAAAATGTCCTAAGAAGTATCAATTTTTAGGAGTTGTACTTCCAAGTATGGTATACCATTCTGCACACTAACCACTCTCGACATTTACCCCGCTATCTGCCCCATTACGGGAGAATACCCTGGAGCAAATAAGCGGCTATCTAAATATACAGATCTCTCCGAACTAAGACACAGGTATACCTCTTTCACAATCTAGCTGGATGTCATTTACGTCTCCTAACCGGTGCTCAGTCACGGGAAAACGGTAAACCACTTCCAGTATTATATGTATAGACAATCAAGTACACCAAGCGGTTTAACCCTTACCATACCTATTACTGCGGCAGCCGATTTTTCCTTATACACTGATCACCTCTTAGGAAGCATTTGCCTCAGAAACTCGGAGCCCATCCGAGCTGACAATTACCTCCAGGTCAGACGACCCCATCTCTAGAGACACTAGAAATTAAACATTACCTCGAATAGCTTATAACGGTACAGAATTACAAAGCTAAAACTTTAATAAAAATTATTTGAAAAGAATTACAAAGCTAACCCCCAGAGGATACTGGGAAATAGGGTAGCCACATATTTGCTCTTTGGGAAGGCTTTTGATAAACTGGCTTACCCGGAACATTTGTGGATACATATACTTGGTTACTAGTGCATTACGCCACACATGGTTATTTGACACGTGTATCCATTTGAATTGAAGTACAATAAGTTATTCCATACTTAGACTTTTACTAAAGGAATAACGATATCTGTGCACACAGAGTTGGACTACCAAACAACCTGTGCCTACACTTTATGTTGTGTCTTTCCCTCTATGTTTATCCCCCTACCTACACGCCCCGATTTTTCTTGTGCAAGTAAGTCTGGATGCTAGCCAAGAGCTAGCCAACACATACTGTGACTTAAAATTGGCGACAGTTTACGTTGGGAACGTCTATTTACCCTATTAAAGCATTATTTTTTAACGTCTATCGCTACGGTACACTAAACCTTTGGGGTTAGTGACTTTAAGAACTTTTAGTTCCTAACATAAATTAGGAAGATCTTTTCTGATACCAATATCCCTCTATCAGGTTTCACCTTAAGGACAGTTTTTCTCCTTTTGAGCACTGTATGTATAGTTCAGGGAGCTCTGTATGTATAGTGCAGGGAGCTCTGTATGTATAGTGCAGGGAGCTCTGTATGAGGGAGCTCTGTATGTATAGTGCAGGGAGCTCTGCATGAGGGAGCCCATATATAGTGCAGGGAGCTCTGTATGATGGAGCTCTGTATGTATAGTGCAGGGAGCTCTGCATGAGGGAGCCCATATATAGTGCAGGGAGCTCTGTATGTATAGTGCAGGGAGCTCTGTATGTATAGTGCAGGGAGCTCGGTAGCCAGGCAGTAAAGCTGGGCTAGTGTTGAAGAGGCAGAGTAATAAATGTGAATACAAGTAGGCTCCAGTTGTATTAAAATAAAATAAGAAGAGCTAAAAGAAAGTGAGTTTGGAGGATGTGAATGAGAATCCGTGAATAAGAAGATGGAGTGAATGTGAGAGAATGTATGCAAAGGAAATGTATTGTATGAAGAAGTCCATGTGTAGCGCAGGGAGCTCCCATGTACAGTGCAGGGAGCTCTGTGAGGGAGCCCATGTATAGAGCAGGGAGCTCTGTGAGGGAGCCCATGTATAGAGCAGGGAGCTCTGTGAGGGAGCCCATGTATAGTGCAGGGAGCTCTGTATGAGGGAGCCCATATATAGTGCCGGGAGCTCTGTGTGTATAGTGCACGGAACTATGTGTGGGGAAGTCATGTATACTTTAGAGAGCTCAGTATGAGGGAGCCCATGTATAGTGCAGTTGGCTCTGTATGTATAGTGCATGAAGCTCAGCTCTGCATGAGCTCATGTATGGCTCTGTATGTTGAAGCCTATGCATAGTGCAGGCATGGAGCTCTGTGTGAAGGAGCCCATGTATAGTTCAGGGAGCTCTGTGTGAGGGAGCTTTGTATGTATAGTGTAGGGAGCTCTGGATTAGGGAGGCTTTATGTATATTGCAGGGAGCTCTGTATGTATTGTGCAGAAGGCTATGTATGAGGGAGCCCATGTGTAGTGCAAGGAACTCTGTATTAGGGAGCCCATGTATAGTGCAGAGAGCTCTGTATGAGAGAGCTCTGTATGTATAGTTCAGTGAGCTCTGTATGTATAGTGCAGGGAGCTCTGTATGTATAGTACAGGGAGCTCTGTATGTTGGAGCTCTGTGTGTATAGTGCAGGGAGCTCTGTATGTATAGTGCAGGGAGCTCTGTATGATGGAGCTCTGTATGTATAGTGCAGGGAGCTCTGTATGTATAGTGCAGGGAGCTCTGTGTGATGGAGCTCTGTATGTATAGTGCAGGGAGCTCTGTATGATGGAGCTCTGTATATATAGTTCAGGGAGCTCTGTATGTTGGAGCTCTGTATGTATAGTACAGGGAGCTCTGTATGATGGAGCTCTGCATGTATAGTGTAGGGAGCTCTGTATGTATAGTTCAGGGAGCTCTGTATTATGGAGCTCTGTATGTATAGTGCAGGGAGCTCGGTAGGCATAGTGCAGGGAGCTCTGTATGATGGAGCTCTGTATGTATAGTGCAGGGAGCTCTGTATGATGGAGCTCTGTATGTACAGTGCAGGGAGCTCTGTATGATGGAGCTCTGTATGTATAGTGTTGGGAGCTCTGTATGATGGAGCTCTGTATATATAGTTCAGGGAGCTCTGTATGTATAGTTCAGGGAGCTCTGTATGATGGAGCTCTGTATGTATAGTTCAGGGAGCTCTATATGATGGAGCTCTGTGTGTATAGTGCAGGGAGCTCTGTATATATAGTTCAGGGAGCTCTGTAGATGGAGCTCTGTATTTATAGTGCAGTGAGCTCTGTAGATGGAGCTCTGTATGTATAGTTTAGGGAGCTCTGTATGATGGAGCTCTGTATGTATAGTGCAGGGAGCTCTGTATGATGGAGCTCTATATGTATAGTGCAGGGAGCTCTGTAGATGGAGCTATGTATGTATAGTGTAGGGAGCTCTGTATGTATAGTGCAGGGAGCTCTGTATGATGGAGCTCTGTATATATAGTGTAGGGAGCTCTGTAGCCAGGCAGTAAAGCTGGGCTAGTGTTGAAGAGGCAGAGTAATAAATGTGAATAAAAGCAGGCTCGAGTTGTGTTAAAATAAAATAAGAAGAGCTAAAAGAAAGTGAGTTTGGAGGATGTGAATGAGAATCCGTGAATAAGAAGATGGAGTGAATGTGAGAGAATGAGCTCCATTTGAGAAGCACATTGATTGCTTGAAAGAAGCTCCAATGTGAAGCTCTGTGTGAGCAGTGAGTGGAAGCAGAAGCCAGTGCTGAGGGAGCCTGGGAGCAGGATAAGAGGAGCTTTGTCGAGCTGCACTTCCGGCCTACGGCTGTAGCTCCGTGAATCTGCCCGATCCCACGATCTCGGAAGCGTTGCAAGGAGGAGCCTGGACAGGTCTTGGATGGGAGACAGCTGCGAGTAGGTTACGGTTACAATGGCTGCGAGAAGGTTACGGATAGAGCAACCAACCAAGACCAACCGGGTGTTGTAGGCTTATTTTTGCTTTTTCGTTTTCTCTCCCACCACAAGAGGGCGATCAACTCAATGCAATCTTCCATTCACTCTTTTCTGAGGGTTATTCATTTATTTATTTTTTTGTCCTTAAAGGCAAACACACTCATTATTATTCTCTCAAATCAAAATGCAAAGTCAATCTCATGTTTAAAGGGCTACTACAACTCATTTACTCACTAATCGCTTTTTAAACATTTCTGACTTACGCAATACGTCTCTTTAGATCCCTCATCTTTTTCTTATGAAAAATTTATAAAAAAGTGTAAAGCTTAAAATACCTCCATTTTAGGAACATTGACATCATACTGACCCCTAAAAGGATTTTTTGTATTATTATTTGATTGTTTATTAAAAAAAATTTAATATGGGGTCTGGCTTTTATGCACATGCCAGCCGCCACATAATTAACCCTCACACCACCAAGGATTTAATAATTTGCTCACTGACTGATAGCAACGCTAGCAGACAAACAGTTCAGACTTTTAAAAAAATCTTGTCAGGATTTAAAGGGACTCACCCAACACATAACCACTCCCACACACATACACAACCAATCACAAGCATCCCTACATGTGCCCTTGTACGCTTAGCTTTGCTAGCTCCCCAGGGCCTCATACACTGCCAACTCTATATATATATATATATATATATTTACACAAATATACCTACGCATTAAAACACAGAGGGACACACACATAAACACACTGTCGTATACACACACATAAATACAAACAGAGACACACAAACACTGACACGTGCCCACACCTTGACACATGCGTACACTGACAAACAGATCCACACAGACATGTACATACCTTGACACAGATACATACACAATCAGACATACACACACACGTGATCATTTTTATATTTGCAGCCACCCTCCTGTTATCATACATATAATCCAGGAGCGTGGCTTGCTTTGGAAATAACAAAATTAGCCAGAAACGTGGAAAGCGCTAAAAACATAACATGTAAAACAAACTTGTTAGTAAATATATACCAATAGAGCTGCAGTCACTCCTAAAATAGTGAAACAAAATACTAGGCCCACAAATAATGCACTGAAAATAATTCTAATCCAAATAAACAATCTATGCCAAAAAAGAAATCTGTGTAAAAAAATCAGCAAGAGAAAATATAGTGCAGGCCAGTGGCTTAACTACTTAACTACCACGGTTGCAACTGAGACCGAGCCTCTCACTCCAGGGGGCCTGGCTGCAACCGTGGGCCGCCATTACTTGGAGTGAGAGGCCCGGTCTCAGTTGCAACCATGGTAATTAAGCCACTGGCCTGCACTATATTTTATCTTATTGATTTTTTTTACACAGATTTTGTTTTGGCATAAATTGTTTATTTGGATTAGAATTATTTTCAGTGCATTATTTTTGGGCCTAGTATTTTGCACAGACTGCGCTCCCCGCCAGTCACAACAAGTAGCGTGGTCAAGCAGTCCTCTACCAAGTCTGACAGGAAGTGCTCACTGAGAGAATGGGGACATGCAGCCAGCTCTGCCACGCTACAGCAGCGCAGGTACAGAGGGGAATGGGGTAGAGACACATGGAGGGAACTTGGGGGGGATTGACGTATGGAGGACAAAGGGAAAGTGAATTGACACATAAAGGGACGGAGGGATTGAGACATGGAGGGACGGGGGGGGGGGGGGTGACACACTGAGGGACAGAGAAGATTGACACAGTGGGACTATGGGAGTATTGACACATGGAGGGACAAGACGAGGAATTGAGACACATGGAAGAAACTTGGTGATGGAGGGAGGTGAATTTACATATTTAGAGGGGTATTGACACATGGAGGGACTGGGGGATATTGACACATGGAGGTACAAGAGGGGGAATTGAGACACATGGAAGGGACAGGAGGGGATTGAGACACAATTGCGACACATGGAGGGACTAGGGGAGAATTGACACATGGAAGGTACTGGGGGGTTTTGACACACGGAAGGGACTGTGGGGAAAATTGATACATGGAAGGGGCGGAGGGAATTGAGACACATGGGACGGGGTGGGGTTGAGACACATGGAGGGACTGGGGGTAATTGAGACACATGGGGAGACTTGGGTGGGGTTCAGACACATGGAGGGACAGAGGGAATTTTGGCACATGGGAGGGACTGGGTGTGAAATTAACATCTGGAAGGGACTAGAAAGATTGAGACACATAGAAGGGCTGGGTGGGAATAAGACCCATGGGAGGGGCCGGGTAATTAGATGTTTAGGTGGCAATGAAATCCTTCTTCAGCATCCATTGTATATGAAACACAACCAGGCCACAATGGCACAGTATTAAAAATAGCTTTTATTGACACAAGATAAAATCTGCTTACTTTGAGTAAAAGTGGGTTTGCCAAGCAAAAATCCCACAAAAGCACTTATAACGGCTATCACCCTAGAGGAAATATGCTCAATCGGACGGAAATAGAAGTTACGAAATGTAGCGTCATTAGACCAGTCTGCAGCTTTCATAATGTCCTCCAGTCTGCAGCCCACTACAGAAGCATTGGAAGCCATGGCACCCCTGACGGAGTGTGCCGAAAACGGATGTATCCACTCCGGCCATTGCCATTACGTCACGTATCTGTGTATATATAGTGCAGGGAGCTCTGTATAAAGGTGTCCATGTATAGTGCAGAGAGCTCTGAATGAGAGAGCACTGTATGTATAGTTCAGGGAGCTCTGAATGAGAGAGCACTGTATGTATTAAAGGAGTGGGTTGGCCCATGAGGTTATCAAGTGTAACCGGACAGAGAGGGGGTAACCCTCAAGGTATAGAGTACAAAAGGAGAGAAACTGTCCTTAAGGTGAAACCTGATAGAGGGATATTGGTATCAGAAAAGATCTTCCTAATTTATGTTAGGAACTAAAAGTTCTTAAAGTCACTAACCCCAAAGGTTTAGTGTACCGTAGCGATAGACGTTACCCCTATGACGAGCCCCTATACAGGGCGAACAGCGCGTCGGGTTTTTCCGACACTATTCTACACCAGCACTAGAAACGCTGTACACCTAACTGCTCCTAAGATAAACTCCAACAAATTCTATTTGTTCTGGATACCGACCAAGGCACTGGGGCACATAGGTCAGTGAGAAACAGTGCAGAACAATTGATTGACCGACCGATGGTCTCTATTCATTATTACTTTCAATTACCTAATTACCTTGCTACTTCTACCACGGCTACACTCTATTTATTGGTAAATCACCTTTACTCTTGCTTTACTATTACCTCGAAGGCATCTTTCTTTTCTTTGAAATCTCTAGGATTAGTTAAAATAGGGAATCTGACGAAAATAATTGGGCCATCCGTGGAGCTGGTAACGTTATGTGACTAACATTAGTATCTGCAATAGCAGGCACCAACTGGAGAAGCAACCTAGCAGTAACACTGCACACCCATCAGACTAAATATCTGTTCACTTGCCAGCATATACCCTATGACTTATCTTACAAAATGTCCTAAGAAGTATCAATTTTTAGGAGTTGTACTTCCAAGTATGGTATACCATTCTGCACACTAACCACTCTCGACATTTACCCCGCTATCTGCCCCATTACGGGAGAATACCCTGGAGCAAATAAGCGGCTATCTAAATATACAGATCTCTCCGAACTAAGACACAGGTATACCTCTTTCACAATCTAGCTGGATGTCATTTACGTCTCCTAACCGGTGCTCAGTCACGGGAAAACGGTAAACCACTTCCAGTATTATATGTATAGACAATCAAGTACACCAAGCGGTTTAACCCTTACCATACCTATTACTGCGGCAGCCGATTTTTCCTTATACACTGATCACCTCTTAGGAAGCATTTGCCTCAGAAACTCGGAGCCCATCCGAGCTGACAATTACCTCCAGGTCAGACGACCCCATCTCTAGAGACACTAGAAATTAAACATTACCTCGAATAGCTTATAACGGTACAGAATTACAAAGCTAAAACTTTAATAAAAATTATTTGAAAAGAATTACAAAGCTAACCCCCAGAGGATACTGGGAAATAGGGTAGCCACATATTTGCTCTTTGGGAAGGCTTTTGATAAACTGGCTTACCCGGAACATTTGTGGATACATATACTTGGTTACTAGTGCATTACGCCACACATGGTTATTTGACACGTGTATCCATTTGAATTGAAGTACAATAAGTTATTCCATACTTAGACTTTTACTAAAGGAATAACGATATCTGTGCACACAGAGTTGGACTACCAAACAACCTGTGCCTACACTTTATGTTGTGTCTTTCCCTCTATGTTTATCCCCCTACCTACACGCCCCGATTTTTCTTGTGCAAGTAAGTCTGGATGCTAGCCAAGAGCTAGCCAACACATACTGTGACTTAAAATTGGCGACAGTTTACGTTGGGAACGTCTATTTACCCTATTAAAGCATTATTTTTTAACGTCTATCGCTACGGTACACTAAACCTTTGGGGTTAGTGACTTTAAGAACTTTTAGTTCCTAACATAAATTAGGAAGATCTTTTCTGATACCAATATCCCTCTATCAGGTTTCACCTTAAGGACAGTTTTTCTCCTTTTGAGCACTGTATGTATAGTTCAGGGAGCTCTGTATGTATAGTGCAGGGAGCTCTGTATGTATAGTGCAGGGAGCTCTGTATGAGGGAGCTCTGTATGTATAGTGCAGGGAGCTCTGCATGAGGGAGCCCATATATAGTGCAGGGAGCTCTGTATGATGGAGCTCTGTATGTATAGTGCAGGGAGCTCTGCATGAGGGAGCCCATATATAGTGCAGGGAGCTCTGTATGTATAGTGCAGGGAGCTCTGTATGTATAGTGCAGGGAGCTCGGTAGCCAGGCAGTAAAGCTGGGCTAGTGTTGAAGAGGCAGAGTAATAAATGTGAATACAAGTAGGCTCCAGTTGTATTAAAATAAAATAAGAAGAGCTAAAAGAAAGTGAGTTTGGAGGATGTGAATGAGAATCCGTGAATAAGAAGATGGAGTGAATGTGAGAGAATGTATGCAAAGGAAATGTATTGTATGAAGAAGTCCATGTGTAGCGCAGGGAGCTCCCATGTACAGTGCAGGGAGCTCTGTGAGGGAGCCCATGTATAGAGCAGGGAGCTCTGTGAGGGAGCCCATGTATAGAGCAGGGAGCTCTGTGAGGGAGCCCATGTATAGAGCAGGGAGCTCTGTATGAGGGAGCCCATATATAGTGCCGGGAGCTCTGTGTGTATAGTGCAAGGAACTATGTGTGGGGAAGTCATGTATACTTTAGAGAGCTCAGTATGAGGGAGCCCATGTATAGTGCAGTTGGCTCTGTATGTATAGTGCATGAAGCTCAGCTCTGCATGAGCTCATGTATGGCTCTGTATGTTGAAGCCTATGCATAGTGCAGGCATGGAGCTCTGTGTGAAGGAGCCCATGTATAGTTCAGGGAGCTCTGTGTGAGGGAGCTTTGTATGTATAGTGTAGGGAGCTCTGGATTAGGGAGGCTTTATGTATATTGCAGGGAGCTCTGTATGTATTGTGCAGAAGGCTATGTATGAGGGAGCCCATGTGTAGTGCAAGGAACTCTGTATTAGGGAGCCCATGTATAGTGCAGAGAGCTCTGTATGAGAGAGCTCTGTATGTATAGTTCAGTGAGCTCTGTATGTATAGTGCAGGGAGCTCTGTATGTATAGTACAGGGATCTCTGTATGTTGGAGCTCTGTGTGTATAGTGCAGGGAGCTCTGTATGTATAGTGCAGGGAGCTCTGTATGATGGAGCTCTGTATGTATAGTGCAGGGAGCTCTGTATGTATAGTGCAGGGAGCTCTGTGTGATGGAGCTCTGTATGTATAGTGCAGGGAGCTCTGTATGATGGAGCTCTGTATATATAGTTCAGGGAGCTCTGTATGTTGGAGCTCTGTATGTATAGTACAGGGAGCTCTGTATGATGGAGCTCTGCATGTATAGTGTAGGGAGCTCTGTATGTATAGTTCAGGGAGCTCTGTATTATGGAGCTCTGTATGTATAGTGCAGGGAGCTCGGTAGGCATAGTGCAGGGAGCTCTGTATGATGGAGCTCTGTATGTATAGTGCAGGGAGCTCTGTATGATGGAGCTCTGTATGTACAGTGCAGGGAGCTCTGTATGATGGAGCTCTGTATGTATAGTGTTGGGAGCTCTGTATGATGGAGCTCTGTATATATAGTTCAGGGAGCTCTGTATGTATAGTTCAGGGAGCTCTGTATGATGGAGCTCTGTATGTATAGTTCAGGGAGCTCTATATGATGGAGCTCTGTGTGTATAGTGCAGGGAGCTCTGTATATATAGTTCAGGGAGCTCTGTAGATGGAGCTCTGTATTTATAGTGCAGTGAGCTCTGTAGATGGAGCTCTGTATGTATAGTTTAGGGAGCTCTGTATGATGGAGCTCTGTATGTATAGTGCAGGGAGCTCTGTATGATGGAGCTCTATATGTATAGTGCAGGGAGCTCTGTAGATGGAGCTATGTATGTATAGTGTAGGGAGCTCTGTATGTATAGTGCAGGGAGCTCTGTATGATGGAGCTCTGTATATATAGTGTAGGGAGCTCTGTAGCCAGGCAGTAAAGCTGGGCTAGTGTTGAAGAGGCAGAGTAATAAATGTGAATAAAAGCAGGCTCGAGTTGTGTTAAAATAAAATAAGAAGAGCTAAAAGAAAGTGAGTTTGGAGGATGTGAATGAGAATCCGTGAATAAGAAGATGGAGTGAATGTGAGAGAATGAGCTCCATTTGAGAAGCACATTGATTGCTTGAAAGAAGCTCCAATGTGAAGCTCTGTGTGAGCAGTGAGTGGAAGCAGAAGCCAGTGCTGAGGGAGCCTGGGAGCAGGATAAGAGGAGCTTTGTCGAGCTGCACTTCCGGCCTACGGCTGTAGCTCCGTGAATCTGCCCGATCCCACGATCTCGGAAGCGTTGCAAGGAGGAGCCTGGACAGGTCTTGGATGGGAGACGGCTGCGAGAAGGTTACGGATAGAGCAACCAACCAAGACCAACCGGGTGTTGTAGGCTTATTTTTGCTTTTTCGTTTTCTCTCCCACCACAAGAGGGCGATCAACTCAATGCAATCTTCCATTCACTCTTTTCTGAGGGTTATTCATTTATTTATTTTTTGTCCTTAAAGGCAAACACACTCATTATTATTCTCTCAAATCAAAATGCAAAGTCAATCTCATGTTTAAAGGGCTACTACAACTCATTTACTCACTAATCGCTTTTTAAACATTTCTGACTTACGCAATACGTCTCTTTAGATCCCTCATCTTTTTCTTATGAAAAATTTATAAAAAAGTGTAAAGCTTAAAATACCTCCATTTTAGGAACATTGACATCATACTGACCCCTAAAAGGATTTTTTGTATTATTATTTGATTGTTTATTAAAAAAAATTTAATATGGGGTCTGGCTTTTATGCACATGCCAGCCGCCACATAATTAACCCTCACACCACCAAGGATTTAATAATTTGCTCACTGACTGATAGCAACGCTAGCAGACAAACAGTTCAGACTTTTAAAAAAATCTTGTCAGGATTTAAAGGGACTCACCCAACACATAACCACTCCCACACACATACACAACCAATCACAAGCATCCCTACATGTGCCCTTGTACGCTTAGCTTTGCTAGCTCCCCAGGGCCTCATACACTGCCAACTCTATATATATATATATATATATTTACACAAATATACCTACGCATTAAAACACAGAGGGACACACACATAAACACACTGTCGTATACACACACATAAATACAAACAGAGACACACAAACACTGACACGTGCCCACACCTTGACACATGCGTACACTGACAAACAGATCCACACAGACATGTACATACCTTGACACAGATACATACACAATCAGACATACACACACACGTGATCATTTTTATATTTGCAGCCACCCTCCTGTTATCATACATATAATCCAGGAGCGTGGCTTGCTTTGGAAATAACAAAATTAGCCAGAAACGTGGAAAGCGCTAAAAACATAACATGTAAAACAAACTTGTTAGTAAATATATACCAATAGAGCTGCAGTCACTCCTAAAATAGTGAAACAAAATACTAGGCCCACAAATAATGCACTGAAAATAATTCTAATCCAAATAAACAATCTATGCCAAAAAAGAAATCTGTGTAAAAAAATCAGCAAGAGAAAATATAGTGCAGGCCAGTGGCTTAACTACTTAACTACCACGGTTGCAACTGAGACCGAGCCTCTCACTCCAGGGGGCCTGGCTGCAACCGTGGGCCGCCATTACTTGGAGTGAGAGGCCCGGTCTCAGTTGCAACCATGGTAATTAAGCCACTGGCCTGCACTATATTTTATCTTATTGATTTTTTTTACACAGATTTTGTTTTGGCATAAATTGTTTATTTGGATTAGAATTATTTTCAGTGCATTATTTTTGGGCCTAGTATTTTGCACAGACTGCGCTCCCCGCCAGTCACAACAAGTAGCGTGGTCAAGCAGTCCTCTACCAAGTCTGACAGGAAGTGCTCACTGAGAGAATGGGGACATGCAGCCAGCTCTGCCACGCTACAGCAGCGCAGGTACAGAGGGGAATGGGGTAGAGACACATGGAGGGAACTTGGGGGGGATTGACGTATGGAGGACAAAGGGAAAGTGAATTGACACATAAAGGGACGGAGGGATTGAGACATGGAGGGACGGGGGGGGGGGGGGGGTGACACACTGAGGGACAGAGAAGATTGACACAGTGGGACTATGGGAGTATTGACACATGGAGGGACAAGACGAGGAATTGAGACACATGGAAGAAACTTGGTGATGGAGGGAGGTGAATTTACATATTTAGAGGGGTATTGACACATGGAGGGACTGGGGGATATTGACACATGGAGGTACAAGAGGGGGAATTGAGACACATGGAAGGGACAGGAGGGGATTGAGACACAATTGCGACACATGGAGGGACTAGGGGAGAATTGACACATGGAAGGTACTGGGGGGTTTTGACACACGGAAGGGACTGTGGGGAAAATTGATACATGGAAGGGGCGGAGGGAATTGAGACACATGGGACGGGGTGGGGTTGAGACACATGGAGGGACTGGGGGTAATTGAGACACATGGGGAGACTTGGGTGGGGTTCAGACACATGGAGGGACAGAGGGAATTTTGGCACATGGGAGGGACTGGGTGTGAAATTAACATCTGGAAGGGACTAGGGAGATTGAGACACATAGAAGGGCTGGGTGGGAATAAGACCCATGGGAGGGGCCGGGTAATTAGATGTTTAGGTGGCAATGAAATCCTTCTTCAGCATCCATTGTATATGAAACACAACCAGGCCACAATGGCACAGTATTAAAAATAGCTTTTATTGACACAAGATAAAATCTGCTTACTTTGAGTAAAAGTGGGTTTGCCAAGCAAAAATCCCACAAAAGCACTTATAACGGCTATCACCCTAGAGGAAATATGCTCAATCGGACGGAAATAGAAGTTACGAAATGTAGCGTCATTAGACCAGTCTGCAGCTTTCATAATGTCCTCCAGTCTGCAGCCCACTACAGAAGCATTGGAAGCCATGGCACCCCTGACGGAGTGTGCCGAAAACGGATGTATCCACTCCGGCCATTGCCATTACGTCACGTATCTGTGTATATATAGTGCAGGGAGCTCTGTATAAAGGTGTCCATGTATAGTGCAGAGAGCTCTGAATGAGAGAGCACTGTATGTATAGTTCAGGGAGCTCTGAATGAGAGAGCACTGTATGTATTAAAGGAGTGGGTTGGCCCATGAGGTTATCAAGTGTAACCGGACAGAGAGGGGGTAACCCTCAAGGTATAGAGTACAAAAGGAGAGAAACTGTCCTTAAGGTGAAACCTGATAGAGGGATATTGGTATCAGAAAAGATCTTCCTAATTTATGTTAGGAACTAAAAGTTCTTAAAGTCACTAACCCCAAAGGTTTAGTGTACCGTAGCGATAGACGTTACCCCTATGACGAGCCCCTATACAGGGCGAACAGCGCGTCGGGTTTTTCCGACACTATTCTACACCAGCACTAGAAACGCTGTACACCTAACTGCTCCTAAGATAAACTCCAACAAATTCTATTTGTTCTGGATACCGACCAAGGCACTGGGGCACATAGGTCAGTGAGAAACAGTGCAGAACAATTGATTGACCGACCGATGGTCTCTATTCATTATTACTTTCAATTACCTAATTACCTTGCTACTTCTACCACGGCTACACTCTATTTATTGGTAAATCACCTTTACTCTTGCTTTACTATTACCTCGAAGGCATCTTTCTTTTCTTTGAAATCTCTAGGATTAGTTAAAATAGGGAATCTGACGAAAATAATTGGGCCATCCGTGGAGCTGGTAACGTTATGTGACTAACATTAGTATCTGCAATAGCAGGCACCAACTGGAGAAGCAACCTAGCAGTAACACTGCACACCCATCAGACTAAATATCTGTTCACTTGCCAGCATATACCCTATGACTTATCTTACAAAATGTCCTAAGAAGTATCAATTTTTAGGAGTTGTACTTCCAAGTATGGTATACCATTCTGCACACTAACCACTCTCGACATTTACCCCGCTATCTGCCCCATTACGGGAGAATACCCTGGAGCAAATAAGCGGCTATCTAAATATACAGATCTCTCCGAACTAAGACACAGGTATACCTCTTTCACAATCTAGCTGGATGTCATTTACGTCTCCTAACCGGTGCTCAGTCACGGGAAAACGGTAAACCACTTCCAGTATTATATGTATAGACAATCAAGTACACCAAGCGGTTTAACCCTTACCATACCTATTACTGCGGCAGCCGATTTTTCCTTATACACTGATCACCTCTTAGGAAGCATTTGCCTCAGAAACTCGGAGCCCATCCGAGCTGACAATTACCTCCAGGTCAGACGACCCCATCTCTAGAGACACTAGAAATTAAACATTACCTCGAATAGCTTATAACGGTACAGAATTACAAAGCTAAAACTTTAATAAAAATTATTTGAAAAGAATTACAAAGCTAACCCCCAGAGGATACTGGGAAATAGGGTAGCCACATATTTGCTCTTTGGGAAGGCTTTTGATAAACTGGCTTACCCGGAACATTTGTGGATACATATACTTGGTTACTAGTGCATTACGCCACACATGGTTATTTGACACGTGTATCCATTTGAATTGAAGTACAATAAGTTATTCCATACTTAGACTTTTACTAAAGGAATAACGATATCTGTGCACACAGAGTTGGACTACCAAACAACCTGTGCCTACACTTTATGTTGTGTCTTTCCCTCTATGTTTATCCCCCTACCTACACGCCCCGATTTTTCTTGTGCAAGTAAGTCTGGATGCTAGCCAAGAGCTAGCCAACACATACTGTGACTTAAAATTGGCGACAGTTTACGTTGGGAACGTCTATTTACCCTATTAAAGCATTATTTTTTAACGTCTATCGCTACGGTACACTAAACCTTTGGGGTTAGTGACTTTAAGAACTTTTAGTTCCTAACATAAATTAGGAAGATCTTTTCTGATACCAATATCCCTCTATCAGGTTTCACCTTAAGGACAGTTTTTCTCCTTTTGAGCACTGTATGTATAGTTCAGGGAGCTCTGTATGTATAGTGCAGGGAGCTCTGTATGTATAGTGCAGGGAGCTCTGTATGAGGGAGCTCTGTATGTATAGTGCAGGGAGCTCTGCATGAGGGAGCCCATATATAGTGCAGGGAGCTCTGTATGATGGAGCTCTGTATGTATAGTGCAGGGAGCTCTGCATGAGGGAGCCCATATATAGTGCAGGGAGCTCTGTATGTATAGTGCAGGGAGCTCTGTATGTATAGTGCAGGGAGCTCGGTAGCCAGGCAGTAAAGCTGGGCTAGTGTTGAAGAGGCAGAGTAATAAATGTGAATACAAGTAGGCTCCAGTTGTATTAAAATAAAATAAGAAGAGCTAAAAGAAAGTGAGTTTGGAGGATGTGAATGAGAATCCGTGAATAAGAAGATGGAGTGAATGTGAGAGAATGTATGCAAAGGAAATGTATTGTATGAAGAAGTCCATGTGTAGCGCAGGGAGCTCCCATGTACAGTGCAGGGAGCTCTGTGAGGGAGCCCATGTATAGAGCAGGGAGCTCTGTGAGGGAGCCCATGTATAGAGCAGGGAGCTCTGTGAGGGAGCCCATGTATAGAGCAGGGAGCTCTGTATGAGGGAGCCCATATATAGTGCCGGGAGCTCTGTGTGTATAGTGCAAGGAACTATGTGTGGGGAAGTCATGTATACTTTAGAGAGCTCAGTATGAGGGAGCCCATGTATAGTGCAGTTGGCTCTGTATGTATAGTGCATGAAGCTCAGCTCTGCATGAGCTCATGTATGGCTCTGTATGTTGAAGCCTATGCATAGTGCAGGCATGGAGCTCTGTGTGAAGGAGCCCATGTATAGTTCAGGGAGCTCTGTGTGAGGGAGCTTTGTATGTATAGTGTAGGGAGCTCTGGATTAGGGAGGCTTTATGTATATTGCAGGGAGCTCTGTATGTATTGTGCAGAAGGCTATGTATGAGGGAGCCCATGTGTAGTGCAAGGAACTCTGTATTAGGGAGCCCATGTATAGTGCAGAGAGCTCTGTATGAGAGAGCTCTGTATGTATAGTTCAGTGAGCTCTGTATGTATAGTGCAGGGAGCTCTGTATGTATAGTACAGGGATCTCTGTATGTTGGAGCTCTGTGTGTATAGTGCAGGGAGCTCTGTATGTATAGTGCAGGGAGCTCTGTATGATGGAGCTCTGTATGTATAGTGCAGGGAGCTCTGTATGTATAGTGCAGGGAGCTCTGTGTGATGGAGCTCTGTATGTATAGTGCAGGGAGCTCTGTATGATGGAGCTCTGTATATATAGTTCAGGGAGCTCTGTATGTTGGAGCTCTGTATGTATAGTACAGGGAGCTCTGTATGATGGAGCTCTGCATGTATAGTGTAGGGAGCTCTGTATGTATAGTTCAGGGAGCTCTGTATTATGGAGCTCTGTATGTATAGTGCAGGGAGCTCGGTAGGCATAGTGCAGGGAGCTCTGTATGATGGAGCTCTGTATGTATAGTGCAGGGAGCTCTGTATGATGGAGCTCTGTATGTACAGTGCAGGGAGCTCTGTATGATGGAGCTCTGTATGTATAGTGTTGGGAGCTCTGTATGATGGAGCTCTGTATATATAGTTCAGGGAGCTCTGTATGTATAGTTCAGGGAGCTCTGTATGATGGAGCTCTGTATGTATAGTTCAGGGAGCTCTATATGATGGAGCTCTGTGTGTATAGTGCAGGGAGCTCTGTATATATAGTTCAGGGAGCTCTGTAGATGGAGCTCTGTATTTATAGTGCAGTGAGCTCTGTAGATGGAGCTCTGTATGTATAGTTCAGGGAGCTCTGTATGATGGAGCTCTGTATGTATAGTGCAGGGAGCTCTGTATGATGGAGCTCTATATGTATAGTGCAGGGAGCTCTGTAGATGGAGCTATGTATGTATAGTGTAGGGAGCTCTGTATGTATAGTGCAGGGAGCTCTGTATGATGGAGCTCTGTATATATAGTGTAGGGAGCTCTGTAGCCAGGCAGTAAAGCTGGGCTAGTGTTGAAGAGGCAGAGTAATAAATGTGAATAAAAGCAGGCTCGAGTTGTGTTAAAATAAAATAAGAAGAGCTAAAAGAAAGTGAGTTTGGAGGATGTGAATGAGAATCCGTGAATAAGAAGATGGAGTGAATGTGAGAGAATGAGCTCCATTTGAGAAGCACATTGATTGCTTGAAAGAAGCTCCAATGTGAAGCTCTGTGTGAGCAGTGAGTGGAAGCAGAAGCCAGTGCTGAGGGAGCCTGGGAGCAGGATAAGAGGAGCTTTGTCGAGCTGCACTTCCGGCCTACGGCTGTAGCTCCGTGAATCTGCCCGATCCCACGATCTCGGAAGCGTTGCAAGGAGGAGCCTGGACAGGTCTTGGATGGGAGACGGCTGCGAGAAGGTTACGGATAGAGCAACCAACCAAGACCAACCGGGTGTTGTAGGCTTATTTTTGCTTTTTCGTTTTCTCTCCCACCACAAGAGGGCGATCAACTCAATGCAATCTTCCATTCACTCTTTTCTGAGGGTTATTCATTTATTTATTTTTTGTCCTTAAAGGCAAACACACTCATTATTATTCTCTCAAATCAAAATGCAAAGTCAATCTCATGTTTAAAGGGCTACTACAACTCATTTACTCACTAATCGCTTTTTAAACATTTCTGACTTACGCAATACGTCTCTTTAGATCCCTCATCTTTTTCTTATGAAAAATTTATAAAAAAGTGTAAAGCTTAAAATACCTCCATTTTAGGAACATTGACATCATACTGACCCCTAAAAGGATTTTTTGTATTATTATTTGATTGTTTATTAAAAAAAATGTAATATGGGGTCTGGCTTTTATGCACATGCCAGCCGCCACATAATTAACCCTCACACCACCAAGGATTTAATAATTTGCTCACTGACTGATAGCAACGCTAGCAGACAAACAGTTCAGACTTTTAAAAAAATCTTGTCAGGATTTAAAGGGACTCACCCAACACATAACCACTCCCACACACATACACAACCAATCACAAGCATCCCTACATGTGCCCTTGTACGCTTAGCTTTGCTAGCTCCCCAGGGCCTCATACACTGCCAACTCTATATATATATATATATATTTACACAAATATACCTACGCATTAAAACACAGAGGGACACACACATAAACACACTGTCGTATACACACACATAAATACAAACAGAGACACACAAACACTGACACGTGCCCACACCTTGACACATGCGTACACTGACAAACAGATCCACACAGACATGTACATACCTTGACACAGATACATACACAATCAGACATACACACACACGTGATCATTTTTATATTTGCAGCCACCCTCCTGTTATCATACATATAATCCAGGAGCGTGGCTTGCTTTGGAAATAACAAAATTAGCCAGAAACGTGGAAAGCGCTAAAAACATAACATGTAAAACAAACTTGTTAGTAAATATATACCAATAGAGCTGCAGTCACTCCTAAAATAGTGAAACAAAATACTAGGCCCACAAATAATGCACTGAAAATAATTCTAATCCAAATAAACAATTTATGCCAAAAAAGAAATCTGTGTAAAAAAATCAGCAAGAGAAAATATAGTGCAGGCCAGTGGCTTAACTACTTAACTACCACGGTTGCAACTGAGACCGAGCCTCTCACTCCAGGGGGCCTGGCTGCAACCGTGGGCCGCCATTACTTGGAGTGAGAGGCCCGGTCTCAGTTGCAACCATGGTAATTAAGCCACTGGCCTGCACTATATTTTATCTTATTGATTTTTTTTACACAGATTTTGTTTTGGCATAAATTGTTTATTTGGATTAGAATTATTTTCAGTGCATTATTTTTGGGCCTAGTATTTTGCACAGACTGCGCTCCCCGCCAGTCACAACAAGTAGCGTGGTCAAGCAGTCCTCTACCAAGTCTGACAGGAAGTGCTCACTGAGAGAATGGGGACATGCAGCCAGCTCTGCCACGCTACAGCAGCGCAGGTACAGAGGGGAATGGGGTAGAGACACATGGAGGGAACTTGGGGGGGATTGACGTATGGAGGACAAAGGGAAAGTGAATTGACACATAAAGGGACGGAGGGATTGAGACATGGAGGGACGGGGGGGGGGGGGGGGGGTGACACACTGAGGGACAGAGAAGATTGACACAGTGGGACTATGGGAGTATTGACACATGGAGGGACAAGACGAGGAATTGAGACACATGGAAGAAACTTGGTGATGGAGGGAGGTGAATTTACATATTTAGAGGGGTATTGACACATGGAGGGACTGGGGGATATTGACACATGGAGGTACAAGAGGGGGAATTGAGACACATGGAAGGGACAGGAGGGGATTGAGACACAATTGCGACACATGGAGGGACTAGGGGAGAATTGACACATGGAAGGTACTGGGGGGTTTTGACACACGGAAGGGACTGTGGGGAAAATTGATACATGGAAGGGGCGGAGGGAATGGAGACACATGGGACGGGGTGGGGTTGAGACACATGGAGGGACTGGGGGTAATTGAGACACATGGGGAGACTTGGGTGGGGTTCAGACACATGGAGGGACAGAGGGAATTTTGGCACATGGGAGGGACTGGGTGTGAAATTAACATCTGGAAGGGACTAGGGAGATTGAGACACATAGAAGGGCTGGGTGGGAATAAGACCCATGGGAGGGGCCGGGTAATTAGATGTTTAGGTGGCAATGAAATCCTTCTTCAGCATCCATTGTATATGAAACACAACCAGGCCACAATGGCACAGTATTAAAAATAGCTTTTATTGACACAAGATAAAATCTGCTTACTTTGAGTAAAAGTGGGTTTGCCAAGCAAAAATCCCACAAAAGCACTTATAACGGCTATCACCCTAGAGGAAATATGCTCAATCGGACGGAAATAGAAGTTACGAAATGTAGCGTCATTAGACCAGTCTGCAGCTTTCATAATGTCCTCCAGTCTGCAGCCCACTACAGAAGCATTGGAAGCCATGGCACCCCTGACGGAGTGTGCCGAAAACGGATGTATCCACTCCGGCCATTGCCATTACGTCACGTATCTGTGTATATATAGTGCAGGGAGCTCTGTATAAAGGTGTCTATGTATAGTGCAGAGAGCTCTGAATGAGAGAGCACTGTATGTATAGTTCAGGGAGCTCTGAATGAGAGAGCACTGTATGTATTAAAGGAGTGGGTTGGCCCATGAGGTTATCAAGTGTAACCGGACAGAGAGGGGGTAACCCTCAAGGTATAGAGTACAAAAGGAGAGAAACTGTCCTTAAGGTGAAACCTGATAGAGGGATATTGGTATCAGAAAAGATCTTCCTAATTTATGTTAGGAACTAAAAGTTCTTAAAGTCACTAACCCCAAAGGTTTAGTGTACCGTAGCGATAGACGTTACCCCTATGACGAGCCCCTATACAGGGCGAAACGCGCGTCGGGTTTTTCCGACACTATTCTACACCAGCACTAGAAACGCTGTACACCTAACTGCTCCTAAGATAAACTCCAACAAATTCTATTTGTTCTGGATACCGACCAAGGCACTGGGGCACATAGGTCAGTGAGAAACAGTGCAGAACAATTGATTGACCGACCGATGGTCTCTATTCATTATTACTTTCAATTACCTAATTACCTTGCTACTTCTACCACGGCTACACTCTATTTATTGGTAAATCACCTTTACTCTTGCTTTACTATTACCTCGAAGGCATCTTTCTTTTCTTTGAAATCTCTAGGATTAGTTAAAATAGGGAATCTGACGAAAATAATTGGGCCATCCGTGGAGCTGGTAACGTTATGTGACTAACATTAGTATCTGCAATAGCAGGCACCAACTGGAGAAGCAACCTAGCAGTAACACTGCACACCCATCAGACTAAATATCTGTTCACTTGCCAGCATATACCCTATGACTTATCTTACAAAATGTCCTAAGAAGTATCAATTTTTAGGAGTTGTACTTCCAAGTATGGTATACCATTCTGCACACTAACCACTCTCGACATTTACCCCGCTATCTGCCCCATTACGGGAGAATACCCTGGAGCAAATAAGCGGCTATCTAAATATACAGATCTCTCCGAACTAAGACACAGGTATACCTCTTTCACAATCTAGCTGGATGTCATTTACGTCTCCTAACCGGTGCTCAGTCACGGGAAAACGGTAAACCACTTCCAGTATTATATGTATAGACAATCAAGTACACCAAGCGGTTTAACCCTTACCATACCTATTACTGCGGCAGCCGATTTTTCCTTATACACTGATCACCTCTTAGGAAGCATTTGCCTCAGAAACTCGGAGCCCATCCGAGCTGACAATTACCTCCAGGTCAGACGACCCCATCTCTAGAGACACTAGAAATTAAACATTACCTCGAATAGCTTATAACGGTACAGAATTACAAAGCTAAAACTTTAATAAAAATTATTTGAAAAGAATTACAAAGCTAACCCCCAGAGGATACTGGGAAATAGGGTAGCCACATATTTGCTCTTTGGGAAGGCTTTTGATAAACTGGCTTACCCGGAACATTTGTGGATACATATACTTGGTTACTAGTGCATTACGCCACACATGGTTATTTGACACGTGTATCCATTTGAATTGAAGTACAATAAGTTATTCCATACTTAGACTTTTACTAAAGGAATAACGATATCTGTGCACACAGAGTTGGACTACCAAACAACCTGTGCCTACACTTTATGTTGTGTCTTTCCCTCTATGTTTATCCCCCTACCTACACGCCCCGATTTTTCTTGTGCAAGTAAGTCTGGATGCTAGCCAAGAGCTAGCCAACACATACTGTGACTTAAAATTGGCGACAGTTTACGTTGGGAACGTCTATTTACCCTATTAAAGCATTATTTTTTAACGTCTATCGCTACGGTACACTAAACCTTTGGGGTTAGTGACTTTAAGAACTTTTAGTTCCTAACATAAATTAGGAAGATCTTTTCTGATACCAATATCCCTCTATCAGGTTTCACCTTAAGGACAGTTTTTCTCCTTTTGAGCACTGTATGTATAGTTCAGGGAGCTCTGTATGTATAGTGCAGGGAGCTCTGTATGTATAGTGCAGGGAGCTCTGTATGAGGGAGCTCTGTATGTATAGTGCAGGGAGCTCTGCATGAGGGAGCCCATATATAGTGCAGGGAGCTCTGTATGATGGAGCTCTGTATGTATAGTGCAGGGAGCTCTGCATGAGGGAGCCCATATATAGTGCAGGGAGCTCTGTATGTATAGTGCAGGGAGCTCTGTATGTATAGTGCAGGGAGCTCGGTAGCCAGGCAGTAAAGCTGGGCTAGTGTTGAAGAGGCAGAGTAATAAATGTGAATACAAGTAGGCTCCAGTTGTATTAAAATAAAATAAGAAGAGCTAAAAGAAAGTGAGTTTGGAGGATGTGAATGAGAATCCGTGAATAAGAAGATGGAGTGAATGTGAGAGAATGTATGCAAAGGAAATGTATTGTATGAAGAAGTCCATGTGTAGCGCAGGGAGCTCCCATGTACAGTGCAGGGAGCTCTGTGAGGGAGCCCATGTATAGAGCAGGGAGCTCTGTGAGGGAGCCCATGTATAGAGCAGGGAGCTCTGTGAGGGAGCCCATGTATAGTGCAGGGAGCTCTGTATGAGGGAGCCCATATATAGTGCCGGGAGCTCTGTGTGTATAGTGCACGGAACTATGTGTGGGGAAGTCATGTATACTTTAGAGAGCTCAGTATGAGGGAGCCCATGTATAGTGCAGTTGGCTCTGTATGTATAGTGCATGAAGCTCAGCTCTGCATGAGCTCATGTATGGCTCTGTATGTTGAAGCCTATGCATAGTGCAGGCATGGAGCTCTGTGTGAAGGAGCCCATGTATAGTTCAGGGAGCTCTGTGTGAGGGAGCTTTGTATGTATAGTGTAGGGAGCTCTGGATTAGGGAGGCTTTATGTATATTGCAGGGAGCTCTGTATGTATTGTGCAGAAGGCTATGTATGAGGGAGCCCATGTGTAGTGCAAGGAACTCTGTATTAGGGAGCCCATGTATAGTGCAGAGAGCTCTGTATGAGAGAGCTCTGTATGTATAGTTCAGTGAGCTCTGTATGTATAGTGCAGGGAGCTCTGTATGTATAGTACAGGGAGCTCTGTATGTTGGAGCTCTGTGTGTATAGTGCAGGGAGCTCTGTATGTATAGTGCAGGGAGCTCTGTATGATGGAGCTCTGTATGTATAGTGCAGGGAGCTCTGTATGTATAGTGCAGGGAGCTCTGTGTGATGGAGCTCTGTATGTATAGTGCAGGGAGCTCTGTATGATGGAGCTCTGTATATATAGTTCAGGGAGCTCTGTATGTTGGAGCTCTGTATGTATAGTACAGGGAGCTCTGTATGATGGAGCTCTGTATGTATAGTGTAGGGAGCTCTGTATGTATAGTTCAGGGAGCTCTGTATTATGGAGCTCTGTATGTATAGTGCAGGGAGCTCGGTAGGCATAGTGCAGGGAGCTCTGTATGATGGAGCTCTGTATGTATAGTGCAGGGAGCTCTGTATGATGGAGCTCTGTATGTACAGTGCAGGGAGCTCTGTATGATGGAGCTCTGTATGTATAGTGTTGGGAGCTCTGTATGATGGAGCTCTGTATATATAGTTCAGGGAGCTCTGTATGTATAGTTCAGGGAGCTCTGTATGATGGAGCTCTGTATGTATAGTTCAGGGAGCTCTATATGATGGAGCTCTGTGTGTATAGTGCAGGGAGCTCTGTATATATAGTTCAGGGAGCTCTGTAGATGGAGCTCTGTATTTATAGTGCAGTGAGCTCTGTAGATGGAGCTCTGTATGTATAGTTCAGGGAGCTCTGTATGATGGAGCTCTGTATGTATAGTGCAGGGAGCTCTGTATGATGGAGCTCTATATGTATAGTGCAGGGAGCTCTGTAGATGGAGCTATGTATGTATAGTGTAGGGAGCTCTGTATGTATAGTGCAGGGAGCTCTGTATGATGGAGCTCTGTATATATAGTGTAGGGAGCTCTGTAGCCAGGCAGTAAAGCTGGGCTAGTGTTGAAGAGGCAGAGTAATAAATGTGAATAAAAGCAGGCTCGAGTTGTGTTAAAATAAAATAAGAAGAGCTAAAAGAAAGTGAGTTTGGAGGATGTGAATGAGAATCCGTGAATAAGAAGATGGAGTGAATGTGAGAGAATGAGCTCCATTTGAGAAGCACATTGATTGCTTGAAAGAAGCTCCAATGTGAAGCTCTGTGTGAGCAGTGAGTGGAAGCAGAAGCCAGTGCTGAGGGAGCCTGGGAGCAGGATAAGAGGAGCTTTGTCGAGCTGCACTTCCGGCCTACGGCTGTAGCTCCGTGAATCTGCCCGATCCCACGATCTCGGAAGCGTTGCAAGGAGGAGCCTGGACAGGTCTTGGATGGGAGACGGCTGCGAGAAGGTTACGGATAGAGCAACCAACCAAGACCAACCGGGTGTTGTAGGCTTATTTTTGCTTTTTCGTTTTCTCTCCCACCACAAGAGGGCGATCAACTCAATGCAATCTTCCATTCACTCTTTTCTGAGGGTTATTCATTTATTTATTTTTTGTCCTTAAAGGCAAACACACTCATTATTATTCTCTCATATCAAAATGCAAAGTCAATCTCATGTTTAAAGGGCTACTACAACTCATTTACTCACTAATCGCTTTTTAAACATTTCTGACTTACGCAATACGTCTCTTTAGATCCCTCATCTTTTTCTTATGAAAAATTTATAAAAAAGTGTAAAGCTTAAAATACCTCCATTTTAGGAACATTGACATCATACTGACCCCTAAAAGGATTTTTTGTATTATTATTTGATTGTTTATTAAAAAAAATGTAATATGGGGTCTGGCTTTTATGCACATGCCAGCCGCCACATAATTAACCCTCACACCACCAAGGATTTAATAATTTGCTCACTGACTGATAGCAACGCTAGCAGACAAACAGTTCAGACTTTAAAAAAAATCTTGTCAGGATTTAAAGGGACTCACCCAACACATAACCACTCCCACACACATACACAACCAATCACAAGCATCCCTACATGTGCCCTTGTACGCTTAGCTTTGCTAGCTCCCCAGGGCCTCATACACTGCCAACTCTATATATATATATGTGATGTAATTCCAGTAAAATACAAGTTTAGCAGGCTAAGATTGCCACAAGGCGTATGTATATGTGTTTGTAGTATCAGTTAGTTAATTACACGTAGCTAAGATACTGTCATCACTGTACTGACCAGGTGCAGGAATGTAAGAACTGGAATTACGCGTCCCTCTCCTTTGTATCAGATGAGCCACGTGGTTAGACCGGATGGATGAGTTTAGACTCTATTCATTAAATAGGTTAAGGGTATGTGTGGGTGTAGTTAATTGTGGGAGGAGCTACAGTGCTATATAAGGAATGTACTCTATGTATTCAGTACTCAGACTTTGCTGTATTTTGGTGACGCTAGTCCCTCTGAGTCCCGATCGGTGATCCAATAAAGAATCTCTTCCTTCCTGAAGAAACCTGTGTCCATCTCTCTGTGCTTGGCTTCCGTCAGTTTCTCCGGTATCATTTGGTGCATTGGCCGGGAAGCTCATCGTTCAACGGTAGCTGAGAGGCAGAGGCGTGAGACGGTCTATCTTTGCCCACGTTCTCTACGGCTGCACCCCTGAACTTCTGCGTGGACCTCCCTTCGTCTCGGCGCCACTGGTCTGTTGTCCAGGAGATCATCGGCCTCTACGTGAGAAGTGCTGGGGTGTCCCCGTCGATGAGTGTGAACTCAGGTTCAGGAACGAGGAGGTAAGATAACTGCTGTTTTAGACGGCAGGACCCGCTAGGGGTATACCGATTGTGCGGTAGGCCCAAAGGGGTTTTTGAATCTGTATCTGCCCCCTCTGTCGGAGGGAAGGAGCGAAGGCGCACCGCTCGATCGAACGCTCTTTAGTCAGACCGTTTGATTTGGTTAGTCAGGCGGGGTCCTGGTGTAAATAGCCCTAGCCGGACACCGGTGTCTTGTCTAGACTAGCGTTCTAGGGTGTATATTACGTTCGCTAGGTCGGAGGGACCGGGAGACTAAGCGGCGCCTGTGTAAATTCGGTTCGCTAGTTCTCATCCTATCTGGGCTAAGTGGGAAGGCGTGTAAATTTGGAACCCACTAGACTTTTGATAGTACGACTAAGAGGCGCCTGTGTAAATTCGGTTCTCTAGCTCGTTGTATAGTGCGACTAAGAGGCGTCTGTGTAAATTCGGTTCTCTAGCTCGCTATATATGTGGTGATTGGGCAGTGTGGCTAACCAAAACGGGTGTATATAGTTTTAGGTAGTCCATTCAAGGTACTGGCCAATAGTTTAGTTGGGAATTGTAAATGTGTTAACGATTGTTTTAGTAAAGTGTATATCTTGTTAGATAGCGCGAGCTCAGCCGTCTAGCGAGAGTGTTAATAGTGTGTTGCTGTATTATAGTGCACGGTACCATAACCCTGTATATTTACTGACATTATATAATAAGTACTAATCATTGTCGTCCATTGCATGTTTAACACCATAACCACTAATAATTGTATTGTGACCTTAACTTGTGCTTTGACCTATGCTAACCGTACTGTAACCGCTATTTGTAAAAGACGATGTTACTGGGGTGTGTTATAGACGGGTAATTCGTATATAGAGAATTATAGCGTGGGGGACTGTGTAGTTACGCCAAAGGGCATAATATTGATTATATAGTGACTGGTGTAGCAGCTGTGTGTGTACGGGAATTCCCTGAGTGTTTATTGTTATTGTGTACGTTTCACTTGGTAACCGTACCACGTGGTGCTGTTGCCAGAGGAAACGGGTGTGACTGTTGAATAGTACGCGTGTATAGTAATCGTTGTCGACGACGTTCCACTGTTAAATATGGGTGCGTCGCAGTCAACGATTCCGGATCCCTTAGGATGTATGGTTAAGAATTTTAAAAAGGGATTCAAAGTTTGTGATTTTGGGGTTAAGATGTCCCCTGTACGTTTGGTCACTTTGTGCACTAGGGAGTGGCCTACTTTGGTTGCGGCATGGCCGCCACGTGGCAGTTTGGATCCAACTCTGGTACAGCGCTTACACGTGGCTGTATCAGGTAGGCCTGAACTTTACGGCCAGTTTCCTTATATTGATTGTTGGAGACAGGCCGTAAATGACTCGCCAAAATGGCTCCGGACATGCCACGAGGAACAGTGTCGCCTCATGGTAGCTAGGACTTGTTCGTCCACTAGGACTGGTGTTAGGCCCATTTTGGACACGCCCCCTGAGTCCGAGATCCCTTTGCCGCCCCCTTACTTTCCGGTAAGAGGAAGTGACGCAAATACAGGAAGTCCTGTAACCCTTCCCTCATTACCCTCATCCACTTCCGCTTCCTCCTCCAGTACAGGATCCACCCCCACTCGTACTAAATCTCCCCTTCCGGAACCAGAACCCACCCCCATTAGAAACGAATATCCTGATTTGGCGCCACTTCAGACTTCCGGTCAAGCTTCATCTAGCTCGGCCCGAAGTGTTCTATTTACCACCTTTTCCCAAAACCAACCTCCCACATCCCCATACCCTATCTCTCCCCGACCGGAACCCATGACTGACGCTTCCCTACGTAGCCCCATCCAAACCCGACAGTTGACTGGTGCCCAACAATTAAAGCACTATCAGATGCCTCTTCGCCTAAATCCCGGGTCAGCTTATATCGATGCCGCAGGTCAAATGGCACACGCTGACCCTGTCTTCGTATATGTCCCATTTACCACTACCGACCTTTTAAACTGGAAGACCCATAATTCCTCGTATACTGAGAAACCACAAGCCATGACTGATCTGTTCACCTCAATAGTACAGACGCATAATCCGACATGGGCTGATTGCCAGCAGTTACTAATGACTTTATTTAACAATGAGGAAAGGACAAGAATAAATCAAGCCGCCATTAAAGCATTAGAAGATAGAGCCCGTGCTTTGAACCAAGCTAATCCAGCAGCATGGGCCGCAACACACTATCCCAACACTGATCCCGATTGGAACGTAAATGGTGCTGATATGGTTCAACTCAGAGCCTATAGAGACGCTATAATTGCTGGCATGAAAGCCGGAGGAAAGAAAGCCATTAACATGTCGAAGACAGTTGAGGTGATTCAGAAAAGCGATGAAGCGCCCAGTGTCTTTTATGACCGATTATTGGAGGCGTACCGCTTGTACACCCCCTTTAATCCAGAAGACGCAGACAATTCCCGAATGGTTAACTCCGCCTTTGTCAGCCAAGCTTACGGAGATATTAAGCGCAAGCTACAAAAGTTAGAAGGGTTTGCAGGTATGTCAATCTCCCAACTAATGGAGGTAGCTAATAAGGTCTATATGAATAGGGAAACAGAAAGCAAGAAAGAGGAGGAGCGCAAGATGCGTAAAAAGGCTGATATGCTAGCGGTAGCGATCGCAGGCGTAGATAAACGGGGCCCAGATAGAGGCAATAATAGATGGAGTAGGGAGCCTTTGAGTAGGGATCAGTGTGCGTATTGCAAGGAAGAAGGGCATTGGAGGAACGAATGTCCGCAAAGAGAGCAGTACGAGAGAGACCAACCCAGGGCAGGCTACGTAAACTTTAGAGGCAGAGCGAGAGGTAGAGGAGGTCCCGGAGGGAGTAATGGTTATAGAGGGAGTAATGGGAACAGAGGAAGTGTTAGGGAAGACAGGTATATTCCAGCAGCGCAAAGGTCTCACGATAGAGAAGGTAGGGACTTTGTAGGATTGGCTGACACGGTCATGGAGGACTATTGATACCGACCGGGCTCCATCCCCCTTGGTCGAGCGGAGCCTATGGTCGATGTATCAATAGGGGGGAAAAGGAGTGCGTTCATGATCGACACTGGTGCTGAACATTCAGTGGTGACTAATCTGGTTGCTCCTCCATCTGGAAGGACTATTACTGTGATAGGAGCAACTGGAAGAAGTGCTGAAAGACCGGTTCTTAAAAGTCGACTCTGTACATTGGGAGGCCACATAGTAAAACACCAATTCCTTTATATGCCTGAATGTCCAGTCCAATTGCTGGGACGTGATATGCTATCAAAATTACAAGCGCAGATTACGTTCCTACCAGATGGAACAACATCTTTAAAGTTTAATACCTTCAGGTATTATGACTTTATCCGTACCAAAGGAAGAAGAGTGGCGACTTTATACAGTGTTGACTAGCCAAAACCCTAGGAGTGATGAGACATTGTTTAACATACCAGGAGTTTGGGCAGAGAACAACCCACCAGGACTGGCCCGCAATATTCCACCAATAAAAATTGAACTGAAACATGGGGTTTATCCAGTGAGCCTAAGACAATATCACATTCCGCAGAAGGCTAAGAAGAACATCCAATCCTATCTGGATAAGTTCATACGGTATGGTATCCTAAAATTCTGTACTTCCCCCTGGAACACCCCATTGCTGCCTGTTCAAAAGCCCGGCACAGATGAGTATCGACCTGTGCAGGACTTAAGAGCAGTCAATGATGCGGTTGTTAGCATACATCCAGTTGTACCCAATCCATATAACCTGCTTGCTTTAATTCCGGGCGGGGCTACTTACTTCACAGTCTTAGATCTCAAAGATGCCTTCTTTTGCCTCCGAATTGCCGCAGAAAGTCAATGTATTTTCGCTTTCCAATGGGAGAACGCTGTAACGGGCTCAAAACGCCAAATGACTTGGACAAGACTGCCCCAAGGGTTTAAAAATTCACCTACCCTATTTGGTTCAGCCCTAAGTCAAGATCTATTGGATTTCGAGTCCATCCCAGGAGAGTGTGTATTGTTACAATATGTAGATGACTTGTTGATAGCAGCAGTTACAAAAGAAATCTGTCAGCAAGCAACGCACGATCTACTACACATTCTCTGGAAGGCAGGATACAAGGTGTCTAGAAAGAAGGCTCAGTTGTGTTTGCCAACTGTCAAGTATCTAGGATTCCATATCTCTGAAGGTCAAAGAATTATGGGGCCAGAGAGAAAAGAAGCTGTCTGCCAAATACCAATACCCAAGAATAGAAGACAAGTGCGAGAATTCTTGGGGGCAGCAGGCTTCTGTAGGATATGGATTCCCAGTTATGCGATACTAGCAAAACCTCTGTACGCAGCTATCAAAGGTACAGAGCACGACCCCTTCTTATGGACCCAAGAACAGCAAACGGCATTTGAAGATGTGAAGAAGGCTTTGATGAGTGCCCCAGCATTAGGTCTACCTGATCACACACGACCATTCTACTTATATGTACACGAGCAAAGAAGAATGGCTGTGGGAGTATTGACACAGTACTTGGGATCATGGCAAAGACCTGTTGCCTACATGTCTAAGCAACTGGATGCAGTGGCCAGCGGACTTCCACCTTGTCTAAGAGCCGTAGCTGCAGCCGCCCTGCTAGTAGCTGAAGCCGATAAACTCACTCTGGGTCAAGAACTTTATGTACGAGTCCCACATGCAGTACAGACGTTGTTGGATTACAAAGGAAATCATTGGTTTAGTAATAGCCGTATGACCAAGTATCAAGCAATGTTGTGTGAAAACCCAAGAGTGCATTTAGAGACTGTAAACACCTTAAATCCAGCTACCCTTTTGCCACAACCTACTGAAAGTCAACATGATTGTTTGGAAGTAATGGATGAAGTATTCTCAAGTAGACCAGATCTTCGTGATTTTCCCATCCAGAACCCCGATGTTCAATATTACACCGACGGCAGTAGTTATGTGAAAGAAGGGATCCGCTATGCAGGATATGCAGTGACAACAATAGACAAGGTGATAGAAGCTCGGCCACTGGCGAAAGGAACATCAGCACAAAAGGCAGAATTAATAGCACTAACACGAGCGTTACAATTGGCTGAAGGTTTAAGAGTAAATATCTATACGGACTCTAAGTATGCGTTTTTAACCACTCATGCCCACGGAGCTTTGTATAAAGAAAGAGGACTACTGAATTCAGAAGGCAAAGAAATCAAGTACGCAGCTGAAATCCTACAACTATTGGAAGCAGTGTGGGAGCCGAAAGAAGTCGGTATCATACATTGTCGAGCGCATCTGAGAGGAGATGGTGATGTAACCAAGGGAAATCGGATGGCAGATAGTGCAGCTAAGCGTGCTGCTGAATCAGGAAGACAGGAGTATGTAGGGCATATAGCTGCTCTTATACCAACTCCACTGTCCCAATGGACTCCAGTTTATACAGCTCAAGAAGAGGAGTGGTTAAAGACTGAACCGGGAAAGTATCTGGAGAACAAGTGGTATCAGCTAGAAGATGGAAGAATAGTTATACCAGCATCGCTAGCGGTAGAAATTGTCCAAAATTATCACAACGGGACACATTCTGGGAGAGACAGTACTGAAGAATCTCTTAGAAAACATTTCTACATACCAAGATTGTCCAACTTGACTCAGGCCATTGTACGCAGATGTGTAACGTGTGCTAAGAATAATGCAAGACAAGGACCAGTAAAGCCACCAGGAGTTCAGTTTATGGGGGGACTCCCCATGTCCGATCTACAAATAGACTTTACAGTGATGCCTAAATCGGGTGGACATCGTTACCTGCTGGTAATTGTGTGCACCTATTCAGGCTGGGTAGAAGCATGTCCTACTCGTACAGAGAAAGCAGGAGAAGTTGTGAGATTCCTGCTACGAGAAATAATACCCCGATATGGACTACCCTGTTCTATAGGATCGGACAATGGTCCAGCTTTTGTTCACCAGTGCCTACAACAACTGACTCATATGCTTGGTATAAAGTGGAGGCTTCATACTGCATATAGACCCCAGAGTTCTGGTAAGGTAGAGAGAATGAATAGAACTATAAAGAACCAGTTGGCTAAAATGTGTCAGGAAACCCAACTTAAGTGGAACGTTCTCTTACCCATAGCTTTATTGCGAATCCGCAGTACCCCTACCAGAAGGATGGGCCTCTCTCCTTTTGAAATCATGTATGGGCGACCACCTCCCGTACTTGGTAACTTAAGGGGGGACTTGAGTCAGTTGGGAGAAGGAATTACCCGGCAGCAGGTTGTAGAGTTGGGTAAGACTATGGAGGAGGTACAGAAATGGGTACAAGATAGATTACCTGTGAATATTTATCCCCCTGTTCATAGTTATCATCCAGGAGATCAAGTGTGGATTAAAGAGTGGAATAATGTACCGTTAGGGCCCAAGTGGAGAGGTCCTTATGTTGTTCTTTTGTCTACCCCTACAGCAATAAAAGTAGCAGAAGTGACTCCGTGGATACATCACTCCAGGGTTAAACCAGCAGCAGTCGATTCTTGGCAAGTTACAGCAGATCCAGAGAATCCCTGCAAGATCCGGTTAAAACGCACTACTCAGTCGGAGTAACGAGGAATTATTGTGGATTACGAATTTTATTGTTACAGGTGTGAGTGAGAAGGCCATAATAAAGCCTGTCCGCTTACCATCACATAGTGTATAAGCCAGGAAAGTCTCGAAGGGACACCTGTGAAGATGAGCAGAACTCCATTCCCTGCAGCCCCTCACATCCTGGAAGCTGAGGCGCCATCGCACGGACGAAGACTGAGGATGACGGCGAAAGATGTGCTTTTGATTGTGTTTATTTACATGTGTTTTTATATTCAGGAAGGTAGAGGTACCGACATTCCTAGCTGTGAGGTATGCATTAAGACTACGAGAACAGGTAACCTGAGGTATATGCAAACCAAGGTTAAGTGATGCCTCAAGTAATTGTGAAATATCAGAGGCATCAAAGGGGGGAATGTGATGTAATTCCAGTAAAATACAAGTTTAGCAGGCTAAGATTGCCACAAGGCGTATGTATATGTGTTTGTAGTATCAGTTAGTTAATTACACGTAGCTAAGATACTGTCATCACTGTACTGACCAGGTGCAGGAATGTAAGAACTGGAATTACGCGTCCCTCTCCTTTGTATCAGATGAGCCACGTGGTTAGACCGGATGGATGAGTTTAGACTCTATTCATTAAATAGGTTAAGGGTATGTGTGGGTGTAGTTAATTGTGGGAGGAGCTACAGTGCTATATAAGGAATGTACTCTATGTATTCAGTACTCAGACTTTGCTGTATTTTGGTGACGCTAGTCCCTCTGAGTCCCGATCGGTGATCCAATAAAGAATCTCTTCCTTCCTGAAGAAACCTGTGTCCATCTCTCTGTGCTTGGCTTCCGTCAGTTTCTCCGGTATCATATATATATTTACACAAATATACCTGCGCATTAAAACACAGAGGGACACACACATAAACACACTGTCGTATACACACACATAAATACAAACAGAGACACACAAACACTGACACGTGCCCACACCTTGACACATGCGTACACTGACAAACAGATCCACACAGACATGTACATACCTTGACACAGATACATACACAATCAGACATACACACACACGTGATCATTTTTATATTTGCAGCCACCCTCCTGTTATCATACATATAATCCAGGAGCGTGGCTTGCTTTGGAAATAACAAAATTAGCCAGAAACGTGGAAAGCGCTAAAAACATAACATGTAAAACAAACTTGTTAGTAAATATATACCAATAGAGCTGCAGTCACTCCTAAAATAGTGAAACAAAATACTAGGCCCACAAATAATGCACTGAAAATAATTCTAATCCAAATAAACAATTTATGCCAAAAAAGAAATCTGTGTAAAAAAATCAGCAAGAGAAAATATAGTGCAGGCCAGTGGCTTAACTACTTAACTACCACGGTTGCAACTGAGACCGAGCCTCTCACTCCAGGGGGCCTGGCTGCAACCGTGGGCCGCCATTACTTGGAGTGAGAGGCCCGGTCTCAGTTGCAACCATGGTAATTAAGCCACTGGCCTGCACTATATTTTATCTTATTGATTTTTTTTACACAGATTTTGTTTTGGCATAAATTGTTTATTTGGATTAGAATTATTTTCAGTGCATTATTTTTGGGCCTAGTATTTTGCACAGACTGCGCTCCCCGCCAGTCACAACAAGTAGCGTGGTCAAGCAGTCCTCTACCAAGTCTGACAGGAAGTGCTCACTGAGAGAATGGGGACATGCAGCCAGCTCTGCCACGCTACAGCAGCGCAGGTACAGAGGGGAATGGGGTAGAGACACATGGAGGGAACTTGGGGGGGGATTGACGTATGGAGGACAAAGGGAAAGTGAATTGACACATAAAGGGACGGAGGGATTGAGACATGGAGGGACGGGGGGGGGGGGTGACACACTGAGGGACAGAGAAGATTGACACAGTGGGACTATGGGAGTATTGACACATGGAGGGACAAGACGAGGAATTGAGACACATGGAAGAAACTTGGTGATGGAGGGAGGTGAATTTACATATTTAGAGGGGTATTGACACATGGAGGGACTGGGGGATATTGACACATGGAGGTACAAGAGGGGGAATTGAGACACATGGAAGGGACAGGAGGGGATTGAGACACAATTGCGACACATGGAGGGACTAGGGGAGAATTGACACATGGAAGGTACTGGGGGGTTTTGACACACGGAAGGGACTGTGGGGAAAATTGATACATGGAAGGGGCGGAGGGAATTGAGACACATGGGACGGGGTGGGGTTGAGACACATGGAGGGACTGGGGGTAATTGAGACACATGGGGAGACTTGGGTGGGGTTCAGACACATGGAGGGACAGAGGGAATTTTGGCACATGGGAGGGACTGGGTGTGAAATTAACATCTGGAAGGGACTAGGGAGAGTGAGACACATAGAAGGGCTGGGTGGGAATAAGACCCATGTGAGGGGCCGGGTAATTAGATGTTTAGGTGGCAATGAAATCCTTCTTCAGCATCCATTGTATATGAAACACAACCAGGCCACAATGGCACAGTATTAAAAATAGCTTTTATTGACACAAGATAAAATCTGCTTACTTTGAGTAAAAGTGGGTTTGCCAAGCAAAAATCCCACAAAAGCACTTATAACGGCTATCACCCTAGAGGAAATATGCTCAATCGGACGGAAATAGAAGTTACGAAATGTAGCGTCATTAGACCAGTCTGCAGCTTTCATAATGTCCTCCAGTCTGCAGCCCACTACAGAAGCATTGGAAGCCATGGCACCCCTGACGGAGTGTGCCGAAAACGGATGTATCCACTCCGGCCATTGCCATTACGTCACGTATCTGTGTATATTTAGTGCAGGGAGCTCTGTATAAAGGTGTCCATGTATAGTGCAGAGAGCTCTGAATGAGAGAGCACTGTATGTATAGTTCAGGGAGCTCTGAATGAGAGAGCACTGTATGTATTAAAGGAGTGGGTTGGCCCATGAGGTTATCAAGTGTAACCGGACAGAGAGGGGGTAACCCTCAAGGTATAGAGTACAAAAGGAGAGAAACTGTCCTTAAGGTGAAACCTGATAGAGGGATATTGGTATCAGAAAAGATCTTCCTAATTTATGTTAGGAACTAAAAGTTCTTAAAGTCACTAACCCCAAAGGTTTAGTGTACCGTAGCGATAGACGTTACCCCTATGACGAGCCCCTATACAGGGCGAACAGCGCGTCGGGTTTTTCCGACACTATTCTACACCAGCACTAGAAACGCTGTACACCTAACTGCTCCTAAGATAAACTCCAACAAATTCTATTTGTTCTGGATACCGACCAAGGCACTGGGGCACATAGGTCAGTGAGAAACAGTGCAGAACAATTGATTGACCGACCGATGGTCTCTATTCATTATTACTTTCAATTACCTAATTACCTTGCTACTTCTACCACGGCTACACTCTATTTATTGGTAAATCACCTTTACTCTTGCTTTACTATTACCTCGAAGGCATCTTTCTTTTCTTTGAAATCTCTAGGATTAGTTAAAATAGGGAATCTGACGAAAATAATTGGGCCATCCGTGGAGCTGGTAACGTTATGTGACTAACATTAGTATCTGCAATGGCAGGCACCAACTGGAGAAGCAACCTAGCAGTAACACTGCACACCCATCAGACTAAATATCTGTTCACTTGCCAGCATATACCCTATGACTTATCTTACAAAATGTCCTAAGAAGTATCAATTTTTAGGAGTTGTACTTCCAAGTATGGTATACCATTCTGCACACTAACCACTCTCGACATTTACCCCGCTATCTGCCCCATTACGGGAGAATACCCTGGAGCAAATAAGCGGCTATCTAAATATACAGATCTCTCCGAACTAAGACACAGGTATACCTCTTTCACAATCTAGCTGGATGTCATTTACGTCTCCTAACCGGTGCTCAGTCACGGGAAAACGGTAAACCACTTCCAGTATTATATGTATAGACAATCAAGTACACCAAGCGGTTTAACCCTTACCATACCTATTACTGCGGCAGCCGATTTTTCCTTATACACTGATCACCTCTTAGGAAGCATTTGCCTCAGAAACTCGGAGCCCATCCGAGCTGACAATTACCTCCAGGTCAGACGACCCCATCTCTAGAGACACTAGAAATTAAACATTACCTCGAATAGCTTATAACGGTACAGAATTACAAAGCTAAAACTTTAATAAAAATTATTTGAAAAGAATTACAAAGCTAACCCCCAGAGGATACTGGGAAATAGGGTAGCCACATATTTGCTCTTTGGGAAGGCTTTTGATAAACTGGCTTACCCGGAACATTTGTGGATACATATACTTGGTTACTAGTGCATTACGCCACACATGGTTATTTGACACGTGTATCCATTTGAATTGAAGTACAATAAGTTATTCCATACTTAGACTTTTACTAAAGGAATAACGATATCTGTGCACACAGAGTTGGACTACCAAACAACCTGTGCCTACACTTTATGTTGTGTCTTTCCCTCTATGTTTATCCCCCTACCTACACGCCCCGATTTTTCTTGTGCAAGTAAGTCTGGATGCTAGCCAAGAGCTAGCCAACACATACTGTGACTTAAAATTGGCGACAGTTTACGTTGGGAACGTCTATTTACCCTATTAAAGCATTATTTTTTAACGTCTATCGCTACGGTACACTAAACCTTTGGGGTTAGTGACTTTAAGAACTTTTAGTTCCTAACATAAATTAGGAAGATCTTTTCTGATACCAATATCCCTCTATCAGGTTTCACCTTAAGGACAGTTTTTCTCCTTTTGAGCACTGTATGTATAGTTCAGGGAGCTCTGTATGTATAGTGCAGGGAGCTCTGTATGTATAGTGCAGGGAGCTCTGTATGAGGGAGCTCTGTATGTATAGTGCAGGGAGCTCTGCATGAGGGAGCCCATATATAGTGCAGGGAGCTCTGTATGATGGAGCTCTGTATGTATAGTGCAGGGAGCTCTGCATGAGGGAGCCCATATATAGTGCAGGGAGCTCTGTATGTATAGTGCAGGGAGCTCTGTATGTATAGTGCAGGGAGCTCGGTAGCCAGGCAGTAAAGCTGGGCTAGTGTTGAAGAGGCAGAGTAATAAATGTGAATACAAGTAGGCTCCAGTTGTATTAAAATAAAATAAGAAGAGCTAAAAGAAAGTGAGTTTGGAGGATGTGAATGAGAATCCGTGAATAAGAAGATGGAGTGAATGTGAGAGAATGTATGCAAAGGAAATGTATTGTATGAAGAAGTCCATGTGTAGCGCAGGGAGCTCCCATGTACAGTGCAGGGAGCTCTGTGAGGGAGCCCATGTATAGAGCAGGGAGCTCTGTGAGGGAGCCCATGTGTGGCGAAACCAACTTCGCCACTGTGAACTGGAGAAGCCTGGTTGCTAGCCTCCTGCCCTGCGACTATGGCCCCTGGACATATTGTACTGTAAAAACTATATTTGGGCATGTAATAATTTATATTACTGCTACTGGGCCTTTAAGAGCCATCCGTGGACCTATTGGGACTTTTGGGATACTGTACTTTTAAGACTGTGGAGCGTATTACAGTAATCCTGCCTTTAATCCTTTAATGTCATGTATGTATTTATGTGTGCAGTTAACCTGGGTTATATATATGCAGCATTCATTTGATTGTTCGGTAGAATCACTCCATTCATTGTATTGAGGAAACTACCGAACAACCAGACCACCCAGGACTAAGTGTGCCTCCAATTACCGTTTGCAACAATGTTGCAAACGGGTAATTGGCAATCAGTGTAGTGTGGTCTTTGTCCTCTGGGTGGCCGCCATTCGGGAAACGAACACGTGGCGGCGGCCATCTTAAACTACCGAACAGCGGTGTTTTGCCGTCGAGCGTCTGGAACTGAAAACGGACACTCGACTAGGCAAACACCGCTGAGACCTCCAGACTTCCAGGATTTCGTGGGGAAACTACCGAACGGCCCGCCGTTCGGTAGAAAGAAACGCACGAACTAGGGGATTCCTGCGAATCCCCCTTAGGCTCCATAACCCAGGCAATTCGTCTGTTTCGTTCCCTTTTCTGTGACCGACCGCAGGGCCAAAATGCATGGAACTGTTTTCGGATACTTTACCCATGCGGTCGGTCAAAACTTTGCCTGCCCATAACTCCCGAACGCTTTATCCGAATGGGCTGATTTTAACATATGTTGTTCCTCCAGACTAGGGCTATCTGGAGATATTGGATTTGTTGATGTACCCCAAGTATTTAGGGTACATCCAAAACTTGGGTAAAACTATGTCCTTGTTAATTGTGTTAACAGATATGTTGGAGGGAGGAGATGTGTGGGTTGTACCTTAAACTGGATTGGTGTACTGTAAACCCCTCCCTTGCATGGGAGAATCTCATATAAGCCTGTGTGTGAATAAATCAGTGTTGTTGCTGTTTAACCCTGAAGCTGGAGTGTGTCTCTTTCTTGGGGAGATGGGGACTGTATGCCGACTGCCAGGAGTGTAAGCTGTTCGTATTGCTTTTCCTGTTCGGCTGCTCCCAGGGTTCGTGTGTCTGCTGTTCGAGAGTTGGTGAATTCGTGCAGTTTGGGAGTTCGGGAAGTTGGTGATTATAGTAGCTGCTGGTCTATCTAAAGGGGATTATCGCCTAAACGGATTTTTCCCCTTTTATGCTGAAACGGTCCGCAACACCATGTATAGAGCAGGGAGCTCTGTGAGGGAGCCCATGTATAGTGCAGGGAGCTCTGTGTGTATAGTGCAAGGAACTATGTGTGGGGAATTAATGTATACTTTAGAGAGCTCAGTATGAGGGAGCCCATGTATAGTGCAGTTGGCTCTGTATGTATAGTGCAGGAAGCTCAGCTCTGCATGAGCTCATGTATGGCTCTGTATGTTGAAGCCTATGCATAGTGCAGGCATGGAGCTCTGTGTGAAGGAGCCCATGTATAGTTCAGGGAGCTCTGTGTGAGGGAGCTTTGTATGTATAGTGTAGAGAGCTCTGGATTAGGGAGGCTTTATGTATATTGCAGGGAGCTCTGTATGTATAGTACAGGGAGCTCTGTATGATGGAGCTCTTTATGTATAGTTCAGGGAGCTCTATATGATGGAGCTCTGTGTGTATAGTGCAGGGAGCTCTGTATATATAGTTCAGGGAGCTCTGTAGATGGAGCTCTGTATGTATAGTGCAGTGAGCTCTGTAGATGGAGCTCTGTATGTATAGTGTAGGGAGCTCTGTATGTATAGCTCAGGGAGCTCTGTATGATGGAGCTCTGTATGTATAGCTCAGGGAGCTCTGTATGATGGAGCTCTATATGTATAGTGCAGGTGATACCGGAGAAACTGACGGAAGCCAAGCACAGAGAGATGGACACAGGTTTCTTCAGGAAGGAAGAGATTCTTTATTGGATCACCGATCGGGACTCAGAGGGACTAGCGTCACCAAAATACAGCAAAGTCTGAGTACTGAATACATAGAGTACATTCCTTATATAGCACTGTAGCTCCTCCCACAATTAACTACACCCACACATACCCTTAACCTATTTAATAAATAGAGTCTAAACTCATCCATCCGGTCTAACCACGTGGCTCATCTGATACAAAGGAGAGGGACGCGTAATTCCAGTTCTTACATTCCTGCACCTGGTCAGTACAGTGATAACAGTATCTTAGCTACGTGTAATTAACTAACTGATACTACAAACACATATACATACATATGCCTTGTGGCAATCTTAGCCTGCTAAACTTGTATTTTACTGGAATTACATCACATTCCCCCCTTTGATGCCTCTGATATTTCACAATTACTTGAGGCATCACTTAACCTTGGTTTGCATATACCTCAGGTTACCATGAACCAGACCAGACTTATCTTATGATGTGAATCTTTTAACACTCATCTTCCTGCATTGGTTCTCCTTGATCTAGAGCCTTATACTTATATATCGCCATTATCTGTGCAGCAGCCTTCCTCTCTGCTATACTTCCTATCAGGCTTTGCACAGACCTAACTACTAAGGGTATAAGACACGGTAGGAGTAGACACAACAGTAAAATCAGTAGGACTCCACCTACCACTGCCTTAAGCCCTCCAAACCACTCATACCAGCTACCAAACCAACTACTTGGATTGTACCCTTTCCATACCTGAGTAGGCACATGCACTAGTTTAACCATATGGCTAGTAAGCTCAGCTATTGCTTGCCCTTCGTCATCTATTTGAAGACAGCAATTGCTCAGGTTAAACTTCCCACATACACCTCCCTCTACTGCCAAAAGGTAATCCAAGGCTAATCTATTTTGGTACACTGCTGTCCTCATCCTGGTATTATGCTTCGCTAGAAGATTGAGTGCTTGTGAGGTCTCATTAGTAATAATCTCAACCACCGCCTGTAATCTTATAATACGGTTGAGCATATAAATTGGGGTTCTATAACCAAAGGTACCATCTTCTGCCCACGTGGCTGGCCCATAATAATCTATGATACGCTGGGGAGGCCATTCATTATCTTCCCAGGTGCCTATCTCTAAGGGTCCCCTTTTCTTCCTATGATTCACATCATACACTTTAACACCTAAAGTCTCACCTGTTTCAATCGGTAACAAGAAGAAGGATGGTTTGAGCATACCCAACACACATGCCCCTTCCCAGTCCTGTGGCAACTCCGAATAGGCTTTCTTACCACAGATCCAGTACAAATTTGCTGGGGCTCTCCAGGTAGATGTGATGGATAAATCAAACCACACATCCTTTAAACTGGCATATCTAGCAAACGGGTTAGATGGTTCTGAGACATTTGAAGCCGACCACCAAGTTGTATTTTTAGTATCATCATCATAAGCTTTTTGCCCTAGACAAGTTAATTCTCCTACAGAAGTATTATACATTATTCCTTTCCTTGCTATGCAAACATAACCTATGATGGAGGTCTTTAATCTCCACTCAGATTTACCTCTAACACTCAAATGATAATCGGCTTGTGTAGATATTAGTTGGTCAACTGCCTCAGAACCGGACATTACCTCCTTTGCTTCCCAAGGCCATTGGTCTCCCATGTTAGTACCTCCACACACATAGCAGTTGGTAACATTAAGACTACCGGCAATACTTTCAGCTAGGTCAATGAACAGGTTTTTAGCGTTATGGGGGATCTTATTATCTATACTCATCTCTTCATAAAAGGAATGGTATACTTGATGAGTCTGGGAGGATACCGTATCAGTCTCTATTCCTATAAACAATAATGTCCCAGGATCTAAACCCGTCCCGTATATCTGAAACCCAAATAAATTTCCATACTTATCTAGGAACTTGTCGGGGTTATTAATAAGTATATGGACTGGGTTGCATTCCATAGACTTACAATAAGGGCTAGTCGGCAACTTAGTCACTATCATGTCTTTATCTACTGTCTGTCCCCAAGTCGCCCACCCCACACAAGACCAATATGGACAAAAGTTATAGTCTTTATTTGGGCATCTAGGACTCACATATTTATTTTTGCTACTGGGACAAATGTATTGATCGTTAGACCCATACGTCCTCTCCCATCTAAGATCCCCACATACATTCCACGGTTTTCTACCACTTGATATCGCCTTACATGCATCAAATAGCAGAACACCCGAAGAATGTACGGATTCTAACACCGTCTTATTAATTAGGGTCCCCTGAGGATCTCCATTCCTGAGAGTCAACCAAATTGTACGAGGTTGATACTCTGGACTGAAGCACTTAGGTTCTCCTACTCCTAAATGGCACACACTATAGTCTATATTTAGGTATCTACATCTTGATACATCTCCTTTACATTCGTATTGTGAATGCCAAATTAGGGTTTGGGAAATATGGTTACCTGTTCTCGTAGTCTTAATGCATACCTCACAGCTAGGAGTGTCGGTACCTCTACCTTCCTGAATATAAAAACACATATAAATAAACACAATCAAAAGCACATCTTTCGCCGTCATCCTCAGTCTTCGTCCGTGCGATGGAACCTCAGCTTCCAGGATGTGAGGGCTGCAGGGAATGGAGTTCTGCTCGTCTTCACAGGTGTCCCTTCGAGACTTTCCTGGCTTATACACTATGTGTTGGTAAGCGGACAGGCTTTATTATGGCCTTCTCACTCACACCTGTAACAATAAAATTTGTAATCCACAATAATTCCTCGTTACTCCGACTGAGTAGTGCGTTTCAACCGGATCTTGCAGGGATTCTCTGGATCTGCTGTAATTTGCCAAGAATCGACTGCTGCTGGTTTAACCCTGGAGTGATGTATCCACGGAGTTACTTCGGCTACTTTTATCGCTGTAGGGGTAGACAAAAGAACAACATAAGGACCTCTCCACTTGGGCCCTAACGGTACATTATTCCACTCTTTAATCCACACTTGGTCTCCTGGATGATAACTATGAACAGGGGGATAAATATTCACAGGTAATCTATCTTGTACCCATTTCTGTACCTCCTCCATAGTCTTACCCAACTCTACAACCTGCTGCCGGGTAATTCCTTCTCCCAACTGACTCAAGTCCCCCCTTAAGTTACCAAGTACGGGAGGTGGTCGCCCATACATGATTTCAAAAGGAGAGAGGCCCATCCTTCTGGTAGGGGTACTGCGGATTCGCAATAAAGCTATGGGTAAGAGAACGTTCCACTTAAGTTGGGTTTCCTGACACATTTTAGCCAACTGGTTCTTTATAGTTCTATTCATTCTCTCTACCTTACCAGAACTCTGGGGTCTATATGCAGTATGAAGCCTCCACTTTATACCAAGCATATGAGTCAGTTGTTGTAGGCACTGATGAACAAAAGCTGGACCATTGTCCGATCCTATAGAACAGGGTAGTCCATATCGGGGTATTATTTCTCGTAGCAGGAATCTTACAACTTCTCCTGCTTTCTCTGTACGAGTAGGACATGCTTCTACCCAGCCTGAATAGGTGCACACAATTACCAACAGGTAACGATGTCCACCCGATTTAGGCATTACTGTAAAGTCTATTTGTAGATCGGACATGGGGAGTCCCCCCATAAACTGGACTCCTGGTGGCTTTACTGGTCCTTGTCTTGCATTATTCTTAGCACACGTTACACATCTGCGTACAATGGCCTGAGTCAAGATGGACAATCTTGGTATGTAGAAATGTTTCCTGAGAGATTCTTCAGTACTGTCTCTCCCAGAATGTGTCCCGTTGTGATAATTTTGGACAATTTCTACCGCTAGTGATGCTGGTATGACTATTCTTCCATCTTCTAGCTGATACCACTTGTTCTCCAAATACTTTCCCGGTTCAGTCTTTAACCACTCCTCTTCTTGAGCTGTATAAACTGGAGTCCATTGGGACAGTGGAGTTGGTATAAGAGCAGCTATATGCCCCACATACTCCTGTCTTCCTGATTCAGCAGCACGCTTAGCTGCACTATCTGCCATCCGATTTCCCTTGGTTACATCACCATCTCCTCTCAGATGCGCTCGACAATGTATGATACCGACTTCTTTCGGCTCCCACACTGCTTCCAATAGTTGTAGGATTTCAGCTGCGTACTTGATTTCTTTGCCTTCTGAATTCAGTAGTCCTCTTTCTTTATACAAAGCTCCGTGGGCATGAGTGGTTAAAAACGCATACTTAGAGTCCGTATAGATATTTACTCTTAAACCTTCAGCCAATTGTAACGCTCGTGTTAGTGCTATTAATTCTGCCTTTTGTGCTGATGTTCCTTTCGCCAGTGGCCGAGCTTCTATCACCTTGTCTATTGTTGTCACTGCATATCCTGCATAGCGGATCCCTTCTTTCACATAACTACTGCCGTCGGTGTAATATTGAACATCGGGGTTCTGGATGGGAAAATCACGAAGATCTGGTCTACTTGAAAATACTTCATCCATTACTTCCAAACAATCATGTTGACTTTCAGTAGGTTGCGGCAAAAGGGTAGCTGGATTTAAGGTGTTTACAGTCTCTAAATGCACTCTTGGGTTTTCACACAACATTGCTTGATACTTGGTCATACGGCTGTTACTAAACCAATGATTTCCTTTGTAATCCAACAACGTCTGTACTGCATGTGGGACTCGTACATAAAGTTCTTGACCCAGAGTGAGTTTATCGGCTTCAGCTACTAGCAGGGCGGCTGCAGCTACGGCTCTTAGACAAGGTGGAAGTCCGCTGGCCACTGCATCCAGTTGCTTAGACATGTAGGCAACAGGTCTTTGCCATGATCCCAAGTACTGTGTCAATACTCCCACAGCCATTCTTCTTTGCTCGTGTACATATAAGTAGAATGGTCGTGTGTGATCAGGTAGACCTAATGCTGGGGCACTCATCAAAGCCTTCTTCACATCTTCAAATGCCGTTTGCTGTTCTTGGGTCCATAAGAAGGGGTCGTGCTCTGTACCTTTGATGGCTGCGTACAGAGGTTTTGCCAGTATCGCATAGCTGGGAATCCATATCCTACAGAAGCCTGCTGCCCCCAAGAATTCTCGCACTTGTCTTCTATTCTTGGGTATTGGTATTTGGCAGACAGCTTCTTTTCTCTCTGGCCCCATAATCCTTTGACCTTCAGAGATATGGAATCCCAGATACTTGACAGTTGGCAAACACAACTGAGCCTTCTTCCTGGACACCTTGTATCCTGCCTTCCAGAGAATATGTAGTAGATCGTGCGTTGCTTGCTGACATTTTTCTTTTGTAACTGCTGCTATCAACAAGTCATCTACATATTGTAACAATACACATTCTCCTGGGATAGACTCGAAATCCAGTAGATCTTGACTTAGAGCTGAACCAAATAGGGTAGGTGAATTTTTAAACCCTTGGGGCAGTCTTGTCCAAGTCATTTGGCGTTTTGAGCCCGTTACAGCGTTCTCCCATTGGAAAGCGAAAATACATTGGCTTTCTGTGGCAATTCGGAGGCAAAAGAAGGCATCTTTGAGATCTAAGACTGTGAAGTAAGTAGCCCCGCCCGGAATTAAAGCAAGCAGGTTATATGGATTGGGTACAACTGGATGTATGCTAACAACCGCATCATTGACTGCTCTTAAGTCCTGTACAGGTCGATACTCATCTGTACCGGGCTTTTGAACAGGCAGCAATGGGGTGTTCCAGGGGGAAGTACAGAATTTTAGGATACCATACCGTATGAACTTATCCAGATAGGATTGGATGTTCTTCTTAGCCTTCTGTGGAATGTGATATTGTCTTAGGCTCACTGGATAAACCCCATGTTTCAGTTCAATTTTTATTGGTGGAATATTGCGGGCCAGTCCTGGTGGGTTGTTCTCTGCCCAAACTCCTGGTATGTTAAACAATGTCTCATCACTCCTAGGGTTTTGGCTAGTCAACACTGTATAAAGTCGCCACTCTTCTTCCTTTGGTACGGATAAAGTCATAATACCTGAAGGTCCATTAAACTTTAAGGATGTTGTTCCATTTGGTAGGAACGTAATCTGCGCTTGTAATTTTGATAGCATATCACGTCCCAGCAATTGGACTGGACATTCAGGCATATAAAGGAATTGGTGTTTTACTACGTGGCCTCCCAATGTACAGAGTCGACTTTTAAGAACCGGTTTTTCAGCACTTCTTCCAGTTGCTCCTATCACAGTAATAGTCCTTCCAGATGGAGGAGCAACTAGATTAGTCACCACTGAATGTTCAGCACCAGTGTCGATCATGAACGCACTCCTTTTCCCCCCTATTGATACATCGACCATAGGCTCCGCTCGACCAAGGGGGATGGAGCCCGGTCGGTATCAATAGTCCTCCATGACAGTGTCAGCCAATCCTACAAAGTCCCTACCTTCTCTATCGCGGGACCTTTGCGCTGCTGGAATATACCTGTCTTCCCTAACACTTCCTCTGTTCCCATTACTCCCTCTATAACCATTACTCCCTCCGGGGCCTCCTCTACCTCTCGCTCTACCTCTAAAGTTTCCGTAGCCTGCCCTGGGTTGGTCTCTCTCGTACTGCTCTCTTTGCGGACATTCGTTCCTCCAATGCCCTTCTTCCTTGCAATACGCGCATTGATCCCTACTCAAAGGCTCCCTACTCCATCTATTATTGCCTCTATCTGGGCCCCGTTTATCTACGCCTGCGATCGCTACCGCTAGCATATCAGCCTTTTTACGCATCTTGCGCTCTTCCTCTTTCTTACTTTCTGTATCCCTGTTCATATAGACCTTATTTGCTACCTCCATTAGTTGGGTGATGGACATACCTGCAAACCCTTCTAACTTTTGTAGCTTGCGCTTAATATCTCCGTATGCTTGGCTGACAAAGGCGGAGTTAACCATTCGGGAATTGTCTGCGTCTTCCGGATTAAAGGGGGTATACAAGCGGTATGCCTCCAATAATCGGTCATAAAAGACACTGGGCGCTTCATCGCTTTTCTGGATCACCTCAACTGTCTTCGACATGTTAATGGCTTTCTTTCCTCCGGCTTTCATGCCAGCAATTATAGCGTCTCTATAGGCTCTGAGTTGAACCATATCAGCACCATTTACGTTCCAATCGGGATCGGTGTTGGGATAGTGTGTCGCGGCCCATGCTGCTGGATTGGCTTGGTTCAAAGCACGGGCTCTATCCTCTAATGCTTTAATGGCTGCTTGATTTATTCTTGTCCTTTCCTCATTGTTAAATAAAGTCATTAGTAACTGCTGGCAATCAGCCCATGTCGGATTATGCGTCTGTACTATTGAGGTGAACAGATCAGTCATAGCTTGTGGTTTCTCAGTATACGAGGAATTATGGGTCTTCCAGTTTAAAAGATCGGTTGTGGTAAATGGGACATATACGAAGACTGGGTCAGCGTGTGCCATTTGACCTGCGGCATCGATATAAGCTGACCCGGGATTCAGACGAAGAGGCATCTGATAGTGCTTTAATTGTTGGGCACCAGTCAACTGTCGGGTTTGGATGGGGCTACGTAGAGAGGCGTCAGTCATGGGTTCCGGTCGGGGAGAGATAGGGTATGGGGATGTGGGAGGTCGGTTTTGGGAAAAGGTCGTAAATAAAACACTTCGAGCCGAGCTAGATGAAGCTTGACCGGAAGTCTGAAGTGGCGCCAAATCAGGATATTCGTTTCTAATGGGGGTGGATTCTGGTTCCGGAAGGGGAGATTTAGTACGAGGGGGGGTGGATCCTGTACTGGAGGAGGAAGCGGAAGTGGATGAGGGTAATGAGGGGAGGGGTGCAGGACTTCCTGCGTTTGCGTCACTTCTTCTTAAAGGAAAGTAAGGGGGCGGCAAAGGGATCTCGGACTCAGGGGGCGTGTCCAAAATGGGCCTAACACCAGTCCTAGTGGACGAGCAAGTCCTAGCTACCATGAGGCGACACTGCTCCTCGTGGCATGTCTGGAGCCATTTTGGCGAGTCATTTACGGCCTGTCTCCAACAGTCAATATAAGGAAACTGGCCGTAAAGTTCAGGCCTACCCGATACAGCCACGTGTAAGCGCTGTACCAGAGTTGGATCCAAACTGCCACGTGGCGGCCATGCCGCAACCAAAGTAGGCCACTCCCTAGTACACAAAGTGACCAAACGTACAGGAGACATCTTTACCCCAAAATCACAAACTTTGAATCCCTTTTTAAAATTCTTAACCATACATCCTAAGGGATCCGGAATCGTTGACTGCGACGCACCCATACTTAACAATGGAACGTCGTCGACAACGAATACTATACACGCGTACTATTCAACAGTCACACCCGTTTCCTCTGGCAACAGCACCACGTGGTACGGTTACCAAGTGAAACGTACACAATAACAATAAACACTCAGGGAATTCCCGTACACACACAGCTGTTACACCAGTCACTATATAATCAATATTATGCCCTTTGGCGTAACTATACAGTCACCCACGCTATAATTCTCTATATACGAATTACCCGTCTATAACACACCCCAGTAACATCGTCTTTTACAAATAGCGGTTACAGTACGGTTAGCATAGGTCAAAGCACAAGTTAAGGTCACAATACAATTATTAGTGGTTATGGTGTTAAACATGCAATGGACGACAATGATTAGTACTTATTATATAATGTCAGTAAATATACAGGGTTATGGTACCGTGCACTATAATACAGCAACACACTATTAACACTCTCGCTAGACGGCTGAGCTCGCGCTATCTAACAAGATATACACTTTACTAAAACAATCGTTAACACATTTACAATTCCCAACTAAACTATTGGCCAGTACCTTGAATGGACTACCTAAAACTATATACACCCGTTTTGGTTAGCCACACTGCCCAATCACCACATATATAGCGAGCTAGAGAACCGAATTTACACAGGCGCCTCTTAGTCGCACTATCAAAAGTCTAGTGGGTTCCAAATTTACACGCCTTCCCACTTAGCCCAGATAGGATGAGAACTAGCGAACCGAATTTACACAGGCGCCGCTTAGTCTCCCGGTCCCTCCGACCTAGCGAACGTAATATACACCCTAGAACGCTAGTCTAGACAAGACACCGGTGTCCGGCTAGGGCTATTTACACCAGGACCCCGCCTGACTAACCAAATCAAACGGTCTGACTAAAGAGCGTTCGATCGAGCGGTGCGCCTTCGCTCCTTCCCTCCGACAGAGGGGGCAGATACACAGATTCAAAACCCCTTTGGGCCTACCGCACAATCGGTATACCCCTAGTGGGTCCTGCCGTCTAAAACAGCAGTTGTCTTACCTCCTCGTTCCTGAACCTGAGTTCACACTCATCGACGGGGACACCCCAGCACTTCTCACGTAGAGGCCGATGATCTCCTGGACAACAGACCAGTGGCGCCGAGACGAAGGGAGGTCCACGCAGAAGTTCAGGGGTGCAGCCGTAGAGAACGTGGGCAAAGATAGACCGTCTCACGCCTCTGCCTCTCAGCTACCGTTGAACGATGAGCTTCCCGGCCAATGCACCAAATGATACCGGAGAAACTGACGGAAGCCAAGCACAGAGAGATGGACACAGGTTTCTTCAGGAAGGAAGAGATTCTTTATTGGATCACCGATCGGGACTCAGAGGGACTAGCGTCACCAAAATACAGCAAAGTCTGAGTACTGAATACATAGAGTACATTCCTTATATAGCACTGTAGCTCCTCCCACAATTAACTACACCCACACATACCCTTAACCTATTTAATAAATAGAGTCTAAACTCATCCATCCGGTCTAACCACGTGGCTCACCTGATACAAAGGAGAGGGACGCGTAATTCCAGTTCTTACATTCCTGCACCTGGTCAGTACAGTGATAACAGTATCTTAGCTACGTGTAATTAACTAACTGATACTACAAACACATATACATACATATGCCTTGTGGCAATCTTAGCCTGCTAAACTTGTATTTTACTGGAATTACATCACACAGGGAGCTCTGTAGATGGAGCTATGTATGTATAGTGTAGGGAGCTCTGTATGTATAGTGCAGGGAGCTCTGTATGATTGAGCTCTGTATATATAGTGTAGGGAGCTCTGTATGTATAGTGCAGGGAGCTCTGTATGATGGAGCTCTGTATGTATAGTGCAGGGAGCTCGGTAGCCAGGCAGTAAAGCTGGGCTAGTGTTGAAGAGGCAGAGTAATAAATGTGAATAAAAGCAGGCTCGAGTTGTGTTAAAATAAAATAAGAAGAGCTAAAAGAAAGTGAGTTTGGAGGATGAGAATCCGTGAATAAGAAGATGGAGTGAATGTGAGAGAATGAGCTCCATTTGAGAAGCACATTGATTGCTAAAAAGAAGCTCCAATGTGAAGCTCTGTGTGAGCAGTGAGTGGAAGCAGAAGCCGGTGCTGAAGGAGCCTGGGAGCAGGATAAGAGGAGCTTTGTCGAGTTGCACTTCCGGCCTACGGCTGTAGCTCCGTGAAGCTGTCCGATCCCACGATCTCGGAAGTGCAGCAAGGAGGAGCACGGACAGGTCTTGGATGGGAGACGGCTGCGAGTAGGTTACGGATAGAGCAACCCACCAAGACCAACCGGGTGTTGTAGGCTTATTTTTGCTTTTTCGTTTTCTCTCCCACCACAAGAGGGCGATCAACTCAATGCAATCTTCCATTCACTCTTTTCTGAGGGTTATTCATTTATTTATTTTTTGTCCTTAAAGGCAAACACACTCATTATTATTCTCTCAAATCAAAATGCAAAGTCAATCTCATGTTTAAAGGGCTACTACAACTCATTTACTCACTAATCGCTTTTTAAACATTTCTGACTTATGCAATACGTCTCTTTAGATCCCTCATCTTTTTCTCATGAAAAATTTATAAAAAAGTGTAAAGCTTAAAATACCTCCATTTTAGGAACATTGACATCATACTGACCCCTAAAAGGATTTTTTTTAATTAGTTGATTGTTTATTAAAAAAAAAATGTAATATGGGGTCTGGCTTTTATGCACATGCCAGCCGCCACATAATTAACCCTCACACCACCAAGGATTTAATAATTTGCTCACTGACTGATAGCAACGCTAGCAGACAAACAGTTCAGACTTTTAAAAAAATCTTGTCAGGATTTAAAGGGACTCACCCAACACATAACCACTCCCACACACATACACAACCAATCACAAGCATCCCTACATGTGCCCTTGTACGCTTAGCTTTGCTAGCTCCCCAGGGCCTCATACACTGCCAACTCTCTCTCTCTCTCTCTATATATATATATATTTACACAAATATACCTACGCATTAAAACACAGAGGGACACACACATAAACACACTGCCGTATACACACACATAAATACAAACAGAGACACACAAACACTGACACGTGCCCACACCTTGACACATGCGTACACTGACAAACAGATCCACACAGACATGTACATACCTTGACACAGATACATACACAATCAGACATACACACACACGTGATCATTTTTATATTTGCAGCCACCCTCCTGTTATCATACATATAATCCAGGAGCGTGGCTTGCTTTGGAAATAACAAAATTAGCCAGAAACGTGGAAAGCGCTAAAAACATAACATGTAAAACAAACTTGTTAGTAAATATATACCAATAGAGCTGCAGTCACTCCTAAAATAGTGAAACAAAATACTAGGCCCACAAATAATGCACTGAAAATAATTCTAATCCAAATAAACAATTTATGCCAAAAAAGAAATCTGTGTAAAAAAAATCAGCAAGAGAAAATATAGTGCAGGCCAGTGGCTTAACTACTTAACTACCACGGTTGCAACTGAGACCGAGCCTCTCACTCCAGGGGGCCTGGCTGCAACCGTGGGCCGCCATTACTTGGAGTGAGAGGCCCGGTCTCAGTTGCAACCATGGTAATTAAGCCACTGGCCTGCACTATATTTTATCTTATTGATTTTTTTTACACAGATTTTGTTTTGGCATAAATTGTTTATTTGGATTAGAATTATTTTCAGTGCATTATTTTTGGGCCTAGTATTTTGCACAGACTGCGCTCCCCGCCAGTCACAACAAGTAGCGTGGTCAAGCAGTCCTCTACCAAGTCTGACAGGAAGTGCTCACTGAGAGAATGGGGACATGCAGCCAGCTCTGCCACGCTACAGCAGCGCAGGTACAGAGGGGAATGGGGTAGAGACACATGGAGGGAACTTGGGGGGGATTGACGTATGGAGGACAAAGGGAAAGTGAATTGACACATAAAGGGACGGAGGGATTGAGACATGGAGGGACGGGGGGGGGGGGTGACACACTGAGGGACAGAGAAGATTGACACAGTGGGACTATGGGAGTATTGACACATGGAGGGACAAGACGAGGAATTGAGACACATGGAAGAAACTTGGTGATGGAGGGAGGTGAATTTACATATTTAGAGGGGTATTGACACATGGAGGGACTGGGGGATATTGACACATGGAGGTACAAGAGGGGGAATTGAGACACATGGAAGGGACAGGAGGGGATTGAGACACAATTGCGACACATGGAGGGACATGGGGAGAATTGACACATGGAAGGTACTGGGGGGTTTTGACACACGGAAGGGACTGTGGGGAAAATTGATACATGGAAGGGGCGGAGGGAATTGAGACACATGGGACGGGGTGGGGTTGAGACACATGGAGGGACTGGGGGTAATTGAGACACATGGGGAGACTTGGGTGGGGTTCAGACACATGGAGGGACAGAGGGAATTTTGGCACATGGGAGGGACTGGGTGTGAAATTAACATCTGGAAGGGACTAGGGAGAGTGAGACACATAGAAGGGCTGGCTGGGAATAAGACCCATGGGAGGGGCCGGGTAATTAGATGTTTAGGTGGCAATGAAATCCTTCTTCAGCATCCATTGTATATGAAACACAACCAGGCCACAATGGCACAGTATTAAAAATAGCTTTTATTGACACAAGATAAAATCTGCTTACTTTGAGTAAAAGTGGGTTTGCCAAGCAAAAATCCCACAAAAGCACTTATAACGGCTATCACCCTAGAGGAAATATGCTCAATCGGACGGAAATAGAAGTTACGAAATGTAGCGTCATTAGACCAGTCTGCAGCTTTCATAATGTCCTCCAGTCTGCAGCCCACTACAGAAGCATTGGAAGCCATGGCACCCCTGACGGAGTGTGCCGAAAACGGATGTATCCACTCCGGCCATTGCCATTACGTCACGTATCTGTGTATATATAGTGCAGGGAGCTCTGTATAAAGGTGTCCATGTATAGTGCAGAGAGCTCTGAATGAGAGAGCACTGTATGTATAGTTCAGGGAGCTCTGAATGAGAGAGCACTGTATGTATTAAAGGAGTGGGTTGGCCCATGAGGTTATCAAGTGTAACCGGACAGAGAGGGGGTAACCCTCAAGGTATAGAGTACAAAAGGAGATAAACTGTCCTTAAGGTGAAACCTGATAGAGGGATATTGGTATCAGAAAAGATCTTCCTAATTTATGTTAGGAACTAAAAGTTCTTAAAGTCACTAACCCCAAAGGTTTAGTGTACCGTAGCGATAGACGTTACCCCTATGACGAGCCCCTATACAGGGCGAACAGCGCGTCGGGTTTTTCCGACACTATTCTACACCAGCACTAGAAACGCTGTACACCTAACTGCTCCTAAGATAAACTCCAACAAATTCTATTTGTTCTGGATACCGACCAAGGCACTGGGGCACATAGGTCAGTGAGAAACAGTGCAGAACAATTGATTGACCGACCGATGGTCTCTATTCATTATTACTTTCAATTACCTAATTACCTTGCTACTTCTACCACGGCTACACTCTATTTATTGGTAAATCACCTTTACTCTTGCTTTACTATTACCTCGAAGGCATCTTTCTTTTCTTTGAAATCTCTAGGATTAGTTAAAATAGGGAATCTGACGAAAATAATTGGGCCATCCGTGGAGCTGGTAACGTTATGTGACTAACATTAGTATCTGCAATAGCAGGCACCAACTGGAGAAGCAACCTAGCAGTAACACTGCACACCCATCAGACTAAATATCTGTTCACTTGCCAGCATATACCCTATGACTTATCTTACAAAATGTCCTAAGAAGTATCAATTTTTAGGAGTTGTACTTCCAAGTATGGTATACCATTCTGCACACTAACCACTCTCGACATTTACCCCGCTATCTGCCCCATTACGGGAAAATACCCTGGAGCAAATAAGCGGCTATCTAAATATACAGATCTCTCCGAACTAAGACACAGGTATACCTCTTTCACAATCTAGCTGGATGTCATTTACGTCTCCTAACCGGTGCTCAGTCACGGGAAAACGGTAAACCACTTCCAGTATTATATGTATAGACAATCAAGTACACCAAGCGGTTTAACCCTTACCATACCTATTACTGCGGCAGCCGATTTTTCCTTATACACTGATCACCTCTTAGGAAGCATTTGCCTCAGAAACTCGGAGCCCATCCGAGCTGACAATTACCTCCAGGTCAGACGACCCCATCTCTAGAGACACTAGAAATTAAACATTACCTCGAATAGCTTATAACGGTACAGAATTACAAAGCTAAAACTTTAATAAAAATTATTTGAAAAGAATTACAAAGCTAACCCCCAGAGGATACTGGGAAATAGGGTAGCCACATATTTGCTCTTTGGGAAGGCTTTTGATAAACTGGCTTACCCGGAACATTTGTGGATACATATACTTGGTTACTAGTGCATTACGCCACACATGGTTATTTGACACGTGTATCCATTTGAATTGAAGTACAATAAGTTATTCCATACTTAGACTTTTACTAAAGGAATAACGATATCTGTGCACACAGAGTTGGACTACCAAACAACCTGTGCCTACACTTTATGTTGTGTCTTTCCCTCTATGTTTATCCCCCTACCTACACGCCCCGATTTTTCTTGTGCAAGTAAGTCTGGATGCTAGCCAAGAGCTAGCCAACACATACTGTGACTTAAAATTGGCGACAGTTTACGTTGGGAACGTCTATTTACCCTATTAAAGCATTATTTTTTAACGTCTATCGCTACGGTACACTAAACCTTTGGGGTTAGTGACTTTAAGAACTTTTAGTTCCTAACATAAATTAGGAAGATCTTTTCTGATACCAATATCCCTCTATCAGGTTTCACCTTAAGGACAGTTTTTCTCCTTTTGAGCACTGTATGTATAGTTCAGGGAGCTCTGTATGTATAGTGCAGGGAGCTCTGTATGTATAGTGCAGGGAGCTCTGTATGAGGGAGCTCTGTATGTATAGTGCAGGGAGCTCTGCATGAGGGAGCCCATATATAGTGCAGGGAGCTCTGTATGATGGAGCTCTGTATGTATAGTGCAGGGAGCTCTGCATGAGGGAGCCCATATATAGTGCAGGGAGCTCTGTATGTATAGTGCAGGGAGCTCTGTATGTATAGTGCAGGGAGCTCGGTAGCCAGGCAGTAAAGCTGGGCTAGTGTTGAAGAGGCAGAGTAATAAATGTGAATACAAGTAGGCTCCAGTTGTATTAAAATAAAATAAGAAGAGCTAAAAGAAAGTGAGTTTGGAGGATGTGAATGAGAATCCGTGAATAAGAAGATGGAGTGAATGTGAGAGAATGTATGCAAAGTAAATGTATTGTATGAAGAAGTCCATGTGTAGCGCAGGGAGCTCCCATGTACAGTGCAGGGAGCTCTGTGAGGGAGCCCATGTATAGAGCAGGGAGCTCTGTGAGGGAGCCCATGTATAGAGCAGGGAGCTCTGTGAGGGAGCCCATGTATAGTGCAGGGAGCTCTGTATGAGGGAGCCCATATATAGTGCCGGGAGCTCTGTGTGTATAGTGCAAGGAACTATGTGTGGGGAAGTCATGTATACTTTAGAGAGCTCAGTATGAGGGAGCCCATGTATAGTGCAGTTGGCTCTGTATGTATAGTGCATGAAGCTCAGCTCTGCATGAGCTCATGTATGGCTCTGTATGTTGAAGCCTATGCATAGTGCAGGCATGGAGCTCTGTGTGAAGGAGCCCATGTATAGTTCAGGGAGCTCTGTGTGAGGGAGCTTTGTATGTATAGTGTAGGGAGCTCTGGATTAGGGAGGCTTTATGTATATTGCAGGGAGCTCTGTATGTATTGTGCAGAAGGCTATGTATGAGGGAGCCCATGTGTAGTGCAAGGAACTCTGTATTAGGGAGCCCATGTATAGTGCAGAGAGCTCTGTATGAGAGAGCTCTGTATGTATAGTTCAGTGAGCTCTGCATGTATAGTGCAGGGAGCTCTGTATGTATAGTACAGGGAGCTCTGTATGTTGGAGCTCTGTGTGTATAGTGCAGGGAGCTCTGTATGTATAGTGCAGGGAGCTCTGTATGATGGAGCTCTGTATGTATAGTGCAGGGAGCTCTGTATGTATAGTGCAGGGAGCTCTGTGTGATGGAGCTCTGTATGTATAGTGCAGGGAGCTCTGTATGATGGAGCTCTGTATATATAGTTCAGGGAGCTCTGTATGTTGGAGCTCTGTATGTATAGTACAGGGAGCTCTGTATGATGGAGCTCTGTATGTATAGTGTAGGGAGCTCTGTATGTATAGTGTAGGGAGCTCTGTATGTATAGTTCAGGGAGCTCTGTATTATGGAGCTCTGTATGTATAGTGCAGGGAGCTCGGTAGGCATAGTGCAGGGAGCTCTGTATGATGGAGCTCTGTATGTATAGTGCAGGGAGCTCTGTATGATGGAGCTCTGTATGTACAGTGCAGGGAGCTCTGTATGATGGAGCTCTGTATGTATAGTGTTGGGAGCTCTGTATGATGGAGCTCTGTATATATAGTTCAGGGAGCTCTGTATGTATAGTTCCGGAAGCTCTGTATGATGGAGCTCTGTATGTATAGTTCAGGGAGCTCTATATGATGGAGCTCTGTGTGTATAGTGCAGGGAGCTCTGTATATATAGTTCAGGGTGCTCTGTAGATGGAGCTCTGTATTTATAGTGCAGTGAGCTCTGTAGATGGAGCTCTGTATGTATAGTTCAGGGAGCTCTGTATGATGGAGCTCTGTATGTATAGTGCAGGGAGCTCTGTATGATGGAGCTCTATATGTATAGTGCAGGGAGCTCTGTAGATGGAGCTATGTATGTATAGTGTAGGGAGCTCTGTATGTATAGTGCAGGGAGCTCTGTATGATGGAGCTCTGTATATATAGTGTAGGGAGCTCTGTAGCCAGGCAGTAAAGCTGGGCTAGTGTTGAAGAGGCAGAGTAATAAATGTGAATAAAAGCAGGCTCGAGTTGTGTTAAAATAAAATAAGAAGAGCTAAAAGAAAGTGAGTTTGGAGGATGTGAATGAGAATCCGTGAATAAGAAGATGGAGTGAATGTGAGAGAATGAGCTCCATTTGAGAAGCACATTGATTGCTTGAAAGAAGCTCCAATGTGAAGCTCTGTGTGAGCAGTGAGTGGAAGCAGAAGCCAGTGCTGAGGGAGCCTGGGAGCAGGATAAGAGGAGCTTTGTCGAGCTGCACTTCCGGCCTACGGCTGTAGCTCCGTGAATCTGCCCGATCCCACGATCTCGGAAGCGTTGCAAGGAGGAGCCTGGACAGGTCTTGGATGGGAGACGGCTGCGAGAAGGTTACGGATAGAGCAACCAACCAAGACCAACCGGGTGTTGTAGGCTTATTTTTGCTTTTTCGTTTTCTCTCCCACCACAAGAGGGCGATCAACTCAATGCAATCTTCCATTCACTCTTTTCTGAGGGTTATTCATTTATTTATTTTTTGTCCTTAAAGGCAAACACACTCATTATTATTCTCTCAAATCAAAATGCAAAGTCAATCTCATGTTTAAAGGGCTACTACAACTCATTTACTCACTAATCGCTTTTTAAACATTTCTGACTTACGCAATACGTCTCTTTAGATCCCTCATCTTTTTCTTATGAAAAATTTATAAAAAAGTGTAAAGCTTAAAATACCTCCATTTTAGGAACATTGACATCATACTGACCCCTAAAAGGATTTTTTTTAATTAGTTGATTGTTTATTAAAAAAAAAATGTAATATGGGGTCTGGCTTTTATGCACATGCCAGCCGCCACATAATTAACCCTCACACCACCAAGGATTTAATAATTTGCTCACTGACTGATAGCAACGCTAGCAGACAAACAGTTCAGACTTTTAAAAAAATCTTGTCAGGATTTAAAGGGACTCACCCAACACATAACCACTCCCACACACATACACAACCAATCACAAGCATCCCTACATGTGCCCTTGTACGCTTAGCTTTGCTAGCTCCCCAGGGCCTCATACACTGCCAACTCTCTCTCTCTCTCTATATATATATATATATATATATATATATATATTTACACAAATATACCTACGCATTAAAACACAGAGGGACACACACATAAACACACTGCCGTATACACACACATAAATACAAACAGAGACACACAAACACTGACACGTGCCCACACCTTGACACATGCGTACACTGACAAACAGATCCACACAGACATGTACATACCTTGACACAGATACATACACAATCAGACATACACACACACGTGATCATTTTTATATTTGCAGCCACCCTCCTGTTATCATACATATAATCCAGGAGCGTGGCTTGCTTTGGAAATAACAAAATTAGCCAGAAACGTGGAAAGCGCTAAAAACATAACATGTAAAACAAACTTGTTAGTAAATATATACCAATAGAGCTGCAGTCACTCCTAAAATAGTGAAACAAAATACTAGGCCCACAAATAATGCACTGAAAATAATTCTAATCCAAATAAACAATTTATGCCAAAAAAGAAATCTGTGTAAAAAAAATCAGCAAGAGAAAATATAGTGCAGGCCAGTGGCTTAACTACTTAACTACCACGGTTGCAACTGAGACCGAGCCTCTCACTCCAGGGGGCCTGGCTGCAACCGTGGGCCGCCATTACTTGGAGTGAGAGGCCCGGTCTCAGTTGCAACCATGGTAATTAAGCCACTGGCCTGCACTATATTTTATCTTATTGATTTTTTTTACACAGATTTTGTTTTGGCATAAATTGTTTATTTGGATTAGAATTATTTTCAGTGCATTATTTTTGGGCCTAGTATTTTGCACAGACTGCGCTCCCCGCCAGTCACAACAAGTAGCGTGGTCAAGCAGTCCTCTACCAAGTCTGACAGGAAGTGCTCACTGAGAGAATGGGGACATGCAGCCAGCTCTGCCACGCTACAGCAGCGCAGGTACAGAGGGGAATGGGGTAGAGACACATGGAGGGAACTTGGGGGGGATTGACGTATGGAGGACAAAGGGAAAGTGAATTGACACATAAAGGGACGGAGGGATTGAGACATGGAGGGACGGGGGGGGGGGTGACACACTGAGGGACAGAGAAGATTGACACAGTGGGACTATGGGAGTATTGACACATGGAGGGACAAGACGAGGAATTGAGACACATGGAAGAAACTTGGTGATGGAGGGAGGTGAATTTACATATTTAGAGGGGTATTGACACATGGAGGGACTGGGGGATATTGACACATGGAGGTACAAGAGGGGGAATTGAGACACATGGAAGGGACAGGAGGGGATTGAGACACAATTGCGACACATGGAGGGACTAGGGGAGAATTGACACATGGAAGGTACTGGGGGGTTTTGACACACGGAAGGGACTGTGGGGAAAATTGATACATGGAAGGGGCGGAGGGAATTGAGACACATGGGACGGGGTGGGGTTGAGACACATGGAGGGACTGGGGGTAATTGAGACACATGGGGAGACTTGGGTGGGGTTCAGACACATGGAGGGACAGAGGGAATTTTGGCACATGGGAGGGACTGGGTGTGAAATTAACATCTGGAAGGGACTAGGGAGAGTGAGACACATAGAAGGGCTGGGTGGGAATAAGACCCATGGGAGGGGCCGGGTAATTAGATGTTTAGGTGGCAATGAAATCCTTCTTCAGCATCCATTGTATATGAAACACAACCAGGCCACAATGGCACAGTATTAAAAATAGCTTTTATTGACACAAGATAAAATCTGCTTACTTTGAGTAAAAGTGGGTTTGCCAAGCAAAAATCCCACAAAAGCACTTATAACGGCTATCACCCTAGAGGAAATATGCTCAATCGGACGGAAATAGAAGTTACGAAATGTAGCGTCATTAGACCAGTCTGCAGCTTTCATAATGTCCTCCAGTCTGCAGCCCACTACAGAAGCATTGGAAGCCATGGCACCCCTGACGGAGTGTGCCGAAAACGGATGTATCCACTCCGGCCATTGCCATTACGTCACGTATCTGTGTATATATAGTGCAGGGAGCTCTGTATAAAGGTGTCCATGTATAGTGCAGAGAGCTCTGAATGAGAGAGCCCTGTATGTATAGTTCAGGGAGCTCTGAATGAGAGAGCACTGTATGTATTAAAGGAGTGGGTTGGCCCATGAGGTTATCAAGTGTAACCGGACAGAGAGGGGGTAACCCTCAAGGTATAGAGTACAAAAGGAGATAAACTGTCCTTAAGGTGAAACCTGATAGAGGGATATTGGTATCAGAAAAGATCTTCCTAATTTATGTTAGGAACTAAAAGTTCTTAAAGTCACTAACCCCAAAGGTTTAGTGTACCGTAGCGATAGACGTTACCCCTATGACGAGCCCCTATACAGGGCGAACAGCGCGTCGGGTTTTTCCGACACTATTCTACACCAGCACTAGAAACGCTGTACACCTAACTGCTCCTAAGATAAACTCCAACAAATTCTATTTGTTCTGGATACCGACCAAGGCACTGGGGCACATAGGTCAGTGAGAAACAGTGCAGAACAATTGATTGACCGACCGATGGTCTCTATTCATTATTACTTTCAATTACCTAATTACCTTGCTACTTCTACCACGGCTACACTCTATTTATTGGTAAATCACCTTTACTCTTGCTTTACTATTACCTCGAAGGCATCTTTCTTTTCTTTGAAATCTCTAGGATTAGTTAAAATAGGGAATCTGACGAAAATAATTGGGCCATCCGTGGAGCTGGTAACGTTATGTGACTAACATTAGTATCTGCAATAGCAGGCACCAACTGGAGAAGCAACCTAGCAGTAACACTGCACACCCATCAGACTAAATATCTGTTCACTTGCCAGCATATACCCTATGACTTATCTTACAAAATGTCCTAAGAAGTATCAATTTTTAGGAGTTGTACTTCCAAGTATGGTATACCATTCTGCACACTAACCACTCTCGACATTTACCCCGCTATCTGCCCCATTACGGGAGAATACCCTGGAGCAAATAAGCGGCTATCTAAATATACAGATCTCTCCGAACTAAGACACAGGTATACCTCTTTCACAATCTAGCTGGATGTCATTTACGTCTCCTAACCGGTGCTCAGTCACGGGAAAACGGTAAACCACTTCCAGTATTATATGTATAGACAATCAAGTACACCAAGCGGTTTAACCCTTACCATACCTATTACTGCGGCAGCCGATTTTTCCTTATACACTGATCACCTCTTAGGAAGCATTTGCCTCAGAAACTCGGAGCCCATCCGAGCTGACAATTACCTCCAGGTCAGACGACCCCATCTCTAGAGACACTAGAAATTAAACATTACCTCGAATAGCTTATAACGGTACAGAATTACAAAGCTAAAACTTTAATAAAAATTATTTGAAAAGAATTACAAAGCTAACCCCCAGAGGATACTGGGAAATAGGGTAGCCACATATTTGCTCTTTGGGAAGGCTTTTGATAAACTGGCTTACCCGGAACATTTGTGGATACATATACTTGGTTACTAGTGCATTACGCCACACATGGTTATTTGACACGTGTATCCATTTGAATTGAAGTACAATAAGTTATTCCATACTTAGACTTTTACTAAAGGAATAACGATATCTGTGCACACAGAGTTGGACTACCAAACAACCTGTGCCTACACTTTATGTTGTGTCTTTCCCTCTATGTTTATCCCCCTACCTACACGCCCCGATTTTTCTTGTGCAAGTAAGTCTGGATGCTAGCCAAGAGCTAGCCAACACATACTGTGACTTAAAATTGGCGACAGTTTACGTTGGGAACGTCTATTTACCCTATTAAAGCATTATTTTTTAACGTCTATCGCTACGGTACACTAAACCTTTGGGGTTAGTGACTTTAAGAACTTTTAGTTCCTAACATAAATTAGGAAGATCTTTTCTGATACCAATATCCCTCTATCAGGTTTCACCTTAAGGACAGTTTTTCTCCTTTTGAGCACTGTATGTATAGTTCAGGGAGCTCTGTATGTATAGTGCAGGGAGCTCTGTATGTATAGTGCAGGGAGCTCTGTATGAGGGAGCTCTGTATGTATAGTGCAGGGAGCTCTGCATGAGGGAGCCCATATATAGTGCAGGGAGCTCTGTATGATGGAGCTCTGTATGTATAGTGCAGGGAGCTCTGCATGAGGGAGCCCATATATAGTGCAGGGAGCTCTGTATGTATAGTGCAGGGAGCTCTGTATGTATAGTGCAGGGAGCTCGGTAGCCAGGCAGTAAAGCTGGGCTAGTGTTGAAGAGGCAGAGTAATAAATGTGAATACAAGTAGGCTCCAGTTGTATTAAAATAAAATAAGAAGAGCTAAAAGAAAGTGAGTTTGGAGGATGTGAATGAGAATCCGTGAATAAGAAGATGGAGTGAATGTGAGAGAATGTATGCAAAGGAAATGTATTGTATGAAGAAGTCCATGTGTAGCGCAGGGAGCTCCCATGTACAGTGCAGGGAGCTCTGTGAGGGAGCCCATGTATAGAGCAGGGAGCTCTGTGAGGGAGCCCATGTATAGAGCAGGGAGCTCTGTGAGGGAGCCCATGTATAGTGCAGGGAGCTCTGTATGAGGGAGCCCATATATAGTGCCGGGAGCTCTGTGTGTATAGTGCAAGGAACTATGTGTGGGGAAGTCATGTATACTTTAGAGAGCTCAGTATGAGGGAGCCCATGTATAGTGCAGTTGGCTCTGTATGTATAGTGCATGAAGCTCAGCTCTGCATGAGCTCATGTATGGCTCTGTATGTTGAAGCCTATGCATAGTGCAGGCATGGAGCTCTGTGTGAAGGAGCCCATGTATAGTTCAGGGAGCTCTGTGTGAGGGAGCTTTGTATGTATAGTGTAGGGAGCTCTGGATTAGGGAGGCTTTATGTATATTGCAGGGAGCTCTGTATGTATTGTGCAGAAGGCTATGTATGAGGGAGCCCATGTGTAGTGCAAGGAACTCTGTATTAGGGAGCCCATGTATAGTGCAGAGAGCTCTGTATGAGAGAGCTCTGTATGTATAGTTCAGTGAGCTCTGTATGTATAGTGCAGGGAGCTCTGTATGTATAGTACAGGGAGCTCTGTATGTTGGAGCTCTGTGTGTATAGTGCAGGGAGCTCTGTATGTATAGTGCAGGGAGCTCTGTATGATGGAGCTCTGTATGTATAGTGCAGGGAGCTCTGTATGTATAGTGCAGGGAGCTCTGTGTGATGGAGCTCTGTATGTATAGTGCAGGGAGCTCTGTATGATGGAGCTCTGTATATATAGTTCAGGGAGCTCTGTATGTTGGAGCTCTGTATGTATAGTACAGGGAGCTCTGTATGATGGAGCTCTGTATGTATAGTGTAGGGAGCTCTGTATGTATAGTGTAGGGAGCTCTGTATGTATAGTTCAGGGAGCTCTGTATTATGGAGCTCTGTATGTATAGTGCAGGGAGCTCGGTAGGCATAGTGCAGGGAGCTCTGTATGATGGAGCTCTGTATGTATAGTGCAGGGAGCTCTGTATGATGGAGCTCTGTATGTACAGTGCAGGGAGCTCTGTATGATGGAGCTCTGTATGTATAGTGTTGGGAGCTCTGTATGATGGAGCTCTGTATATATAGTTCAGGGAGCTCTGTATGTATAGTTCAGGAAGCTCTGTATGATGGAGCTCTGTATGTATAGTTCAGGGAGCTCTATATGATGGAGCTCTGTGTGTATAGTGCAGGGAGCTCTGTATATATAGTTCAGGGTGCTCTGTAGATGGAGCTCTGTATTTATAGTGCAGTGAGCTCTGTAGATGGAGCTCTTTATGTATAGTTCAGGGAGCTCTGTATGATGGAGCTCTGTATGTATAGTGCAGGGAGCTCTGTATGATGGAGCTCTATATGTATAGTGCAGGGAGCTCTGTAGATGGAGCTATGTATGTATAGTGTAGGGAGCTCTGTATGTATAGTGCAGGGAGCTCTGTATGATGGAGCTCTGTATATATAGTGTAGGGAGCTCTGTAGCCAGGCAGTAAAGCTGGGCTAGTGTTGAAGAGGCAGAGTAATAAATGTGAATAAAAGCAGGCTCGAGTTGTGTTAAAATAAAATAAGAAGAGCTAAAAGAAAGTGAGTTTGGAGGATGTGAATGAGAATCCGTGAATAAGAAGATGGAGTGAATGTGAGAGAATGAGCTCCATTTGAGAAGCACATTGATTGCTTGAAAGAAGCTCCAATGTGAAGCTCTGTGTGAGCAGTGAGTGGAAGCAGAAGCCAGTGCTGAGGGAGCCTGGGAGCAGGATAAGAGGAGCTTTGTCGAGCTGCACTTCCGGCCTACGGCTGTAGCTCCGTGAATCTGCCCGATCCCACGATCTCGGAAGCGTTGCAAGGAGGAGCCTGGACAGGTCTTGGATGGGAGACGGCTGCGAGAAGGTTACGGATAGAGCAACCAACCAAGACCAACCGGGTGTTGTAGGCTTATTTTTGCTTTTTCGTTTTCTCTCCCACCACAAGAGGGCGATCAACTCAATGCAATCTTCCATTCACTCTTTTCTGAGGGTTATTCATTTATTTATTTTTTGTCCTTAAAGGCAAACACACTCATTATTATTCTCTCAAATCAAAATGCAAAGTCAATCTCATGTTTAAAGGGCTACTACAACTCATTTACTCACTAATCGCTTTTTAAACATTTCTGACTTACGCAATACGTCTCTTTAGATCCCTCATCTTTTTCTTATGAAAAATTTATAAAAAAGTGTAAAGCTTAAAATACCTCCATTTTAGGAACATTGACATCATACTGACCCCTAAAAGGATTTTTTGTATTATTTTTTTTTTTTAAATTCTTTATTTTTAGCGTGCATGAAAGTATAACAAGTGGGCTCGTCATGCCCCAACAGCTTTGACCAGCATATATACAGACAATTAACATTTGGTTGGCATGTGAAGTATTCTGCACAATTTTTATATAAATTAGTTAGCATTAGTGTTATAATACTGCACTTTTTTTTTTTTTTGAAAACATATTAAACCATCAACATTTTGCACAAATGCGCTATGTAAGAATACAAATATTATTTAATTCTAAACTGTGCCTGCTGAGACAGGCTTGCATCACATAAGAGTTAAGCGGAGCGTGGATAGTTGTCAAACATTTAGTGGCACTAACGCCGCCAAGCGGACGGGTAGGACAATTATCTATTATCTATTGGGGGCTGTTCCAGAAGACTAAGGAGCGGGAGCTACCTCTGGGAAGTGGCACTCACCACAACTGGTGGCCTGTTTGGCAGGGCGGTGAGGTGACATTCCAATTTGGTTAAGCCATTTTGGCGGGTTGTAACTAAATTGCTAGGCTGTTGTAGCCTTATTTGTGGTTTCGCGTTTCCACGGTAGGCTGTTGCAGTATGGCAGGGGGACGGTAGGCCTTCTCCCTGTCTGGGCAGCATGCCACCCGGTGAAGGGCTATGTTACTGCGGTCAAGCTGAGATGTAGCTGGGTGGCGTACGGCCCTTATTGCAGGAATATGCCCTATGTGGGGGACAAGGTAGTTGCGTAGTGTGGTCGCAGATGGGAAGGGGGGGGAGGGGTGCGATGGGCTCTGTCCTGGTGAGAGTCAGGGTGGCGAGTCAGTCAAGGAGGTGTTCCTATATCGTGTCTGGTCCGTGTGGGCTATTTGTGGGCAGTGGGTAATTGCATCCTAGTTTGGGCGACCCTTTAGTCTAAGAGGTCTTGGGGTAGTGGGAATACATATATTACACATTACAGAATTGTGAGGAAAGAAAGAAGTGTAAACCAATGTTCTCTTTAGCAGACAGTCCGTGGCTGTATACGGATATCTGGAGCTCTTCTTGACCGTTGACCCCGTTTTCAGGTCTCAGCTCTGTCAGGCAGGGTGGCTTGTGCGGTCCTGGGAACAAACTCCCGGATTCTTGCCGGGTCCAGGCCAGCCAGGCTAGGCTCCCCATTCGCAGCCGTCGGCATAATACCCTGGGCCTTCATGAGGTCCTCCAACTCCCGATACGTTCCCGCCCTGTGTGTTGCACCTTTAAAGGTGAGCAGGATGGTGTGTGGTTGGCCCCACCTGTATTGGATGTCCCGGTTCCGGAGCACTTGCAAGAGGGGTCTCAGGGACCGTCGCCAGCTCAGTGTGTGTCTTGTGAGATCCGGAAAGACCTGCAGCGTCGCTCCTTCAAAAGTTATCGGAGTCTTCCTCCGGATAGCCGCCAATAGTGAGGCCCTGTCCTGCAGGGATTGGAATCGGAGGATGAGGTCAGGTGTCATGTCCTGTGGGGCCTCTGCTGGCCTGGGGAGACGGAACATGCCGTCCAGTTTCATGGCTTTGGCCTGTTTAGGAGGGAGGAAAGCTTCCATGAACCGCCGTATGAAATGAGGTAAGTCTGTAATCCCCTGTGATTCCGGTACTCCCCTTATCTTGAGGTTGTATCGCCTCCGGTGCTCTTCCAGTGCATTGATTCTGCCATCTGTCTGCTGTAGTTTGTGTTGTAGGTTTTCCAGACTTTGTTCTACCGCTTTCAGTCTGGCAGTGTGGTCGGTGTTGGAGGTTTCCAGCTGGGTGAGCCTCGAGGTGTTGTTTTCGATCGCCTTTCTGAAGTGGGCCATGTCACCCTGTAAGTTTGCTCGGAGTTCCGCGAGCATCGCCTTTAATTGTGATGCCGTGACCGGTTCTCTGTCTCCCGCTGTTGGGAGGGTAGGTCCCGTCTTTTTACTGGAAGTGGCACTGTCCCTCAGTCCTGGGGAGGATTCCTCCGAGGAGCACGATGAGCCCTCATCAAGGAGCGCCATCTTGTCCCACGCGGCCCTCTGCGAGCAGCGGAACAATTCGCCAATGTCATGGCTTACCGGGCTTTTGTCAGCCTTTGGTCGCTTGTTTTTGCGCCCCATGCTGTCAGGCGTATAGTAGTGGAGTTTAATTTACTTATTTCTTTCGATTTTTGCAGGTTTTAGGGCAATAGTTTGCAGAGCACGGGAGAAGTGCGACTGCTCTGGTTCGCTGCTTGGCTCCGCCCCCCGATTTTTTGTATTATTATTTGATTGTTTATTAAAAAAAATGTAATATGGGGTCTGGCTTTTATGCACATGCCAGCCGCCACATAATTAACCCTCACACCACCAAGGATTTAATAATTTGCTCACTGACTGATAGCAACGCTAGCAGACAAACAGTTCAGACTTTTAAAAAAATCTTGTCAGGATTTAAAGGGACTCACCCAACACATAACCACTCCCACACACATACACAACCAATCACAAGCATCCCTACATGTGCCCTTGTACGCTTAGCTTTGCTAGCTCCCCAGGGCCTCATACACTGCCAACTCTATATATATATATATATATATATATTTACACAAATATACCTACGCATTAAAACACAGAGGGACACACACATAAACACACTGTCGTATACACACACATAAATACAAACAGAGACACACAAACACTGACACGTGCCCTCACCTTGACACATGCGTACACTGACAAACAGATCCACACAGACATGTACATACCTTGACACAGATACATACACAATCAGACATACACACACACGTGATCATTTTTATATTTGCAGCCACCCTCCTGTTATCATACATATAATCCAGGAGCGTGGCTTGCTTTGGAAATAACAAAATTAGCCAGAAACGTGGAAAGCGCTAAAAACATAACATGTAAAACAAACTTGTTAGTAAATATATACCAATAGAGCTGCAGTCACTCCTAAAATAGTGAAACAAAATACTAGGCCCACAAATAATGCACTGAAAATAATTCTAATCCAAATAAACAATTTATGCCAAAAAAGAAATCTGTGTAAAAAAATCAGCAAGAGAAAATATAGTGCAGGCCAGTGGCTTAACTACCACGGTTGCAACTGAGACCGAGCCTCTCACTCCAGGGGGCCTGGCTGCAACCGTGGGCCGCCATTACTTGGAGTGAGAGGCCCGGTCTCAGTTGCAACCATGGTAATTAAGCCACTGGCCTGCACTATATTTTATCTTATTGTTTTTTTTTACACAGATTTTGTTTTGGCATAAATTGTTTATTTGGATTAGAATTATTTTCAGTGCATTATTTTTGGGCCTAGTATTTTGCACAGACTGCGCTCCCCGCCAGTCACAACAAGTAGCGTGGTCAAGCAGTCCTCTACCAAGTCTGACAGGAGGTGCTCACTGAGAGAATGGGGACATGCAGCCAGCTCTGCCACGCTACAGCAGCGCAGGTACAGAGGGGAATGGGGTAGAGACACATGGAGGGAACTTGGGGGGGATTGACGTATGGAGGACAAAGGGAAAGTGAATTGACACATAAAGGGACGGAGGGATTGAGACATGGAGGGACGGGGGGGGGGGGGGTGACACACTGAGGGACAGAGAAGATTGACACAGTGGGACTATGGGAGTATTGACACATGGAGGGACAAGACGAGGAATTGAGACACATGGAAGAAACTTGGTGATGGAGGGAGGTGAATTTACATATTTAGAGGGGTATTGACACATGGAGGGACTGGGGGATATTGACACATGGAGGTACAAGAGGGGGAATTGAGACACATGGAAGGGACAGGAGGGGATTGAGACACAATTGCGACACATGGAGGGACTAGGGGAGAATTGACACATGGAAGGTACTGGGGGGTTTTGACACACGGAAGGGACTGTGGGGAAAATTGATACATGGAAGGGGCGGAGGGAATTGAGACACATGGGACGGGGTGGGGTTGAGACACATGGAGGGACTGGGGGTAATTGAGACACATGGGGAGACTTGGGTGGGGTTCAGACACATGGAGGGACAGAGGGAATTTTGGCACATGGGAGGGACTGGGTGTGAAATTAACATCTGGAAGGGACTAGGGAGATTGAGACACATAGAAGGGCTGGGTGGGAATAAGACCCATGGGAGGGGCCGGGTAATTAGATGTTTAGGTGGCAATGAAATCCTTCTTCAGCATCCATTGTATATGAAACACAACCAGGCCACAATGGCACAGTATTAAAAATAGCTTTTATTGACACAAGATAAAATCTGCTTACTTTGAGTAAAAGTGGGTTTGCCAAGCAAAAATCCCACAAAAGCACTTATAACGGCTATCACCCTAGAGGAAATATGCTCAATCGGACGGAAATAGAAGTTACGAAATGTAGCGTCATTAGACCAGTCTGCAGCTTTCATAATGTCCTCCAGTCTGCAGCCCACTACAGAAGCATTGGAAGCCATGGCACCCCTGACGGAGTGTGCCGAAAACGGATGTATCCACTCCGGCCATTGCCATTACGTCACGTATCTGTGTATATATAGTGCAGGGAGCTCTGTATAAAGGTGTCCATGTATAGTGCAGAGAGCTCTGAATGAGAGAGCACTGTATGTATAGTTCAGGGAGCTCTGAATGAGAGAGCACTGTATGTATTAAAGGAGTGGGTTGGCCCATGAGGTTATCAAGTGTAACCGGACAGAGAGGGGGTAACCCTCAAGGTATAGAGTACAAAAGGAGATAAACTGTCCTTAAGGTGAAACCTGATAGAGGGATATTGGTATCAGAAAAGATCTTCCTAATTTATGTTAGGAACTAAAAGTTCTTAAAGTCACTAACCCCAAAGGTTTAGTGTACCGTAGCGATAGACGTTACCCCTATGACGAGCCCCTATACAGGGCGAACAGCGCGTCGGGTTTTTCCGACACTATTCTACACCAGCACTAGAAACGCTGTACACCTAACTGCTCCTAAGATAAACTCCAACAAATTCTATTTGTTCTGGATACCGACCAAGGCACTGGGGCACATAGGTCAGTGAGAAACAGTGCAGAACAATTGATTGACCGACCGATGGTCTCTATTCATTATTACTTTCAATTACCTAATTACCTTGCTACTTCTACCACGGCTACACTCTATTTATTGGTAAATCACCTTTACTCTTGCTTTACTATTACCTCGAAGGCATCTTTCTTTTCTTTGAAATCTCTAGGATTAGTTAAAATAGGGAATCTGACGAAAATAATTGGGCCATCCGTGGAGCTGGTAACGTTATGTGACTAACATTAGTATCTGCAATAGCAGGCACCAACTGGAGAAGCAACCTAGCAGTAACACTGCACACCCATCAGACTAAATATCTGTTCACTTGCCAGCATATACCCTATGACTTATCTTACAAAATGTCCTAAGAAGTATCAATTTTTAGGAGTTGTACTTCCAAGTATGGTATACCATTCTGCACACTAACCACTCTCGACATTTACCCCGCTATCTGCCCCATTACGGGAGAATACCCTGGAGCAAATAAGCGGCTATCTAAATATACAGATCTCTCCGAACTAAGACACAGGTATACCTCTTTCACAATCTAGCTGGATGTCATTTACGTCTCCTAACCGGTGCTCAGTCACGGGAAAACGGTAAACCACTTCCAGTATTATATGTATAGACAATCAAGTACACCAAGCGGTTTAACCCTTACCATACCTATTACTGCGGCAGCCGATTTTTCCTTATACACTGATCACCTCTTAGGAAGCATTTGCCTCAGAAACTCGGAGCCCATCCGAGCTGACAATTACCTCCAGGTCAGACGACCCCATCTCTAGAGACACTAGAAATTAAACATTACCTCGAATAGCTTATAACGGTACAGAATTACAAAGCTAAAACTTTAATAAAAATTATTTGAAAAGAATTACAAAGCTAACCCCCAGAGGATACTGGGAAATAGGGTAGCCACATATTTGCTCTTTGGGAAGGCTTTTGATAAACTGGCTTACCCGGAACATTTGTGGATACATATACTTGGTTACTAGTGCATTACGCCACACATGGTTATTTGACACGTGTATCCATTTGAATTGAAGTACAATAAGTTATTCCATACTTAGACTTTTACTAAAGGAATAACGATATCTGTGCACACAGAGTTGGACTACCAAACAACCTGTGCCTACACTTTATGTTGTGTCTTTCCCTCTATGTTTATCCCCCTACCTACACGCCCCGATTTTTCTTGTGCAAGTAAGTCTGGATGCTAGCCAAGAGCTAGCCAACACATACTGTGACTTAAAATTGGCGACAGTTTACGTTGGGAACGTCTATTTACCCTATTAAAGCATTATTTTTTAACGTCTATCGCTACGGTACACTAAACCTTTGGGGTTAGTGACTTTAAGAACTTTTAGTTCCTAACATAAATTAGGAAGATCTTTTCTGATACCAATATCCCTCTATCAGGTTTCACCTTAAGGACAGTTTTTCTCCTTTTGAGCACTGTATGTATAGTTCAGGGAGCTCTGTATGTATAGTGCAGGGAGCTCTGTATGTATAGTGCAGGGAGCTCTGTATGAGGGAGCTCTGTATGTATAGTGCAGGGAGCTCTGCATGAGGGAGCCCATATATAGTGCAGGGAGCTCTGTATGATGGAGCTCTGTATGTATAGTGCAGGGAGCTCTGCATGAGGGAGCCCATATATAGTGCAGGGAGCTCTGTATGTATAGTGCAGGGAGCTCTGTATGTATAGTGCAGGGAGCTCGGTAGCCAGGCAGTAAAGCTGGGCTAGTGTTGAAGAGGCAGAGTAATAAATGTGAATACAAGTAGGCTCCAGTTGTATTAAAATAAAATAAGAAGAGCTAAAAGAAAGTGAGTTTGGAGGATGTGAATGAGAATCCGTGAATAAGAAGATGGAGTGAATGTGAGAGAATGTATGCAAAGGAAATGTATTGTATGAAGAAGTCCATGTGTAGCGCAGGGAGCTCCCATGTACAGTGCAGGGAGCTCTGTGAGGGAGCCCATGTATAGAGCAGGGAGCTCTGTGAGGGAGCCCATGTGTGGCGAAACCAACTTCGCCACTGTGAACTGGAGAAGCCTGGTTGCTAGCCTCCTGCCCTGCGACTATGGCCCCTGGACATATTGTACTGTAAAAACTATATTTGGGCATGTAATAATTTATATTACTGCTACTGGGCCTTTAAGAGCCATCCGTGGACCTATTGGGACTTTTGGGATACTGTACTTTTAAGACTGTGGAGCGTATTACAGTAATCCTGCCTTTAATCCTTTAATGTCATGTATGTATTTATGTGTGCAGTTAACCTGGGTTATATATATGCAGCATTCATTTGATTGTTCGGTAGAATCACTCCATTCATTGTATTGAGGAAACTACCGAACAACCAGACCACCCAGGACTAAGTGTGCCTCCAATTACCGTTTGCAACAATGTTGCAAACGGGTAATTGGCAATCAGTGTAGTGTGGTCTTTGTCCTCTGGGTGGCCGCCATTCGGGAAACGAACACGTGGCGGCGGCCATCTTAAACTACCGAACAGCGGTGTTTTGCCGTCGAGCGTCTGGAACTGAAAACGGACACTCGACTAGGCAAACACCGCTGAGACCTCCAGACTTCCAGGATTTCGTGGGGAAACTACCGAACGGCCCGCCGTTCGGTAGAAAGAAACGCACGAACTAGGGGATTCCTGCGAATTCCCCTTAGGCTCCATAACCCAGGCAATTCGTCTGTTTCGTTCCCTTTTCTGTGACCGACCGCAGGGCCAAAATGCATGGAACTGTTTTCGGATACTTTACCCATGCGGTCGGTCAAAACTTTGCCTGCCCATAACTCCCGAACGCTTTATCCGAATGGGCTGATTTTAACATATGTTGTTCCTCCAGACTAGGGCTATCTGGAGATATTGGATTTGTTGATGTACCCCAAGTATTTAGGGTACATCCAAAACTTGGGTAAAACTATGTCCTTGTTAATTGTGTTAACAGATATGTTGGAGGGAGGAGATGTGTGGGTTGTACCTTAAACTGGATTGGTGTACTGTAAACCCCTCCCTTGCATGGGAGAATCTCATATAAGCCTGTGTGTGAATAAATCAGTGTTGTTGCTGTTTAACCCTGAAGCTGGAGTGTGTCTCTTTCTTGGGGAGATGGGGACTGTATGCCGACTGCCAGGAGTGTAAGCTGTTCGTATTGCTTTTCCTGTTCGGCTGCTCCCAGGGTTCGTGTGTCTGCTGTTCGAGAGTTGGTGAATTCGTGCAGTTTGGGAGTTCGGGAAGTTGGTGATTATAGTAGCTGCTGGTCTATCTAAAGGGGATTATCGCCTAAACGGATTTTTCCCCTTTTATGCTGAAACGGTCCGCAACACCATGTATAGAGCAGGGAGCTCTGTGAGGGAGCCCATGTATAGTGCAGGGAGCTCTGTGTGTATAGTGCAAGGAACTATGTGTGGGGAATTAATGTATACTTTAGAGAGCTCAGTATGAGGGAGCCCATGTATAGTGCAGTTGGCTCTGTATGTATAGTGCAGGAAGCTCAGCTCTGCATGAGCTCATGTATGGCTCTGTATGTTGAAGCCTATGCATAGTGCAGGCATGGAGCTCTGTGTGAAGGAGCCCATGTATAGTTCAGGGAGCTCTGTGTGAGGGAGCTTTGTATGTATAGTGTAGAGAGCTCTGGATTAGGGAGGCTTTATGTATATTGCAGGGAGCTCTGTATGTATAGTACAGGGAGCTCTGTATGATGGAGCTCTTTATGTATAGTTCAGGGAGCTCTATATGATGGAGCTCTGTGTGTATAGTGCAGGGAGCTCTGTATATATAGTTCAGGGAGCTCTGTAGATGGAGCTCTGTATGTATAGTGCAGTGAGCTCTGTAGATGGAGCTCTGTATGTATAGTGTAGGGAGCTCTGTATGTATAGCTCAGGGAGCTCTGTATGATGGAGCTCTGTATGTATAGCTCAGGGAGCTCTGTATGATGGAGCTCTATATGTATAGTGCAGGGAGCTCTGTAGATGGAGCTATGTATGTATAGTGTAGGGAGCTCTGTATGTATAGTGCAGGGAGCTCTGTATGATTGAGCTCTGTATATATAGTGTAGGGAGCTCTGTATGTATAGTGCAGGGAGCTCTGTATGATGGAGCTCTGTATGTATAGTGCAGGGAGCTCGGTAGCCAGGCAGTAAAGCTGGGCTAGTGTTGAAGAGGCAGAGTAATAAATGTGAATAAAAGCAGGCTCGAGTTGTGTTAAAATAAAATAAGAAGAGCTAAAAGAAAGTGAGTTTGGAGGATGTGAATGAGAATCCGTGAATAAGAAGATGGAGTGAATGTGAGAGAATGAGCTCCATTTGAGAAGCACATTGATTGCTAAAAAGAAGCTCCAATGTGAAGCTCTGTGTGAGCAGTGAGTGGAAGCAGAAGCCGGTGCTGAAGGAGCCTGGGAGAAGGATAAGAGGAGCTTTGTCGAGTTGCACTTCCGGCCTACGGCTGTAGCTCCGTGAAGCTGTCCGATCCCACGATCTCGGAAGTGCAGCAAGGAGGAGCACGGACAGGTCTTGGATGGGAGACGGCTGCGAGTAGGTTACGGTTACAATGGCTGCGAGAAGGTTACGGATAGAGCAACCCACCAAGACCAACCGGGTGTTGTAGGCTTATTTTTGCTTTTTCGTTTTCTCTCCCACCACAAGAGGGCGATCAACTCAATGCAATCTTCCATTCACTCTTTTCTGAGGGTTATTCATTTATTTATTTTTTGTCCTTAAAGGCAAACACACTCATTATTATTCTCTCAAATCAAAATGCAAAGTCAATCTCATGTTTAAAGGGCTACTACAACTCATTTACTCACTAATCGCTTTTTAAACATTTCTGACTTATGCAATACGTCTCTTTAGATCCCTCATCTTTTTCTCATGAAAAATTTATAAAAAAGTGTAAAGCTTAAAATACCTCCATTTTAGGAACATTGACATCATACTGACCCCTAAAAGGATTTTTTTTAATTAGTTGATTGTTTATTAAAAAAAATGTAATATGGGGTCTGGCTTTTATGCACATGCCAGCCGCCACATAATTAACCCTCACACCACCAAGGATTTAATAATTTGCTCACTGACTGATAGCAACGCTAGCAGACAAACAGTTCAGACTTTTAAAAAAATCTTGTCAGGATTTAAAGGGACTCACCCAACACATAACCACTCCCACACACATACACAACCAATCACAAGCATCCCTACATGTGCCCTTGTACGCTTAGCTTTGCTAGCTCCCCAGGGCCTCATACACTGCCAACTCTCTCTCTCTCTCTATATATATATATATTTACACAAATATACCTACGCATTAAAACACAGAGGGACACACACATAAACACACTGCCGTATACACACACATAAATACAAACAGAGACACACAAACACTGACACGTGCCCACACCTTGACACATGCGTACACTGACAAACAGATCCACACAGACATGTACATACCTTGACACAGATACATACACAATCAGACATACACACACACGTGATCATTTTTATATTTGCAGCCACCCTCCTGTTATCATACATATAATCCAGGAGCGTGGCTTGCTTTGGAAATAACAAAATTAGCCAGAAACGTGGAAAGCGCTAAAAACATAATATGTAAAACAAACTTGTTAGTAAATATATACCAATAGAGCTGCAGTCACTCCTAAAATAGTGAAACAAAATACTAGGCCCACAAATAATGCACTGAAAATAATTCTAATCCAAATAAACAATTTATGCCAAAAAAGAAATCTGTGTAAAAAAAATCAGCAAGAGAAAATATAGTGCAGGCCAGTGGCTTAACTACTTAACTACCACGGTTGCAACTGAGACCGAGCCTCTCACTCCAGGGGGCCTGGCTGCAACCGTGGGCCGCCATTACTTGGAGTGAGAGGCCCGGTCTCAGTTGCAACCATGGTAATTAAGCCACTGGCCTGCACTATATTTTATCTTATTGATTTTTTTTACACAGATTTTGTTTTGGCATAAATTGTTTATTTGGATTAGAATTATTTTCAGTGCATTATTTTTGGGCCTAGTATTTTGCACAGACTGCGCTCCCCGCCAGTCACAACAAGTAGCGTGGTCAAGCAGTCCTCTACCAAGTCTGACAGGAAGTGCTCACTGAGAGAATGGGGACATGCAGCCAGCTCTGCCACGCTACAGCAGCGCAGGTACAGAGGGGAATGGGGTAGAGACACATGGAGGGAACTTGGGGGGGATTGACGTATGGAGGACAAAGGGAAAGTGAATTGACACATAAAGGGACGGAGGGATTGAGACATGGAGGGACGGGGGGGGGGGGGGGGGTGACACACTGAGGGACAGAGAAGATTGACACAGTGGGACTATGGGAGTATTGACACATGGAGGGACAAGACGAGGAATTGAGACACATGGAAGAAACTTGGTGATGGAGGGAGGTGAATTTACATATTTAGAGGGGTATTGACACATGGAGGGACTGGGGGATATTGACACATGGAGGTACAAGAGGGGGAATTGAGACACATGGAAGGGACAGGAGGGGATTGAGACACAATTGCGACACATGGAGGGACTAGGGGTAATTGAGACACATGGGGAGACTTGGGTGGGGTTCAGACACATGGAGGGACAGAGGGAATTTTGGCACATGGGAGGGACTGGGTGTGAAATTAACATCTGGAAGGGACTAGGGAGAGTGAGACACATAGAAGGGCTGGGTGGGAATAAGACCCATGGGAGGGGCCGGGTAATTAGATGTTTAGGTGGCAATGAAATCCTTCTTCAGCATCCATTGTATATGAAACACAACCAGGCCACAATGGCACAGTATTAAAAATAGCTTTTATTGACACAAGATAAAATCTGCTTACTTTGAGTAAAAGTGGGTTTGCCAAGCAAAAATCCCACAAAAGCACTTATAACGGCTATCACCCTAGAGGAAATATGCTCAATCGGACGGAAATAGAAGTTACGAAATGTAGCGTCATTAGACCAGTCTGCAGCTTTCATAATGTCCTCCAGTCTGCAGCCCACTACAGAAGCATTGGAAGCCATGGCACCCCTGACGGAGTGTGCCGAAAACGGATGTATCCACTCCGGCCATTGCCATTACGTCACGTATCTGTGTATATATAGTGCAGGGAGCTCTGTATAAAGGTGTCCATGTATAGTGCAGAGAGCTCTGAATGAGAGAGCACTGTATGTATAGTTCAGGGAGCTCTGAATGAGAGAGCACTGTATGTATTAAAGGAGTGGGTTGGCCCATGAGGTTATCAAGTGTAACCGGACAGAGAGGGGGTAACCCTCAAGGTATAGAGTACAAAAGGAGAGAAACTGTCCTTAAGGTGAAACCTGATAGAGGGATATTGGTATCAGAAAAGATCTTCCTAAATTATGTTAGGAACTAAAAGTTCTTAAAGTCACTAACCCCAAAGGTTTAGTGTACCGTAGCGATAGACGTTACCCCTATGACGAGCCCCTATACAGGGCGAACAGCGCGTCGGGTTTTTCCGACACTATTCTACACCAGCACTAGAAACGCTGTACACCTAACTGCTCCTAAGATAAACTCCAACAAATTCTATTTGTTCTGGATACCGACCAAGGCACTGGGGCACATAGGTCAGTGAGAAACAGTGCAGAACAATTGATTGACCGACCGATGGTCTCTATTCATTATTACTTTCAATTACCTAATTACCTTGCTACTTCTACCACGGCTACACTCTATTTATTGGTAAATCACCTTTACTCTTGCTTTACTATTACCTCGAAGGCATCTTTCTTTTCTTTGAAATCTCTAGGATTAGTTAAAATAGGGAATCTGACGAAAATAATTGGGCCATCCGTGGAGCTGGTAACGTTATGTGACTAACATTAGTATCTGCAATAGCAGGCACCAACTGGAGAAGCAACCTAGCAGTAACACTGCACACCCATCAGACTAAATATCTGTTCACTTGCCAGCATATACCCTATGACTTATCTTACAAAATGTCCTAAGAAGTATCAATTTTTAGGAGTTGTACTTCCAAGTATGGTATACCATTCTGCACACTAACCACTCTCGACATTTACCCCGCTATCTGCCCCATTACGGGAGAATACCCTGGAGCAAATAAGCGGCTATCTAAATATACAGATCTCTCCGAACTAAGACACAGGTATACCTCTTTCACAATCTAGCTGGATGTCATTTACGTCTCCTAACCGGTGCTCAGTCACGGGAAAACGGTAAACCACTTCCAGTATTATATGTATAGACAATCAAGTACACCAAGCGGTTTAACCCTTACCATACCTATTACTGCGGCAGCCGATTTTTCCTTATACACTGATCACCTCTTAGGAAGCATTTGCCTCAGAAACTCGGAGCCCATCCAAGCTGACAATTACCTCCAGGTCAGACGACCCCATCTCTAGAGACACTAGAAATTAAACATTACCTCGAATAGCTTATAACGGTACAGAATTACAAAGCTAAAACTTTAATAAAAATTATTTGAAAAGAATTACAAAGCTAACCCCCAGAGGATACTGGGAAATAGGGTAGCCACATATTTGCTCTTTGGGAAGGCTTTTGATAAACTGGCTTACCCGGAACATTTGTGGATACATATACTTGGTTACTAGTGCATTACGCCACACATGGTTATTTGACACGTGTATCCATTTGAATTGAAGTACAATAAGTTATTCCATACTTAGACTTTTACTAAAGGAATAACGATATCTGTGCACACAGAGTTGGACTACCAAACAACCTGTGCCTACACTTTATGTTGTGTCTTTCCCTCTATGTTTATCCCCCTACCTACACGCCCCGATTTTTCTTGTGCAAGTAAGTCTGGATGCTAGCCAAGAGCTAGCCAACACATACTGTGACTTAAAATTGGCGACAGTTTACGTTGGGAACGTCTATTTACCCTATTAAAGCATTATTTTTTAACGTCTATCGCTACGGTACACTAAACCTTTGGGGTTAGTGACTTTAAGAACTTTTAGTTCCTAACATAAATTAGGAAGATCTTTTCTGATACCAATATCCCTCTATCAGGTTTCACCTTAAGGACAGTTTTTCTCCTTTTGAGCACTGTATGTATAGTTCAGGGAGCTCTGTATGTATAGTGCAGGGAGCTCTGTATGTATAGTGCAGGGAGCTCTGTATGAGGGAGCTCTGTATGTATAGTGCAGGGAGCTCTGCATGAGGGAGCCCATATATAGTGCAGGGAGCTCTGTATGATGGAGCTCTGTATGTATAGTGCAGGGAGCTCTGCATGAGGGAGCCCATATATAGTGCAGGGAGCTCTGTATGTATAGTGCAGGGAGCTCTGTATGTATAGTGCAGGGAGCTCGGTAGCCAGGCAGTAAAGCTGGGCTAGTGTTGAAGAGGCAGAGTAATAAATGTGAATACAAGTAGGCTCCAGTTGTATTAAAATAAAATAAGAAGAGCTAAAAGAAAGTGAGTTTGGAGGATGTGAATGAGAATCCGTGAATAAGAAGATGGAGTGAATGTGAGAGAATGTATGCAAAGGAAATGTATTGTATGAAGAAGTCCATGTGTAGCGCAGGGAGCTCCCATGTGGCAGTGCAGGGAGCTCTGTGAGGGAGCCCATGTATAGAGCAGGGAGCTCTGTGAGGGAGCCCATGTATAGAGCAGGGAGCTCTGTGAGGGAGCCCATGTATAGTGCAGGGAGCTCTGTATGAGGGAGCCCATATATAGTGCCGGGAGCTCTGTGTGTATAGTGCAAGGAACTATGTGTGGGGAAGTCATGTATACTTTAGAGAGCTCAGTATGAGGGAGCCCATGTATAGTGCAGTTGGCTCTGTATGTATAGTGCATGAAGCTCAGCTCTGCATGAGCTCATGTATGGCTCTGTATGTTGAAGCCTATGCATAGTGCAGGTATGGAGCTCTGTGTGAAGGAGCCCATGTATAGTTCAGGGAGTTCTGTGTGAGGGAGCTTTGTATGTATAGTGTAGGGAGCTCTGGATTAGGGAGGCTTTATGTATATTGCAGGGAGCTCTGTATGTATTGTGCAGAAGGCTATGTATTAGGGAGCCCATGTATAGTGCAGAGAGCTCTGTATGAGAGAGCTCTGTATGTATAGTTCAGTGAGCTCTGTATGTATAGTGCAGGGAGCTCTGTATGTATAGTACAGGGAGCTCTGTATGTTGGAGCTCTGTGTGTATAGTGCAGGGAGCTCTGTATGTATAGTGCAGGGAGCTCTGTATGATGGAGCTCTGTATGTATAGTGCAGGGAGCTCTGTATGTATAGTGCAGGGAGCTCTGTGTGATGGAGCTCTGTATGTATAGTGCAGGGAGCTCTGTATGATGGAGCTCTGTATATATAGTTCAGGGAGCTCTGTATGTTGGAGCTCTGTATGTATAGTACAGGGAGCTCTGTATGATGGAGCTCTGTATGTATAGTGTAGGGAGCTCTGTATGTATAGTTCAGGGAGCTCTGTATTATGGAGCTCTGTATGTATAGTGCAGGGAGCTCGGTAGGCATAGTGCAGGGAGCTCTGTATGATGGAGCTCTGTATGTATAGTGCAGGGAGCTCTGTATGATGGAGCTCTGTATGTACAGTGCAGGGAGCTCTGTATGATGGAGCTCTGTATGTATAGTGTTGGGAGCTCTGTATGATGGAGCTCTGTATATATAGTTCAGGGAGCTCTGTATGTATAGTTCAGGGAGCTCTGTATGATGGAGCTCTGTATGTATAGTTCAGGGAGCTCTATATGATGGAGCTCTGTGTGTATAGTGCAGGGAGCTCTGTATATATAGTTCAGGGTGCTCTGTAGATGGAGCTCTGTATTTATAGTGCAGTGAGCTCTGTAGATGGAGCTCTGTATGTATAGTTCAGGGAGCTCTGTATGATGGAGCTCTGTATGTATAGTGCAGGGAGCTCTGTATGATGGAGCTCTATATGTATAGTGCAGGGAGCTCTGTAGATGGAGCTATGTATGTATAGTGTAGGGAGCTCTGTATGTATAGTGCAGGGAGCTCTGTATGATGGAGCTCTGTATATATAGTGTAGGGAGCTCTGTAGCCAGGCAGTAAAGCTGGGCTAGTGTTGAAGAGGCAGAGTAATAAATGTGAATAAAAGCAGGCTCGAGTTGTGTTAAAATAAAATAAGAAGAGCTAAAAGAAAGTGAGTTTGGAGGATGTGAATGAGAATCCGTGAATAAGAAGATGGAGTGAATGTGAGAGAATGAGCTCCATTTGAGAAGCACATTGATTGCTTGAAAGAAGCTCCAATGTGAAGCTCTGTGTGAGCAGTGAGTGGAAGCAGAAGCCAGTGCTGAGGGAGCCTGGGAGCAGGATAAGAGGAGCTTTGTCGAGCTGCACTTCCGGCCTACGGCTGTAGCTCCGTGAATCTGCCCGATCCCACGATCTCGGAAGCGTTGCAAGGAGGAGCCTGGACAGGTCTTGGATGGGAGACGGCTGCGAGAAGGTTACGGATAGAGCAACCAACCAAGACCAACCGGGTGTTGTAGGCTTATTTTTGCTTTTTCGTTTTCTCTCCCACCACAAGAGGGCGATCAACTCAATGCAATCTTCCATTCACTCTTTTCTGAGGGTTATTCATTTATTTATTTTTTGTCCTTAAAGGCAAACACACTCATTATTATTCTCTCAAATCAAAATGCAAAGTCAATCTCATGTTTAAAGGGCTACTACAACTCATTTACTCACTAATCGCTTTTTAAACATTTCTGACTTACGCAATACGTCTCTTTAGATCCCTCATCTTTTTCTTATGAAAAATTTATAAAAAAGTGTAAAGCTTAAAATACCTCCATTTTAGGAACATTGACATCATACTGACCCCTAAAAGGATTTTTTGTATTATTATTTGATTGTTTATTAAAAAAAATGTAATATGGGGTCTGGCTTTTATGCACATGCCAGCCGCCACATAATTAACCCTCACACCACCAAGGATTTAATAATTTGCTCACTGACTGATAGCAACGCTAGCAGACAAACAGTTCAGACTTTTAAAAAAATCTTGTCAGGATTTAAAGGGACTCACCCAACACATAACCACTCCCACACACATACACAACCAATCACAAGCATCCCTACATGTGCCCTTGTACGCTTAGCTTTGCTAGCTCCCCAGGGCCTCATACACTGCCAACTCTATATATATATATATATATATATATATATTTACACAAATATACCTACGCATTAAAACACAGAGGGACACACACATAAACACACTGTCGTATACACACACATAAATACAAACAGAGACACACAAACACTGACACGTGCCCACACCTTGACACATGCGTACACTGACAAACAGATCCACACAGACATGTACATACCTTGACACAGATACATACACAATCAGACATACACACACACGTGATCATTTTTATATTTGCAGCCACCCTCCTGTTATCATACATATAATCCAGGAGCGTGGCTTGCTTTGGAAATAACAAAATTAGCCAGAAACGTGGAAAGCGCTAAAAACATAACATGTAAAACAAACTTGTTAGTAAATATATACCAATAGAGCTGCAGTCACTCCTAAAATAGTGAAACAAAATACTAGGCCCACAAATAATGCACTGAAAATAATTCTAATCCAAATAAACAATTTATGCCAAAAAAGAAATCTGTGTAAAAAAATCAGCAAGAGAAAATATAGTGCAGGCCAGTGGCTTAACTACTTAACTACCACGGTTGCAACTGAGACCGAGCCTCTCACTCCAGGGGGCCTGGCTGCAACCGTGGGCCGCCATTACTTGGAGTGAGAGGCCCGGTCTCAGTTGCAACCATGGTAATTAAGCCACTGGCCTGCACTATATTTTATCTTATTGATTTTTTTTACACAGATTTTGTTTTGGCATAAATTGTTTATTTGGATTAGAATTATTTTCAGTGCATTATTTTTGGGCCTAGTATTTTGCACAGACTGCGCTCCCCGCCAGTCACAACAAGTAGCGTGGTCAAGCAGTCCTCTACCAAGTCTGACAGGAAGTGCTCACTGAGAGAATGGGGACATGCAGCCAGCTCTGCCACGCTACAGCAGCGCAGGTACAGAGGGGAATGGGGTAGAGACACATGGAGGGAACTTGGGGGGGATTGACGTATGGAGGACAAAGGGAAAGTGAATTGACACATAAAGGGACGGAGGGATTGAGACATGGAGGGACGGGGGGGGGGGGGGGGGGTGACACACTGAGGGACAGAGAAGATTGACACAGTGGGACTATGGGAGTATTGACACATGGAGGGACAAGACGAGGAATTGAGACACATGGAAGAAACTTGGTGATGGAGGGAGGTGAATTTACATATTTAGAGGGGTATTGACACATGGAGGGACTGGGGGATATTGACACATGGAGGTACAAGAGTGGGAATTGAGACACATGGAAGGGACAGGAGGGGATTGAGACACAATTGCGACACATGGAGGGACTAGGGGAGAATTGACACATGGAAGGTACTGGGGGGTTTTGACACACGGAAGGGACTGTGGGGAAAATTGATACATGGAAGGGGCGGAGGGAATTGAGACACATGGGACGGGGTGGGGTTGAGACACATGGAGGGACTGGGGGTAATTGAGACACATGGGGAGACTTGGGTGGGGTTCAGACACATGGAGGGACAGAGGGAATTTTGGCACATGGGAGGGACTGGGTGTGAAATTAACATCTGGAAGGGACTAGGGAGAGTGAGACACATAGAAGGGCTGGGTGGGAATAAGACCCATGGGAGGGGCCGGGTAATTAGATGTTTAGGTGGCAATGAAATCCTTCTTCAGCATCCATTGTATATGAAACACAACCAGGCCACAATGGCACAGTATTAAAAATAGCTTTTATTGACACAAGATAAAATCTGCTTACTTTGAGTAAAAGTGGGTTTGCCAAGCAAAAATCCCACAAAAGCACTTATAACGGCTATCACCCTAGAGGAAATATGCTCAATCGGACGGAAATAGAAGTTACGAAATGTAGCGTCATTAGACCAGTCTGCAGCTTTCATAATGTCCTCCAGTCTGCAGCCCACTACAGAAGCATTGGAAGCCATGGCACCCCTGACGGAGTGTGCCGAAAACGGATGTATCCACTCCGGCCATTGCCATTACGTCACGTATCTGTGTATATTTAGTGCAGGGAGCTCTGTATAAAGGTGTCCATGTATAGTGCAGAGAGCTCTGAATGAGAGAGCACTGTATGTATAGTTCAGGGAGCTCTGAATGAGAGAGCACTGTATGTATTAAAGGAGTGGGTTGGCCCATGAGGTTATCAAGTGTAACCGGACAGAGAGGGGGTAACCCTCAAGGTATAGAGTACAAAAGGAGAGAAACTGTCCTTAAGGTGAAACCTGATAGAGGGATATTGGTATCAGAAAAGATCTTCCTAATTTATGTTAGGAACTAAAAGTTCTTAAAGTCACTAACCCCAAAGGTTTAGTGTACCGTAGCGATAGACGTTACCCCTATGACGAGCCCCTATACAGGGCGAACAGCGCGTCGGGTTTTTCCGACACTATTCTACACCAGCACTAGAAACGCTGTACACCTAACTGCTCCTAAGATAAACTCCAACAAATTCTATTTGTTCTGGATACCGACCAAGGCACTGGGGCACATAGGTCAGTGAGAAACAGTGCAGAACAATTGATTGACCGACCGATGGTCTCTATTCATTATTACTTTCAATTACCTAATTACCTTGCTACTTCTACCACGGCTACACTCTATTTATTGGTAAATCACCTTTACTCTTGCTTTACTATTACCTCGAAGGCATCTTTCTTTTCTTTGAAATCTCTAGGATTAGTTAAAATAGGGAATCTGACGAAAATAATTGGGCCATCCGTGGAGCTGGTAACGTTATGTGACTAACATTAGTATCTGCAATAGCAGGCACCAACTGGAGAAGCAACCTAGCAGTAACACTGCACACCCATCAGACTAAATATCTGTTCACTTGCCAGCATATACCCTATGACTTATCTTACAAAATGTCCTAAGAAGTATCAATTTTTAGGAGTTGTACTTCCAAGTATGGTATACCATTCTGCACACTAACCACTCTCGACATTTACCCCGCTATCTGCCCCATTACGGGAGAATACCCTGGAGCAAATAAGCGGCTATCTAAATATACAGATCTCTCCGAACTAAGACACAGGTATACCTCTTTCACAATCTAGCTGGATGTCATTTACGTCTCCTAACCGGTGCTCAGTCACGGGAAAACGGTAAACCACTTCCAGTATTATATGTATAGACAATCAAGTACACCAAGCGGTTTAACCCTTACCATACCTATTACTGCGGCAGCCGATTTTTCCTTATACACTGATCACCTCTTAGGAAGCATTTGCCTCAGAAACTCGGAGCCCATCCGAGCTGACAATTACCTCCAGGTCAGACGACCCCATCTCTAGAGACACTAGAAATTAAACATTACCTCGAATAGCTTATAACGGTACAGAATTACAAAGCTAAAACTTTAATAAAAATTATTTGAAAAGAATTACAAAGCTAACCCCCAGAGGATACTGGGAAATAGGGTAGCCACATATTTGCTCTTTGGGAAGGCTTTTGATAAACTGGCTTACCCGGAACATTTGTGGATACATATACTTGGTTACTAGTGCATTACGCCACACATGGTTATTTGACACGTGTATCCATTTGAATTGAAGTACAATAAGTTATTCCATACTTAGACTTTTACTAAAGGAATAACGATATCTGTGCACACAGAGTTGGACTACCAAACAACCTGTGCCTACACTTTATGTTGTGTCTTTCCCTCTATGTTTATCCCCCTACCTACACGCCCCGATTTTTCTTGTGCAAGTAAGTCTGGATGCTAGCCAAGAGCTAGCCAACACATACTGTGACTTAAAATTGGCGACAGTTTACGTTGGGAACGTCTATTTACCCTATTAAAGCATTATTTTTTAACGTCTATCGCTACGGTACACTAAACCTTTGGGGTTAGTGACTTTAAGAACTTTTAGTTCCTAACATAAATTAGGAAGATCTTTTCTGATACCAATATCCCTCTATCAGGTTTCACCTTAAGGACAGTTTTTCTCCTTTTGAGCACTGTATGTATAGTTCAGGGAGCTCTGTATGTATAGTGCAGGGAGCTCTGTATGTATAGTGCAGGGAGCTCTGTATGAGGGAGCTCTGTATGTATAGTGCAGGGAGCTCTGCATGAGGGAGCCCATATATAGTGCAGGGAGCTCTGTATGATGGAGCTCTGTATGTATAGTGCAGGGAGCTCTGCATGAGGGAGCCCATATATAGTGCAGGGAGCTCTGTATGTATAGTGCAGGGAGCTCTGTATGTATAGTGCAGGGAGCTCGGTAGCCAGGCAGTAAAGCTGGGCTAGTGTTGAAGAGGCAGAGTAATAAATGTGAATACAAGTAGGCTCCAGTTGTATTAAAATAAAATAAGAAGAGCTAAAAGAAAGTGAGTTTGGAGGATGTGAATGAGAATCCGTGAATAAGAAGATGGAGTGAATGTGAGAGAATGTATGCAAAGGAAATGTATTGTATGAAGAAGTCCATGTGTAGCGCAGGGAGCTCCCATGTACAGTGCAGGGAGCTCTGTGAGGGAGCCCATGTATAGAGCAGGGAGCTCTGTGAGGGAGCCCATGTGTGGCGAAACCAACTTCGCCACTGTGAACTGGAGAAGCCTGGTTGCTAGCCTCCTGCCCTGCGACTATGGCCCCTGGACATATTGTACTGTAAAAACTATATTTGGGCATGTAATAATTTATATTACTGCTACTGGGCCTTTAAGAGCCATCCGTGGACCTATTGGGACTTTTGGGATACTGTACTTTTAAGACTGTGGAGCGTATTACAGTAATCCTGCCTTTAATCCTTTAATGTCATGTATGTATTTATGTGTGCAGTTAACCTGGGTTATATATATGCAGCATTCATTTGATTGTTCGGTAGAATCACTCCATTCATTGTATTGAGGAAACTACCGAACAACCAGACCACCCAGGACTAAGTGTGCCTCCAATTACCGTTTGCAACAATGTTGCAAACGGGTAATTGGCAATCAGTGTAGTGTGGTCTTTGTCCTCTGGGTGGCCGCCATTCGGGAAACGAACACGTGGCGGCGGCCATCTTAAACTACCGAACAGCGGTGTTTTGCCGTCGAGCGTCTGGAACTGAAAACGGACACTCGACTAGGCAAACACCGCTGAGACCTCCAGACTTCCAGGATTTCGTGGGGAAACTACCGAACGGCCCGCCGTTCGGTAGAAAGAAACGCACGAACTAGGGGATTCCTGCGAATCCCCCTTAGGCTCCATAACCCAGGCAATTCGTCTGTTTCGTTCCCTTTTCTGTGACCGACCGCAGGGCCAAAATGCATGGAACTGTTTTCGGATACTTTACCCATGCGGTCGGTCAAAACTTTGCCTGCCCATAACTCCCGAACGCTTTATCCGAATGGGCTGATTTTAACATATGTTGTTCCTCCAGACTAGGGCTATCTGGAGATATTGGATTTGTTGATGTACCCCAAGTATTTAGGGTACATCCAAAACTTGGGTAAAACTATGTCCTTGTTAATTGTGTTAACAGATATGTTGGAGGGAGGAGATGTGTGGGTTGTACCTTAAACTGGATTGGTGTACTGTAAACCCCTCCCTTGCATGGGAGAATCTCATATAAGCCTGTGTGTGAATAAATCAGTGTTGTTGCTGTTTAACCCTGAAGCTGGAGTGTGTCTCTTTCTTGGGGAGATGGGGACTGTATGCCGACTGCCAGGAGTGTAAGCTGTTCGTATTGCTTTTCCTGTTCGGCTGCTCCCAGGGTTCGTGTGTCTGCTGTTCGAGAGTTGGTGAATTCGTGCAGTTTGGGAGTTCGGGAAGTTGGTGATTATAGTAGCTGCTGGTCTATCTAAAGGGGATTATCGCCTAAACGGATTTTTCCCCTTTTATGCTGAAACGGTCCGCAACACCATGTATAGAGCAGGGAGCTCTGTGAGGGAGCCCATGTATAGTGCAGGGAGCTCTGTGTGTATAGTGCAAGGAACTATGTGTGGGGAATTAATGTATACTTTAGAGAGCTCAGTATGAGGGAGCCCATGTATAGTGCAGTTGGCTCTGTATGTATAGTGCAGGAAGCTCAGCTCTGCATGAGCTCATGTATGGCTCTGTATGTTGAAGCCTATGCATAGTGCAGGCATGGAGCTCTGTGTGAAGGAGCCCATGTATAGTTCAGGGAGCTCTGTGTGAGGGAGCTTTGTATGTATAGTGTAGAGAGCTCTGGATTAGGGAGGCTTTATGTATATTGCAGGGAGCTCTGTATGTATAGTACAGGGAGCTCTGTATGATGGAGCTCTTTATGTATAGTTCAGGGAGCTCTATATGATGGAGCTCTGTGTGTATAGTGCAGGGAGCTCTGTATATATAGTTCAGGGAGCTCTGTAGATGGAGCTCTGTATGTATAGTGCAGTGAGCTCTGTAGATGGAGCTCTGTATGTATAGTGTAGGGAGCTCTGTATGTATAGCTCAGGGAGCTCTGTATGATGGAGCTCTGTATGTATAGCTCAGGGAGCTCTGTATGATGGAGCTCTATATGTATAGTGCAGGGAGCTCTGTAGATGGAGCTATGTATGTATAGTGTAGGGAGCTCTGTATGTATAGTGCAGGGAGCTCTGTATGATTGAGCTCTGTATATATAGTGTAGGGAGCTCTGTATGTATAGTGCAGGGAGCTCTGTATGATGGAGCTCTGTATGTATAGTGCAGGGAGCTCGGTAGCCAGGCAGTAAAGCTGGGCTAGTGTTGAAGAGGCAGAGTAATAAATGTGAATAAAAGCAGGCTCGAGTTGTGTTAAAATAAAATAAGAAGAGCTAAAAGAAAGTGAGTTTGGAGGATGAGAATCCGTGAATAAGAAGATGGAGTGAATGTGAGAGAATGAGCTCCATTTGAGAAGCACATTGATTGCTAAAAAGAAGCTCCAATGTGAAGCTCTGTGTGAGCAGTGAGTGGAAGCAGAAGCCGGTGCTGAAGGACCCTGGGAGCAGGATAAGAGGAGCTTTGTCGAGTTGCACTTCCGGCCTACGGCTGTAGCTCCGTGAAGCTGTCCGATCCCACGATCTCGGAAGTGCAGCAAGGAGGAGCACGGACAGGTCTTGGATGGGAGACGGCTGCGAGTAGGTTACGGATAGAGCAACCCACCAAGACCAACCGGGTGTTGTAGGCTTATTTTTGCTTTTTCGTTTTCTCTCCCACCACAAGAGGGCGATCAACTCAATGCAATCTTCCATTCACTCTTTTCTGAGGGTTATTCATTTATTTATTTTTTGTCCTTAAAGGCAAACACACTCATTATTATTCTCTCAAATCAAAATGCAAAGTCAATCTCATGTTTAAAGGGCTACTACAACTCATTTACTCACTAATCGCTTTTTAAACATTTCTGACTTATGCAATACGTCTCTTTAGATCCCTCATCTTTTTCTCATGAAAAATTTATAAAAAAGTGTAAAGCTTAAAATACCTCCATTTTAGGAACATTGACATCATACTGACCCCTAAAAGGATTTTTTTTAATTAGTTGATTGTTTATTAAAAAAAAAATGTAATATGGGGTCTGGCTTTTATGCACATGCCAGCCGCCACATAATTAACCCTCACACCACCAAGGATTTAATAATTTGCTCACTGACTGATAGCAACGCTAGCAGACAAACAGTTCAGACTTTTAAAAAAATCTTGTCAGGATTTAAAGGGACTCACCCAACACATAACCACTCCCACACACATACACAACCAATCACAAGCATCCCTACATGTGCCCTTGTACGCTTAGCTTTGCTAGCTCCCCAGGGCCTCATACACTGCCAACTCTCTCTCTCTCTCTCTATATATATATATATTTACACAAATATACCTACGCATTAAAACACAGAGGGACACACACATAAACACACTGCCGTATACACACACATAAATACAAACAGAGACACACAAACACTGACACGTGCCCACACCTTGACACATGCGTACACTGACAAACAGATCCACACAGACATGTACATACCTTGACACAGATACATACACAATCAGACATACACACACACGTGATCATTTTTATATTTGCAGCCACCCTCCTGTTATCATACATATAATCCAGGAGCGTGGCTTGCTTTGGAAATAACAAAATTAGCCAGAAACGTGGAAAGCGCTAAAAACATAACATGTAAAACAAACTTGTTAGTAAATATATACCAATAGAGCTGCAGTCACTCCTAAAATAGTGAAACAAAATACTAGGCCCACAAATAATGCACTGAAAATAATTCTAATCCAAATAAACAATTTATGCCAAAAAAGAAATCTGTGTAAAAAAAATCAGCAAGAGAAAATATAGTGCAGGCCAGTGGCTTAACTACTTAACTACCACGGTTGCAACTGAGACCGAGCCTCTCACTCCAGGGGGCCTGGCTGCAACCGTGGGCCGCCATTACTTGGAGTGAGAGGCCCGGTCTCAGTTGCAACCATGGTAATTAAGCCACTGGCCTGCACTATATTTTATCTTATTGATTTTTTTTACACAGATTTTGTTTTGGCATAAATTGTTTATTTGGATTAGAATTATTTTCAGTGCATTATTTTTGGGCCTAGTATTTTGCACAGACTGCGCTCCCCGCCAGTCACAACAAGTAGCGTGGTCAAGCAGTCCTCTACCAAGTCTGACAGGAAGTGCTCACTGAGAGAATGGGGACATGCAGCCAGCTCTGCCACGCTACAGCAGCGCAGGTACAGAGGGGAATGGGGTAGAGACACATGGAGGGAACTTGGGGGGGATTGACGTATGGAGGACAAAGGGAAAGTGAATTGACACATAAAGGGACGGAGGGATTGAGACATGGAGGGACGGGGGGGGGGGGTGACACACTGAGGGACAGAGAAGATTGACACAGTGGGACTATGGGAGTATTGACACATGGAGGGACAAGACGAGGAATTGAGACACATGGAAGAAACTTGGTGATGGAGGGAGGTGAATTTACATATTTAGAGGGGTATTGACACATGGAGGGACTGGGGGATATTGACACATGGAGGTACAAGAGGGGGAATTGAGACACATGGAAGGGACAGGAGGGGATTGAGACACAATTGCGACACATGGAGGGACTAGGGGAGAATTGACACATGGAAGGTACTGGGGGGTTTTGACACACGGAAGGGACTGTGGGGAAAATTGATACATGGAAGGGGCGGAGGGAATTGAGACACATGGGACGGGGTGGGGTTGAGACACATGGAGGGACTGGGGGTAATTGAGACACATGGGGAGACTTGGGTGGGGTTCAGACACATGGAGGGACAGAGGGAATTTTGGCACATGGGAGGGACTGGGTGTGAAATTAACATCTGGAAGGGACTAGGGAGAGTGAGACACATAGAAGGGCTGGCTGGGAATAAGACCCATGGGAGGGGCCGGGTAATTAGATGTTTAGGTGGCAATGAAATCCTTCTTCAGCATCCATTGTATATGAAACACAACCAGGCCACAATGGCACAGTATTAAAAATAGCTTTTATTGACACAAGATAAAATCTGCTTACTTTGAGTAAAAGTGGGTTTGCCAAGCAAAAATCCCACAAAAGCACTTATAACGGCTATCACCCTAGAGGAAATATGCTCAATCGGACGGAAATAGAAGTTACGAAATGTAGCGTCATTAGACCAGTCTGCAGCTTTCATAATGTCCTCCAGTCTGCAGCCCACTACAGAAGCATTGGAAGCCATGGCACCCCTGACGGAGTGTGCCGAAAACGGATGTATCCACTCCGGCCATTGCCATTACGTCACGTATCTGTGTATATATAGTGCAGGGAGCTCTGTATAAAGGTGTCCATGTATAGTGCAGAGAGCTCTGAATGAGAGAGCACTGTATGTATAGTTCAGGGAGCTCTGAATGAGAGAGCACTGTATGTATTAAAGGAGTGGGTTGGCCCATGAGGTTATCAAGTGTAACCGGACAGAGAGGGGGTAACCCTCAAGGTATAGAGTACAAAAGGAGATAAACTGTCCTTAAGGTGAAACCTGATAGAGGGATATTGGTATCAGAAAAGATCTTCCTAATTTATGTTAGGAACTAAAAGTTCTTAAAGTCACTAACCCCAAAGGTTTAGTGTACCGTAGCGATAGACGTTACCCCTATGACGAGCCCCTATACAGGGCGAACAGCGCGTCGGGTTTTTCCGACACTATTCTACACCAGCACTAGAAACGCTGTACACCTAACTGCTCCTAAGATAAACTCCAACAAATTCTATTTGTTCTGGATACCGACCAAGGCACTGGGGCACATAGGTCAGTGAGAAACAGTGCAGAACAATTGATTGACCGACCGATGGTCTCTATTCATTATTACTTTCAATTACCTAATTACCTTGCTACTTCTACCACGGCTACACTCTATTTATTGGTAAATCACCTTTACTCTTGCTTTACTATTACCTCGAAGGCATCTTTCTTTTCTTTGAAATCTCTAGGATTAGTTAAAATAGGGAATCTGACGAAAATAATTGGGCCATCCGTGGAGCTGGTAACGTTATGTGACTAACATTAGTATCTGCAATAGCAGGCACCAACTGGAGAAGCAACCTAGCAGTAACACTGCACACCCATCAGACTAAATATCTGTTCACTTGCCAGCATATACCCTATGACTTATCTTACAAAATGTCCTAAGAAGTATCAATTTTTAGGAGTTGTACTTCCAAGTATGGTATACCATTCTGCACACTAACCACTCTCGACATTTACCCCGCTATCTGCCCCATTACGGGAAAATACCCTGGAGCAAATAAGCGGCTATCTAAATATACAGATCTCTCCGAACTAAGACACAGGTATACCTCTTTCACAATCTAGCTGGATGTCATTTACGTCTCCTAACCGGTGCTCAGTCACGGGAAAACGGTAAACCACTTCCAGTATTATATGTATAGACAATCAAGTACACCAAGCGGTTTAACCCTTACCATACCTATTACTGCGGCAGCCGATTTTTCCTTATACACTGATCACCTCTTAGGAAGCATTTGCCTCAGAAACTCGGAGCCCATCCGAGCTGACAATTACCTCCAGGTCAGACGACCCCATCTCTAGAGACACTAGAAATTAAACATTACCTCGAATAGCTTATAACGGTACAGAATTACAAAGCTAAAACTTTAATAAAAATTATTTGAAAAGAATTACAAAGCTAACCCCCAGAGGATACTGGGAAATAGGGTAGCCACATATTTGCTCTTTGGGAAGGCTTTTGATAAACTGGCTTACCCGGAACATTTGTGGATACATATACTTGGTTACTAGTGCATTACGCCACACATGGTTATTTGACACGTGTATCCATTTGAATTGAAGTACAATAAGTTATTCCATACTTAGACTTTTACTAAAGGAATAACGATATCTGTGCACACAGAGTTGGACTACCAAACAACCTGTGCCTACACTTTATGTTGTGTCTTTCCCTCTATGTTTATCCCCCTACCTACACGCCCCGATTTTTCTTGTGCAAGTAAGTCTGGATGCTAGCCAAGAGCTAGCCAACACATACTGTGACTTAAAATTGGCGACAGTTTACGTTGGGAACGTCTATTTACCCTATTAAAGCATTATTTTTTAACGTCTATCGCTACGGTACACTAAACCTTTGGGGTTAGTGACTTTAAGAACTTTTAGTTCCTAACATAAATTAGGAAGATCTTTTCTGATACCAATATCCCTCTATCAGGTTTCACCTTAAGGACAGTTTTTCTCCTTTTGAGCACTGTATGTATAGTTCAGGGAGCTCTGTATGTATAGTGCAGGGAGCTCTGTATGTATAGTGCAGGGAGCTCTGTATGAGGGAGCTCTGTATGTATAGTGCAGGGAGCTCTGCATGAGGGAGCCCATATATAGTGCAGGGAGCTCTGTATGATGGAGCTCTGTATGTATAGTGCAGGGAACTCTGCATGAGGGAGCCCATATATAGTGCAGGGAGCTCTGTATGTATAGTGCAGGGAGCTCTGTATGTATAGTGCAGGGAGCTCGGTAGCCAGGCAGTAAAGCTGGGCTAGTGTTGAAGAGGCAGAGTAATAAATGTGAATACAAGTAGGCTCCAGTTGTATTAAAATAAAATAAGAAGAGCTAAAAGAAAGTGAGTTTGGAGGATGTGAATGAGAATCCGTGAATAAGAAGATGGAGTGAATGTGAGAGAATGTATGCAAAGGAAATGTATTGTATGAAGAAGTCCATGTGTAGCGCAGGGAGCTCCCATGTACAGTGCAGGGAGCTCTGTGAGGGAGCCCATGTATAGAGCAGGGAGCTCTGTGAGGGAGCCCATGTATAGAGCAGGGAGCTCTGTGAGGGAGCCCATGTATAGTGCAGGGAGCTCTGTATGAGGGAGCCCATATATAGTGCCGGGAGCTCTGTGTGTATAGTGCAAGGAACTATGTGTGGGGAAGTCATGTATACTTTAGAGAGCTCAGTATGAGGGAGCCCATGTATAGTGCAGTTGGCTCTGTATGTATAGTGCATGAAGCTCAGCTCTGCATGAGCTCATGTATGGCTCTGTATGTTGAAGCCTATGCATAGTGCAGGCATGGAGCTCTGTGTGAAGGAGCCCATGTATAGTTCAGGGAGCTCTGTGTGAGGGAGCTTTGTATGTATAGTGTAGGGAGCTCTGGATTAGGGAGGCTTTATGTATATTGCAGGGAGCTCTGTATGTATTGTGCAGAAGGCTATGTATGAGGGAGCCCATGTGTAGTGCAAGGAACTCTGTATTAGGGAGCCCATGTATAGTGCAGAGAGCTCTGTATGAGAGAGCTCTGTATGTATAGTTCAGTGAGCTCTGCATGTATAGTGCAGGGAGCTCTGTATGTATAGTACAGGGAGCTCTGTATGTTGGAGCTCTGTGTGTATAGTGCAGGGAGCTCTGTATGTATAGTGCAGGGAGCTCGGTATGATGGAGCTCTGTATGTATAGTGCAGGGAGCTCTGTATGTATAGTGCAGGGAGCTCTGTGTGATGGAGCTCTGTATGTATAGTGCAGGGAGCTCTGTATGATGGAGCTCTGTATATATAGTTCAGGGAGCTCTGTATGTTGGAGCTCTGTATGTATAGTACAGGGAGCTCTGTATGATGGAGCTCTGTATGTATAGTGTAGGGAGCTCTGTATGTATAGTGTAGGGAGCTCTGTATGTATAGTTCAGGGAGCTCTGTATTATGGAGCTCTGTATGTATAGTGCAGGGAGCTCGGTAGGCATAGTGCAGGGAGCTCTGTATGATGGAGCTCTGTATGTATAGTGCAGGGAGCTCTGTATGATGGAGCTCTGTATGTACAGTGCAGGGAGCTCTGTATGATGGAGCTCTGTATGTATAGTGTTGGGAGCTCTGTATGATGGAGCTCTGTATATATAGTTCAGGGAGCTCTGTATGTATAGTTCAGGAAGCTCTGTATGATGGAGCTCTGTATGTATAGTTCAGGGAGCTCTATATGATGGAGCTCTGTGTGTATAGTGCAGGGAGCTCTGTATATATAGTTCAGGGTGCTCTGTAGATGGAGCTCTGTATTTATAGTGCAGTGAGCTCTGTAGATGGAGCTCTGTATGTATAGTTCAGGGAGCTCTGTATGATGGAGCTCTGTATGTATAGTGCAGGGAGCTCTGTATGATGGAGCTCTATATGTATAGTGCAGGGAGCTCTGTAGATGGAGCTATGTATGTATAGTGTAGGGAGCTCTGTATGTATAGTGCAGGGAGCTCTGTATGATGGAGCTCTGTATATATAGTGTAGGGAGCTCTGTAGCCAGGCAGTAAAGCTGGGCTAGTGTTGAAGAGGCAGAGTAATAAATGTGAATAAAAGCAGGCTCGAGTTGTGTTAAAATAAAATAAGAAGAGCTAAAAGAAAGTGAGTTTGGAGGATGTGAATGAGAATCCGTGAATAAGAAGATGGAGTGAATGTGAGAGAATGAGCTCCATTTGAGAAGCACATTGATTGCTTGAAAGAAGCTCCAATGTGAAGCTCTGTGTGAGCAGTGAGTGGAAGCAGAAGCCAGTGCTGAGGGAGCCTGGGAGCAGGATAAGAGGAGCTTTGTCGAGCTGCACTTCCGGCCTACGGCTGTAGCTCCGTGAATCTGCCCGATCCCACGATCTCGGAAGCGTTGCAAGGAGGAGCCTGGACAGGTCTTGGATGGGAGACGGCTGCGAGAAGGTTACGGATAGAGCAACCAACCAAGACCAACCGGGTGTTGTAGGCTTATTTTTGCTTTTTCGTTTTCTCTCCCACCACAAGAGGGCGATCAACTCAATGCAATCTTCCATTCACTCTTTTCTGAGGGTTATTCATTTATTTATTTTTTGTCCTTAAAGGCAAACACACTCATTATTATTCTCTCAAATCAAAATGCAAAGTCAATCTCATGTTTAAAGGGCTACTACAACTCATTTACTCACTAATCGCTTTTTAAACATTTCTGACTTACGCAATACGTCTCTTTAGATCCCTCATCTTTTTCTTATGAAAAATTTATAAAAAAGTGTAAAGCTTAAAATACCTCCATTTTAGGAACATTGACATCATACTGACCCCTAAAAGGATTTTTTTTAATTAGTTGATTGTTTATTAAAAAAAAAATGTAATATGGGGTCTGGCTTTTATGCACATGCCAGCCGCCACATAATTAACCCTCACACCACCAAGGATTTAATAATTTGCTCACTGACTGATAGCAACGCTAGCAGACAAACAGTTCAGACTTTTAAAAAAATCTTGTCAGGATTTAAAGGGACTCACCCAACACATAACCACTCCCACACACATACACAACCAATCACAAGCATCCCTACATGTGCCCTTGTACGCTTAGCTTTGCTAGCTCCCCAGGGCCTCATACACTGCCAACTCTCTCTCTCTCTCTCTCTCTCTATATATATATATATATATTTACACAAATATACCTACGCATTAAAACACAGAGGGACACACACATAAACACACTGCCGTATACACACACATAAATACAAACAGAGACACACAAACACTGACACGTGCCCACACCTTGACACATGCGTACACTGACAAACAGATCCACACAGACATGTACATACCTTGACACAGATACATACACAATCAGACATACACACACACGTGATCATTTTTATATTTGCAGCCACCCTCCTGTTATCATACATATAATCCAGGAGCGTGGCTTGCTTTGGAAATAACAAAATTAGCCAGAAACGTGGAAAGCGCTAAAAACATAACATGTAAAACAAACTTGTTAGTAAATATATACCAATAGAGCTGCAGTCACTCCTAAAATAGTGAAACAAAATACTAGGCCCACAAATAATGCACTGAAAATAATTCTAATCCAAATAAACAATTTATGCCAAAAAAGAAATCTGTGTAAAAAAAATCAGCAAGAGAAAATATAGTGCAGGCCAGTGGCTTAACTACTTAACTACCACGGTTGCAACTGAGACCGAGCCTCTCACTCCAGGGGGCCTGGCTGCAACCGTGGGCCGCCATTACTTGGAGTGAGAGGCCCGGTCTCAGTTGCAACCATGGTAATTAAGCCACTGGCCTGCACTATATTTTATCTTATTGATTTTTTTTACACAGATTTTGTTTTGGCATAAATTGTTTATTTGGATTAGAATTATTTTCAGTGCATTATTTTTGGGCCTAGTATTTTGCACAGACTGCGCTCCCCGCCAGTCACAACAAGTAGCGTGGTCAAGCAGTCCTCTACCAAGTCTGACAGGAAGTGCTCACTGAGAGAATGGGGACATGCAGCCAGCTCTGCCACGCTACAGCAGCGCAGGTACAGAGGGGAATGGGGTAGAGACACATGGAGGGAACTTGGGGGGGATTGACGTATGGAGGACAAAGGGAAAGTGAATTGACACATAAAGGGACGGAGGGATTGAGACATGGAGGGACGGGGGGGGGGGTGACACACTGAGGGACAGAGAAGATTGACACAGTGGGACTATGGGAGTATTGACACATGGAGGGACAAGACGAGGAATTGAGACACATGGAAGAAACTTGGTGATGGAGGGAGGTGAATTTACATATTTAGAGGGGTATTGACACATGGAGGGACTGGGGGATATTGACACATGGAGGTACAAGAGGGGGAATTGAGACACATGGAAGGGACAGGAGGGGATTGAGACACAATTGCGACACATGGAGGGACTAGGGGAGAATTGACACATGGAAGGTACTGGGGGGTTTTGACACACGGAAGGGACTGTGGGGAAAATTGATACATGGAAGGGGCGGAGGGAATTGAGACACATGGGACGGGGTGGGGTTGAGACACATGGAGGGACTGGGGGTAATTGAGACACATGGGGAGACTTGGGTGGGGTTCAGACACATGGAGGGACAGAGGGAATTTTGGCACATGGGAGGGACTGGGTGTGAAATTAACATCTGGAAGGGACTAGGGAGAGTGAGACACATAGAAGGGCTGGGTGGGAATAAGACCCATGGGAGGGGCCGGGTAATTAGATGTTTAGGTGGCAATGAAATCCTTCTTCAGCATCCATTGTATATGAAACACAACCAGGCCACAATGGCACAGTATTAAAAATAGCTTTTATTGACACAAGATAAAATCTGCTTACTTTGAGTAAAAGTGGGTTTGCCAAGCAAAAATCCCACAAAAGCACTTATAACGGCTATCACCCTAGAGGAAATATGCTCAATCGGACGGAAATAGAAGTTACGAAATGTAGCGTCATTAGACCAGTCTGCAGCTTTCATAATGTCCTCCAGTCTGCAGCCCACTACAGAAGCATTGGAAGCCATGGCACCCCTGACGGAGTGTGCCGAAAACGGATGTATCCACTCCGGCCATTGCCATTACGTCACGTATCTGTGTATATATAGTGCAGGGAGCTCTGTATAAAGGTGTCCATGTATAGTGCAGAGAGCTCTGAATGAGAGAGCCCTGTATGTATAGTTCAGGGAGCTCTGAATGAGAGAGCACTGTATGTATTAAAGGAGTGGGTTGGCCCATGAGGTTATCAAGTGTAACCGGACAGAGAGGGGGTAACCCTCAAGGTATAGAGTACAAAAGGAGATAAACTGTCCTTAAGGTGAAACCTGATAGAGGGATATTGGTATCAGAAAAGATCTTCCTAATTTATGTTAGGAACTAAAAGTTCTTAAAGTCACTAACCCCAAAGGTTTAGTGTACCGTAGCGATAGACGTTACCCCTATGACGAGCCCCTATACAGGGCGAACAGCGCGTCGGGTTTTTCCGACACTATTCTACACCAGCACTAGAAACGCTGTACACCTAACTGCTCCTAAGATAAACTCCAACAAATTCTATTTGTTCTGGATACCGACCAAGGCACTGGGGCACATAGGTCAGTGAGAAACAGTGCAGAACAATTGATTGACCGACCGATGGTCTCTATTCATTATTACTTTCAATTACCTAATTACCTTGCTACTTCTACCACGGCTACACTCTATTTATTGGTAAATCACCTTTACTCTTGCTTTACTATTACCTCGAAGGCATCTTTCTTTTCTTTGAAATCTCTAGGATTAGTTAAAATAGGGAATCTGACGAAAATAATTGGGCCATCCGTGGAGCTGGTAACGTTATGTGACTAACATTAGTATCTGCAATAGCAGGCACCAACTGGAGAAGCAACCTAGCAGTAACACTGCACACCCATCAGACTAAATATCTGTTCACTTGCCAGCATATACCCTATGACTTATCTTACAAAATGTCCTAAGAAGTATCAATTTTTAGGAGTTGTACTTCCAAGTATGGTATACCATTCTGCACACTAACCACTCTCGACATTTACCCCGCTATCTGCCCCATTACGGGAGAATACCCTGGAGCAAATAAGCGGCTATCTAAATATACAGATCTCTCCGAACTAAGACACAGGTATACCTCTTTCACAATCTAGCTGGATGTCATTTACGTCTCCTAACCGGTGCTCAGTCACGGGAAAACGGTAAACCACTTCCAGTATTATATGTATAGACAATCAAGTACACCAAGCGGTTTAACCCTTACCATACCTATTACTGCGGCAGCCGATTTTTCCTTATACACTGATCACCTCTTAGGAAGCATTTGCCTCAGAAACTCGGAGCCCATCCGAGCTGACAATTACCTCCAGGTCAGACGACCCCATCTCTAGAGACACTAGAAATTAAACATTACCTCGAATAGCTTATAACGGTACAGAATTACAAAGCTAAAACTTTAATAAAAATTATTTGAAAAGAATTACAAAGCTAACCCCCAGAGGATACTGGGAAATAGGGTAGCCACATATTTGCTCTTTGGGAAGGCTTTTGATAAACTGGCTTACCCGGAACATTTGTGGATACATATACTTGGTTACTAGTGCATTACGCCACACATGGTTATTTGACACGTGTATCCATTTGAATTGAAGTACAATAAGTTATTCCATACTTAGACTTTTACTAAAGGAATAACGATATCTGTGCACACAGAGTTGGACTACCAAACAACCTGTGCCTACACTTTATGTTGTGTCTTTCCCTCTATGTTTATCCCCCTACCTACACGCCCCGATTTTTCTTGTGCAAGTAAGTCTGGATGCTAGCCAAGAGCTAGCCAACACATACTGTGACTTAAAATTGGCGACAGTTTACGTTGGGAACGTCTATTTACCCTATTAAAGCATTATTTTTTAACGTCTATCGCTACGGTACACTAAACCTTTGGGGTTAGTGACTTTAAGAACTTTTAGTTCCTAACATAAATTAGGAAGATCTTTTCTGATACCAATATCCCTCTATCAGGTTTCACCTTAAGGACAGTTTTTCTCCTTTTGAGCACTGTATGTATAGTTCAGGGAGCTCTGTATGTATAGTGCAGGGAGCTCTGTATGTATAGTGCAGGGAGCTCTGTATGAGGGAGCTCTGTATGTATAGTGCAGGGAGCTCTGCATGAGGGAGCCCATATATAGTGCAGGGAGCTCTGTATGATGGAGCTCTGTATGTATAGTGCAGGGAGCTCTGCATGAGGGAGCCCATATATAGTGCAGGGAGCTCTGTATGTATAGTGCAGGGAGCTCTGTATGTATAGTGCAGGGAGCTCGGTAGCCAGGCAGTAAAGCTGGGCTAGTGTTGAAGAGGCAGAGTAATAAATGTGAATACAAGTAGGCTCCAGTTGTATTAAAATAAAATAAGAAGAGCTAAAAGAAAGTGAGTTTGGAGGATGTGAATGAGAATCCGTGAATAAGAAGATGGAGTGAATGTGAGAGAATGTATGCAAAGGAAATGTATTGTATGAAGAAGTCCATGTGTAGCGCAGGGAGCTCCCATGTACAGTGCAGGGAGCTCTGTGAGGGAGCCCATGTATAGAGCAGGGAGCTCTGTGAGGGAGCCCATGTATAGAGCAGGGAGCTCTGTGAGGGAGCCCATGTATAGTGCAGGGAGCTCTGTATGAGGGAGCCCATATATAGTGCCGGGAGCTCTGTGTGTATAGTGCAAGGAACTATGTGTGGGGAAGTCATGTATACTTTAGAGAGCTCAGTATGAGGGAGCCCATGTATAGTGCAGTTGGCTCTGTATGTATAGTGCATGAAGCTCAGCTCTGCATGAGCTCATGTATGGCTCTGTATGTTGAAGCCTATGCATAGTGCAGGCATGGAGCTCTGTGTGAAGGAGCCCATGTATAGTTCAGGGAGCTCTGTGTGAGGGAGCTTTGTATGTATAGTGTAGGGAGCTCTGGATTAGGGAGGCTTTATGTATATTGCAGGGAGCTCTGTATGTATTGTGCAGAAGGCTATGTATGAGGGAGCCCATGTGTAGTGCAAGGAACTCTGTATTAGGGAGCCCATGTATAGTGCAGAGAGCTCTGTATGAGAGAGCTCTGTATGTATAGTTCAGTGAGCTCTGTATGTATAGTGCAGGGAGCTCTGTATGTATAGTACAGGGAGCTCTGTATGTTGGAGCTCTGTGTGTATAGTGCAGGGAGCTCTGTATGTATAGTGCAGGGAGCTCTGTATGATGGAGCTCTGTATGTATAGTGCAGGGAGCTCTGTATGTATAGTGCAGGGAGCTCTGTGTGATGGAGCTCTGTATGTATAGTGCAGGGAGCTCTGTATGATGGAGCTCTGTATATATAGTTCAGGGAGCTCTGTATGTTGGAGCTCTGTATGTATAGTACAGGGAGCTCTGTATGATGGAGCTCTGTATGTATAGTGTAGGGAGCTCTGTATGTATAGTGTAGGGAGCTCTGTATGTATAGTTCAGGGAGCTCTGTATTATGGAGCTCTGTATGTATAGTGCAGGGAGCTCGGTAGGCATAGTGCAGGGAGCTCTGTATGATGGAGCTCTGTATGTATAGTGCAGGGAGCTCTGTATGATGGAGCTCTGTATGTACAGTGCAGGGAGCTCTGTATGATGGAGCTCTGTATGTATAGTGTTGGGAGCTTTGTATGATGGAGCTCTGTATATATAGTTCAGGGAGCTCTGTATGTATAGTTCAGGAAGCTCTGTATGATGGAGCTCTGTATGTATAGTTCAGGGAGCTCTATATGATGGAGCTCTGTGTGTATAGTGCAGGGAGCTCTGTATATATAGTTCAGGGTGCTCTGTAGATGGAGCTCTGTATTTATAGTGCAGTGAGCTCTGTAGATGGAGCTCTTTATGTATAGTTCAGGGAGCTCTGTATGATGGAGCTCTGTATGTATAGTGCAGGGAGCTCTGTATGATGGAGCTCTATATGTATAGTGCAGGGAGCTCTGTAGATGGAGCTATGTATGTATAGTGTAGGGAGCTCTGTATGTATAGTGCAGGGAGCTCTGTATGATGGAGCTCTGTATATATAGTGTAGGGAGCTCTGTAGCCAGGCAGTAAAGCTGGGCTAGTGTTGAAGAGGCAGAGTAATAAATGTGAATAAAAGCAGGCTCGAGTTGTGTTAAAATAAAATAAGAAGAGCTAAAAGAAAGTGAGTTTGGAGGATGTGAATGAGAATCCGTGAATAAGAAGATGGAGTGAATGTGAGAGAATGAGCTCCATTTGAGAAGCACATTGATTGCTTGAAAGAAGCTCCAATGTGAAGCTCTGTGTGAGCAGTGAGTGGAAGCAGAAGCCAGTGCTGAGGGAGCCTGGGAGCAGGATAAGAGGAGCTTTGTCGAGCTGCACTTCCGGCCTACGGCTGTAGCTCCGTGAATCTGCCCGATCCCACGATCTCGGAAGCGTTGCAAGGAGGAGCCTGGACAGGTCTTGGATGGGAGACGGCTGCGAGAAGGTTACGGATAGAGCAACCAACCAAGACCAACCGGGTGTTGTAGGCTTATTTTTGCTTTTTCGTTTTCTCTCCCACCACAAGAGGGCGATCAACTCAATGCAATCTTCCATTCACTCTTTTCTGAGGGTTATTCATTTATTTATTTTTTGTCCTTAAAGGCAAACACACTCATTATTATTCTCTCAAATCAAAATGCAAAGTCAATCTCATGTTTAAAGGGCTACTACAACTCATTTACTCACTAATCGCTTTTTAAACATTTCTGACTTACGCAATACGTCTCTTTAGATCCCTCATCTTTTTCTTATGAAAAATTTATAAAAAAGTGTAAAGCTTAAAATACCTCCATTTTAGGAACATTGACATCATACTGACCCCTAAAAGGATTTTTTGTATTATTTTTTTTTTTTAAATTCTTTATTTTTAGCGTGCATGAAAGTATAACAAGTGGGCTCGTCATGCCCCAACAGCTTTGACCAGCATATATACAGACAATTAACATTTGGTTGGCATGTGAAGTATTCTGCACAATTTTTATATAAATTAGTTAGCATTAGTGTTATAATACTGCACTTTTTTTTTTTTTTGAAAACATATTAAACCATCAACATTTTGCACAAATGCGCTATGTAAGAATACAAATATTATTTAATTCTAAACTGTGCCTGCTGAGACAGGCTTGCATCACATAAGAGTTAAGCGGAGCGTGGATAGTTGTCAAACATTTAGTGGCACTAACGCCGCCAAGCGGACGGGTAGGACAATTATCTATTATCTATTGGGGGCTGTTCCAGAAGACTAAGGAGCGGGAGCTACCTCTGGGAAGTGGCACTCACCACAACTGGTGGCCTGTTTGGCAGGGCGGTGAGGTGACATTCCAATTTGGTTAAGCCATTTTGGCGGGTTGTAACTAAATTGCTAGGCTGTTGTAGCCTTATTTGTGGTTTCGCGTTTCCACGGTAGGCTGTTGCAGTATGGCAGGGGGACGGTAGGCCTTCTCCCTGTCTGGGCAGCATGCCACCCGGTGAAGGGCTATGTTACTGCGGTCAAGCTGAGATGTAGCTGGGTGGCGTATGGCCCTTATTGCAGGAATATGCCCTATGTGGGGGACAAGGTAGTTGCGTAGTGTGGTCGCAGATGGGAAGGGGGGGGAGGGGTGCGATGGGCTCTGTCCTGGTGAGAGTCAGGGTGGCGAGTCAGTCAAGGAGGTGTTCCTATATCGTGTCTGGTCCGTGTGGGCTATTTGTGGGCAGTGGGTAATTGCATCCTAGTTTGGGCGACCCTTTAGTCTAAGAGGTCTTGGGGTAGTGGGAATACATATATTACACATTACAGAATTGTGAGGAAAGAAAGAAGTGTAAACCAATGTTCTCTTTAGCAGACAGTCCGTGGCTGTATACGGATATCTGGAGCTCTTCTTGACCGTTGACCCCGTTTTCAGGTCTCAGCTCTGTCAGGCAGGGTGGCTTGTGCGGTCCTGGGAACAAACTCCCGGATTCTTGCCGGGTCCAGGCCAGCCAGGCTAGGCTCCCCATTCGCAGCCGTCGGCATAATACCCTGGGCCTTCATGAGGTCCTCCAACTCCCGATACGTTCCCGCCCTGTGTGTTGCACCTTTAAAGGTGAGCAGGATGGTGTGTGGTTGGCCCCACCTGTATTGGATGTCCCGGTTCCGGAGCACTTGCAAGAGGGGTCTCAGGGACCGTCGCCAGCTCAGTGTGTGTCTTGTGAGATCCGGAAAGACCTGCAGCGTCGCTCCTTCAAAAGTTATCGGAGTCTTCCTCCGGATAGCCGCCAATAGTGAGGCCCTGTCCTGCAGGGATTGGAATCGGAGGATGAGGTCAGGTGTCATGTCCTGTGGGGCCTCTGCTGGCCTGGGGAGACGGAACATGCCGTCCAGTTTCATGGCTTTGGCCTGTTTAGGAGGGAGGAAAGCTTCCATGAACCGCCGTATGAAATGAGGTAAGTCTGTAATCCCCTGTGATTCCGGTACTCCCCTTATCTTGAGGTTGTATCGCCTCCGGTGCTCTTCCAGTGCATTGATTCTGCCATCTGTCTGCTGTAGTTTGTGTTGTAGGTTTTCCAGACTTTGTTCTACCGCTTTCAGTCTGGCAGTGTGGTCGGTGTTGGAGGTTTCCAGCTGGGTGAGCCTCGAGGTGTTGTTTTCGATCGCCTTTCTGAAGTGGGCCATGTCACCCTGTAAGTTTGCTCGGAGTTCCGCGAGCATCGCCTTTAATTGTGATGCCGTGACCGGTTCTCTGTCTCCCGCTGTTGGGAGGGTAGGTCCCGTCTTTTTACTGGAAGTGGCACTGTCCCTCAGTCCTGGGGAGGATTCCTCCGAGGAGCACGATGAGCCCTCATCAAGGAGCGCCATCTTGTCCCACGCGGCCCTCTGCGAGCAGCGGAACAATTCGCCAATGTCATGGCTTACCGGGCTTTTGTCAGCCTTTGGTCGCTTGTTTTTGCGCCCCATGCTGTCAGGCGTATAGTAGTGGAGTTTAATTTACTTATTTCTTTCGATTTTTGCAGGTTTTAGGGCAATAGTTTGCAGAGCACGGGAGAAGTGCGACTGCTCTGGTTCGCTGCTTGGCTCCGCCCCCCGATTTTTTGTATTATTATTTGATTGTTTATTAAAAAAAATGTAATATGGGGTCTGGCTTTTATGCACATGCCAGCCGCCACATAATTAACCCTCACACCACCAAGGATTTAATAATTTGCTCACTGACTGATAGCAACGCTAGCAGACAAACAGTTCAGACTTTTAAAAAAATCTTGTCAGGATTTAAAGGGACTCACCCAACACATAACCACTCCCACACACATACACAACCAATCACAAGCATCCCTACATGTGCCCTTGTACGCTTAGCTTTGCTAGCTCCCCAGGGCCTCATACACTGCCAACTCTATATATATATATATATATATATATTTACACAAATATACCTACGCATTAAAACACAGAGGGACACACACATAAACACACTGTCGTATACACACACATAAATACAAACAGAGACACACAAACACTGACACGTGCCCTCACCTTGACACATGCGTACACTGACAAACAGATCCACACAGACATGTACATACCTTGACACAGATACATACACAATCAGACATACACACACACGTAATCATTTTTATATTTGCAGCCACCCTCCTGTTATCATACATATAATCCAGGAGCGTGGCTTGCTTTGGAAATAACAAAATTAGCCAGAAACGTGGAAAGCGCTAAAAACATAACATGTAAAACAAACTTGTTAGTAAATATATACCAATAGAGCTGCAGTCACTCCTAAAATAGTGAAACAAAATACTAGGCCCACAAATAATGCACTGAAAATAATTCTAATCCAAATAAACAATTTATGCCAAAAAAGAAATCTGTGTAAAAAAATCAGCAAGAGAAAATATAGTGCAGGCCAGTGGCTTAACTACTTAACTACCACGGTTGCAACTGAGACCGAGCCTCTCACTCCAGGGGGCCTGGCTGCAACCGTGGGCCGCCATTACTTGGAGTGAGAGGCCCGGTCTCAGTTGCAACCATGGTAATTAAGCCACTGGCCTGCACTATATTTTATCTTATTGTTTTTTTTTACACAGATTTTGTTTTGGCATAAATTGTTTATTTGGATTAGAATTATTTTCAGTGCATTATTTTTGGGCCTAGTATTTTGCACAGACTGCGCTCCCCGCCAGTCACAACAAGTAGCGTGGTCAAGCAGTCCTCTACCAAGTCTGACAGGAAGTGCTCACTGAGAGAATGGGGACATGCAGCCAGCTCTGCCACGCTACAGCAGCGCAGGTACAGAGGGGAATGGGGTAGAGACACATGGAGGGAACTTGGGGGGGATTGACGTATGGAGGACAAAGGGAAAGTGAATTGACACATAAAGGGACGGAGGGATTGAGACATGGAGGGACGGGGGGGGGGGGTGACACACTGAGGGACAGAGAAGATTGACACAGTGGGACTATGGGAGTATTGACACATGGAGGGACAAGACGAGGAATTGAGACACATGGAAGAAACTTGGTGATGGAGGGAGGTGAATTTACATATTTAGAGGGGTATTGACACATGGAGGGACTGGGGGATATTGACACATGGAGGTACAAGAGGGGGAATTGAGACACATGGAAGGGACAGGAGGGGATTGAGACACAATTGCGACACATGGAGGGACTAGGGGAGAATTGACACATGGAAGGTACTGGGGGGTTTTGACACACGGAAGGGACTGTGGGGAAAATTGATACATGGAAGGGGCGGAGGGAATTGAGACACATGGGACGGGGTGGGGTTGAGACACATGGAGGGACTGGGGGTAATTGAGACACATGGGGAGACTTGGGTGGGGTTCAGACACATGGAGGGACAGAGGGAATTTTGGCACATGGGAGGGACTGGGTGTGAAATTAACATCTGGAAGGGACTAGGGAGATTGAGACACATAGAAGGGCTGGGTGGGAATAAGACCCATGGGAGGGGCCGGGTAATTAGATGTTTAGGTGGCAATGAAATCCTTCTTCAGCATCCATTGTATATGAAACACAACCAGGCCACAATGGCACAGTATTAAAAATAGCTTTTATTGACACAAGATAAAATCTGCTTACTTTGAGTAAAAGTGGGTTTGCCAAGCAAAAATCCCACAAAAGCACTTATAACGGCTATCACCCTAGAGGAAATATGCTCAATCGGACGGAAATAGAAGTTACGAAATGTAGCGTCATTAGACCAGTCTGCAGCTTTCATAATGTCCTCCTGTCTGCAGCCCACTACAGAAGCATTGGAAGCCATGGCACCCCTGACGGAGTGTGCCGAAAACGGATGTATCCACTCCGGCCATTGCCATTACGTCACGTATCTGTGTATATTTAGTGCAGGGAGCTCTGTATAAAGGTGTCCATGTATAGTGCAGAGAGCTCTGAATGAGAGAGCACTGTATGTATAGTTCAGGGAGCTCTGAATGAGAGAGCACTGTATGTATTAAAGGAGTGGGTTGGCCCATGAGGTTATCAAGTGTAACCGGACAGAGAGGGGGTAACCCTCAAGGTATAGAGTACAAAAGGAGAGAAACTGTCCTTAAGGTGAAACCTGATAGAGGGATATTGGTATCAGAAAAGATCTTCCTAATTTATGTTAGGAACTAAAAGTTCTTAAAGTCACTAACCCCAAAGGTTTAGTGTACCGTAGCGATAGACGTTACCCCTATGACGAGCCCCTATACAGGGCGAACAGCGCGTCGGGTTTTTCCGACACTATTCTACACCAGCACTAGAAACGCTGTACACCTAACTGCTCCTAAGATAAACTCCAACAAATTCTATTTGTTCTGGATACCGACCAAGGCACTGGGGCACATAGGTCAGTGAGAAACAGTGCAGAACAATTGATTGACCGACCGATGGTCTCTATTCATTATTACTTTCAATTACCTAATTACCTTGCTACTTCTACCACGGCTACACTCTATTTATTGGTAAATCACCTTTACTCTTGCTTTACTATTACCTCGAAGGCATCTTTCTTTTCTTTGAAATCTCTAGGATTAGTTAAAATAGGGAATCTGACGAAAATAATTGGGCCATCCGTGGAGCTGGTAACGTTATGTGACTAACATTAGTATCTGCAATAGCAGGCACCAACTGGAGAAGCAACCTAGCAGTAACACTGCACACCCATCAGACTAAATATCTGTTCACTTGCCAGCATATACCCTATGACTTATCTTACAAAATGTCCTAAGAAGTATCAATTTTTAGGAGTTGTACTTCCAAGTATGGTATACCATTCTGCACACTAACCACTCTCGACATTTACCCCGCTATCTGCCCCATTACGGGAGAATACCCTGGAGCAAATAAGCGGCTATCTAAATATACAGATCTCTCCGAACTAAGACACAGGTATACCTCTTTCACAATCTAGCTGGATGTCATTTACGTCTCCTAACCGGTGCTCAGTCACGGGAAAACGGTAAACCACTTCCAGTATTATATGTATAGACAATCAAGTACACCAAGCGGTTTAACCCTTACCATACCTATTACTGCGGCAGCCGATTTTTCCTTATACACTGATCACCTCTTAGGAAGCATTTGCCTCAGAAACTCGGAGCCCATCCGAGCTGACAATTACCTCCAGGTCAGACGACCCCATCTCTAGAGACACTAGAAATTAAACATTACCTCGAATAGCTTATAACGGTACAGAATTACAAAGCTAAAACTTTAATAAAAATTATTTGAAAAGAATTACAAAGCTAACCCCCAGAGGATACTGGGAAATAGGGTAGCCACATATTTGCTCTTTGGGAAGGCTTTTGATAAACTGGCTTACCCGGAACATTTGTGGATACATATACTTGGTTACTAGTGCATTACGCCACACATGGTTATTTGACACGTGTATCCATTTGAATTGAAGTACAATAAGTTATTCCATACTTAGACTTTTACTAAAGGAATAACGATATCTGTGCACACAGAGTTGGACTACCAAACAACCTGTGCCTACACTTTATGTTGTGTCTTTCCCTCTATGTTTATCCCCCTACCTACACGCCCCGATTTTTCTTGTGCAAGTAAGTCTGGATGCTAGCCAAGAGCTAGCCAACACATACTGTGACTTAAAATTGGCGACAGTTTACGTTGGGAACGTCTATTTACCCTATTAAAGCATTATTTTTTAACGTCTATCGCTACGGTACACTAAACCTTTGGGGTTAGTGACTTTAAGAACTTTTAGTTCCTAACATAAATTAGGAAGATCTTTTCTGATACCAATATCCCTCTATCAGGTTTCACCTTAAGGACAGTTTTTCTCCTTTTGAGCACTGTATGTATAGTTCAGGGAGCTCTGTATGTATAGTGCAGGGAGCTCTGTATGTATAGTGCAGGGAGCTCTGTATGAGGGAGCTCTGTATGTATAGTGCAGGGAGCTCTGCATGAGGGAGCCCATATATAGTGCAGGGAGCTCTGTATGATGGAGCTCTGTATGTATAGTGCAGGGAGCTCTGCATGAGGGAGCCCATATATAGTGCAGGGAGCTCTGTATGTATAGTGCAGGGAGCTCTGTATGTATAGTGCAGGGAGCTCGGTAGCCAGGCAGTAAAGCTGGGCTAGTGTTGAAGAGGCAGAGTAATAAATGTGAATACAAGTAGGCTCCAGTTGTATTAAAATAAAATAAGAAGAGCTAAAAGAAAGTGAGTTTGGAGGATGTGAATGAGAATCCGTGAATAAGAAGATGGAGTGAATGTGAGAGAATGTATGCAAAGGAAATGTATTGTATGAAGAAGTCCATGTGTAGCGCAGGGAGCTCCCATGTACAGTGCAGGGAGCTCTGTGAGGGAGCCCATGTATAGAGCAGGGAGCTCTGTGAGGGAGCCCATGTGTGGCGAAACCAACTTCGCCACTGTGAACTGGAGAAGCCTGGTTGCTAGCCTCCTGCCCTGCGACTATGGCCCCTGGACATATTGTACTGTAAAAACTATATTTGGGCATGTAATAATTTATATTACTGCTACTGGGCCTTTAAGAGCCATCCGTGGACCTATTGGGACTTTTGGGATACTGTACTTTTAAGACTGTGGAGCGTATTACAGTAATCCTGCCTTTAATCCTTTAATGTCATGTATGTATTTATGTGTGCAGTTAACCTGGGTTATATATATGCAGCATTCATTTGATTGTTCGGTAGAATCACTCCATTCATTGTATTGAGGAAACTACCGAACAACCAGACCACCCAGGACTAAGTGTGCCTCCAATTACCGTTTGCAACAATGTTGCAAACGGGTAATTGGCAATCAGTGTAGTGTGGTCTTTGTCCTCTGGGTGGCCGCCATTCGGGAAACGAACACGTGGCGGCGGCCATCTTAAACTACCGAACAGCGGTGTTTTGCCGTCGAGCGTCTGGAACTGAAAACGGACACTCGACTAGGCAAACACCGCTGAGACCTCCAGACTTCCAGGATTTCGTGGGGAAACTACCGAACGGCCCGCCGTTCGGTAGAAAGAAACGCACGAACTAGGGGATTCCTGCGAATTCCCCTTAGGCTCCATAACCCAGGCAATTCGTCTGTTTCGTTCCCTTTTCTGTGACCGACCGCAGGGCCAAAATGCATGGAACTGTTTTCGGATACTTTACCCATGCGGTCGGTCAAAACTTTGCCTGCCCATAACTCCCGAACGCTTTATCCGAATGGGCTGATTTTAACATATGTTGTTCCTCCAGACTAGGGCTATCTGGAGATATTGGATTTGTTGATGTACCCCAAGTATTTAGGGTACATCCAAAACTTGGGTAAAACTATGTCCTTGTTAATTGTGTTAACAGATATGTTGGAGGGAGGAGATGTGTGGGTTGTACCTTAAACTGGATTGGTGTACTGTAAACCCCTCCCTTGCATGGGAGAATCTCATATAAGCCTGTGTGTGAATAAATCAGTGTTGTTGCTGTTTAACCCTGAAGCTGGAGTGTGTCTCTTTCTTGGGGAGATGGGGACTGTATGCCGACTGCCAGGAGTGTAAGCTGTTCGTATTGCTTTTCCTGTTCGGCTGCTCCCAGGGTTCGTGTGTCTGCTGTTCGAGAGTTGGTGAATTCGTGCAGTTTGGGAGTTCGGGAAGTTGGTGATTATAGTAGCTGCTGGTCTATCTAAAGGGGATTATCGCCTAAACGGATTTTTCCCCTTTTATGCTGAAACGGTCCGCAACACCATGTATAGAGCAGGGAGCTCTGTGAGGGAGCCCATGTATAGTGCAGGGAGCTCTGTGTGTATAGTGCAAGGAACTATGTGTGGGGAATTAATGTATACTTTAGAGAGCTCAGTATGAGGGAGCCCATGTATAGTGCAGTTGGCTCTGTATGTATAGTGCAGGAAGCTCAGCTCTGCATGAGCTCATGTATGGCTCTGTATGTTGAAGCCTATGCATAGTGCAGGCATGGAGCTCTGTGTGAAGGAGCCCATGTATAGTTCAGGGAGCTCTGTGTGAGGGAGCTTTGTATGTATAGTGTAGAGAGCTCTGGATTAGGGAGGCTTTATGTATATTGCAGGGAGCTCTGTATGTATAGTACAGGGAGCTCTGTATGATGGAGCTCTTTATGTATAGTTCAGGGAGCTCTATATGATGGAGCTCTGTGTGTATAGTGCAGGGAGCTCTGTATATATAGTTCAGGGAGCTCTGTAGATGGAGCTCTGTATGTATAGTGCAGTGAGCTCTGTAGATGGAGCTCTGTATGTATAGTGTAGGGAGCTCTGTATGTATAGCTCAGGGAGCTCTGTATGATGGAGCTCTGTATGTATAGCTCAGGGAGCTCTGTATGATGGAGCTCTATATGTATAGTGCAGGGAGCTCTGTAGATGGAGCTATGTATGTATAGTGTAGGGAGCTCTGTATGTATAGTGCAGGGAGCTCTGTATGATTGAGCTCTGTATATATAGTGTAGGGAGCTCTGTATGTATAGTGCAGGGAGCTCTGTATGATGGAGCTCTGTATGTATAGTGCAGGGAGCTCGGTAGCCAGGCAGTAAAGCTGGGCTAGTGTTGAAGAGGCAGAGTAATAAATGTGAATAAAAGCAGGCTCGAGTTGTGTTAAAATAAAATAAGAAGAGCTAAAAGAAAGTGAGTTTGGAGGATGTGAATGAGAATCCGTGAATAAGAAGATGGAGTGAATGTGAGAGAATGAGCTCCATTTGAGAAGCACATTGATTGCTAAAAAGAAGCTCCAATGTGAAGCTCTGTGTGAGCAGTGAGTGGAAGCAGAAGCCGGTGCTGAAGGAGCCTGGGAGAAGGATAAGAGGAGCTTTGTCGAGTTGCACTTCCGGCCTACGGCTGTAGCTCCGTGAAGCTGTCCGATCCCACGATCTCGGAAGTGCAGCAAGGAGGAGCACGGACAGGTCTTGGATGGGAGACGGCTGCGAGTAGGTTACGGTTACAATGGCTGCGAGAAGGTTACGGATAGAGCAACCCACCAAGACCAACCGGGTGTTGTAGGCTTATTTTTGCTTTTTCGTTTTCTCTCCCACCACAAGAGGGCGATCAACTCAATGCAATCTTCCATTCACTCTTTTCTGAGGGTTATTCATTTATTTATTTTTTGTCCTTAAAGGCAAACACACTCATTATTATTCTCTCAAATCAAAATGCAAAGTCAATCTCATGTTTAAAGGGCTACTACAACTCATTTACTCACTAATCGCTTTTTAAACATTTCTGACTTATGCAATACGTCTCTTTAGATCCCTCATCTTTTTCTCATGAAAAATTTATAAAAAAGTGTAAAGCTTAAAATACCTCCATTTTAGGAACATTGACATCATACTGACCCCTAAAAGGATTTTTTTTAATTAGTTGATTGTTTATTAAAAAAAATGTAATATGGGGTCTGGCTTTTATGCACATGCCAGCCGCCACATAATTAACCCTCACACCACCAAGGATTTAATAATTTGCTCACTGACTGATAGCAACGCTAGCAGACAAACAGTTCAGACTTTTAAAAAAATCTTGTCAGGATTTAAAGGGACTCACCCAACACATAACCACTCCCACACACATACACAACCAATCACAAGCATCCCTACATGTGCCCTTGTACGCTTAGCTTTGCTAGCTCCCCAGGGCCTCATACACTGCCAACTCTCTCTCTCTCTCTATATATATATATATTTACACAAATATACCTACGCATTAAAACACAGAGGGACACACACATAAACACACTGCCGTATACACACACATAAATACAAACAGAGACACACAAACACTGACACGTGCCCACACCTTGACACATGCGTACACTGACAAACAGATCCACACAGACATGTACATACCTTGACACAGATACATACACAATCAGACATACACACACACGTGATCATTTTTATATTTGCAGCCACCCTCCTGTTATCATACATATAATCCAGGAGCGTGGCTTGCTTTGGAAATAACAAAATTAGCCAGAAACGTGGAAAGCGCTAAAAACATAACATGTAAAACAAACTTGTTAGTAAATATATACCAATAGAGCTGCAGTCACTCCTAAAATAGTGAAACAAAATACTAGGCCCACAAATAATGCACTGAAAATAATTCTAATCCAAATAAACAATTTATGCCAAAAAAGAAATCTGTGTAAAAAAAATCAGCAAGAGAAAATATAGTGCAGGCCAGTGGCTTAACTACTTAACTACCACGGTTGCAACTGAGACCGAGCCTCTCACTCCAGGGGGCCTGGCTGCAACCGTGGGCCGCCATTACTTGGAGTGAGAGGCCCGGTCTCAGTTGCAACCATGGTAATTAAGCCTCTGGCCTGCACTATATTTTATCTTATTGATTTTTTTTACACAGATTTTGTTTTGGCATAAATTGTTTATTTGGATTAGAATTATTTTCAGTGCATTATTTTTGGGCCTAGTATTTTGCACAGACTGCGCTCCCCGCCAGTCACAACAAGTAGCGTGGTCAAGCAGTCCTCTACCAAGTCTGACAGGAAGTGCTCACTGAGAGAATGGGGACATGCAGCCAGCTCTGCCACGCTACAGCAGCGCAGGTACAGAGGGGAATGGGGTAGAGACACATGGAGGGAACTTGGGGGGGATTGACGTATGGAGGACAAAGGGAAAGTGAATTGACACATAAAGGGACGGAGGGATTGAGACATGGAGGGACGGGGGGGGGGGTGACACACTGAGGGACAGAGAAGATTGACACAGTGGGACTATGGGAGTATTGACACATGGAGGGACAAGACGAGGAATTGAGACACATGGAAGAAACTTGGTGATGGAGGGAGGTGAATTTACATATTTAGAGGGGTATTGACACATGGAGGGACTGGGGGATATTGACACATGGAGGTACAAGAGGGGGAATTGAGACACATGGAAGGGACAGGAGGGGATTGAGACACAATTGCGACACATGGAGGGACTAGGGGTAATTGAGACACATGGGGAGACTTGGGTGGGGTTCAGACACATGGAGGGACAGAGGGAATTTTGGCACATGGGAGGGACTGGGTGTGAAATTAACATCTGGAAGGGACTAGGGAGAGTGAGACACATAGAAGGGCTGGGTGGGAATAAGACCCATGGGAGGGGCCGGGTAATTAGATGTTTAGGTGGCAATGAAATCCTTCTTCAGCATCCATTGTATATGAAACACAACCAGGCCACAATGGCACAGTATTAAAAATAGCTTTTATTGACACAAGATAAAATCTGCTTACTTTGAGTAAAAGTGGGTTTGCCAAGCAAAAATCCCACAAAAGCACTTATAACGGCTATCACCCTAGAGGAAATATGCTCAATCGGACGGAAATAGAAGTTACGAAATGTAGCGTCATTAGACCAGTCTGCAGCTTTCATAATGTCCTCCAGTCTGCAGCCCACTACAGAAGCATTGGAAGCCATGGCACCCCTGACGGAGTGTGCCGAAAACGGATGTATCCACTCCGGCCATTGCCATTACGTCACGTATCTGTGTATATATAGTGCAGGGAGCTCTGTATAAAGGTGTCCATGTATAGTGCAGAGAGCTCTGAATGAGAGAGCACTGTATGTATAGTTCAGGGAGCTCTGAATGAGAGAGCACTGTATGTATTAAAGGAGTGGGTTGGCCCATGAGGTTATCAAGTGTAACCGGACAGAGAGGGGGTAACCCTCAAGGTATAGAGTACAAAAGGAGAGAAACTGTCCTTAAGGTGAAACCTGATAGAGGGATATTGGTATCAGAAAAGATCTTCCTAATTTATGTTAGGAACTAAAAGTTCTTAAAGTCACTAACCCCAAAGGTTTAGTGTACCGTAGCGATAGACGTTACCCCTATGACGAGCCCCTATACAGGGCGAACAGCGCGTCGGGTTTTTCCGACACTATTCTACACCAGCACTAGAAACGCTGTACACCTAACTGCTCCTAAGATAAACTCCAACAAATTCTATTTGTTCTGGATACCGACCAAGGCACTGGGGCACATAGGTCAGTGAGAAACAGTGCAGAACAATTGATTGACCGACCGATGGTCTCTATTCATTATTACTTTCAATTACCTAATTACCTTGCTACTTCTACCACGGCTACACTCTATTTATTGGTAAATCACCTTTACTCTTGCTTTACTATTACCTCGAAGGCATCTTTCTTTTCTTTGAAATCTCTAGGATTAGTTAAAATAGGGAATCTGACGAAAATAATTGGGCCATCCGTGGAGCTGGTAACGTTATGTGACTAACATTAGTATCTGCAATAGCAGGCACCAACTGGAGAAGCAACCTAGCAGTAACACTGCACACCCATCAGACTAAATATCTGTTCACTTGCCAGCATATACCCTATGACTTATCTTACAAAATGTCCTAAGAAGTATCAATTTTTAGGAGTTGTACTTCCAAGTATGGTATACCATTCTGCACACTAACCACTCTCGACATTTACCCCGCTATCTGCCCCATTACGGGAGAATACCCTGGAGCAAATAAGCGGCTATCTAAATATACAGATCTCTCCGAACTAAGACACAGGTATACCTCTTTCACAATCTAGCTGGATGTCATTTACGTCTCCTAACCGGTGCTCAGTCACGGGAAAACGGTAAACCACTTCCAGTATTATATGTATAGACAATCAAGTACACCAAGCGGTTTAACCCTTACCATACCTATTACTGCGGCAGCCGATTTTTCCTTATACACTGATCACCTCTTAGGAAGCATTTGCCTCAGAAACTCGGAGCCCATCCAAGCTGACAATTACCTCCAGGTCAGACGACCCCATCTCTAGAGACACTAGAAATTAAACATTACCTCGAATAGCTTATAACGGTACAGAATTACAAAGCTAAAACTTTAATAAAAATTATTTGAAAAGAATTACAAAGCTAACCCCCAGAGGATACTGGGAAATAGGGTAGCCACATATTTGCTCTTTGGGAAGGCTTTTGATAAACTGGCTTACCCGGAACATTTGTGGATACATATACTTGGTTACTAGTGCATTACGCCACACATGGTTATTTGACACGTGTATCCATTTGAATTGAAGTACAATAAGTTATTCCATACTTAGACTTTTACTAAAGGAATAACGATATCTGTGCACACAGAGTTGGACTACCAAACAACCTGTGCCTACACTTTATGTTGTGTCTTTCCCTCTATGTTTATCCCCCTACCTACACGCCCCGATTTTTCTTGTGCAAGTAAGTCTGGATGCTAGCCAAGAGCTAGCCAACACATACTGTGACTTAAAATTGGCGACAGTTTACGTTGGGAACGTCTATTTACCCTATTAAAGCATTATTTTTTAACGTCTATCGCTACGGTACACTAAACCTTTGGGGTTAGTGACTTTAAGAACTTTTAGTTCCTAACATAAATTAGGAAGATCTTTTCTGATACCAATATCCCTCTATCAGGTTTCACCTTAAGGACAGTTTTTCTCCTTTTGAGCACTGTATGTATAGTTCAGGGAGCTCTGTATGTATAGTGCAGGGAGCTCTGTATGTATAGTGCAGGGAGCTCTGTATGAGGGAGCTCTGTATGTATAGTGCAGGGAGCTCTGCATGAGGGAGCCCATATATAGTGCAGGGAGCTCTGTATGATGGAGCTCTGTATGTATAGTGCAGGGAGCTCTGCATGAGGGAGCCCATATATAGTGCAGGGAGCTCTGTATGTATAGTGCAGGGAGCTCTGTATGTATAGTGCAGGGAGCTCGGTAGCCAGGCAGTAAAGCTGGGCTAGTGTTGAAGAGGCAGAGTAATAAATGTGAATACAAGTAGGCTCCAGTTGTATTAAAATAAAATAAGAAGAGCTAAAAGAAAGTGAGTTTGGAGGATGTGAATGAGAATCCGTGAATAAGAAGATGGAGTGAATGTGAGAGAATGTATGCAAAGGAAATGTATTGTATGAAGAAGTCCATGTGTAGCGCAGGGAGCTCCCATGTGGCAGTGCAGGGAGCTCTGTGAGGGAGCCCATGTATAGAGCAGGGAGCTCTGTGAGGGAGCCCATGTATAGAGCAGGGAGCTCTGTGAGGGAGCCCATGTATAGTGCAGGGAGCTCTGTATGAGGGAGCCCATATATAGTGCCGGGAGCTCTGTGTGTATAGTGCAAGGAACTATGTGTGGGGAAGTCATGTATACTTTAGAGAGCTCAGTATGAGGGAGCCCATGTATAGTGCAGTTGGCTCTGTATGTATAGTGCATGAAGCTCAGCTCTGCATGAGCTCATGTATGGCTCTGTATGTTGAAGCCTATGCATAGTGCAGGTATGGAGCTCTGTGTGAAGGAGCCCATGTATAGTTCAGGGAGTTCTGTGTGAGGGAGCTTTGTATGTATAGTGTAGGGAGCTCTGGATTAGGGAGGCTTTATGTATATTGCAGGGAGCTCTGTATGTATTGTGCAGAAGGCTATGTATTAGGGAGCCCATGTATAGTGCAGAGAGCTCTGTATGAGAGAGCTCTGTATGTATAGTTCAGTGAGCTCTGTATGTATAGTGCAGGGAGCTCTGTATGTATAGTACAGGGAGCTCTGTATGTTGGAGCTCTGTGTGTATAGTGCAGGGAGCTCTGTATGTATAGTGCAGGGAGCTCTGTATGATGGAGCTCTGTATGTATAGTGCAGGGAGCTCTGTATGTATAGTGCAGGGAGCTCTGTGTGATGGAGCTCTGTATGTATAGTGCAGGGAGCTCTGTATGATGGAGCTCTGTATATATAGTTCAGGGAGCTCTGTATGTTGGAGCTCTGTATGTATAGTACAGGGAGCTCTGTATGATGGAGCTCTGTATGTATAGTGTAGGGAGCTCTGTATGTATAGTTCAGGGAGCTCTGTATTATGGAGCTCTGTATGTATAGTGCAGGGAGCTCGGTAGGCATAGTGCAGGGAGCTCTGTATGATGGAGCTCTGTATGTATAGTGCAGGGAGCTCTGTATGATGGAGCTCTGTATGTACAGTGCAGGGAGCTCTGTATGATGGAGCTCTGTATGTATAGTGTTGGGAGCTCTGTATGATGGAGCTCTGTATATATAGTTCAGGGAGCTCTGTATGTATAGTTCAGGGAGCTCTGTATGATGGAGCTCTGTATGTATAGTTCAGGGAGCTCTATATGATGGAGCTCTGTGTGTATAGTGCAGGGAGCTCTGTATATATAGTTCAGGGAGCTCTGTAGATGGAGCTCTGTATTTATAGTGCAGTGAGCTCTGTAGATGGAGCTCTGTATGTATAGTTCAGGAAGCTCTGTATGATGGAGCTCTGTATGTATAGTGCAGGGAGCTCTGTATGATGGAGCTCTATATGTATAGTGCAGGGAGCTCTGTAGATGGAGCTATGCATGTATAGTGTAGGGAGCTCTGTATGTATAGTGCAGGGAGCTCTGTATGATGGAGCTCTGTATATATAGTGTAGGGAGCTCTGTAGCCAGGCAGTAAAGCTGGGCTAGTGTTGAAGAGGCAGAGTAATAAATGTGAATAAAAGCAGGCTCGAGTTGTGTTAAAATAAAATAAGAAGAGCTAAAAGAAAGTGAGTTTGGAGGATGTGAATGAGAATCCGTGAATAAGAAGATGGAGTGAATGTGAGAGAATGAGCTCCATTTGAGAAGCACATTGATTGCTTGAAAGAAGCTCCAATGTGAAGCTCTGTGTGAGCAGTGAGTGGAAGCAGAAGCCAGTGCTGAGGGAGCCTGGGAGCAGGATAAGAGGAGCTTTGTCGAGCTGCACTTCCGGCCTACGGCTGTAGCTCCGTGAATCTGCCCGATCCCACGATCTCGGAAGCGTTGCAAGGAGGAGCCTGGACAGGTCTTGGATGGGAGACGGCTGCGAGAAGGTTACGGATAGAGCAACCAACCAAGACCAACCGGGTGTTGTAGGCTTATTTTTGCTTTTTCGTTTTCTCTCCCACCACAAGAGGGCGATCAACTCAATGCAATCTTCCATTCACTCTTTTCTGAGGGTTATTCATTTATTTATTTTTTGTCCTTAAAGGCAAACACACTCATTATTATTCTCTCAAATCAAAATGCAAAGTCAATCTCATGTTTAAAGGGCTACTACAACTCATTTACTCACTAATCGCTTTTTAAACATTTCTGACTTACGCAATACGTCTCTTTAGATCCCTCATCTTTTTCTTATGAAAAATTTATAAAAAAGTGTAAAGCTTAAAATACCTCCATTTTAGGAACATTGACATCATACTGACCCCTAAAAGGATTTTTTGTATTATTATTTGATTGTTTATTAAAAAAAAATGTAATATGGGGTCTGGCTTTTATGCACATGCCAGCCGCCACATAATTAACCCTCACACCACCAAGGATTTAATAATTTGCTCACTGACTGATAGCAACGCTAGCAGACAAACAGTTCAGACTTTTAAAAAAATCTTGTCAGGATTTAAAGGGACTCACCCAACACATAACCACTCCCACACACATACACAACCAATCACAAGCATCCCTACATGTGCCCTTGTACGCTTAGCTTTGCTAGCTCCCCAGGGCCTCATACACTGCCAACTCTATATATATATATATATATATATATATATATATTTACACAAATATACCTACGCATTAAAACACAGAGGGACACACACATAAACACACTGCCGTATACACACACATAAATACAAACAGAGACACACAAACACTGACACGTGCCCACACCTTGACACATGCGTACACTGACAAACAGATCCACACAGACATGTACATACCTTGACACAGATACATACACAATCAGACATACACACACACGTGATCATTTTTATATTTGCAGCCACCCTCCTGTTATCATACATATAATCCAGGAGCGTGGCTTGCTTTGGAAATAACAAAATTAGCCAGAAACGTGGAAAGCGCTAAAAACATAACATGTAAAACAAACTTGTTAGTAAATATATACCAATAGAGCTGCAGTCACTCCTAAAATAGTGAAACAAAATACTAGGCCCACAAATAATGCACTGAAAATAATTCTAATCCAAATAAACAATTTATGCCAAAAAAGAAATCTGTGTAAAAAAATCAGCAAGAGAAAATATAGTGCAGGCCAGTGGCTTAACTACTTAACTACCACGGTTGCAACTGAGACCGAGCCTCTCACTCCAGGGGGCCTGGCTGCAACCGTGGGCCGCCATTACTTGGAGTGAGAGACCCGGTCTCAGTTGCAACCATGGTAATTAAGCCACTGGCCTGCACTATATTTTATCTTATTGATTTTTTTTACACAGATTTTGTTTTGGCATAAATTGTTTATTTGGATTAGAATTATTTTCAGTGCATTATTTTTGGGCCTAGTATTTTGCACAGACTGCGCTCCCCGCCAGTCACAACAAGTAGCGTGGTCAAGCAGTCCTCTACCAAGTCTGACAGGAAGTGTTCACTGAGAGAATGGGGACATGCAGCCAGCTCTGCCACGCTACAGCAGCGCAGGTACAGAGGGGAATGGGGTAGAGACACATGGAGGGAACTTGGGGGGGATTGACGTATGGAGGACAAAGGGAAAGTGAATTGACACATATAGGGACGGAGGGATTGAGACATGGAGGGACGGGGGGGGGGGGGTGACACACTGAGGGACAGAGAAGATTGACACAGTGGGACTATGGGAGTATTGACACATGGAGGGACAAGACGAGGAATTGAGACACATGGAAGAAACTTGGTGATGGAGGGAGGTGAATTTACATATTTAGAGGGGTATTGACACATGGAGGGACTGGGGGATATTGACACATGGAGGTACAAGAGGGGGAATTGAGACACATGGAAGGGACAGGAGGGGATTGAGACACAATTGCGACACATGGAGGGACTAGGGGAGAATTGACACATGGAAGGTACTGGGGGGTTTTGACACACGGAAGGGACTGTGGGGAAAATTGATACATGGAAGGGGCGGAGGGAATTGAGACACATGGGACGGGGTGGGGTTGAGACACATGGAGGGACTGGGGGTAATTGAGACACATGGGGAGACTTGGGTGGGGTTCAGACACATGGAGGGACAGAGGGAATTTTGGCACATGGGAGGGACTGGGTGTGAAATTAACATCTGGAAGGGACTAGGGAGAGTGAGACACATAGAAGGGCTGGGTGGGAATAAGACCCATGGGAGGGGCCGGGTAATTAGATGTTTAGGTGGCAATGAAATCCTTCTTCAGCATCCATTGTATATGAAACACAACCAGGCCACAATGGCACAGTATTAACCCCTTAAGGACCAAACTTCTGAAATAAAAGGGAATCATGACATGTCACACACGTCATGTGTCCTTAAGGGGTTAAAAATAGCTTTTATTGACACAAGATAAAATCTGCTTACTTTGAGTAAAAGTGGGTTTGCCAAGCAAAAATCCCACAAAAGCACTTATAACGGCTATCACCCTAGAGGAAATATGCTCAATCGGACGGAAATAGAAGTTACGAAATGTAGCGTCATTAGACCAGTCTGCAGCTTTCATAATGTCCTCCAGTCTGCAGCCCACTACAGAAGCATTGGAAGCCATGGCACCCCTGACGGAGTGTGCCGAAAACGGATGTATCCACTCCGGCCATTGCCATTACGTCACGTATCTGTGTATATTTAGTGCAGGGAGCTCTGTATAAAGGTGTCCATGTATAGTGCAGAGAGCTCTGAATGAGAGAGCACTGTATGTATAGTTCAGGGAGCTCTGAATGAGAGAGCACTGTATGTATTAAAGGAGTGGGTTGGCCCATGAGGTTATCAAGTGTAACCGGACAGAGAGGGGGTAACCCTCAAGGTATAGAGTACAAAAGGAGATAAACTGTCCTTAAGGTGAAACCTGATAGAGGGATATTGGTATCAGAAAAGATCTTCCTAATTTATGTTAGGAACTAAAAGTTCTTAAAGTCACTAACCCCAAAGGTTTAGTGTACCGTAGCGATAGACGTTACCCCTATGACGAGCCCCTATACAGGGCGAACAGCGCGTCGGGTTTTTCCGACACTATTCTACACCAGCACTAGAAACGCTGTACACCTAACTGCTCCTAAGATAAACTCCAACAAATTCTATTTGTTCTGGATACCGACCAAGGCACTGGGGCACATAGGTCAGTGAGAAACAGTGCAGAACAATTGATTGACCGACCGATGGTCTCTATTCATTATTACTTTCAATTACCTAATTACCTTGCTACTTCTACCACGGCTACACTCTATTTATTGGTAAATCACCTTTACTCTTGCTTTACTATTACCTCGAAGGCATCTTTCTTTTCTTTGAAATCTCTAGGATTAGTTAAAATAGGGAATCTGACGAAAATAATTGGGCCATCCGTGGAGCTGGTAACGTTATGTGACTAACATTAGTATCTGCAATAGCAGGCACCAACTGGAGAAGCAACCTAGCAGTAACACTGCACACCCATCAGACTAAATATCTGTTCACTTGCCAGCATATACCCTATGACTTATCTTACAAAATGTCCTAAGAAGTATCAATTTTTAGGAGTTGTACTTCCAAGTATGGTATACCATTCTGCACACTAACCACTCTCGACATTTACCCCGCTATCTGCCCCATTACGGGAGAATACCCTGGAGCAAATAAGCGGCTATCTAAATATACAGATCTCTCCGAACTAAGACACAGGTATACCTCTTTCACAATCTAGCTGGATGTCATTTACGTCTCCTAACCGGTGCTCAGTCACGGGAAAACGGTAAACCACTTCCAGTATTATATGTATAGACAATCAAGTACACCAAGCGGTTTAACCCTTACCATACCTATTACTGCGGCAGCCGATTTTTCCTTATACACTGATCACCTCTTAGGAAGCATTTGCCTCAGAAACTCGGAGCCCATCCGAGCTGACAATTACCTCCAGGTCAGACGACCCCATCTCTAGAGACACTAGAAATTAAACATTACCTCGAATAGCTTATAACGGTACAGAATTACAAAGCTAAAACTTTAATAAAAATTATTTGAAAAGAATTACAAAGCTAACCCCCAGAGGATACTGGGAAATAGGGTAGCCACATATTTGCTCTTTGGGAAGGCTTTTGATAAACTGGCTTACCCGGAACATTTGTGGATACATATACTTGGTTACTAGTGCATTACGCCACACATGGTTATTTGACACGTGTATCCATTTGAATTGAAGTACAATAAGTTATTCCATACTTAGACTTTTACTAAAGGAATAACGATATCTGTGCACACAGAGTTGGACTACCAAACAACCTGTGCCTACACTTTATGTTGTGTCTTTCCCTCTATGTTTATCCCCCTACCTACACGCCCCGATTTTTCTTGTGCAAGTAAGTCTGGATGCTAGCCAAGAGCTAGCCAACACATACTGTGACTTAAAATTGGCGACAGTTTACGTTGGGAACGTCTATTTACCCTATTAAAGCATTATTTTTTAACGTCTATCGCTACGGTACACTAAACCTTTGGGGTTAGTGACTTTAAGAACTTTTAGTTCCTAACATAAATTAGGAAGATCTTTTCTGATACCAATATCCCTCTATCAGGTTTCACCTTAAGGACAGTTTTTCTCCTTTTGAGCACTGTATGTATAGTTCAGGGAGCTCTGTATGTATAGTGCAGGGAGCTCTGTATGTATAGTGCAGGGAGCTCTGTATGAGGGAGCTCTGTATGTATAGTGCAGGGAGCTCTGCATGAGGGAGCCCATATATAGTGCAGGGAGCTCTGTATGATGGAGCTCTGTATGTATAGTGCAGGGAGCTCTGCATGAGGGAGCCCATATATAGTGCAGGGAGCTCTGTATGTATAGTGCAGGGAGCTCTGTATGTATAGTGCAGGGAGCTCGGTAGCCAGGCAGTAAAGCTGGGCTAGTGTTGAAGAGGCAGAGTAATAAATGTGAATACAAGTAGGCTCCAGTTGTATTAAAATAAAATAAGAAGAGCTAAAAGAAAGTGAGTTTGGAGGATGTGAATGAGAATCCGTGAATAAGAAGATGGAGTGAATGTGAGAGAATGTATGCAAAGAAAATGTATTGTATGAAGAAGTCCATGTGTAGCGCAGGGAGCTCCCATGTACAGTGCAGGGAGCTCTGTGAGGGAGCCCATGTATAGAGCAGGGAGCTCTGTGAGGGAGCCCATGTGTGGCGAAACCAACTTCGCCACTGTGAACTGGAGAAGCCTGGTTGCTAGCCTCCTGCCCTGCGACTATGGCCCCTGGACATATTGTACTGTAAAAACTATATTTGGGCATGTAATAATTTATATTACTGCTACTGGGCCTTTAAGAGCCATCCGTGGACCTATTGGGACTTTTGGGATACTGTACTTTTAAGACTGTGGAGCGTATTACAGTAATCCTGCCTTTAATCCTTTAATGTCATGTATGTATTTATGTGTGCAGTTAACCTGGGTTATATATATGCAGCATTCATTTGATTGTTCGGTAGAATCACTCCATTCATTGTATTGAGGAAACTACCGAACAACCAGACCACCCAGGACTAAGTGTGCCTCCAATTACCGTTTGCAACAATGTTGCAAACGGGTAATTGGCAATCAGTGTAGTGTGGTCTTTGTCCTCTGGGTGGCCGCCATTCGGGAAACGAACACGTGGCGGCGGCCATCTTAAACTACCGAACAGCGGTGTTTTGCCGTCGAGCGTCTGGAACTGAAAACGGACACTCGACTAGGCAAACACCGCTGAGACCTCCAGACTTCCAGGATTTCGTGGGGAAACTACCGAACGGCCCGCCGTTCGGTAGAAAGAAACGCACGAACTAGGGGATTCCTGCGAATCCCCCTTAGGCTCCATAACCCAGGCAATTCGTCTGTTTCGTTCCCTTTTCTGTGACCGACCGCAGGGCCAAAATGCATGGAACTGTTTTCGGATACTTTACCCATGCGGTCGGTCAAAACTTTGCCTGCCCATAACTCCCGAACGCTTTATCCGAATGGGCTGATTTTAACATATGTTGTTCCTCCAGACTAGGGCTATCTGGAGATATTGGATTTGTTGATGTACCCCAAGTATTTAGGGTACATCCAAAACTTGGGTAAAACTATGTCCTTGTTAATTGTGTTAACAGATATGTTGGAGGGAGGAGATGTGTGGGTTGTACCTTAAACTGGATTGGTGTACTGTAAACCCCTCCCTTGCATGGGAGAATCTCATATAAGCCTGTGTGTGAATAAATCAGTGTTGTTGCTGTTTAACCCTGAAGCTGGAGTGTGTCTCTTTCTTGGGGAGATGGGGACTGTATGCCGACTGCCAGGAGTGTAAGCTGTTCGTATTGCTTTTCCTGTTCGGCTGCTCCCAGGGTTCGTGTGTCTGCTGTTCGAGAGTTGGTGAATTCGTGCAGTTTGGGAGTTCGGGAAGTTGGTGATTATAGTAGCTGCTGGTCTATCTAAAGGGGATTATCGCCTAAACGGATTTTTCCCCTTTTATGCTGAAACGGTCCGCAACACCATGTATAGAGCAGGGAGCTCTGTGAGGGAGCCCATGTATAGTGCAGGGAGCTCTGTGTGTATAGTGCAAGGAACTATGTGTGGGGAATTAATGTATACTTTAGAGAGCTCAGTATGAGGGAGCCCATGTATAGTGCAGTTGGCTCTGTATGTATAGTGCAGGAAGCTCAGCTCTGCATGAGCTCATGTATGGCTCTGTATGTTGAAGCCTATGCATAGTGCAGGCATGGAGCTCTGTGTGAAGGAGCCCATGTATAGTTCAGGGAGCTCTGTGTGAGGGAGCTTTGTATGTATAGTGTAGAGAGCTCTGGATTAGGGAGGCTTTATGTATATTGCAGGGAGCTCTGTATGTATAGTACAGGGAGCTCTGTATGATGGAGCTCTTTATGTATAGTTCAGGGAGCTCTATATGATGGAGCTCTGTGTGTATAGTGCAGGGAGCTCTGTATATATAGTTCAGGGAGCTCTGTAGATGGAGCTCTGTATGTATAGTGCAGTGAGCTCTGTAGATGGAGCTCTGTATGTATAGTGTAGGGAGCTCTGTATGTATAGCTCAGGGAGCTCTGTATGATGGAGCTCTGTATGTATAGCTCAGGGAGCTCTGTATGATGGAGCTCTATATGTATAGTGCAGGGAGCTCTGTAGATGGAGCTATGTATGTATAGTGTAGGGAGCTCTGTATGTATAGTGCAGGGAGCTCTGTATGATTGAGCTCTGTATATATAGTGTAGGGAGCTCTGTATGTATAGTGCAGGGAGCTCTGTATGATGGAGCTCTGTATGTATAGTGCAGGGAGCTCGGTAGCCAGGCAGTAAAGCTGGGCTAGTGTTGAAGAGGCAGAGTAATAAATGTGAATAAAAGCAGGCTCGAGTTGTGTTAAAATAAAATAAGAAGAGCTAAAAGAAAGTGAGTTTGGAGGATGAGAATCCGTTAATAAGAAGATGGAGTGAATGTGAGAGAATGAGCTCCATTTGAGAAGCACATTGATTGCTAAAAAGAAGCTCCAATGTGAAGCTCTGTGTGAGCAGTGAGTGGAAGCAGAAGCCGGTGCTGAAGGAGCCTGGGAGCAGGATAAGAGGAGCTTTGTCGAGTTGCACTTCCGGCCTACGGCTGTAGCTCCGTGAAGCTGTCCGATCCCACGATCTCGGAAGTGCAGCAAGGAGGAGCACGGACAGGTCTTGGATGGGAGACGGCTGCGAGTAGGTTACGGATAGAGCAACCCACCAAGACCAACCGGGTGTTGTAGGCTTATTTTTGCTTTTTCGTTTTCTCTCCCACCACAAGAGGGCGATCAACTCAATGCAATCTTCCATTCACTCTTTTCTGAGGGTTATTCATTTATTTATTTTTTGTCCTTAAAGGCAAACACACTCATTATTATTCTCTCAAATCAAAATGCAAAGTCAATCTCATGTTTAAAGGGCTACTACAACTCATTTACTCACTAATCGCTTTTTAAACATTTCTGACTTATGCAATACGTCTCTTTAGATCCCTCATCTTTTTCTCATGAAAAATTTATAAAAAAGTGTAAAGCTTAAAATACCTCCATTTTAGGAACATTGACATCATACTGACCCCTAAAAGGATTTTTTTTAATTAGTTGATTGTTTATTAAAAAAAAAAATGTAATATGGGGTCTGGCTTTTATGCACATGCCAGCCGCCACATAATTAACCCTCACACCACCAAGGATTTAATAATTTGCTCACTGACTGATAGCAACGCTAGCAGACAAACAGTTCAGACTTTTAAAAAAATCTTGTCAGGATTTAAAGGGACTCACCCAACACATAACCACTCCCACACACATACACAACCAATCACAAGCATCCCTACATGTGCCCTTGTACGCTTAGCTTTGCTAGCTCCCCAGGGCCTCATACACTGCCAACTCTCTCTCTCTCTCTCTATATATATATATATTTACACAAATATACCTACGCATTAAAACACAGAGGGACACACACATAAACACACTGCCGTATACACACACATAAATACAAACAGAGACACACAAACACTGACACGTGCCCACACCTTGACACATGCGTACACTGACAAACAGATCCACACAGACATGTACATACCTTGACACAGATACATACACAATCAGACATACACACACACGTGATCATTTTTATATTTGCAGCCACCCTCCTGTTATCATACATATAATCCAGGAGCGTGGCTTGCTTTGGAAATAACAAAATTAGCCAGAAACGTGGAAAGCGCTAAAAACATAACATGTAAAACAAACTTGTTAGTAAATATATACCAATAGAGCTGCAGTCACTCCTAAAATAGTGAAACAAAATACTAGGCCCACAAATAATGCACTGAAAATAATTCTAATCCAAATAAACAATTTATGCCAAAAAAGAAATCTGTGTAAAAAAAATCAGCAAGAGAAAATATAGTGCAGGCCAGTGGCTTAACTACTTAACTACCACGGTTGCAACTGAGACCGAGCCTCTCACTCCAGGGGGCCTGGCTGCAACCGTGGGCCGCCATTACTTGGAGTGAGAGGCCCGGTCTCAGTTGCAACCATGGTAATTAAGCCACTGGCCTGCACTATATTTTATCTTATTGATTTTTTTTACACAGATTTTGTTTTGGCATAAATTGTTTATTTGGATTAGAATTATTTTCAGTGCATTATTTTTGGGCCTAGTATTTTGCACAGACTGCGCTCCCCGCCAGTCACAACAAGTAGCGTGGTCAAGCAGTCCTCTACCAAGTCTGACAGGAAGTGCTCACTGAGAGAATGGGGACATGCAGCCAGCTCTGCCACGCTACAGCAGCGCAGGTACAGAGGGGAATGGGGTAGAGACACATGGAGGGAACTTGGGGGGGATTGACGTATGGAGGACAAAGGGAAAGTGAATTGACACATAAAGGGACGGAGGGATTGAGACATGGAGGGACGGGGGGGGGGGGGGTGACACACTGAGGGACAGAGAAGATTGACACAGTGGGACTATGGGAGTATTGACACATGGAGGGACAAGACGAGGAATTGAGACACATGGAAGAAACTTGGTGATGGAGGGAGGTGAATTTACATATTTAGAGGGGTATTGACACATGGAGGGACTGGGGGATATTGACACATGGAGGTACAAGAGGGGGAATTGAGACACATGGAAGGGACAGGAGGGGATTGAGACACAATTGTCGACACATGGAGGGACTAGGGGAGAATTGACACATGGAAGGTACTGGGGGGTTTTGACACACGGAAGGGACTGTGGGGAAAATTGATACATGGAAGGGGCGGAGGGAATTGAGACACATGGGACGGGGTGGGGTTGAGACACATGGAGGGACTGGGGGTAATTGAGACACATGGGGAGACTTGGGTGGGGTTCAGACACATGGAGGGACAGAGGGAATTTTGGCACATGGGAGGGACTGGGTGTGAAATTAACATCTGGAAGGGACTAGGGAGAGTGAGACACATAGAAGGGCTGGCTGGGAATAAGACCCATGGGAGGGGCCGGGTAATTAGATGTTTAGGTGGCAATGAAATCCTTCTTCAGCATCCATTGTATATGAAACACAACCAGGCCACAATGGCACAGTATTAAAAATAGCTTTTATTGACACAAGATAAAATCTGCTTACTTTGAGTAAAAGTGGGTTTGCCAAGCAAAAATCCCACAAAAGCACTTATAACGGCTATCACCCTAGAGGAAATATGCTCAATCGGACGGAAATAGAAGTTACGAAATGTAGCGTCATTAGACCAGTCTGCAGCTTTCATAATGTCCTCCAGTCTGCAGCCCACTACAGAAGCATTGGAAGCCATGGCACCCCTGACGGAGTGTGCCGAAAACGGATGTATCCACTCCGGCCATTGCCATTACGTCACGTATCTGTGTATATATAGTGCAGGGAGCTCTGTATAAAGGTGTCCATGTATAGTGCAGAGAGCTCTGAATGAGAGAGCACTGTATGTATAGTTCAGGGAGCTCTGAATGAGAGAGCACTGTATGTATTAAAGGAGTGGGTTGGCCCATGAGGTTATCAAGTGTAACCGGACAGAGAGGGGGTAACCCTCAAGGTATAGAGTACAAAAGGAGATAAACTGTCCTTAAGGTGAAACCTGATAGAGGGATATTGGTATCAGAAAAGATCTTCCTAATTTATGTTAGGAACTAAAAGTTCTTAAAGTCACTAACCCCAAAGGTTTAGTGTACCGTAGCGATAGACGTTACCCCTATGACGAGCCCCTATACAGGGCGAACAGCGCGTCGGGTTTTTCCGACACTATTCTACACCAGCACTAGAAACGCTGTACACCTAACTGCTCCTAAGATAAACTCCAACAAATTCTATTTGTTCTGGATACCGACCAAGGCACTGGGGCACATAGGTCAGTGAGAAACAGTGCAGAACAATTGATTGACCGACCGATGGTCTCTATTCATTATTACTTTCAATTACCTAATTACCTTGCTACTTCTACCACGGCTACACTCTATTTATTGGTAAATCACCTTTACTCTTGCTTTACTATTACCTCGAAGGCATCTTTCTTTTCTTTGAAATCTCTAGGATTAGTTAAAATAGGGAATCTGACGAAAATAATTGGGCCATCCGTGGAGCTGGTAACGTTATGTGACTAACATTAGTATCTGCAATAGCAGGCACCAACTGGAGAAGCAACCTAGCAGTAACACTGCACACCCATCAGACTAAATATCTGTTCACTTGCCAGCATATACCCTATGACTTATCTTACAAAATGTCCTAAGAAGTATCAATTTTTAGGAGTTGTACTTCCAAGTATGGTATACCATTCTGCACACTAACCACTCTCGACATTTACCCCGCTATCTGCCCCATTACGGGAAAATACCCTGGAGCAAATAAGCGGCTATCTAAATATACAGATCTCTCCGAACTAAGACACAGGTATACCTCTTTCACAATCTAGCTGGATGTCATTTACGTCTCCTAACCGGTGCTCAGTCACGGGAAAACGGTAAACCACTTCCAGTATTATATGTATAGACAATCAAGTACACCAAGCGGTTTAACCCTTACCATACCTATTACTGCGGCAGCCGATTTTTCCTTATACACTGATCACCTCTTAGGAAGCATTTGCCTCAGAAACTCGGAGCCCATCCGAGCTGACAATTACCTCCAGGTCAGACGACCCCATCTCTAGAGACACTAGAAATTAAACATTACCTCGAATAGCTTATAACGGTACAGAATTACAAAGCTAAAACTTTAATAAAAATTATTTGAAAAGAATTACAAAGCTAACCCCCAGAGGATACTGGGAAATAGGGTAGCCACATATTTGCTCTTTGGGAAGGCTTTTGATAAACTGGCTTACCCGGAACATTTGTGGATACATATACTTGGTTACTAGTGCATTACGCCACACATGGTTATTTGACACGTGTATCCATTTGAATTGAAGTACAATAAGTTATTCCATACTTAGACTTTTACTAAAGGAATAACGATATCTGTGCACACAGAGTTGGACTACCAAACAACCTGTGCCTACACTTTATGTTGTGTCTTTCCCTCTATGTTTATCCCCCTACCTACACGCCCCGATTTTTCTTGTGCAAGTAAGTCTGGATGCTAGCCAAGAGCTAGCCAACACATACTGTGACTTAAAATTGGCGACAGTTTACGTTGGGAACGTCTATTTACCCTATTAAAGCATTATTTTTTAACGTCTATCGCTACGGTACACTAAACCTTTGGGGTTAGTGACTTTAAGAACTTTTAGTTCCTAACATAAATTAGGAAGATCTTTTCTGATACCAATATCCCTCTATCAGGTTTCACCTTAAGGACAGTTTTTCTCCTTTTGAGCACTGTATGTATAGTTCAGGGAGCTCTGTATGTATAGTGCAGGGAGCTCTGTATGTATAGTGCAGGGAGCTCTGTATGAGGGAGCTCTGTATGTATAGTGCAGGGAGCTCTGCATGAGGGAGCCCATATATAGTGCAGGGAGCTCTGTATGATGGAGCTCTGTATGTATAGTGCAGGGAGCTCTGCATGAGGGAGCCCATATATAGTGCAGGGAGCTCTGTATGTATAGTGCAGGGAGCTCTGTATGTATAGTGCAGGGAGCTCGGTAGCCAGGCAGTAAAGCTGGGCTAGTGTTGAAGAGGCAGAGTAATAAATGTGAATACAAGTAGGCTCCAGTTGTATTAAAATAAAATAAGAAGAGCTAAAAGAAAGTGAGTTTGGAGGATGTGAATGAGAATCCGTGAATAAGAAGATGGAGTGAATGTGAGAGAATGTATGCAAAGGAAATGTATTGTATGAAGAAGTCCATGTGTAGCGCAGGGAGCTCCCATGTACAGTGCAGGGAGCTCTGTGAGGGAGCCCATGTATAGAGCAGGGAGCTCTGTGAGGGAGCCCATGTATAGAGCAGGGAGCTCTGTGAGGGAGCCCATGTATAGTGCAGGGAGCTCTGTATGAGGGAGCCCATATATAGTGCCGGGAGCTCTGTGTGTATAGTGCAAGGAACTATGTGTGGGGAAGTCATGTATACTTTAGAGAGCTCAGTATGAGGGAGCCCATGTATAGTGCAGTTGGCTCTGTATGTATAGTGCATGAAGCTCAGCTCTGCATGAGCTCATGTATGGCTCTGTATGTTGAAGCCTATGCATAGTGCAGGCATGGAGCTCTGTGTGAAGGAGCCCATGTATAGTTCAGGGAGCTCTGTGTGAGGGAGCTTTGTATGTATAGTGTAGGGAGCTCTGGATTAGGGAGGCTTTATGTATATTGCAGGGAGCTCTGTATGTATTGTGCAGAAGGCTATGTATGAGGGAGCCCATGTGTAGTGCAAGGAACTCTGTATTAGGGAGCCCATGTATAGTGCAGAGAGCTCTGTATGAGAGAGCTCTGTATGTATAGTTCAGTGAGCTCTGCATGTATAGTGCAGGGAGCTCTGTATGTATAGTACAGGGAGCTCTGTATGTTGGAGCTCTGTGTGTATAGTGCAGGGAGCTCTGTATGTATAGTGCAGGGAGCTCTGTATGATGGAGCTCTGTATGTATAGTGCAGGGAGCTCTGTATGTATAGTGCAGGGAGCTCTGTGTGATGGAGCTCTGTATGTATAGTGCAGGGAGCTCTGTATGATGGAGCTCTGTATATATAGTTCAGGGAGCTCTGTATGTTGGAGCTCTGTATGTATAGTACAGGGAGCTCTGTATGATGGAGCTCTGTATGTATAGTGTAGGGAGCTCTGTATGTATAGTGTAGGGAGCTCTGTATGTATAGTTCAGGGAGCTCTGTATTATGGAGCTCTGTATGTATAGTGCAGGGAGCTCGGTAGGCATAGTGCAGGGAGCTCTGTATGATGGAGCTCTGTATGTATAGTGCAGGGAGCTCTGTATGATGGAGCTCTGTATGTACAGTGCAGGGAGCTCTGTATGATGGAGCTCTGTATGTATAGTGTTGGGAGCTCTGTATGATGGAGCTCTGTATATATAGTTCAGGGAGCTCTGTATGTATAGTTCAGGAAGCTCTGTATGATGGAGCTCTGTATGTATAGTTCAGGGAGCTCTATATGATGGAGCTCTGTGTGTATAGTGCAGGGAGCTCTGTATATATAGTTCAGGGTGCTCTGTAGATGGAGCTCTGTATTTATAGTGCAGTGAGCTCTGTAGATGGAGCTCTGTATGTATAGTTCAGGGAGCTCTGTATGATGGAGCTCTGTATGTATAGTGCAGGGAGCTCTGTATGATGGAGCTCTATATGTATAGTGCAGGGAGCTCTGTAGATGGAGCTATGTATGTATAGTGTAGGGAGCTCTGTATGTATAGTGCAGGGAGCTCTGTATGATGGAGCTCTGTATATATAGTGTAGGGAGCTCTGTAGCCAGGCAGTAAAGCTGGGCTAGTGTTGAAGAGGCAGAGTAATAAATGTGAATAAAAGCAGGCTCGAGTTGTGTTAAAATAAAATAAGAAGAGCTAAAAGAAAGTGAGTTTGGAGGATGTGAATGAGAATCCGTGAATAAGAAGATGGAGTGAATGTGAGAGAATGAGCTCCATTTGAGAAGCACATTGATTGCTTGAAAGAAGCTCCAATGTGAAGCTCTGTGTGAGCAGTGAGTGGAAGCAGAAGCCAGTGCTGAGGGAGCCTGGGAGCAGGATAAGAGGAGCTTTGTCGAGCTGCACTTCCGGCCTACGGCTGTAGCTCCGTGAATCTGCCCGATCCCACGATCTCGGAAGCGTTGCAAGGAGGAGCCTGGACAGGTCTTGGATGGGAGACGGCTGCGAGAAGGTTACGGATAGAGCAACCAACCAAGACCAACCGGGTGTTGTAGGCTTATTTTTGCTTTTTCGTTTTCTCTCCCACCACAAGAGGGCGATCAACTCAATGCAATCTTCCATTCACTCTTTTCTGAGGGTTATTCATTTATTTATTTTTTGTCCTTAAAGGCAAACACACTCATTATTATTCTCTCAAATCAAAATGCAAAGTCAATCTCATGTTTAAAGGGCTACTACAACTCATTTACTCACTAATCGCTTTTTAAACATTTCTGACTTACGCAATACGTCTCTTTAGATCCCTCATCTTTTTCTTATGAAAAATTTATAAAAAAGTGTAAAGCTTAAAATACCTCCATTTTAGGAACATTGACATCATACTGACCCCTAAAAGGATTTTTTTTAATTAGTTGATTGTTTATTAAAAAAAAAATGTAATATGGGGTCTGGCTTTTATGCACATGCCAGCCGCCACATAATTAACCCTCACACCACCAAGGATTTAATAATTTGCTCACTGACTGATAGCAACGCTAGCAGACAAACAGTTCAGACTTTTAAAAAAATCTTGTCAGGATTTAAAGGGACTCACCCAACACATAACCACTCCCACACACATACACAACCAATCACAAGCATCCCTACATGTGCCCTTGTACGCTTAGCTTTGCTAGCTCCCCAGGGCCTCATACACTGCCAACTCTCTCTCTCTCTCTCTATATATATATATATATATATTTACACAAATATACCTACGCATTAAAACACAGAGGGACACACACATAAACACACTGCCGTATACACACACATAAATACAAACAGAGACACACAAACACTGACACGTGCCCACACCTTGACACATGCGTACACTGACAAACAGATCCACACAGACATGTACATACCTTGACACAGATACATACACAATCAGACATACACACACACGTGATCATTTTTATATTTGCAGCCACCCTCCTGTTATCATACATATAATCCAGGAGCGTGGCTTGCTTTGGAAATAACAAAATTAGCCAGAAACGTGGAAAGCGCTAAAAACATAACATGTAAAACAAACTTGTTAGTAAATATATACCAATAGAGCTGCAGTCACTCCTAAAATAGTGAAACAAAATACTAGGCCCACAAATAATGCACTGAAAATAATTCTAATCCAAATAAACAATTTATGCCAAAAAAGAAATCTGTGTAAAAAAATCAGCAAGAGAAAATATAGTGCAGGCCAGTGGCTTAACTACTTAACTACCACGGTTGCAACTGAGACCGAGCCTCTCACTCCAGGGGGCCTGGCTGCAACCGTGGGCCGCCATTACTTGGAGTGAGAGGCCCGGTCTCAGTTGCAACCATGGTAATTAAGCCACTGGCCTGCACTATATTTTATCTTATTGGTTTTTTTTACACAGATTTTGTTTTGGCATAAATTGTTTATTTGGATTAGAATTATTTTCAGTGCATTATTTTTGGGCCTAGTATTTTGCACAGACTGCGCTCCCCGCCAGTCACAACAAGTAGCGTGGTCAAGCAGTCCTCTACCAAGTCTGACAGGAAGTGCTCACTGAGAGAATGGGGACATGCAGCCAGCTCTGCCACGCTACAGCAGCGCAGGTACAGAGGGGAATGGGGTAGAGACACATGGAGGGAACTTGGGGGGGATTGACGTATGGAGGACAAAGGGAAAGTGAATTGATGATACCGGAGAAACTGACGGAAGCCAAGCACAGAGAGATGGACACAGGTTTCTTCAGGAAGGAAGAGATTCTTTATTGGATCACCGATCGGGACTCAGAGGGACTAGCGTCACCAAAATACAGCAAAGTCTGAGTACTGAATACATAGAGTACATTCCTTATATAGCACTGTAGCTCCTCCCACAATTAACTACACCCACACATACCCTTAACCTATTTAATGAATAGAGTCTAAACTCATCCATCCGGTCTAACCACGTGGCTCATCTGATACAAAGGAGAGGGACGCGTAATTCCAGTTCTTACATTCCTGCACCTGGTCAGTACAGTGATGACAGTATCTTAGCTACGTGTTATTAACTAACTGATACTACAAACACATATACATACATATGCCTTGTGGCAATCTTAGCCTGCTAAACTTGTATTTTACTGGAATTACATCACATTCCCCCCTTTGATGCCTCTGATATTTCACAATTACTTGAGGCATCACTTAACCTTGGTTTGCATATACCTCAGGTTACCATGAACCAGACCAGACTTATCTTATGATGTGAATCTTTTAACACTCATCTTCCTGCATTGGTTCTCCTTGATCTAGAGCCTTATACTTATATATCGCCATTATCTGTGCAGCAGCCTTCCTCTCTGCTATACTTCCTATCAGGCTTTGCACAGACCTAACTACTAAGGGTATAAGACACGGTAGGAGTAGACACAACAGTAAAATCAGTAGGACTCCACCTACCACTGCCTTAAGCCCTCCAAACCACTCATACCAGCTACCAAACCAACTACTTGGATTGTACCCTTTCCATACCTGAGTAGGCACATGCGCTAGTTTAACCATATGGCTAGTAAGCTCAGCTATTGCTTGCCCTTCGTCATCTATTTGAAGACAGCAATTACTTAGGTTAAACTTCCCACATACACCTCCCTCTACTGCCAAAAGGTAATCCAAGGCTAATCTATTTTGGTACACTGCTGTCCTCATCCTGGTATTATGCTTCGCTAGAAGATTGAGTGCTTGTGAGGTCTCATTAGTAATAATCTCAACCACCGCCTGTAATCTTATAATACGGTTGAGCATATAAATAGGGGTTCTATAACCAAAGGTACCATCTTCTGCCCACGTGGCTGGCCCATAATAATCTATGATACGCTGGGGAGGCCATTCATCATCTTCCCAGGTGCCTATCTCTAAGGGTCCCCTTTTCTTCCTATGATTCACATCATACACTTTAACACCTAAAGTCTCACCTGTTTCAATCGGTAACAAGAAGAAGGATGGTTTGAGCATACCCAACACACATGCCCCTTCCCAGTCCTGTGGCAACTCCGAATAGGCTTTCTTACCACAGATCCAGTACAAATTTGCTGGGGCTCTCCAGGTAGATGTGATGGATAAATCAAACCACACATCCTTTAAACTGGCATATCTAGCAAACGGGTTAGATGGTTCTGAGACATTTGAAGCCGACCACCAAGTTGTATTTTTAGTATCATCATCATAAGCTTTTTGCCCTAGACAAGTTAACTCTCCTACAGAAGTGTTATACATTATTCCTTTCCTTGCTATGCAAACATAACCTATGATGGAGGTCTTTAATCTCCACTCAGATTTACCTCTAACACTCAAATGATAATCGGCTTGTGTAGATATTAGTTGGTCAACTGCCTCAGAACCGGACATTACCTCCTTTGCTTCCCAAGGCCATTGGTCTCCCATGTTAGTACCTCCACACACATAGCAGTTGGTAACATTAAGACTACCGGCAATACTTTCAGCTAAATCGATGAACAGGTTTTTAGCATTATGGGGGATCTTATTATCTATACTCATCTCTTCATAAAAGGAAGGGTATACTTGATGAGTCTGGGAGGATACCGTATCAGTCTCTATTCCTATAAACAATAATGTCCCAGGATCTAAACCCGTCCCGTATATCTGAAACCCAAATAAATTTCCATACTTATCTAGGAACTTGTCGGGGTTATTAATAAGTATATGGACTGGGTTGCATTCCATAGACTTACAATAAGGGCTAGTCGGCAACTTAGTCACTATCATGTCTTTATCTACTGTCTGTCCCCAAGTTGCCCACCCCACACAAGACCAATATGGGCAAAAGTTATAATCTCTATTTGGGCATCTAGGACTTACATATTTATTTTTGCTACTGGGACAAATATATTTATCGTTAGACCCATACGTCCTCTCCCATCTAAGATCCCCACATACATTCCACGGCTTTCTACCACTCGATATCGCTTTACACGCATCAAATAGCAGAACACCCGAAGAATGTACGGATTCTAACACCGTTTTATTAATTAGGGTCCCCTGAGGATCTCCATTCCTGAGAGTCAACCAAATTGTACGAGGTTGATACTCCGGACTGAAGCACTTAGGTTCTCCTACTCCTAAATGGCACACACTATAATCTATATTTAAGTATCTACATCTCGATACATCTCCTTTACACTCGTATTGTGAATGCCAAATTAGGGTTTGGGAAATATGGTTACCTGTTCTCGTAGTCTTAATGCATACCTCACAGCTAGGAGTGTCGGTACCTCTACCTTCCTGAATATAAAAACACATATAAATAAACACAATCAAAAGCACATCTTTCGCCGTCATCCTCAGTCTTCGTCCGTGCGATGGAACCTCAGCTTCCAGGATGTGAGGGCTGCAGGGAATGGAGTTCTGCTCATCTTCACAGGTGTCCCTTCGAGACTTTCCTGGCTTATACACTATGTGATGGTAAGCGGACAGGCTTTATTATGGCCTTCTCACTCACACCTGTAACAATAAAATTTGTAATCCACAATAATTCCTCGTTACTCCGACTGAGTAGTGCGTTTTAACCGGATCTTGCAGGGATTCTCTGGATCTGCTGTAACTTGCCAAGAATCAACTGCTGCTGGCTTAACCCTGGAGTGATGTATCCACGGAGTCACTTCGGCTACTTTTATCGCTGTAGGGGTAGACAAAAGAACAACATAAGGACCTCTCCACTTGGGCCCTAACGGTACAGTATTCCACTCTTTAATCCACACTTGGTCTCCTGGATGGTAACTATGAACAGGGGGATAAATATTCACAGGTAATCTATCTTGTACCCATTTCTGTACCTCCTCCATAGTCTTACCCAACTCTACAACCTGCTGCCGGGTAATTCCTTCTCCCAACTGACTCAAGTCCCCCCTTAAGTTACCAAGTACGGGAGGTGGTCGCCCATACATGATTTCAAAAGGAGAGAGGCCCATCCTTCTGGTAGGGGTACTGCGGATTCGCAATAAAGCTATGGGTAAGAGAACGTTCCACTTAAGTTGGGTTTCCTGACACATTTTAGCCAACTGGTTCTTTATAGTTCTATTCATTCTCTCTACCTTACCAGAACTCTGGGGTCTATATGCAGTATGAAGCCTCCACTTTATACCAAGCATATGAGTCAGTTGTTGTAGGCACTGATGAACAAAAGCTGGACCATTGTCCGATCCTATAGAACAGGGTAGTCCATATCGGGGTATTATTTCTCGTAGCAGGAATCTTACAACTTCTCCTGCTTTCTCTGTACGAGTAGGACATGCTTCTACCCAGCCTGAATAGGTGCACACAATTACCAGCAGGTAACGATGTCCACCCGACTTAGGCATCACTGTAAAGTCTATTTGTAGATCGGACATGGGGAGTCCCCCCATAAACTGAACTCCTGGTGGCTTTACTGGTCCTTGTCTTGCATTATTTTTAGCACACGTTACACATCTACGTACAATGGCCTGAGTCAAGTTGGACAATCTTGGTATGTAGAAATGTTTTCTAAGAGATTCTTCAGTACTGTCTCTCCCAGAATGTGTCCCGTTGTGATAATTTTGGACAATTTCTACCGCTAGCGATGCTGGTATAACTATTCTTCCATCTTCTAGCTGATACCACTTGTTCTCCAGATACTTTCCCGGTTCAGTCTTTAACCACTCCTCTTCTTGAGCTGTATAAACTGGAGTCCATTGGGACAGTGGAGTTGGTATAAGAGCAGCTATATGCCCTACATACTCCTGTCTTCCTGATTCAGCAGCACGCTTAGCTGCACTATCTGCCATCCGATTTCCCTTGGTTACATCACCATCTCCTCTCAGATGCGCTCGACAATGAATAATACCGACTTCTTTCGGCTCCCACACTGCTTCCAATAGTTGTAGGATTTCAGCTGCGTACTTGATTTCTTTGCCTTCTGAATTCAGTAGTCCTCTTTCTTTATACAAAGCTCCGTGGGCATGAGTGGTTAAAAACGCATACTTAGAGTCCGTATAGATATTTACTCTTAAACCTTCAGCCAATTGTAACGCTCGTGTTAGTGCTATTAATTCTGCCTTTTGTGCTGATGTTCCTTTCGCCAGTGGCCGAGCTTCTATCACCTTGTCTATGGTTGTTACTGCATATCCTGCATAGCGGATCCCTTCTTTCACATAACTACTGCCGTCGGTGTAATATTGAACATCGGGGTTCTGGATGGGAAAATCACGAAGATCTGGTCTACTTGAGAATACTTCATCCATTACTTCCAAACAATCATGTTGACTTTCAGTAGGTTGTGGCAAAAGGGTAGCTGGATTTAAGGTGTTTACAGTCTCTAAATGCACTCTTGGGTTTTCACACAACATTGCTTGATACTTGGTCATACGGCTGTTACTAAACCAATGATTTCCTTTGTAATCCAACAACGTCTGTACTGCATGTGGGACTCGTACATAAAGTTCTTGACCCAGAGTGAGTTTATCGGCTTCAGCTACTAGCAGGGCGGCTGCAGCTACGGCTCTTAGACAAGGTGGAAGTCCGCTGGCCACTGCATCCAAAGTAAGTAGCCCCGCCCGGAATTAAAGCAAGCAGGTTATATGGATTGGGTACAACTGGATGTATGCTAACAACCGCATCATTGACTGCTCTTAAGTCCTGCACAGGTCGATACTCATCTGTGCCGGGCTTTTGAACAGGCAGCAATGGGGTGTTCCAGGGGGAAGTACAGAATTTTAGGATACCATACCGTATGAACTTATCCAGATAGGATTGGATGTTCTTCTTAGCCTTCTGCGGAATGTGATATTGTCTTAGGCTCACTGGATAAACCCCATGTTTCAGTTCAATTTTTATAGGTGGAATATTGCGGGCCAGTCCTGGTGGGTTGTTCTCTGCCCAAACTCCTGGTATGTTAAACAATGTCTCATCACTCCTAGGGTTTTGGCTAGTCAACACTGTATAAAGTCGCCACTCTTCTTCCTTTGGTACGGATAAAGTCATAATACCTGAAGGTCCATTAAACTTTAAAGATGTTGTTCCATCTGGTAGGAACGTAATCTGCGCTTGTAATTTTGATAGCATATCACGTCCCAGCAATTGGACTGGACATTCAGGCATATAAAGGAATTGGTGTTTTACTACGTGGCCTCCCAATGTACAGAGTCGACTTTTAAGAACCGGTTTTTCAGCACTTCTTCCAGTTGCTCCTATCACAGTAATAGTCCTTCCAGATGGAGGAGCAACTAGATTAGTCACCACTGAATGTTCAGCACCAGTGTCGATCATGAACGCACTCCTTTTCCCCCCTATTGATACATCGACCATAGGCTCCGCTCGACCAAGGGGGATGGAGCCCGGTCGGTATCAATAGTCCTCCATGACAGTGTCAGCCAATCCTACAAAGTCCCTACCTTCTCTATCGCGGGACCTTTGCGCTGCTGGAATATACCTGTCTTCCCTAACACTTCCTCTGTTCCCATTACTCCCTCTATAACCATTACTCCCTCCGGGGCCTCCTCTACCTCTCGCTCTGCCTCTAAAGTTTCCGTAGCCTGCCCTGGGTAGGACCCTCTCGTACTGCTCTCTTTGCGGACATTCGTTCCTCCAATGCCCTTCTTCCTTGCAATACGCACATTGATCCCTACTCAAAGGCTCCCTACTCCATCTATTATTGCCTCTATCTGGGCCCCGTTTATCTACGCCTGCGATCGCTACCGCTAGCATATCAGCCTTTTTACGCATCTTGCGCTCCTCCTCTTTCTTGCTTTCTGTTTCCCTATTCATATACACCTTATTAGCTACCTCCATTAGTTGGGTGATTGACATACCTGCAAACCCTTCTAACTTTTGTAGCTTGCGCTTAATATCTCCGTATGCTTGGCTGACAAAGGCGGAGTTAACCATTCGGGAATTGTCTGCGTCTTCCGGATTAAAGGGGGTATACAAGCGGTATGCCTCCAATAATCGGTCATAAAAGACACTGGGCGCTTCATCGCTTTTCTGAATCACCTCAACTGTCTTTGACATATTAATAGCCTTCTTTCCTCCGGCTTTCATGCCAGCAATTATAGCGTCTCTATAGGCTCTGAGTTGAACCATATCAGCACCATTTACGTTCCAATCGGGATCAGTGTTGGGATAATGTGTTGCGGCCCATGCTGCTGGATTAGCTTGGTTCAAAGCACGGGCTCTATCTTCTAATGCTTTAATGGCTGCTTGATTTATTCTTGTCCTTTCCTCATTGTTAAATAAAGTCATTAGTAACTGCTGGCAATCAGCCCATGTCGGATTATGCGTCTGTACTATTGAGGTGAACAGATCAGTCATAGCTTGTGGTTTCTCAGTATACGAGGAATTATGGGTCTTCCAGTTTAAAAGATCGGTTGTGGTAAATGGGACATATACGAAGACTGGGTCAGCGTGTGCCATTTGACCTGCGGCATCGATATAAGCTGACCCGGGATTCAGACGAAGAGGCATCTGATAGTTTTTTAATTGTTGGGCACCAGTCAACTGTCGGGTTTGGATGGGGCTACGTAGAGAGGCGTCAGTCATGGGTTCCGGTCGGGGAGAGATAGGGTATGGGGATGTGGGAGGTCGGTTTTGGGAAAAGGTCGTAAATAAAACACTTCGAGCCGAGCTAGATGAAGCTTGACCGGAAGTCTGAAGTGGCGCCAAATCAGGATATTCGTTTCTAATGGGGGTGGATTCTGGTTCCGGAAGGGGAGATTTAGTACGAGGGGGGGTGGATCCTGTACTGGAGGAGGAAGCGGAAGTGGATGAGGGTAATGAGGGGAGGGGTGCAGGACTTCCTGCGTTTGCGTCACTTCTTCTTAACGGAAAGTAAGGGGGCGGCAAAGGGATCTCGGACTCAGGGGGCGTGTCCAAAATGGGCCTAACACCAGTCCTAGTGGACGAGCAAGTCCTAGCTACCATGAGGCGACACTGCTCCTCGTGGCATGTCTGGAGCCATTTTGGCGAGTCATTTACGGCCTGTCTCCAACAGTCAATATAAGGAAACTGGCCGTAAAGTTCAGGCCTACCCGATACAGCCACGTGTAAGCGCTGTACCAGAGTTGGATCCAAACTGCCACGTGGCGGCCATGCCGCAACCAAAGTAGGCCACTCCCTAGTACACAAAGTGACCAAACGTACAGGGGACATCTTAACCCCAAAATCACAAACTTTGAATCCCTTTTTAAAATTCTTAACCATACATCCTAAGGGATCCGGAATCGTTGACTGCGACGCACCCATACTTAACAATGGAACGTCGTCGACAACGAATACTATACACGCGTACTATTCAACAGTCACACCCGTTTCCTCTGGCAACAGCACCACGTGGTACGGTTACCAAGTGAAACGTACACAATAACAATAAACACTCAGGGAATTCCCATACACACACAGCTGCTACACCAGTCACTATATAATCAATATTATGCCCTTTGGCGTAACTACACAGTCACCCACGCTATAATTCTCTATATACGAATTACCCGTCTATAACACACCCCAGTAACATCGTCTTTTACAAATAGCGGTTACAGTACGGTTAGCATAGGTCAAAGCACAAGTTAAGGTCACAATACAATTATTAGTGGTTATGGTGTTAAACATGCAATGGACGACAATGATTAGTACTTATTATATAATGTCAGTAAATATACAGGGTTATGGTACCGTGCACTATAATACAGCAACACACTATTAACACTCTCGCTAGACGGCTGAGCTCGCGCTATCTAACAAGATATACACTTTACTAAAACAATCGTTAACACATTTACAATTCCCAACTAAACTATTGGCCAGTACCTTGAATGGACTACCTAAAACTATATACACCCGTTTTGGTTAGCCACACTGCCCAATCACCACATATACATAGCGAGCTAGAGAACCGAATTTACACAGGCGCCTCTTAGTCGCACTATACAACGAGCTAGAGATCCGAATTTACACAGGCGCCTCTTAGTCGTACTATCAAAAGTCTAGTGGGTTCCAAATTTACACGCCTTCCCACTTAGCCCAGATAGGATGAGAACTAGCGAACCGAATTTACACAGGCGCCGCTTAGTCTCCCGGTCCCTCCGACCTAGCGAACGTAATATACACCCTAGAACGCTAGTCTAGACAAGACACCGGTGTCCGGCTAGGGCTATTTACACCAGGACCCCGCCTGACTAACCAAATCAAACGGTCTGACTAAAGAGCGTTCGATCGAGCGGTGCGCCTTCGCTCCTTCCCTCCGACAGAGGGGGCAGATACACAGATTCAAAACCCCTTTGGGCCTACCGCACAATCGGTATACCCCTAGTGGGTCCTGCCGTCTAAAACAGCAGTTGTCTTACCTCCTCGTTCCTGAACCTGAGTTCACACTCATCGACGGGGACACCCCAGCACTTCTCACGTAGAGGCCGATGATCTCCTGGACAACAGACCAGTGGCGCCGAGACGAAGGGAGGTCCACGCAGAAGTTCAGGGGTGCAGCCGTAGAGAACGTGGGCAAAGATAGACCGTCTCACGCCTCTGCCTCTCAGCTACCGTTGAACGATGAGCTTCCCGGCCAATGCACCAAATGATACCGGAGAAACTGACGGAAGCCAAGCACAGAGAGATGGACACAGGTTTCTTCAGGAAGGAAGAGATTCTTTATTGGATCACCGATCGGGACTCAGAGGGACTAGCGTCACCAAAATACAGCAAAGTCTGAGTACTGAATACATAGAGTACATTCCTTATATAGCACTGTAGCTCCTCCCACAATTAACTACACCCACACATACCCTTAACCTATTTAATGAATAGAGTCTAAACTCATCCATCCGGTCTAACCACGTGGCTCATCTGATACAAAGGAGAGGGACGCGTAATTCCAGTTCTTACATTCCTGCACCTGGTCAGTACAGTGATGACAGTATCTTAGCTACGTGTTATTAACTAACTGATACTACAAACACATATACATACATATGCCTTGTGGCAATCTTAGCCTGCTAAACTTGTATTTTACTGGAATTACATCACATTGACACATAAAGGGACGGAGGGATTGAGACATGGAGAGATTGACACATGGAGGGACGGGGGGATTGACACATGGAGGGACGGGGGGGGTGACACACTGAGGGACAGAGAAGATTGACACAGTGGGACTATGGGAGTATTGACACATGGAGGGACAAGACGAGGAATTGAGATACATGGAAGAAACTGGGTGATGGAGGGAGGTGAATTTACATATTTAGAGGGGTATTGACACATGGAGAGACTGGGGGATATTGACACATGGAGGTACAAGAGGGGGAATTGAGACACATGGAAGGGACAGGAGGGGATTGAGACACAATTGCGACACATGGAGGGACTAGGGGAGAATTGACACATGGAAGGTACTGGGGGGTTTTGACACACGGAAGGGACTGTGGGGGAAATTGATACATGGAAGGGGCGGAGGGAATTGAGACACATGGGACGGGGTGGGGTTGAGACACATGGAGGGACTGGGGGTAATTCAGACACATGGGGAGACTTGGGTGGGGTTCAGACACATGGAGGGACAGAGGGAATTTTGGCACATGGGAGGGACTGGGTGTGAAATTAACATCTGGAAGGGACTAGGGAGATTGAGACACATAGAAGGGCTGGGTGGGAATAAGACCCATGGGAGGGGCCGGGTAATTAGATGTTTAGGTGGCAATGAAATCCTTCTTCAGCATCCATTGTATATGAAACACAACCAGGCCACAATGGCACAGTATTAAAATAGCTTTTATTGACACAAGATAAAATCTGCTTACTTTGAGTGAAAGTGGGTTTGCCAAGCAAAAATCCCACAAAAGCACTTATAACGGCTATCACCCTAGAGGAAATATGCTCAATCGGACGGAAATAGAAGTTACGAAATGTAGCGTCATTAGACCAGTCTGCAGCTTTCATAATGTCCTCCAGTCTGCAGCCCACTACAGAAGCATTGGAAGCCATGGCACCCCTGACGGAGTGTGCCGAAAACGGATGTATCCACTCCGGCCATTGCCATTACGTCACGTATCTGTGTATATATAGTGCAGGGAGCTCTGTATAAAGGTGTCCATGTATAGTGCAGAGAGCTCTGAATGAGAGAGCCCTGTATGTATAGTTCAGGGAGCTCTGAATGAGAGAGCACTGTATGTATTAAAGGAGTGGGTTGGCCCATGAGGTTATCAAGTGTAACCGGACAGAGAGGGGGTAACCCTCAAGGTATAGAGTACAAAAGGAGATAAACTGTCCTTAAGGTGAAACCTGATAGAGGGATATTGGTATCAGAAAAGATCTTCCTAATTTATGTTAGGAACTAAAAGTTCTTAAAGTCACTAACCCCAAAGGTTTAGTGTACCGTAGCGATAGACGTTACCCCTATGACGAGCCCCTATACAGGGCGAACAGCGCGTCGGGTTTTTCCGACACTATTCTACACCAGCACTAGAAACGCTGTACACCTAACTGCTCCTAAGATAAACTCCAACAAATTCTATTTGTTCTGGATACCGACCAAGGCACTGGGGCACATAGGTCAGTGAGAAACAGTGCAGAACAATTGATTGACCGACCGATGGTCTCTATTCATTATTACTTTCAATTACCTAATTACCTTGCTACTTCTACCACGGCTACACTCTATTTATTGGTAAATCACCTTTACTCTTGCTTTACTATTACCTCGAAGGCATCTTTCTTTTCTTTGAAATCTCTAGGATTAGTTAAAATAGGGAATCTGACGAAAATAATTGGGCCATCCGTGGAGCTGGTAACGTTATGTGACTAACATTAGTATCTGCAATAGCAGGCACCAACTGGAGAAGCAACCTAGCAGTAACACTGCACACCCATCAGACTAAATATCTGTTCACTTGCCAGCATATACCCTATGACTTATCTTACAAAATGTCCTAAGAAGTATCAATTTTTAGGAGTTGTACTTCCAAGTATGGTATACCATTCTGCACACTAACCACTCTCGACATTTACCCCGCTATCTGCCCCATTACGGGAGAATACCCTGGAGCAAATAAGCGGCTATCTAAATATACAGATCTCTCCGAACTAAGACACAGGTATACCTCTTTCACAATCTAGCTGGATGTCATTTACGTCTCCTAACCGGTGCTCAGTCACGGGAAAACGGTAAACCACTTCCAGTATTATATGTATAGACAATCAAGTACACCAAGCGGTTTAACCCTTACCATACCTATTACTGCGGCAGCCGATTTTTCCTTATACACTGATCACCTCTTAGGAAGCATTTGCCTCAGAAACTCGGAGCCCATCCGAGCTGACAATTACCTCCAGGTCAGACGACCCCATCTCTAGAGACACTAGAAATTAAACATTACCTCGAATAGCTTATAACGGTACAGAATTACAAAGCTAAAACTTTAATAAAAATTATTTGAAAAGAATTACAAAGCTAACCCCCAGAGGATACTGGGAAATAGGGTAGCCACATATTTGCTCTTTGGGAAGGCTTTTGATAAACTGGCTTACCCGGAACATTTGTGGATACATATACTTGGTTACTAGTGCATTACGCCACACATGGTTATTTGACACGTGTATCCATTTGAATTGAAGTACAATAAGTTATTCCATACTTAGACTTTTACTAAAGGAATAACGATATCTGTGCACACAGAGTTGGACTACCAAACAACCTGTGCCTACACTTTATGTTGTGTCTTTCCCTCTATGTTTATCCCCCTACCTACACGCCCCGATTTTTCTTGTGCAAGTAAGTCTGGATGCTAGCCAAGAGCTAGCCAACACATACTGTGACTTAAAATTGGCGACAGTTTACGTTGGGAACGTCTATTTACCCTATTAAAGCATTATTTTTTAACGTCTATCGCTACGGTACACTAAACCTTTGGGGTTAGTGACTTTAAGAACTTTTAGTTCCTAACATAAATTAGGAAGATCTTTTCTGATACCAATATCCCTCTATCAGGTTTCACCTTAAGGACAGTTTTTCTCCTTTTGAGCACTGTATGTATAGTTCAGGGAGCTCTGTATGTATAGTGCAGGGAGCTCTGTATGTATAGTGCAGGGAGCTCTGTATGAGGGAGCTCTGTATGTATAGTGCAGGGAGCTCTGCATGAGGGAGCCCATATATAGTGCAGGGAGCTCTGTATGATGGAGCTCTGTATGTATAGTGCAGGGAGCTCTGCATGAGGGAGCCCATATATAGTGCAGGGAGCTCTGTATGTATAGTGCAGGGAGCTCTGTATGTATAGTGCAGGGAGCTCGGTAGCCAGGCAGTAAAGCTGGGCTAGTGTTGAAGAGGCAGAGTAATAAATGTGAATACAAGTAGGCTCCAGTTGTATTAAAATAAAATAAGAAGAGCTAAAAGAAAGTGAGTTTGGAGGATGTGAATGAGAATCCGTGAATAAGAAGATGGAGTGAATGTGAGAGAATGTATGCAAAGGAAATGTATTGTATGAAGAAGTCCATGTGTAGCGCAGGGAGCTCCCATGTACAGTGCAGGGAGCTCTGTGAGGGAGCCCATGTATAGAGCAGGGAGCTCTGTGAGGGAGCCCATGTATAGAGCAGGGAGCTCTGTGAGGGAGCCCATGTATAGTGCAGGGAGCTCTGTATGAGGGAGCCCATATATAGTGCCGGGAGCTCTGTGTGTATAGTGCAAGGAACTATGTGTGGGGAAGTCATGTATACTTTAGAGAGCTCAGTATGAGGGAGCCCATGTATAGTGCAGTTGGCTCTGTATGTATAGTGCATGAAGCTCAGCTCTGCATGAGCTCATGTATGGCTCTGTATGTTGAAGCCTATGCATAGTGCAGGCATGGAGCTCTGTGTGAAGGAGCCCATGTATAGTTCAGGGAGCTCTGTGTGAGGGAGCTTTGTATGTATAGTGTAGGGAGCTCTGGATTAGGGAGGCTTTATGTATATTGCAGGGAGCTCTGTATGTATTGTGCAGAAGGCTATGTATGAGGGAGCCCATGTGTAGTGCAAGGAACTCTGTATTAGGGAGCCCATGTATAGTGCAGAGAGCTCTGTATGAGAGAGCTCTGTATGTATAGTTCAGTGAGCTCTGTATGTATAGTGCAGGGAGCTCTGTATGTATAGTACAGGGAGCTCTGTATGTTGGAGCTCTGTGTGTATAGTGCAGGGAGCTCTGTATGTATAGTGCAGGGAGCTCTGTATGATGGAGCTCTGTATGTATAGTGCAGGGAGCTCTGTATGTATAGTGCAGGGAGCTCTGTGTGATGGAGCTCTGTATGTATAGTGCAGGGAGCTCTGTATGATGGAGCTCTGTATATATAGTTCAGGGAGCTCTGTATGTTGGAGCTCTGTATGTATAGTACAGGGAGCTCTGTATGATGGAGCTCTGTATGTATAGTGTAGGGAGCTCTGTATGTATAGTGTAGGGAGCTCTGTATGTATAGTTCAGGGAGCTCTGTATTATGGAGCTCTGTATGTATAGTGCAGGGAGCTCGGTAGGCATAGTGCAGGGAGCTCTGTATGATGGAGCTCTGTATGTATAGTGCAGGGAGCTCTGTATGATGGAGCTCTGTATGTACAGTGCAGGGAGCTCTGTATGATGGAGCTCTGTATGTATAGTGTTGGGAGCTCTGTATGATGGAGCTCTGTATATATAGTTCAGGGAGCTCTGTATGTATAGTTCAGGAAGCTCTGTATGATGGAGCTCTGTATGTATAGTTCAGGGAGCTCTATATGATGGAGCTCTGTGTGTATAGTGCAGGGAGCTCTGTATATATAGTTCAGGGTGCTCTGTAGATGGAGCTCTGTATTTATAGTGCAGTGAGCTCTGTAGATGGAGCTCTTTATGTATAGTTCAGGGAGCTCTGTATGATGGAGCTCTGTATGTATAGTGCAGGGAGCTCTGTATGATGGAGCTCTATATGTATAGTGCAGGGAGCTCTGTAGATGGAGCTATGTATGTATAGTGTAGGGAGCTCTGTATGTATAGTGCAGGGAGCTCTGTATGATGGAGCTCTGTATATATAGTGTAGGGAGCTCTGTAGCCAGGCAGTAAAGCTGGGCTAGTGTTGAAGAGGCAGAGTAATAAATGTGAATAAAAGCAGGCTCGAGTTGTGTTAAAATAAAATAAGAAGAGCTAAAAGAAAGTGAGTTTGGAGGATGTGAATGAGAATCCGTGAATAAGAAGATGGAGTGAATGTGAGAGAATGAGCTCCATTTGAGAAGCACATTGATTGCTTGAAAGAAGCTCCAATGTGAAGCTCTGTGTGAGCAGTGAGTGGAAGCAGAAGCCAGTGCTGAGGGAGCCTGGGAGCAGGATAAGAGGAGCTTTGTCGAGCTGCACTTCCGGCCTACGGCTGTAGCTCCGTGAATCTGCCCGATCCCACGATCTCGGAAGCGTTGCAAGGAGGAGCCTGGACAGGTCTTGGATGGGAGACGGCTGCGAGAAGGTTACGGATAGAGCAACCAACCAAGACCAACCGGGTGTTGTAGGCTTATTTTTGCTTTTTCGTTTTCTCTCCCACCACAAGAGGGCGATCAACTCAATGCAATCTTCCATTCACTCTTTTCTGAGGGTTATTCATTTATTTATTTTTTGTCCTTAAAGGCAAACACACTCATTATTATTCTCTCAAATCAAAATGCAAAGTCAATCTCATGTTTAAAGGGCTACTACAACTCATTTACTCACTAATCGCTTTTTAAACATTTCTGACTTACGCAATACGTCTCTTTAGATCCCTCATCTTTTTCTTATGAAAAATTTATAAAAAAGTGTAAAGCTTAAAATACCTCCATTTTAGGAACATTGACATCATACTGACCCCTAAAAGGATTTTTTGTATTATTTTTTTTTTTTAAATTCTTTATTTTTAGCGTGCATGAAAGTATAACAAGTGGGCTCGTCATGCCCCAACAGCTTTGACCAGCATATATACAGACAATTAACATTTGGTTGGCATGTTTAGTATTCTGCACAATTTTTATATAAATTAGTTAGCATTAGTGTTATAATACTGCACTTTTTTTTTTTTTGAAAACATATTAAACCATCAACATTTTGCACAAATGCGCTATGTAAGAATACAAATATTATTTAATTCTAAACTGTGCCTGCTGAGACAGGCTTGCATCACATAAGAGTTAAGCGGAGCGTGGATAGTTGTCAAACATTTAGTGGCACTAACGCCGCCAAGCGGACGGGTAGGACAATTATCTATTATCTATTGGGGGCTGTTCCAGAAGACTAAGGAGCGGGAGCTACCTCTGGGAAGTGGCACTCACCACAACTGGTGGCCTGTTTGGCAGGGCGGTGAGGTGACATTCCAATTTGGTTAAGCCATTTTGGCGGGTTGTAACTAAATTGCTAGGCTGTTGTAGCCTTATTTGTGGTTTCGCGTTTCCACGGTAGGCTGTTGCAGTATGGCAGGGGGACGGTAGGCCTTCTCCCTGTCTGGGCAGCATGCCACCCGGTGAAGGGCTATGTTACTGCGGTCAAGCTGAGATGTAGCTGGGTGGCGTACGGCCCTTATTGCAGGAATATGCCCTATGTGGGGGACAAGGTAGTTGCGTAGTGTGGTCGCAGATGGGAAGGGGGGGGAGGGGTGCGATGGGCTCTGTCCTGGTGAGAGTCAGGGTGGCGAGTCAGTCAAGGAGGTGTTCCTATATCGTGTCTGGTCCGTGTGGGCTATTTGTGGGCAGTGGGTAATTGCATCCTAGTTTGGGCGACCCTTTAGTCTAAGAGGTCTTGGGGTAGTGGGAATACATATATTACACATTACAGAATTGTGAGGAAAGAAAGAAGTGTAAACCAATGTTCTCTTTAGCAGACAGTCCGTGGCTGTATACGGATATCTGGAGCTCTTCTTGACCGTTGACCCCGTTTTCAGGTCTCAGCTCTGTCAGGCAGGGTGGCTTGTGCGGTCCTGGGAACAAACTCCCGGATTCTTGCCGGGTCCAGGCCAGCCAGGCTAGGCTCCCCATTCGCAGCCGTCGGCATAATACCCTGGGCCTTCATGAGGTCCTCCAACTCCCGATACGTTCCCGCCCTGTGTGTTGCACCTTTAAAGGTGAGCAGGATGGTGTGTGGTTGGCCCCACCTGTATTGGATGTCCCGGTTCCGGAGCACTTGCAAGAGGGGTCTCAGGGACCGTCGCCAGCTCAGTGTGTGTCTTGTGAGATCCGGAAAGACCTGCAGCGTCGCTCCTTCAAAAGTTATCGGAGTCTTCCTCCGGATAGCCGCCAATAGTGAGGCCCTGTCCTGCAGGGATTGGAATCGGAGGATGAGGTCAGGTGTCATGTCCTGTGGGGCCTCTGCTGGCCTGGGGAGACGGAACATGCCGTCCAGTTTCATGGCTTTGGCCTGTTTAGGAGGGAGGAAAGCTTCCATGAACCGCCGTATGAAATGAGGTAAGTCTGTAATCCCCTGTGATTCCGGTACTCCCCTTATCTTGAGGTTGTATCGCCTCCGGTGCTCTTCCAGTGCATTGATTCTGCCATCTGTCTGCTGTAGTTTGTGTTGTAGGTTTTCCAGACTTTGTTCTACCGCTTTCAGTCTGGCAGTGTGGTCGGTGTTGGAGGTTTCCAGCTGGGTGAGCCTCGAGGTGTTGTTTTCGATCGCCTTTCTGAAGTGGGCCATGTCACCCTGTAAGTTTGCTCGGAGTTCCGCGAGCATCGCCTTTAATTGTGATGCCGTGACCGGTTCTCTGTCTCCCGCTGTTGGGAGGGTAGGTCCCGTCTTTTTACTGGAAGTGGCACTGTCCCTCAGTCCTGGGGAGGATTCCTCCGAGGAGCACGATGAGCCCTCATCAAGGAGCGCCATCTTGTCCCACGCGGCCCTCTGCGAGCAGCGGAACAATTCGCCAATGTCATGGCTTACCGGGCTTTTGTCAGCCTTTGGTCGCTTGTTTTTGCGCCCCATGCTGTCAGGCGTATAGTAGTGGAGTTTAATTTACTTATTTCTTTCGATTTTTGCAGGTTTTAGGGCAATAGTTTGCAGAGCACGGGAGAAGTGCGACTGCTCTGGTTCGCTGCTTGGCTCCGCCCCCCGATTTTTTGTATTATTATTTGATTGTTTATTAAAAAAAATGTAATATGGGGTCTGGCTTTTATGCACATGCCAGCCGCCACATAATTAACCCTCACACCACCAAGGATTTAATAATTTGCTCACTGACTGATAGCAACGCTAGCAGACAAACAGTTCAGACTTTTAAAAAAATCTTGTCAGGATTTAAAGGGACTCACCCAACACATAACCACTCCCACACACATACACAACCAATCACAAGCATCCCTACATGTGCCCTTGTACGCTTAGCTTTGCTAGCTCCCCAGGGCCTCATACACTGCCAACTCTATATATATATATATATATATATATTTACACAAATATACCTACGCATTAAAACACAGAGGGACACACACATAAACACACTGTCGTATACACACACATAAATACAAACAGAGACACACAAACACTGACACGTGCCCTCACCTTGACACATGCGTACACTGACAAACAGATCCACACAGACATGTACATACCTTGACACAGATACATACACAATCAGACATACACACACACGTGATCATTTTTATATTTGCAGCCACCCTCCTGTTATCATACATATAATCCAGGAGCGTGGCTTGCTTTGGAAATAACAAAATTAGCCAGAAACGTGGAAAGCGCTAAAAACATAACATGTAAAACAAACTTGTTAGTAAATATATACCAATAGAGCTGCAGTCACTCCTAAAATAGTGAAACAAAATACTAGGCCCACAAATAATGCACTGAAAATAATTCTAATCCAAATAAACAATTTATGCCAAAAAAGAAATCTGTGTAAAAAAATCAGCAAGAGAAAATATAGTGCAGGCCAGTGGCTTAACTACTTAACTACCACGGTTGCAACTGAGACCGAGCCTCTCACTCCAGGGGGCCTGGCTGCAACCGTGGGCCGCCATTACTTGGAGTGAGAGGCCCGGTCTCAGTTGCAACCATGGTAATTAAGCCACTGGCCTGCACTATATTTTATCTTATTGTTTTTTTTTACACAGATTTTGTTTTGGCATAAATTGTTTATTTGGATTAGAATTATTTTCAGTGCATTATTTTTGGGCCTAGTATTTTGCACAGACTGCGCTCCCCGCCAGTCACAACAAGTAGCGTGGTCAAGCAGTCCTCTACCAAGTCTGACAGGAAGTGCTCACTGAGAGAATGGGGACATGCAGCCAGCTCTGCCACGCTACAGCAGCGCAGGTACAGAGGGGAATGGGGTAGAGACACATGGAGGGAACTTGGGGGGGATTGACGTATGGAGGACAAAGGGAAAGTGAATTGACACATAAAGGGACGGAGGGATTGAGACATGGAGGGACGGGGGGGGGGGGTGACACACTGAGGGACAGAGAAGATTGACACAGTGGGACTATGGGAGTATTGACACATGGAGGGACAAGACGAGGAATTGAGACACATGGAAGAAACTTGGTGATGGAGGGAGGTGAATTTACATATTTAGAGGGGTATTGACACATGGAGGGACTGGGGGATATTGACACATGGAGGTACAAGAGGGGGAATTGAGACACATGGAAGGGACAGGAGGGGATTGAGACACAATTGCGACACATGGAGGGACTAGGGGAGAATTGACACATGGAAGGTACTGGGGGGTTTTGACACACGGAAGGGACTGTGGGGAAAATTGATACATGGAAGGGGCGGAGGGAATTGAGACACATGGGACGGGGTGGGGTTGAGACACATGGAGGGACTGGGGGTAATTGAGACACATGGGGAGACTTGGGTGGGGTTCAGACACATGGAGGGACAGAGGGAATTTTGGCACATGGGAGGGACTGGGTGTGAAATTAACATCTGGAAGGGACTAGGGAGATTGAGACACATAGAAGGGCTGGGTGGGAATAAGACCCATGGGAGGGGCCGGGTAATTAGATGTTTAGGTGGCAATGAAATCCTTCTTCAGCATCCATTGTATATGAAACACAACCAGGCCACAATGGCACAGTATTAAAAATAGCTTTTATTGACACAAGATAAAATCTGCTTACTTTGAGTAAAAGTGGGTTTGCCAAGCAAAAATCCCACAAAAGCACTTATAACGGCTATCACCCTAGAGGAAATATGCTCAATCGGACGGAAATAGAAGTTACGAAATGTAGCGTCATTAGACCAGTCTGCAGCTTTCATAATGTCCTCCAGTCTGCAGCCCACTACAGAAGCATTGGAAGCCATGGCACCCCTGACGGAGTGTGCCGAAAACGGATGTATCCACTCCGGCCATTGCCATTACGTCACGTATCTGTGTATATATAGTGCAGGGAGCTCTGTATAAAGGTGTCCATGTATAGTGCAGAGAGCTCTGAATGAGAGAGCACTGTATGTATAGTTCAGGGAGCTCTGAATGAGAGATCACTGTATGTATTAAAGGAGTGGGTTGGCCCATGAGGTTATCAAGTGTAACCGGACAGAGAGGGGGTAACCCTCAAGGTATAGAGTACAAAAGGAGATAAACTGTCCTTAAGGTGAAACCTGATAGAGGGATATTGGTATCAGAAAAGATCTTCCTAATTTATGTTAGGAACTAAAAGTTCTTAAAGTCACTAACCCCAAAGGTTTAGTGTACCGTAGCGATAGACGTTACCCCTATGACGAGCCCCTATACAGGGCGAACAGCGCGTCGGGTTTTTCCGACACTATTCTACACCAGCACTAGAAACGCTGTACACCTAACTGCTCCTAAGATAAACTCCAACAAATTCTATTTGTTCTGGATACCGACCAAGGCACTGGGGCACATAGGTCAGTGAGAAACAGTGCAGAACAATTGATTGACCGACCGATGGTCTCTATTCATTATTACTTTCAATTACCTAATTACCTTGCTACTTCTACCACGGCTACACTCTATTTATTGGTAAATCACCTTTACTCTTGCTTTACTATTACCTCGAAGGCATCTTTCTTTTCTTTGAAATCTCTAGGATTAGTTAAAATAGGGAATCTGACGAAAATAATTGGGCCATCCGTGGAGCTGGTAACGTTATGTGACTAACATTAGTATCTGCAATAGCAGGCACCAACTGGAGAAGCAACCTAGCAGTAACACTGCACACCCATCAGACTAAATATCTGTTCACTTGCCAGCATATACCCTATGACTTATCTTACAAAATGTCCTAAGAAGTATCAATTTTTAGGAGTTGTACTTCCAAGTATGGTATACCATTCTGCACACTAACCACTCTCGACATTTACCCCGCTATCTGCCCCATTACGGGAGAATACCCTGGAGCAAATAAGCGGCTATCTAAATATACAGATCTCTCCGAACTAAGACACAGGTATACCTCTTTCACAATCTAGCTGGATGTCATTTACGTCTCCTAACCGGTGCTCAGTCACGGGAAAACGGTAAACCACTTCCAGTATTATATGTATAGACAATCAAGTACACCAAGCGGTTTAACCCTTACCATACCTATTACTGCGGCAGCCGATTTTTCCTTATACACTGATCACCTCTTAGGAAGCATTTGCCTCAGAAACTCGGAGCCCATCCGAGCTGACAATTACCTCCAGGTCAGACGACCCCATCTCTAGAGACACTAGAAATTAAACATTACCTCGAATAGCTTATAACGGTACAGAATTACAAAGCTAAAACTTTAATAAAAATTATTTGAAAAGAATTACAAAGCTAACCCCCAGAGGATACTGGGAAATAGGGTAGCCACATATTTGCTCTTTGGGAAGGCTTTTGATAAACTGGCTTACCCGGAACATTTGTGGATACATATACTTGGTTACTAGTGCATTACGCCACACATGGTTATTTGACACGTGTATCCATTTGAATTGAAGTACAATAAGTTATTCCATACTTAGACTTTTACTAAAGGAATAACGATATCTGTGCACACAGAGTTGGACTACCAAACAACCTGTGCCTACACTTTATGTTGTGTCTTTCCCTCTATGTTTATCCCCCTACCTACACGCCCCGATTTTTCTTGTGCAAGTAAGTCTGGATGCTAGCCAAGAGCTAGCCAACACATACTGTGACTTAAAATTGGCGACAGTTTACGTTGGGAACGTCTATTTACCCTATTAAAGCATTATTTTTTAACGTCTATCGCTACGGTACACTAAACCTTTGGGGTTAGTGACTTTAAGAACTTTTAGTTCCTAACATAAATTAGGAAGATCTTTTCTGATACCAATATCCCTCTATCAGGTTTCACCTTAAGGACAGTTTTTCTCCTTTTGAGCACTGTATGTATAGTTCAGGGAGCTCTGTATGTATAGTGCAGGGAGCTCTGTATGTATAGTGCAGGGAGCTCTGTATGAGGGAGCTCTGTATGTATAGTGCAGGGAGCTCTGCATGAGGGAGCCCATATATAGTGCAGGGAGCTCTGTATGATGGAGCTCTGTATGTATAGTGCAGGGAGCTCTGCATGAGGGAGCCCATATATAGTGCAGGGAGCTCTGTATGTATAGTGCAGGGAGCTCTGTATGTATAGTGCAGGGAGCTCGGTAGCCAGGCAGTAAAGCTGGGCTAGTGTTGAAGAGGCAGAGTAATAAATGTGAATACAAGTAGGCTCCAGTTGTATTAAAATAAAATAAGAAGAGCTAAAAGAAAGTGAGTTTGGAGGATGTGAATGAGAATCCGTGAATAAGAAGATGGAGTGAATGTGAGAGAATGTATGCAAAGGAAATGTATTGTATGAAGAAGTCCATGTGTAGCGCAGGGAGCTCCCATGTACAGTGCAGGGAGCTCTGTGAGGGAGCCCATGTATAGAGCAGGGAGCTCTGTGAGGGAGCCCATGTATAGAGCAGGGAGCTCTGTGAGGGAGCCCATGTATAGTGCAGGGAGCTCTGTATGAGGGAGCCCATATATAGTGCCGGGAGCTCTGTGTGTATAGTGCACGGAACTATGTGTGGGGAAGTCATGTATACTTTAGAGAGCTCAGTATGAGGGAGCCCATGTATAGTGCAGTTGGCTCTGTATGTATAGTGCATGAAGCTCAGCTCTGCATGAGCTCATGTATGGCTCTGTATGTTGAAGCCTATGCATAGTGCAGGCATGGAGCTCTGTGTGAAGGAGCCCATGTATAGTTCAGGGAGCTCTGTGTGAGGGAGCTTTGTATGTATAGTGTAGGGAGCTCTGGATTAGGGAGGCTTTATGTATATTGCAGGGAGCTCTGTATGTATTGTGCAGAAGGCTATGTATGAGGGAGCCCATGTGTAGTGCAAGGAACTCTGTATTAGGGAGCCCATGTATAGTGCAGAGAGCTCTGTATGAGAGAGCTCTGTATGTATAGTTCAGTGAGCTCTGTATGTATAGTGCAGGGAGCTCTGTATGTATAGTACAGGGAGCTCTGTATGTTGGAGCTCTGTGTGTATAGTGCAGGGAGCTCTGTATGTATAGTGCAGGGAGCTCTGTATGATGGAGCTCTGTATGTATAGTGCAGGGAGCTCTGTATGTATAGTGCAGGGAGCTCTGTGTGATGGAGCTCTGTATGTATAGTGCAGGGAGCTCTGTATGATGTAGCTCTGTATATATAGTTCAGGGAGCTCTGTATGTTGGAGCTCTGTATGTATAGTACAGGGAGCTCTGTATGATGGAGCTCTGTATGTATAGTGTAGGGAGCTCTGTATGTATAGTTCAGGGAGCTCTGTATTATGGAGCTCTGTATGTATAGTGCAGGGAGCTCGGTAGGCATAGTGCAGGGAGCTCTGTATGATGGAGCTCTGTATGTATAGTGCAGGGAGCTCTGTATGATGGAGCTCTGTATGTACAGTGCAGGGAGCTCTGTATGATGGAGCTCTGTATGTATAGTGTTGGGAGCTCTGTATGATGGAGCTCTGTATATATAGTTCAGGGAGCTCTGTATGTATAGTTCAGGGAGCTCTGTATGATGGAGCTCTGTATGTATAGTTCAGGGAGCTCTATATGATGGAGCTCTGTGTGTATAGTGCAGGGAGCTCTGTATATATAGTTCAGGGAGCTCTGTAGATGGAGCTCTGTATTTATAGTGCAGTGAGCTCTGTAGATGGAGCTCTGTATGTATAGTTCAGGGAGCTCTGTATGATGGAGCTCTGTATGTATAGTGCAGGGAGCTCTGTATGATGGAGCTCTATATGTATAGTGCAGGGAGCTCTGTAGATGGAGCTATGTATGTATAGTGTAGGGAGCTCTGTATGTATAGTGCAGGGAGCTCTGTATGATGGAGCTCTGTATATATAGTGTAGGGAGCTCTGTAGCCAGGCAGTAAAGCTGGGCTAGTGTTGAAGAGGCAGAGTAATAAATGTGAATAAAAGCAGGCTCGAGTTGTGTTAAAATAAAATAAGAAGAGCTAAAAGAAAGTGAGTTTGGAGGATGTGAATGAGAATCCGTGAATAAGAAGATGGAGTGAATGTGAGAGAATGAGCTCCATTTGAGAAGCACATTGATTGCTTGAAAGAAGCTCCAATGTGAAGCTCTGTGTGAGCAGTGAGTGGAAGCAGAAGCCAGTGCTGAGGGAGCCTGGGAGCAGGATAAGAGGAGCTTTGTCGAGCTGCACTTCCGGCCTACGGCTGTAGCTCCGTGAATCTGCCCGATCCCACGATCTCGGAAGCGTTGCAAGGAGGAGCCTGGACAGGTCTTGGATGGGAGACGGCTGCGAGAAGGTTACGGATAGAGCAACCAACCAAGACCAACCGGGTGTTGTAGGCTTATTTTTGCTTTTTCGTTTTCTCTCCCACCACAAGAGGGCGATCAACTCAATGCAATCTTCCATTCACTCTTTTCTGAGGGTTATTCATTTATTTATTTTTTGTCCTTAAAGGCAAACACACTCATTATTATTCTCTCAAATCAAAATGCAAAGTCAATCTCATGTTTAAAGGGCTACTACAACTCATTTACTCACTAATCGCTTTTTAAACATTTCTGACTTACGCAATACGTCTCTTTAGATCCCTCATCTTTTTCTTATGAAAAATTTATAAAAAAAGTGTAAAGCTTAAAATACCTCCATTTTAGGAACATTGACATCATACTGACCCCTAAAAGGATTTTTTGTATTATTATTTGATTGTTTATTAAAAAAAATGTAATATGGGGTCTGGCTTTTATGCACATGCCAGCCGCCACATAATTAACCCTCACACCACCAAGGATTTAATAATTTGCTCACTGACTGATAGCAACGCTAGCAGACAAACAGTTCAGACTTTAAAAAAAATCTTGTCAGGATTTAAAGGGACTCACCCAACACATAACCACTCCCACACACATACACAACCAATCACAAGCATCCCTACATGTGCCCTTGTACGCTTAGCTTTGCTAGCTCCCCAGGGCCTCATACACTGCCAACTCTATATATATATATATATTTACACAAATATACCTACGCATTAAAACACAGAGGGACACACACATAAACACACTGTCGTATACACACACATAAATACAAACAGAGACACACAAACACTGACACGTGCCCACACCTTGACACATGCGTACACTGACAAACAGATCCACACAGACATGTACATACCTTGACACAGATACATACACAATCAGACATACACACACACGTGATCATTTTTATATTTGCAGCCACCCTCCTGTTATCATACATATAATCCAGGAGCGTGGCTTGCTTTGGAAATAACAAAATTAGCCAGAAACGTGGAAAGCGCTAAAAACATAACATGTAAAACAAACTTGTTAGTAAATATATACCAATAGAGCTGCAGTCACTCCTAAAATAGTGAAACAAAATACTAGGCCCACAAATAATGCACTGAAAATAATTCTAATCCAAATAAACAATTTATGCCAAAAAAGAAATCTGTGTAAAAAAATCAGCAAGAGAAAATATAGTGCAGGCCAGTGGCTTAACTACTTAACTACCACGGTTGCAACTGAGACCGAGCCTCTCACTCCAGGGGGCCTGGCTGCAACCGTGGGCCGCCATTACTTGGAGTGAGAGGCCCGGTCTCAGTTGCAACCATGGTAATTAAGCCACTGGCCTGCACTATATTTTATCTTATTGATTTTTTTTACACAGATTTTGTTTTGGCATAAATTGTTTATTTGGATTAGAATTATTTTCAGTGCATTATTTTTGGGCCTAGTATTTTGCACAGACTGCGCTCCCCGCCAGTCACAACAAGTAGCGTGGTCAAGCAGTCCTCTACCAAGTCTGACAGGAAGTGCTCACTGAGAGAATGGGGACATGCAGCCAGCTCTGCCACGCTACAGCAGCGCAGGTACAGAGGGGAATGGGGTAGAGACACATGGAGGGAACTTGGGGGGGATTGACGTATGGAGGACAAAGGGAAAGTGAATTGACACATAAAGGGACGGAGGGATTGAGACATGGAGGGACGGGGGGGGGGGGTGACACACTGAGGGACAGAGAAGATTGACACAGTGGGACTATGGGAGTATTGACACATGGAGGGACAAGACGAGGAATTGAGACACATGGAAGAAACTTGGTGATGGAGGGAGGTGAATTTACATATTTAGAGGGGTATTGACACATGGAGGGACTGGGGGATATTGACACATGGAGGTACAAGAGGGGGAATTGAGACACATGGAAGGGACAGGAGGGGATTGAGACACAATTGCGACACATGGAGGGACTAGGGGAGAATTGACACATGGAAGGTACTGGGGGGTTTTGACACACGGAAGGGACTGTGGGGAAAATTGATACATGGAAGGGGCGGAGGGAATTGAGACACATGGGACGGGGTGGGGTTGAGACACATGGAGGGACTGGGGGTAATTGAGACACATGGGGAGACTTGGGTGGGGTTCAGACACATGGAGGGACAGAGGGAATTTTGGCACATGGGAGGGACTGGGTGTGAAATTAACATCTGGAAGGGACTAGGGAGATTGAGACACATAGAAGGGCTGGGTGGGAATAAGACCCATGGGAGGGGCCGGGTAATTAGATGTTTAGGTGGCAATGAAATCCTTCTTCAGCATCCATTGTATATGAAACACAACCAGGCCACAATGGCACAGTATTAAAAATAGCTTTTATTGACACAAGATAAAATCTGCTTACTTTGAGTAAAAGTGGGTTTGCCAAGCAAAAATCCCACAAAAGCACTTATAACGGCTATCACCCTAGAGGAAATATGCTCAATCGGACGGAAATAGAAGTTACGAAATGTAGCGTCATTAGACCAGTCTGCAGCTTTCATAATGTCCTCCTGTCTGCAGCCCACTACAGAAGCATTGGAAGCCATGGCACCCCTGACGGAGTGTGCCGAAAACGGATGTATCCACTCCGGCCATTGCCATTACGTCACGTATCTGTGTATATTTAGTGCAGGGAGCTCTGTATAAAGGTGTCCATGTATAGTGCAGAGAGCTCTGAATGAGAGAGCACTGTATGTATAGTTCAGGGAGCTCTGAATGAGAGAGCACTGTATGTATTAAAGGAGTGGGTTGGCCCATGAGGTTATCAAGTGTAACCGGACAGAGAGGGGGTAACCCTCAAGGTATAGAGTACAAAAGGAGAGAAACTGTCCTTAAGGTGAAACCTGATAGAGGGATATTGGTATCAGAAAAGATCTTCCTAATTTATGTTAGGAACTAAAAGTTCTTAAAGTCACTAACCCCAAAGGTTTAGTGTACCGTAGCGATAGACGTTACCCCTATGACGAGCCCCTATACAGGGCGAACAGCGCGTCGGGTTTTTCCGACACTATTCTACACCAGCACTAGAAACGCTGTACACCTAACTGCTCCTAAGATAAACTCCAACAAATTCTATTTGTTCTGGATACCGACCAAGGCACTGGGGCACATAGGTCAGTGAGAAACAGTGCAGAACAATTGATTGACCGACCGATGGTCTCTATTCATTATTACTTTCAATTACCTAATTACCTTGCTACTTCTACCACGGCTACACTCTATTTATTGGTAAATCACCTTTACTCTTGCTTTACTATTACCTCGAAGGCATCTTTCTTTTCTTTGAAATCTCTAGGATTAGTTAAAATAGGGAATCTGACGAAAATAATTGGGCCATCCGTGGAGCTGGTAACGTTATGTGACTAACATTAGTATCTGCAATAGCAGGCACCAACTGGAGAAGCAACCTAGCAGTAACACTGCACACCCATCAGACTAAATATCTGTTCACTTGCCAGCATATACCCTATGACTTATCTTACAAAATGTCCTAAGAAGTATCAATTTTTAGGAGTTGTACTTCCAAGTATGGTATACCATTCTGCACACTAACCACTCTCGACATTTACCCCGCTATCTGCCCCATTACGGGAGAATACCCTGGAGCAAATAAGCGGCTATCTAAATATACAGATCTCTCCGAACTAAGACACAGGTATACCTCTTTCACAATCTAGCTGGATGTCATTTACGTCTCCTAACCGGTGCTCAGTCACGGGAAAACGGTAAACCACTTCCAGTATTATATGTATAGACAATCAAGTACACCAAGCGGTTTAACCCTTACCATACCTATTACTGCGGCAGCCGATTTTTCCTTATACACTGATCACCTCTTAGGAAGCATTTGCCTCAGAAACTCGGAGCCCATCCGAGCTGACAATTACCTCCAGGTCAGACGACCCCATCTCTAGAGACACTAGAAATTAAACATTACCTCGAATAGCTTATAACGGTACAGAATTACAAAGCTAAAACTTTAATAAAAATTATTTGAAAAGAATTACAAAGCTAACCCCCAGAGGATACTGGGAAATAGGGTAGCCACATATTTGCTCTTTGGGAAGGCTTTTGATAAACTGGCTTACCCGGAACATTTGTGGATACATATACTTGGTTACTAGTGCATTACGCCACACATGGTTATTTGACACGTGTATCCATTTGAATTGAAGTACAATAAGTTATTCCATACTTAGACTTTTACTAAAGGAATAACGATATCTGTGCACACAGAGTTGGACTACCAAACAACCTGTGCCTACACTTTATGTTGTGTCTTTCCCTCTATGTTTATCCCCCTACCTACACGCCCCGATTTTTCTTGTGCAAGTAAGTCTGGATGCTAGCCAAGAGCTAGCCAACACATACTGTGACTTAAAATTGGCGACAGTTTACGTTGGGAACGTCTATTTACCCTATTAAAGCATTATTTTTTAACGTCTATCGCTACGGTACACTAAACCTTTGGGGTTAGTGACTTTAAGAACTTTTAGTTCCTAACATAAATTAGGAAGATCTTTTCTGATACCAATATCCCTCTATCAGGTTTCACCTTAAGGACAGTTTTTCTCCTTTTGAGCACTGTATGTATAGTTCAGGGAGCTCTGTATGTATAGTGCAGGGAGCTCTGTATGTATAGTGCAGGGAGCTCTGTATGAGGGAGCTCTGTATGTATAGTGCAGGGAGCTCTGCATGAGGGAGCCCATATATAGTGCAGGGAGCTCTGTATGATGGAGCTCTGTATGTATAGTGCAGGGAGCTCTGCATGAGGGAGCCCATATATAGTGCAGGGAGCTCTGTATGTATAGTGCAGGGAGCTCTGTATGTATAGTGCAGGGAGCTCGGTAGCCAGGCAGTAAAGCTGGGCTAGTGTTGAAGAGGCAGAGTAATAAATGTGAATACAAGTAGGCTCCAGTTGTATTAAAATAAAATAAGAAGAGCTAAAAGAAAGTGAGTTTGGAGGATGTGAATGAGAATCCGTGAATAAGAAGATGGAGTGAATGTGAGAGAATGTATGCAAAGGAAATGTATTGTATGAAGAAGTCCATGTGTAGCGCAGGGAGCTCCCATGTACAGTGCAGGGAGCTCTGTGAGGGAGCCCATGTATAGAGCAGGGAGCTCTGTGAGGGAGCCCATGTGTGGCGAAACCAACTTCGCCACTGTGAACTGGAGAAGCCTGGTTGCTAGCCTCCTGCCCTGCGACTATGGCCCCTGGACATATTGTACTGTAAAAACTATATTTGGGCATGTAATAATTTATATTACTGCTACTGGGCCTTTAAGAGCCATCCGTGGACCTATTGGGACTTTTGGGATACTGTACTTTTAAGACTGTGGAGCGTATTACAGTAATCCTGCCTTTAATCCTTTAATGTCATGTATGTATTTATGTGTGCAGTTAACCTGGGTTATATATATGCAGCATTCATTTGATTGTTCGGTAGAATCACTCCATTCATTGTATTGAGGAAACTACCGAACAACCAGACCACCCAGGACTAAGTGTGCCTCCAATTACCGTTTGCAACAATGTTGCAAACGGGTAATTGGCAATCAGTGTAGTGTGGTCTTTGTCCTCTGGGTGGCCGCCATTCGGGAAACGAACACGTGGCGGCGGCCATCTTAAACTACCGAACAGCGGTGTTTTGCCGTCGAGCGTCTGGAACTGAAAACGGACACTCGACTAGGCAAACACCGCTGAGACCTCCAGACTTCCAGGATTTCGTGGGGAAACTACCGAACGGCCCGCCGTTCGGTAGAAAGAAACGCACGAACTAGGGGATTCCTGCGAATTCCCCTTAGGCTCCATAACCCAGGCAATTCGTCTGTTTCGTTCCCTTTTCTGTGACCGACCGCAGGGCCAAAATGCATGGAACTGTTTTCGGATACTTTACCCATGCGGTCGGTCAAAACTTTGCCTGCCCATAACTCCCGAACGCTTTATCCGAATGGGCTGATTTTAACATATGTTGTTCCTCCAGACTAGGGCTATCTGGAGATATTGGATTTGTTGATGTACCCCAAGTATTTAGGGTACATCCAAAACTTGGGTAAAACTATGTCCTTGTTAATTGTGTTAACAGATATGTTGGAGGGAGGAGATGTGTGGGTTGTACCTTAAACTGGATTGGTGTACTGTAAACCCCTCCCTTGCATGGGAGAATCTCATATAAGCCTGTGTGTGAATAAATCAGTGTTGTTGCTGTTTAACCCTGAAGCTGGAGTGTGTCTCTTTCTTGGGGAGATGGGGACTGTATGCCGACTGCCAGGAGTGTAAGCTGTTCGTATTGCTTTTCCTGTTCGGCTGCTCCCAGGGTTCGTGTGTCTGCTGTTCGAGAGTTGGTGAATTCGTGCAGTTTGGGAGTTCGGGAAGTTGGTGATTATAGTAGCTGCTGGTCTATCTAAAGGGGATTATCGCCTAAACGGATTTTTCCCCTTTTATGCTGAAACGGTCCGCAACACCATGTATAGAGCAGGGAGCTCTGTGAGGGAGCCCATGTATAGTGCAGGGAGCTCTGTGTGTATAGTGCAAGGAACTATGTGTGGGGGATTAATGTATACTTTAGAGAGCTCAGTATGAGGGAGCCCATGTATAGTGCAGTTGGCTCTGTATGTATAGTGCAGGAAGCTCAGCTCTGCATGAGCTCATGTATGGCTCTGTATGTTGAAGCCTATGCATAGTGCAGGCATGGAGCTCTGTGTGAAGGAGCCCATGTATAGTTCAGGGAGCTCTGTGTGAGGGAGCTTTGTATGTATAGTGTAGAGAGCTCTGGATTAGGGAGGCTTTATGTATATTGCAGGGAGCTCTGTATGTATAGTACAGGGAGCTCTGTATGATGGAGCTCTTTATGTATAGTTCAGGGAGCTCTATATGATGGAGCTCTGTGTGTATAGTGCAGGGAGCTCTGTATATATAGTTCAGGGAGCTCTGTAGATGGAGCTCTGTATGTATAGTGCAGTGAGCTCTGTAGATGGAGCTCTGTATGTATAGTGTAGGGAGCTCTGTATGTATAGCTCAGGGAGCTCTGTATGATGGAGCTCTGTATGTATAGCTCAGGGAGCTCTGTATGATGGAGCTCTATATGTATAGTGCAGGGAGCTCTGTAGATGGAGCTATGTATGTATAGTGTAGGGAGCTCTGTATGTATAGTGCAGGGAGCTCTGTATGATTGAGCTCTGTATATATAGTGTAGGGAGCTCTGTATGTATAGTGCAGGGAGCTCTGTATGATGGAGCTCTGTATGTATAGTGCAGGGAGCTCGGTAGCCAGGCAGTAAAGCTGGGCTAGTGTTGAAGAGGCAGAGTAATAAATGTGAATAAAAGCAGGCTCGAGTTGTGTTAAAATAAAATAAGAAGAGCTAAAAGAAAGTGAGTTTGGAGGATGAGAATCCGTGAATAAGAAGATGGAGTGAATGTGAGAGAATGAGCTCCATTTGAGAAGCACATTGATTGCTAAAAAGAAGCTCCAATGTGAAGCTCTGTGTGAGCAGTGAGTGGAAGCAGAAGCCGGTGCTGAAGGACCCTGGGAGCAGGATAAGAGGAGCTTTGTCGAGTTGCACTTCCGGCCTACGGCTGTAGCTCCGTGAAGCTGTCCGATCCCACGATCTCGGAAGTGCAGCAAGGAGGAGCACGGACAGGTCTTGGATGGGAGACGGCTGCGAGTAGGTTACGGATAGAGCAACCCACCAAGACCAACCGGGTGTTGTAGGCTTATTTTTGCTTTTTCGTTTTCTCTCCCACCACAAGAGGGCGATCAACTCAATGCAATCTTCCATTCACTCTTTTCTGAGGGTTATTCATTTATTTATTTTTTGTCCTTAAAGGCAAACACACTCATTATTATTCTCTCAAATCAAAATGCAAAGTCAATCTCATGTTTAAAGGGCTACTACAACTCATTTACTCACTAATCGCTTTTTAAACATTTCTGACTTATGCAATACGTCTCTTTAGATCCCTCATCTTTTTCTCATGAAAAATTTATAAAAAAGTGTAAAGCTTAAAATACCTCCATTTTAGGAACATTGACATCATACTGACCCCTAAAAGGATTTTTTTTAATTAGTTGATTGTTTATTAAAAAAAATGTAATATGGGGTCTGGCTTTTATGCACATGCCAGCCGCCACATAATTAACCCTCACACCACCAAGGATTTAATAATTTGCTCACTGACTGATAGCAACGCTAGCAGACAAACAGTTCAGACTTTTAAAAAAATCTTGTCAGGATTTAAAGGGACTCACCCAACACATAACCACTCCCACACACATACACAACCAATCACAAGCATCCCTACATGTGCCCTTGTACGCTTAGCTTTGCTAGCTCCCCAGGGCCTCATACACTGCCAACTCTCTCTCTCTCTCTCTATATATATATATTTACACAAATATACCTACGCATTAAAACACAGAGGGACACACACATAAACACACTGCCGTATACACACACATAAATACAAACAGAGACACACAAACACTGACACGTGCCCACACCTTGACACATGCGTACACTGACAAACAGATCCACACAGACATGTACATACCTTGACACAGATACATACACAATCAGACATACACACACACGTGATCATTTTTATATTTGCAGCCACCCTCCTGTTATCATACATATAATCCAGGAGCGTGGCTTGCTTTGGAAATAACAAAATTAGCCAGAAACGTGGAAAGCGCTAAAAACATAACATGTAAAACAAACTTGTTAGTAAATATATACCAATAGAGCTGCAGTCACTCCTAAAATAGTGAAACAAAATACTAGGCCCACAAATAATGCACTGAAAATAATTCTAATCCAAATAAACAATTTATGCCAAAAAAGAAATCTGTGTAAAAAAAATCAGCAAGAGAAAATATAGTGCAGGCCAGTGGCTTAACTACTTAACTACCACGGTTGCAACTGAGACCGAGCCTCTCACTCCAGGGGGCCTGGCTGCAACCGTGGGCCGCCATTACTTGGAGTGAGAGGCCCGGTCTCAGTTGCAACCATGGTAATTAAGCCACTGGCCTGCACTATATTTTATCTTATTGATTTTTTTTACACAGATTTTGTTTTGGCATAAATTGTTTATTTGGATTAGAATTATTTTCAGTGCATTATTTTTGGGCCTAGTATTTTGCACAGACTGCGCTCCCCGCCAGTCACAACAAGTAGCGTGGTCAAGCAGTCCTCTACCAAGTCTGACAGGAAGTGCTCACTGAGAGAATGGGGACATGCAGCCAGCTCTGCCACGCTACAGCAGCGCAGGTACAGAGGGGAATGGGGTAGAGACACATGGAGGGAACTTGGGGGGGATTGACGTATGGAGGACAAAGGGAAAGTGAATTGACACATAAAGGGACGGAGGGATTGAGACATGGAGGGACGGGGGGGGGGGGTGACACACTGAGGGACAGAGAAGATTGACACAGTGGGACTATGGGAGTATTGACACATGGAGGGACAAGACGAGGAATTGAGACACATGGAAGAAACTTGGTGATGGAGGGAGGTGAATTTACATATTTAGAGGGGTATTGACACATGGAGGGACTGGGGGATATTGACACATGGAGGTACAAGAGGGGGAATTGAGACACATGGAAGGGACAGGAGGGGATTGAGACACAATTGCGACACATGGAGGGACTAGGGGAGAATTGACACATGGAAGGTACTGGGGGGTTTTGACACACGGAAGGGACTGTGGGGAAAATTGATACATGGAAGGGGCGGAGGGAATTGAGACACATGGGACGGGGTGGGGTTGAGACACATGGAGGGACTGGGGGTAATTGAGACACATGGGGAGACTTGGGTGGGGTTCAGACACATGGAGGGACAGAGGGAATTTTGGCACATGGGAGGGACTGGGTGTGAAATTAACATCTGGAAGGGACTAGGGAGAGTGAGACACATAGAAGGGCTGGGTGGGAATAAGACCCATGGGAGGGGCCGGGTAATTAGATGTTTAGGTGGCAATGAAATCCTTCTTCAGCATCCATTGTATATGAAACACAACCAGGCCACAATGGCACAGTATTAAAAATAGCTTTTATTGACACAAGATAAAATCTGCTTACTTTGAGTAAAAGTGGGTTTGCCAAGCAAAAATCCCACAAAAGCACTTATAACGGCTATCACCCTAGAGGAAATATGCTCAATCGGACGGAAATAGAAGTTACGAAATGTAGCGTCATTAGACCAGTCTGCAGCTTTCATAATGTCCTCCAGTCTGCAGCCCACTACAGAAGCATTGGAAGCCATGGCACCCCTGACGGAGTGTGCCGAAAACGGATGTATCCACTCCGGCCATTGCCATTACGTCACGTATCTGTGTATATATAGTGCAGGGAGCTCTGTATAAAGGTGTCCATGTATAGTGCAGAGAGCTCTGAATGAGAGAGCACTGTATGTATAGTTCAGGGAGCTCTGAATGAGAGAGCACTGTATGTATTAAAGGAGTGGGTTGGCCCATGAGGTTATCAAGTGTAACCGGACAGAGAGGGGGTAACCCTCAAGGTATAGAGTACAAAAGGAGAGAAACTGTCCTTAAGGTGAAACCTGATAGAGGGATATTGGTATCAGAAAAGATCTTCCTAATTTATGTTAGGAACTAAAAGTTCTTAAAGTCACTAACCCCAAAGGTTTAGTGTACCGTAGCGATAGACGTTACCCCTATGACGAGCCCCTATACAGGGCGAACAGCGCGTCGGGTTTTTCCGACACTATTCTACACCAGCACTAGAAACGCTGTACACCTAACTGCTCCTAAGATAAACTCCAACAAATTCTATTTGTTCTGGATACCGACCAAGGCACTGGGGCACATAGGTCAGTGAGAAACAGTGCAGAACAATTGATTGACCGACCGATGGTCTCTATTCATTATTACTTTCAATTACCTAATTACCTTGCTACTTCTACCACGGCTACACTCTATTTATTGGTAAATCACCTTTACTCTTGCTTTACTATTACCTCGAAGGCATCTTTCTTTTCTTTGAAATCTCTAGGATTAGTTAAAATAGGGAATCTGACGAAAATAATTGGGCCATCCGTGGAGCTGGTAACGTTATGTGACTAACATTAGTATCTGCAATAGCAGGCACCAACTGGAGAAGCAACCTAGCAGTAACACTGCACACCCATCAGACTAAATATCTGTTCACTTGCCAGCATATACCCTATGACTTATCTTACAAAATGTCCTAAGAAGTATCAATTTTTAGGAGTTGTACTTCCAAGTATGGTATACCATTCTGCACACTAACCACTCTCGACATTTACCCCGCTATCTGCCCCATTACGGGAGAATACCCTGGAGCAAATAAGCGGCTATCTAAATATACAGATCTCTCCGAACTAAGACACAGGTATACCTCTTTCACAATCTAGCTGGATGTCATTTACGTCTCCTAACCGGTGCTCAGTCACGGGAAAACGGTAAACCACTTCCAGTATTATATGTATAGACAATCAAGTACACCAAGCGGTTTAACCCTTACCATACCTATTACTGCGGCAGCCGATTTTTCCTTATACACTGATCACCTCTTAGGAAGCATTTGCCTCAGAAACTCGGAGCCCATCCGAGCTGACAATTACCTCCAGGTCAGACGACCCCATCTCTAGAGACACTAGAAATTAAACATTACCTCGAATAGCTTATAACGGTACAGAATTACAAAGCTAAAACTTTAATAAAAATTATTTGAAAAGAATTACAAAGCTAACCCCCAGAGGATACTGGGAAATAGGGTAGCCACATATTTGCTCTTTGGGAAGGCTTTTGATAAACTGGCTTACCCGGAACATTTGTGGATACATATACTTGGTTACTAGTGCATTACGCCACACATGGTTATTTGACACGTGTATCCATTTGAATTGAAGTACAATAAGTTATTCCATACTTAGACTTTTACTAAAGGAATAACGATATCTGTGCACACAGAGTTGGACTACCAAACAACCTGTGCCTACACTTTATGTTGTGTCTTTCCCTCTATGTTTATCCCCCTACCTACACGCCCCGATTTTTCTTGTGCAAGTAAGTCTGGATGCTAGCCAAGAGCTAGCCAACACATACTGTGACTTAAAATTGGCGACAGTTTACGTTGGGAACGTCTATTTACCCTATTAAAGCATTATTTTTTAACGTCTATCGCTACGGTACACTAAACCTTTGGGGTTAGTGACTTTAAGAACTTTTAGTTCCTAACATAAATTAGGAAGATCTTTTCTGATACCAATATCCCTCTATCAGGTTTCACCTTAAGGACAGTTTTTCTCCTTTTGAGCACTGTATGTATAGTTCAGGGAGCTCTGTATGTATAGTGCAGGGAGCTCTGTATGTATAGTGCAGGGAGCTCTGTATGAGGGAGCTCTGTATGTATAGTGCAGGGAGCTCTGCATGAGGGAGCCCATATATAGTGCAGGGAGCTCTGTATGATGGAGCTCTGTATGTATAGTGCAGGGAGCTCTGCATGAGGGAGCCCATATATAGTGCAGGGAGCTCTGTATGTATAGTGCAGGGAGCTCTGTATGTATAGTGCAGGGAGCTCTGTATGTATAGTGCAGGGAGCTCGGTAGCCAGGCAGTAAAGCTGGGCTAGTGTTGAAGAGGCAGAGTAATAAATGTGAATACAAGTAGGCTCCAGTTGTATTAAAATAAAATAAGAAGAGCTAAAAGAAAGTGAGTTTGGAGGATGTGAATGAGAATCCGTGAATAAGAAGATGGAGTGAATGTGAGAGAATGTATGCAAAGGAAATGTATTGTATGAAGAAGTCCATGTGTAGCGCAGGGAGCTCCCATGTACAGTGCAGGGAGCTCTGTGAGGGAGCCCATGTATAGAGCAGGGAGCTCTGTGAGGGAGCCCATGTGTGGCGAAACCAACTTCGCCACTGTGAACTGGAGAAGCCTGGTTGCTAGCCTCCTGCCCTGCGACTATGGCCCCTGGACATATTGTACTGTAAAAACTATATTTGGGCATGTAATAATTTATATTACTGCTACTGGGCCTTTAAGAGCCATCCGTGGACCTATTGGGACTTTTGGGATACTGTACTTTTAAGACTGTGGAGCGTATTACAGTAATCCTGCCTTTAATCCTTTAATGTCATGTATGTATTTATGTGTGCAGTTAACCTGGGTTATATATATGCAGCATTCATTTGATTGTTCGGTAGAATCACTCCATTCATTGTATTGAGGAAACTACCGAACAACCAGACCACCCAGGACTAAGTGTGCCTCCAATTACCGTTTGCAACAATGTTGCAAACGGGTAATTGGCAATCAGTGTAGTGTGGTCTTTGTCCTCTGGGTGGCCGCCATTCGGGAAACGAACACGTGGCGGCGGCCATCTTAAACTACCGAACAGCGGTGTTTTGCCGTCGAGCGTCTGGAACTGAAAACGGACACTCGACTAGGCAAACACCGCTGAGACCTCCAGACTTCCAGGATTTCGTGGGGAAACTACCGAACGGCCCGCCGTTCGGTAGAAAGAAACGCACGAACTAGGGGATTCCTGCGAATCCCCCTTAGGCTCCATAAGCCAGGCAATTCGTCTGTTTCGTTCCCTTTTCTGTGACCGACCGCAGGGCCAAAATGCATGGAACTGTTTTCGGATACTTTACCCATGCGGTCGGTCAAAACTTTGCCTGCCCATAACTCCCGAACGCTTTATCCGAATGGGCTGATTTTAACATATGTTGTTCCTCCAGACTAGGGCTATCTGGAGATATTGGATTTGTTGATGTACCCCAAGTATTTAGGGTACATCCAAAACTTGGGTAAAACTATGTCCTTGTTAATTGTGTTAACAGATATGTTGGAGGGAGGAGATGTGTGGGTTGTACCTTAAACTGGATTGGTGTACTGTAAACCCCTCCCTTGCATGGGAGAATCTCATATAAGCCTGTGTGTGAATAAATCAGTGTTGTTGCTGTTTAACCCTGAAGCTGGAGTGTGTCTCTTTCTTGGGGAGATGGGGACTGTATGCCGACTGCCAGGAGTGTAAGCTGTTCGTATTGCTTTTCCTGTTCGGCTGCTCCCAGGGTTCGTGTGTCTGCTGTTCGAGAGTTGGTGAATTCGTGCAGTTTGGGAGTTCGGGAAGTTGGTGATTATAGTAGCTGCTGGTCTATCTAAAGGGGATTATCGCCTAAACGGATTTTTCCCCTTTTATGCTGAAACGGTCCGCAACACCATGTATAGAGCAGGGAGCTCTGTGAGGGAGCCCATGTATAGTGCAGGGAGCTCTGTGTGTATAGTGCAAGGAACTATGTGTGGGGAATTAATGTATACTTTAGAGAGCTCAGTATGAGGGAGCCCATGTATAGTGCAGTTGGCTCTGTATGTATAGTGCAGGAAGCTCAGCTCTGCATGAGCTCATGTATGGCTCTGTATGTTGAAGCCTATGCATAGTGCAGGCATGGAGCTCTGTGTGAAGGAGCCCATGTATAGTTCAGGGAGCTCTGTGTGAGGGAGCTTTGTATGTATAGTGTAGAGAGCTCTGGATTAGGGAGGCTTTATGTATATTGCAGGGAGCTCTGTATGTATAGTACAGGGAGCTCTGTATGATGGAGCTCTTTATGTATAGTTCAGGGAGCTCTATATGATGGAGCTCTGTGTGTATAGTGCAGGGAGCTCTGTATATATAGTTCAGGGAGCTCTGTAGATGGAGCTCTGTATGTATAGTGCAGTGAGCTCTGTAGATGGAGCTCTGTATGTATAGTGTAGGGAGCTCTGTATGTATAGCTCAGGGAGCTCTGTATGATGGAGCTCTGTATGTATAGCTCAGGGAGCTCTGTATGATGGAGCTCTATATGTATAGTGCAGGGAGCTCTGTAGATGGAGCTATGTATGTATAGTGTAGGGAGCTCTGTATGTATAGTGCAGGGAGCTCTGTATGATTGAGCTCTGTATATATAGTGTAGGGAGCTCTGTATGTATAGTGCAGGGAGCTCTGTATGATGGAGCTCTGTATGTATAGTGCAGGGAGCTCGGTAGCCAGGCAGTAAAGCTGGGCTAGTGTTGAAGAGGCAGAGTAATAAATGTGAATAAAAGCAGGCTCGAGTTGTGTTAAAATAAAATAAGAAGAGCTAAAAGAAAGTGAGTTTGGAGGATGAGAATCCGTGAATAAGAAGATGGAGTGAATGTGAGAGAATGAGCTCCATTTGAGAAGCACATTGATTGCTAAAAAGAAGCTCCAATGTGAAGCTCTGTGTGAGCAGTGAGTGGAAGCAGAAGCCGGTGCTGAAGGAGCAGGATAAGAGGAGCTTTGTCGAGTTGCACTTCCGGCCTACGGCTGTAGCTCCGTGAAGCTGTCCGATCCCACGATCTCGGAAGTGCAGCAAGGAGGAGCACGGACAGGTCTTGGATGGGAGACGGCTGCGAGTAGGTTACGGTTACAATGGCTGCGAGAAGGTTACGGATAGAGCAACCCACCAAGACCAACCGGGTGTTGTAGGCTTATTTTTGCTTTTTCGTTTTCTCTCCCACCACAAGAGGGCGATCAACTCAATGCAATCTTCCATTCACTCTTTTCTGAGGGTTATTCATTTATTTATTTTTTGTCCTTAAAGGCAAACACACTCATTATTATTCTCTCAAATCAAAATGCAAAGTCAATCTCATGTTTAAAGGGCTACTACAACTCATTTACTCACTAATCGCTTTTTAAACATTTCTGACTTATGCAATACGTCTCTTTAGATCCCTCATCTTTTTCTCATGAAAAATTTATAAAAAAGTGTAAAGCTTAAAATACCTCCATTTTAGGAACATTGACATCATACTGACCCCTAAAAGGATTTTTTTTAATTAGTTGATTGTTTATTAAAAAAAAAATGTAATATGGGGTCTGGCTTTTATGCACATGCCAGCCGCCACATAATTAACCCTCACACCACCAAGGATTTAATAATTTGCTCACTGACTGATAGCAACGCTAGCAGACAAACAGTTCAGACTTTTAAAAAAATCTTGTCAGGATTTAAAGGGACTCACCCAACACATAACCACTCCCACACACATACACAACCAATCACAAGCATCCCTACATGTGCCCTTGTACGCTTAGCTTTGCTAGCTCCCCAGGGCCTCATACACTGCCAACTCTCTCTCTCTCTCTATATATATATATATTTACACAAATATACCTACGCATTAAAACACAGAGGGACACACACATAAACACACTGCCGTATACACACACATAAATACAAACAGAGACACACAAACACTGACACGTGCCCACACCTTGACACATGCGTACACTGACAAACAGATCCACACAGACATGTACATACCTTGACACAGATACATACACAATCAGACATACACACACACGTGATCATTTTTATATTTGCAGCCACCCTCCTGTTATCATACATATAATCCAGGAGCGTGGCTTGCTTTGGAAATAACAAAATTAGCCAGAAACGTGGAAAGCGCTAAAAACATAACATGTAAAACAAACTTGTTAGTAAATATATACCAATAGAGCTGCAGTCACTCCTAAAATAGTGAAACAAAATACTAGGCCCACAAATAATGCACTGAAAATAATTCTAATCCAAATAAACAATTTATGCCAAAAAAGAAATCTGTGTAAAAAAAATCAGCAAGAGAAAATATAGTGCAGGCCAGTGGCTTAACTACTTAACTACCACGGTTGCAACTGAGACCGAGCCTCTCACTCCAGGGGGCCTGGCTGCAACCGTGGGCCGCCATTACTTGGAGTGAGAGGCCCGGTCTCAGTTGCAACCATGGTAATTAAGCCACTGGCCTGCACTATATTTTATCTTATTGATTTTTTTTACACAGATTTTGTTTTGGCATAAATTGTTTATTTGGATTAGAATTATTTTCAGTGCATTATTTTTGGGCCTAGTATTTTGCACAGACTGCGCTCCCCGCCAGTCACAACAAGTAGCGTGGTCAAGCAGTCCTCTACCAAGTCTGACAGGAAGTGCTCACTGAGAGAATGGGGACATGCAGCCAGCTCTGCCACGCTACAGCAGCGCAGGTACAGAGGGGAATGGGGTAGAGACACATGGAGGGAACTTGGGGGGGATTGACGTATGGAGGACAAAGGGAAAGTGAATTGACACATAAAGGGACGGAGGGATTGAGACATGGAGGGACGGGGGGGGGGGGGGGGGGGTGACACACTGAGGGACAGAGAAGATTGACACAGTGGGACTATGGGAGTATTGACACATGGAGGGACAAGACGAGGAATTGAGACACATGGAAGAAACTTGGTGATGGAGGGAGGTGAATTTACATATTTAGAGGGGTATTGACACATGGAGGGACTGGGGGATATTGACACATGGAGGTACAAGAGGGGGAATTGAGACACATGGAAGGGACAGGAGGGGATTGAGACACAATTGCGACACATGGAGGGACTAGGGGAGAATTGACACATGGAAGGTACTGGGGGGTTTTGACACACGGAAGGGACTGTGGGGAAAATTGATACATGGAAGGGGCGAAGGGAATTGAGACACATGGGACGGGGTGGGGTTGAGACACATGGAGGGACTGGGGGTAATTGAGACACATGGGGAGACTTGGGTGGGGTTCAGACACATGGAGGGACAGAGGGAATTTTGGCACATGGGAGGGACTGGGTGTGAAATTAACATCTGGAAGGGACTAGGGAGAGTGAGACACATAGAAGGGCTGGGTGGGAATAAGACCCATGGGAGGGGCCGGGTAATTAGATGTTTAGGTGGCAATGAAATCCTTCTTCAGCATCCATTGTATATGAAACACAACCAGGCCACAATGGCACAGTATTAAAAATAGCTTTTATTGACACAAGATAAAATCTGCTTACTTTGAGTAAAAGTGGGTTTGCCAAGCAAAAATCCCACAAAAGCACTTATAACGGCTATCACCCTAGAGGAAATATGCTCAATCGGACGGAAATAGAAGTTACGAAATGTAGCGTCATTAGACCAGTCTGCAGCTTTCATAATGTCCTCCAGTCTGCAGCCCACTACAGAAGCATTGGAAGCCATGGCACCCCTGACGGAGTGTGCCGAAAACGGATGTATCCACTCCGGCCATTGCCATTACGTCACGTATCTGTGTATATATAGTGCAGGGAGCTCTGTATAAAGGTGTCCATGTATAGTGCAGAGAGCTCTGAATGAGAGAGCACTGTATGTATAGTTCAGGGAGCTCTGAATGAGAGAGCACTGTATGTATTAAAGGAGTGGGTTGGCCCATGAGGTTATCAAGTGTAACCGGACAGAGAGGGGGTAACCCTCAAGGTATAGAGTACAAAAGGAGATAAACTGTCCTTAAGGTGAAACCTGATAGAGGGATATTGGTATCAGAAAAGATCTTCCTAATTTATGTTAGGAACTAAAAGTTCTTAAAGTCACTAACCCCAAAGGTTTAGTGTACCGTAGCGATAGACGTTACCCCTATGACGAGCCCCTATACAGGGCGAACAGCGCGTCGGGTTTTTCCGACACTATTCTACACCAGCACTAGAAACGCTGTACACCTAACTGCTCCTAAGATAAACTCCAACAAATTCTATTTGTTCTGGATACCGATCAAGGCACTGGGGCACATAGGTCAGTGAGAAACAGTGCAGAACAATTGATTGACCGACCGATGGTCTCTATTCATTATTACTTTCAATTACCTAATTACCTTGCTACTTCTACCACGGCTACACTCTATTTATTGGTAAATCACCTTTACTCTTGCTTTACTATTACCTCGAAGGCATCTTTCTTTTCTTTGAAATCTCTAGGATTAGTTAAAATAGGGAATCTGACGAAAATAATTGGGCCATCCGTGGAGCTGGTAACGTTATGTGACTAACATTAGTATCTGCAATAGCAGGCACCAACTGGAGAAGCAACCTAGCAGTAACACTGCACACCCATCAGACTAAATATCTGTTCACTTGCCAGCATATACCCTATGACTTATCTTACAAAATGTCCTAAGAAGTATCAATTTTTAGGAGTTGTACTTCCAAGTATGGTATACCATTCTGCACACTAACCACTCTCGACATTTACCCCGCTATCTGCCCCATTACGGGAAAATACCCTGGAGCAAATAAGCGGCTATCTAAATATACAGATCTCTCCGAACTAAGACACAGGTATACCTCTTTCACAATCTAGCTGGATGTCATTTACGTCTCCTAACCGGTGCTCAGTCACGGGAAAACGGTAAACCACTTCCAGTATTATATGTATAGACAATCAAGTACACCAAGCGGTTTAACCCTTACCATACCTATTACTGCGGCAGCCGATTTTTCCTTATACACTGATCACCTCTTAGGAAGCATTTGCCTCAGAAACTCGGAGCCCATCCGAGCTGACAATTACCTCCAGGTCAGACGACCCCATCTCTAGAGGCACTAGAAATTAAACATTACCTCGAATAGCTTATAACGGTACAGAATTACAAAGCTAAAACTTTAATAAAAATTATTTGAAAAGAATTACAAAGCTAACCCCCAGAGGATACTGGGAAATAGGGTAGCCACATATTTGCTCTTTGGGAAGGCTTTTGATAAACTGGCTTACCCGGAACATTTGTGGATACATATACTTGGTTACTAGTGCATTACGCCACACATGGTTATTTGACACGTGTATCCATTTGAATTGAAGTACAATAAGTTATTCCATACTTAGACTTTTACTAAAGGAATAACGATATCTGTGCACACAGAGTTGGACTACCAAACAACCTGTGCCTACACTTTATGTTGTGTCTTTCCCTCTATGTTTATCCCCCTACCTACACGCCCCGATTTTTCTTGTGCAAGTAAGTCTGGATGCTAGCCAAGAGCTAGCCAACACATACTGTGACTTAAAATTGGCGACAGTTTACGTTGGGAACGTCTATTTACCCTATTAAAGCATTATTTTTTAACGTCTATCGCTACGGTACACTAAACCTTTGGGGTTAGTGACTTTAAGAACTTTTAGTTCCTAACATAAATTAGGAAGATCTTTTCTGATACCAATATCCCTCTATCAGGTTTCACCTTAAGGACAGTTTTTCTCCTTTTGAGCACTGTATGTATAGTTCAGGGAGCTCTGTATGTATAGTGCAGGGAGCTCTGTATGTATAGTGCAGGGAGCTCTGTATGAGGGAGCTCTGTATGTATAGTGCAGGGAGCTCTGCATGAGGGAGCCCATATATAGTGCAGGGAGCTCTGTATGATGGAGCTCTGTATGTATAGTGCAGGGAGCTCTGCATGAGGGAGCCCATATATAGTGCAGGGAGCTCTGTATGTATAGTGCAGGGAGCTCTGTATGTATAGTGCAGGGAGCTCGGTAGCCAGGCAGTAAAGCTGGGCTAGTGTTGAAGAGGCAGAGTAATAAATGTGAATACAAGTAGGCTCCAGTTGTATTAAAATAAAATAAGAAGAGCTAAAAGAAAGTGAGTTTGGAGGATGTGAATGAGAATCCGTGAATAAGAAGATGGAGTGAATGTGAGAGAATGTATGCAAAGGAAATGTATTGTATGAAGAAGTCCATGTGTAGCGCAGGGAGCTCCCATGTACAGTGCAGGGAGCTCTGTGAGGGAGCCCATGTATAGAGCAGGGAGCTCTGTGAGGGAGCCCATGTATAGAGCAGGGAGCTCTGTGAGGGAGCCCATGTATAGTGCAGGGAGCTCTGTATGAGGGAGCCCATATATAGTGCCGGGAGCTCTGTGTGTATAGTGCAAGGAACTATGTGTGGGGAAGTCATGTATACGTTAGAGAGCTCAGTATGAGGGAGCCCATGTATAGTGCAGTTGGCTCTGTATGTATAGTGCATGAAGCTCAGCTCTGCATGAGCTCATGTATGGCTCTGTATGTTGAAGCCTATGCATAGTGCAGGCATGGAGCTCTGTGTGAAGGAGCCCATGTATAGTTCAGGGAGCTCTGTGTGAGGGAGCTTTGTATGTATAGTGTAGGGAGCTCTGGATTAGGGAGGCTTTATGTATATTGCAGGGAGCTCTGTATGTATTGTGCAGAAGGCTATGTATGAGGGAGCCCATGTGTAGTGCAAGGAACTCTGTATTAGGGAGCCCATGTATAGTGCAGAGAGCTCTGTATGAGAGAGCTCTGTATGTATAGTTCAGTGAGCTCTGTATGTATAGTGCAGGGAGCTCTGTATGTATAGTACAGGGAGCTCTGTATGTTGGAGCTCTGTGTGTATAGTGCAGGGAGCTCTGTATGTATAGTGCAGGGAGCTCTGTATGATGGAGCTCTGTATGTATAGTGCAGGGAGCTCTGTATGTATAGTGCAGGGAGCTCTGTGTGATGGAGCTCTGTATGTATAGTGCAGGGAGCTCTGTATGATGGAGCTCTGTATATATAGTTCAGGGAGCTCTGTATGTTGGAGCTCTGTATGTATAGTACAGGGAGCTCTGTATGATGGAGCTCTGTATGTATAGTGTAGGGAGCTCTGTATGTATAGTGTAGGGAGCTCTGTATGTATAGTTCAGGGAGCTCTGTATTATGGAGCTCTGTATGTATAGTGCAGGGAGCTCGGTAGGCATAGTGCAGGGAGCTCTGTATGATGGAGCTCTGTATGTATAGTGCAGGGAGCTCTGTATGATGGAGCTCTGTATGTACAGTGCAGGGAGCTCTGTATGATGGAGCTCTGTATGTATAGTGTTGGGAGCTCTGTATGATGGAGCTCTGTATATATAGTTCAGGGAGCTCTGTATGTATAGTTCAGGAAGCTCTGTATGATGGAGCTCTGTATGTATAGTTCAGGGAGCTCTATATGATGGAGCTCTGTGTGTATAGTGCAGGGAGCTCTGTATATATAGTTCAGGGTGCTCTGTAGATGGAGCTCTGTATTTATAGTGCAGTGAGCTCTGTAGATGGAGCTCTGTATGTATAGTTCAGGGAGCTCTGTATGATGGAGCTCTGTATGTATAGTGCAGGGAGCTCTGTATGATGGAGCTCTATATGTATAGTGCAGGGAGCTCTGTAGATGGAGCTATGTATGTATAGTGTAGGGAGCTCTGTATGTATAGTGCAGGGAGCTCTGTATGATGGAGCTCTGTATATATAGTGTAGGGAGCTCTGTAGCCAGGCAGTAAAGCTGGGCTAGTGTTGAAGAGGCAGAGTAATAAATGTGAATAAAAGCAGGCTCGAGTTGTGTTAAAATAAAATAAGAAGAGCTAAAAGAAAGTGAGTTTGGAGGATGTGAATGAGAATCCGTGAATAAGAAGATGGAGTGAATGTGAGAGAATGAGCTCCATTTGAGAAGCACATTGATTGCTTGAAAGAAGCTCCAATGTGAAGCTCTGTGTGAGCAGTGAGTGGAAGCAGAAGCCAGTGCTGAGGGAGCCTGGGAGCAGGATAAGAGGAGCTTTGTCGAGCTGCACTTCCGGCCTACGGCTGTAGCTCCGTGAATCTGCCCGATCCCACGATCTCGGAAGCGTTGCAAGGAGGAGCCTGGACAGGTCTTGGATGGGAGACGGCTGCGAGAAGGTTACGGATAGAGCAACCAACCAAGACCAACCGGGTGTTGTAGGCTTATTTTTGCTTTTTCGTTTTCTCTCCCACCACAAGAGGGCGATCAACTCAATGCAATCTTCCATTCACTCTTTTCTGAGGGTTATTCATTTATTTATTTTTTGTCCTTAAAGGCAAACACACTCATTATTATTCTCTCAAATCAAAATGCAAAGTCAATCTCATGTTTAAAGGGCTACTACAACTCATTTACTCACTAATCGCTTTTTAAACATTTCTGACTTACGCAATACGTCTCTTTAGATCCCTCATCTTTTTCTTATGAAAAATTTATAAAAAAGTGTAAAGCTTAAAATACCTCCATTTTAGGAACATTGACATCATACTGACCCCTAAAAGGATTTTTTTTAATTAGTTGATTGTTTATTAAAAAAAAAATGTAATATGGGGTCTGGCTTTTATGCACATGCCAGCCGCCACATAATTAACCCTCACACCACCAAGGATTTAATAATTTGCTCACTGACTGATAGCAACGCTAGCAGACAAACAGTTCAGACTTTTAAAAAAATCTTGTCAGGATTTAAAGGGACTCACCCAACACATAACCACTCCCACACACATACACAACCAATCACAAGCATCCCTACATGTGCCCTTGTACGCTTAGCTTTGCTAGCTCCCCAGGGCCTCATACACTGCCAACTCTCTCTCTCTCTCTCTATATATATATATTTACACAAATATACCTACGCATTAAAACACAGAGGGACACACACATAAACACACTGCCGTATACACACACATAAATACAAACAGAGACACACAAACACTGACACGTGCCCACACCTTGACACATGCGTACACTGACAAACAGATCCACACAGACATGTACATACCTTGACACAGATACATACACAATCAGACATACACACACACGTGATCATTTTTATATTTGCAGCCACCCTCCTGTTATCATACATATAATCCAGGAGCGTGGCTTGCTTTGGAAATAACAAAATTAGCCAGAAACGTGGAAAGCGCTAAAAACATAACATGTAAAACAAACTTGTTAGTAAATATATACCAATAGAGCTGCAGTCACTCCTAAAATAGTGAAACAAAATACTAGGCCCACAAATAATGCACTGAAAATAATTCTAATCCAAATAAACAATTTATGCCAAAAAAGAAATCTGTGTAAAAAAAATCAGCAAGAGAAAATATAGTGCAGGCCAGTGGCTTAACTACTTAACTACCACGGTTGCAACTGAGACCGAGCCTCTCACTCCAGGGGGCCTGGCTGCAACCGTGGGCCGCCATTACTTGGAGTGAGAGGCCCGGTCTCAGTTGCAACCATGGTAATTAAGCCACTGGCCTGCACTATATTTTATCTTATTGATTTTTTTTACACAGATTTTGTTTTGGCATAAATTGTTTATTTGGATTAGAATTATTTTCAGTGCATTATTTTTGGGCCTAGTATTTTGCACAGACTGCGCTCCCCGCCAGTCACAACAAGTAGCGTGGTCAAGCAGTCCTCTACCAAGTCTGACAGGAAGTGCTCACTGAGAGAATGGGGACATGCAGCCAGCTCTGCCACGCTACAGCAGCGCAGGTACAGAGGGGAATGGGGTAGAGACACATGGAGGGAACTTGGGGGGGATTGACGTATGGAGGACAAAGGGAAAGTGAATTGACACATAAAGGGACGGAGGGATTGAGACATGGAGGGACGGGGGGGGGGGGTGACACACTGAGGGACAGAGAAGATTGACACAGTGGGACTATGGGAGTATTGACACATGGAGGGACAAGACGAGGAATTGAGACACATGGAAGAAACTTGGTGATGGAGGGAGGTGAATTTACATATTTAGAGGGGTATTGACACATGGAGGGACTGGGGGATATTGACACATGGAGGTACAAGAGGGGGAATTGAGACACATGGAAGGGACAGGAGGGGATTGAGACACAATTGCGACACATGGAGGGACTAGGGGAGAATTGACACATGGAAGGTACTGGGGGGTTTTGACACACGGAAGGGACTGTGGGGAAAATTGATACATGGAAGGGGCGAAGGGAATTGAGACACATGGGGTGGGGTTGAGACACATGGAGGGACTGGGGGTAATTGAGACACATGGGGAGACTTGGGTGGGGTTCAGACACATGGAGGGACAGAGGGAATTTTGGCACATGGGAGGGACTGGGTGTGAAATTAACATCTGGAAGGGACTAGGGAGAGTGAGACACATAGAAGGGCTGGGTGGGAATAAGACCCATGGGAGGGGCCGGGTAATTAGATGTTTAGGTGGCAATGAAATCCTTCTTCAGCATCCATTGTATATGAAACACAACCAGGCCACAATGGCACAGTATTAAAAATAGCTTTTATTGACACAAGATAAAATCTGCTTACTTTGAGTAAAAGTGGGTTTGCCAAGCAAAAATCCCACAAAAGCACTTATAACGGCTATCACCCTAGAGGAAATATGCTCAATCGGACGGAAATAGAAGTTACGAAATGTAGCGTCATTAGACCAGTCTGCAGCTTTCATAATGTCCTCCAGTCTGCAGCCCACTACAGAAGCATTGGAAGCCATGGCACCCCTGACGGAGTGTGCCGAAAACGGATGTATCCACTCCGGCCATTGCCATTACGTCACGTATCTGTGTATATATAGTGCAGGGAGCTCTGTATAAAGGTGTCCATGTATAGTGCAGAGAGCTCTGAATGAGAGAGCACTGTATGTATAGTTCAGGGAGCTCTGAATGAGAGAGCACTGTATGTATTAAAGGAGTGGGTTGGCCCATGAGGTTATCAAGTGTAACCGGACAGAGAGGGGGTAACCCTCAAGGTATAGAGTACAAAAGGAGATAAACTGTCCTTAAGGTGAAACCTGATAGAGGGATATTGGTATCAGAAAAGATCTTCCTAATTTATGTTAGGAACTAAAAGTTCTTAAAGTCACTAACCCCAAAGGTTTAGTGTACCGTAGCGATAGACGTTACCCCTATGACGAGCCCCTATACAGGGCGAACAGCGCGTCGGGTTTTTCCGACACTATTCTACACCAGCACTAGAAACGCTGTACACCTAACTGCTCCTAAGATAAACTCCAACAAATTCTATTTGTTCTGGATACCGACCAAGGCACTGGGGCACATAGGTCAGTGAGAAACAGTGCAGAACAATTGATTGACCGACCGATGGTCTCTATTCATTATTACTTTCAATTACCTAATTACCTTGCTACTTCTACCACGGCTACACTCTATTTATTGGTAAATCACCTTTACTCTTGCTTTACTATTACCTCGAAGGCATCTTTCTTTTCTTTGAAATCTCTAGGATTAGTTAAAATAGGGAATCTGACGAAAATAATTGGGCCATCCGTGGAGCTGGTAACGTTATGTGACTAACATTAGTATCTGCAATGGCAGGCACCAACTGGAGAAGCAACCTAGCAGTAACACTGCACACCCATCAGACTAAATATCTGTTCACTTGCCAGCATATACCCTATGACTTATCTTACAAAATGTCCTAAGAAGTATAAATTTTTAGGAGTTGTACTTCCAAGTATGGTATACCATTCTGCACACTAACCACTCTCGACATTTACCCCGCTATCTGCCCCATTACGGGAGAATACCCTGGAGCAAATAAGCGGCTATCTAAATATACAGATCTCTCCGAACTAAGACACAGGTATACCTCTTTCACAATCTAGCTGGATGTCATTTACGTCTCCTAACCGGTGCTCAGTCACGGGAAAACGGTAAACCACTTCCAGTATTATATGTATAGACAATCAAGTACACCAAGCGGTTTAACCCTTACCATACCTATTACTGCGGCAGCCGATTTTTCCTTATACACTGATCACCTCTTAGGAAGCATTTGCCTCAGAAACTCGGAGCCCATCCGAGCTGACAATTACCTCCAGGTCAGACGACCCCATCTCTAGAGACACTAGAAATTAAACATTACCTCGAATAGCTTATAACGGTACAGAATTACAAAGCTAAAACTTTAATAAAAATTATTTGAAAAGAATTACAAAGCTAACCCCCAGAGGATACTGGGAAATAGGGTAGCCACATATTTGCTCTTTGGGAAGGCTTTTGATAAACTGGCTTACCCGGAACATTTGTGGATACATATACTTGGTTACTAGTGCATTACGCCACACATGGTTATTTGACACGTGTATCCATTTGAATTGAAGTACAATAAGTTATTCCATACTTAGACTTTTACTAAAGGAATAACGATATCTGTGCACACAGAGTTGGACTACCAAACAACCTGTGCCTACACTTTATGTTGTGTCTTTCCCTCTATGTTTATCCCCCTACCTACACGCCCCGATTTTTCTTGTGCAAGTAAGTCTGGATGCTAGCCAAGAGCTAGCCAACACATACTGTGACTTAAAATTGGCGACAGTTTACGTTGGGAACGTCTATTTACCCTATTAAAGCATTATTTTTTAACGTCTATCGCTACGGTACACTAAACCTTTGGGGTTAGTGACTTTAAGAACTTTTAGTTCCTAACATAAATTAGGAAGATCTTTTCTGATACCAATATCCCTCTATCAGGTTTCACCTTAAGGACAGTTTTTCTCCTTTTGAGCACTGTATGTATAGTTCAGGGAGCTCTGTATGTATAGTGCAGGGAGCTCTGTATGTATAGTGCAGGGAGCTCTGTATGAGGGAGCTCTGTATGTATAGTGCAGGGAGCTCTGCATGAGGGAGCCCATATATAGTGCAGGGAGCTCTGTATGATGGAGCTCTGTATGTATAGTGCAGGGAGCTCTGCATGAGGGAGCCCATATATAGTGCAGGGAGCTCTGTATGTATAGTGCAGGGAGCTCTGTATGTATAGTGCAGGGAGCTCGGTAGCCAGGCAGTAAAGCTGGGCTAGTGTTGAAGAGGCAGAGTAATAAATGTGAATACAAGTAGGCTCCAGTTGTATTAAAATAAAATAAGAAGAGCTAAAAGAAAGTGAGTTTGGAGGATGTGAATGAGAATCCGTGAATAAGAAGATGGAGTGAATGTGAGAGAATGTATGCAAAGGAAATGTATTGTATGAAGAAGTCCATGTGTAGCGCAGGGAGCTCCCATGTACAGTGCAGGGAGCTCTGTGAGGGAGCCCATGTATAGAGCAGGGAGCTCTGTGAGGGAGCCCATGTGTGGCGAAACCAACTTCGCCACTGTGAACTGGAGAAGCCTGGTTGCTAGCCTCCTGCCCTGCGACTATGGCCCCTGGACATATTGTACTGTAAAAACTATATTTGGGCATGTAATAATTTATATTACTGCTACTGGGCCTTTAAGAGCCATCCGTGGACCTATTGGGACTTTTGGGATACTGTACTTTTAAGACTGTGGAGCGTATTACAGTAATCCTGCCTTTAATCCTTTAATGTCATGTATGTATTTATGTGTGCAGTTAACCTGGGTTATATATATGCAGCATTCATTTGATTGTTCGGTAGAATCACTCCATTCATTGTATTGAGGAAACTACCGAACAACCAGACCACCCAGGACTAAGTGTGCCTCCAATTACCGTTTGCAACAATGTTGCAAACGGGTAATTGGCAATCAGTGTAGTGTGGTCTTTGTCCTCTGGGTGGCCGCCATTCGGGAAACGAACACGTGGCGGCGGCCATCTTAAACTACCGAACAGCGGTGTTTTGCCGTCGAGCGTCTGGAACTGAAAACGGACACTCGACTAGGCAAACACCGCTGAGACCTCCAGACTTCCAGGATTTCGTGGGGAAACTACCGAACGGCCCGCCGTTCGGTAGAAAGAAACGCACGAACTAGGGGATTCCTGCGAATCCCCCTTAGGCTCCATAACCCAGGCAATTCGTCTGTTTCGTTCCCTTTTCTGTGACCGACCGCAGGGCCAAAATGCATGGAACTGTTTTCGGATACTTTACCCATGCGGTCGGTCAAAACTTTGCCTGCCCATAACTCCCGAACGCTTTATCCGAATGGGCTGATTTTAACATATGTTGTTCCTCCAGACTAGGGCTATCTGGAGATATTGGATTTGTTGATGTACCCCAAGTATTTAGGGTACATCCAAAACTTGGGTAAAACTATGTCCTTGTTAATTGTGTTAACAGATATGTTGGAGGGAGGAGATGTGTGGGTTGTACCTTAAACTGGATTGGTGTACTGTAAACCCCTCCCTTGCATGGGAGAATCTCATATAAGCCTGTGTGTGAATAAATCAGTGTTGTTGCTGTTTAACCCTGAAGCTGGAGTGTGTCTCTTTCTTGGGGAGATGGGGACTGTATGCCGACTGCCAGGAGTGTAAGCTGTTCGTATTGCTTTTCCTGTTCGGCTGCTCCCAGGGTTCGTGTGTCTGCTGTTCGAGAGTTGGTGAATTCGTGCAGTTTGGGAGTTCGGGAAGTTGGTGATTATAGTAGCTGCTGGTCTATCTAAAGGGGATTATCGCCTAAACGGATTTTTCCCCTTTTATGCTGAAACGGTCCGCAACACCATGTATAGAGCAGGGAGCTCTGTGAGGGAGCCCATGTATAGTGCAGGGAGCTCTGTGTGTATAGTGCAAGGAACTATGTGTGGGGAAGTCATGTATACGTTAGAGAGCTCAGTATGAGGGAGCCCATGTATAGTGCAGTTGGCTCTGTATGTATAGTGCAGGAAGCTCAGCTCTGCATGAGCTCATGTATGGCTCTGTATGTTGAAGCCTATGCATAGTGCAGGCATGGAGCTCTGTGTGAAGGAGCCCATGTATAGTTCAGGGAGCTCTGTGTGAGGGAGCTTTGTATGTATAGTGTAGAGAGCTCTGGATTAGGGAGGCTTTATGTATATTGCAGGGAGCTCTGTATGTATAGTACAGGGAGCTCTGTATGATGGAGCTCTTTATGTATAGTTCAGGGAGCTCTATATGATGGAGCTCTGTGTGTATAGTGCAGGGAGCTCTGTATATATAGTTCAGGGAGCTCTGTAGATGGAGCTCTGTATGTATAGTGCAGTGAGCTCTGTAGATGGAGCTCTGTATGTATAGTGTAGGGAGCTCTGTATGTATAGCTCAGGGAGCTCTGTATGATGGAGCTCTGTATGTATAGCTGTTATGGTACTTTTTGAAAGTAAACCAAAATGTTCAAAGTCTATCTGTTCCTGTCCAAATCAATAAATTAAATTGCGTATATACGCTGAAGTAATTAAGTCTGACACACGAGGTTCAGGTTAAAATAACTTCGAGAAAGTTTATTGGCAAGTGAAGAAAAAGCGGGCGCGCAGGCCCTTTTAAGAGGCATTTTGCGTCATCATTGATTATTAGAATATCAGCAAATAAACATCATCAATTGGATTAATTGTTAAGTGACGGAGTTAGTGTCTTACCTATTGGTTAGTAAAATTAAGAGGTTAGTCCCGTGCCCACCCATCAGAGGTGGGATTATTCTGGACACGGGTGGGGGACAAGGGGGTCCTAAGCGTCATTTTACACGGTCAATGATATCAGGCTTTATGTCCAGGTGCAAGGTCTCTTATGAATAGAACATTTCATTACTACTGTGTTCTGTGGCCTTCAAACTGTACTATCTTACAAGCTCTAAGGAGTAGCCAGCAAGTCTTAAGGAGTAGCCAGCACCTCCTGGTACTTGTCCTTGAAGGAAACACAGTCTTTGTCTACTGTATTAATTGGGTTGAGAAGTTCAGTCACGTAATGTAGTTTTAAAATGAACAAGTTAAGTCATGAGGACAAAATGGAGGATTGAAGAAGTCAGGTTAGGAGGACAAAATGGAGGACGAAGTCACAGTATAAAGTTAAAATGGAGTTAGTACAATAATTCAATACAAGTACAATAAAGATTTTTTAATAATTCCACATCAGTCCCCCCTATGAAATGTTAGATTCTAAGAGATAAAACTTTATTATGTTAGTATCAGAAGACGTGTTAACCCAAAGGCACAGAAACCCCGTGGCCGCTAGCTAGATGTTAATGCAAAGTGCAAGGCTGTCCCTAGATCTGACCCTAATAGGCTAACCATCCGTCAGTATGGCTCTCGAACGCTTCACACCCAAGGGTATCCCATGGCAGCTAACCCACCACTTCTCCACATGGGGCCTTTACCATTCACTGACAGATGCTGTCCCTAATCTAGTCCCTTCCTAGAATTCCTGCACTTTATCAACAAAGGGGATAAGTTGCAGCGGCAGACAGGGTGAGTTGATGTCTTGAAATTCTTGGTCATCAACTTCGAGATGGGTAAAAGCGGGTGCCGCTTGGTCAACAGTCTTCATGAGGGATTTTCTCAGACATGGGAGGACACAACAAAAGAGAAGAGCAAAAATAAAAAGAAAAATTAGTATAGCCATACCAATCTGCATTAAAGCCTTTTGCCATCCTGTCATCCAACCAAACCATCTTTCCCAGGGATCTTTTATCCCAGAATTCCTTTTTAACTCTTCAGACAGGTCATTTAATTTTTCTATAGCTAGTGTGACTTTACCATTAGGGCCTGTGTTTTCTGGGATGTAGGTACAACATGTCATAGTGTCGGGCAAAATCTTACAAACCCCTCCTTTTTCGGCTAAGATCATATCTAGAGCCATCCTATTCTGAAAAGTCATTTGGGATGTGGCCTGTAACTGTTCGGCCAACCCCTGGAGGGCGTCTCTGGTGTAATTGACAAAACGCTGTTGATTATAATAAATGTAATTTATCCAATTTAGATTCTTGTTTGCGGTAACTATGGTAAAAATTGATTCAAATCCTGCAGCAACTTCATCCCTAGCTTTAAACTCATTGGGCACCCCCCTGGGCACTCCAATGGCATCAATATATACATGAGGATCAAAGCTTCCTTTCACTGGGGCGTCACGTTTAACCTTAGTGTGGCTGAACTCATGGGTGTTGAGGTGTGTGTCAGAAATAATATGTATAGGCATGATGGCCTTAGTCAAAGTACACTCTCCCCACCATTCTGTGTCCATTCTGGATCTCAGCTGTAAATCCCCACACAACCAGTAAATGTCTCCTAGTGACCTAGTATGGTGTTGCAGCAAGCGTACAGGAACAGTTCTGTATGTAGCACAATAACCTTTGGAAAAGTTACCCACAAATTTACCAATACCATCGTACATGGCATAGCAAGTGTAATTACCTTTATATACGGTAATACCATCAGGGGGTTTGACATCGTTGGCTAGGAGAGGATACTCCTTTGTCCATGCAATACATATGGACCTGTTAAAATTATAGTGATAGGCAAAAAGGCTTAAAATACATTCTTCTATATCTACAGGTAGGATTAAAGGTACGGTACCTAGGTGAGGCCGGGCACCGCCACACACGTAACATGCAGTTCTATTATGTTTATTAGCATTATATTTCATCCATTCTAACCATAAGTTTACATCATTAAAACCTGTTTCAGCGGCCATGGTATCTTCAAAAGTGGGGTTAGCAATGGCCATCATGTCTTGAAAGGTCTGGATATGAGGTTTTAATGGGTTAGGGACCATATGGGTGGCCCCTTGCCACTCAGAAGAGTTGCACATATCTTTAAGGTAGAAATGCCCTAACTTTTTATAGGAACCCTTTTTCCAATACATCCCCATCACATACTGGTCTGCATCCGTTGGGCTTGGATGCTCAATATTAAGAATTAATTTCATTGGTGTACTCCCCCCGGGCTTTCTCAAAGTCATCCTCTGGAGAAGGGATCTACCATGATCATCTACTTTAGATACGGCACTTTTTGGTTTGTAACCCCAGGCAGGCCCGGCATTCCATCCCGCCGCCCCCCAGTGATCACAATTGTGCCCCCATTGTTTGTCAACTACACAAACATATGGGTCTTTCGAATGAGGGATATCTCTATAGATGCTCTGGATTTGTGGTGTGGGAAATGGGCATTCTACAATATCACAATAGTCAAAGGTATAAGTAGCCACCTGGGTGCATGATGAATTATACCAGAAGGTGTACCCACTAATGTCTTTGGTAATGGCTACTTGCTGGGCCTTCATAAGACTAATTAAGGAGAAGATGTACCAGAGATACATGTTTGTGCGATATTCGCTTCCTCTGGGGCAGGAGATTTCTTGCAGTGGGAAGCGTGGATCCAATTTGGCCTACCGGCCAATTTGACGGAGGTTGCGGTAATCAGGAGAACTTGGAATGGACCGTCAAATCTTGGTTCCAGGGTATTTTTCCGCACAAACTTCTTGACCAGGACCCAATCTCCGGGAAGTAGGTTATGGGAACCTGTATCCAATTTGGGATCTGGAATTGAAGAGAAAACTTGGGCATGTATTTTGTTTAGGACATTTGCAAGTTCAGTTACATAGTCTACTAAAACATCTGATTGGAGTTGCAACTGCTGCGGATAATAACAACCTAGTCTGGGTGCTGTCCCAAATAGAACCTCATATGGGGACAGTGAATGCTTCCCTCTAGGTGTGTGCCTAACACTAAATAGAGCTATTGGTAGGCTTTCTGGCCAGGGCATCTTTGTTTCTTGTGACATTTTTAACATTCTAGTTTTTAGGGTGCCATTCATGCGCTCCACTTTACCACTACTTTGTGGGTGGTAAGGGGTGTGGAAGGCTAGAGTCACCCCTAGAGCAGTCCAAATTTCTTTAGTCACAGTTGCTGTAAAGGCTGGGCCTTGATCACTCTCAATAACTTCTGGGAGTCCGAATCTACATACAATATCTGTAAGTAGGCGCTTTGCGGTTGTTTTTGCAGTGATATTGGCCACTGGGTAGGCTTCTGGCCAGCCTGAGAACATGTCCACTATTACTAGTGCATATTCATGGGGCCCACTCTTGGGCATTTGGATGTGATCAATTTGAATCCGCTGGAAGGGGTACATGGGCTTTGCCAGGTGTTTCGCAGGTACTTTAACTGGTCTTCCTGGATTGCATTTTGCACAAATGACACAGGCCTTGCAGAAGCTATTGATCAATGTTGTGATTCCAGGTGCTTCATAATACTTCTGTATGAGGGCGGCCATCAATTCTTTTGACAGGTGTGCAGGCCCATGTGCCCATTGGACAACTGCTGGATACAAATTTCTGGGAAGACAAAATTTGAAGTTGTTGTAATATATTCCGTCCTTTTGGACAGCTCCTTTCTTTTTCCATTTCTGGACTTCTTCAGGAGTGACTGCAGCTTGCTGTTCCTGTAAAATTCGCAAATCAGTAGGAAGAGTTTGCAGGGCAAAAATAGGGACTTCTTCTTCTTGTCCGGACACTTCTTCATCCACTTCCTGCAAATCCCTGGCCGCTAACTTAGCAGCCTGATCAGCCAAATGGTTGCCCTTTGCTTCATCTGTATCCAATTTCCCATGGGCCTTTACTTTCAAAACGGCCACTTCTTTGGGGAGTAGGAGGGCATCCATTAGCTCCTTGATTGCAGTGCTGTGTTTGACTGGTGTACCGGCGGTGGTAAGAAATCCTCTAGTCTTCCAAATTAGGCCGAAGTCATGTGCCACGCCTAGAGCATATCTTGAATCTGTATAGATGTTGGCACGTTTTCCTTCGGAAATTTTGCAGGCTGAAGTCAGAGCCTGTAATTCAGCTTCTTGTGCAGACATTGCTGGTGGTAAGGATGATGATTTAATAACTTCATCTGTTGTGGTTACGGCATATCCTGTGTGATATGTTCCTCCTTCATCGGCATATCTCGATCCGTCCACAAACAGGGTAAAATCCGGATCTGGTAATGGGTTCTCATGCACAGTTGGTAAGTGCACTGTTTCCATTTTCATCTGTTCAAAACAGTCATGAGGTGTTTCTGGGTCATAATCATTCTTTATGACCAGATCTTGAAATTCCTTTTCCAGGAAATGGCGTGGCCATGCTTCTAGAAGGTCAGTTGTTGGGTATTTGACAATACCATTTTCCTGTAGCTGTTCTTCATTCATGGTGGCCCATAGTTTTGCCATGGGCCCAAGATCATTCCATGACCTTGTCTTCAACTTGGTAACAGGAATATGTGGGATAGCAGTATCCCAATGACGGTAAAGGTAGTTAAGTTGTTGAGGTAGCTGGATCAAGACCATACTATTGCCGTCAGAGTCACAATAGAAGTCTTGTGCAGTAAGCTTTACATCGGTCCGGTGGTAAAGCTCATCTTCATAGCAAGGTTCAGGGGTAATGTTTGGTTTGTACCACGTGGTGCAGAAGGCGTGATCTGGGCCTTCACAGAGAGGTTTTTCACCTTCATAAAATGTCAAATGTGGATGCATGACTTTCTTGATACATCCACAGAGCAGGTGAATGTAGGTTTCATCCGTGATAAATCCATAGTAAATACCCCCCTCAGGGAGTGGAAGAAGAGTGGACGGATTAAGCACCTGACATCTTTGGATGGAAATGTTGTCAGGCAAAAGAAGATGACACTGTAAGCGCAGGTGTCTGGCTGGAGACACGTGCTTGAGCTGGACTTGGTTGATGATGGCAGAGATGTCATGAGGGGCCAAAACAACCAGAGGGTGGCCAAGGACCAGGTCTGAGGTCTTCTCTATGAGTTCTCTCGCAGCAAAAACAGCCCTGAGACAGGAAGGAGTCCCTCTGGCCACAATGTCCAGTTGACATGAGAAATATCCAATAGGCCTCTGGCGGCCTCTTAAGTCATTAGTTTGGGTGAGCACTCCTGTTGCGTGGCCTTGTCTTTCAGAGACAAACAATTTGAAAGTTTTGGAGTAGTCAGGGAGGCCCAAGGCAGGAGCAGAAGCAATGGCTCGTTTGAGAGCATTAAAATTGTCCATAGCTTCTTTAGTTAAACAGAAAGGGTCAGACTTAAGTGCGTCATAGAGAGGTTGCATGAGCAGAGAGGCTTCTGGGATCCATGCTCTGCAGTAGGAAATGAGGCCTAGGAAGGCATGAAGAGACTTAGAAGTCCTTGGAGGCGGAATATCCAGCACAGCTCTTACCCGGTCCCGAGTAAGATGTCTGGTACCTTGAGATAGGCAGTGTCCAAGGAAAATTACTGAAGGTTGGCAGAACTGTAGCTTGATGAGCGAAGCTTTGCATCCTTGTTCTGCCAAATAACAAAGCAGACTAATTGAGCACTCTTCGGTAGTGGGTATGTCATCTCCACAGAGCAGCAAATCATCCACATACTGAAGCAGGACAACTTCTGGGTGCTCGGCTTGCCATGGGTCAAGGATGGTGGCCATGGCCTTTGCAAATTGACTTGGTGAATTTTGTGCCCCTTGGGGCATGACAGTCCAGGTATACTGTTGCATCTCATGAGTGAAAGCAAACAGATATTGGCAGGATGGGTCCAGTGGGACACTGAAAAAAGCATTTGCTAGGTCAATAACTGTGAAGAATTTTGCAGATGGTGGGACTCCAGAGAGCAGAGTATGAGGATTTGGTACAAGAGGGGTGTCCAGGATTGTAGCTTCATTAACAGCACGGAGATCCTGAACCATCCTGTACTTCTCTGGCTCACCCTTCGGAGTTTTCTTTTTCACAGGAAATAACGGGGTGTTGCATTCAGATTTACATTTGACAAGGGCACCCTTCTCCAAGAGTGCCTTAATGTGGACAGAAATTGCAGCAGACTGTGCTGGTTTTAATGGATATTGTGGTTTTCTTGGTAATTTAGCTCCTGAAATAAGCTTTACCACCACAGGGGGAACATTTAGGTGACCTATGTCCTCTGGGCCTGAGGACCATAACTTTGCGGGCACCTGTGTTTTTAATTCCTCTGGGAAATTGGACCTTAATTCTGCTGTCTCCTCACGGGGCTTTTCTAAATGCAGCATCAGAGGCAAAGAGCATAGGGCTGAAGTGTCTGATACAGACAGAGGTGTAAACATTTCTACCTGCCCATCCGGGGTAAAGGTGATGGATGCTTGCAGGCGTGAGAGAACATCAGCACCTAACAGGTTAATTGGGCATGTGGAGGATACTACAAAGCGAGCGAGCAGGCTAGAACCAACTCGTAGTGGAGTTGTTAGAGGGCTATGTCTCGGTTGGCCATCCACTCCAACACAAGAGACATCAATATTTGACAGAAAAGATGGGTCTGGCAAGTCTTGTTCTCGTAGAACACTACGGGCTGCACCTGTGTCAACTAGAAATGTGGTGGGGTGGCCTTCAATGGGCAAAGTCACTGTGGCAAGTGGCCCCCCCCTTATCCCCTGTAGACACTGCCATTACAGGGGTTACAGACACAGGCTTGCCAGTTTCCTATTCATCGGGTTCCTCAACTATTGGGACCCCTTTTTCGGTCTTAGTGACCGGGGCAGGTCTGGATGGCTTTCTTATCTCTCTTTTGGGTTCCGGGCAATCACTTTTAAAATGACCTTTAGCTTTGCAATTAAAGCAGAAGCTATCCTCTGGTCTGGTGCCCCTGGGAACAGGGATACTGCGTGATACCATAAGAGGAGCAGAGCTTGGCCTTTTGGGGGTCTGGGCAGATTCTAGGCCCCTAGCGACTAAAAGCAGGGTATCCAGGGGAACAACCTTATATTCAGGGCGTGCAGCAATAATTCCCTTGCGTATAGAGTCTTTAACGCCTTGGACAAACGCACCTGACAGCATTTGTGAATGAATTTTGTCAGTAAGATCAAACCCCAAATCTGTGAACATTTGATACAGTCTTGCATGAAACTTTTCCACTGATTCTCCTTTTTCTTGAACAACATCAGTAAGGCCAGCAGCCTGATCTGCAAGTTTGTCCTTAGCCCATTCTCTTAATTGGGTGCAAAAGGTTACCCCGGAGGGGTAATCAACATCACTGGAAAGCAGATCTGTACTGAGGTGACGGGCCATGCTTGGCCAATAGGCATCCCCTGCTTTAATAGCACAAATGCTGAGTAGATCACGCCATGCGGCGGAATAAGTCTTTTGAATTTGAACTATCCCTCGGTAAAAAGGCATAGGCTGTTTTTCTGGGTCGGGGAGCGATTTCATTAATGCGCTAGCTTGAGTGGGGTTAAAGGCAACATATTTAGAAGGGGCCTGTTCTCCCCGACCCTTGTGGCCAAAAGGGTCATCGATAGAACGGTGAGTTGGGGCTCCCGCGGCAAGCTCCGATGAGACATGGGACACCCTGTCCATCTCGTCATCATCGAATTCTATGATATTGGCTCTTTTGCGTGGTGCAGGGCCCGAATGAGGTGAAAGGATCGGTGGTTGGGAACGAGCCCCAGATGCAGGGGTGGCTAGTGAGTCATAACCTGGGGATAGGTAGTCACCGGGGATTACCGGCATCAGGGCCGAACTGGGGGCCGCCATATTGGTGGCCGGAGAAGGTGCTACATTAGGGTTAAGGGAAGAAGCGGCGGCCATGTTGGAAGAGGGCACATCCGGGGCAGACTGTGTCGGACTGGGCATGACCGGGACCTGGGGAGTGGCTTGGGGAAGGGGTAGTGGATATCCGGGATAGGGCAGAGTCATGGGATACGGGAAGGGGTAGGGCCAGGCTGGGGAGGGGAAGGAGGTGGGGTATTGGAATGGGGTGGAGATGGGAGGGGGAGGAGTCGGGGCGAGGGTGGAAGAGGTGGTTAGTTGGGCGGATGAGGAGGGGAGGGAGTCATGAACGGAGAGGGAGCGTAGGGAAGGAATGGCAGATGAAATGTTAGGGGGAGGTACAGTTGGTAGCGTAGGGATGGACGAGGATGATGGGAATGTTAGGGACGGGGAGGGGGAAAAGAAAGATCCATCAGAATTCAGGACCGGGCAAACAGGGGAGGTGGCGGGATGAGTGTTAGGAGGATTGGGAGCGGGGAACATAGTCAGCTGGCTATCACCTACTGCTGACTGAACCTTGGGGATAGACGTCCCCTGGGCGCCACTTTGGGGCGCTGGCTGAGGGTAGGCCCCAGCAACGCAATTCTGATGATACACAAACAATTTCACACCCTTGTGATTTATTTCTTCCTCAACCCAACCTTCTAGCTGAATAGCCTTCGCTACTCTGTACCATGCTTCAGCAGTCTTTAATAAACCATTATCTGTAAGCTTGCCTTTCATTTCTGCCAGTAACTTACGCCAACTTTCTGGTTGCAATCTTCCACCCGTTGGTACAGTAATTTTACATACTTTTGCAATCTTTACAACACCTTTAACCATCTCCTCACCCTCTCTGTTTTCTACCAAATCACATGCTAACCAGCCCTTATTGGGCTTGCTTAAATCCTGCCCCATAATCCCTTTACCCCTATACCAGCGTCCTAGATATAGGGAGAGAGAAGGAAAACTGAACAAGAACGTCTACAATGCTCGACTGCCACCCGAGAACCGTAAAACTTTCTCAGGTGCGTCTTCCCAAAACGTAGACTAGTCACTGAATCCGCCTACCCGGGGTGGTAGACACGGATTGGAGCGAGGTGAGAAGTGTGTGACCAATCACTTCTCCTTCAAGAGGAATGGGAGTGGATAGTATAATAATATAGGAAGTACAGAAAAGGTGAAAGGCAAGGAAAATCCTTAGAGACAGACACAGGAGTTCATGAGACTCCTATTAAACAAACAAGACAACAATACAGTTGAAATACAGTGCATGCATCACAATTCAAATGAAATCAACAGTAATTCCTTTCCTTTACTCGTGTGCTTACTCCAAAGTCACCTCCCTCAATCCCGTAGTATCTTACTACCAACGGCCAAGGATAACAGCTAACACCGGTCCGAAATCCATATGCCTCCCTCGTCACAGCAGCCCACTCGTAGTGTCTGCGCTACCCTCACCCTTGTAGTGCCCCTATAAAGACCCACTTTATAAGTCCCACTACTCCGTGGTGATGAAGACAGCAATGCCTGCCCGAATTCACACACCACAAAATAAAAATTGGAATGGCTCCAGCTCAGCGCTCAAAGCTGGAGGGTACCACCACTCTGCAAGCAGAGTAACGTGCACAGAGAAGCTAGCTAGGCTATCAAAGTGACACAAGAAGGATCCCCAGGAAACTATGAGTCTACACAATCTCCACAGATCCAACACACCTCTTTTTCCCTACAGCCCCAGCCACGAGGCTCCTAAAAGAGTTAAACAGGAAAAGATGACCCCCAGGAACACATCCACAGGTCAACCCCCCTTTTTCCCTACAACCACAGCACAGTGGTTCCTAAAAGGAGTAAAACAGGCAACAGAAGACCTAGGCAAATCCCCTCAGGTCCACCCCCCTTTATTCCAAAAGAGGTAAAATACAAACAGATAAACAGACAAACCGAAGACCCAGGCAAATCCCCTGCAGGTCCACCCCCCCTTTATCTCAAAATGGGGAAACAAGCAAACAATTCAAACACACCCAGGCAACAGATAGACTAAAATGCAGGTAAACAAGTGAGTAACGAGACACCGGGCAAGATATTACCTGTCTTTGATGTCCTCCCGGGAAGCAGTCACAGACACGTGGACGGGTCAATCAAAGGGGCCGGAACGTACCGGTGGCTCTGCAGAAGTCTCTACCGTGTATCTGGAGGTGATCAATCTCCCTTCCTTCCCCCTGGATTCCTCCGTCCACCCTTGTCTTCCTTAGGACGGCTCACCGGCCGGACATAGCCCGATGCCCCACGTTGGGCGCCAAGTTGTTATGGTACTTTTTGAAAGTAAACCAAAATGTTCAAAGTCTATCTGTTCCTGTCCAAATCAATAAATTAAATTGCGTATATACGCTGAAGTAATTAAGTCTGACACACGAGGTTCAGGTTAAAATAACTTCGAGAAAGTTTATTGGCAAGTGAAGAAAAAGCGGGCGCGCAGGCCCTTTTAAGAGGCATTTTGCGTCATCATTGATTATTAGAATATCAGCAAATAAACATCATCAATTGGATTAATTGTTAAGTGACGGAGTTAGTGTCTTACCTATTGGTTAGTAAAATTAAGAGGTTAGTCCCGTGCCCACCCATCAGAGGTGGGATTATTCTGGACACGGGTGGGGGACAAGGGGGTCCTAAGCGTCATTTTACACGGTCAATGATATCAGGCTTTATGTCCAGGTGCAAGGTCTCTTATGAATAGAACATTTCATTACTACTGTGTTCTGTGGCCTTCAAACTGTACTATCTTACAAGCTCTAAGGAGTAGCCAGCAAGTCTTAAGGAGTAGCCAGCACCTCCTGGTACTTGTCCTTGAAGGAAACACAGTCTTTGTCTACTGTATTAATTGGGTTGAGAAGTTCAGTCACGTAATGTAGTTTTAAAATGAACAAGTTAAGTCATGAGGACAAAATGGAGGATTGAAGAAGTCAGGTTAGGAGGACAAAATGGAGGACGAAGTCACAGTATAAAGTTAAAATGGAGTTAGTACAATAATTCAATACAAGTACAATAAAGATTTTTTAATAATTCCACATCATAGCTCAGGGAGCTCTGTATGATGGAGCTCTATATGTATAGTGCAGGGAGCTCTGTAGATGGAGCTATGTATGTATAGTGTAGGGAGCTCTGTATGTATAGTGCAGGGAGCTCTGTATGATTGAGCTCTGTATATATAGTGTAGGGAGCTCTGTATGTATAGTGCAGGGAGCTCTGTATGATGGAGCTCTGTATGTATAGTGCAGGGAGCTCGGTAGCCAGGCAGTAAAGCTGGGCTAGTGTTGAAGAGGCAGAGTAATAAATGTGAATAAAAGCAGGCTCGAGTTGTGTTAAAATAAAATAAGAAGAGCTAAAAGAAAGTGAGTTTGGAGGATGAGAATCCGTGAATAAGAAGATGGAGTGAATGTGAGAGAATGAGCTCCATTTGAGAAGCACATTGATTGCTAAAAAGAAGCTCCAATGTGAAGCTCTGTGTGAGCAGTGAGTGGAAGCAGAAGCCGGTGCTGAAGGAGCCTGGGAGCAGGATAAGAGGAGCTTTGTCGAGTTGCACTTCCGGCCTACGGCTGTAGCTCCGTGAAGCTGTCCGATCCCACGATCTCGGAAGTGCAGCAAGGAGGAGCACGGACAGGTCTTGGATGGGAGACGGCTGCGAGTAGGTTACGGTTACAATGGCTGCGAGAAGGTTACGGATAGAGCAACCCACCAAGACCAACCGGGTGTTGTAGGCTTATTTTTGCTTTTTCGTTTTCTCTCCCACCACAAGAGGGCGATCAACTCAATGCAATCTTCCATTCACTCTTTTCTGAGGGTTATTCATTTATTTATTTTTTGTCCTTAAAGGCAAACACACTCATTATTATTCTCTCAAATCAAAATGCAAAGTCAATCTCATGTTTAAAGGGCTACTACAACTCATTTACTCACTAATCGCTTTTTAAACATTTCTGACTTATGCAATACGTCTCTTTAGATCCCTCATCTTTTTCTCATGAAAAATTTATAAAAAAGTGTAAAGCTTAAAATACCTCCATTTTAGGAACATTGACATCATACTGACCCCTAAAAGGATTTTTTTTAATTAGTTGATTGTTTATTTAAAAAAAAATGTAATATGGGGTCTGGCTTTTATGCACATGCCAGCCGCCACATAATTAACCCTCACACCACCAAGGATTTAATAATTTGCTCACTGACTGATAGCAACGCTAGCAGACAAACAGTTCAGACTTTTAAAAAAATCTTGTCAGGATTTAAAGGGACTCACCCAACACATAACCACTCCCACACACATACACAACCAATCACAAGCATCCCTACATGTGCCCTTGTACGCTTAGCTTTGCTAGCTCCCCAGGGCCTCATACACTGCCAACTCTCTCTCTCTCTCTCTATATATATATATTTACACAAATATACCTACGCATTAAAACACAGAGGGACACACACATAAACACACTGCCGTATACACACACATAAATACAAACAGAGACACACAAACACTGACACGTGCCCACACCTTGACACATGCGTACACTGACAAACAGATCCACACAGACATGTACATACCTTGACACAGATACATACACAATCAGACATACACACACACGTGATCATTTTTATATTTGCAGCCACCCTCCTGTTATCATACATATAATCCAGGAGCGTGGCTTGCTTTGGAAATAACAAAATTAGCCAGAAACGTGGAAAGCGCTAAAAACATAATAACATGTAAAACAAACTTGTTAGTAAATATATACCAATAGAGCTGCAGTCACTCCTAAAATAGTGAAACAAAATACTAGGCCCACAAATAATGCACTGAAAATAATTCTAATCCAAATAAACAATTTATGCCAAAAAAGAAATCTGTGTAAAAAAAATCAGCAAGAGAAAATATAGTGCAGGCCAGTGGCTTAACTACTTAACTACCACGGTTGCAACTGAGACCGAGCCTCTCACTCCAGGGGGCCTGGCTGCAACCGTGGGCCGCCATTACTTGGAGTGAGAGGCCCGGTCTCAGTTGCAACCATGGTAATTAAGCCACTGGCCTGCACTATATTTTATCTTATTGATTTTTTTTACACAGATTTTGTTTTGGCATAAATTGTTTATTTGGATTAGAATTATTTTCAGTGCATTATTTTTGGGCCTAGTATTTTGCACAGACTGCGCTCCCCGCCAGTCACAACAAGTAGCGTGGTCAAGCAGTCCTCTACCAAGTCTGACAGGAAGTGCTCACTGAGAGAATGGGGACATGCAGCCGGCTCTGCCACGCTACAGCAGCGCAGGTACAGAGGGGAATGGGGTAGAGACACATGGAGGGAACTTGGGGGGGATTGACGTATGGAGGACAAAGGGAAAGTGAATTGACACATAAAGGGACGGAGGGATTGAGACATGGAGGGACGGGGGGGGGGGGGGTGACACACTGAGGGACAGAGAAGATTGACACAGTGGGACTATGGGAGTATTGACACATGGAGGGACAAGACGAGGAATTGAGACACATGGAAGAAACTTGGTGATGGAGGGAGGTGAATTTACATATTTAGAGGGGTATTGACACATGGAGGGACTGGGGGATATTGACACATGGAGGTACAAGAGGGGGAATTGAGACACATGGAAGGGACAGGAGGGGATTGAGACACAATTGCGACACATGGAGGGACTAGGGGAGAATTGACACATGGAAGGTACTGGGGGGTTTTGACACACGGAAGGGACTGTGGGGAAAATTGATACATGGAAGGGGCGGAGGGAATTGAGACACATGGGACGGGGTGGGGTTGAGACACATGGAGGGACTGGGGGTAATTGAGACACATGGGGAGACTTGGGTGGGGTTCAGACACATGGAGGGACAGAGGGAATTTTGGCACATGGGAGGGACTGGGTGTGAAATTAACATCTGGAAGGGACTAGGGAGAGTGAGACACATGGGAGGGGCCGGGTAATTAGATGTTTAGGTGGCAATGAAATCCTTCTTCAGCATCCATTGTATATGAAACACAACCAGGCCACAATGGCACAGTATTAAAAATAGCTTTTATTGACACAAGATAAAATCTGCTTACTTTGAGTAAAAGTGGGTTTGCCAAGCAAAAATCCCACAAAAGCACTTATAACGGCTATCACCCTAGAGGAAATATGCTCAATCGGACGGAAATAGAAGTTACGAAATGTAGCGTCATTAGACCAGTCTGCAGCTTTCATAATGTCCTCCAGTCTGCAGCCCACTACAGAAGCATTGGAAGCCATGGCACCCCTGACGGAGTGTGCCGAAAACGGATGTATCCACTCCGGCCATTGCCATTACGTCACGTATCTGTGTATATATAGTGCAGGGAGCTCTGTATAAAGGTGTCCATGTATAGTGCAGAGAGCTCTGAATGAGAGAGCACTGTATGTATAGTTCAGGGAGCTCTGAATGAGAGAGCACTGTATGTATTAAAGGAGTGGGTTGGCCCATGAGGTTATCAAGTGTAACCGGACAGAGAGGGGGTAACCCTCAAGGTATAGAGTACAAAAGGAGATAAACTGTCCTTAAGGTGAAACCTGATAGAGGGATATTGGTATCAGAAAAGATCTTCCTAATTTATGTTAGGAACTAAAAGTTCTTAAAGTCACTAACCCCAAAGGTTTAGTGTACCGTAGCGATAGACGTTACCCCTATGACGAGCCCCTATACAGGGCGAACAGCGCGTCGGGTTTTTCCGACACTATTCTACACCAGCACTAGAAACGCTGTACACCTAACTGCTCCTAAGATAAACTCCAACAAATTCTATTTGTTCTGGATACCGACCAAGGCACTGGGGCACATAGGTCAGTGAGAAACAGTGCAGAACAATTGATTGACCGACCGATGGTCTCTATTCATTATTACTTTCAATTACCTAATTACCTTGCTACTTCTACCACGGCTACACTCTATTTATTGGTAAATCACCTTTACTCTTGCTTTACTATCACCTCGAAGGCATCTTTCTTTTCTTTGAAATCTCTAGGATTAGTTAAAATAGGGAATCTGACGAAAATAATTGGGCCATCCGTGGAGCTGGTAACGTTATGTGACTAACATTAGTATCTGCAATAGCAGGCACCAACTGGAGAAGCAACCTAGCAGTAACACTGCACACCCATCAGACTAAATATCTGTTCACTTGCCAGCATATACCCTATGACTTATCTTACAAAATGTCCTAAGAAGTATCAATTTTTAGGAGTTGTACTTCCAAGTATGGTATACCATTCTGCACACTAACCACTCTCGACATTTACCCCGCTATCTGCCCCATTACGGGAAAATACCCTGGAGCAAATAAGCGGCTATCTAAATATACAGATCTCTCCGAACTAAGACACAGGTATACCTCTTTCACAATCTAGCTGGATGTCATTTACGTCTCCTAACCGGTGCTCAGTCACGGGAAAACGGTAAACCACTTCCAGTATTATATGTATAGACAATCAAGTACACCAAGCGGTTTAACCCTTACCATACCTATTACTGCGGCAGCCGATTTTTCCTTATACACTGATCACCTCTTAGGAAGCATTTGCCTCAGAAACTCGGAGCCCATCCGAGCTGACAATTACCTCCAGGTCAGACGACCCCATCTCTAGAGGCACTAGAAATTAAACATTACCTCGAATAGCTTATAACGGTACAGAATTACAAAGCTAAAACTTTAATAAAAATTATTTGAAAAGAATTACAAAGCTAACCCCCAGAGGATACTGGGAAATAGGGTAGCCACATATTTGCTCTTTGGGAAGGCTTTTGATAAACTGGCTTACCCGGAACATTTGTGGATACATATACTTGGTTACTAGTGCATTACGCCACACATGGTTATTTGACACGTGTATCCATTTGAATTGAAGTACAATAAGTTATTCCATACTTAGACTTTTACTAAAGGAATAACGATATCTGTGCACACAGAGTTGGACTACCAAACAACCTGTGCCTACACTTTATGTTGTGTCTTTCCCTCTATGTTTATCCCCCTACCTACACGCCCCGATTTTTCTTGTGCAAGTAAGTCTGGATGCTAGCCAAGAGCTAGCCAACACATACTGTGACTTAAAATTGGCGACAGTTTACGTTGGGAACGTCTATTTACCCTATTAAAGCATTATTTTTTAACGTCTATCGCTACGGTACACTAAACCTTTGGGGTTAGTGACTTTAAGAACTTTTAGTTCCTAACATAAATTAGGAAGATCTTTTCTGATACCAATATCCCTCTATCAGGTTTCACCTTAAGGACAGTTTTTCTCCTTTTGAGCACTGTATGTATAGTTCAGGGAGCTCTGTATGTATAGTGCAGGGAGCTCTGTATGTATAGTGCAGGGAGCTCTGTATGAGGGAGCTCTGTATGTATAGTGCAGGGAGCTCTGCATGAGGGAGCCCATATATAGTGCAGGGAGCTCTGTATGATGGAGCTCTGTATGTATAGTGCAGGGAGCTCTGCATGAGGGAGCCCATATATAGTGCAGGGAGCTCTGTATGTATAGTGCAGGGAGCTCTGTATGTATAGTGCAGGGAGCTCGGTAGCCAGGCAGTAAAGCTGGGCTAGTGTTGAAGAGGCAGAGTAATAAATGTGAATACAAGTAGGCTCCAGTTGTATTAAAATAAAATAAGAAGAGCTAAAAGAAAGTGAGTTTGGAGGATGTGAATGAGAATCCGTGAATAAGAAGATGGAGTGAATGTGAGAGAATGTATGCAAAGGAAATGTATTGTATGAAGAAGTCCATGTGTAGCGCAGGGAGCTCCCATGTACAGTGCAGGGAGCTCTGTGAGGGAGCCCATGTATAGAGCAGGGAGCTCTGTGAGGGAGCCCATGTATAGAGCAGGGAGCTCTGTGAGGGAGCCCATGTATAGTGCAGGGAGCTCTGTATGAGGGAGCCCATATATAGTGCCGGGAGCTCTGTGTGTATAGTGCAAGGAACTATGTGTGGGGAAGTCATGTATACTTTAGAGAGCTCAGTATGAGGGAGCCCATGTATAGTGCAGTTGGCTCTGTATGTATAGTGCATGAAGCTCAGCTCTGCATGAGCTCATGTATGGCTCTGTATGTTGAAGCCTATGCATAGTGCAGGCATGGAGCTCTGTGTGAAGGAGCCCATGTATAGTTCAGGGAGCTCTGTGTGAGGGAGCTTTGTATGTATAGTGTAGGGAGCTCTGGATTAGGGAGGCTTTATGTATATTGCAGGGAGCTCTGTATGTATTGTGCAGAAGGCTATGTATGAGGGAGCCCATGTGTAGTGCAAGGAACTCTGTATTAGGGAGCCCATGTATAGTGCAGAGAGCTCTGTATGAGAGAGCTCTGTATGTATAGTTCAGTGAGCTCTGTATGTATAGTGCAGGGAGCTCTGTATGTATAGTACAGGGAGCTCTGTATGTTGGAGCTCTGTGTGTATAGTGCAGGGAGCTCTGTATGTATAGTGCAGGGAGCTCTGTATGATGGAGCTCTGTATGTATAGTGCAGGGAGCTCTGTATGTATAGTGCAGGGAGCTCTGTGTGATGGAGCTCTGTATGTATAGTGCAGGGAGCTCTGTATGATGGAGCTCTGTATATATAGTTCAGGGAGCTCTGTATGTTGGAGCTCTGTATGTATAGTACAGGGAGCTCTGTATGATGGAGCTCTGTATGTATAGTGTAGGGAGCTCTGTATGTATAGTGTAGGGAGCTCTGTATGTATAGTTCAGGGAGCTCTGTATTATGGAGCTCTGTATGTATAGTGCAGGGAGCTCGGTAGGCATAGTGCAGGGAGCTCTGTATGATGGAGCTCTGTATGTATAGTGCAGGGAGCTCTGTATGATGGAGCTCTGTATGTACAGTGCAGGGAGCTCTGTATGATGGAGCTCTGTATGTATAGTGTTGGGAGCTCTGTATGATGGAGCTCTGTATATATAGTTCAGGGAGCTCTGTATGTATAGTTCAGGAAGCTCTGTATGATGGAGCTCTGTATGTATAGTTCAGGGAGCTCTATATGATGGAGCTCTGTGTGTATAGTGCAGGGAGCTCTGTATATATAGTTCAGGGTGCTCTGTAGATGGAGCTCTGTATTTATAGTGCAGTGAGCTCTGTAGATGGAGCTCTGTATGTATAGTTCAGGGAGCTCTGTATGATGGAGCTCTGTATGTATAGTGCAGGGAGCTCTGTATGATGGAGCTCTATATGTATAGTGCAGGGAGCTCTGTAGATGGAGCTATGTATGTATAGTGTAGGGAGCTCTGTATGTATAGTGCAGGGAGCTCTGTATGATGGAGCTCTGTATATATAGTGTAGGGAGCTCTGTAGCCAGGCAGTAAAGCTGGGCTAGTGTTGAAGAGGCAGAGTAATAAATGTGAATAAAAGCAGGCTCGAGTTGTGTTAAAATAAAATAAGAAGAGCTAAAAGAAAGTGAGTTTGGAGGATGTGAATGAGAATCCGTGAATAAGAAGATGGAGTGAATGTGAGAGAATGAGCTCCATTTGAGAAGCACATTGATTGCTTGAAAGAAGCTCCAATGTGAAGCTCTGTGTGAGCAGTGAGTGGAAGCAGAAGCCAGTGCTGAGGGAGCCTGGGAGCAGGATAAGAGGAGCTTTGTCGAGCTGCACTTCCGGCCTACGGCTGTAGCTCCGTGAATCTGCCCGATCCCACGATCTCGGAAGCGTTGCAAGGAGGAGCCTGGACAGGTCTTGGATGGGAGACGGCTGCGAGAAGGTTACGGATAGAGCAACCAACCAAGACCAACCGGGTGTTGTAGGCTTATTTTTGCTTTTTCGTTTTCTCTCCCACCACAAGAGGGCGATCAACTCAATGCAATCTTCCATTCACTCTTTTCTGAGGGTTATTCATTTATTTATTTTTTGTTCTTAAAGGCAAACACACTCATTATTATTCTCTCAAATCAAAATGCAAAGTCAATCTCATGTTTAAAGGGCTACTACAACTCATTTACTCACTAATCGCTTTTTAAACATTTCTGACTTACGCAATACGTCTCTTTAGATCCCTCATCTTTTTCTTATGAAAAATTTATAAAAAAGTGTAAAGCTTAAAATACCTCCATTTTAGGAACATTGACATCATACTGACCCCTAAAAGGATTTTTTGTATTATTATTTGATTGTTTATTAAAAAAAATGTAATATGGGGTCTGGCTTTTATGCACATGCCAGCCGCCACATAATTAACCCTCACACCACCAAGGATTTAATAATTTGCTCACTGACTGATAGCAACGCTAGCAGACAAACAGTTCAGACTTTTAAAAAAATCTTGTCAGGATTTAAAGGGACTCACCCAACACATAACCACTCCCACACACATACACAACCAATCACAAGCATCCCTACATGTGCCCTTGTACGCTTAGCTTTGCTAGCTCCCCAGGGCCTCATACACTGCCAACTCTATATATATATATATATATATATTTACACAAATATACCTACGCATTAAAACACAGAGGGACACACACATAAACACACTGTCGTATACACACACATAAATACAAACAGAGACACACAAACACTGACACGTGCCCACACCTTGACACATGCGTACACTGACAAACAGATCCACACAGACATGTACATACCTTGACACAGATACATACACAATCAGACATACACACACACGTGATCATTTTTATATTTGCAGCCACCCTCCTGTTATCATACATATAATCCAGGAGCGTGGCTTGCTTTGGAAATAACAAAATTAGCCAGAAACGTGGAAAGCGCTAAAAACATAATAACATGTAAAACAAACTTGTTAGTAAATATATACCAATAGAGCTGCAGTCACTCCTAAAATAGTGAAACAAAATACTAGGCCCACAAATAATGCACTGAAAATAATTCTAATCCAAATAAACAATTTATGCCAAAAAAGAAATCTGTGTAAAAAAATCAGCAAGAGAAAATATAGTGCAGGCCAGTGGCTTAACTACTTAACTACCACGGTTGCAACTGAGACCAAGCCTCTCACTCCAGGGGGCCTGGCTGCAACCGTGGGCCGCCATTACTTGGAGTGAGAGGCCCGGTCTCAGTTGCAACCATGGTAATTAAGCCACTGGCCTGCACTATATTTTATCTTATTGATTTTTTTTACACAGATTTTGTTTTGGCATAAATTGTTTATTTGGATTAGAATTATTTTCAGTGCATTATTTTTGGGCCTAGTATTTTGCACAGACTGCGCTCCCCGCCAGTCACAACAAGTAGCGTGGTCAAGCAGTCCTCTACCAAGTCTGACAGGAAGTGCTCACTGAGAGAATGGGGACATGCAGCCAGCTCTGCCACGCTACAGCAGCGCAGGTACAGAGGGGAATGGGGTAGAGACACATGGAGGGAACTTGGGGGGGATTGACGTATGGAGGACAAAGGGAAAGTGAATTGACACATAAAGGGACGGAGGGATTGAGACATGGAGGGACGGGGGGGGGGGGGGGGGTGACACACTGAGGGACATAGAAGATTGACACAGTGGGACTATGGGAGTATTGACACATGGAGGGACAAGACGAGGAATTGAGACACATGGAAGAAACTTGGTGATGGAGGGAGGTGAATTTACATATTTAGAGGGGTATTGAAGCATGGAGGGACTGGGGGATATTGACACATGGAGGTACAAGAGGGGGAATTGAGACACATGGAAGGGACAGGAGGGGATTGAGACACAATTGCGACACATGGAGGGACTAGGGGAGAATTGACACATGGAAGGTACTGGGGGGTTTTGACACACGGAAGGGACTGTGGGGAAAATTGATACACGGAAGGGGCGGAGGGAATTGAGACACATGGGACGGGGTGGGGTTGAGACACATGGAGGGACTGGGGGTAATTGAGACACATGGGGAGACTTGGGTGGGGTTCAGACACATGGAGGGACAGAGGGAATTTTGGCACATGGGAGGGACTGGGTGTGAAATTAACATCTGGAAGGGACTAGGGAGATTGAGACACATAGAAGGGCTGGGTGGGAATAAGACCCATGGGAGGGGCCGGGTAATTAGATGTTTAGGTGGCAATGAAATCCTTCTTCAGCATCCATTGTATATGAAACACAACCAGGCCACAATGGCACAGTATTAAAAATAGCTTTTATTGACACAAGATAAAATCTGCTTACTTTGAGTAAAAGTGGGTTTGCCAAGCAAAAATCCCACAAAAGCACTTATAACGGCTATCACCCTAGAGGAAATATGCTCAATCGGACGGAAATAGAAGTTACGAAATGTAGCGTCATTAGACCAGTCTGCAGCTTTCATAATGTCCTCCAGTCTGCAGCCCACTACAGAAGCATTGGAAGCCATGGCACCCCTGACGGAGTGTGGCGAAAACGGATGTATCCACTCCGGCCATTGCCATTACGTCACGTATCTGTGTATATCATGGGTCGTCAACCTGGTCCCTACCGCCCACTAGTGGGCGTTTCGGGATTCCAGGTGGGCGGTAGGGATTTTCAAATTTTTTTTATGGATTGGGTGAGCGGGCGGGCGGGTGCGAGCCGGCGGTACCCCTGCGACCGGGTACCGCCATCAGCCATCACCACTTGCGGCCCCGGCCCGGGCGGCAATCCGCCGGGGCCGCATATAGAGGGGTCCATCGGGTGGCCCATGCTGTCAGGGCCACCCGATGGATGGGGATTGTGAGGGGGCCCGGTCAGCGCTGGGCGCTTTAACAGCGCGACCGGCCCCCTGTGATGACATCAAATCTGCTGGGAGGAAGTGATTCCCCGGTCACTCCTCCCAGCATACTGAGAGCCCGCGAGGGAGGAAGGAGGAGGAGGGAGTCAGAGTGGGAACTCTGACTCCCATCCACCTGAGCCACCACTGGACCCCAGGGAAAGTCACCCTCCTGCACCTTAAAGGTAGGAAACAGGAGGGTGACTTAAATATAATGTGTTTGTTTGTGTATGTGTCTTTGTATGTATGTCTTATGTGTGTCTTATGTATGTGTCTTGTGTGTGTCTGTATATATGTGTCTTGTTTTTGTATGTATGTCTTGTGTGTGTGTCTTTGTATGTATGTCTTGTGTGTGTGTCTTTGTATGTATGTCTTGTGTGTGTATGTGTCTTTGTATGTATGTCTTGTGTGTGTCTTTGTATGTATGTCTTGTGTGTGTGTGTGTCTGTATATATATATGTGTGTATGTATGTGTGTCTTGTCTTTGTATGTATATGTTTCTTGTGTCTGTCTGTGTGTATGTGTCTTTGTATGTATGTCTTTTGTGTGTCTGTATGTATGTGTGTCTTTGTATGTGTCGTGTGTGTGTCTGTCTGTATATATATGTGTGTATGTATGTGTGTCTTGTCTTTGTCTGTATGTATGTCTTGTGTGTGTGTCTGTGTGTATGTGTGCCTGTCTGTATGTTTGTGTGTGTGTCTGCATGTGTGCCTGTCTGCATGTGTGCCTGTCTGCATGTGTGCCTGTCTGTCTGTATGTGTGTATGTATGTATGTATGTATGTATGTGTGCCAGAAGGGCCACCATCAACAATTTTGGGGCCTCTAACACAGCTCAAGGTCTGGGCCCCCCTTCAAGCCCGCCCACAGGGCCCGCCTCCAAATCCTGCCCACAGGAATACACACACACACACACACACACACACTAACAGATACAAATACTGAAACAGGCATACACACTGGCATACACACAGTGCACAAACACTGGCATACACACAATGGCATACACACACTGGCACACATACACTGGCATACACTGGCATACACATACACTGGCATACACATATACACTGACATACACTGGCATATACACATACACTTGCATATACACATACACTGGCATACACACACATACACTGGCATACACATACACTGGCATACACACATACACCTCATTGGCTGGGGATGATGTGAGTCGGCTGCCTCTCCTCGCGGCCTCTCTCTCCTCCTTCCCGCGCCGAGTAAACTGGGAGGAAGTGACCGGACGTCACTTGCTTCCGGCTGCATTTTTTTTTTAAAGGGGCCCGGTCGCGCTATTACAGCGCTGACCGGGCCCCTGAAGATAATAGGGCCCATAGGGTGGCCCTAAATGCTTGGGCCACCTGATGGGCCCCATAAGCGTGTGGGCCCCGGTGCAGATGCACCGGCGGCAGTTCCGCTGATACACGTGGGGCCCGGGCGGCCGGGGCCGCCGGGCCCGTGACAATTGTCACGGTTGTCATGCCCTGATGGCGGCCCTGTGTGCCAGTCTGTTATAGTGGGATACCTAGCTCAGCCTTCCTACTGGGCATTGCTATAAGGAAGGTTAAAAAAAGGGGGGAAAAAAGGGAGAAGAGGGGAGTTGACGCACAGATGAGAAATCCTATTATGCGCAAACAGAGAAGTCGTCTGAATATCACCGAAAGAGGAGATCTTTGTTTGTTCCTTACGAAAATCGAACCGGATATCAAATATTTAGTCTTGCAGCATCAACCTCAAGGATCTCATTAATCACTAGTAAAGGTAATTTCTATTTACTTTATTGTTTTCTCATTAAACTTTATAAAGTTAAAAACATTATAAACATGCATTAATTGGAAATAAAAAGATAAATGAACGTACATTTTTTTTTTTTTTTAAAACACCCTCCTTTCGAAAAAAATATTCCACACTTGCGCGATAACTGGGCGGTAAGGAAAATGTTTCAACCAAAAAGATGCATTAGTGGGCGGTAGTAAGAAAAAGGTTGACTACCACTGGTGTATATATAGTGCAGGGAGCTCTGTATAAAGGTGTCCATGTATAGTGCAGAGAGCTCTGAATGAGAGAGCACTGTATGTATAGTTCAGGGAGCTCTGAATGAGAGAGCACTGTATGTATTAAAGGAGTGGGTTGGCCCATGAGGTTATCAAGTGTAACCGGACAGAGAGGGGGTAACCCTCAAGGTATAGAGTACAAAAGGAGAGAAACTGTCCTTAAGGTGAAACCTGATAGAGGGATATTGGTATCAGAAAAGATCTTCCTAATTTATGTTAGGAACTAAAAGTTCTTAAAGTCACTAACCCCAAAGGTTTAGTGTACCGTAGCGATAGACGTTACCCCTATGACGAGCCCCTATACAGGGCGAACAGCGCGTCGGGTTTTTCCGACACTATTCTACACCAGCACTAGAAACGCTGTACACCTAACTGCTCCTAAGATAAACTCCAACAAATTCTATTTGTTCTGGATACCGACCAAGGCACTGGGGCACATAGGTCAGTGAGAAACAGTGCAGAACAATTGATTGACCGACCGATGGTCTCTATTCATTATTACTTTCAATTACCTAATTACCTTGCTACTTCTACCACGGCTACACTCTATTTATTGGTAAATCACCTTTACTCTTGCTTTACTATTACCTCGAAGGCATCTTTCTTTTCTTTGAAATCTCTAGGATTAGTTAAAATAGGGAATCTGACGAAAATAATTGGGCCATCCGTGGAGCTGGTAACGTTATGTGACTAACATTAGTATCTGCAATAGCAGGCACCAACTGGAGAAGCAACCTAGCAGTAACACTGCACACCCATCAGACTAAATATCTGTTCACTTGCCAGCATATACCCTATGACTTATCTTACAAAATGTCCTAAGAAGTATCAATTTTTAGGAGTTGTACTTCCAAGTATGGTATACCATTCTGCACACTAACCACTCTCGACATTTACCCCGCTATCTGCCCCATTACGGGAGAATACCCTGGAGCAAATAAGCGGCTATCTAAATATACAGATCTCTCCGAACTAAGACACAGGTATACCTCTTTCACAATCTAGCTGGATGTCATTTACGTCTCCTAACCGGTGCTCAGTCACGGGAAAACGGTAAACCACTTCCAGTATTATATGTATAGACAATCAAGTACACCAAGCGGTTTAACCCTTACCATACCTATTACTGCGGCAGCCGATTTTTCCTTATACACTGATCACCTCTTAGGAAGCATTTGCCTCAGAAACTCGGAGCCCATCCGAGCTGACAATTACCTCCAGGTCAGACGACCCCATCTCTAGAGACACTAGAAATTAAACATTACCTCGAATAGCTTATAACGGTACAGAATTACAAAGCTAAAACTTTAATAAAAATTATTTGAAAAGAATTACAAAGCTAACCCCCAGAGGATACTGGGAAATAGAGTAGCCACATATTTGCTCTTTGGGAAGGCTTTTGATAAACTGGCTTACCCGGAACATTTGTGGATACATATACTTGGTTACTAGTGCATTACGCCACACATGGTTATTTGACACGTGTATCCATTTGAATTGAAGTACAATAAGTTATTCCATACTTAGACTTTTACTAAAGGAATAACGATATCTGTGCACACAGAGTTGGACTACCAAACAACCTGTGCCTACACTTTATGTTGTGTCTTTCCCTCTATGTTTATCCCCCTACCTACACGCCCCGATTTTTCTTGTGCAAGTAAGTCTGGATGCTAGCCAAGAGCTAGCCAACACATACTGTGACTTAAAATTGGCGACAGTTTACGTTGGGAACGTCTATTTACCCTATTAAAGCATTATTTTTTAACGTCTATCGCTACAGTACACTAAACCTTTGGGGTTAGTGACTTTAAGAACTTTTAGTTCCTAACATAAATTAGGAAGATCTTTTCTGATACCAATATCCCTCTATCAGGTTTCACCTTAAGGACAGTTTTTCTCCTTTTGAGCACTGTATGTATAGTGCAGGGAGCTCTGTATGTATAGTGCAGGGAGCTCTGTATGTATAGTGCAGGGAGCTCTGTATGAGGGAGCTCTGTATGTATAGTGCAGGGAGCTCTGCATGAGGGAGCCCATATATAGTGCAGGGAGCTCTGTATGTATAGTGCAGGGAGCTCTGCATGAGGGAGCCCATATATAGTGATCCAGATCGGGAGTTTGGTGTTCTGCAGTAGCTGTGCCTGTCTCTAGAAAAGGGGATTATCGCCTAAATGGGTTTTATCCTCTTGTAAGTGAAACGGTCCGTTACAATTGGTGGCAAGCGGCGGGATCGTTCCTACAACCAGAGGGACAGCTACAGACAACACCATTCCTGGATTACAAAGTAAGGGCAACGCCAGTACTCGTACAGCGTCCCCACCAGCAGTCATGTTCTATCGATATGAAGGCGTAGAGTTTGCTACTGAGGTAATGAGGAGAATAGCCAAATATGGCCCAAATCCCCTGAAGGTGATTGTTGATGCAGCTATACAGCAACTGCTTGAAGAGAACCAGAGGTCACGTGATCTCGAGCACGATTTCATCCTGTTAATGGTGAGTCATGGTCAAGAAGATGAGGTAGCCGATATCCTCCTCCAACACAAACCAGAGAAACCCAAAGTAGAGGACTGCATGGAGTGGTACTGGAAAGGCCCCCAGCAGGCAGGTGGAGATGGGACCGAGGTCTCTCTACCGGCCCTACAGGGATGCTGGGCAGTCGGCCCAGATCCCCAACGGCAGTGTGTACCCCAGGGAGCTGATGGTGTCGTCCATCCTCCCCAGCGGCAGTGTGTACCCCAGGGAGCTGATGGTGTCGTCCATCCTCCCCAGCGTCAGGCTGAGTTACAGGGGGCAGAGGTAGTTGTTCCTGCCCCCCAGCAGCAAAGTGATATGCCAAGAAGGCAGTGTGAAGTGAAGGGAGAGGAGAGCAGCGTCCTCCCTCCCCAGCGGCAGTGTGTACCCCAGGGAGCTGATGGTGTCGTCCATCCTCCCCAGCGGCCGTGTGTGTCCCAGGGAGCCGAAGGTGCAGTCCTTCCTCCCCAGCGGCAGGCTGAGTTACAGGGGGCAGAGGTAGTTGTTCCTGCCCCCCAGCAGCAAAGTGATATGCCAAGAAGGCAGTGTGAAGTGAAGGGAGAGGAGAGCAGCGTCCTCCCTCCCCAGCGGCAGTGTGTGTCCCAGGGAGCAGAAGGTGTCGTCCTTCCTCCCCAGCGGCAGTGTGTACCCCAGGGAGCCGAAGGTGCAGTCCTTCCTCCCCAGCGGCAGGCTGAGTTACAGGGGGCAGAGGTAGTTGTTCCTGCCCCCCAGCAGCAAAGTGATATGCCAAGAAGGCAGTGTGCAGTGAAGGGAGAGGAGAGCAGCGTCCTCCCTCCCCAGCGGCAGTGTGTACCCCAGGGAGCTGATGGTGTCGTCCATCCTCCCCAGCGGCCGTGTGTGTCCCAGGGAGCCGAAGGTGCAGTCCTTCCTCCCCAGCGGCAGGCTGAGTTACAGGGGGCAGAGGTAGTTGTTCCTGCCCCCCAGCAGCAAAGTGATACGCCAAGAAGGCAGTGTGAAGTGAAGGGAGAGGAGAGCAGCGTCCTCCCTCCCCAGCGGCAGTGTGTACCCCAGGGAGCTGATGGTGTCGTACATCCTCCCCAGCGGCAGTGTGTCCTGCAGGGAGCAGAGACAGTCAGTCTCGCACCCCAGCAGCCGGACAAGAGAATGAAAGGGGAGACAGCTGGTTCCCCTTTCCACCAGCAGAGAGAGTGCCAGGGAGAGGAGCCTGCTAACCCCTCTCCCCAGCGGCAGTTTACCATCCAGAGAGAGGAGCTTGTTACACCCTCTCTCCAGCGGCAGCCTAACCCACCAAGGGGAGATGTTAAGCCCCACAGCTGTGCAGATGGGACCGTAGTCTCTGCACTTACAGCACCAGGGGTAGGGACGGTCGGTCCTGTTCCCCAGCCACAGAGCGATATATCCAAAGGGGAGACAATCGGTCTCCAGCAACCAGGCTCCAACCAGACTACCCCTGTGGTAGTGCTGGCAACAGGACAGAGTACCGCTGGTCTCTGCCCCCTCAGCCACCACGGCAGCCTATCAGTCCCCCGCACAGCCGTGGTGAGGCGCCGGAACTTGGACAAAATTCTCCCTCACCCAGGTGTGGTAACTGTTTATTGTGGGTAGGCTGCCCTGCTGTTTCTGTTTTGTGGGTGGGTTGCTGGACTAACCACGGCACTGACCGGCAGGAGGTCAGGTACCCTGTTAGTCTAATTGGTAAAGGGGAGAATTGTGGCGAAACCAACTTCGCCACTGTGAACTGGAGAAGCCTGGTTGCTAGCCTCCTGCCCGCTGACTATGGCCCCTGGACATATTGCACTTTAAAAACTATATTTGGGCATGTAATAATTTATATTGCTGCTACTGGCCCTTTAAAATCAGCGATGGACATTTTGGGACTAATGTCCCTTTAAGACTTTGTAACATATCCCAGTAATACTGTCTTAAATATTATGTAGGTATTTATGTGTTCAGTTAAACTGGGGATATGTAGAAATGTGTGTTTTATGTGTTAAATGTATCAGTATGTAATTTTATGTCTTTTACTGTCTTTTTGCAACCATGTGGTTAATGGAGTCTGACTCTAGTCCTAGATAATTGGATTACTTCTCCAATTATCTCCAGGGCAGAAGGGAGGAAGCCGGGATGCATTGTGGGGGATGTTTTACTTCTGTTTGAGCCAGATTGTGCCATGCTGCAAGCCAGGGCCCAAAAGATACTTTTAGTAACGTTTGAACCCCTGGTCTGATTCATGCAATTGTTGAGTATGTTGTTCCCCCGAATGGATTGATTGTGAATATGTATTTTTATGCGAATATGATGTATGGTTTTGAAGTTACAGATATTGTGTAAAAGTTATGTTTTAAACTGTATAATAAGTGGATTATCTCTCAGGCTAAGGGGAGGGGATGTGTGGGTTGTACCATATCTCGGATTGGTTATTTTATGCCTCCCCCTGGGTGTGGCCTGTATGTGGATTATTGTAATAAAAGCCAGGCTGGAGGAGCCAGTCCAGAGTTCCTGCTTAACCCTCAAAATGAAGTGTCGTCTCGTTCTTGGGGAAAATTGGATTGTAAGTTGACTGCCAAGAGTGTAAGCGGATTGTATGCTTTTCTTGTTCAGCTGTTCCAGTTCGGAGTGTTATTTCGTATCCAGATCGGGAGTTTGGTGTTCTGCAGTAGCTGTGCCTGTCTCTAGAAAAGGGGATTATCGCCTAAATGGGTTTTATCCTCTTGTAAGTGAAACGGTCCGTTACAGAGTGAATGTGAGAGAATGTATGCAAAGGAAATGTATTGTATGAAGAAGTCCATGTGTAGCGCAGGGAGCTCCCATGTACAGTGCAGGGAGCTCTGTGAGGGAGCCCATGTATAGAGCAGGGAGCTCTGTGAGAGAGCCCATGTATAGAGCAGGGAGCTCTGTATGAGGGAGCCCATATATAGTGCCAGGAGCTCTGTGTGTATAGTGCAAGGAACTATGTGTGGGGAAGTCATGTATACTTTAGAGAGCTCAGTATGAGGGAGCCCATGTATATTGCAGTTGGCTCTGTATGTATAGTGCATGAAGCTCAGCTCTGCATGAGCTCATGTATGGCTCTGTATGTTGAAGCCTATGCATAGTGCAGGCATGGAGCTCTGTTTGAAGGAGCCCATGTATAGTTCAGGGAGCTCTGTGTGAGGGAGCTTTGTATGTATAGTGTAGGGAGCTCTGGATTAGGGAGGCTTTATGTATATTGCAGGGAGCTCTGTATGTATTGTGCAGAGTGCTATGTATGAGGGAGCCCATGTGTAGTGCAAGGAACTCTGTATTAGGAAGCCCATGTATAGTGCAGAGAGCTCTGTATGAGAGAGCTCTGTATGTATAGTGCAGGGAGCTCTGTATGTATAGTGCAGGGAGCTCTGTATGTATAGTGCAGGGAGCTCTGTATGTTGGAGCTCTGTGTGTATAGTGCAGGGAGCTCTGTATGTATAGTTCAGGGAGCTCTGTGTGATGGAGCTCTGTATGTATAGTGCAGGGAGCTCTGTATGATGGAGCTCTGTATATATAGTTCAGAGAGCTCTATGTTGGAGCTCTGTATGTATAGTACAGGGAGCTCTGTATGATGGAGCTCTGTATGTATAGTGCAGGGAGCTCTGTATGTATAGTGTAGGGAGCTCTGTATGTATAGTTCAGGGAGCTCTGTATTATGGAGCTCTGTATGTATAGTGCAGGGAGCTCGGTAGGCATAGTACAGGGAGCTCTGTATGATGGAGCTCTGTATGTATAGTGCAGGGAGCTCTGTATGATGGAGCTCTGTATGTACAGTGCAGGGAGCTCTGTATGATGGAGCTCTGTATGTATAGTGTTGGGAGCTCTGTATGATGGAGCTCTGTATATATAGTTCAGGGAGCTCTGTATATATAGTTCAGGGAGCTCTGTAGATGGAGCTCTGTATGTATAGTGCAGGGAGCTCTGTATGATGGAGCTCTGTATGTATAGTGCAGGGAGCTCGGTAGCCAGGCAGTAAAGCTGGGCTAGTGTTGAAGAGGCAGAGTAATAAATGTGAATAAAAGCAGGCTCGAGTTGTGTTAAAATAAAATAAGAAGAGCTAAAAGAAAGTGAGTTTGGAGGATGTGAATGAGAATCCGTGAATAAGAAGATGGAGTGAATGTGAGAGAATGAGCTCCATTTGAGAAGCACATTGATTGCTTGAAAGAAGCTCCAATGTGAAGCTCTGTGTGAGCAGTGAGTGGAAGCAGAAGCCAGTGCTGAGGGAGCCTGGGAGCAGGATAAGAGGAGCTTTGTCGAGCTGCACTTCCGGCCTACGGCTGTAGCTCCGTGAATCTGCCCGATCCCACGATCTCGGAAGCGTTGCAAGGAGGAGCCTGGACAGGTCTTGGATGGGAGACGGCTGCGAGTAGGTTACGGTTACAATGGCTGCGAGAAGGTTACGGATAGAGCAACCAACCAAGACCAACCGGGTGTTGTAGGCTTATTTTTGCTTTTTCGTTTTCTCTCCCACCACAAGAGGGCGATCAACTCAATGCAATCTTCCATTCACTCTTTTCTGAGGGTTATTCATTTATTTATTTTTTGTCCTTAAAGGCAAACACACTCATTATTATTCTCTCAAATCAAAATGCAAAGTCAATCTCATGTTTAAAGGGCTACTACAACTCATTTACTCACTAATCGCTTTTTAAACATTTCTGACTTATGCAATACGTCTCTTTAGATCCCTCATCTTTTTCTTATGAAAAATTTATTAAAAAGTGTAAAGCTTAAAATACCTCCATTTTAGGAACATTGACATCATACTGACCCCTAAAAGGATTTTTTGTATTATTATTTGATTGTTTATTAAAAAAAATGTAATATGGGGTCTGGCTTTTATGCACATGCCAGCCGCCACATAATTAACCCTCACACCACCAAGGATTTAATAATTTGCTCACTGACTGATAGCAACGCTAGCAGACAAACAGTTCAGACTTTTAAAAAAATCTTGTCAGGATTTAAAGGGACTCACCCAACACATAACCACTCCCACACACATACACAACCAATCACAAGCATCCCTACATGTGCCCTTGTACGCTTAGCTTTGCTAGCTCCCCAGGGCCTCATACACTGCCAACTCTATATATATATATATATATATATATAAAAAAAACAAATAATCTTGCACTCCACCTGATCCGTAGTCCAATGCCCGGTGCTTGTCAGCCAAAATACAACGGAAGATTCAAAGATAGCACTCCAGGGACTTGATAAAATGTAACTTTTATTTTACTCACTAAAACATCAAAGGTGTCAACGTTTCAGCTTGATCCCCTCAAGCTTTCGTCAGGACATACTGTGCAGACAAATAAACCCACATATATACCATACAGATAACGATAACTCACCACACTTGTGAAGCCTCTGACTCCATGGTCATCACCATGGTGACATATATCAACAATAATAAAAGTGCAACCATACACATAGATCGTGCAATTAAAAAATATTCAATTAGACTATTTTACGCTAGGGGAATCAATTACTTAAACATTAGTCACACTGGCAGCATTGAATAGTAACTACTGCAATGAATATCCTTCATAATGTATAAACTGGACTCATAGAAAGCAGGGCTGAAAACCAACAGGAATACTAGAGACTCTGAGAAAGTTCAGACAAAACTAATCGAAAAACATATTTAAACATCATTATAAGGGCATATGTCCCACTGGAATTCACTCCACAGAAGATTGCTAGGATAGGGGTAGATCGCCTAACTGATTCCAAAATAGACTTCACAATTAAACTCACTGGAGATTGGCCAGTTACTAGATAATAATAACTACTAATGATCTCAAAATTGATCACAATGGCCACATAGAACGGTAACTGATGCACTATATTCGATTTCTTAGTATATACAACGGACTCCAACAAAGCCAATACGAGATAACAAGATAATCTAACAAAAGGGTGACACACCAATGCATGAGCACCTGTATCACCAGAGTTAACAAAATCAAAGTTGTTTAAGATAGGGGTGGATCACCTAAGTGGTTCCAAATAGACTACCCAATTAAACTAATACTGACTAGTGTAGTTACTAGAAATAAACTAGATACTCCTTATATGAAATACTAAACAGAGCTGCAACTGTCTCATATAGTAAAAACCCATACATTTCAAACCTCTGTATCATCATCATAATGAGTTACAATTCTGAGGCACATGGAAACTATTAAGATTTTTCAAAGTAATGAAGGTCCTGTGCCAGTGCCACCATGGACAAAAGGGAGGATTGCCTATCCCCCAGGGTGGGCATCCACATCCCGCCCCATATTCGTGACATATTCCAGGATCAACATAGTTATGAGAGAAAACATGGTTATGAGAGAAACATAGGTATGTATGCCTATCCCACAGGGTGGGCATCACATACCCCATCTCCAAAAAAGATTAATTGGATAGCACAGAAAATGAAAAATTATAAAAATGCAGTCAAGGTATATTTCTCATTCAGACCCTCAGGGTATACTGTTCTCAGAGTTCTGATCCAATATAGTTCACGTTGTAGTAACATTTTCTTGCGGTCCCCTCCCCTCCTGGGTGGAGGTACATGGTCGATTGCCATGAGTTTCAGAGTCGGTAGAGTGTGGCCTCTCTCCAAGAAATGTTTGGCCACCGGTAAGTCTGATTTCTGATCCCTATACGCCACTCGTATGTTGGATCTATGATTGCGAATACGTTCGCGCAAGGGCAGGTCCGTCTTGCCAATATAAGTAAGTCCACAGGGACAAGTAAGCCTGTATATTACATAATCAGTGGTGCAGGTTAGCCGATGCCTAATGATGTACTTTTTTCCTGTATGAGGATGAGCAAAGAATTTTCCCGATAACATGTGTCCGCAAGTGACACAACCTAAGCACTTATAACAGCCCAGATTTATAGAGCCTTGTTTCTGCTCGTAACAGTGTATAGGATCTGTCTTAACTAACAAGTCTTTCAGATTTCGATTTCTCCTATAACACATCATAGGTGATTGGCGAAATGGTTCTGGTAAAGAAGTGTCGTTCCTCAAAATTCTCCAATTTCTATCAATCATCCGTTTGAATTTTGGAGATGCTGTAGTGTAAGTGGTTGGAAAAACCAGTCTCCTTGTTGATACAGTGTTTGACTCGACTTGTGTTGAGTAGCACCTATCTAAGGCTTTATGGAGTGTCTGTTCACTGTAACCCCGTTGGTGAAACTTATCCCACATTAGTTTCAATTGTTCCTCCGCTTTACTGGGATCTGAGTTGTTCCTCATCACCCTCAAAAATTGTGAATATGGTAAGGATTGTTTGAGGGCATTGGGATGGAAACTATTCGCCTGAAGTAAAGTGTTGCGGTCCGTAGTCTTGGAGTAGAGTGTATATGCCAACTTGGTACCTTCTCTAATGATCCGTACATCCAGAAAATCCACTGAAAGCGGGTCTGCTGTCATAGTGAGTTCTACATTCGGTGTACAAGAATTGATATATTGGACCATAGATTCTGCAGTGCTGTTGTCTCCCTTGATGATCATGAAAATGTCATCGATGTAGCGACCGTATAGTAAAATAATATCTTTAAATGGCTCCAATATATATTGAGTTTCAAATTCAAACATGAATCCATTCGCATACATTGGAGCCATGGCCGCTCCCATAGATGTTCCTGCTGACTGCCTGAACCAATCAAATTCAAAACGAAAATAGTTCTGAGTCAGAACCAATTCCAGAATTTGCATAACGTATTCGATTGGGGGGCCCCTGTATTTGTCTGAAGATGAAAGAATCCGTTCCATGGCTTGGACTCCCCCTGAGTGGGGTATGATAGTGTATAAGCTCTTCACATCACACGTAACTAGTGATGTCAGCCCAACTGGTAAGGAAATCTTGGAAATCATATCAATGAAACTTGGAGTATCCTTGATGTATGTTGAAAGGTTTTGAATCGTTTCCTTAAATAGGAAATCCAGCCATTTAGCCAGTGGTTCTAGGATGCCTCCCACCGCCGACACAATTGGTCTCCCAGGAGGGTCCTGAAGGTTCTTATGCACCTTGGGGAGTGTATAGATTACTGGGGTCCTCGGGTTTGGTTGATGTAAAAATTCCCAGAGGTCCTGATCGATAAAATTCTGTTCCAGACCCTTCAGTAGAATGGCGTCAATTAAAAGTTTCACTTGAAGCGTAGGATCGCCTTTCAATTTCAGATAAGTCTGGGAATCAGATAATTGTTGGATAATTTCCAATCTATATTTAGCATAGTCTTGAATAACGATTCCCCCGCCCTTGTCTGCTGATCTAATAACAATGTCTTTGTCCATAGCCAAAGACTTAATGATCTGTCGATCCATTTTGGAACAATTTGAATGGTAGGAATGAGTAACTTTTAGATGGTCCGTTGTTTCCTTTTGTACAGACCTTAAAAAACTTTTTATAGAGGCTTGATTCGGCAGGGGATCAAAGGTACTTTTCCTCTTAAACCTTATTTCATCAGAGGGAGTGGTTTGGTTTTTAAAGAAATCCTTAAGTCGCAACGATCTCCCAAACTTATACAATTCAACTTCCCAGTCTAGTGGGTTAGGTTTGGCAGTGGGGACAAAAGACAAGCCCTTACTCAGCAAAGTAATTTCAGCCACTGTCAATACTCTGGATGATAAATTGAAGATAGGTATTACCTCCTCTGTCGTGGTGGTCTCCCACCACGACAGAGGAGGTAATACCTATCTTCAATTTATCATCCAGAGTATTGACAGTGGCTGAAATTACTTTGCTGAGTAAGGGCTTGTCTTTTGTCCCCACTGCCAAACCTAACCCACTAGACTGGGAAGTTGAATTGTATAAGTTTGGGAGATCGTTGCGACTTAAGGATTTCTTTAAAAACCAAACCACTCCCTCTGATGAAATAAGGTTTAAGAGGAAAAGTACCTTTGATCCCCTGCCGAATCAAGCCTCTATAAAAAGTTTTTTAAGGTCTGTACAAAAGGAAACAACGGACCATCTAAAAGTTACTCATTCCTACCATTCAAATTGTTCCAAAATGGATCGACAGATCATTAAGTCTTTGGCTATGGACAAAGACATTGTTATTAGATCAGCAGACAAGGGCGGGGGAATCGTTATTCAAGACTATGCTAAATATAGATTGGAAATTATCCAACAATTATCTGATTCCCAGACTTATCTGAAATTGAAAGGCGATCCTACGCTTCAAGTGAAACTTTTAATTGACGCCATTCTACTGAAGGGTCTGGAACAGAATTTTATCGATCAGGACCTCTGGGAATTTTTACATCAACCAAACCCGAGGACCCCAGTAATCTATACACTCCCCAAGGTGCATAAGAACCTTCAGGACCCTCCTGGGAGACCAATTGTGTCGGCGGTGGGAGGCATCCTAGAACCACTGGCTAAATGGCTGGATTTCCTATTTAAGGAAACGATTCAAAACCTTTCAACATACATCAAGGATACTCCAAGTTTCATTGATATGATTTCCAAGATTTCCTTACCAGTTGGGCTGACATCACTAGTTACGTGTGATGTGAAGAGCTTATACACTATCATACCCCACTCAGGGGGAGTCCAAGCCATGGAACGGATTCTTTCATCTTCAGACAAATACAGGGGCCCCCCAATCGAATACGTTATGCAAATTCTGGAATTGGTTCTGACTCAGAACTATTTTCGTTTTGAATTTGATTGGTTCAGGCAGTCAGCAGGAACATCTATGGGAGCGGCCATGGCTCCAATGTATGCGAATGGATTCATGTTTGAATTTGAAACTCAATATATATTGGAGCCATTTAAAGATATTATTTTACTATACGGTCGCTACATCGATGACATTTTCATGATCATCAAGGGAGACAACAGCACTGCAGAATCTATGGTCCAATATATCAATTCTTGTACACCGAATGTAGAACTCACTATGACAGCAGACCCGCTTTCAGTGGATTTTCTGGATGTACGGATCATTAGAGAAGGTACCAAGTTGGCATATACACTCTACTCCAAGACTACGGACCGCAACACTTTACTTCAGGCGAATAGTTTCCATCCCAATGCCCTCAAACAATCCTTACCATATTCACAATTTTTGAGGGTGATGAGGAACAACTCAGATCCCAGTAAAGCGGAGGAACAATTGAAACTAATGTGGGATAAGTTTCACCAACGGGGTTACAGTGAACAGACACTCCATAAAGCCTTAGATAGGTGCTACTCAACACAAGTCGAGTCAAACACTGTATCAACAAGGAGACTGGTTTTTCCAACCACTTACACTACAGCATCTCCAAAATTCAAACGGATGATTGATAGAAATTGGAGAATTTTGAGGAACGACACTTCTTTACCAGAACCATTTCGCCAATCACCTATGATGTGTTATAGGAGAAATCGAAATCTGAAAGACTTGTTAGTTAAGACAGATCCTATACACTGTTACGAGCAGAAACAAGGCTCTATAAATCTGGGCTGTTATAAGTGCTTAGGTTGTGTCACTTGCGGACACATGTTATCGGGAAAATTCTTTGCTCATCCTCATACAGGAAAAAAGTACATCATTAGGCATCGGCTAACCTGCACCACTGATTATGTAATATACAGGCTTACTTGTCCCTGTGGACTTACTTATATTGGCAAGACGGACCTGCCCTTGCGCGAACGTATTCGCAATCATAGATCCAACATACGAGTGGCGTATAGGGATCAGAAATCAGACTTACCGGTGGCCAAACATTTCTTGGAGAGAGGCCACACTCTACCGACTCTGAAACTCATGGCAATCGACCATGTACCTCCACCCAGGAGGGGAGGGGACCGCAAGAAAATGTTACTACAACGTGAACTATATTGGATCAGAACTCTGAGAACAGTATACCCTGAGGGTCTGAATGAGAAATATACCTTGACTGCATTTTTATAATTTTTCATTTTCTGTGCTATCCAATTAATCTTTTTTGGAGATGGGGTATGTGATGCCCACCCTGTGGGATAGGCATACATACCTATGTTTCTCTCATAACCATGTTTTCTCTCATAACTATGTTGATCCTGGAATATGTCACGAATATGGGGCGGGATGTGGATGCCCACCCTGGGGGATAGGCAATCCTCCCTTTTGTCCATGGTGGCACTGGCACAGGACCTTCATTACTTTGAAAAATCTTAATAGTTTCCATGTGCCTCAGAATTGTAACTCATTATGATGATGATACAGAGGTTTGAAATGTATGGGTTTTTACTATATGAGACAGTTGCAGCTCTGTTTAGTATTTCATATAAGGAGTATCTAGTTTATTTCTAGTAACTACACTAGTCAGTATTAGTTTAATTGGGTAGTCTATTTGGAACCACTTAGGTGATCCACCCCTATCTTAAACAACTTTGATTTTGTTAACTCTGGTGATACAGGTGCTCATGCATTGGTGTGTCACCCTTTTGTTAGATTATCTTGTTATCTCGTATTGGCTTTGTTGGAGTCCGTTGTATATACTAAGAAATCGAATATAGTGCATCAGTTACCGTTCTATGTGGCCATTGTGATCAATTTTGAGATCATTAGTAGTTATTATTATCTAGTAACTGGCCAATCTCCAGTGAGTTTAATTGTGAAGTCTATTTTGGAATCAGTTAGGCGATCTACCCCTATCCTAGCAATCTTCTGTGGAGTGAATTCCAGTGGGACATATGCCCTTATAATGATGTTTAAATATGTTTTTCGATTAGTTTTGTCTGAACTTTCTCAGAGTCTCTAGTATTCCTGTTGGTTTTCAGCCCTGCTTTCTATGAGTCCAGTTTATACATTATGAAGGATATTCATTGCAGTAGTTACTATTCAATGCTGCCAGTGTGACTAATGTTTAAGTAATTGATTCCCCTAGCGTAAAATAGTCTAATTGAATATTTTTTAATTGCACGATCTATGTGTATGGTTGCACTTTTATTATTGTTGATATATGTCACCATGGTGATGACCATGGAGTCAGAGGCTTCACAAGTGTGGTGAGTTATCGTTATCTGTATGGTATATATGTGGGTTTATTTGTCTGCACAGTATGTCCTGACGAAAGCTTGAGGGGATCAAGCTGAAACGTTGACACCTTTGATGTTTTAGTGAGTAAAATAAAAGTTACATTTTATCAAGTCCCTGGAGTGCTATCTTTGAATCTTCCGTTATATATATATATATATATTTACACAAATATACCTACGCATTAAAACACAGAGGGACACACACATAAACACACTGTCGTATACACACACATAAATACAAACAGAGACACACAAACACTGACACGTGCCCACACCTTGACACATGCGTACACTGACAAACAGATCCACACAGACATGTACATACCTTGACACAGATACATACACAATCAGACATACACACACACGTGATCATTTTTATATTTGCAGCCACCCTCCTGTTATCATACATATAATCCAGGAGCGTGGCTTGCTTTGGAAATAACAAAATTAGCCAGAAACGTGGAAAGCGCTAAAAACATAACATGTAAAACAAACTTGTTAGTAAATATATACCAATAGAGCTGCAGTCACTCCTAAAATAGTGAAACAAAATACTAGGCCCACAAATAATGCACTGAAAATAATTCTAATCCAAATAAACAATTTATGCCAAAAAAGAAATCTGTGTAAAAAAATCAGCAAGAGAAAATATAGTGCAGGCCAGTGGCTTAACTACTTAACTACCACGGTTGCAACTGAGACCGAGCCTCTCACTCCAGGGGGCCTGGCTGCAACCGTGGGCCGCCATTACTTGGAGTGAGAGGCCCGGTCTCAGTTGCAACCATGGTAATTAAGCCACTGGCCTGCACTATATTTTATCTTATTGATTTTTTTTACACAGATTTTGTTTTGGCATAAATTGTTTATTTGGATTAGAATTATTTTCAGTGCATTATTTTTGGGCCTAGTATTTTGCACAGACTGCGCTCCCCGCCAGTCACAACAAGTAGCGTGGTCAAGCAGTCCTCTACCAAGTCTGACAGGAAGTGCTCACTGAGAGAATGGGGACATGCAGCCAGCTCTGCCACGCTACAGCAGCGCAGGTACAGAGGGGAATGGGGTAGAGACACATGGAGGGAACTTGGGGGGGATTGACGTATGGAGGACAAAGGGAAAGTGAATTGACACATAAAGGGACGGAGGGATTGAGACATGGAGGGACGGGGGGGGGGTGACACACTGAGGGACAGAGAAGATTGACACAGTGGGACTATGGGAGTATTGACACATGGAGGGACAAGACGAGGAATTGAGACACATGGAAGAAACTTGGTGATGGAGGGAGGTGAATTTACATATTTAGAGGGGTATTGACACATGGAGGGACTGGGGGATATTGACACATGGAGGTACAAGAGGGGGAATTGAGGGGGGGCGTGGTTACGGCTCTGACCAAGATGGCCGCATAGAGAGACAGCTCCGCTCCGCCGGACCCTGACAAGCCGCCTTCTAAGCGTTTAACTCAGCCAAATGGGTCGCACTAAGCGCCCGGAGCAACCCCAGACCCCCAGGAACCTCCAACAGGGCCCCCTGGACGGCTACCTGCTCCCGCAGCCGGGGGCCAGCGGAGAGACGGGAAGCCCCAAAATGGCGCCGACCACCCCGCCGGGGTCAGGCGGCACCGCCCTAGAGAGGATTGAGGATAGGCTGGAGAGCCTGACCGCATCTATGGCCACAAAAGACGACCTAAAGTCACTTACCTCCGCCATCCAAGACACCCTCAGGGCTGAAATAGCGGGGATCCGCTCCGTGGTCACATCCCATGCAGGCCGTATCGCACGGACGGAGGAGGCAATTGAGGCCCTCACAGCACGCCAGACGTCTGCCGACACGGCAATTGCCCGCCAAGGCTCTATGCTCCTATCAGCGAGGAGACACCTCGAGGACCTGGACAACAGAGGTCGGAGGTGTAATATTCGCATCCGGGGGGTGCCTGAGGCTGAGGGTACGGATGAGAATGTGGTGGACATACTCACTGAGCTCTTCCAGACTATCCTGCAACCAACATCGCCGGAGCATATTGAGTTCGAAAGGGCACATAGAATTGCGAGACCCAGATCCCTGGAAGACGGTCCGAGGGATCTCATATGCTGCCTACATTCCTTCCCCATTAAAGACAACATTATGAAGAAGGCCAGGGATAGACCGACGTGGCCCTATAGAGGGGCACAGGTTGCCCTATACAACGACTTGTCCCCACTCACGCTAGAGGCCCGGCGGGCCCTCCGCCCTGTGACTGCAGCGCTAAGAGACAACAACATATCCTACAAGTGGGGGTTCCCCTTCGCTTTGCTGACCAGGCACCGCAACAACTGGATATCTATCCGCTGGCCTGAAGATGTCCCGAGATTCAAGGATGACCTGGGCCTTCCAACTCCTACCGTTCCCAACTGGATCCTGGGACCAACGGCTCCTATGTCGAGACCGCAAAGAGCATCCCGGCGGAGAGACGCCCGCTCCCCTTCTGCTCGGCCTGCAATACGACGTAGGAACCCGGCATCCCCTGAAGAATGAACACTGAACTGCCGGGATGGGAGCCGGCGCCCCGGGGCCCTAACCCGGGTGTCCCACCGACCTGTCCCCCGGACTTCACCTGTAGCTGCTGCCACCTACCCCCACAGTTCGTTTGGGCCTTGACGGGACGGAGCACGCCTACAGGTATGGTGAGCCGCATTTGGGCGGGGAATGGGGGGGTCTGTGGACTCGGGGCATGGCCCTGCGGGCCTCTTCTGGTGACTCTCTCTGCGGCTGCCCTACCACCTTTCTCACCTTGGGGGAGGCTTCTCTTCAGGGACCTGGGCACGCATGTTTTTTTTTGGGGGGGGGGGACTCTTTGGGCGAGGGAGCAGACATCCACCGCATTGACTCGTGCCCTGAACTGCACACCGAAATTCCTGGCCTCCGCTCAGTCAAGCCGATGAGTCCTTGTATGTATACAATATAAGGAGGGAGAAGTGAAAGGGCAAAGGGAAGGAAAGGGGAGAATATTTATTTCAGTCTACTTTATTTTATTTTATTTATTATTATTATTTTATTGTTATTATATTTTACTTCATATCATCTAATTACGCAAGTATCAGCATGTGCCTATATGTGGGGGGTGTGGGGTGGGGTACACATATGTGGGTTAAATATGCAATTGCTGTCATGCCTCTACTTCCTGATTGGTGTATTACTGTATTACTGGGATGTGCTGGGTGTGACACTGACTGGAGACGTAGTTTTACGGTATCCCGCTACCACCCACCGCCCCCACCTTGCCTACGCCCCCTATCGCTGACCGGGAGGGAACTCAAAGACACGCCTATAGGGAAAGGTGGTAACGATGTCTAGACCGGGGGAGCCCTCCACCCCCCCCCCCCCTTTTTCTTTTCCTTCCCCCCCCCCCCCTTTTTTTTTTTCTCTCTCCTTCCCCTACCGACCACATACGACTTGGACGACATCGGGGTTGTGCCGGAACCCGGCTGGCTGAGGGGCGGGTTTGGAGACACCGGGGGTCAATGTTGATACACTGTTATATTCTGTCTCGTTATGATTGCCTGATTTACCCCCCCCCTTTTTTCTTTTTTTTTTTTTTTTTTTAAGCTGCTGCACTCCTCTTGTTAATGTATATTTCATGGCCCAAACACCGAATCTGTGACACTGACTAGCACTCCCATGAGAGAGAGCAGACTTTTCCCTCCGGGTGGATAGACTGGTGGAGCCACCGTTGCCCGTGAGTGGCGCTCTGAACCCCCGTCCCACTAGTACGAAGTCACATGACTAAATACAGAGACAGGGAAGACGTTCAGACGACGACTGGGAAGGTACCCCCCCGTCCGGGGGACTCGAAGGGGACACTGGGGGTCTGAGACGTAGACAATAGCCAATATACAATCCATTTATACCACCCCCGACGCTCCTGAGACACTATGACCGCCCTCCACACACAGACCGATCTGTCTGGCTTGACAATAGCTCTAGGGGGTCCGGTGGGGCGAACGAACCCACTGTTAGGTAAATCAATTCTCTTGGGCAGAGCCTGACGCGCATTCCCCACACCACACACTCGTGCTACGAGTTGGGCAACTGGGCTGTGGTTGCTCTCGCCTTCTGGGCTGGAACCAAGGCGAGGTACCACTAGCACTGGTTGCAGCACGAGACCTACCATTAATATCACTCTATACGGGGTTACACTCGAGATACCTACAATCCCGGAGTGACCACCAGGGACACAAGTTTCCATTTTTTGTCACACTAGAGGGACGCTGACAGGCTACGTTTCCCGGGCACCTGGACCCTGATCTCGAGCCCTAGAGCCTTTGCTACCTGCCTCTCATCCCTTTTACTTATCTCTTCCCCTCTCTACCTCCTCTTCCCTTCCTACGGTGATCTGTGTCGAGCTTGGCTACTCTACCGGTTGCCCCCTGGGATCGCGGGCTCTCTGGGACATCGGTGAACTAGGGTAGCACCGATAACACGCTACGGGTATGGCTTACCAAAATACACCCCTGAGGGTACTCACGCAGAATTGTAGGGGCCTCAACATACCTGAACGCAGGACTCACCTCCTGAGGGAACTGAAGAAAAAACACGTAACAGTGGCCATGATTCAGGAAACCCACTTTAAAGAGGGCGCAGTGCCCCAGCTAAAAAATAGACACTATCCGAACAATTTTTTCTCTAACCATTCGACGGCCCACAAAGCTGGCACGGCCATAATACTAGCCGCTGAGCTCGAATTTAAGGAACTCGAACGTACTCAAGACTCCCAAGGTCGATACCTCTTTTTAAAAGGGGTCATAGCAGATAAGATATACACACTGGCCAACATCTACGCTCCCAACCGACGCCAAGCCCCTTTTCTCCGGAATGCCTTACACATTCTGGAGGACTTTACAGACGGCATCCTAATTGTGGGGGGAGACTTCAATGTCCCCCTAGACCCAATGCTGGATTCCTCTTCGGGACACAGTTGCATCCCACAGAGCAGTATCCGGTCTATACGCAGATCACTGGAGGACCTGAGATTGGTTGACTGCTGGAGGACGCTTAACCCTTCGGTGAAGGATTATACCTACTATTCCGCCCTTCACAATCGCTACTCGCGCATTGACTATCTCTTTATAACACAAGAAGGTCTCTCCCGTCTACTTAGGTCAGACATAGACCTGTAGCGGTACTTACCCTCTCCAGGGGCCGGCCGGGGTCCTCTCTTCTCGCCGCGCGCGGTCCTGCTCCTGCACGAGCCGCGCGCGGCTCAGCCTACGATATGATCAGTCAGGCGGGCAGTGACCGCGAGAAGCGGTCACGTGTCCCGCCCGACACTAAGAGCGCGCCGCGCGTCTCGGGCGCGCTCTTAAAGGGACAGTGGGAGACTAAATTAGAATCAGTCTCCCATTGGCCCCTGTCAGGCCACATTCCCCATACACTCACTTTTTGGGGGCGTGGATATGACAGGGGCCAATCAAAGTGAACCTTAGGGTATTTATACTCACCTGTTTCCCTTGCTCCTTGCCCTATCGTGGTTTCTGTCCAGTTTCCCTTTAGTGCTTGTATCGTTCAGTTGTTTTTTTGGTGCTTGACCTTGGCTTTGTTCCTGACTCCGCTCTCTCTTTATCCTTGCTTGCTTATCCGCTGTTTTGTCCTCTGTGTACCAGTCCTCGGCTTGTTCTACGTTATGCTGTCTCTCTGTTCCCTTGACCTCGGCTTGTTCTAGACTCTGTCTTGCTTATTCTCGTCAAGTCCGGCCATTCTAAGGTCCGGTAAGACGACCCCTGGTTTCTGGTCTCCTGACTATCTGTACTATTCCTGCGTGTTGGGGTATATTACCGTGACATTACGATAGGGCCATGGACCCCGCAGGTTTAGGTCAACAGATGGCCACTCATGAGGCTAGATTCGCAGAACAGGATCACCGTATGGATCAAATGGCTCAAGCCATCCAGACACTGTTATCCAGATCAGCTCCGGTACCTGTACCTACGCCTCCTGTAAACCCTATACCGGACACAGCTAATATGCCTAATGCTTCTGCACATCTAACCCCGCCACCTAGGTATGGAGGGGACGCTAAGACATGTAGGGGATTCCTTAATCAAGTGGAATTCCACTTTGAAATGTACCCACGTTCATTTCCCACTGATAGATCTAAGGTGGGTTTTCTTATGCACCAGCTTACGGATAAGGCACTAGAATGGGCAAATCCTATTTGGGAGGCTAATGGGCCTATGGTACACGACTTCAATAGCTTCCTCACAGCGTTCCGTAGAACATTTGACACGACTAAAAGGTAAAAAAATGCCGCCAGGGCATTAATGAGAATAAAGCAAGGATCTAAATCTGTAGCCGATTATGCTATTCAGTTCCGTACCCTTGCCTCACAGGTAGATTGGACTAATAATGGGCTTACTACCGCGTTTATGGAAGGTCTGTCTGAAACTATGTTGGATGAGGTAGCAGCTAAGGACCTCCCTGTACCCCTGGAGGACCTGATTGACTATCTTATCGATATAGATAACAGGATCCGTGACAGGTTATATACCAGGTCCAGAAATAGACATTTTGTTCCCTTTAACTCCCCTAGAGCTGAGACTCCCGAGGGATCTAAGGGTTCTGAGGAGGAACCTATGCAGTTAGGGGTTGCTAAACTTACTGACGCTGAAAAGCTTTATAGGAGAAAGGAGGGACTTTGTCTTTATTGTGGTAGGAGGGGTCATATGAGACAAGAATGTCCCGTGCGTCCGGGAAACTATCGCACCTAAGACCGTATAGAGGACTGGCCTTGGGTGTGACATCACAGTCCTCACATTTGCCTCTTAATAAATTACTTCTTCCTGTTTCCCTGCACCTTGATAGTAACTGCATAGCAGGGAATATACTAGCCCTGGTTGATTCCGGAGCGGCCGAAAACTTTATTGATTCCAGTTTTGTCAAGGAGAATAACATACCCACCAGAGAGAAGGAGACACCCTTGGCCGTTGAGGCCATAGATGGTAGACCATTATGCTCTCCAGTTATCACACATGAAACTGTTCCACTACATATGTCTACAGGGGTGTTACACTCTGAGACCATTCGGTTTCAGATCATTACTTCTCCTTCCTCTCACCTCGTGTTAGGGTATCCTTGGTTACGTACTCATAATCCCACCATTGATTGGGAGTCAGGACAAATAGTTTCTTGGAGTGATTCTTGCCAAGAGTCTTGTATTGTTAAAGTCACCCCTTTGAATTCTACTAATATTCCTCCCGTACCTACGGTCATACCCTCTCAGTACCTGTCTCTTAAATCTGTTTTTGATAAAAGGGAGGCTGAAAGATTGCCACCTCACAGGCCTTACGATTGTGCAATTAATTTATTACCTGGTACGATGCCTCCCAAAGGGAGAATATATCCTTTGTCTCCTCAGGAGAATCTGGTTATGGAGGAATATATTAAGGAATCTCTAGAGAAGGGATTTATAAGAAGATCCTCTTCCCCGGCAGGGGCGGGTTTCTTCTTTGTATTTAAGAAAGATGGCGAATTAAGGCCGTGTATTGACTATAGGGGCCTAAATAAAATCACCGTCAAAAATGCGTACCCCATACCTTTGATCACAGAACTATTTGATAGGCTTAAACAGGCCACAGTTTTTACTAAATTGGACCTTAGGGGTGCTTACAATCTCATACGTATCAAAAAGGATCACGAGTGGAAGACCGCTTTCAATACCAGGAGTGGCCACTACGAGTACACTGTGATGCCCTTTGGTCTTTGTAACGCCCCAGCAGTTTTTCAGGAATTTATTAATGATGTCCTACGTCAATTTATACATACATTCGTTATAGTATACTTGGACGACATATTGATTTATTCTACTGATTTACAGACTCATCACATGCATGTTAAATTAGTGTTGAGAACTCTTCTGGTTAACGGTCTCTATTGCAAACTCGAAAAATGTTCATTTGATCAATCTGAAGTCCAATTCTTGGGTTATATAATCTCGGCCAAGGGTTTTCGTATGGATCCCAAGAAACTGTCTGCCATTATGGAATGGCCTCTACCCCAGGGGTTGAAAGCCATTCAGCGTTTTCTGGGGTTCTCTAATTATTATAGGCGTTTTATTAAAGGGTTTTCTGCCATTGTTGCGCCTATAACCAGAATGACCAAGAAGGATGGTAATACTCATGTCTGGAAACCAGAAGCACTCGAGGCCTTTGAATTCTTGAAGGCTACATTTGCCTCTGCTCCTGTTTTACAGCATCCTGTCCCTTCACTGCCCTTTATTCTTGAAGTTGATGCTTCTGAGATAGGGGTAGGTGCTATCTTGTCTCAAAGAGATTCACCTGAAAAGCCGTTACACCCTTGTGGCTTCTTTTCCAGACAGATGTCCAAAGCAGAGAGGAATTATGATGTAGGCAATCGTGAACTCCTTGCTATCATTTTGGCGCTCAAGGAATGGAGACATCTGCTAGAGGGTACTAGGGATCCCATCCTCATTTTAACGGATCACAAAAACCTCTCTTACCTTAGTGAAGCAAAAAGATTGTCTTCTAGGCAGGCCAGGTGGTCTCTGTTTTTGTCTCGTTTTAATTACATAATCACATACAGACCGGGTGATCGTAATACTAAAGCTGACGCTCTGTCCAGACAATTCGAGACTACTGACAAACTCGAGGTCGATGTTACCCCTGTCATTCCGCCTGACAGAATAATAGCGACTACTGTTCTTTCCATTTCGTCTTCTCTCTTACAAGCTATTCAGGCTAAACAGTACTTGGCTCCTGGGGAGAGGCCTGCTGATAAGCTATTCGTTGATATACCGGAGAGACGAGACATCTTGTCATTATATCATGACACTAGAACTGCTGGACACCCTGGTATTTCTAAGACATTTTCAGCAGTTTCTAGATATTTCTGGTGGGCTTCCTTGCGCAAGGACGTCACCGATTACGTTAATGCCTGTAGCACTTGTGCCAGTATGAAGTCCTCCCACAGAGTTCCTTGTGGGTTGTTACATCCGTTGCCCATACCCGAGAGACCGTGGTCCAATATATCCATGGATTTCATTGTTGAATTACCTCCCTCTAATGGTAAAACTGTCATCCTAATGATTGTGGATCGTTTTTCTAAGATGGCTCATTTTGTGTCTCTTGTCAAATTGCCATCATCCAGGGAACTTGCCTCTATCTTTGCCAGGGAGGTGTTTCGGTTGCATGGTATTCCCACTTCGATCGTGTCCGATAGGGGTAGCCAGTTTATCTCCAGATTCTGGAGAACGTTTTGTACGGAGATGGGTATCTCCCTCTCGTTTTCCTCAGCCTACCACCCCCAGTCTAATGGAGCTGCTGAACGTGCCAACCAATCTCTAGAGCAGTATCTTCGTTGTTTCGTGTCCCACCATCAGAACAATTGGGCTGACCTTCTTCCTTGGGCTGAGTTTGCTCGTAATAATGCTGCTCATGAATCCTCCGCTAACAGCCCTTTTTACGTTGTTTATGGCCGGCATCCCGTGGTTCTTCCAGCTGCATTCTCCTTACAGGGCATGCCAGCTCTGGACGAACATTTGGCTAATCTACGTAATACTTGGGAGCAGGTTCAGTGTTCTTTGGTGGCCTCTGCTGCTCGCCAGAAGGTTCAGGCAGACAAGCATCGCAGGGCGGCTCCATCCTATGCTGTGGGAGACCGGGTTTGGCTTTCTACTCGCAATATTCGTCTTCGTGTGCCTTCTATGAAGTTCGCCCCTCGTTTTATTGGTCCTTTTCGTATCTTGCATGTGGTTAATCCTGTCTCGTATGCATTGGATCTTCCAAAAAATTTACGCATTCCTAACGTGTTTCATACCTCCTTGTTAAAACCCCTCCTGTGCAACCGTTATACTCGGCATGTCCCTCCTCCTCCTCCGGTTTCTGTGGAGGGCCATGAGGAGTTTGAAGTGGCGGCTGTAATTGACTCTCGTTTGCTTCGGGGTCGCCTCCAATATCTGGTACATTGGAAGGGCTATGGGTCTGAGGAACGCAGTTGGATTTCCGCTGACGCTGTTCACGCTCCTCGCCTTGTGCGTTCTTTCCACGCTCGTTTTCCTGCCAGGCCTGCTCCTCCCCGCCCGGTGGGCGTGTCTTCGGGGGGGGTACTGTAGCGGTACTTACCCTCTCCAGGGGCCGGCCGGGGTCCTCTCTTCTCGCCGCGCGCGGTCCTGCTCCTGCACGAGCCGCGCGCGGCTCAGCCTACGATATGATCAGTCAGGCGGGCAGTGACCGCGAGAAGCGGTCACGTGTCCCGCCCGACACTCAGAGCGCGCCGCGCGTCTCGGGCGTGCTCTTAAAGGGACAGTGGGAGACTAAATTAGAATCAGTCTCCCATTGGCCCCTGTCAGGCCACATTCCCCATACACTCACGTTTTGGGGGCGTGGATATGACAGGGGCCAATCAAAGTGAACCTTAGGGTATTTATACTCACCTGTTTCCCTTGCTCCTTGCCCTATCGTGGTTTCTGTCCAGTTTCCCTTTAGTGCTTGTATCGTTCAGTTGGTTTTTTGGTGCTTGACCTTGGCTTTGTTCCTGACTCCGCTCTCTCTTTATCCTTGCTTGCTTATCCGCTGTTTTGTCCTCTGTGTACCAGTCCTCGGCTTGTTCTACGTTACGCTGTCTCTCTGTTCCCTTGACCTCGGCTTGTTCTAGACTCTGTCTTGCTTATTCTCGTCAAGTCCGGCCATTCTAAGGTCCGGTAAGACGACCCCTGGTTTCTTGTCTCCTGACTATCTGTACTATTCCTGCGTGTTGGGGTATATTACCGTGACAAGACCCTGCCACATGGTCGGATCACGGCTCGGTCTGGATGGAATTGGAGTCTCCCCTGTTCCGCCCATCGTCCTGGACCTGGAGACTCAATGAGGCTCTACTACTGGATCCCGCCACTACAGATCAAATAAACCAGGAGTTGGGACTTTACTTTCGCGAAAACGATGTACCTGAAACGTCACCAATATCTGTGTGGGAAGCCCACAAAAGTGTCATCCGCGGCTCTTTCATCCGCATCGCGTCACAAAAGCGAAAAGCAACCATGGCCGAGATGACCGACTTATACCGGAAGATAACTTCACTGGAAAGCCGACACAAACGGTCACAGCTGAACGAAGTCTATGGGGAACTGATGGAACACAGGAGAAAACTTAGGGACCCCATCACACGAAAACATCTTCGCACCTTACAGCGTACAAAAGGGTTTTACTACGCCCACGCTAATAAGGGGGGGAAATACCTGGCTAGGCTGCTAAAGGGCCCCATGCCCCGCAGGCAAATACGGAAACTCAGACTAGCCTCAGGCGAGGTGACCCCCTTTCCGCAGAAGATAGCTGATGAGTTCCGGATTTTCTACCAGAATCTTTACAACCTGCGTCCTCCCCTTCGGACGACACGAGACGAAAGCCGACGCACGCAAATATCGGACTATTTAATCAACACAGTCACCAACAAGATTGACCAGGATTCAGCATCCGTGCTTGATGCACCGATTAGCTTGGAAGAGCTGACGGCGGCCCTCAAAATATCCAAATCAGGCAAAGCCCCGGGCCCGGATGGCTTCTCGACTGGCTATTATAAGAACTACTCCAACCTCCTGCTGCCATGGCTGACTAAAGCGATTAATGCGGTGGGTGAAGGAGGGAGCCTGGGCGCGGAATCCTTAGCGGCGACCATTACAGTTTTGCTCAAGCCAGGAAAGGACCCTCTGCTCTGCGGAAGTTATCGTCCCATCTCCTTGTTAAACACAGATGCCAAATTGTTTACGAAGGTCATAGCAAGCAGACTTAACCACCTCCTACCGGACCTGATCCACGTAGACCAGACAGGCTTCATCCCGGGACGAGAGGCTAGGGATAGCACACTGAGGCTATTCTCCATCCAACAACACGCCAGGATGACGAAGAACCAACTACTCCTGTTATCGACTGATGCCGAAAAGGCATTTGATAGGGTCGACTGGACGTACATGATGGCCACTTTACAACAGATGGGATGTGGGCAGAGGTTCCTCACGTGGATATCAGCCCTCTATAGTAAACCGCATGCAACTGTAAGAGTCAACGGGTCTACGACTGCTGCCTTTGGGATTGGCAATGGCACCCGGCAGGGCTGCCCTCTCTCGCCACTTCTGTTCGCAATGACATTGGAACCGCTCCTCCAGGCGATTCGCTTAAACCCGAACATACAAGGATATGAGTGGCAAGACACACACCATAAGGTAGCCGCTTACGCGGATGACCTCATGTTCTTCGTTAGGAACCCGAGGACAACGCTACCTTGCCTACTCGCAGAATTCGACACATTTGGTAAGATCTCGGGCTTCAGACTTAATCTCTCCAAATGTGAGGTCCTGAATATCACGATCCCTACGGAAGACTACAAGTCACTTGACTCGCAGTTCCCATTCCGGTGGTGCTATGGCAAAATGAAGTACCTGGGGGTCTGGGTGGCCACAGCACCGGACGACACTTATCAAATCAACTTTGTTCCCCTCTTGAAGTCAATAGCGGCCGATCTGAATAGATGGTCACACCCGCACATAACATGGCACGGCAGAGTAGCTGTACTAAAAATGAATATCTTACCGAGAGTTCTCTACCTCATGCAAACAATTCCTCTGGCCATACCGAGCACCTTCTTCTCCTCACTGAAAACGGCGATAATTAAATTTGTGTGGCGCGGAGGCCGTTCCAGAATCCGTCACGACATACTTTGCCGGCCGCGGAACCACGGGGGACTGGCACTCCCGGACATCAAGAAGTATCACCAAGCCACGATATTACAGCGGATACTGGACTGGCACCTAGACCCTTCGTCGAAACAATGGGTAGCGCTGGATAAAGGCCTACTCGGACCGTCGCTCGAAATGGAGATATGGGGGACAGCACGGGGACGGATGTCCAACGAAGACAACGGAGGTCCGATACAACAAACGCTGCTCGGATGGCGGTCGCTGAGGAACATGGGCCATATCTCGCCTACCCCCAGCCCCATGATACCGCTGACGCATAACGCGTCTCTGGGGGGCGGACTACCATCGGGCGCATGGCCCATCGCGAACGCTGGGAAATACATTCCCATCTACCAAATTCTCGAAGGGGGCGGAATGCGGGACCTGACCACGCTATTGGGAACAAATACCAGGACTCCCCTCACGGTCCTCAGATATCTACAAATGCAACATTATTACAACTCGATACCACATAAAGATCGCTTGCATCGGGACCTCACCTGGTTTGAAGACCTCTGCAACCAGGGCGTCCCACTTAGCCACACAATCTCGGCTTTATATCAACACTTACTTATCGGGGACAAACCTCAGGCATCCACCTTTCGCCGTCAATGGGAAGAACAACTTGGAAAAGTACTTACACCCGCACAATGGGAAACGGCATTGCTATGGCAACAGAAAAGCTCTATGAGTTCATACTACCAGGAGGTCAACTACAAATTGCTCTCATTGTGGTATAGGACCCCAACCTTGCTGCACCGGATCTTTCCATCGATCACCCCATTGTGCTGGAGATGCCAAGCAGCACGCGGCACGCTGATACACATTTGGTGGGACTGTAGGGATATCATCCCATACTGGGCGATGATTAAAGGAGCCATAACCGACATTTTAGGAGATATCCCAGAATGGAACGCAGAACTGGCCTTACTACACATCTCAACGCAATCCATTCGGACCTATAAAAGATCTATACTACGCCACTTGCTTAACGCAGCCAAAGCCAATATACCAGCACACTGGAAAACGAGCGACACGCCGACAAAGAAAGAATGGATCCGCAGGGTGGAGGACATACATGGAGCGGAAGACAACTGATTCCCTTGGGCCCGCTAACCGGGGGGCAGCTGGCGTGGGATCTGCTTGACGCAGAGCACCTCACCCTATATCCCTTCCTACTACACTCACATCCTCCTGTCCCCTTTCCCACCTCTATGATTGCTGAGTTCAAGGGTCCCGGGGCCTGTGGGAGGGGGGCCGAGATCATTATGAAGTGTTATTGACGCACGCAAATCCACCTCACCTTAACACGATATGGGCTCCTGACCCACACGGGACCCGCTCACCTGCTTAGGTTTCTGGGGCGCGAGAGACGCGCCCAGATGCACACACTGTTACCACACGAATAAATATCTGGGACCTCACACGTCCGCAGCTGACAGTCCTGTACCACGTAGACCCACTTCAAACTAACTTCACGCTAACGCTGAAACACACTGTAATGACATGGTTCCACAGCTCATGCCTGACAATTGCGTTGTACTCAACAAACTTATGTACTTCACATCCTGGGATATCCGCGCACTGAGAGCTCTGCCAAGAGGAGCAACAACCATAGATTAGCACACTATTGACAAGGACTGTAGGACACCCTCCCGCGGCAATACGCAGCCAAACCGTGGGAACCAATCCGTGCCGACCTTATATGAGGGCTACTCATACCTCAATAATGTATCCCTATACGACCGGATTCTTACCTTACAGTGACGCTAACCACGATACGTGACTACACCCGCCAACGCGACGTGTTAGGTTTACTTTGTGAGAACTTAACTGACCCACAAATCAGAACCCACTGGGAGTCTGAACCCATCTTTCCTATACCTTCCTTGACACCGTACCCTACTGTTCGTGTAATACAGTGCTAGGTGACTCTCATGTTTCTGTGTTGGGAGCGGTTTACCCCGTATGCAACCAATGTTTGTTTACTGCATATAATCCTGTTGATCGAAACTTTTAATATGATACATACATGTTATTCTGTATAAAGCTACCGTCTCGCAATATATAATACTCACGCTGTAAACGTTATGCTGGATAGCTATTCTTATCATACCCGGAGACCCGCGGGTCTCTCTATTGAAATGTATGTTGAATTCTACTTGCTTCACTATCTTAACATTGCCTACAGAGAACAGAAACCTGCGAGTTTCTTACTGTTTACCAATTGAGTGCCTTTCTCAACATGAAAATATCATAATAAAAAGATTTCCAAAAAAAAAGAGGGGGAATTGAGACACATGGAAGGGACAGGAGGGGATTGAGACACAATTGCGACACATGGAGGGACTAGGGGAGAATTGACACATGGAAGGTACTGGGGGGTTTTGACACACGGAAGGGACTGTGGGGAAAATTGATACATGGAAGGGGCGGAGGGAATTGAGACACATGGGACGGGGTGGGGTTGAGACACATGGAGGGACTGGGGGTAATTGAGACACATGGGGAGACTTGGGTGGGGTTCAGACACATGGAGGGACAGAGGGAATTTTGGCACATGGGAGGGACTGGGTGTGAAATTAACATCTGGAAGGGACTAGGGAGAGTGAGACACATAGAAGGGCTGGGTGGGAATAAGACCCATGGGAGGGGCCGGGTAATTAGATGTTTAGGTGGCAATGAAATCCTTCTTCAGCATCCATTGTATATGAAACACAACCAGGCCACAATGGCACAGTATTAAAAATAGCTTTTATTGACACAAGATAAAATCTGCTTACTTTGAGTAAAAGTGGGTTTGCCAAGCAAAAATCCCACAAAAGCACTTATAACGGCTATCACCCTAGAGGAAATATGCTCAATCGGACGGAAATAGAAGTTACGAAATGTAGCGTCATTAGACCAGTCTGCAGCTTTCATAATGTCCTCCAGTCTGCAGCCCACTACAGAAGCATTGGAAGCCATGGCACCCCTGACGGAGTGTGCCGAAAACGGATGTATCCACTCCGGCCATTGCCATTACGTCACGTATCTGTGTATATATAGTGCAGGGAGCTCTGTATAAAGGTGTCCATGTATAGTGCAGAGAGCTCTGAATGAGAGAGCACTATATGTATAGTTCAGGGAGCTCTGAATGAGAGAGCACTGTATGTATTAAAGGAGTGGGTTGGCCCATGAGGTTATCAAGTGTAACCGGACAGAGAGGGGGTAACCCTCAAGGTATAGAGTACAAAAGGAGAGAAACTGTCCTTAAGGTGAAACCTGATAGAGGGATATTGGTATCAGAAAAGATCTTCCTAATTTATGTTAGGAACTAAAAGTTCTTAAAGTCACTAACCCCAAAGGTTTAGTGTACCGTAGCGATAGACGTTACCCCTATGACGAGCCCCTATACAGGGCGAACAGCGCGTCGGGTTTTTCCGACACTATTCTACACCAGCACTAGAAACGCTGTACACCTAACTGCTCCTAAGATAAACTCCAACAAATTCTATTTGTTCTGGATACCGACCAAGGCACTGGGGCACATAGGTCAGTGAGAAACAGTGCAGAACAATTGATTGACCGACCGATGGTCTCTATTCATTATTACTTTCAATTACCTAATTACCTTGCTACTTCTACCACGGCTACACTCTATTTATTGGTAAATCACCTTTACTCTTGCTTTACTATTACCTCGAAGGCATCTTTCTTTTCTTTGAAATCTCTAGGATTAGTTAAAATAGGGAATCTGACGAAAATAATTGGGCCATCCGTGGAGCTGGTAACGTTATGTGACTAACATTAGTATCTGCAATAGCAGGCACCAACTGGAGAAGCAACCTAGCAGTAACACTGCACACCCATCAGACTAAATATCTGTTCACTTGCCAGCATATACCCTATGACTTATCTTACAAAATGTCCTAAGAAGTATAAATTTTTAGGAGTTGTACTTCCAAGTATGGTATACCATTCTGCACACTAACCACTCTCGACATTTACCCCGCTATCTGCCCCATTACGGGAGAATACCCTGGAGCAAATAAGCGGCTATTTAAATATACAGATCTCTCCGAACTAAGACACAGGTATACCTCTTTCACAATCTAGCTGGATGTCATTTACGTCTCCTAACCGGTGCTCAGTCACGGGAAAACGGTAAACCACTTCCAGTATTATATGTATAGACAATCAAGTACACCAAGCGGTTTAACCCTTACCATACCTATTACTGCGGCAGCCGATTTTTCCTTATACACTGATCACCTCTTAGGAAGCATTTGCCTCAGAAACTCGGAGCCCATCCGAGCTGACAATTACCTCCAGGTCAGACGACCCCATCTCTAGAGACACTAGAAATTAAACATTACCTCGAATAGCTTATAACGGTACAGAATTACAAAGCTAAAACTTTAATAAAAATTATTTGAAAAGAATTACAAAGCTAACCCCCAGAGGATACTGGGAAATAGAGTAGCCACATATTTGCTCTTTGGGAAGGCTTTTGATAAACTGGCTTACCCGGAACATTTGTGGATACATATACTTGGTTACTAGTGCATTACGCCACACATGGTTATTTGACACGTGTATCCATTTGAATTGAAGTACAATAAGTTATTCCATACTTAGACTTTTACTAAAGGAATAACGATATCTGTGCACACAGAGTTGGACTACCAAACAACCTGTGCCTACACTTTATGTTGTGTCTTTCCCTCTATGTTTATCCCCCTACCTACACGCCCCGATTTTTCTTGTGCAAGTAAGTCTGGATGCTAGCCAAGAGCTAGCCAACACATACTGTGACTTAAAATTGGCGACAGTTTACGTTGGGAACGTCTATTTACCCTATTAAAGCATTATTTTTTAACGTCTATCGCTACGGTACACTAAACCTTTGGGGTTAGTGACTTTAAGAACTTTTAGTTCCTAACATAAATTAGGAAGATCTTTTCTGATACCAATATCCCTCTATCAGGTTTCACCTTAAGGACAGTTTTTTTCCTTTTGAGCACTGTATGTATAGTGCAGGGAGCTCTGTATGTATAGTGCAGGGAGCTCTGTATGTATAGTGCAGGGAGCTCTGTATGAGGGAGCTCTGTATGTATAGTGCAGGGAGCTCTGCATGAGGGAGCCCATATATAGTGCAGGGAGCTCTGTATGATGGAGCTCTGTATGTATAGTGCAGGGAGCTCTGCATGAGGGAGCCCATATATAGTGCAGGGAGCTCTGTATGTATAGTGCAGGGAGCTCTGTATGTATAGTGCAGGGAGCTCGGTAGCCAGGCAGTAAAGCTGGGCTAGTGTTGAAGAGGTAGAGTAATAAATGTGAATACAAGTAGGCTCCAGTTGTATTAAAATAAAATAAGAAGAGCTAAAAGAAAGTGAGTTTGGAGGATGTGAATGAGAATCCGTGAATAAGAAGATGGAGTGAATGTGAGAGAATGTATGCAAAGGAAATGTATTGTATGAAGAAGTCCATGTGTAGCGCAGGGAGCTCCCATGTACAGTGCAGGGAGCTCTGTGAGGGAGCCCATGTATAGAGCAGGGAGCTCTGTGAGGGAGCCCATGTATAGAGCAGGGAGCTCTGTGAGGGAGCCCATGTATAGAGCAGGGAGCTCTGTGAGGGAGCCCATGTATAGTGCAGGGAGCTCTGTATGAGGGAGCCCATATATAGTGCCGGGAGCTCTGTGTGTATAGTGCAAGGAACTATGTGTGGGGAAGTCATGTATACTTTAGAGAGCTCAGAGGGAGCCCATGTATAGTGCAGTTGGCTCTGTATGTATAGTGCATGAAGCTCAGCTCTGCATGAGCTCATGTATGGCTCTGTATGTTGAAGCCTATGCATAGTGCAGGCATGGAGCTCTGTGTGAAGGAGCCCATGTATAGTTCAGGGAGCTCTGTGTGAGGGAGCTTTGTATGTATAGTGTAGGGAGCTCTGGATTAGGGAGGCTTTATGTATATTGCAGGGAGCTCTGTATGTATTGTGCAGAAGGCTATGTATGAGGGAGCCCATGTGTAGTGCTGTGGTGGAATCTCGGTAAAAATAAATTTAGTAGGCCAAGATTACCACGTGGCATGTGTACGTGCATATGCTGACGTATCGATCAGTTGGTTGCACGAGGCAAGATACGATCAGTAGTGTACGGAGCATGTGCAAGAATACAGGATATAGTATTCCCCTCCTCCATTGTGCTGGACAGGCCATGCGGTCAAGCAGGAAGTTAATTCTTATTTGTGTTGATTGGTTAAGAGAATGTGCGGGTGGAGCTTAATATGGGAGGAGTTATGTGCCTATATAAGGAGCCTGCACTATTGTCCGGGGCTCAGAACTTGCTGTATTTTGGTGACATTAGTCCCTCTGAGTCCCGATCGGTGATCCAATAAAGAATCTCTTCCTTCCTGAAGAAACCTGTGTCCATCTCTCTGTGCTTCGCTTCCGTCAGTTTCTCCGGTATCATTTGGTGCATTGGCCGGGAAGCTCATAGTTCAACGGTAGCTGAGAGGCAGAGGCGTGAGACGGTCTATCTTTGCCCACGTTCTCTACGGCTGCACCCCTGAACTTCTGCGTGGACCTCCCTTCGTCTCGGCGCCACTGGTCTGTTGTCCAGGAGATCATCGGCCTCTACGTAAGAAGTGCTGGGGTGTCCCCGTCGATGAGTGTGAACTCAGGTTCAGGAACGAGGAGGTAAGACAACTGCTGTTTTAGACGGCAGAACCCACTAGGGGTATACCGATTGTGCGGTAGGCCCAAAGGGGTTTGAATCTGTGTATCTGCCCCCTCTGTCGGAGGGAAGGAGCGAAGGCGCACCGCTCGATCGAACGCTCTTTAGTCAGACCGTTTGATTCTGTTAGTCAGGCGGGGCTCTGGTGTAAATAGCCCTAGCCGGACACCGGTGTCTTGTCTAGACTAGCGTTCTAGGGTGTATATTTTGTTCGCTAGGTCGGAGGGACCGGGAGACTAAGCGGCGTCTGTGTAAATTCGGTCCTCTAGCTCGATTATATGTGGTGCTTGGGCAGTGTGGCTAACCAAAACGTATGTAGATTGTTTTTAGGTAGTCCATTCAAGGTACTGGCCAATAGTTTAGTTGGGAATTGTAAATGTGTTAAAGATTGTTTAGTAAAGTGTATATCTTGTTAGATAGCGCAAGCTCAGCCGTCTAGCGAGAGTGTTAATAGTGTGTTGCTGTATCATAGTGCACGGTACCATAACCCTGTATATTTACTGACACTGTATATAAGTACTAATCACTGTCGTCCATTGCATGTTTAACACCATAACCACTAATAATTGTATTGTGACCTTAACTTGTGCTTTGACCTATGCTAACCGTACTGTAACCGCTATTTGTAAAAGACGATGTTACTGGGGTGTGTTATAGACGGGTAATTCGTATATAGAGAATTATAGCGTGGGTGACTGTATAGTTTCGCCAAAGGGCATAATATTGATTATCTAGTGACTGGTGTAACAGCTGTGTGTGTACGGGAATTCCCTGAGTGTTTATTGTATTATTGTGTACGTTTCACTTGGTAACCGTACCACGTGGTGCTGTTGCCAGAGGAAACGGGTGTGACTGTTGAATAGTACGCGTGTATAGTATTCGTTGTCGACGACGTTCCATTGATAAGTATGGGCGCGTCGCAGTCAACGATTCCGGATCCCTTAGGTTGTATGGTGAAGAATTTTAAAAAGGGATTCAAGACATGTGATTTTGGGGTTAAAATGTCTCCTGTACGTTTGGTCACTTTGTGTACTAGGGAGTGGCCTACTTTGGTTGCGGCATGGCCGCCACGTGGCAGTTTGGATCCAACTCTGGTACAGCGCTTACACGTGGCTGTATCAGGTAGGCCTGAACTTTACGGCCAGTTTCCTTATATTGACTGTTGGAGACAGGTCGTAAATGACTCGCCAAAATGGATTCAGACATGCCACGAGGAGCAGTGTCGCCTCATGGTGGCTAGAACTTGTTTGTCCACTAGGACTGGTGTTAGGCCCATTTTGGACACGCCCCCTGAGTCCGAGATCCCTTTGCCGCCCCCTTAATTTACTTTAAGAGGAAGTGACGCAAGTGCAGGAAGTCCTGCAACCCTCCCCTCATTGCCCTCATCCACTTCCGCTTCCTCCTCCAGTACAGGATCCACCCCCTCTCGTACTAAATCTCCCCTTCCGGAATCAGAGCCAACCCCCATTAGGTCTGAATATCCTGATTTGGCGCCACTTCAGACTTCCGGTCAAGCTTCTTCTAGCTCGACCCGAAGTGTTCTATTCACTACCTTTTCCCAAAACCAAGCTCCCTCATCCTCATGCCCTATCTCTCCCCGACCGGAACCTCTAACTGACGCCCCTCTACGTAGCCCCATACTAACCCGACAACTGACCGGTACCCAACAATTAAAGCACTATCAGATGCCTCTTCGTCTGAATCCCGGGTCAGCCTATATCGATGCCGCAGGTCAAATGGCACATGCTGACCCAGTCTTCGTATATGTCCCATTCACTACAACCGATCTTTTAAACTGGAAGACCCACAATTCCTCGTATACTGAGAAACCACAAGCTATGACTGATCTGTTCACCTCAATAGTACAGACACATAACCCGACATGGGCTGATTGCCAGCAGTTATTAATGACTTTATTTAACAATGAGGAAAGGACAAGAATTAATCAAGCAGCCATTAAAGCGCTAGAGGATAAAGCCCGTACTTTGAACCAAGCCAATCCAGCAGCATGTACCGCAACACATTATCCCAACACCGATCCCGATTGGAATGTAAATGGTGCTGATATGGTTCAACTCAGAGCCTATAGAGACGCTATAATTGCTGGCATGAAAGCCGGAGGAAAGAAAGCCATTAACATGTCGAAGACAGTTGAGGTGATTCAGAAAAGTGATGAAGCGCCCAGTGTCTTTTATGACCGATTATTGGAGGCATACCGCTTGTATACCCCCTTTAATCCGGAAGACGCAGATAATTCCCGAATGGTGAACTCCGCCTTTGTCAGCCAAGCTTACGGAGATATTAAGCGCAAGCTACAAAAGTTAGAAGGGTTTGCAGGTATGTCAATCACTCAACTAATGGAGGTAGCGAATAAGGTTTATATGAATAGGGAAACAGAAAGTAAGAAAGAGGAAGAGCGCAAGATGCGTAGAAAGGCAGATATGTTAGCGGTAGCGATCGCAGGCGTAGATAGAAGGGGCCCAGATAGAGGCGATAGTAAGTGGAATGAGGAACCTCTAAGTAGAAATCAGTGCGCATACTGTAGGGAAGAAGGGCATTGGAGAAATGAGTGTCCGCGAAGAGAACAGTCTGAGAGAGACAGACCTAGGACAGGTTATGGAAACTTTAGAGGCAGAGCGAGAGGTAGAGGAGGCCCCGGAGGGAGTAATGGTAATAGAGGGAGCAATGGGAACAGAGGAAGTGTTAGGGAAGACAGGTATTTTCCAGCAGCGCAAAGGTCCCGCGATAGAGAAGGTAGGGACTTTGTAGGATTGGCTGACACGGTCATGGAGGACTATTGATACCGACCGGGCTCCATCCCCCTTGGTCGAGCGGAGCCTATGGTCGATGTATCAATAGGGGGAAAAAGGAGTGCGTTCATGATCGACACTGGTGCTGAACATTCAGTGGTGACTAATCTAGTTGCTCCTCCATCTGGAAGGACTATTACTGTGATAGGAGCAACTGGAAGAAGTGCTGAAAAACCGGTTCTTAAAAGTCGACTCTGTACATTGGGAGGCCACGTAGTAAAACATCAATTCCTTTATATGCCTGAATGTCCAGTCCAATTGCTGGGACGTGATATGCTATCTAAATTACAAGCGCAGATTACGTTCCTACCAAATGGAACAACATCCTTAAAGTTTAATGGACCTTCAGGTATTATGACTTTATCCGTACCAAAGGAAGAAGAGTGGCGACTTTATACAGCGTTGACTATCCAAAACCCTAGGAGTGATGAATCTTTATTCAACATACCAGGAGTTTGGGCAGAGAACAACCCACCAGGACTGGCCCGCAATATTCCACCTATTAAAATCGAACTAAAACTTGGGGTTTATCCAGTGAGCCTAAGACAATACCACATCCCGCAGAAGGCTAAGAAGAACATCCAATCTTACCTGGATAAGTTCATACGGTATGGTATCCTAAAATTCTGTACTTCCCCCTGGAACACCCCATTGCTGCCTGTTCAAAAGCCCGGTACAGATGAGTATCGACCTGTGCAGGACTTGAGAGCAGTCAATGATGCGGTTGTTAGTATACATCCAGTCGTGCCCAATCCATATAACCTGCTTGCTTTAATTCCGGGCGGGGCTACCTATTTTACAGTCTTAGACCTCAAAGATGCCTTCTTTTGCCTCCGAATTGCCGCAGAAAGTCAATGTATTTTCGCTTTCCAATGGGAAAACGCTGTAACGGGCTCGAAACGCCAAATGACCTGGACAAGACTGCCCCAAGGGTTTAAAAATTCACCTACCCTATTTGGTTCAGCTCTAAGTCAAGATCTACTGGATTTCGAGTCTATCCCAGGAGAGTGTGTATTGTTACAGTATGTAGATGACTTGTTGATAGCAGCAGTTACAAAAGAAATATGTCAACAAGCAACGCACGATCTACTACACATTCTCTGGAAGGCAGGATACAAGGTGTCTAGAAAGAAGGCTCAGTTGTGTTTGCCAACTGTCAAATATCTGGGATTCCATATCTCTGAAGGTCAAAGAATTATGGGGCCAGAGAGAAAAGAAGCTGTGTGCCAAATACCGATACCCAAGAATAGAAGACAAGTGCGAGAATTCTTGGGGGCAGCAGGCTTCTGTAGGATATGGATTCCCAGCTACGCGATACTGGCAAAACCTCTATATGCAGCTATAAAAGGTACAGAGCACGACCCCTTCTTATGGACTCAAGAACAGCAAACGGCATTTGAAGATGTGAAGAAGGCTTTGATGAGTGCCCCAGCATTAGGTCTACCTGATCACACACGACCATTCTACCTGTACGTACATGAGCAAAGAAGAATGGCTGTGGGAGTATTGACACAGTACTTGGGATCATGGCAAAGACCTGTTGCCTACATGTCTAAGCAACTGGATGCAGTGGCCAGCGGACTTCCACCTTGTCTAAGAGCCGTAGCTGCAGCCGCCCTGCTAGTAGCTGAAGCCGATAAACTCACTCTGGGTCAAGAACTTTATGTACGAGTCCCGCATGCAGTACAGACGTTGTTGGATTACAAAGGAAATCATTGGTTTAGTAACAGCCGTATGACCAAGTATCAAGCAATGTTGTGTGAAAACCCAAGAGTGCATTTAGAGACTGTAAACACCTTAAATCCAGCTACCCTTTTGCCACAACCTACTGAAAGTCAACATGATTGTTTGGAAGTAATGGATGAAGTATTTTCAAGTAGACCAGATCTTCGTGATTTTCCCATCCAGAACCCCGATGTTCAATATTACACCGACGGCAGTAGTTATGTGAAAGAAGGGATCCGCTATGCAGGATATGCAGTAACAACAATAGACAAGGTGATAGAAGCTCGGCCACTGGCGAAAGGAACATCAGCACAAAAGGCAGAATTGATAGCACTGACACGAGCGTTACAATTGGCTGAAGGTTTAAGAGTGAACATCTACACGGACTCCAACTATGCGTTTTTAACCACTCATGCCCACGGAGCTTTGTATAAAGAAAGAGGACTACTGAATTCAGAAGGCAAAGAAATCAAGTATGCAGCTGAAATTCTACAACTATTGGAAGCAGTGTGGGAGCCGAAAGAAGTCGGTATCATACATTGTCGAGCGCATCTGAGAGGAGATGGTGATGTAACCAAGGGAAATCGGATGGCAGACAGTACAGCTAAGCGTGCCGCTGAATCAGGAAGACAGGAGTATGTGGGGCATATAGCTGCTCTAATACCAACCCCACTGTCTCAATGGACTCCAGTTTATACAGCTCAAGAAGAGGAGTGGTTAAAGACTGAACCAGGAAAGTATTTGGAGAACAAGTGGTATCAGCTAGAAGATGGAAGAATAGTTATACCAGCATCACTAGCGGTAGAAATTGTCCAAAACTATCACAACGGGACACATTCTGGGAGAGACAGTACAGAAGAATCTCTCAGAAAACATTTCTACATACCAAGATTGTCCAACTTGACTCAGGCCATTGTACGAAGATGTGTAACGTGTGCTAAAAATAATGCAAGACAAGGACCAGTAAAGCCACCAGGAGTCCAGTTTATGGGGGGACTCCCCATGTCCGATCTACAAATAGACTTTACAGTGATGCCTAAATCGGGTGGACATCGTTACCTGCTGGTAATTGTGTGCACCTATTCAGGCTGGGTAGAAGCATGTCCTACTCGTACTGAGAAAGCAGGAGAAGTTGTGAGATTCCTGTTACGAGAAATAATACCCCGATATGGACTACCCTGCTCTATAGGATCGGACAATGGTCCAGCTTTTGTTCACCAGTGCCTACAACAACTGACTCATATGCTTGGTATAAAGTGGAGGCTTCATACGGCATATAGACCCCAGAGTTCTGGTAAGGTAGAGAGAATGAATAGAACTATTAAGAACCAGTTGGCTAAAATGTGTCAGGAAACCCAACTTAAGTGGAACGTTCTCTTACCCATAGCTCTATTGCGAATCCGCAGTACTCCTACCAGAAGGATGGGCCTCTCTCCTTTTGAAATCATGTATGGGCGACCACCTCCCGTACTTGGTAACTTAAGGGGGGACTTGAGTCAGTTGGGAGAAGGAATTACCCGGCAGCAGGTTGTAGAGTTGGGTAAGACTATGGAGGAGGTACAGAAATGGGTACAAGATAGATTACCTGTGAATATTTATCCCCCAGTTCATAGTTACCATCCAGGAGATCAAGTGTGGATTAAAGAGTGGAATAATGTACCGTTAGGGCCCAAGTGGAGAGGTCCTTATGTTGTTCTTTTGTCTACCCCTACAGCGATAAAAGTAGCCGAAGTGACTCCGTGGATACATCACTCCAGGGTTAAGCCAGCAGCAGTCGATTCTTGGCAAGTTACAGCAGATCCAGAGAATCCCTGCAAGATCCGGTTAAAACGCACTACTCAGTCGGAGTAACGAGGAACTATTGTGGATTACAAATTTTATTGTTACAGGGATTTGGTGAAGTGAGTGTTTTAGACGGCCATAATAAAGCCTGTCCGCTTACCAACACATAGTATATAAGCCAGGAAAGTCTCGAAGGGACACCTGTGAAGACGAGCAGAACTCCATTCCCTGCAGCCCTTACATCCTGGAAGCTGAGGTGCCTTCGCACGGACGAAGACTGAGGATGACGGCGAAAGATGTGTTTTTGATATTGTCTATTTATGTGTGTTTTTATATTCAGGAAGGTAGAGGTACCGACACTCCTAGCTGTGAGGTATGCATTAAGACTACGAGAACAGGTAACCATATTTCCCAAACCCTAATTTGGCATTCACAATATGAGTGTAAAGGAGATGTATCAAGATGTAGATACCTTAATATAGAATATAGTGTGTGCCATTTAGGAGTAGGAGAACCTAAGTGCTTCAGTCCAGAGTATCAACCTCGTACAATTTGGTTGACTCTCAGGAATGGAGATCCTCAGGGGACCCTAATTAATAAGACGGTGTTAGAATCCGTACATTCTTTGGGTGTTCTGCTATTTGATGCATGTAAGGCGATATCAAGTGGTAGAAAGCCGTGGAATGTATGTGGGGATCTTAGATGGGAGAGGACGTATGGGTCTAATGATAAATATATTTGTCCCAGTAGTAAAAATAAATATGTGAGTCCTAGATGCCCAAATAGAGAGTATAACTTTTGCCCATATTGGTCTTGTGTGGGGTGGGCAACTTGGGGACAGACGGTAGACAAGGACATGATAGTGACTAAGTTGCCTACCAGCCCATATTGTAAGTCTATGGAATGCAACCCAGTCCATATACTTATAAATAACCCCGACAAGTTCTTAGACAAGTATGGCAATTTATTTGGGTTTCAAATATACGGGACGGGTTTAGATCCTGGGACAGTATTGTTTATAGGGATAGAGACTGATACGGTATCCTCCCAGACTCATCAAGTATACCATTCCTTTTATGAAGAGATGAGCATAGATAATAAGATCCCCCATAATGCTAAAAACCTGTTCATTGATTTAGCCGAAAGTATTGCCGGTAGTCTTAATGTTACCAACTGCTATGTGTGTGGAGGTACTAACATGGGAGACCAATGGCCTTGGGAAGCAAAGGAGGTAATGTCCGGTTCTGAGGCAGTTGACCAACTAATATCTACACAAGCCGATTATCATATGAGTGTTAGAGGTAAATCTGAGTGGAGATTAAAGACCTCCATCATAGGTTATGTTTGCATAGCAAGGAAAGGAATAATGTATAATACTTCTGTAGGAGAATTAACTTGTCTAGGGCAAAAAGCTTATGATGATGATACTAAGAATACAACTTGGTGGTCGGCTTCAAATGTCTCAGAACCATCTAACCCGTTTGCTAGATACGCCAATTTAAAGGATGTGTGGTTTGATCTATCCATCACATCTACCTGGAGAGCCCCAGCAAATTTGTACTGGATCTGTGGTAAGAAAGCCTATTCGGAGTTGCCACAGGACTGGGAAGGGGCATGTGTGTTGGGTATGCTCAAACCATCCTTCTTCTTGTTACCTATTGAAACAGGTGAGACTTTAGGTGTTAAAGTGTATGATGTGAATCATAGGAAGAAAAGGGGACCCATAGAGATAGGCGCCTGGGAAGATAATGAATGGCCTCCCCAGCGTATTATAGATTATTATGGGCCAGCCACGTGGGCAGAAGATGGTACCTTTGGTTACAGAACCCCTATTTATATGCTCAACCGTATTATAAGATTACAGGCGGTGGTTGAGATTATCACTAACGAGACATCACAAGCGCTCAATCTTCTAGGAAGCATAATACCAGGATGAGGACAGCAGTCTACCAAAATAGATTAGCCTTGGATTACCTTTTGGCAGTAGAGGGAGGTGTATGTGGGAAGTTTAACCTAAGCAATTGCTGTCTTCAAATAGATGACGAAGGGCAAGCAATAGCTGAGCTTACTAGCCATATGGTTAAACTAGCGCATGTGCCTACTCAGGTATGGAAAGGGTATAATCCGAGTAGTTGGTTTGGTAGCTGGTATGAGTGGTTTGGAGGGCTTAAGGCAGTGGTAGGTAGAGTCCTACTGATTTTAATGTTGTGTCTACTCCTACCGTGTCTTATACCCTTAGTAGTTAGGTCTGTGCAAAGCCTGATAGAAAATATAGCAGAGAGAAAGGCTGCTGCACAGATAATGGCAATATATAAATATGAGGCTCTAGATCAGGGAGAACCAATGCAGGAAGATGAATGTTGAAGATTCACATCATAAGATAAGTCTGGTCTGGTTCAAGGTAACTTGCGGTGTATGCAAACTAAGGTTAAGTGATGCCTCAAGTAATTGTAAAATATCAAGAGGCATCAAAGGGGGGAATGTGGTGGAATCTCGGTAAAAATAAATTTAGTAGGCCAAGATTACCACGTGGCATGTGTACGTGCATATGCTGACGTATCGATCAGTTGGTTGCACGAGGCAAGATACGATCAGTAGTGTACGGAGCATGTGCAAGAATACAGGATATAGTATTCCCCTCCTCCATTGTGCTGGACAGGCCATGCGGTCAAGCAGGAAGTTAATTCTTATTTGTGTTGATTGGTTAAGAGAATGTGCGGGTGGAGCTTAATATGGGAGGAGTTATGTGCCTATATAAGGAGCCTGCACTATTGTCCGGGGCTCAGAACTTGCTGTATTTTGGTGACATTAGTCCCTCTGAGTCCCGATCGGTGATCCAATAAAGAATCTCTTCCTTCCTGAAGAAACCTGTGTCCATCTCTCTGTGCTTCGCTTCCGTCAGTTTCTCCGGTATCAGTGCAAGGAACTCTGTATTAGGGAGCCCATGTATAGTGCAGAGAGCTCTGTATGAGAGAGCTCTGTATGTATAGTTCAGTGAGCTCTGTATGTATAGTGCAGGGAGCTCTGTATGTATAGTACAGGGAGCTCTGTATGTTGGAGCTCTGTGTGTATAGTGCAGGGAGCTCTGTATGTATAGTGCAGGGAGCTCTGTATGATGGAGCTCTGTATGTATAGTGCAGGGAGCTCTGTATGTATAGTGCAGGGAGCTCTGTGTGATGGAGCTCTGTATGTATAGTGCAGGGAGCTCTGTATGATGGAGCTCTGTATATATAGTTCAGGGAGCTCTGTATGTTGGAGCTCTGTATGTATAGTACAGGGAGCTCTGTATGATGGAGCTCTGTATGTATAGTGTAGGGAGCTCTGTATGTATAGTGTAGGGAGCTCTGTATGTATAGTTCAGGGAGCTCTGTATTATGGAGCTCTGTATGTATAGTGCAGGGAGCTCGGTAGGCATAGTGCAGGGAGCTCTGTATGATGGAGCTCTGTATGTATAGTGCAGGGAGCTCTGTATGATGGAGCTCTGTATGTACAGTGCAGGGAGCTCTGTATGATGGAGCTCTGTATGTACAGTGCAGGGAGCTCTGTATGATGGAGCTCTGTATGTATAGTGTTGGGAGCTCTGTATGATGGAGCTCTGTATATATAGTTCAGGGAGCTCTGTATGTATAGTTCAGGGAGCTCTGTATGATGGAGCTCTGTATGTATAGTTCAGGGAGCTCTATATGATGGAGCTCTGTGTGTATAGTGCAGGGAGCTCTGTATATATAGTTCAGGGAGCTCTGTAGATGGAGCTCTGTATGTATAGTGCAGTGAGCTCTGTAGATGGAGCTCTGTATGTATAGTTCAGGGAGCTCTGTATGATGGAGCTCTGTATGTATAGTGCAGGGAGCTCTGTATGATGGAGCTCTATATGTATAGTGCAGGGAGCTCTGTAGATGGAGCTATGTATGTATAGTGTAGGGAGCTCTGTATGTATAGTGCAGGGAGCTCTGTATGATGGAGCTCTGTATATATAGTGTAGGGAGCTCTGTATGTATAGTGCAGGGAGCTCGGTAGCCAGGCAGTAAAGCTGGGCTAGTGTTGAAGAGGCAGAGTAATAAATGTGAATAAAAGCAGGCTCGAGTTGTGTTAAAATAAAATAAGAAGAGCTAAAAGAAAGTGAGTTTGGAGGATGTGAATGAGAATCCGTGAATAAGAAGATGGAGTGAATGTGAGAGAATGAGCTCCATTTGAGAAGCACATTGATTGCTTGAAAGAAGCTCCAATGTGAAGCTCTGTGTGAGCAGTGAGTGGAAGCAGAAGCCAGTGCTGAGGGAGCCTGGGAGCAGGATAAGAGGAGCTTTGTCGAGCTGCACTTCCGGCCTACGGCTGTAGCTCCGTGAATCTGCCCGATCCCACGATCTCGGAAGCGTTGCAAGGAGGAGCCTGGACAGGTCTTGGATGGGAGACGGCTGCGAGAAGGTTACGGATAGAGCAACCAACCAAGACCAACCGGGTGTTGTAGGCTTATTTTTGCTTTTTCGTTTTCTCTCCCACCACAAGAGGGCGATCAACTCAATGCAATCTTCCATTCACTCTTTTCTGAGGGTTATTCATTTATTTATTTTTTGTCCTTAAAGGCAAACACACTCATTATTATTCTCTCCAATCAAAATGCAAAGTCAATCTCATGTTTAAAGGGCTACTACAACTCATTTACTCACTAATCGCTTTTTAAACATTTCTGACTTATGCAATACGTCTCTTTAGATCCCTCATCTTTTTCTTATAAAAAATTTATAAAAAAGTGTAAAGCTTAAAATACCTCCATTTTAGGAACATTGACATCATACTGACCCCTAAAAGGATTTTTTGTATTATTATTTGATTGTTTATTTAAAAAAATTTAATATGGGGTCTGGCTTTTATGCATATGCCAGCCGCCACATAATTAACCCTCACACCACCAAGGATTTAATAATTTGCTCACTGACTGATAGCAACGCTAGCAGACAAACAGTTCAGACTTTTAAAAAAATCTTGTCAGGATTTAAAGGGACTCACCCAACACATAACCACTCCCACACACATACACAACCAATCACAAGCATCCCTACATGTGCCCTTGTACGCTTAGCTTTGCTAGCTCCCCAGGGCCTCATACACTGCCAACTCTATATATATATATATTTACACAAATATACCTACGCATTAAAACACAGAGGGACACACACATAAACACACTGTCGTATACACACACATAAATACAAACAGAGACACACAAACACTGACACGTGCCCACACCTTGACACATGCGTACACTGACAAACAGATCCACACAGACATGTACATACCTTGACACAGATACATACACAATCAGACATACACACACACGTGATCATTTTTATATTTGCAGCCACCCTCCTGTTATCATACATATAATCCAGGAGCGTGGCTTGCTTTGGAAATAACAAAATTAGCCAGAAACGTGGAAAGCGCTAAAAACATAATAACATGTAAAACAAACTTGTTAGTAAATATATACCAATAGAGCTGCAGTCACTCCTAAAATAGTGAAACAAAATACTAGGCCCACAAATAATGCACTGAAAATAATTCTAATCCAAATAAACAATTTATGCCAAAAAAGAAATCTGTGTAAAAAAATCAATAAGAGAAAATATAGTGCAGGCCAGTGGCTTAATTACCACGGTTGCAACTGAGACCGAGCCTCTCACTCCAGGGGGCCTGGCTGCAACCGTGGGCCGCCATTACTTGGAGTGAGAGGCCCGGTCTCAGTTGCAACCATGGTAATTAAGCCACTGGCCTGCACTATATTTTATCTTATTGATTTTTTTACACAGATTTTGTTTTGGCATAAATTGTTTATTTGGATTAGAATTATTTTCAGTGCATTATTTTTGGGCCTAGTATTTTGCACAGACTGCGCTCCCCGCCAGTCACAACAAGTAGCGTGGTCAAGCAGTCCTCTACCAAGTCTGACAGGAAGTGCTCACTGAGAGAATGGGGACATGCAGCCAGCTCTGCCACGCTACAGCAGCGCAGGTACAGAGGGGAATGGGGTAGAGACACATGGAGGGAACTTGGGGGGATTGACGTATGGAGGACAAAGGGAAAGTGAATTGACACATAAAGGGACGGAGGGATTGAGACATGGAGAGATTGACACATGGAGGGACGGGGGGATTGACACATGGAGGGACGGGGGGGGGGGGTGACACACTGAGGGACAGAGAAGATTGACACAGTGGGACTAGGGAGTATTGACACATGGAGGGACAAGACGAGGAATTGAGACACATGGAAGAAACTGGGTGATGGAGGGAGGTGAATTTACATATTTAGAGGGGTATTGACACATGGAGGGACTGGGGGATATTGACACATGGAGGTACAAGAGGGGGAATTGAGACACATGGAAGGGACAGGAGGGGATTGAGACACAATTGCGACACATGGAGGGACTAGGGGAGAATTGACACATGGAAGGTACTGGGGGGTTTTGACACACGGAAGGGACTGTGGGGGAAATTGATACATGGAAGGGGCGGAGGGAATTGAGACACATGGGACGGGGTGGGGTTGAGACACATGGAGGGACTGGGGGTAATTGAGACACATGGGGAGACTTGGGTGGGGTTCAGACACATGGAGGGACAGAGGGAATTTTGGCACATGGGAGGGACTGGGTGTGAAATTAACATCTGGAAGGGACTAGGGAGATTGAGACACATAGAAGGGCTGGGTGGGAATAAGACCCATGGGAGGGGCCGGGTAATTAGATGTTTAGGTGGCAATGAAATCCTTCTTCAGCATCCATTGTATATGAAACACAACCAGGCCACAATGGCACAGTATTAAAATAGCTTTTATTGACACAAGATAAAATCTGCTTACTTTGAGTAAAAGTGGGTTTGCCAAGCAAAAATCCCACAAAAGCACTTAGAACGGCTATAACCCTAGAGGAAATATGCTCAATCGGACGGAAATAGAAGTTACGAAATGTAGCGTCATTAGACCAGTCTGCAGCTTTCATAATGTCCTCCAGTCTGCAGCCCACTACAGAAGCATTGGAAGCCATGGCACCCCTGACGGAGTGTGCCGAAAACGGATGTATCCACTCCGGCCATTGCCATTACGTCACGTATCTGTGTATATATAGTGCAGGGAGCTCTGTATAAAGGTGTCCATGTATAGTGCAGAGAGCTCTGAATGAGAGAGCACTGTATGTATTAAAGAAGTGGGTTGGCCCATGAGGTTATCAAGTGTAACCGGACAGAGAGGGGGTAACCCTCAAGGTATAGAGTACAAAAGGAGAAAAACTGTCCTTAAGGTGAAACCTGATAGAGGGATATTGGTATCAGAAAAGATCTTCCTAATTTATGTTAGGAACTAAAAGTTCTTAAAGTCACTAACCCCAAAGGTTTAGTGTACCGTAGCGATAGACGTTACCCCTATGACGAGCCCCTATAGAGGGCGAAACGCGCGTCGGGTTTTTCCGACACTATTCTACACCAGCACTAGAAACGCTGTACACCTAACTGTTCCTAAGATAAACTCCAACAAATTCTATTTGTTCTGGATACCGACCAAGGCACTGGGGCACATAGGTCAGTGAGAAACAGTGCAGAACAATTGATTGACCGACCGATGGTCTCTATTCATTATTACTTTCAATTACATAATTACCTTGCTACTTCTACCACGGCTACACTCTATTTATTGGTAAATCACCTTTACTCTTGCTTTACTATTACCTCGAAGGCATCTTTCTTTTCTTTGAAATCTCTAGGATTAGTTAAAATAGGGAATCTGACGAAAATAATTGGGCCATCCGTGGAGCTGGTAACGTTATGTGACTAACATTAGTATCTGCAATAGCAGGCACCAACTGGAGAAGCAACCTAGCAGTAACACTGCACACCCATCAGACTAAATATCTGTTCACTTGCCAGCATATACCCTATGACTTATCTTACAAAATGTCCTAAGAAGTATCAATTTTTAGGAGTTGTACTTCCAAGTATGGTATACCATTCTGCACACTAACCACTCTCGACATTTACCCCGCTATCTGCCCCATTACGGGAGAATACCCTGGAGCAAATAAGCGGCTATCTAAATATACAGATCTCTCCGAACTAAGACACAGGTATACCTCTTTCACAATCTAGCTGGATGTCATTTACGTCTCCTAACCGGTGCTCAGTCACGGGAAAACGGTAAACCACTTCCAGTATTATATGTATAGACAATCAAGTACACCAAGCGGTTTAACCCTTACCATACCTATTACTGCGGCAGCCGATTTTTCCTTATACACTGATCACCTCTTAGGAAGCATTTGCCTCAGAAACTCGGAGCCCATCCCAGCTGACAATTACCTCCAGGTCAGACGACCCCATCTCTAGAGACACTAGAAATTAAACATTACCTCGAATAGCTTATAACGGTACAGAATTACAAAGCTAAAACTTTAATAAAAATTATTTGAAAAGAATTACAAAGCTAACCCCCAGAGGATACTGGGAAATAGGGTAGCCACATATTTGCTCTTTGGGAAGGCTTTTGATAAACTGGCTTACCCGGAACATTTGTGGATACATATACTTGGTTACTAGTGCATTACGCCACACATGGTTATTTGACACGTGTATCCATTTGAATTGAAGTACAATAAGTTATTCCATACTTAGACTTTTACTAAAGGAATAACGATATCTGTGCACACAGAGTTGGACTACCAAACAACCTGTGCCTACACTTTATGTTGTGTCTTTCCCTCTATGTTTATCCCCCTACCTACACGCCCCGATTTTTCTTGTGCAAGTAAGTCTGGATGCTAGCCAAGAGCTAGCCAACACATACTGTGACTTAAAATTGGCGACAGTTTACGTTGGGAACGTCTATTTACCCTATTAAAGCATTATTTTTTAACGTCTTATCGCTACGGTACACTAAACCTTTGGGGTTAGTGACTTTAAGAACTTTTAGTTCCTAACATAAATTAGGAAGATCTTTTCTGATACCAATATCCCTCTATCAGGTTTCACCTTAAGGACAGTTTTTCTCCTTTTGAGCACTGTATGTATAGTTCAGGGAGCTCTGTATGTATAGTGCAGGGAGCTCTGTATGTATAGTGCAGGGAGCTCGGCATGAGGGAAACCATATATAGTGCAGGGAGCTCTGTATGTATAGTGCAGGGAGCTCTGTATGATGGAGCTCTGTATGTATAGTGCAGGGAGCTCTGCATGAGGGAGCCCATATATAGTGCAGGGAGCTCTGTATGTATAGTGCAGGGAGCTCGGTAGCCAGGCAGTAAAGCTGGGCTAGTGTTGAAGAGGCAGAGTAATAAATGTGAATACAAGTAGGCTCCAGTTGAATTAAAATAAAATAAGAAGAGCTAAAAGAAAGTGAGTTTGGAGGATGTGAAAGAGAATCCGTGAATAAGAAGATGGAGTGAATGTGAGAGAATGTATGCAAAGGAAATGTATTGTATGAAGAAGTCCATGTGTAGCGCAGGGAGCTCCCATGTACAGTGCAGGGAGCTCTGTGAGGGAGCCCATGTATAGAGCAGGGAGCTCTGTGAGGAAGCCCATGTATAGAGCAGGGAGCTCTGTGAGGGAGCCCATGTATAGTGCAGGGAGCTCTGTATGAGGGAGCCCATATATAGTGCCGGGAGCTCTGTGTGTATAGTGCAAGGAACTATGTGTGGGGAAGTCATGTATACTTTAGAGAGCTCAGTATGAGGGAGCCCATGTATAGTGCAGTTGGCTCTGTATGTATAGTGCATGAAGCTCAGCTCTGCATGAGCTCATGTATGGCTCTGTATGTTGAAGCCTATGCATAGTGCAGGCATGGAGCTCTGTGTGAAGGAGCCCATGTATAGTTCAGGGAGCTCTGTGTGAGGGAGCTTTGTATGTCTAGTGTAGGGAGCTCTGGATTAGGGAGGCTTTATGTATATTGCAGGGAGCTCTGTATGTATTGTGCAGAGTGCTATGTATGAGGGAGCCCATGTGTAGTGCAAGGAACTCTGTATTAGGGAGCCCATGTATAGTGCAGAGAGCTCTGTATGAGAGAGCTCTGTATGTATAGTTCAGTGAGCTCTGTATGTTGGAGCTCTGTGTGTATAGTGCAGGGAGCTCTGTATGTATAGTGCAGGGAGCTCTGTATGTTGGAGCTCTGTGTGTATAGTGCAGGGAGCTCTGTATGTATAGTGCAGGGAGCTCTGTATGATGGAGCTCTGTATGTATAGTGCAGGGAGCTCTGTATGTTGGAGCTCTGTATGTATAGTGCAGCGAGCTCTGTATGTATAGTTCAGGGAGCTCTGTATGATGGAGCTCTGTATGTATAGTGCAGGGAGCTCTGTGTGATGGAGCTCTGTATATATAGTTCAGGGAGCTCTGTATGTTGGAGCTCTGTATGTATAGTACAGGGAGCTCTGTATGATGGAGCTCTGTATGTATAGTGCAGGGAGCTCTGTATGATGGAGCTCTGTATATATAGTTCAGGGAGCTCTTTATGTTGGAGCTCGGTATGTATAGTACAGGGAGCTCTGTATGATGGAGCTCTGTATGCATAGTGCAGGGAGCTCTGTAGATGGAGCTATGTATGTATAGTGTAGGGAGCTCTGTATGTATAGTGCAGGGAGCTCTGTATGATGGAGCTCTGTATATATAGTGTAGGGAGCTCTGTATGTATAGTGCAGGGAGCTCTGTATGATGGAGCTCTGTATGTATAGTGCAGGGAGCTCGGTAGCCAGGCAGTAAAGCTGGGCTAGTGTTGAAGAGGCAGAGTAATAAATGTGAATAAAAGCAGGCTCGAGTTGTGTTAAAATAAAATAAGAAGAGCTAAAAGAAAGTGAGTTTGGAGGATGTGAATGAGAATCCGTGAATAAGAAGATGGAGTGAATGTGAGAGAATGAGCTCCATTTGAGAAGCACATTGATTGCTTGAAAGAAGCTCCAATGTGAAGCTCTGTGTGAGCAGTGAGTGGAAGCAGAAGCCAGTGCTGAGGGAGCCTGGGAGCAGGATAAGAGGAGCTTTGTCGAGCTGCACTTCCGGCCTACGGCTGTAGCTCCGTGAATCTGCCCGATCCCACGATCTCGGAAGCGTTGCAAGGAGGAGCCTGGACAGGCCTTGGATGGGAGACGGCTGCGAGAAGGTTACGGATAGAGCAACCAACCAAGACCAACCGGGTGTTGTAGGCTTATTTTTGCTTTTTCGTTTTCTCTCCCACCACAAGAGGGCGATCAACTCATTGCAATCTTCCATTCACTCTTTTCTGAGGGTTATTCATTTATTTATTTTTTTGTCCTTAAAGGCAAACACACTCATTATTATTCTCTCAAATCAAAATGCAAAGTCAATCTCATGTTTAAAGGGCTACTACAACTCATTTACTCACTAATCGCTTTTAAAACATTTCTGACTTATGCAATACGTCTCTTTAGATCCCTCATCTTTTTCTAATGAAAAATGTATAAAAGTGTAAAGCTTAAAATACCTCCATTTTAGGAACATTGACATCATACTGACCCCTAAAAGGATTTTTTTTTTATTATTTGATTGTTTATTAAAAAAAATGTAATATGGGGTCTGGCTTTTATGCACATGCCAGCCGCCACATAATTAACCCTCACACCACCAAGGATTTAATAGTTTGCTCACTGACTGATAGCAACGCTAGCAGACAAACAGTTCAGACTTTTAAAAAAATCTTGTCAGGATTTAAAGGGACTCACCCAACACATAACCACTCCCACACACATACACAACCAATCACAAAGCATCCCTACATGTGCCCTTGTACGCTTAGCTTTGCTAGCTCCCCAGGGCCTCATACACTGCCAACTCTCTCTCTCTCTCTCTCTCTCTCTCTCTCTATATATATATATATATTTACACAAATATACCTGTGGTGGAATCTCAGTAAAAAAATAAATTTAGTAGGCCGAGATTACCACGTGGCATGTGTACGTGCATATGCTGACGTATCGATCAGTTGGTTGCACGAGGCAAGATACGATCAGTAGTGTACGAAGCATGTGCCAGAATACAGGATGTAGTATTCCTCTCCTCCATTGTGCTGGACAGGCCATGCGGTCAAGCAGGAAGTTAATTCTTATTTGTATTGATTGGTCAAGAGAATGTGCGGGTGGAGCTTAATATGGGAGGAGTTATGTGCCTATATAAGGAGCCTGCACTATTGTCCGGGGCTCAGAACTTGCTGTATTTTGGTGACATTAGTCCCTCTGAGTCCCGATCGGTGAACCGAATAAAAAATCTCTTCCTTCCTGAAGAAACCTGTGTCCATCTCTCTGTGCTTGGCTTCCGTCAGTTTCTCCGGTATCATTTGGTGCATTGGCCGGGAAGCTCATCGTTCAACGGTAGCTGAGAGGCAGAGGCGTGAGACGGTCTATCTTTGCCCACGTTCTCTACGGCTGCACCCCTGAACTTCTGCGTGGACCTCCCTTCGTCTCGGCGCCACTGGTCTGTTGTCCAGGAGATCATCGGCCTCTATGTAAGAAGTGCTGGGGTGTCCCCGTCGATGAGTGTGAACTCAGGTTCAGGAACGAGGAGGTAAGACGACTGCTGTTTTAGACGGCGGATCCACTAGGGGTATACCGATTGTGCGGTAGGCCCATAAGGGGTTTAAATCTGTGTATGGAATCTGCCCCCTCTGTCGGAGGGAAGGAGCGAAGGCGCACCGCTCAATCGAACGCTCTTTAGTAAGACCGTTTGATTTGGTTTGGAGTCAGTCGGGGTTCTGTGTAAATAGCCCTAGCCGGACACCGGTGTCTTGTCTAGACTAGCGTTCTAGGGTGTATATTTTGTTCGCTAGGTCGGAGGGACCGGGAGACTAAGCAGCGCCTGTGTAAATTCGGTCCGCTAGATCTCAACCTATCTTGGCTAAGTGGGAAGGCGTGCAAATTTGGAACCCACTAGACTATTGATAGAGTAGAAAGACTAAAAGGGTTCTGTTGGAAATTCCGCCCTCTAGTTCGCTATATGTGGTGCTTGGGCAGTGTGGCTAACCAAAACGGATGTAGATAGTTTTAGGTAGTCCATTCAAGGTACTGGCCAATAGTTTAGTTGGGATTGTATATGTGTTAAAGATTGTTAGTAAAGTGTATATCTTGTTAGATAGCGCAAGCTCAGCCGTCTAGCGAGAGTGTTAATAGTGTGTTGCTGTATCATAGTGCACGGTACCATAACCCTGTATATTTACTGACACTGTATATAAGTACTAATCATTGTCGTCTATTGCATGTTTAACACCATAACCACTAATAATTGTATTGTGACCTTAAATTGTGCTTTGACCTATGCTAACCGTACTGTAACCGCTATTTGTAAAATACGATGTTACTGGGGTGTGTTATAGACGGGTAATTCATATATAGAGAATTATAGCGTGGGTGACTGTATAGTTTCGCCAAAGGGCATAATATTGATTATCTAGTGACTGGTGTAACAGCTGTGTGTGTACAGGAATTCCTTTAGTGTTTATTGTGTTATTGTGTACGTTTCACTTGGTAACCGTACCACGTGGTGCTGTTGCCGGAAGAAACGTGTGTGACTGTTGAATAGAACGTGTGCATAGTATTCGTTGTCAACGACGCTCCATTGATAAGTATGGGCGCGTCGGAGTAAACGATCTTGGATCCCTTAGGTTGTATGGTAAAGAATTTCAAAAAGGGATTTAAAACATGTGATTTTGGGGTTAAAATGTCCCCTGTACGTTTGGTCACTTTGTGCACTAGGGAGTGGCCTACTTTGGTTGCGGCATGGCCACCGCGTGGCAGTTTGGATCCAACTCTGGTACAGCGTGTACACGTGGCTGTATCAGGTAGGCCTGAACTTTACGGACAGTTTCCATATATTGATTGTTGGAGACAGGCCGTAAACGACTCGCCAAGATGGATTCGGATATGCCACGAGGAGCAATGTCGCCTCATGGTGGCCAGGACTTGTTTGTCCACTAGGACTATGGTTAGGCCCATTTTGGACACGCCCCCTGAGTCCGAGATCCCTTTGCCGCCCCCTTACTTCCCTTTAGGAGGAAGTGATACGATGCCACCCCTTCCCCCATTGCCCCCATCCACTTCCGCTTCCTCCTCCAGTGCAGAATCCACCCCCCCTCGTATTAAACCTTCCCTTCCGGAACCAACCCCCGTTAGATCTGAATATCCTGATTTGGCGCCACTTCAAACTTCCGGTCAAGCTTCTTCTAGCTCGGCTCGGAATATTCTATTCACCGACCTTTCCCAAAATCAAGCTCCCACATCCTCATGCCTTACCACCCCCCGACTGGAACCTCTAACCGACGCCCCTTCACGTAGCCCTATACTAACCCGACAACTGACCGGTACCCAACGACCCAAACATTACCAGATGCCTCTTCGTCTGAATCCTGGGTCAGCCAATCTCGATGCCACAGGTCAAATGGTATATGCTGACCCAGTCTTCGTATATGTCCCGTTCACGACTACCGATCTCTTGAATTGGAAGACCCACAATTCCTCGTACACTGAGAAACCACAAGCTATGACCGATCTGTTCACCTCGATAGTTCAGACACATAATCCGACATGGGCTGATTGCCAGCAGTTATTAATGACATTGTTCAATAATGAGGAAAGGACTAGGATTAACCAAGCGGCCATTAAAGCGCTAGAGGATGAAGCCCGTGCTTTAAATCAAGCCAATCCAGCAGCATGGGCCGCAACACATTATCCTAACACCGATCCCGACTGGAATGTTAATGGCGCAGATATGGTTCAACTAAAAGCCTATAGAGACGCTATAATTGCTGGCATGAAAGCCGGAGGGAAGAAAGCCATTAATATGTCGAAGACAGTTGAGGTGATTCAGAAAAGTGATGAAGCGCCCAGTGTCTTTTATGACCGATTATTGGAGGCATACCGCTTGTATACCCCCTTTAATCCGGAAGACGCTGATAATTCCCGAATGGTAAACTCCGCCTTTGTCAGCCAAGCTTACGGAGATATTAAGCGCAAGCTACAAAAGTTAGAAGGGTTTGCAGGTAGCAAATAAGGTGTACATGAATAGGGAAACAGAGACAAAGAAAGAGGAAGAGCGCAAGATGCGTAGAAAGGCAGATATGTTAGCGGTAGCAATCGCAGGCGTAGATAGACGGGGAACAGATAGAGGCGATAGTAGGTGGAATAGGGAGCCTTTGAGTAGGAATCAGTGCGCGTATTGCAAGGAAGAAGGGCATTGGAGAATCGAGTGTCCGCAAAGAGAGCAGTATGAGAGAGACCTATCCAGGGCAGGTTATGGAAACTTTAGAGGCAGAGCGAGAGGTAGAGGAGGCCCCGGAGGGAGCAATGGTAATAGAGGAAGCAATGGGAACAGAGGAAGTGTAAGGGAAGATAGGTACTATCCAGCAGCGCAAAGGTCCCGCGATAGAGAAGGTAGGGACTTTGTAGGATTGGCTGACACGGTCATGGAGGACTATTGATACCGACCGGGCTCCATCCCCCTTGGTCGAGCGGAGCCTATGGTCGATGTATCAATAGGGGGAAAAAGGAGTGCGTTCATGATCGACACTGGTGCTGAACATTCGGTGGTGACTAACCTAGTTGCTCCTCCATCTGGAAGAACTATTACTGTAATAGGAGCAACTGGAAGAAGTGCTGCAAAACCGGTTCTTAAAAGTCGACTCTGTACATTGGGAGGCCACGTAGTAAAACATCAATTCCTTTACATTCCTGAATGTCCAGTCCAATTGCTGGGACGTGATATGCTATCCAAATTACAAGCACAGATTACGTTCCTACCAAATGGAACAACATCCTTAAAGTTTAATGGACCTTCAGGTATTATGACATTATCCGTACCAAAGGAAGAAGAGTGGCAACTTTATACAGCGTTGACTAGCCAAAACCCTAGGAGTGATGAATCCTTATTCAACATACCAGGAGTTTGGGCAGAGAACAACCCACCAGGACTGGCCCGCAATATTCCACCTATTAAAATCGAACTAAAACTTGGGGTTTACCCAGTGAGCCTACGGCAATATCACATCCCGCAGAAGGCTAAGAAGAATATCCAATCTTATCTGGATAAGTTCATACGCTATGGTATCCTAAAATTCTGTACTTCCCCCTGGAACACCCCATTGCTGCCTGTTCAAAAGCCCGGTACAGATGAGTATCGACCTGTGCAGGACTTGAGAGCAGTCAATGATGCGGTTGTTAGCATACATCCAGTTGTGCCCAATCCATATAACCTGCTTGCTTTAATTCCGGGCGGGGCAACTTATTTTACAGTCTTAGACCTCAAAGATGCCTTCTTTTGCCTCCGAATTGCCGCAGAAAGCCAATGTATCTTCGCTTTCCAATGGGAAAACGCTGTGACGGGCTCAAAACGCCAAATGACTTGGACAAGACTGCCCCAAGGGTTTAAAAATTCACCTACCCTATTTGGTTCAGCTCTAAGTCAAGATCTACTGCATTTTCGAGTCCATCCCAGGAGAGTGTGTATTGTTACAATATGTAGATGACTTGTTGATAGCAGCAGTTACAAAGGAAATATGTCAGCAAGCAACGCACGATCTACTACACATTCTCTGGAAGGCAGGATGCAAGGTGTCTAGAAAGAAGGCTCAGTTGTGTTTGCCAACTGTCAAATATTGGGATTCCATATCTCTGAAGGTCAAAGAATTATGGGGCCAGAGAGAAAAGAAGCTGTGTGCCAAATACCGATACCCAAGAATAGAAGACAAGTGCGAGAATTCTTGGGGGCAGCAGGCTTCTGTAGGATATGGATTCCCAGTTACGCGATACTGGCAAAACCTCTGTATGCAGCTATCAAGGGTACAGAGCACGACCCCTTCTTATGGACTCAAGAACAGCAAACGGCATTTGAAGATGTGAAGAAGGCTTTGATGAGTGCCCCAGCATTAGGTCTGCCTGATCACACACGACCATTCTACCTGTATGTACACGAGCAAAGAAGAATGGCTGTGGGAGTATTGACACAGTACTTGGGATCATGGCAAAGACCTGTTGCCTACATGTCTAAGCAACTGGATGCAGTGGCCAGCGGACTTCCACCTTGTCTAAGAGCCGTAGCTGCAGCCGCCCTGCTAGTAGCTGAAGCCGATAAACTCACTCTGGGTCAAGAACTTTATGTACGAGTCCCACATGCAGTACAGACGTTGCTGGATTACAAAGGAAATCATTGGTTTAGTAACAGCCGTATGACGAAGTATCAAGCAATGTTGTGTGAAAACCCAAGAGTGCATTTAGAGACTGTAAATACCTTAAATCCAGCTACCCTTTTGCCACAACCTACTGAAAGTCAACATGATTGTTTGGAAGTGATGGATGAAGTATTTTCAAGTAGACCAGATCTTCGTGATTTTCCCATCCAGAACCCCGATGTTCAATATTACACCGACGGCAGTAGTTATGTGAAAGAAGGGATCCGCTATGCAGGATATGCAGTAACAACGATAGATAAGGTGATAGAAGCTCGGCCACTGGCAAAAGGAACATCAGCACAAAAGGCAGAATTGATAGCACTGACACGAGCGTTACAATTGGCTGAAGGTTTAAGAGTGAACATCTACACGGACTCCAAGTATGCGTTTTTAACCACTCATGCCCACGGAGCTTTGTATAAAGAAAGAGGACTATTGAATTCAGAAGGCAAAGAAATCAAGTACGCAGCTGAAATCCTACAACTATTGGAAGCAGTGTGGGAGCCGAAAGAAGTCGGTATTATACATTGTCGAGCGCATCTGAGAGGAGATGGTGATGTAACCAAAGGGAATCGGATGGCAGATAGTGCAGCTAAGCGTGCCGCTGAATCAGAAAGACAGGAATATGTGGAGCATATAGCTGCTCTGATACCAACTCCACTGTCTCAATGGACTCCAGTTTATACTGCTCAAGAAGTGGAGTGGTTAAAGACTGAACCTGTAAAGTATTTGGAGAACAAATGGTATCACTTAGAAGATGGAAGAATAGTCATTCCAGCATCACTAGTGGTAGAAATTGTCCAAAACTATCACAACGGGACACATTCTGGGAGAGACAGTACAGAAGAATCTCTCAGAAAATATTTATATATACCAAGATTGTCCAATTTGACTCAGGCCATTGTACGAAGATGTGTAACGTGTGCTAAAAATAATGCAAGGCAAGGACCAGTAAAGCCACCAGGAGTTCAGTTTATGGGGGGACTCCCCATGTCCGATCTACAAATTGACTATACAGTAATGCCTAAATCTGGTGGACATCGCTACCTACTGGTAGTTGTGTGCACCTATTCAGGCTGGGTAGAAGCATGTCCTACTCGTACAGAGAAAGCAGGAGAAGTTGTGAGATTCCTGCTACGAGAAATAATACCCCGATATGGACTACCCTGCTCTATAGGATCGGACAATGGTCCAGCTTTTGTTCATCAGTGCCTACAACAACTGACTCATATGCTTGGTATAAAGTGGAGGCTTCATACGGCATATAGACCCCAGAGTTCTGGTAAGGTAGAGAGAATGAATAGAACTATTAAGAATCAGTTGGCTAAAATGTGTCAGGAAACCCAACTTAAGTGGAACGTTCTCTTGCCCATAGCTCTATTGCGAATCTGCAGTACACCTACCAGAAGGATGGGCCTCTCTCCTTTTGAGATCATGTATGGGCGACCACCTCCCGTACTTGGTAACTTAAGGGGGGATTTGAGTCAGTTGGGAGAAGGAATTACCCGGCAGCAGGTTGTAGAGTTGGGTAAGACTATGGAGGAGGTACAGAAATGGGTACAAGATAGATTACCTGTGAATATTTATCCCCCAGTTCATAGTTACCACCCAGGAGACCAAGTGTGGATTAAAGAGTGGAATAATGTACCGTTAGGGCCCAAGTGGAGAGGTCCTTATGTTGTTCTTTTGTCTACCCCTACAGCGATAAAAGTAGCCGAAGTGACTCCGTGGATACATCACTCCAGGGTTAAACCAGCAGCAGTCGATTCTTGGCAAGCTACAGCAGATCCAGAGAATCCCTGCAAAATCCGGTTAAAGCGCACGACTCAGTCGGAGTGACGAGGAACCTTGTGGATTACAAATTTTATTGTTTCAGAGATTGGTAAGTGAGTGAGAAGGCCATAATAAAGCCTGTCCGCTCACCGACGTGTAGTGTATAAGTCAGGAAAAGTCTCGAAGGGACCCGTGAAGACGAGCAGAACTCCATTCCCTGCAGCCCTTACATCCTGGAAGCTGAGGTGCCATCGCATGGACGAAGACTGAGGATGACGACGAAAGATGTGTTTCTAATAATGTTTTTATATGTGTATTTTTATATTCAGGAAGGTAGAGGTACCGACACTCCTAGCTGTGAGGTATGCATTAAGACTACAAGAACAGGTAACCATATTTCCCAGACCCTAATTTGGCATTCGCAATACGAGTGTAAAGGAGATGTATCAAGATGTAGATACTTAAATATAGAATATAGTGTGTGCCATTTAGGGGTAGGAGAACCTAAGTGCTTCAGTCCAGAGTATCAACCCCGTACAATTTGGTTGACTCTCAGGAATGGAGATCCTCAGGGGACCCTAATTAACAAAACGGTATTAGAATCCGTATATTCTTCAGGTGTTCTGCTATTTGATGCGTGTAAAGCGATATCAAGTGGTAGAAAGCCGTGGAATGTATGTGGGGATCTTAGATGGGAGAGAACGTATGGGTCTAACGATAAATATATTTGTCCCAGTAGTAAAAATAAGTATGTGAGTCCTAGATGCCCAAATAGAGATTATAACTTTTGCCCATATTGGTCTTGTGTGGGGTGGGGAACTTGGGGACAGACAGCAGACAAGGACATGATTGTGACTAAGTTGCCTACCAATCCATACTGTAAGTCTATGGAATGCAATCCAATCCATATACTTATAAATAACCCTGACAAGTTCTTAGATAAATATGGTAATTTATTTGGGTTTCAAATATATGGGACGGGTTTAGACCCTGGGACAGTATTGTTTATAGGGATAGAGACTGATACGGTAACCTCCCAGACTCATCAGGTATATCATTCCTTCTTTGAAGAAATGAGTATAGATAATAAGATCCCCCATAACGCTAAAAACCTGTTCATTGATTTAGCTGAAAGTATTGCCGGTAGTCTTAATGTTACCAACTGCTATGTGTGTGGAGGTACTAACATGGGAGACCAATGGCCTTGGGAAGCAAAGGAGGTAATGTCCGGTTCTGAGGCAGTTGACCAATTAATATCTTCACAAGCCGATTATCATATGAGTGTTAGAGGTAAATCTGAGTGGAGATTAAAGACCTCCATCATAGGTTATGTTTGCATAGCGAGGAAAGGAATGATGTATAATACTTCTGTAGGAGAATTAACTTGTCTAGGGCAAAAAGCTTATGATGATGATACAAAGAATACAACTTGGTGGTCGGCTTCAAATGTCTCAGAACCATCTAACCCGTTTGCAAGATACGCCAATTTAAAGGATGTGTGGTTTGATCTATCCATCACATCTAATTGGAGAGCCCCAGCAAATTTGTACTGGATCTGTGGTAAGAAAGCCTATTCGGAGTTGCCACAGGACTGGGAAGGGGCATGTGTGTTGGGTATGCTCAAACCATCCTTCTTCTTGTTACCTATCGAAACAGGTGAGACTTTAGGTGTTAAAGTGTATGATGTGAATCATAGGAAGAAAAGGGGACCCATAGAGATAGGCGCCTGGGAAGATGATGAATGGCCTCCCCAGCGTATTATAGATTACTATGGGCCAGCCACGTGGGCAGAGGATGGTACTTTTGGTTATAGAACCCCAATTTATATGCTCAACCGTATTATAAGATTACAGGCAGTGGTTGAGATTATTACTAATGAGACCTCACAAGCGCTCAATCTTCTAGCGAAGCATAATACCAGGATGAGGACAGCAGTATACCAAAACAGATTAGCCTTGGATTACCTATTGGCAGTAGAGGGAGGTGTATGTGGGAAGTTTAACCTGAGCAATTGCTGTCTTCAAATAGATGACGAAGGGCAAGCAATAGCTGAGCTTACTAGCCATATGGTTAAACTAGCGCATGTGCCTACTCAGGTATGGAAAGGGTACAATCCAAGTAGTTGGTTTGGTAGCTGGTATGAGCAGTTTGGAGGGCTTAAGGCATTGGTAGGTGGAGTCCTACTGATTTTAATGTTGTGTCTACTCTTGCCATGTCTTATACCCTTAGTAGTTAGGTCTGTGCAAAGCCTGATAGAAAATATAGCAGAGAGGAAGGCTGCTGCACAGATAATGGCAATTTATAAATATAAGGCTCTAGATCAGGGAGAATCAATGCAGGAAGATGAGTGTTGAAGATTCACATCATAGATAAGTCTGGTCTGGTTCATGGTAACTTGCGGTGTATGCAAACCAAGGTTAAGTGATGCCTCAAGTAATTGTGAAATATCAAGAGGCATCAAAGGGGGGAATGTGGTGGAATCTCGGTAAAAAAATAAATTTAGTAGGCAGAGATTACCACGTGGCATGTGCAGGGCCGGCCTTAGGGGTGTGCGAGCTGTGCGGCCGCACAGGGCGCCATGGTGCAGGGGGCGCCCTGCGGCCGCATAGCTCACACGGCATGTCTGTTAGCCGCAATGCTAACAAGACATTTGCCTTGGGCGGCATTTTCCAGGGGGCGGCAAAAAAAGCCGCCCCCAAATGCCCAAGGCAAATGTCTTGTTAGCCTTGCGGCTAACAGACATGCCTGGCTGCTGGGCGGTCGGGCGGCGCTGGCGGGCGGCTGGCGAGGGAGCACTTCCTCTGAGCTGTCTGCTCAGCTCCCTCGCGCGCCGCAGAGTGAGGCTGGGAGGCGGAGCCGGAATATGACGTCATATTCCGGCTCCCAGCCTCACTCTGCAGCGCGCGAGGGAGCTGAGCATACAGCTCAGAGGAAGTGCTCCCTCGCCAGCCGCCCGCCAGCGCCGCCCGACCGCCCAGCAGCCACTGGACCACCATGGAAGGAAGAGACCCCCCCCAGCATTCCCAAAGGTAAGGAGGCTGGGGGGGGGGTCTAAATAAATGTTAAAAAATGTGTTAATGTGGGTGAGTGTGTGTGTGTCTGTTAGTGTGTGTGTGTGTATGTTAGTGTGTGTGAGTCTGTTAGTGTGTGTGTGTGTGTGTGTGTATGTTAGTGTGTGTGTGTGTGTGTGTGTATGTTAGTGTGTGTCTGTGTATGTTAGTGTGTGTCTGTGTCTGTTAGTGTGTGTCTGTGAGTGTGTTTGTCTGTTAGTGAGTGTGTGTGTGGCTGTCTGACTGTGTGTGTCTGTTTGGCTGTGTGTGTGTGTGTGTGAGACTGTCTGCGCGTGTGTGTGTGTGACTGCGCGTGTGTGTGTGTGACTGTCTGCGCGTGTGTGTGTGTGACTGTCTGCGTGTGTGTGTGACTGTCTGCGCGCGTGTGTGTGTGACTGTCTGCGTGTGTGTGTGACAGGGTGTGTGGGAAGGGGTAAGGAGTGGGGGAGGGGGCGCTGTGAAGATTTTTTGCACAGGGCGCCCAAATGCCTAAGGCCGGCCCTGGGCATGTGTACGTGCATATGCTGACGTATCGATCAGTTGGTTGCACGAGGCAAGATACGATCAGTAGTGTACGGAGCATGTGCAAGAATACAGGATGTAGTATTCCCCTCCTCCATTGTGCTGGAATGGCCATGCGGTCAAGCAGGAAGTTAATTCTTATTTGTATTGATGGGTCAAGAGAATGTGCGGGTGGAGCTTAATATGGGAGGAGTTATGTGCCTATATAAGGAGCCTGAACTATTGTCCGGGGCTCAGAACTTGCTGTATTTTGGTGACATTAGTCCCTCTGAGTCCCGATCGGTGAACCGAATAAAGAATCTCTTCCTTCCTGAAGAAACCTGTGTCCATCTCTCTGTGCTTGGCTTCCGTCAGTTTCTCCGGTATCATACCTACGCATTAAAACACAGAGGGAAACACACATAAACACACTGTCGTATACACACACATAAATACAAACAGAGACACACAAACACTGACACGTGCCCACACCTTGACACATGCGTACACTGACAAACAGATCCACACAGACATGTACATACCTTGACACAGATACATACACACACCTTGGCACCTACACACACAATCAGACATACACACACACGTGATCATTTTTATATTTGCAGCCACCCTCCTGTTATCATACATATAATCCAGGAGCGTGGCTTGCTTTGGAAATAACAAAATTAGCCAGAAACGTGGAAAGCGCTAAAAACATAACATGTAAAACAAACTTGTTAGTAAATATATACCAATAGAGCTGCAGTCACTCCTAAAATAGTGAAACAAAATACTAGGCCCACAAATAATGCACTGAAAATAATTCTAATCCAAATAAACAATTTATGCCAAAAAAGAAATCTGTGTAAAAAAATCAGCAAGAGAAAATATAGTGCAGGCCAGTGGCTTAACTACTTAACTACCACGGTTGCAACTGAGACCGAGCCTCTCACTCCAGGGGGCCTGGCTGCAACCGTGGGCCGCCATTACTTGGAGTGAGAGGCCCGGTCTCAGTTGCAACCATGGTAATTAAGCCACTGGCCTGCACTATATTTTATCTTATTGATTTTTTTTACACAGATTTTGTTTTGGCATAAATTGTTTATTTGGATTAGAATTATTTTCAGTGCATTATTTTTGGGCCTAGTATTTTGCACAGACTGCGCTCCCCGCCAGTCACAACAAGTAGCGTGGTCAAGCACTGTATGTATAGTTTAGGGAGCTCTGTATGTATAGTGCAGGGAGCTCTGTATGTATAGTGCAGGGAGCTCTGTATGATGGAGCTCTGTATGTATAGTGCAGGGAGCTCTGCATGAGGGAGCCCATATATAGTGCAGGGAGCTCTGTATGTATAGTGCAGGGAGCTCTGTATGATGGAGCTCTGTATGTATAGTGCAGGGAGCTCGGTAGCCAGGCAGTAAAGCTGGGCTAGTGTTGAAGAGGCAGAGTAATAAATGTGAATACAAGTAGGATCCAGTTGTATTAAAATAAAATAAGAAGAGCGAAAAGAAAGTGTTTGGAGTTTTGAGGATATGAATGAGAATCCGTGACTAAGAAGATGGAGTGAATGTGAGAGAATGTATGCAAAGGAAATGTATTGTATGAAGAAGTCCATGTGTAGCGCAGGGAGCTCCCATGTACAGTGCAGGGAGCTCTGTGAGGGAGCCCATGTATAGAGCAGGGACCTCTGTGAGGGAGCCCATGTATAGTGCAGGGAGCTCTGTATGAGGGAGCCCATATATAGTGCCGGGAGCTCTGTGTGTATAGTGCAAGGAACTATGTGTGGGGAAGTCATGTTTACTTTAGAGAGCTCAGTATGAGGGAGCCCATGTATAGTGAAGTTGGCTCTGTATGTATAGTGCATGAAGCTCAGCTCTGCATGAGCTCATGTATGGCTCTGTATGTTGAAGCCTATGCATAGTGCAGGCATGGAGCTCTGTGTGAAGGAGCCCATGTATAGTTCAGGGAGCTCTGTGTGAGGGAGCTTTGTATGTATAGTGTAGGGAGCTCTGGATTAGGGAGGCTTTATGTATATTGCAGGGAGCTCTGTATGTATTGTGCAGAGTGCTATGTATGAGGGAGCCCATGTGTAGTGCAAGTAACTCTGTATTAGGGAGCCCATGTATAGTGCAGAGAGCTCTGTATAAGAGAGCTCTGTATGTATAGTTCAGTGAGCTCTGTATGTATAGTGCAGGGAGCTCTGTATGTATAGTGCAGGGAGCTCTGTATGTATAGTGCAGGGAGCTCTGTATGTATAGTGCAGGGAGCTCTGTATGTATAGTGCAGGGAGCTCTGTATGTATAGTGCAGGGAGCTCTGTATGTTGGAGCTCTGTGTGTATAGTGCAGGGAGCTCTGTGTGTATAGTGCAGGGAGCTCTGTATGATGGAGCTCTGTATGTATAGTGCAGGGAGCTCTGTATGTATAGTGCAGGGAGCTCTGTATGTATAGTACAGGGAGCTCTGTATGATGGAGCTCTGTATGTATAGTGCAGGGAGCTCTGTATGATGGAGCTCTGTATATATAGTTCAGGGAGCTCTTTATGTTGGAGCTCGGTATGTATAGTACAGGGAGCTCTGTATGATGGAGCTCTGTATGCATAGTGCAGGGAGCTCTGTAGATGGAGCTTTGTATATATAGTGTAGGGAGCTCTGTATGTATAGTGCAGGGAGCTCTGTATGATAGAGCTCTGTATGTATAGTGCAGGGAGCTCGGTAGCCAGGCAGTAAAGCTGGGCTAGTGTTGAAGAGGCAGAGTAATAAATGTGAATAAAAGCAGGCTCGAGTTGTGTTAAAATAAAATAAGAAGAGCTAAAAGAAAGTGAGTTTGGAGGATGTGAAAGAGAATCCGTGAATAAGAAGATGGAGTGAATGTGAGAGAATGAGCTCCATTTGAGAAGCACATTGATTGCTTGAAAGAAGCTCCAATGTGAAGCTCTGTGTGAGCAGTGAGTGGAAGCAGAAGCCAGTGCTGAGGGAGCCTGGGAGCAGGATAAGAGGAGCTTTGTCGAGCTGCACTTCCGGCCTACGGCTGTAGCTCCGTGAATCTGCCCGATCCCACGATCTCGGAAGCGTTGCAAGGAGGAGCCTGGACAGGTCTTGGATGGGAGACGGCTGCGAGAAGGTTACGGATAGAGCAACCAACCAAGACCAACCGGGTGTTGTAGGCTTATTTTTGCTTTTTCGTTTTCTCTCCCACCACAAGAGGGCGATCAACTCAATGCAATCTTCCATTCACTCTTTTCTGAGGGTTATTCATTTATTTATTTTTGTCCTTAAAGGCAAACACACTCATTATTATTCTCTCAAATCAAAATTCAAAGTCAATCTCATGTTTAACCCCTTAAGGACACAGCTTCAGAAGCTTGTCTTACGCTTAATGACACAAGCAATTTTTGCATTTTCTTGCTGTATGCATTCAACTGCAATTTGCATCTCTCTCGTTTATTGCACTGACGCATATTATATACTATTTTTTAGAGGACAGAAAGGGCTTTAATTTGATGTAACATATATATATATAAATGCTTATTTATTATTAAAAAAATACAGAAAAATGCAAAAAAAAAGAGAAAAAATAAGTTTTTTGTACAGTTTTTGCAATAATAATGTGTGCCTAGTTAGTGCAGGTTAAGGAAAGTAATAAAAAATAAATTCATTTAGTTGTTCTGATTTACAGAATATATAATGTGTCTGGGATTTTCAGTTTTTTGTGGTAGTTACAGGTCACAAAGCACAAGGAATAAAATAAACTTTTAATGTGGAGCGATTTTAGAATTTGGTATGTTTGTCTTGTAAGCTTTATAGCCATAAAAGAAAACAAAATTGCCACACAAAAGTATATATTTATATAAAGTAGACATCACAGGCTATTGTCCTAAGGTTGTTTTGACACTTTCTAAGTAGCCATTTTACCGCCAACCTCTGCTAAATATTGGAGTAAAATTGTGTTTTTTGGGGGTTTTCGCACACAAACTTATAACAAAGAACTTCTCATGTGTATTTTGTAAAGTTGGTGTGTGCTATTCCTGTACAAAGTTTTTTATGTGTTCAGTTACTTCTGCTGAGTACAACGGTACCCCCATTGTATGTCTTTGGCACTATTTCGTGAAGCTACAGTGCCATATAGGAGACCTGTCCGTTTCAACATTTACAGTAGAATTTTGAGAGGCGGATTTAATGGGCCTATGCTTCAATTTGGGGTATTATAGCAGTTTGACTGTTCAAAAAAACCTTTACAAAGGCCTACCATTTGTAAAAGTAGACACCTCAGGGTATCTCATATGGTGCATATTGTGCTTTAACATGCCCCCATTTGTTCACCAATATATGCCAAAGTATGTGGTAAAATATAATTTTGGGCATTTTTTACATATGGATTACATTTTTGCTGGGCATTTTGTACATTTCATATGTGCCACTAAGTTCAAACCCCCTAAATTATGCTCAGCTAAGCCTTCTGAGTAAAACAATATGCCCAATGTATGACCTAGACCAGGGGTAGTCAACCTTTTTCTACCTACCGCCCACTAATGCATCTTTCTTGATGGAAATATTTCCTTACCGCCCACCAGTTTTCACGCAAGTGCGAAATATTTTTTAGAAAGGAGGGTGTTTTTAAAAATAAAATAAATGTACGTACATTTATCTTTTTATTTCTACTTTATCCATGTTTATAATGTTTTTTAACTTTATAAAGTTTAATGAGAAAAAGTAAATTGAAATTACCTTTACTAGTGATTAATGAGGTCCTTGAGGTTGATGCTGCGAGACTAAATATTATCTGGTTCGATTTTCGTAAGGTGGATAGGGGGGGCTGTAAGGTGGGTAGGTGTTCTGTAAGTTGGGTAGGGGTTCTGTATGGTGGGTAAGGGTTCTGTATGGTGGGTAAGGGTTATGTATGGTGGGTAGGGGGACTGTGAGTTGGTATGGGGGCTGTGAGGTGGGTAGGGGGCCATATAGTGGGTAGAGGGGCTGTAAGGTGGGTAGAGGGGCTGTGAGGTGGGTAGGGGGACTGTGAGGTGGGTAGGGGGCTGCATAGTAGGTAGGGGGACTGTGAGGTGGATGGGGGACTGTGAGGTGAATAGGGGGGCAGTATAGTGGGTAGGGGAGCTGTGAGGTGGGTAGGGGGGCTCTATAGTGGGTAGGGGGGTTGTATAGTGGGTAGGGGGGCTGTGAGGTGGGTAGGAGGGCAGTATAGTGGGTAGGGGAGCTGTGAGGTGGGTAGGGGGGCTCTATAGTGGGTAGGGGGCTCTATAGTGGGTAGGGGGGCAGTATAGTGGGTAGGGGGACTGTGAGGTGAATGGGGGGCTGTATAGTGGGACTGTGAGGTGGGTAGGTGGCAGTATAGTAGGTAGGGGAGCTGTGATGTGAGTAGGGGGGCAGTATAGTTGGTAGGGGAGCTGTGAGGTGTTTAGGGGGGCTCTATAGTGGGTAGGGGCTGTAAGGGGGGGGTAGGGAGGCTCTATAGTGGGTAGGGGCCTGTGAGGTGGGTAGGGGGCCTGTGAGGTGGGTAGGGGGCCTGTGAGGTGGGTAGGGGGCCTGTGAGGTGGGTAGGGGGCCTGTGAGGTGGGTAGGGGGGCTGTGAGGTGGGTAGGGGGGCTGTGATGTGGGGAGGGGGGCAGTATAGTGGGTAGGGGGGCAGTATAGTGGGTAGGGGGCTGTGAGATGGGTAGGGGCAGTGAGGTGGGTAGGGGGGCTGTGAGGTGGGTAGGGGGGCAGTATAGTGGGTAGGGGGCTGTGCGGTGGGTAGGGGGGCATTATAGTGGGTAGGGGGCATTATAGTGGGTAGGGGGCATTATAGTGAGTAGGGGGTCAGTATAGTGGGTAGGGGGGCTGTATAGTGGGTAGGGGCTGTGAGGTGGGTAGGGGGGCTGTGAGGTGGGTAGGGGGGCAGTATAGTGGGTAGGGGGCTGTGAGGTGGGTAGAGGGACTGTCTGTGAGGTGGGGGCATTTGAATGGTGGGTAGGGGGCTGAAAAAGGTAAATACCTTTCAGGGTCCTCTTGGTATGGTGGGCAGCTTCCCAGTAACATGTGTGGGGGTGGAGCTTGTGGGCGGGAGGCAGAGCTTCTGTTTGGGGGCGGGGCATGCGACCGGAATGATTTTAGAGTGTGCAGGGAGACTGAGAGGTCTCCCTGCAGCTGCTGGCAGCCACACCAGCCCCCAGCTCCTCCCTCCTTCCTCCTTCCTCCCCTCGGACTGACAGGCTGGCACAGTCTGAGGGGAGGATTAATCAGAATGATTAGGTCTGTCAGCCCAGCCCCAGCCACACCAGCCCAGCCACCCACTCTCTCAAACAGAGGATTTAGCCGCCGAAATCCCTACCGCCCACCTGGAATCCTGAAACGCCCACTAGTGGGCGGTAGGGACCAGGTTGACGACCCATGACCTAGACACTATTTTGTGAAGTTACACTGCTGTAAAAGAGACATAACAAGTTAATTTTTTTAAGTGTGAATTTTCATGGAGGGTTTTGATGCGTCCGTGTCCCACTTGCACCTGATCAGGCTACATATTACAACTACACTATAAAGGCATACCATTTCTTAAAGAAGACATCCCAGGGCAATTCAAAAGGCATATTTTGAACCTTAGCGTGGGATAATTTTTCCGCTAGCTTGTACCAAGTGTAGTGGTAATACGCAATTTTTCTGCCTTTTTGACACACAAAGTGAGTTTGCGCAGTATATTTTTCAAACCTTATGTGTACTACGACTGTATAATACTTAATATGTTGCTCAGCTATGTCGGCTGAGTACAGCAATATCCCCGTATGTACCTTTGCCAGGTATATGTGGACATTGAAGGGGCACATTTGAGACACAGCCATTCCAGTTTTTTTCAAACTTTGAATTTTTACGCTGTGTCCATGTCCCATTTTAGAGTATTTTACAAGGCTATATAATCCAATTACTCCATAAAGGCATACCATTTCTTAAAGAAGACATCCCAGGGTAATTCAAAAGGCATATTTTGAACCTTAGCGTGGGATCATTTTTCCGCTAGCTTGTACCAAGTGTAGTGGTAATGAGCATTTTTTAACCTCTTAACGACGAGTGACGGACGAGGTCCGTCACTCAGGGGATTGCCTTAACGACGAGTGACGGACCTCGTCCGTCACCCGTTAAAATTAACCCCAGATCGCCGCAATCGCGGCGATCGTGGGGTTAATGGTGCTCCGGTCTGCCTCTGCATTAGAGGCAGACCGGGAGCACCGGATCGGGCTGTCAGAGTACATGTGCCCGCTCTGACAGCATGCCAGAGCGGGCACATGTGCTCTCTATACTCACCTCCGCCTCCCTGCACTTCCTGGTTCTGTGTGAAGTGCAGGGAGCCGGATCTTCAGTGATCCTGCCCCCTGGTGACAAAACAATAAAGTTAAATTAAAATCCCACCCCCCTTTACCCCCCCTTTACCCATTTTAATATAAAATTAACCCCTTCCCTGCCAATTGATCACTGACTACAGTGATCAATTGGCAGGGATTACATTTTACTATGATCTGATTTTTTTTTAACCCCTGAGGGTTAATTATTATTTTTTTTAACCCTCAGGGGTTAAATTTATTTTATTAATTAATTTAAATTTTTTAAAGTTATAAATTTAGCTAGCTGGGGAGGGTGGAAGTTAGTGGGGAATTGGGGGATTTAGTATTAGGCTAACTAGGGGTTAACGTTAAAAAAGTTTAAAAATAAGCTTTAAAAAGTTAAAAAGTTAAGTTAAAAAAATTTTTTAATAACGTTTAAGTAAAAAATGTAAAAAAATAAACCCTTTACCCGGTCCAAATAAAATGAACCCCTTCCCTGCCAGTCGATCACTGCCTACAGTGATCAAAATACAGATCACAGTATTATACCGTGATCTAATTTTTTTTTAACCCCTGACGATTAACTTTTATTTATTTTTTAACCCTCAGGGGTTAAATTAATTTAATTAACTAATTTAAATATTGTATAATTAAATATTTTGCTAGCTGGGGTGGGTGGGAGTTATGGGAAAATGGGGAATTTACTGTTAGTGCTGCTTACTGCTAGTTAGGGGTTAACGTAAAAAAAAAGCTTAGAAAAATTTTACATCTGTAAAAAAAAGTTTTACGAAAGTTTAGGAAACTTTAAAAAAATTAATAAGCAAAACAAAAGTTTAAAAAATAGTTTTAAAAAGTAAAAAAAGTTTTAAAAAGTAAAAAAATACATTTAATAACTCTCATTACCACTACACCTGGTACAAGCTAGCGGAAAAATGATCCCACGCTAAGGTTCAAAATATGCCTTTTAAAATACCCTGGGATGTCTTCTTTAAGAAATGGTATGGCTTTATGGGGTATTTGGTTTATATAGCCTGGTAAAATACTCTAAAATGGGACATGGGCACAGCGTAAAAATGTAAAGTTTGAAAAAAAATGGAATGGCTGTGTCCCAAATGTGCCCCTCCGATGTCCACATATACCTGGCAAAGGTACATACGGGGGTATTTTTGTACTCAGCAGACATAGCTGAGCAACATATGAAGTATTATACAGTAGTAGTACACATATGGTTTGCAAAATATGCTGTGCAAACTCACTTTGTGTGTCAAAAAGGCAGAAAAAACGCTTATTACCACTACACCTGGTACACGCTAGCGGAAAAATGATCCCACGCTAAGGTTCAAAATATGCCTTTTGAAATACCCTGGGGTGTCTACTTTAAGAAATGGTAGGCCTTTGTGGGGTAGTTTGAATTTAAAACCTGCGAAGATGCTTGGAAATTGCACTTAGGCCCGGCGTCAAAATTCAAAGTTCGGTAAAAACGGATATGGCTTGGTCTCCTATATGGCACTGTAGCTTCACGAAATAGTGCCATAGACATACAATGGGGGTGTCCTTTTACTCAGAAGACTTAGCTGAGCATAATTTGGGGGGTTTGAGCTTAGTGGCACATATGAAATATACAAAATGCCCAGCAAAAATGCAATCTGTATGTAAAAAATGCACAAAATTATTTTTTACCACATACTTTGGCATGTAATGGTAAAAAAATGGGGGCATGTTAAGGCACAATATGCACCTTATGACATACCCTGGGGTGTCTACTTTTACAAATGGTAGGCCTTTGTGGGTTTTTTTTGAACAGTCAAACTGTTATAATACCCCAAATGGAAGCATAGGCTCATTAAATCCGTCTCTCAAAATTCTACTGTGAATACTGAAAAGGACAGGTCTCCTATATGGCACTGTAGCTTCACGAAATAGTGCCATAGACATACAATGGGGGTGTCCTTTTACTCAGAAGACTTAGCTGAGCATAATTTGGGGGGTTTGAACTTAGTGGCACATATGAAATATACAAAATGCCCAGCAAAAATGCAATCCGTATGTAAAAAATGCACAAAATTATTTTTTACCACATACTTTGGCATGTAATGGTAAAAAAATGGGGGCATGTTAAGGCACAATATGCACCTTATGACATACCCTGGGGTGTCTACTTTTACAAATGGTAGGCCTTTGTGGGTTTTTTTTTAACAGTCAAACTGTTATAATACCCCAAATGGAAGCATAGGCTCATTAAATCCGTCTCTCAAAATTCTACTGTGAATACTGAAAAGGACAGGTCTCCTATATGGCACTGTAGCTTCACAAAATAGTGCCAAAGACATACAATGGGGGTACCGTTGTACTCAGCAGAAGTAACTGAACACATAATAAAACTTTGTACAGGAATAGCACACACCAACTTTACAAAATACACATGAGAAGTTCTTTGTTATAAGTTTGTGTGCGAAAACCCCCCAAAAACACAATTTTACTCCAATATTTAGCAGAGGTTGGCGGTAAAATGGCTACGTAGAAAGTGTCAAAACAACCTTAGGTAAATAGCCTGTGGTGTCTACTTTATATAAATATATACACTTTTGTGTGGCAATTTTGTTTTCTTTTATGGCTATAAAGCTTACAAGACAAACATACCAAATTCTAAAATCGCTCCATATTAAAAGTTTATTTTACTCCTTGTGCTTTGTGACCTGTAACTACCAAAAAAAACTGAAAATCCCAGACACATTATATATTCTGTAAATCAGAACAACTAAATGAATTTATTATTATTATTTTTTTTTAAATTCTTTATTTGTAGGATTTTGGTATTCAAGGGTAGGGGTACAGAATGAAAAAAAGGGGGGGGGGGGGGAGGTTGGAGGGTCCAAGCATTGTAACAGCAAGTATCGGATCAGCGTACATACATTACATAGTCTTAATTTAGTTGTTGGTTTAGCTTCTTTCCGAGTTGTTTTGGCCGTGTATGGCCCCTACCGTCTTCCTGTCAGGATGGTCCTCGGGATAAGTAGTAGTTGTCTCGTGGGGTGGGTACCGCGTCAGTGTAGGTGTGGTGGTTGCGTCGTGAGTGTTCCTGTGATTACAGGAGGGGTGCGACTGGTGGGTACGTCTGTCAGGGTGTGTGGGTGGGGTGTCCTCGTCTGGACTGTGGAGGGAGGGTCATCGGTCAGGTGGGGTCAGGTTGTCGGTGGAGAGTGAGTGTTCTTTTTGCAGGGTCCCACGGCCCCCCCGGGGGGGGGGGGGGGGTGGGGAGGGTAGGTGGGGGGTGGGTACACTTCGATGTGTGTCTCAGGTAGTGCTGGTGGGCTTGTGCTTAGATTAGGTGAGAGTCGTGGTTCATGTTCTGCTGATAATGATTTGTGGTGTGTGTTGTCTTACCAGGGTAAAGATGTGTCGGCCATGAGCCAAGGGTCCCATGTTTTGTGGAACTGTTTGGTGTTTTCGTGGATTTGGGCAGTGAGCCTATCCATGTCTATGTGATCTTGAATTTTCCGAAGTATTGTTTGTTGGTTGGGTGTTGTGGTTGTGGACCATACTTCGCCAATTGCTCTACGCGTGGCTAGGGCCACTCTTGCTATTAATTTGTTTTCGGCTCTCGTGAATGTGTCCATTGGTTTGGATAGGAGCATGGTCCATGGGTCTAGGGGGCATGGGTTATTCAGGACTCTGGTGAGGATTGCTCCTACGGAGTGCCAAAGGGGTTGGAGTTTTGGGCACGTCCACCAACAATTGAGGAAAGTGCCTGTTTCTCCACATTGCTTCCAGCACTGGTTCGTGGGTAGTCTGTGCATGCATGCTAGCCTCTGGGGGGTGAGGTACCAGCGGAACAGCATTTTATAGGCCTGTTCTTTGAATGTTACACATATCGTTAGTGATGCTGTGGCTTCCCAAATTTCGGCCCAATCTCCTGTGTCTGCTGGTGCGCCTAGGTCTGTCTCCCAGGCCCTGATGTATGGGAGGTTGATGTGGGTTGTGTGGGTTGCTATTGAAAGGAATATGTCAGAAATTTGTCCCTTTCTGGTCGGGGCTGTGGTGCAGTCTCGTTCGAACTTAGTGGGCTGGGATTTGCCTGCTTGTTGGATGCAGGGTGTTGCTGCCAGGCTGCGGAGTTGAATGAAGCGGAAGTAGTCAAACGTTGTGAGTGTGGTGGGTTCGGGTAAGTTCTCGTAGGTAATGGGCTGGTTGTTCGTGTATAGGTGGCTTAGTCTGGCAATTCCTCTCCTCTCGAATTGGGCGAAGTGTTGGGCTGTGATTCCCGGGGGGAAGAGTTTGTTCCGGAGAATCGGGGTCATTGGGGAGAGTTCCGAGGAGAGATCGTATTTCAGGTGTACTTTGTCCCAGAGGTCGAGTGAGTGTGTTATGGTGGGTGCGGTTGGGGGGGGCAGTGGTCGGTGTTGTCTGGGGGTCCACATGTATTGGGAGGGGTGGTCATGTCCAAAGATTGAGTGTTCAATGTCCACCCACCTTTTTTCCATGGGCGGGAGATGCCACATTTGGATTTGGGATAAGTGGGCGGCGTATAGGTAATGCATGAAGTTGGGTAATCCAAGGCCGCCTGATCGCTTAGGGACGTATAGTGTTTCACGCCTTATTCTGGGCCTGCGGTGGTTCCATATGAAATTGTTAACCGCTTTCTGTAAAGATTTTATGTCTGCTATTCGGACTGCTATGGGTAGTGTCTGGAAGATGTACAGCAACTGTGGTAGGAGGTTCATTTTGATTGAGGCAACTCGGCCTAGCCACGAGATCCCTAGTGGGGCCCATGTCGGCAGGTCTGCGTGTGCCCGTTCAAGTATGGGTGTGTAGTTTGTTTGATATATGGTGGAGATGTCGGCGGTGAGCTTTATGCCTAGGTAGTCGATGGCCGTTGGGCGGATGCATAATGGGAAGTGGTCCTTGATGTTGGCTAGTTCGTGTGGGGATATGTGTATCGGCATTAGATCGGATTTTGTGATGTTCAGTTTGTAGCCGGATATGTGAGAGTAGGAGCGGATCAGTGTCATTAGGTGGCTGATGGAGGTGATTGGGTTTGTGAGGGTAAGGAGGATGTCGTCCGCATAGGCGGATGCCTTGTAGGTCTGGTCTCTGATGGTGATTCCTTTTATGTCTGAGTCAGATCGTATTGCTTCAAGTAAGGGTTCTAATGATAGGGCAAATAGTATAGGTGATAGTGGGCATCCCTGTCTCGTCCCGTTAGAGATGGTGAATGTGGGGGGGGCAATGCTAGGGAGGAGGAGGGAGCCCTGTGAGTGTGCGTCTGCTTCTAGGAATGAGATGAATTGTGTGGGGAATCCAAAGTGGGTTAGGGTCTGGTAGAGGAAGGGCCATAGGAGGCGGTCAAATGCCTTCTCGGCGTCTAGGGAAATTATTGCCGTGGGGGTGTGTTTGTGAGTGGTGTACCATATGAGGTCTATGGCCCTTCTGGTATTGTCTGCCGCTTGTCTGTGGGGGATGAAGCCCACTTGGTCGGGATGGATTAGGGCTTGTAGTAGGGGGTTTATGCGGTTGGTCATGACTTTTGTAAGGATTTTAAGGTCTACGTTTAGGAGGGATATGGGTCGGTAATGTCCTGGTTCGTCTAGTGTCTTGCCTGGTTTTGGGAGGAGGCAAATGTTTGCTGCTACCATGTCTGTCGGCAGCTTCTCGCCGCGTAGCATGGCATTGAATACCGGGCAAAGGTGTTTGAGTAGGAGGTGGCTAAAGGTTTTGTAATATATTGCCCCGAATCCGTCAGGGCCTGGGCTTTTATTGGGCTGAAATGCGCGGAGGGCCAAAGTCATCTCTTCCTCTGTTACGTCGTCTGTTAGTGTTTGGCTAATCTCTGTGGTTAGCTTTGGGAGCTTAAGTGCGTTCAGGAATGTCTGTGTGAGAGTTGAGACGTCCTGCGTGGGGTCTCCTTGTGGTGCCGTGTGGTTGTAGAGTTGTTGGTAGTAAGTTTGGAATATGGAGCCTATCTGGTCAGGTTGGGTGCACATGTTTCGGTCTGGGTCGCGTATGCTTGTGATTTTGTTGGCCTCAACGCGGCGTTTTAGGCGTCTTGCCAGCATGGTGTCAGCTTTATTGCTTTTTTCATAGTATTTTTGTTTGAGCCACTGGAGGGCTTTCGCGGTGTCCTCCATGGTGAGGCGTTTTAGTAGGGTTCGGGCTTCGGTCAATTGATCTAGGGTGTTGCTGTCTCTGGTCCCTTTGTGTATGGCTTCGAGGCGGTGTATCTCCGCTATTGCGTCTGTGATCTGTTGTGTTCTACGTTTTTTCCGGGCTGAGGCTAAGCTTATGAGTCTGCCCCTGATGACCGCTTTGTGCGCCGTCCATAGGGTCGTGGGGGATGTTTCTACTGGGTTTGAGTTTAGTTCAAAGTAGTCTGATAGGTCTTTGGAGATGGTGTCCGTGATGGGGAGGTCATGTAATAGTATGGGATTTAGTTTCCACGTCCATGGGCGTGTGATGTCTGCGATACACAGTGTTAGGTTGATGTCGGCATGGTCTGACCATGATATCGTACCTATGCTCGTGGATTTTGTCTGGGATAGGACGTTGGGGGAGATCAGAAAATGGTCGATCCGCGAGTATGAGTTGTGGGGGTTAGAATAGAAGGTGAAGTCTTTGGTGGAGGGGTGTTGGGCGCGCCAGATGTCTATGAGGTTTCGAGAGGAGAGGAACTGCCGGAACAGTGTGTCATTTCTGGCAGGTCGGTGTGGAGGTTGTGCGCGGTGTGTCCTGTCCAGGTGTGGGGAGCGTACTGCATTGCAGTCCCCGCCTATGATGAGGCAGGTGTTGGATAGTGTGGTTATGTGTGCGGAGAATTTATTCCAGAAGTCTGGGTCTGGTTGGGTAGGCGCGTATATGGAGCAAAAGGAGTAATGATTGGTGCCTATTCACCCTGTTATTGTGAGGAATTGGCCTGAGGGGTCAGGGTGTGCGGTTATATCTGTTAGGGGGCATGTGCCTCTTAAGATAATGGCTACCCCTTTGGTTTTGGGCGTTGGAGAGTTGGCTAGGAAGCTAGTTTTGTATGTCCGGTTCGTGAGGGGGAAGTGTTTGAGTGTGGTGAAGTGGGTCTCCTGGACTAGGAGGATGTCGGCTTGTTGTCTCTGGGCCCATCTTAGTAGTGCGTGTCGTTTTTTGGGTGAGTTGAGGCCCTTTGCGTTGATGGAAGTGCATTTGAGGTGGGTTGGCATGTTGCGTGGTTGTGTGTGCGAGGTGTCCCTTTGGGAGTGGGTGATTGGGTTGGTGTTGAGGTGGGGTAGGGGGGTTTTGGGGGTTTCGGAGGGGCGTGGGGCCCTGCAACCCGGACCAGCCGGGTTCGAGTGTTTGTGTGTGTGTTGCTGCTGGACTTACAGTTTAGGCCAGCAGGCGGTGGGGAGTGTCGTCCAACGTTCCGTAGGAGGTACAGTCGGGTTATTCTCGGTGGTGGTGTGGTGGGGTTAGTAGGTGTGTCGTCCGCAGTGAAGGTCTCCGTGGGGCCTCTCTGGGCACTCCTGCCCGTCTGGTCTGTCGTTTGTCCATCTGGGTTGTCCCCTTCCTCCCCCTTCGTGGGAACAAAACATTTCAAACGTTAAAGGTGTCATACATGGAATGGTAGGTTAAAACGTGTTATACACTGGAACATATATACGAGTATAAGAGACAAAGAACATATTAATGTTATATGCGATACAATAAGTTTGACAATTCCAGTCATTCCCCGCTCTCCCTCCCGCCGCCCGACCGGATCCCTCAGCAAGGTTCCCCTGTGTAGTCGTTGCTGTCGTCTACTAAGGTGTCGGTGCTATGAGCCCTTGGGGTGGGGGTCCCGTCCGTGGTCCTCGGACTGTCAATAGGGGGTGCGAGATTTTTAGAGTTTGCCTCAGGTCCCCTCATCATGTCTGTTGGGTTCGGTCCCTCATGAGAGGGTCTGTGGGCTGCTGATTGGTGGTGATGTGGGCCTATGGGGGTATGTAGTAGGGGGAATGAAGAGCTGATAGCTAAGCTCGGGGGGTCCTTGGGTCGTGGTATGTGTGGCGTCCCTGGGGTCGGGGTGGGTTGTTCCCTGTCTCTACGTCCTTGTCATGGTGGCATTTCTGGTTTGGGAGGGCCCATCCTAGGTTTGGGGCCTCCCTAGTGGTGAATGTGAGGCTGTGGCTTCGGTCCATGTCAGTCCAATGTGTTATCCCCCTTTTCCCTTTCTCCTTCCCGTGCATAGATATGAGCATTTTCGTGAGTGTTGGGTGGGCTAAGTAAGGCAATGTCCCGGTTTTATGGAGCTGGTGGAGAAAGTTCGTGGGCCTTGGTGGGTGTGCGGCCCCCGGGTTTAGTTCTCCTGTCCACTGTGGCGTGGTAGCTGGTGATCTAGTTGCAGGTGGTCATGTCGATGGTTAGAGTCCCATAGGTGGTTGTCTGTAGAGGAGGGATGTAGGTGGTGGGGTGTTGGGGGTAAGTCCTTACGTGCCGGTGATGAGTTAGTTGCCAGTGTATTATGTGCTAGTCTGATTGTTCAGCTCATGTCCATGTCTTCAGGGTCTTTGTTCGGGGTGATGCGTTGTCTTGCCGCTTTGGGGTTAGCAAGTGGAGTTTGTTTAGGAGTGTGAGGGGTAATTGCAAATGGGGTAGTTCCTGGTTGGTCGGCTAGGCGGCTGGAAGGCAGGTGACGGAGCCCGGGATTAATGCTGGGGCTGGTCTCTTCTGGAGGGTCTGCGACCCCTCTGTTGGGATTGCCAGTTTCTTCTTGCAGTGGTTGGTTGTTCTCTTTGTTCTCGTTGTCTGTCTGGGTCCGGTTCTAAGCGAGGTAGGCCTAGTTGGGCCGCAAAGTCTTCGGCGTCCGCTGCGTCGTGGAGAGTGTAGGTCCTGTCTCCTTTGCGGACCATTAGCTTAAAGGGGTGCCCCCATGCGTACCTGAGGTTATGTCTCGTGAGAGCTTGAGTCAGGGGTCTGAGGGCCTTCCTTTTGAAAAGCGTGCTGGGGGCCAGGTCTTGGAATAATTGAACCTGGTGTCCGTCTACGTGGACTGGGGAGTCTCGTGCGGCCCTCATCAGTGCTTCTTTCACGTGGAAATAATGGAGTCGGACAATGACATCTCTAGGCTGTGTGTTCGATGGAGGCTGGGCTCTGAGAGCTCTGTGCGCCCTGTCGATGATGAGTTCAGCCGGGGGGGCCTCGGGGAGCATTCCGCTGAATGTTTCTCTGAGGGTGGTGTTTAGGGTGTCAGGTGCGATGGATTCAGGGAGCCCCCTGATCCTGACATTATTTCTGCGCGACCTATTGTTTAGGTCCTCTTGCGCGCTCTCAAGGGCTTGTACCTGTGCTTGGAGGTCTTGTATAGCTGTGTCATGTCTGCTAGTCGTCGTGGAGATGTCCTCCATTTTGTCTTCAACTGCTAGAGTGCGTCTGGTTAGGTCTTCCAGGCCTTCTCTAATGGGAGCCATGTGTCTGGCTAATTCTGCAGCCATGTTGGTGTTAATGTCCCTTAAAAGTCCCTTCAGGTCCCCTTTGGTGATTGGGGTGAGGTCTTCAGTACCTTTTTCCACCTCGCTTGTCTCGGACTCAGAATCAGTTTCCCGCCGATCCTCTGCGCCTGTGCGGCCTTTGTCAGCGCGGTTTCGGAATATCGGCGCTACCATCGGGTCGTTCTCGTTTTTCTTCCCATCCTGGGGTTGGAGTGTGCTTTGGGGGAGTAGAGGGGTAAGTCTCGGTTGTTTTCGGGCGGTTGTGCGTGCTAAAGTTAGCTGAATTAGGGCCCTGTGGTACGGAGCTCTTTCAGTGTGCGGCCATCCGTACCGGAAGTCAGGCGCCGCCCCCCCGAATTTATTTTTAATTACTTTCCTTAACCTGCACTAATTAGGCACACATTATTATTGCAAAAACTGTAAAAAAATCAAATTTTTTCATTTTTTTTGCATTTTTCTGTATTTTTTTATAATAAATAAGCATGTATATATATATATATGTTACATCAAATGAAAGCCCTTTCTGTCCTTTAAAAAACGGTATATAATATGCGTCGGTGCAATAAATTAGTCAGATGCAAATTGCAGTTGAACGCAAACAGCAAAAAATGCAAAAATATTTTTTTACTTTGTAAATCTTTTTTTACTTTGTAAAACCCGTTTTTAAACTTTTTTTTTTACTTATTAAATGTTTTACATTTTCTTAACTTTTTTTACACTTTTACATTTTTTTTAAACTTTTCTTTTACCGTTAACCCCTAACTAGCAGTAAGCAGCACTAACAGTAAATTCCCCATTTTCCCATAACTCCGACCCACCCCAGCTAGCAAAATATATAATTATAAAATATTTTAATGAATTAAATAAATTGAACCCCTGAGGGTTAAAAAAAATAAATAATAGTTAATCCTCAGGGGTTAAAAAAAATTAGATCACAGTATAATACTGCGATCTGTATGTTGATCACTGTAGGCAGTGATCAACTGGCAGGGAAGGGGTTCATTTTTATTTAGACTGGGTAAAGGGGGGTGGTATTTTTTTTTTTTTTTACTTAAACGTTACTAAAACAGTTAAAAAAATTTTTTTTTTACCTTTTTAAAGCTTATTTAAAAAAAAAAAATTAACGTTAACCCCTAGTTAGCCTAACACCAAATTCCCCAATTCCCCATTAACTTCCACCCATCCCAGCTAGCTAAATATATCATTTTTAAATATTTAAATTAATTAATACAATAAATTTAACCCCTGAGGGTTAAAAAAAAAAAATCAGATGACATTAAAATGTATACCCTGCCAATTGATCACTGCAGTCAGGGAAGGGGTTAATTTTATTAAAACAGGGGAAAGGGGGGGTGGGATTTCACTTAAATAATTTTTTTTTACACAGGGGGCAGGATCAGTGAAGATCCATCTCCCTGCACTTCACACAGAACCCGGAAGTGCAGGGAGGCGGAAGGTGAGTATTTGAGGCACATGTGCTCGCTCTGACATGCTGTCAGAGCGAGCACCGGTGCTGGGGCAGCCCGATCGGAGCACCGTTAACCCCGCGATTGCGGCGATCTGGGGTTAACTTTAGTAAATGACGGAAATTTTCCGTCAACGGTCCTTAACTGAAGGACAAAAAAAAAAAAAAATGTAATATGGGGTCTGGCTTTTATGCACATGCCAGCCGCCACATAATTAACCCTCACACCACCAAGGATTTAATAATTTGCTTACTGACTGATAGCAACGCTAGCAGACAAACAGTTCAGACTTTTAAAAACTGGTGCCAGGAAAATAAAGGTTGAGCAATAGGACCTTTATAGCTCCAGCTCACACAGGTCCCTTACAGGGATAGTAATATCTAGTTCCTATACTGCTAATCAGAGGCGGCTCTAGACTTTTTGAGGCCTTAGGCGAAAATCAAATATGAGGCCCCCCACGCGCAATAAAAAAAATAAGCAGGTGATATTAAAATGTACTGTATAAATTGCATATTTTAAGGTAAACATTAATAAACCTCATAATCTCAGTATTCACAAACTTATTTTTGTTATTATATTATTCTACAAAATATCAATACACAAACATTGGGTATAGATAAAAGGTTTGTGCCTGACTACCCAGTTATTCTTGTTGGTGTCTCCTAAAACTGAAATAAAGTTGTCAACAGTGTATTAAAAGAACACTATAGTATCAGGAACACAAATGTGTATTCCTGACCCTATCGTGTTAAAGAGACAGTATAGTCACCTGAACAACTTTAGCTTAATGAAGCAGTTTTGGTGTATAGAACATGCCCCTGCAGCCTCACTGCTCAATCCTCTGCCATTTAGGAGTTAAATCCCTTTGTTTATGAACCCTAGTGACACCTCCCTGCATGTGACTTGCACAGCCTTCCATAAACACTTCCTGTAAAGAGAGCCCTATTTATGCTTTCTTTATTGCAAGTTCTGTTTAATTAAGATTTTCTTATCCCCTGCTATGTTAATAGCTTGCAAGACCCTGCAAGAGCCTCCTGTATGTGATTAAAGTTCAATTTAGAGATTGAGATGCAATTATTTAAGGTAAATTACATCTGTCTGAAAGTGAAACCAGTTTTTTTTTCATGCAGGCTCTGTCAATCATAGCCAGGGGAGGTGTGGCTAGGGCTGCATAAACAGAAACAAAGTGATTTGACTCCTAAATGGCAGTGAATTGAGCAGTGAAATTGCAGGGGAATGATCTGTACACTAAAACTGCTTTATTTAGCTAAAGTAATTTAGGTGACTATAGTGTTCCTTTAAACTATTTAGCTTCCCCCCTTAATGTAGCAAAAACGTACCTTATTTCTAGAGCTGCACAATTCTGCCAGCGCTGGATCCGCCCAATTGGCTAACATAAGCTAAACTGATGATCTCAGTCAATCACAATGCTTTCCCATAGGAAAGCATCTGAAATGACTAAGATCTTTAATTTTGATGTCAGCGAAGGAGTCGTCAGGGGCGGCTGCCATGGTTAATTTTCTTAGTCATAAAAAACAAAACCGTTCTTACCTGAGAGAGATGAAATGAGAGGGACCTCACGATTTGGTGTCCAGTGTCCATGCAGCCCTGAGCAGCTTGAAAAGGAGACTGAGAGACGGCACCGTCTCAAGACAGCTGCCTTTGCCTTTTACAGACTTCTTCCTGCAAAATAATAAAAAATGTTTTTTTTTTGTTTTTTTAATACGATAATACAATAGTAATACTATACTGTAATTATAACATATTACATATTATCATATTATTGTTAATATTAACATATTAACAATTAATATATTATTAATGAGTTTAATAATTAATATCATAATATACTACATAATATAATTATATTATTATTAATATTTAATATTGGTAAGTAATATTGTATATGATATACCACCATTATTCTGTGGAAAGATGGGAGTACAGCTCTCCTGCTTTTTTCCTCTCTTCTGCTCTGCTCTCCTTCCCTTTACTTTCTTTCCATCTGCTTTCCTTCCCCTTTTCTTTATTTTCATGTGCTCTCCTTCCCCCTTTTTTAATTTTATCTGCTCTCCTTCCCCCTTTTTTTAGTTTTATCTGCTCTCCTTCCCCAATCCCCTTTACTTTATTTTCATGTGCTGTCCTTACCTTTCTCTCTCTTCTCCTCCGCTCTCCTTCCGTTTTCTCTCTTCTCCTCTGCTCTCTTTCCTTCACCAGCAGCTATTCTTTCTTTTTCTTCTCTTCTTCTTCTTGGTACCCCAAGTGGGGGAGTGCAGGGGGAGGGGTTATGTCGTCACGTCATCACTAATCGGCATTGCGGATTGGCCGATTAGCAGGTTAGTGGCAGGAGATGGGGAGACGACTCTCTCCACCACGGAACCCATGTTAGCGCCGGCGCCGCAGCAATGTGGATGCGGCCACCGGCCGGGCATGAAAGAATTTTAATAATCATTTATTTTTTTTACCGCAGCGGCTCTCTAATTACATGGTTTAGACAGCCGCAAGGCCCCTTTTAGCGCTGCTGCCTAAACCGCCTAATTAGAGAGCCGCCTCTGCTGCTAATGGACCTCTATACCTTCAGCTAACACTGGTCCTTTACGGGGATAAGAACTATTCGGTTCACAGTGAGAAATCTAGTTCCTATCCAGTTAAAGGGACACTGGTATATAACATGCCCCTGCAGCCTCACTGCTCAATCCTCTGCCATTTAGGAGTTAAATCCCTTTGTTTATGAACCCATGTCACATCTCCCTGCATGTGACTTGCACAGCCTTCCATAAACACTTCCTGTAAAGAGTGCCCTATTAAGGCTTTCTTTATTGCAAGTTCTGTTTAATTTTCTTTTCCCCTGCTATATTAATAGCTTGCTAGACCCTGCAAGAGCCTCCTGTATGTGATTAAAGTTTAATTTAGAGATTGAGATGTAATTTACCTTAAATAATTGTATCGGTTTGAAAGTGAAACCATTTTTTTTACTCCTAAATGACAGTAAATTGAGCAGTGAAATTGCAGGGGAATAAACCATACACTAAAACTGCTTTATTTAGCTAAAGTAATTTAGGTGACTATAGTATAAAGTAATTTAGGTTCCTTTAAGGCCAGTTTCTCCAATGTAGCAACCTGTCACACACTGTACACTGTATCAAGTATACCACATTTGCAGTTGTGCACGAATAGGATCCCTTAGTGTTGTATGTTTTGTTATTGTGTCTGGATGGGTTATTGCCACATATAGGTTGACACAGTTTGCAGAGTGATTTGTTGCATTGTACAGTGCCATTCTGTGTGAGCTCCTGTTCTGTGGTCAATTTGCTGGGGATCCATCTCTGTCTCAGGTTTGGCGGTTGTTTGTATGCTAGTATGGGGGACTCAGGAAATATTTCTTTGAGTGTGGGTTCCTCTGAAATTAACAGCTGTAGATCTTTAATAATCTTACATACTCCTTCTAGAGTTGGGTTGTAGGTAACTACTAAAGGGGATTCTTGTTTTGCTTTACTTTTTTATTTTTTAGGAGCCTTTCCCCAGGGTGTTTTTACGGCAGATTCTATTTTTTTTTCCAATATTGTCCTTTCCTTATAGCCCCTTCGCCTAAAGGACTGACAGTGTACTCAGGTGGTTATCTCTGTCTCTTGTGTCCGAGCAAATGTGGTGATATCGGATAGCCTGGCTGTAGATGATACTTTATTTGGTGTGATTGGGATGGAAACTGGAATTGTGGAGGTAGCTGTAACTGTCTGTGGGCTTTCTGTATACAGGTGAAGGAAGAATGCATTCTGTGTCACAAGGTAGTGCCCATCTACAAACTCAAGCGTGCAGCAAGGTACCAAATATATAAAACAAAAAAACAGTTTGTCTATTTTTATTTAGAAATAAATCACAATTACAATTTGACAATGGCACAATACTATTAAACATTCCAAGTTTAACTAACAATGTTTGGTCATTATCCAACTTAAATTAAAGATGAACCAATGAATATCATGTTAAAGCAAAATACATTGCGGTGCTCTCTATTTGGAAGATTATATATTTAATACATTGCTACACACAAATACACACACCAGTCAAGCCATAAGACTTGCTTTTCCCACAGAAATCTCACTTTAACAGTGCTCTCCCTACAGCAAGGGATTCTGGGTAGGCGTATGTGAATGAGCTCAACAAAGAGCCACATTTTTTCCTCATAATTCCACTTTATACATGGATTCTTTGGAGTATGTGTCTGCTGTATACAACAGCTTTGATACAACTCAGGAAGAGTATACAGCAGACACATACTCCAAGGAATCCATGTATAAAGTGGAATTATGAGGCAAAAATGTGGTTCTTTGTTGAGCTCATTCGCATACGCCTACCCAGAATACCTTGCAGTAGTGAGAGCACTTTTAAAGTGAGAATTCTGTGTGAAAAGCAATCTTATTGCTTGACTGGTGTGTGTATTTGTGTTTAGCAATGTATTAGCTATCCATTTACTTCAGGTGGAAGGGGTTTTCATCCACACTTTTTTCCCCACCGCAACTCTGTTGGTATGTTTTTTTTTTTTTTTTAAAGAAATTTTAACGGTTTCAGAGACAGAGCTAAATGGCACTGTTCTCACATATATTTAACAGACTTGTTGCGCTCAAAATTCAGCAAGTTTCTGGCAATGCAAAGTCATATGGTTTAAATAAGTCTATTTCGCTCCTCAAAATAAAAACTTTGTTATTAAGGAAAAATTCCTCATTTAATGGATGAACCAGTATATCTCCGCAATTTTAAAAGAAATGGATTGAACTGAAACACTTTTCGAGCATGAATGCTCCAAGGTTCCATGGTCTCCAATAGTGATTGAGAAGCATCGTGGACAAATTTCTCATCTGAGGCTATTGTCACAATCCATCCAATCCAGTGCCTTTCTATGAAAGCATTTTAAAGGCCACTGCCTCTCGTGAACAATAAGGTTTGCGCTAGGCAGAAGTGAAGGTATGTTAACATTGTTGCAGAAACAAGATTTGCAGCTATGGACAAGCATGTTGTAGTGGTTATGATGCTTGGAGTAGCCCTTTAAAAGGTTCATTATTATTAATTAGGAATGCAGGCACGCATGGCTAGGGATCATTCACATATACCAGATCACTTTTAGCGGCTGTAATAAAGGCACTTACAATTTCTATAAACCTCATAAGCTGAATTCTACTGTAGAATTAAATGGAAGGGAATCTAAGCAAAAAAATAAATAAAAAAAAACAACAAAACACACACACACATATTGTTTTTCCAAGTTCTTATTAGGGAACCAGGACCCTTTCAAGTTTGCAGTTTCAAGTTACTTTCAGAACAAATAGTGGGGGCAGGATAGCCTCTGCACCATAAACTTTGCAATGTGCCTAGTTGATAGGGGACCATTTCAAGTATATGATGGAGATGACTCTGCAGCACTTCTATTTACCAGAAATAAGTTAATTTGCCTATTGTCAATGTACAAAGTGCAGCCAAACTGCAGTGCTTTTTGTACATGTTGTACTTGTATTATGTATTTGGTGTGATCTCAAGGTTGTCCATTCTTCGTACTATGAATTTTTACATATGTTTTTACCCACATGTTTAAGGATAAGTTCCTAAAGACCTTGTGTACTCCCTTTGTTCATTTTGTCTTTTGATTAAAGAACAATAACTCTTAGGCTTATAAATTGATATCCTCTTATTAATATCACCTATGTCACCAAACAATTATATGGATACAGTTTCACCATATGGCCATATCGGGTTAAACCCACCACTACGCCACAGTATCCCCAGGATGATTAATCAAGCCAGGGGTTTAATCTGCTAAACGGCATAGTTAGGGTTGGTGTTAAGGGAGGGTTAGAAATAGCATCAAAGTGTGACGCTTGTCAGTATGGCGACACAGATAGTATCATCACCAAATAGCATATCTAGGAAGCATGTAAACGGGCATATCAAATGCTGCGGAATAAACTGGCGCTATATACATACCAATAATAATTATAATAATCATAATTAGTCCCTTCTGTATTCTGCCCCTATAATTTGCCCCCATACCTGGCAAATCTATACATGTAACATATGAATGTACTCTGCTGCAGTAGCAGAATAAAAATCAAAGGTCTTTACAGTCTTTGCAGTAGTGAGACATACATGGTTTGGGAAAGTAATCCTGAACAGGACAATTTGGGGAAAATGATTAAAACAAAATTCAAATATACTCAGCAATTTTGACTGGATTGGTGAAAAAAAATGGTTAAATAAAAACTGTGAAAACACTAATAGTTCTATACCCAGGTGGGTATACTTTCTACAAATATTTACTTTTGTGTATCCCTATTTGATTCTGTGAGTTGAATGTTATATTTATTATACATTTAGTCAGAGTTCAGTAAATGACCCTGGTGTTCTTCAGTTGCGTAGAAGTTATTATGAACAAAACTTTGAGAAAAAAAACTAAACAAAAAACAGGTTTTAGTTTCTATTATTTCCTTCAATTTAGTATTTTGTAACTAGTATTGTGTTAAATATGCATAAATGGTGTCAGAAAAAAACCAAAGTCTTTAAAAATAAAAAAAAAGCAGTATATATATTACATATGGGGAAAGTGTTAAATTATGGTGCAACAAACAGCAAAAATGCAGCAAAGGGCCTCTAATGAGAGGACAGCATTTTGGCAAAGGCTCAGTCCTGGTGTAAGTACATTTTTAAATCATAAGCCAATTCAATAAGGGTCCTCCTCAATCTTTGATCTGTATGTCAACATTTAATACCTTTATTTTATTTGCCAATATTACAGCACTGACGGAATATATTGAATAACAATAAAATACTTGTTAAAAATGTGATCTATATTAATTTTCATTAACTTAAGGATTCTCCACTTATCTTCCTTACACCTATGGCATTGAACCCTGTACTAGGGAACATTTTTGCAGCAAAATACTAGTTAAAATTCATTTTTCTTGTAGTAAGATAGGGTTTTGTGTAAGTTGGATTCTTGAGAGTGTTTTCTTCTCTCCCCCGTTTTTCCAGAACTGGCCCATATCTGAGGAACCAACTACAATATGAATTTTGAAATTACCTCACCATATTCAAAAATTCTTGCAAAACTAAAAGGTCCTTTATGAAACTGAACTGAGATGAATGCTTAAAGTTCCAAGATCACTACAATCTAGATTTTTACAATAAATATATAAATGCTTATCACAAACTATAATCCCACTAGCCAATATGGTAATTTAATACTGTCACTTGTTGATTCAAGATCATCTTTGAAGGCTACATTGAACAATTCCAATATTCTTTCCCTTAATGAGAGGGAATCAATGGGCAGAAAATATACTTCACTTACTCACGATCTAGGAGAATTAGTGCATGGACCTTATTTTTTGTGCAGATCCAGCTAATGAAGCTTACAAAAAGGTCCGTGCACTCACCAATAGGTGATAAGCAGACTTTAATGAGCAAACTACCATCCAAGTAATGTTTTGGCCTCACTACCCACTGCCAATTAAAGTTTGCTTATCACCTATCGTGTAGTGCAAAAACTTTTTTGTTGCTGCATATAACTTGTAAGAGTTTTGCCACCTCTGGTTATGGTCCCACCAAAGGGGATTGTTTGGATCGTATTCTCGGTGTAGATTGGACTTGGTTCAGTCCTTAAGTTACATAAAGAACACAGAATAGAAAAGACACAGCAAAAATCTTAAAGCAGGACAATCACAAAGCCAGGGCATATCAAGTCTTAGTTGTACAGTATGCCATAAAATAACAATATTCCATTTAGTGCCAACATACATCATGACATTAGGTCATCGCTAGATTGTATTGTGATGTAATTCCAGTAAAATACAAGTTTAGCAGGCTAAGATTGCCACAAGGCATATGTATGTATATGTGTTTGTAGTATCAGTTAGTTAATTACACGTAGCTAAGATACTGTCATCACTGTACTGACCAGGTGCAGGAATGTAAGAACTGGAATTACGCGTCCCTCTCCTTTGTATCAGATGAGCCACGTGGTTAGACCGGATGGATGAGTTTAGACTCTATTCATTAAATAGGTTAAGGGTATGTGTGGGTGTAGTTAATTGTGGGAGGAGCTACAGTGCTATATAAGGAATGTACTCTATGTATTCAGTACTCAGACTTTGCTGTATTTTGGTGACGCTAGTCCCTCTGAGTCCCGATCGGTGATCCAATAAAGAATCTCTTCCTTCCTGAAGAAACCTGTGTCCATCTCTCTGTGCTTGGCTTCCGTCAGTTTCTCCGGTATCATTTGGTGCATTGGCCGGGAAGCTCATCGTTCAACGGTAGCTGAGAGGCAGAGGCGTGAGACGGTCTATCTTTGCCCACGTTCTCTACGGCTGCACCCCTGAACTTCTGCGTGGACCTCCCTTCGTCTCGGCGCCACTGGTCTGTTGTCCAGGAGATCATCGGCCTCTACGTGAGAAGTGCTGGGGTGTCCCCGTCGATGAGTGTGAACTCAGGTTCAGGAACGAGGAGGTAAGACAACTGCTGTTTTAGACGGCAGGACCCGCTAGGGGTATACCGATTGTGCGGTAGGCCCAAAGGGGTTTTTGAATCTGTATCTGCCCCCTCTGTCGGAGGGAAGGAGCGAAGGCGCACCGCTCGATCGAACGCTCTTTAGTCAGACCGTTTGATTTGGTTAGTCAGGCGGGGTCCAGGTGTAAGATAGCCCTAGCCGGACACCGGTGTCTTGTCTAGACTAGCGTTCTAGGGTGTATATTACGTTCGCTAGGTCGGAGGGACCGGGAGACTAAGCGGCGCCTGTGTAAATTCGGTTCGCTAGTTCTCATCCTATCTGGGCTAAGTGGGAAGGCGTGTAAATTTGGAACCCACTAGACTTTTGATAGTACGACTAAGAGGCGCCTGTGTAAATTCGGTTCTCTAGCTCGTTGTATAGTGCGACTAAGAGGCGCCTGTGTAAATTCGGTTCTCTAGCTCGCTATATATGTGGTGATTGGGCAGTGTGGCTAACCAAAACGGGTGTATATAGTTTTAGGTAGTCCATTCAAGGTACTGGCCAATAGTTTAGTTGGGAATTGTAAATGTGTTAACGATTGTTTTAGTAAAGTGTATATCTTGTTAGATAGCGCGAGCTCAGCCGTCTAGCGAGAGTGTTGATAGTGTGTTGCTGTATTATAGTGCACGGTACCATAACCCTGTATATTTACTGACATTGTATAATAAGTACTAATCATTGTCGTCCATTGCATGTTTAACACCATAACCACTAATAATTGTATTGTGACCTTAACTTGTGCTTTGACCTATGCTAACCGTACTGTAACCGCTATTTGTAAAAGACGATGTTACTGGGTGTGTTATAGACGGGTAATTCGTATATAGAGAATTATAGCGTGGGTGACTGTGTAGTTACGCCAAAGGGCATAATATTGATTATATAGTGACTGGTGTAGCAGCTGTGTGTGTACGGGAATTCCCTGAGTGTTTATTGTTATTGTGTACGTTTCACTTGGTAACCGTACCACGTGGTGCTGTTGCCAGAGGAAACGGGTGTGACTGTTGAATAGTACGCGTGTATAGTAATCGTTGTCGACGACGTTCCACTGTTAAATATGGGTGCGTCGCAGTCAACGATTCCGGATCCCTTAGGATGTATGGTTAAGAATTTTAAAAAGGGATTCAAAGTTTGTGATTTTGGGGTTAAGATGTCCCCTGTACGTTTGGTCACTTTGTGCACTAGGGAGTGGCCTACTTTGGTTGCGGCATGGCCGCCACGTGGCAGTTTGGATCCAACTCTGGTACAGCGCTTACACGTGGCTGTATCAGGTAGGCCTGAACTTTACGGCCAGTTTCCTTATATTGATTGTTGGAGACAGGCCGTAAATGACTCGCCAAAATGGCTCCAGACATGCCACGAGGAGAAGTGTCGCCTCATGGTAGCTAGGACTTGTTCGTCCACTAGGACTGGTGTTAGGCCCATTTTGGACACGCCCCCTGAGTCCGAGATCCCTTTGCCGCCCCCTTACTTTCCGGTAAGAGGAAGTGACGCAAATACAGGAAGTCCTGTAACCCTTCCCTCACTACCCTCATCCACTTCCGCTTCCTCCTCCAGTACAGGATCCACCCCCCCTCGTACTAAATCTCCCCTTCCGGAACCAGAACCCACCCCCATTAGAAACGAATATCCTGATTTGGCGCCACTTCAGACTTCCGGTCAAGCTTCATCTAGCTCGGCCCGAAGTGTTCTATTTACCACCTTTTCCCAAAACCAACCTCCCACATCCCCATACCCTATCTCTCCCCGACCGGAACCCATGACTGACGCTTCCCTACGTAGCCCCATCCAAACCCGACAGTTGACTGGTGCCCAACAATTAAAGCACTATCAGATGCCTCTTCGCCTAAATCCCGGGTCAGCTTATATCGATGCCGCAGGTCAAATGGCACACGCTGACCCTGTCTTCGTATATGTCCCATTTACCACTACCGACCTTTTAAACTGGAAGACCCATAATTCCTCGTATACTGAGAAACCACAAGCCATGACTGATCTGTTCACCTCAATAGTACAGACGCATAATCCGACATGGGCTGATTGCCAGCAGTTACTAATGACTTTATTTAACAATGAGGAAAGGACAAGAATAAATCAAGCCGCCATTAAAGCATTAGAAGATAGAGCCCGTGCTTTGAACCAAGCTAATCCAGCAGCATGGGCCGCAACACACTATCCCAACACTGATCCCGATTGGAACGTAAATGGTGCTGATATGGTTCAACTCAGAGCCTATAGAGACGCTATAATTGCTGGCATGAAAGCCGGAGGAAAGAAAGCCATTAACATGTCGAAGACAGTTGAGGTGATTCAGAAAAGCGATGAAGCGCCCAGTGTCTTTTATGACCGATTATTGGAGGCGTACCGCTTGTACACCCCCTTTAATCCGGAAGACGCAGATAATTCCCGAATGGTTAACTCCGCCTTTGTCAGCCAAGCATACGGAGATATTAAGCGCAAGCTACAAAAGTTAGAAGGGTTTGCAGGTATGTCAATCTCCCAACTAATGGAGGTAGCTAATAAGGTCTATATGAATAGGGAAACAGAAAGCAAGAAAGAGGAGGAGCGCAAGATGCGTAAAAAGGCTGATATGCTAGCGGTAGCGATCGCAGGCGTAGATAAACGGGGCCCAGATAGAGGCAATAATAGATGGAGTAGGGAGCCTTTGAGTAGGGATCAGTGCGCGTATTGCAAGGAAGAAGGGCATTGGAGGAACGAATGTCCGCAAAGAGAGCAGTACGAGAGAGACCAACCCAGGGCAGGCTACGGAAACTTTAGAGGCAGAGCGAGAGGTAGAGGAGGTCCCGGAGGGAGTAATGGTTATAGAGGGAGTAATGGGAACAGAGGAAGTGTGAGGGAAGATAGGTATATTCCGGCAGCGCAAAGGTCCCGCGATAGAGAAGGTAGGGACTTCGTAGGATTGGCTGACACGGTCATGGAGGACTATTGATACCGACCGGGCTCCATCCCCCTTGGTCGAGCGGAGCCTATGGTCGATGTATCAATAGGGGGGAAAAGGAGTGCGTTCATGATCGACACTGGTGCTGAACATTCAGTGGTGACTAATCTGGTTGCTCCTCCATCTGGAAGGACTATTACTGTGATAGGAGCAACTGGAAGAAGTGCTGAAAGACCGGTTCTTAAAAGTCGACTCTGTACATTGGGAGGCCACATAGTAAAACACCAATTCCTTTATATGCCTGAATGTCCAGTCCAATTGCTGGGACGTGATATGCTATCAAAATTACAAGCGCAGATTACGTTCCTACCAGATGGAACAACATCTTTAAAGTTTAATGGACCTTCAGGTATTATGACTTTATCCATACCAAAGGAAGAAGAGTGGCGACTTTATACAGTGTTGACTAGCCAAAACCCTAGGAGTGATGAGACATTATTTAACATACCAGGAGTTTGGGCAGAGAACAACCCACCAGGACTGGCCCGCAATATTCCACCTATAAAAATTGAACTTAAACATGGGGTTTATCCAGTGAGCCTGAGACAATACCACATCCCGCAGAAGGCTAAGAAGAACATCCAATCCTATCTGGATAAGTTCATACGGTATGGTATCCTAAAATTCTGTACTTCCCCCTGGAACACCCCATTGCTGCCTGTTCAAAAGCCCGGTACAGATGAGTATCGACCTGTGCAGGACTTAAGAGCAGTCAATGATGCGGTTGTTAGCATACATCCAGTTGTACCCAATCCATATAACCTGCTTGCTTTAATTCCGGGCGGGGCTACTTACTTCACAGTCTTAGATCTCAAAGATGCCTTCTTTTGCCTCCGAATTGCCGCAGAAAGTCAATGTATTTTCGCTTTCCAATGGGAGAACGCTGTAACGGGCTCAAAACGCCAAATGACTTGGACAAGACTGCCCCAAGGGTTTAAAAATTCACCTACCCTATTTGGTTCAGCCCTAAGTCAAGATCTATTGGATTTCGAGTCCATCCCAGGAGAGTGTGTATTGTTACAGTATGTAGATGACTTGTTGATAGCAGCAGTTACAAAAGAAATCTGTCAGCAAGCAACGCACGATCTACTACACATTCTCTGGAAGGCAGGATACAAGGTGTCTAGAAAGAAGGCTCAGTTGTGTTTGCCAACTGTCAAGTATCTGGGGTTCCATATCTCTGAAGGTCAAAGAATTATGGGGCCAGAGAGAAAAGAAGCTGTCTGCCAAATACCAATACCCAAGAATAGAAGACAAGTGCGAGAATTCTTGGGGGCAGCAGGCTTCTGTAGGATATGGATTCCCAGCTATGCGATACTAGCAAAACCTCTGTACGCAGCCATCAAAGGTACAGAGCACGACCCCTTCTTATGGACCCAAGAACAGCAAACGGCATTTGAAGATGTGAAGAAGGCTTTGATGAGTGCCCCAGCATTAGGTCTACCTGATCACACACGACCATTCTACCTGTATGTACACGAGCAAAGAAGAATGGCTGTGGGAGTATTGACACAGTACTTGGGATCATGGCAAAGACCTGTTGCCTACATGTCTAAGCAATTGGATGCAGTGGCCAGCGGACTTCCACCTTGTCTAAGAGCCGTAGCTGCAGCCGCCCTGCTAGTAGCTGAAGCCGATAAACTCACTCTGGGTCAAGAACTTTATGTACGAGTCCCACATGCAGTACAGACGTTGTTGGATTACAAAGGAAATCATTGGTTTAGTAACAGCCGTATGACCAAGTATCAAGCAATGTTGTGTGAAAACCCAAGAGTGCATTTAGAGACTGTAAACACCTTAAATCCAGCTACCCTTTTGCCACAACCTACTGAAAGTCAACATGATTGTTTGGAAATAATGGATGAAGTATTTTCAAGTAGACCAGATCTTCGTGATTTTCCCATCCAGAACCCCGATGTTCAATATTACACCGACGGCAGTAGTTATGTGAAAGAAGGGATCCGCTATGCAGGATATGCAGTAACAACAATAGACAAGGTGATAGAAGCTCGGCCACTGGCGAAAGGAACATCAGCACAAAAGGCAGAATTAATAGCACTAACACGAGCGTTACAATTGGCTGAAGGTTTAAGAGTGAATATCTATACGGACTCTAAGTACGCGTTTTTAACCACTCATGCCCACGGAGCTTTGTATAAAGAAAGAGGACTACTGAATTCAGAAGGCAAAGAAATCAAGTACGCAGCCGAAATCCTACAACTATTGGAAGCAGTGTGGGAGCCGAAAGAAGTCGGTATCATACATTGTCGAGCACATCTGAGAGGTGATGGTGATGTAACCAAGGGAAATCGGATGGCAGATAGTGCAGCTAAGCGTGCTGCTGAATCAGGAAGACAGGAGTATGTAGGGCATATAGCTGCTCTTATACCAACTCCACTGTCCCAATGGACTCCAGTTTATACAGCTCAAGAAGAGGAGTGGTTAAAGACTGAACCGGGAAAGTATTTGGAGAACAAGTGGTATCAGCTAGAAGATGGAAGAATAGTTATACCAGCATCACTAGCAGTAGAAATTGTCCAAAACTATCATAACGGGACACATTCTGGGAGAGACAGTACTGAAGAATCTCTTAGAAAACATTTCTACATACCAAGATTGTCCAACTTGACTCAGGCCATTGTACGTAGATGTGTAACGTGTGCTAAAAATAATGCAAGACAAGGACCAGTAAAGCCACCAGGAGTCCAGTTTATGGGGGGACTCCCCATGTCCGATCTACAAATAGACTTTACAGTGATGCCTAAGTCGGGTGGACATCGTTACCTGCTGGTAATTGTGTGCACCTATTCAGGCTGGGTAGAAGCATGTCCTACTCGTACAGAGAAAGCAGAAGAAGTTGTGAGATTCCTGCTACGAGAAATAATACCCCGATATGGACTACCCTGTTCTATAGGATCGGACAATGGTCCAGCTTTTGTTCATCAGTGCCTACAACAACTGACTCATATGCTTGGTATAAAGTGGAGGCTTCATACTGCATATAGACCCCAGAGTTCTGGTAAGGTAGAGAGAATGAATAGAACTATAAAGAACCAGTTGGCTAAAATGTGTCAGGAAACCCAACTTAAGTGGAACGTTCTCTTACCCATAGCTTTATTGCGAATCCGCAGTACCCCTACCAGAAGGATGGGCCTCTCTCCTTTTGAAATCATGTATGGGCGACCACCTCCCGTACTTGGTAACTTAAGGGGGGACTTGAGTCAGTTGGGAGAAGGAATTACTCGGCAGCAGGTTGTAGAGTTGGGTAAGACTATGGAGGAGGTACAGAAATGGGTACAAGATAGATTACCGGTGAATATTTATCCCCCTGTTCATAGTTATCATCCAGGAGATCAAGTGTGGATTAAAGAGTGGAATAATGTACCGTTAGGGCCCAAGTGGAGAGGTCCTTATGTTGTTCTTTTGTCTACCCCTACAGCAATAAAAGTAGCAGAAGTGACTCCGTGGATACATCACTCCAGGGTTAAACCAGCAGCAGTCGATTCTTGGCAAGTTACAGCAGATCCAGAGAATCCCTGCAAGATCCGGTTGAAACGCACTACTCAGTCGGAGTAACGAGGAATTATTGTGGATTACAAATCTTATTGTTACAGGTGTGAGTGAGAAGGCCATAATAAAGCCTGTCCGCTTACCATCACATAGTGTATAAGCCAGGAAAGTCTCGAAGGGACACCTGTGAAGACGAGCAGAACTCCATTCCCTGCAGCCCTCACATCCTGGAAGCTGAGGTTCCATCGCACGGACGAAGACTGAGGATGACGGCGAAAGATGTGCTTTTGATTGTGTTTATTTACATGTGTTTTTATATTCAGGAAGGTAGAGGTACCGACATTCCTAGCTGTGAGGTATGCATTAAGACTACGAGAACAGGTAACCTGAGGTATATGCAAACCAAGGTTAAGTGATGCCTCAAGTAATTGTGAAATATCAGAGGCATCAAAGGGGGGAATGTGATGTAATTCCAGTAAAATACAAGTTTAGCAGGCTAAGATTGCCACAAGGCATATGTATGTATATGTGTTTGTAGTATCAGTTAGTTAATTACACGTAGCTAAGATACTGTCATCACTGTACTGACCAGGTGCAGGAATGTAAGAACTGGAATTACGCGTCCCTCTCCTTTGTATCAGATGAGCCACGTGGTTAGACCGGATGGATGAGTTTAGACTCTATTCATTAAATAGGTTAAGGGTATGTGTGGGTGTAGTTAATTGTGGGAGGAGCTACAGTGCTATATAAGGAATGTACTCTATGTATTCAGTACTCAGACTTTGCTGTATTTTGGTGACGCTAGTCCCTCTGAGTCCCGATCGGTGATCCAATAAAGAATCTCTTCCTTCCTGAAGAAACCTGTGTCCATCTCTCTGTGCTTGGCTTCCGTCAGTTTCTCCGGTATCAGTATGTGTGTCATTTTGCTTAAGGCACTTCTGGAGCAATCTAAACATAGTTTGTAAAGCAAACATATAGTCCTTATCAGTCTTAGAAATAAATAACCTATTCATACATGTCATTTTACTTCAAATAGGACATTGGGTACTTAGACATTTCCTGTGGATATTATCAGTTATAACAGATCACAGGACAGTCAAATGTCACTTGGTGTGTTTGTCAGTCAGGGAAGATATTGTGCTAATCAGCATTTACAGAATATATACAATGGGTGCTATGTATACTCCATCCCAATAAAAATCATCTCTGTTGTACAAATATTGTTTTAACTAAAAGGAATTACACACACAACATTTTAAGGCAAGAAAAGAACATATTAACTGAAAACATAAAAAAGATTTAAAAAAGAATAATCCCAAAACACAAAAAACCATAAGGATAACAGCAATGACAAACAATAATATATCATACATTTTTTCTGAGGTTAAGTTGATACTAAAGGATTGTGAATCAAAGCAAGCTATTAAAACAGAAGTGTGGAGGTTAACAGCTACTTTAGAAATATCAAAATCAACAAAGAAAGGACGGCTTGCTGAATAAAGTCAATTTCAAACTTGTCTGGCTTCCAATCTTTAACCCCTTAAGGACACATGACATGTGTGACATGTCATGATTCCCTTTCATTCCAGAAGTTTGGTCCTTAAGGGGTTAAATGAATCCTACATCTTTTAATTCAGTCCTATCTGATGATATTGGATTTGAAGATAGGGTTGAAATCTATTAAAGCAACGTTGTTATGTCCAAAAATGTTCAAAAACAGGCTCATAATTAAAGCTTCCACCAGCCACCCGTGGAGCCTTCCTAAAAAAAAAAAAAGCATAGGATCCATTCCATAGAAACAAGGGGGATATGTTTGCACCGCTGTTACTTTGGTTCATTGGAGAAGTCCGCGATTTCTATTAAATGGCTCATCAGCAGTAATTAATCTTTGCAAGTTGTATAATGAGCAGTGTAATTTGCAGGCTCTGGTTTACTAAAAGAAAAAGAAAAACAAATGAATACATACACATATAGGACACGGATAGGAATAAAGAAAAGATCAAATCTAGAAAAGAAAAACCACATCAGAAAGTTAAAAAAAGGCTAACGGAAAGGATGCAATCTAGAAAAGGGCAAATGAAAAGGTCAGTATTAGTATTAACATTAGAAGGAAAGAATATCCGAAGCCATTCACAGACTATCCACAGGATTCACTGAAATTGGATCTGATGCAGATTTGCTAAATAAATATATATAATAATATAAATACAGAAAATATCAAAGCAAGTTTCTAATAACAAAAAAAGAAATATGGGGGGGGGGGAGGGGGGGGGGAAGATCCATTAATAAAATTAGTATATACTTTGCAAGTATTTACAGACAGATTTCGAGGCCTATCGTCAACCAGAGATGGCAATACTAGAGACAAACAGGAACAGATGCATGCACACGTATAAAATATTAACACTTGCTGTGAGGCAAAGGCATACGAATATTGGAAAAATAAATGACAAAAAAAAAGAAGTTACTAATAAAAAAATAAAAAACAACATACATTGAAAAGCATAAAAAGCATTCGTCCAAGTAAATTACACTCCATTCAAGAGCACTTACGACGAGAAGACAAAGTTATTCACAGTTAATTTTCTCAGCAGGCACAGCTATGTTAAGCAGACGTTTACCAGGTGAGCAATGCATTATCTGTATCTGATGATGCAAGAAAGCTACTAAAATTCTACTTTAACTGTAAAAAGGGCCAACAGTGTGAGCAAAGCTTTTCTAGGCAGTTTGAGCAGGCAACCTTCAGCACTCCAGATGTTGTTTACTACATCTCCCATAATGCTCTGACAGCCATAATGTTGGCAAAGAATCAGAGGAGATGTAGTCCACAATATCTGGGGTGCGATAGGTTGTCTACCTCTGCTCTAGTGCAGTGGTTCCCAATCCAGTGCTCAAGTTATAACAATGGTCCAAGTTTGTCAGCATGTCCATCAGCACAGAAACTGGAAAGGTCTATGTCCTGGAGAGTTATTGTGCTGCGTGGACTGGCAGTAGCCTTAAAAGGTTTTATAAAAATAAAATGCGGAAGCTTAACGGTTCATTCTCTTTTCAAATAAACTTTAACCGCTTAAGGACCAAACTTCTGGAATAAAAGGGAATCATGCCATGTCACACATGTCATGTGTCCTTAAGGGGTTAAAGGAGCATTATAGTGCCAGGAAAACAAACTCTTTCCTGGCACTATAGGGTCATTAGGTCCCCCCCACCCGCATGGCCCACCTTCAGCCCCCTACCTTTCTCCAGCACCAGGCTCCGTCAGCGCTGGGGAACTCTCCTTCTCCTGTCGACTTCATTGACGAATGCGCATGCGCAGCAAGAGCCCAGCCCTATGCACGTCCAGCGTCTTCTCACAGTGATTTTCACAGTGAGAATCGCGGAAGCAGCATCTAGTGGCTGTCAAAGAGACAGCACTAGAGGCTGGATTAACCCTCAGTGTAAACATAGCAGTTTCTGTGAAACTGCTACGTTTTCAGCTGCAGGGTTAAAACTAGAGGGACCTGGCACCCAGACCACTTCATTGAGCTGAAGTGGTCTGGGTGCCTATAGTGGTCCTTTAAACATTTCCCACATGCAAAAATTTACCCTGAGGGCCAGCAAAAAACAAACAGGAGATCTTTGCTTAGTTTTCTTATCATTTTAAATCCAAGAGCAAATTGTTGACAATTTGTCTATGTATAATTCTTATTAAACAAGTAATAAAGGAGAGGTGGTTAAAAGGCAGATCTCCTAAATATTACAACTCCCACTTTGATCTATAATTTAGTTACCCTGCCATACATATAGTCATATGGGAAGGTAAATATAGAAAGATGCAGCTATTGGAAATCTTACATCTACTCTAAAACTAACAATGTTTTCAGCTACAGTATCTAGAAATTTTTAATACAAAAAAAAAAAAAAAGGTTAAAAAAATGTACAAACCTTACATTGGCCAAGAACAAAAAGCAGTATATATTTTGTGGAAACTTTTTTTATGGAAACTTTATGTATATGTTAGCAAATGGCTTGTTAATAGTTATTGTTATTTATTAAATATTCCCTATTGGTTTTAGCTATAAAGTGTTTTTGCACAAACATGCTAGTACAGCAAAGCCAAGGCACTTCGAGCAACATTGCACAATGCAGGTGATAGTAACACTTCTAGGGAGAACCGCCAAGTCAGGAAGATGATTCATTGCTGCACAATGACAAGCATGGATATACCTACATTATAGTTTGATCTACAGCTTTCTCATACTTTGGTAATGTGTTTTGGAGAGTTTCAGCATTGTATATACTGGATAAAAAAGAAACAAAACTACCATTTGGAAAAATAAAATCACATTTGAGCAAACAATTAAAACATTTTTTAAGGAGATGCTTTTCACTTGAAATAAACCAGAAAAACATCACAACATGCTGATAAAGTATTCTAATTGCTTTCTGTAATGTGAGATAGCGATGTATGGGTTAATTTAAAGAAAACTATTTTCCGCAATGTACCAATATCAAAAGCTGTCTAGCGATATATACCCAGTGCTAATTGCACTTGCAAAAAAGTCCTGGATTCTAGATCAACAAACTCCTGACTGGAATTAGGATAAGAAAAACAGAGAATAAAATAGCTTGAGAATGGGCAAAAGTTTGCATAAAGCTCAGCAGCTTGCCAATTGGTTAGTCCCCCCTGCTCAGGTCTCAAAAATGTTTTTGCTCACTTGTGCCACTACTGACAGAAACTGTACAAATTACGCATACGACTGATCCCGCCCACGAGGACCGTCCAGATCCAAAATGCTGGCAAGTTTCATCTGTATGAGGGATGCAGCCTTGACGATTGTTTCGGCCATCTTTGGGCCTCATCAATAAGGTGTAGCGGATACTCCTCCAGGCACCGTGAGCATTGGGTCCACATCTGGATTACCCTTTAACTTAGGGAACTTTGTAACAAAAACAGAGAATGTGAGAACCTGTGCTTACTAAGCCTGGAGGGTTATCACATACAGCTTGCTGACGAGGCCCAAAGTTGAAGGCAAGAATTGTACGGGGTTGCTGCATCTATTGTGCAAGATGGAACTGGCCAGCACTTTGGATCTGGACTGCTCTCATGGAGCAAATATGTTTGAGACCTAAGCAGGGACTAACCAAAGGCCACGCTATTGAGCTTTCTTTTAGCTTTTGCCTATTCTCGGAGTTCACATATGCTCTGTTTTTCGTGCAATACAATTGTTTGCAATTACACTTACTACAACACTTATAAAACTTTGACAACTAAAAAAACCAAGTGACTGGATAAGGTTCCTGGAAGTACTGGTCTGCTTAGAGCTGCACGTTCAATACTTAGCGGTCTTATGGTAGAGCTGGGATTCAAATGTACACTTGTGTATACAGTCAATAAATGTATTACAAAAACTTATATTTACAATGCTGCAGATTACATTTTTCTTTCAAATGATTGTTTGCTGAATAAATACTACTGTCAAAAATCCGAAACCGTTTTATGTCAAAATATTAAATGCATTCTCCTTAAAAAAAAAAAAGAAGAAAAGTTAAAATAAAAGGCATATACATTTTTTTTAAAGGAAAAACAAAGCAGACATGCAATAGAAAAAAAAAAGAAACAAAAAAAAAAAAAAAAAGAAAAGGTTTGCCACTAAATTATTTACTCAAATAAACAAGAGTAAGGCAAAGATCACTGGATGCAATGTGATAAATTAAATCTGGCTTGAAGCAGGAGGAAAATTACTGTTTAAAGGGAAACAGTAGGAACCATAACCATTTCATCTGATTGGATTGGTTTTAGTGCCTGGAGGTCACTGGCACTGTCCCATTCAGCATTAAAACCGGTTTCATTTTGAATGGACAGACAATGTAAAGAGTTCAATGAGAAGAAGCAGTTATAGAGCCTAAAGTGTCCCTTTAACCCCTTAAGGACCAAACTTCTGGAATAAAAGGGAATCATGACGTGTCACACATGTCATGTGTCCTTAAGGGGTTAAACGTACAATTGTGCATTAAAAAAATGAAGGGGAGGAAGAGAAAAGTCCTCTCCAGTAAATAGGGGTGTTGAACTCACTAATGTTAAAACTCACTTTTTACTGGTTTCTAAGATTATGGCACAGTCTCCAAAAATAGATTAATAAGATATCGAGAAATGCAGGATACTCGGAATTGCCAACTGCTATAATATTTGGTTTACCAATAGTATGCTAAATAAAAATCAATTGGCTTTTCTCTATAGATCTGGCAAAATCCTAGGTTACAGACAATATTCTTTTTATTAGCGTAACAAGTTTGATTTGCTAGGTTAAAAAATTACATATACACATATACACATATATATATATATATATATATATATATATATATTACCAATTTATTTTTACATAAATATCAAGGCAGAATAAATTGCAAGTTAAGCAAAATACTATATATTTGTATATTATATAAAATATTTTTTTTAAAAGCTTTACAATGAGAACTACAGAACAAGTATCTGATAATAGGGTTACTACATGGGCACAGAGGGTAACATTCCCAGTGACAGAACATCTTCATGGTTTATTAGGTGCTAATAAATATTCTTACCCTCTTTTTTTCTTATGGCAGCACAGACAGATAATGACCACAAGAATACAAACTATGACAGCTACAATTATTCCTTAAAAGTAAACAAAAGAAAAATACACAACATTAAAAGTAGGAACACAACCTTCCAATGTGCAGAGATTACACATTGTCATAACATATTTAATTCAACATACAATACACATAAAAAAGGAAGAAGCACTGTGAGTTAAGAAGGCTTTCTGCAACATAATGTTTTCATTCTCAGAATGTAGAAGGCATGAAAGTGCTCCGAGACATGGGCAATGTGGTGCAAACCTCATGGATGGCTCAATGTCAACTTGTGGAACTCTCAGAAAATAGTTTTCACAAGATTCATCTATTAGACCAGGGGTCCTCAAACTCCGGCCCCCCAGATGTTGCTGAACTACAACTCCCATGATTCTCTGGCTATCTATGTAATTCAAAGAATCATGGGAGTTGTAGTTCAGAAACATCTGGGGGGCCGGAGTTTGAGGATCCCTGTATTAGACAGTCATACTTGTGGATTGGTGTACATAGAAACAAAAAACAAATAAATGTAAATAGGGAAAAAATGTCTATCACCCAAGCCTAGTATCGCAAAACAGTTTGATACGGTCATGCAATGGATCTGAAACTATTTTATTAAATTATTTCAAAGGGTGCCCCTAGAGCTAATCACTAGCAAATAACAGGCTTTATTTAGGTTTATCAAAGATTCCCCAAGTGGACACAGGAACTTACCGTATATACTCAGGGCCGGCGCCACCTGTAAGGCGACCTAGGCAGCCGCCTAGGGCGCAACTTACCAGGGGGCGCCGGATCCCTGTCCCCGCTGCGCCTCCTCATGCTGCGCCGCCTGAGCGCTTTAGCAAGCCCCAGGCGGCGCAGCACTGCTGCATGGAGGGCGGCCGGGTTTGTGACCGGCAGGAGGGAAGCGCAGAGCGCTCCCTCCTGCCGGTCTCTCCATGTAGCGTGGCCGGGCGGCGCGGAACGCGGGACAGGAACCTTTGTTTCCTGTACCCGGCCGCCGACGGAATGACAGGAGGTTCCTGTCCCGCGTTCCGCGCCGCCGGGCCACGCTACATGGGCAGGAGGGGAGGGTAAGGACCACTAAGGGAGGGGGGGTTAAGGACCACTAAGGGAGGGGGAGGGGGGGTTAAGGACCACTAAGGGAGAGAGGGGGGGGGGGGTTTAAAGGACCACTAAGGGAGAGGGGGGTTAAGGACCACTAAGGGAGGGGGAGGGGGGTTAAGGACCACTAAGGGAGAACGGGGGGGGGGGGGGGGGTTTAAAGGACCACTAAGGGAGAGGGGGGGTATAAGGACCACTAAGGGAGGAGGGGTGGTTTAAGGACCACTAAGGGAGGGGGGGGGTATAAGGACCACTAAGGGAGGGGGGTTAAGGACCACTAAGGGAGGGGGGTTAAGGACCACTAAGGGGGGGGGGGTAAGGACCACTAAGGGAGAGGGGGGGGGGGGTTAAGGACCACTAAGGGGGGGGGGGGGGTAAGGACCACTAAGGGAGAGGGGGGGGAGGTTAAGGACCACTAAGGGAGAGGGGGGGGGGGGTTTAAAGGACCACTAAGGGAGAGGGGGGGTATAAGGACCACTAAGGGAGGAGGGGTGGTTTAAGGACCACTAAGGGAGGGGGGTATAAGGACCACTAAGGGAGGGGGGTATAAGGACCACTAAGGGAGAGGGGGGGGTATAAGGACCACTAAGGGAGGGGGGGGGGTTAAGGACCACTAAGGGAGGGGGGGGGGGTATAAGGACCACTAAGGGAGGGGGGGTATAAGGACCACTAGGGGAGGGGGGGTATAAGGACCACTAGGGGAGGGAGGGGGGGATAAGGACCACTAGGGGAGGGAGGGGGGGATAAGGACCACTAGGGGAGGGATGGGGGGATAAGGACCACTAGGGGAGGGATGGGGGGATAAGGACCACTAGGGGAGGGATGGGGGGATAAGGACCACTAGGGGAGGGATGGGGGGGATAAGGACCACTAGGGGAGGGATGGGGGGGATAAGGACCACTAGGGGAGGGATGGGGGGATAAGGACCACTATGGGAGGGATGGGGGGGATAAGGACCACTATGGGAGGGATGGGGGGATAAGGACCACTATGGGAGGGATGGGGGGGATAAGGACCACTATGGGAGGGATGGGGGGGGGATAAGGACCACTATGGGAGGGATGGGGGGGGGGATAAGGACCACTATGGGAGGGATGGGGGGGATAAGGACCACTATGGGAGGGATGGGGGGGATAAGGACCACAAAGGGAGGGGGGGTATAAGGACCACTAGGGGAGGGAGGGGGGGTATAAGGACCACTAGGGGAGGGATGGGGGGATAAGGACCACTAGGGGAGGGATGGGGGGATAAGGACCACTAGGGGAGGGATGGGGGGGATAAGGACCACTAGGGGAGGGATGGGGGGGGATAAGGACCACTAGGGGAGGTATGGGGGGGATAAGGACCACTATGGGAGGGATGGGGGGATAAGGACCACTATGGGAGGGATGGGGGGGGGATAAGGACCACTATGGGAGGGATGGGGGGGGGGGATATGGACCACTATGGGAGGGATGGGGGGGATAAGGACCACTATGGGAGGGATGGGGGGGATAAGGACCACTATGGGAGGGATGGGGGGGGATAAGGACCACTATGGGAGGGATGGGGGGGGATAAGGACCACTATGGGAGGGATGGGGGGGGATAAGGACCACTATGGGAGGGATGGGGGGGGATAAGGACCACTATGGGAGGGATGGGGGGGATAAGGACCACTATGGGAGGGAGGGGGGATAAGGACCACTATGGGAGGTTGGGGGGGATAAGGACCACTATGGGAGGTTGGGGGGGGATAAGGACCACTATGGGAGGTTGGGGGGGATAAGGACCACTAGGGGAGGGGGATAAGGACCACTAGGGGAGGGAGGGAGGGGGGACAAGGACCACTAGGGGAGGGGGGGATAAGGACCACTAGGGGAGGGGGGATAAGGACCACTAAGGGGGGGAAGGACCACCAAAGGGGGGTAAGGAGGGAGGACTACTAAGGAGAGGGGAGGAGGGTGATTACCACTAAGGGGGTGGGGGGAGTAGGGGAAGGACCACTAAGGGGTTTGTGAGAGGGAGGACCACTAAGGGGTTTGGGAGAGGGAGGACCACTAAGGGGGGAGGGGGGAGTGAGAAGACCACCAAGGGGGACTGCAGAGGGACAGGGGGCTAAGGGAGAGCACTAAGTGACAGAAGGGGAGAACACGGAGGGACAGAAGGGAAGGGGAAATCAATAATTGAGGGGAGAGCACTATGAATTTTTTAAAATAAAAGAAAGAGCTGTTCCCATCTCAGTCCCTATCCTACCCCACAAACCCTCTCTTTTACACTACACACATACACAATGCATCCCCCCCCACACACACAGAAACATACAATGCATTCCTACTCACACACAGACACACCCGAAACACACAATTCATCCCTTACGTTCTCTTACATAATTAATGCACCCCTTACAGACACACACTGCATTCAATTACATACACAGAAACAAACCTTGCACCCCTTACACACACACACACACACACAGAAACATACAATGCATTCCTTACACGCAAACACACACTACATCCCCTATCAACACACTACATCCCTTACACAAATTGCACACATAAAACATCCCCAACTCATGGATGGGCCATGTAGGTGGATTTATGGGTGGGCATTGTAGGCGTATGCCCCCTGGGGGCCCAGACCTTGAGCTGTGTAAGGGGCCCTAAAAAATGGAGCTGCTTCCTGTTCGTTAATTGTTGTGAGCACTGTTAAAAACAGTCTCCAGAGAGCCTCTTCTACACCAGACCTGTGGAGCCAGACTGAGCCCATCATCAGCCTCTTGTCCTCATCTGGTGGTAAGTAGGCAATCCAATATATTATTAGTGGCACTAATCTCTAATTTACCTCACATTAAATGGATACTATAGTCACCAGAAGCACTACAGCATAATGTAGTGGTTCTGGTGTCTATAGCCTGTGCCTGTAGGCTTTTTAATGTAAACACACTGTCTTTTCAGATAAGACACTTTGTGAAGACTGGCGTTGGCCCATATGGCAGAGCATATGGGCGGGGCATTGTGATGTCACATGGTGGGCTGGACATATGGGGGGGGGGGGGGGGGGCGGCAAGTTTTTTTTTGCCTAGGGCGGCAAAAATCCTTGCACCGGCCCTGTATATACTCGAGTATAAGCCGACCCGAATATAAGCCGAGGCCCCTAATTTTACCCAAAAAAACTGGGAAAACTTATTGACCCGAGTATAAGACTAGGGTGAGAAATGCAGCAGCTACTGGTAAATTTCTAAATAAAATTAGATCCTAAAAAAAATATATTAATTGAATATTTATTTACAGTGTGTGTATAATGAATGCAGTGTGTGTGTATGAATGCAGTGTGTGTGTATGAATGCAGTGTGAGTGTATGAATGCAGCGTGTTTATGAGTGCAGCGTGTGTATGAGTGCAGTGTGAGTGTATGAGTGCAGTGTGAGTGTATGAGTGCAGTGTGAGTGTATGAGTGCAGTGTGAGTGTATGAGTGCAGTGTGAGTGTATGAGTGCAGCGAGTGTATGAGTGCAGCGTGTGTATGAGTGCAGCGTGTGAGTGTGTGTGAGTGTGAGTGTGTGAGTGTGAGTGTGTGAGTGTGTGAGTGAGTGTGTGAGTGTGTGAGTGTGAGTGTGTGAGAGTGTGAGAGTGTAAGAGTGAGTGTGTGAGAGTGTGAGAGTGTGAGAGTGGCAGAGCCTTGGTGGGGGGTGGGTGTTTTTTTTTATTATTTAAATTTTTATTATTTAAATTTTTTTGTTATTATTATTAATTATTATTTTTATTTATTTAATTATTATTATTATTGTATTATTTTTTTATTATTTAATTATTTTTTTTTTATTATTATTCATTATTTTTTTTTCGTCCCCCCTCCCTGTTTGATATATGGCAGGGAGGGGGGCTCCTTCCCTGGTGGTCCAGCATTGGCAGTTCAGTGGGGGGAGAGGGGGGCTGGCAGAGCTGTAACTTACCTGTCCTGCAGCTCCTGTCAGCTCTCTCCTCCTCCGCGCCATCCGTGCAGCTCCCTCTGTCAGCTCACACTGTAAGTCTCGCGAGAGCCGCGGCTCTCGCGAGATTTACACTGGGAGCTGGCCGAGGTGCTGAACGGACGGCGCGGAGGAGAAGAGAGCTGACAGGAGCTGCAGGAGAGGTAAGTACAGCTCTGCCAGCCCTCCTCTCCCCCAGTCTGTATTATGGCAATGCAAATTGCCATAATACAGACTATTGACTCTAGTATAAGCCGAGTTGGGGTTTTTTAGCACAAAAAATGTGCTAAAAAACTCGGCTTATACTCGAGTATATACGGTAGATCCCTAACAGTGTTATAATAAATCATTGATTAGTATTAATTTACAGGAGAGGGGAATGACCATCATTTAGTCAATCTTGCAAGTGATAAGGCTTTTGAAATTAATGATCCACCAAAAGGGTGGATAGTGCATTCATGCTATTGGATTGCATGTAAAATTCAGACCACATATGGACTGCAGATAAACCACGGGATAATTACTGATCTAGTAGAGTAGTGGTATAAAATAATTTTTAGGTTTAGGATGCATCCATTTGCATCCTTATTAAAGTGCTGGTGAATCGCTGTATGAGAAGATGATAAAAAAAAAATATCACTAGGTTAGAATGTAACCAAGTGTACTTACCCACAATCAGCCCAGTGGGAGTAGGTGGACGTTCTGAAACAAAAAGAATAAAAATAACATTTTAAGATAAACATCACGAATAGCTCTGTTATATGACAATACGTCGTCCAATAATGTCCTTGAATATTTACAATGGAGAAATTTATAGTCATATCATTTAGAATTAAAAAATTAAAAAATGCTGGGATCTTTCATACACAAAAAGAGCAAATATACACGATGAGTGATAAACCGTATTTCTGGGATTATTGTTTCCTTTATTAACAATGTAATATTTTCCCCTATCCTTCCTATTGGTTATCCTAACAACACACATTTAATTAGTATTAAAGGACCACTCGACAGTGCAATTTACGTAAAAAAAAAAAAAAAAGCAAAAAAATGGAATTGTGCATGTAGCTATTGGGGGTTTATCTAAAAAAAAAAAAAAAAGGTTTCCAAAGCTGCAGTTATAATGACTTCTCTGAAATAGACTTTGATTTAAAGTGACACTATAGTCATTAAAAATGAAAAGTAATTAATTTAGCTTAAGAATGCAGTATTGGTGTTTATATATATATATATATTGCCTCTTATGTCTCACTGCTCATTTATTAGTTATTTCACTAGGTTTATACTACCCTAGGCACATCTCCTTGCATGTGACTTCCTAAACACTACCTGTAAAGAAACATCTAATGTTTAAATTTCCTGTGTTGCACAGTGTGTTTAATTTAAAACTTAACTAATGCACTGTTAATAGCTTGCAGGAGCTTACTGTTTGTAATATATAGCATACTGTTTCAATATACAGAGCAGGATACAAAACCTTATAAAGCAACTTAACACCTGATTGAATATGAAATCATATATTTTCATGCAGGCTGTTTCAGTCACAGCCAGGGGAGGTGTGGCTGGGGCTGCATAAACAGAAACAAAAGTAATTTAACCCCTTAAGGACTGAGCCAAATGTACACATTGTGATCAAAACTAAACGTAAACAAAATCTGGAATTTGACTATATGTCTGTCCAACCATAATTCACCTCTTTCATATTAAGTGCACCAACACTCATTAAATATTATTTTATTCAGAGGAAACAAGGTTTTAATTTTACATCAAATATTTAGCTATGAAACATAATTCAGTATGAATAAAATATAAAAAAATGGGAGAAAATAAGATTTAAAAAAAATGTTTTTTAGTTCTACGTGACATTTTAACTGTGAATGTCATAATACGGTTTGCTTTTAATGCAATAAAATCTACAAATTTGTATTCAGCGATGTCTCACGTGTAAAACAGTACCCCCTATGTACAGGTTTTATGTTGTTTTGGGAAGTTACAGGGTCAAATATAGCATGTTACATTTTTCAGTTTTTTTCACATTGAAATTTGCTAGATTGGTTATGTTGCCTTTGAGACAGCATGGTAGTCCAGGATAGAGAATTATCCCCATGATGGCATACTATTTGCAATAGTAGACAACCCAAGGTATTGAAAATGGGGTATGTCCAGTCTTTTCTAGTAGCCACTTAGTCACAAACACTGGCCAAAGTTAGTGTTAATATTTGTTTGTGTGTGAAAAATGCAAAAAAGTAATTTGATCGCCAATTTTGGCCAGTGTTTGTGACTAAGTGGCTTCTAAAAAAGACTGGACATACCCCATTTGCAATACCTTGGGTTGTCTACTATTGCAAATGGTATGCCATCATGGGGGTAATTTTCATTCCTGGGCTACCCTATGGTCTCAAAGGCAGCGTAACCAATCTGGCGAATTTCAATGTAAAAAAACTGAAACGCATGCATTATATTTGACTCTGTAACTTTACAAAACACCATAAAACCTGTACATGAGGGGTACGGTTATAATAGGGAGACTTCACTGAACACAAATATTAGTGTTTCAAAACAGTAAAATGTATCACAACAGTTATATCGTCAGTGTAAGTGCCATTTGTGTGTGAAAAATGCAAAAAATTTCACTTTCACCGACGATATCATAATTGTAATACATTTTACTGTTTTGAAACACTAATATTTGTGTTGAGCAAAGTCTGCCAACTAAAACAGTACCCCCCATCTACAGGTTTTATGGTGTCCTGGAAAGTTACAGGGTTAAATATAGTGCTAGCAAATTAAATTCCCTGGACTTTCGGCCTGGGTTGTCAGGCAGGTCCCACAAATTGTAAATAATAAAATGACCTAATTATGTAAAATTATTACATAAATATATATGTAGAATTATTATAATATATATATATATATATATATACATAACCGTTAAAGTGCAGAAATCAGTTATTTTGCACATTATCTAGGTTAAAGTGCCGAAAATTGTTTCATTTCTCAAATATTTCTCACATTACCTAGGTAATCTGCAAATTACCTAGATAATCTGCACATTACCTACTAGGCATTCGTTAAAGTGCAAAAATCAACTTAATACAATCACGAATCCAGTTATTTATTTATTTGTCGATATCTAAGAAGAAATGACAGTAATTTAATGGGGTGGATAGCTACCTGAGTTAATAGGATTAACAGCGAACTTGGCACAGGAAAGGGTTACTTACAATAAGGAGAATAAAAGATAAGGGAGGATTGTCTGCCTGAAGATGTCCTGATATAAAACAAATATAAATCTGGTCTTGAGTAGCTTCAAATGACTGCATTATTATGGACATTGCAATGTCTAAAATTGGGAGAGATGGAAGCATTGCTCACATGGGCTGTAACACCCTCCATTGCTCTGTAGGGATATTTCTCTGGTGAATTGTGACATGGGGGGTGGGGGGTGGGGGGTGGAGATGGAGAAAGATAGAAGAACAGTTATGGGACTGTCTCACCAGATGCAGAGAAAAATGAGAGGAATATGCTCCTTTGATAGTCAATCCGGACAATTTGTGATTTTGTTGCTGCATGAAACTTTTCTCTCATTTTGGTTTCGCCTGTTTCTCTCAGTTAAACCAAAAATGATGAGAGAAACAAACAACTTTTGCACTTTAACGATATGGAAGCCGTTAATGTGCACATTATCTAGGTAAAGTGCGGAAAACTCTTGATTCCGCACATTAGCGGAGCAAATCAGTTAATCTGGAGATTAGCTAGGTGATGTGCACATTAACGGATTTCGCACTTTAGCGGTAACATATATATATGTTACATTTAAAGTGCAGAAATCAGTTAACGTGCACATTACCTAGTTAATCTGCAGATTAACTAGGGCGATCAGTTAAAGTGCAGAAAATGATTTAATTTCTCAAATATTTCTCACATTACCTAGGTAATCTGCAAATTACCTAGATAATCTGCACATTACCTACTAGGCACTCGATAAAGTGCAAAAAAAATAATTCTGTCCTCCATCTCTGAGGGGCTCACAGCTCTGGAGGACTCCATGGTGTGCATAGGCTGCTGTTCTTGTCTAGTCCACATACCTCTTCAAACAGTTAACCCAAACTGGTAAGAAACGAGGAGCCCCCACCACCACAAGAGAGCGAGCGCTTCCTGCACATTATGCAGCAACACCCTGAAATGATCCCAGCAGATGCTCTCCACTGTTCTCAATATCATCATATATTTGAAGACTGTCGGAATCAGTGGTCCATGAGTAGACCTCTCCTTGGTCTCATTCTCCCTAATGAGAGAAGTATTTCTCGGACTTACGGAGCAGCATTGTTAGTAGCCAGCCCCTCTGAGAAGCAACAAGCCATGCATCTATGCTTTGAGAATTTGATGGTGGAGGGCATTGAAAGGAACTTGCTCACAAAAGAATCGAGACAGGTTCACACAGAATCTTTCTGCCTTTAGACGAGAAGTGAACGACTCTGCAGAGACTGCACTGAAAGGGTGAAACAGGTTCTGCTGCGAGGACGTTTTGTAATAAATAATTTCCTCTTTACCGAGGGAAAGAAACAAACTTTTGCACTGAAAGGGTGAAACAGGTTCTGCAAGGTTGTTTTTTGTAATAAATAATTCCTCTTTTACAGAGGGAAAGAAATAAACATTTTGCACTTTAACTATACGGAAGCAAACTCTTGATTTCGCACTTTAATGGAGCAAATCAGTTAATCTGCAGATTAACTAGGTAATGTGCACATTAACGGTATATATATAATTTTTTAAAATAATTTTTATTTATATATAGGTATATATAGTGATATATACGTATATACTTATGCATATAGATATATATATTATTTTGTTCTACGTGTATTCTGCTATCAATATATATATTAATATCAATATACAGTTAGAACGAAATGACACATTTTATTTTTTAACATATTTACATATTTATTTATATTATATATAATTTTATCATATTCTACGTATATTTTGAGATTAATATATATAATTATATATATATTAAAATACACCGACAGTATGTATGTATATATATACACGCACACACACACACTTAGATCATATATGTATGTATATATATATATATATATATATATATATATATATATATATACGATCTAAGTATATATTGTTTTTTTTTGTTTTTTAAACTGTGTTTTTTTTCAGGCAGCAGGGGGACTACCTGTAATCCCCTGCTGGCACTGCAGTGGACGGCTATTCCGTCCATGTGATCGTGAGGTCCTCGCGATCACATGGCCCAGGAGGGCCAGAACTGCAGCAGGTGGGATCGCGGCGAGCGGGTAAGTACATAGGACGGCGGGGACGTGCTATGCCGCCTGCCGTTGTTAAGAGTCGGTTCCCAAGGATGGCATAGCACGCCCTCCGTCTTTAAGGGGTTAACTCCTAATTGTCAGATGAGATTGTGCAGTGAGACTGCAGGTGCGTGATCTATACGCCAAAACTGCTTCATTAAGCTAAAGTTGTTTTGGTGACTATAGTGTCCCTTTAATATTGTTGAATAAGCATTCCAAATTATTTCATATTTTTGGATAAACTTTTAAAATGACTTTTTGATCATATTAAAATACACATATATAAAAAATAAAATATTAAATATATTAAAAAATATCAAAATATTTAGAAAATTAGAATATTTTTCGTAAGATTAAATTATTTTAAGCGTTAATCTAAAAATACTAAATATTAAAAGTAATCCAATTATAGAGAACAAATACTTACACTGATGCAAACATATACACACACAAACACAAAAGTTTATCCGCTGTAAAGCTGACAACTGTATAAAACCATAAATAGGATATCAAATATTTGTGTAGAATTTCCTTAGAGCGGCACTGTCATGGCCGAATCCCGTTTTTTTTTTTTTTTTTAACCCCCCTCCCGACTCCACTTCATATGACCCCTTAGTCATCCCCCAAATAACAATAAGTGGGGGGGACCTATTGTCCTCCACCCCAGCCCCCACCCCTGAGTGGCGAGGGCACGGCGCAGACTGAGCTCCGCAGGGCAGGGAAAGACTTATAAAGCCTTGCCCCGCCCTGCAATTAGGTTTAGAATACTCTAATTGGATGGCTTGAAATCCATCCAATCAGAGTGCTCTGTGTCATTTTACACAGCGTGGGAAATTTCCAAAGAACTTTCCCATGCGGTATAAAATGACACAGAGCACTCTAATTAGCTTAAACCAACCAATCAGAGTGTTCTTAGCCTAATTGCACGGTGGTGCAAGGCTTTATAAGCCTTTCTTTGCCCTGCGGAGCTGATTCTGCGCCGTGCCCTCGCCGGGTAAAGATTTTAGAAAAACAACGACATCAAATGGTAAGTTTTCTTTTTTTTACAGGTAGTCAGTTCTTTTATTCCCCCCCTCACTATTTTTAGGGTGAGGGGGGTAGGTAGGAGATTATTTTTTATTTGGGTGGGGGGGGGGGGGTGACTAGGGGCTTGGGGACTCCTAGTCACCTTGGGGGGGCATTTTCATTTAGGGCCGCTACTCAGGGGTGGGGGCCGGGGGAGGACTATAGGCCCCCCTTTTATTTTACCTTAGGACCCCCACCCGCTGCTCAGGGGTGGGGGCCTGGGGGGAGGACAATAGCCCCCCCTCATTTTCCTTTAGGGCCCCCACCCACCGCTCAGGGGTGGGGTCCGGGGACGACGACAATAGGCCCCCCCCTTATTGTTATTCATGGCCCCCACCCACCACGCAGGGGTGGGGGCCGGGGGGGGGAGGACAATAGGTCCCCCCTCCTTATTGTTATTTAGGGCCTAGGGGTACTAGGGTTTTTGTTGTTTTTGTTTTTTTAACAGTGAGCAGCCACTGGCTGCTCACTGTTTACTAGACATGCCCCTACTCGCGATGTAGCGAGTAGGGGCAGAATTTACTAATACTAAGTAATCTTTACTTAGTATTAGTAAATGTGGCTGAAAGACCAATTTAGGTCTTTCAGCCTTTTGGTAGATAGTTCCCTAATAACGTGGGAATTAGGGAGTTATCTACTAAGCACGAATAGGATCGGAGTTTCATTCATTTAAATGAAATTCCGATATGAACAAGGTCACGAATTGCGTCCTAACACGAATGGAGAAACTGTTCTCAATCTGTTAGGACGCAATTCGTCAGTTTTGCCGGCGTTCTAAGGGACAGGACGTTCGGGAATACGGACAGGAAGCATCGCAGGAACATGGAGGAAAGCTTAGAATTGTGGGAAAATTTCTCTGACCACCGGAAATGAAGCACACTTTCCTCCTCCGCTGGTCAGAGATGGTCAGGCGTAGGAAACCTCCATAAGACAAATAGTCACTACTTTGTCTTATGTTTTAAAGAAAACTAGAGCAGACAGGAAGAAATGAAGAACAGATCCTGAGAGAGGGAGAGCAGAGGAATCGATTAAAGAAAGGTAAGTTCGGCATGACAGTGCCGCTTTAATAGTAGCAGAAAATGAAAAACAAAGAAACACTTGTAGGTGTCAACCTTAATCTCTGATAGGGTTATTCACTAAAATGCTAATTGTTGGGAATTAAATGTTAATCAAAGTGAATTTTACATTTTAGGCCAAGACAACTAATTATCCAGAGTCAGCTATGTTTTCCATTTGGCTACTTTGATTTAAAATGTTGATTGAAAATCAATTGATTTGATTGATTGAAATCTAGTATTAAACACACTCCGGTAACCATAACAACTTCATCTAAATGAAGTTATGGGGCCAGGAGACCCCCAGACGCATTCTTACTTAAAGGGGTTAAACCGTTCTTTAATGTTTTAATCCCAAAATGTACCTCCAGCGCCGATCTGCAGGTCCCCCAGACAGCATCCGCCTCTGAATTTCAGAAAGTATAGGGTGCCGCCATTGATAGGCTAAGAGTCAAGCAGGGGCAGAGGAACACTTTAGTGTTAGGAATACATCTTTGTATTCCAAACACTAAAGCTTTCCTTTAATGGATAATAATGTTTTATGAATAGCATTGAGGCATGTGGGGGCAACTATTTACAGTAGACAACAATGGAGACTGGCCGGCACTTTCGACATGAGAAGACAGTCCAGACAGGTCTAACATTGCTATAAAAGTACTGTGAGAGGACACAGAATACATGATGCAACCATAAGCAATAACATACAGAATATGGTCATGTCCATATTTTCTCAACCTTTTGAAAGAGCAATGCAGATACCAAGACTCCTAAATAAACTCCCAATCTACCCTGAAATTTCCATTCAATGCCTTTATAAAATACATGTGTCCCCACCCTTGGATAGGTAAATGTATTTCTTGCAAACCTTTGCACTGAGGGATGTTATTACTCCATGTTCCATCGGCCTTGCAAAATATCGATTCTTCTCCAATTAGTTCAAACTCAGAATTACATGTAAAGTGCACAGTCTCAGGAGGCTCATATTCGTCCTTCTTTGGTTTATGTGATCCATTTGCAATATTCTGAATTTGTGAGCAGTTTATTGCTCCACCTAGGAAAGAAAAACAAATAAATTTTTACAAAAACACAAAAAAAATCCACCTACAGTCTGATCGGGTAAGCGCTCCCCAAGACCACTTGTTGGTCATGTTTGAGAGTATGCATATCAAATGGACATAAAATATTCGTGTATTATATAACAGCTCACTGCAGGAGCTACAAAGCTTGGTGCTTTCCAGCAAATGCAGGTACATAAAATGTGAGTGTATTTATTACTTTTATATGTATAATTTTATGTCTTATTTTCTTTCATTATTTAATTCATTTTTCTTGCCTGGAGAGCACCGTTGTTTTAGTTTTTTTCCTCACCGTTATTCATGGCATCTATTTCCTACAAATCTTCCTAGACAGCTATTACTTGTACACACAGGCAATGCACAGAACAACGCTGGACACATTCCGCAGAAAGTGGTAAATGGTAACAGTAACTTAATAACAAATGGATGAAATTCATGTACCCATTGATGCCTAATAGGAAGATATAGTTGACAACAAAGACTTTGGATATACACGTTTCTAGATTTTCATTCTGGTTGTGCACACCCCAAGAACCATACAGGATTCTTCAGGAGTATTTAAAGGTAAAAAATAAATAAAATATAAATATATATTTCTTATTCTGCAAATTACCTATACAAACAGGTGGTTCATTGCTCCATTGTTTATTAGTCTGACAAGTCCTAGAGTTGAATAGTGATGACATCTGGTAACTGAAAGATAAAAGGACAGCACAGTGGGCTTATGATTATACTCTTCAACTTTTCCTTTATCCCACTTCCCTACCTTGGAAACATTTGTTGACTACAAGAAAAAAGAATCTACTAAAGAGTGAAACCAGAAAAATCTTTAGATTATCAGCAACAGCATGAGAAAGCAAAGGAGGTTTGCCAGTAAGCAAATTCAACAAATGCCTCCAGTGGATATAAAAAATGTATATGCAAGCTGCATTAAAGGACCACTATAGGCACCCAGACCACAGCTTAATGAAGTGGTCTGGGTGCCAGGTCCAGCTAGGGTTAACCCCTTTTTTTTTATAAACATAGTTTCAGAGAAACTGCTATGTTTACACTGAGGGTTAATCCAGCCTCTAGTGGCTGTTTCATTGACAGCCGCTAGAGGCACTTGCGTGCGCCTCACTGTGAAAATCACAGTGAGAAGACGCAAATGCTTTCCTATGAACTGGCTGAATGCGCGAGCGGCTGCTGCCGCGCATTCAGCCGATGACGTCGCGAGGAAGGAGGAGGAAAGCTCCATGCCCGGCGCTGGAGAAAGGTAAGATTTTAACCCCTTCCTCCGTCCAGAGCCCGGCGGGAGAGGGACACTGAGGGTGGGGGCACCCTCAGGGCACTATAGTGCCAGGAAAACGAGTATGTTTTCCTGGCACTATAGTGGTCCTTTAAACAATTTTTTATTTTTTTTTAAATCATACTTTTCGATTTAATTCTTGACAATATTGCTCTGGGATTCTATAGTATAAGGTATTCAAAGGGTGCAAGCAAGGGTTAAAAAACACTAATGGTGTATCTAATGGTGTGACCAACACAGAGCCCCGATTTCAAGATCATCACTTCTGTTTGGAATCACATGAAGGTCCACAGGTGAAAGAAAACAACCTGGTACGGGAATATTATACGCTAATGAAACATTACATTATAGCTCATCATGCATATTACTCACCCCTGTTTACATGTGTAGGTTACTGTAGAGCCAATTGCAAACTTGGGTTCAGAACTGTCATCTTGTCGATGTGCATTCTTAATTTGTCCAGGATCAGCACACAATATCGCTAAACAAGAGAAGAATCAATTAATCTGCGATGCGATATCTCTGGATTAAATCAGCATTCATCATTTCCAATTAATTATCAGTTCATCTTGAGGCACGTCATAGCTCAATTTACTAGAGCCAGATAGGGCAGCAAAGCATAAATTGTTATTTATGAATTGTTATGCCAATTAGTACAAGGTTCTGTCCAGAACAGTAAACTAAATGGTTTCACAATTTGAGGGGCTAAAAAGAAGCCCTATTACGCTAGGTAATACTACCCATGGTAAAGTAAGAAAGTGTCACTTTTAAACGCCACTAGTAAAAAAACCCTCTCAGAGCTACAGTGGAGTAAAAATAAGATTTACATGCTCTGCATGCAATGATAGAAACAAGATCACATTAACTCCTGTAGGGCACAGGAAAAGGAGCATCTCCAGTGCCCTTCACAGGAGCACAAAATATTTAAGGACTTCAGAGGATTAACTCTTTCAGGATCCATAAAGATAAGCACCAGTATTTTATAAAAGGACCACTATCTTGGCCTATGTTTTTTTGGGATGGACACTTAAAAATATAGAAAAATAATTATATATACAATTATATATAATTTTTTTAATATATATTTATTATCTAGTTATTTAATGTCTTAAATGGTAAGACCCGATTTGCTCCCTAAGTCAATTTGTTAAAGGACCACTCTAGGTACCCAGACCACTTCAGCTTAATGAAGTGGTCTGGGTGCCAGGTCCAGCTAGGGTTAACTAATTGTTTTATAAACATAGCAGTTTCAGAGAAACTGCTATGTTTATCAATTAGTTAAGCCTTCCCCTATTTCCTCTAGTGGCTGTGTCACTGACAGCCGCTAGAGGCGCTTGCGTGATTCTCACTGTGAAAATCACAGTGAGAGCACGCAAGCGTCCATAGGAAAGCATTATGAATGCTTTCCTATGTGACCGGCTGAATGCGCGCGCAGCTCTTGCCGCGCGTGCGCATTCAGCCGACGGGGAGGAACGGAGGCGGAGAGGAGGAGGAGAGCTCCCCGCCCAGCGCTGGAAAAAGGTAAGTTTTACCCCTTTTCCTCTTTCCAGAGCCGGGCGGGAGGGGGTCCCTGAGGGTGGGGGCACCCTCAGGGCACTCTAGTGCCAGGAAAACGAGTATGCTTTCCTGGCACTAGAGTGGTCCTTTAACTCTTATGATATGCGAACGTCTCACAATTGACACAATCTAATTCAGTCCAGACAAATTGCATTGGAGGAGCAGAAACGGAAACATTGGAGAAATTGTGTTGTGCTCTTAAAAATGCTGCATAGTTTTAAAAATGATTCCACCATGCAGCCCCCATGTACAGAGGTGAGTGCAGCATGGAACACAGGTAGAAAGTCATATGGGGGGGGGAGGGGGTCTGGGGGGAGGACGGACAAACAAAACAGGGACAGATAAGAAAAAACTGGCAGAGAGGAATTTTTACTTAACTAAACCTGTCCATCACAGCTGATGCCATCTTCTTTCACAAGGACCTCTTCAGCTGCCAGGACCTGATGTCAGTGCTGTATTCTCAAATATGCACTAGAGTTCAACATTGATGTCTGTGACGAAGTGCCCTTCGCCACTTGTGCCTGGAGAGGACTAATTGCCAGCCTCCTGTCCTGCGACTATGGCCCCTGGAAGATTTTGCCCTTTAACCCCTTAAGGACACATGAAGTTTGGTCCTTAATGGGTTAAAAACTTTATTGGGGGGGGGGGTGGAGCCTAACCTCGGAAGAAGATGGACGCGTAATCCCGCAGCTCCCTCTCCCCTAAGCACTCAATCATCCACATCACCCACGGCTCCAAAACCCCTAAACACAGCACTAAAAGAAAACCAAAACCAAGCCTCACGACTACAGCAATGGGAGGTGGAAAAAAAAAAAAGGAGCTCCCGTCATCGGTAGCAACGCTATTCTGCACTCCAGGAAAGACACAAAGGCCTACCCAATCTGACCACGAGGAAGACCAGGGATCTGACTCATAAGGGGGCGCTCGTACACCAGCACCCTCGGCCCCTCTCACCATCGGGGCTCTTCAATCCATGCTAAGGGAGGCCACAACAGACATTAAAACCCACGTGGCTGAAAAAATCGGCAAGCAACTAACAGGCCTACCCCCCTCAAACAGATAGGGGAGAAAGAGGGAGAAAGGGGAGGACACACCGTAAATCGGACAGTGATCAGTGATTGGAGGAGAAAGCACAAACTGAAAGGGGGGGGGGAGAAAGAAAGACATGGCAGATAAACAGGCAAACAAAAAAAACACCTGCAACCGGTAACAGGGAACATGTAGGGCGGAAGAAAGAAATGTATTGAAATATGTATATAACTGGCAAGCATAACTGACTGCATTAATAGGCCCAAAGGGATGCTAAAGCCCGGGAAAGGGCGCAATCCCCACGTATTAGAAATGTTTATGTATATATGTTGAATTGTTTCTTCCAGTTGAATCCTCTTCAAAGGATATACACCGCTCACTAACACCAGTCCACAGGGACCACCCATCAGACCACCGCACCTCAGACCGCAAACCCAAGAGCCACCTACCAAGAGACACAGACAACGATTACACCGTGAGTGACACACCACACCCAGTGCACAGGGAGGGGGGAGAAACGGAGATGTGAAAAACCATACTTTTCTCTCCTTCACCCCAAACTACACTCTCCCCACGAGGGAAACAACCCACACACCTAAATCTTAAAAGGCACCACACACAACCCCCAACCACACCTGGCAAGTTCACAGTAAGACCAGGGTAAACACCCACACCCCCCCACCCACCCCTCACCCTATCCACCAAAACCTCACCCCCAGGGAAACCCGCGCACCTAGAAGGGGAAACTCCAACCCCAAGCCCTTCACTACCAAACCCACGCCCCGACTCTTACGGACCACCAGAGATGAGAAAACTGAGATGCATCTCCCTTAACTGCAAGGGCTTAAACAACCCCGCTAAACGCCATCAATTAATGCGATGGGCCAACAGAACAGAGGCTGACATCATACTCCTCCAAGAATCTAATTTTGATGCAGCAAGACCGTTCCCGCTTAAAAACAGACACTATAAGGAATTCCACCTTGCAAACTCTCCAAACGGAAAAAGAAACTAGCGATACTAATTCGCAATACATGCCCCATTAGCTTTAAACAAACCACCGCTGCCCCCCAGGGCAGATTCCTAACAATAGCGGGCCACACAAATACGCACTAACAACTATCTACGCTCCCACTACCCCAGACCCACCCTTCTGGTCAGCCTTACAGGCACACCTAAAGCTATTTCCCTCCCACCACATGATCCTCGGAGGGGACTTCAATGCAGTCCCAGCACCCCAACAGGACCGAAAACGCCATCCACAACATACCACAACAATGCCCAAAACGACGGCCAATGTTAAACTACTCTCGACCTTTATACTCCAATCAGGCCTCCATGACGTCTGTAGGATACAAAATCCCACAATAGCAGACTTTACCTTCTACTCCAACCCCCATCTTTCCTACTCAAGGATCGACCTGTTTCTGGTCTCCCCCTCACTCCTCACCCAAGATATCACGACAACGATAGGCACAATCACGTGGTTTGACCACGCGGAGATATCCCTCACACTATCAATCCCACAGACAGCAAGATCGTGGTCGTGGCGTCTAAACCCCACCTTACTGCACAAACCTGTTGTAACGGATCACCTGGCACCCCGACTGGGTACCTCCGTTGAAGGATGCTCCTAGCGCTTACAAAGGGCTCCAAGCGCTACGCCAGACACCATAACCACCATAGAATCCTTCCGAGAGCAAGACAGGAACAAACTCTTAAAAGAGCTTAGAAGTGATTATCCAAGGGAGCATGCAGAGCATAGCAATCCCTTGTAGTGATATAGCAATTCCCCCAATAAGAGACAGGACTCTAGATTGAGGGTGAAGAAGAACTCAGGTTTAATGACACACACTCTGCTTTTATGCAATTCTCCCATGCAAGGGAGACGCCCACAGACAATTATACATTAGCCAATCAAACAATGGTTACAACCCACATATTCCCTCCCCTCTGCTTGGGAGATAATCGAGTTTCTTACGGTTTCTACTCAATTATCTCCAAGCTGAAAAATCATACTTTATATACATTTTTATAACTCCTTGATTTTACATCACATACGAATAAAACATATATTTCTGCAATCAGCATAACTTGGGGAGCAACATATGTAAAAAATCACATGAATCCGTCCAGGGGTTAAAAAGTTAGGTTGAGGTCCCTTTATGACCGACCGCGAGCACATTTTCATGCCCAAAACAGTTCCATGGATTTGGGCTCTGTGGTCGGTCTATTTTACACTGAGAAAGTGACTAAGTCCCATTCGAACGAGCGTTCGAATATTCAAACGGGACTTAGTCTCCAGCCGCAGTGTCGAAGTAGAGTTGAAGGTACGGGTCAGCAGTGTTCGTGCAATTGGGTAGCCGAAAACAGTTCCATAGATTTGGCTGCACACACCGCTGACCGCATTCGAATGAGTTAAAATGGCCGCTGCCACGTGTTCGGTTTTCGAATAGCGGCCACTTCGACGACTTCGGCACTTCGACTGCATCTGAAGTGCCAGTTTAAAAGTACAAATCCTTTCTCTGGGAATTAAAGAGCCAGAACCAGCAATATAAAAATCAATTATGCCCAAATCAGTTCCTAGAAGGGCAATACTTTCGCCACACCTGTGATAAAACAAACCATACAAGACGCACTTAAAGAATACTTCGATATAAACAAAGACTCACTGTCATCTATAGGAACACTCTGGGAGGCTCACAAAGCCGTCATAAGAGGCAAACTAATCACAGAAGCCACAAAACACAAAAAACTAAAACTAAAGGAACTCGAGGACCATCTACTTACCCTTAGGACCCTATATGCTCAACACAAGCAACATCCCACCCCAACACTATCAGCCCAAATAAAAACCCACCAACAGGCCATCAAATCATATATGATACACTGCTATGTATTGTTATAGTTACCTTCGTTAACTCCATTTATCTGGACCCCTCTCCAACCCTAAAACAAGATATCGAACCATACCTTCAAAACACCCCCTTCCCATCCCTAACAGACACCGCAATAGCAATGCTGTCAGCCCCTCTCACGACAGAAGAAATCGCCAATACATTAAAAACAATCAAACCCAACAAATGCCCCGGACCAGACGGCTTCACAGGCCTATACTATAAGACATACGCAAATGCTCTCCTACCCCATCTCACAGCTCTAGGGAACTCACTACTAGAGGGGGTCCTCCCAAAAGGAGATGCTCAGAACAAACATCTGCCTTATACCAAAACCCGACAAAACACATCTCGACCCAGGCCACTACCGATCAATGTGGACACAAAGATAATTACAAAAACTTTAGTTAACCGAATACAACCCCTCCTCCCAAAGCTAATACAGCCCGACCAGGTGGGCTTCATACCCACGAGACAGGCAGGGGATAACACAAGACGCATGATAGATCTAATATGGGTAGCCCAAAGTAGGAAAATCCCAACCCTTCTTTTATCAATGGACGCGGAAAAGGCCTTTGATCGAATACTATGGCCATTCCTATTCGCCACCCTCCAAAAATTCAAATTTCCATCACCCATTCTTCAAGCCTTACAGATCCTATATGCCCAACCAACGGCCACACTCCTCATACCAAACACCCAGAATTCACAATTAAAAATGGGACGAGACAGGGCTGCCCGCTCTCCCCACTTACTTGAACCCCTCCTCCAAAACATACGTAGGGAACAAGAAATTCAAGGTATCAAGGTCAGGAATGAAGAATATTAAATAGCAGCCTATGCTGACGATATCTTACTCACGATCACGGACCCTACTCAATCCCTACCACCCTTACTGACACTTCTACAAAAATATGCAACCCTATTGGGATACAAACTAAACCTAGAAAAAACGGAAGCCCTCCCAATAGGAATACCGCAGCAACCCTCGAACACATAAAATTGACCCACCCATTTAGATGCAACTCGCAAAGCATTCACTACCTAGGAACGCACCTCCCCGCAGACCTCAACAAAACATACGCCCTGAACTACACCTCACAACTCCGTCAAGCACACCTAGATCTACAAACATGGGGCCCCATGTCCATATCATGGCTGGGGCGAATAGCCTCCATAAAAATTAATCTACTCCCACGATTCCTATATATTTTTTTTAATTCTTTATTTTTCATGTGCTCAGATTAACAACAGGCGCGCAGAGCCACGACAGCTTCTGCACACATTTTCATAACAGTTTGCAGTGTAGACAGCACATTTTTTTTATATATATATATATGACATGAGCAATACAGGTGGTTAAACAGAAAGATAGAAGCGTTTAGCATGCTAGAGTGAACGTGCATTTGTCTTGTCTAGTAGCGCTGAAGTATGTATATCCAAGATATTGCATCACTAGGGACGACAGCTATAATGGTAGGATATATGTTGCACATTATGAATTATTTATGCAGGCTTAATAAACAGCATATTGAAGCGTAAAATATTAAACGAGTAAATTATTAGGCAAACACATGTGTCAATGTAAGATTAATTGAGAACAGGCTATCTGAACGCATGCCTAATGAGTGCTGCATAAGATTATAAAAACATAAAAATGAGTGTAATACAGTGCTCTATCTTACTAGTCGGTCTAAATTAAAAGTTTAGTTGACAAACTGCACTTTTTCATTAGTCTAATAATCGTTAGAACTGCCACTTTATATATTAGATGCGCACACAAAATTGATGAGATTTAAGAAAAGCTTAACTTGCCACAAACCGCATCAGGTATTAAGGGAAAATAAAGGTATAGGCAAGCAGTGTACAATTTGTGCAGTCAAGGTAGCTGAAACTGTTATAGGCAAAAAACATGTGAGTATACTACATTATGTTCTCTGTTGTGTCAGGGATCAGCAGTGGTGACTGTTGTCCGTGCTTAGTCCCATAATGGCGTTTCAGCTTTAAGCAGCAAGCTTGAGTTCAGCCTATTCCCAAGGATGGGAAGCGTGAGTCCTGTGTGTGGAGGACGACGGTGGCTGCAGCGCTCTGACGGCTCTGTTGGGTATCCCTCCAGCCCCAGGCCGCTTGATAGGCCGGCACCTTCATGCCACGGACTTGGGGACTCTTGGGGTCCCAGTCCTCCCCTCCGGGGGGTAAGCAGGATGCTGTGGTGGTAAGCGCATGATCCTCCGCCTGTGTGGACGGTGCCGCGGGATTCTGCCTCTGGTGGCCCTTGGCCTAGATGATCTCTTGTGGAGGGGTTTGTGTGGTTTGGGGGCTTGGGTGATCGGAGGGGGCCCACTCACCATCCGGCCCTCAGCCTCCCGGTCGCCCCCCTGATGTTGGAGCTTTGGCGCGTTTAGTCATGCCTCCAACCTGTCCCAGAAGCGGGTGAAGATTTCATCCAGCCTCCTGTGGGTGATCGGTGCCGAGTTTAGAGGCTCCGGCTCGGGTTGCTGGGAGTTAGCACCTTTTAGGGCTAGTCTGGCCTCCATTTTGTGGAGTTCTGCTGGGGCAGTGTCTCAGCTAGTCAGAGTGAGTGGCTTCGTTTGATGCCGGGTACAGGCTAGTGCGGACCGGGATAACCCCCGCCGGTCCAGAGGGGGGGGGGACAGGGCTGTGTTGCAAGCTTGGAGGGCACTAGGTCGCACAGAGCGGGGGATCGGCCGCCTAACCCGTCCGGCGATGCTGCTAGGCCTCACTCCCGTCACCCTTGAAAGGCGCTCCGTGCACCTGCGGGCGGCAGACCCCGGGCACTTTGGCTGGTTCCTGGGGTAGGTAAGGCTTGGTTCAGGCGTTTGTGAGGGTCCGGGCTGGCTGGTGTGCAGTTAATCAGGCTGCATGGGAGGATTGAGCTCGGAGCTCACCCGAAGCACGTCCAGCCACCATGAAGCCCAGGCCCCGCCCCCCCTATATTTATTTTAAACTCTACCCATACCCATATCCAAACATGACTTCAAAACACTTCAAACTAACAGACAAATTAATTTGGTCCAACAAAAGGCCACGTATCAAAAGAGCCACAATGTATAAAACCACCAGAACCGGAGGCCTGGGCCTCCCAAACTTTTACCACTACTACCAGGCGGCCCAACTAGCCCAGATACAAAACCTACATGCACAACCGGGGCTCAAGCTATGGGTGGACCTGGAACATGACCTCCTGGGACGTGACCACCTCTCACTACTCTTTTGGGTGCCCAAGAAAGACAGACCACCAACTCTGCGAACCACCCCCGCCCTAACAACATCCTTTAATATCTGGGACACCACAATCTCTAAGAACCCCATAGTTAACAAATCACCTCTCACACCCATTCGGAGAAACAATACAATTTCCCCCAGGCCTATCGCCTCAAGACTTCGCAAGATATGAGGACAACGGGCTATACAGATTCCTCCACTTCTCCCAAGGCCAACAATTCCGACCCTTCCAAGACCTGCCCAGACAGACCCCACTAAACACATTTGACCACTTTCGATACCTCCAGATACGCAGCTTCCTCACTGAACCACACAACAAGGTAGCTGCCACCGCTGGGCCAACCCAATTTGAAAAAACATGCCTACACGCACCCATACAAAAGAGACAAATCTCTACCATGTACCTCCTCTTAAACGCCAACTCCCCAGAAGACACCCTCTCATACACAAAGGCGTGGGAAAGAGACATAGGCTCCATCAGATTGGTCGGACATATGGGAGGCTACAGCCTCACTCACCATATGTGTGAATCACAAGGAGCAGGCCACGGCACAGACGAAAGTACACCCTACAAACCACGAAATCCACACACCCTAGGAGACATAGATGCTACAAAAGCCACCCCGACTCATAAAACACCACATTCAAAAGAACCTCTCCAAGCGAGAAGAGGGTAAAAATCCAAAATGGAGACCACTCTGGTCCTAAAATGAACAAAAGAACAATCGCTGTACATAAGTAGTGTAATCTACAGTGTACTAAGCTATTACACTCCAATGTAACTGCAATGTTTGCTACCCCAACTTCTTTGAAAAACTGAAAAACCACAAAAAAAAACACAAAAAAAAAAAAACGTTATTTGGGCATATTGGATTTTTTTGTACTCTGTCTGCTCCTTAACCCCTTCAGGACGGAGTCAATAGTGCACGTTCTGATCAAAACAAAACGTAAACAAAAACTAGAATTTACGCTATATGTCTGTTCACCCGTAGTTCCCCTCTTTCAAATTATATGCACCCACACTTATTATATATCATTTTGTTCAGGAGAAACAGGGCTTTAATTTATCATTAACTATTCATATATGGAACATAATTTATTATGAATAAAATTAAAAAAAAATGTGAGAAAATAAGATTTTTTCTTAAATTTGCATTTCCGTCTGACATTTTAACTGTGAATGTCACAATACTGTTAGGTTTTACTGCAAAAAAATGCACATATTTGTAATCACCATTAACAGGTTTTATGTTGTTTTGGAAAGTTACAGGGTCAAATATAGAACATTCCATTTTCAAATTGAAATTTTCCAGATTAGTAATGTTACCTTTGAGACGATGTGGTAGCCCAGGAATGAGAATTACCCCCATAATGGCATAGCATTTGAAAAAGTAGACAAGCCAAGGTATTGAAAGTGGGGTATGTTTAGTCTTTTTTAGTAGCCACTTAGTCACAAACACTGGCCAAAGTTAGCGTTCATATTTGTTTTTGTGTGAAAAAAGCAAAAAAACTAATATTTGGCCAGTGTTTGTGACTAAGTGGCTACTAAGAAAGACTGGACATACCCCACTTGCAATACCTCGGGTTGTCCACTTTTGCAAATGGTATGCCATTATGGGGGTAATTCTCATTCTCATTCCTGGGCTACCATACGCTCTCAAAGGCAACATAACCAATCTGCCAAATTTCAATGTAAAAAAAAATTAAATGCAAGCCTTATATGTGACTCTCTAACTTTCCAAAACACCATAAAACCTGTACATGGGGGGTACTGTTTTCCTCGGGAGACTTCACTAAACACAAATATTAGTGTTTTAAAACAGTAAAACATATTACAACAATAATATAGACCATAAAAGTGCAGTTCGTTTGTAAAAAAATGTGAAAAACTTCACTTTTACTTAAAATATCATCGTTGTAATACAATTTACCAGTTTGAAACACTAATATTTGAGTTCAGCGAAGTCTCCCGAGTAAAACAGTACCCCCTATGTACAGGTTTTATGGTGTCTTGGAGAGTTACAGGGTCAAATATAGTGCTTGCGAATTAAATTCTCTGCACTTTCTCCCTGTGTTGTCAGGCATGTCAATCAAATTTGTATTAATCAAATCACATAATTATGTTAAAAGATTATTTAAATATACAAGTAGAATTTTAATATATATGCATTTATAGGTATTTAAATTCTACGGGTATACTAATGTAATCTTTTATGCAATTATATGTATTTATCTATATATATATATATATATATATATATATATATATATATATATTTGCGGTTATTTGTATTTTATATATAGATAGATATATATAGAATGTCATTCTAAGTGTATTTTGTTACCGATATATATATATATATTAATAACAGAATACAGTTAGAATGAAATTACATATGCATATATAATTTATATTTAATTTTGTTTCAATATTTTAATTTTATTATTTTATTTATTTATTATTTTATTTATACGTATTTATATATAATATATATATGTACATCTATTATATATATAATATACAGGGAGTGCAGAATTATTAGGCAAGTTGTATTTTTGAGGATTAATTTTATTATTGAACAACAACCATGTTCTCAATGAACCCAAAAAACTCATTAATATCAAAGCTGAATATTTTTGGAAGTAGTTTTTAGTTTGTTTTTAGTTATAGCTATTTTAGGGGGATATCTGTGTGTGCAGGTGACTATTACTGTGCATAATTATTAGGCAACTTAACAAAAAACAAATATATACCCATTTCAATTATTTATTTTTACCAGTGAAACCAATATAACATCTCAACATTCACAAATATACATTTCTGACATTCAAAAACATAACAAAAACAAATCAGTGACCAATATAGCCACCTTTCTTTGCAAGGACACTCAAAAGCCTGCCATCCATGGATTCTGTCAGTGTTTTGATCTGTTCACCATCAACATTGCGTGCAGCAGCAACCACAGCCTCCCAGACACTGTTCAGAGAGGTGTACTGTTTTCCCTCCTTGTAAATCTCACATTTGATGATGGACCACAGGTTCTCAATGGGGTTCAGATCAGGTGAACAAGGAGGCCATGTCATTAGATTTTCTTCTTTTATACCCTTTCTTGCCAGCCACGCCGTGGAGTACTTGGACGCGTGTGATGGAGCATTGTCCTGCATGAAAATCATGTTTTTCTTGAAGGATGCAGACTTCTTCCTGTACCACTGCTTGAAGAAGGTGTCTTCCAGAAACTGGGAGTTGAGCTTGACTCCATCCTCAACCCGAAAAGGCCCCACAAGCTCATCTTTGATGATACCAGCCCAAACCAGTACTCCACCTCCACCTTGCTGGCGTCTGAGTCGGACTGGAGCTCTCTGCCCTTTACCAATCCAGCCACGGGCCCATCCATCTGGCCCATCAAGACTCACTCTCATTTCATCAGTCCATAAAACCTTAGAAAAATCAGTCTGGAGATATTTCTTGGCCCAGTCTAGACGTTTCAGCTTGTCTTGTTCAGTGGTGGTTGTCTTTCAGCCTTTCTTACTTTGGCCATGTCTCTGAGTATTGCACACCTTGTGCTTTTGGGCACTCCAGTGATGTTGCAGCTCTGAAATATGGCCAAACTGGTGGCAAGTGGCATCTTGGCAGCTGCACGCTTGACTTTTCTCAGTTCATGGGCAGTTATTTTGCGCCTTGGTTTCTCCACACGCTTCTTGTGACCCTGTTGACTATTTTGAATGAAACGCTTGATTGTTCGATGATCACGCTTCAGAAGCTTTGCAATTTTAAGAGTGCTGCATCCCTCTGCAAGATATCTCACTATTTTTTACTTTTCTGAGCCTGTCAAGTCCTTCTTTTGACCCATTTTGCCAAAGGAAAGGAGGTTGCCTAATAATTATGCACACCTGATATAGGGTGTTGATGTCATTAGACCACACCCCTTCTCATTACAGAGATGCACATCACCTAATATGCTTAATTGGTAGTAGGCTTTCGAGCCTATACAGCTTGGAGTAAGACAACATGCATAAAGAGGATGATGTGGTCAAAATACTTATTTGCCTAATAATTCTGCACGCAGTGTACATACATATTATATATATATGTAACGTCATTCTAAGTGTATTTTAATATTAATATATATACTAATATTAATATTAAAATACACTTTGTATGACGTTACATATATATAATATGTATATATATTATATTTATAATATATATACATATTATATATATATATATACAAATATTTTACATTTATTTTTACACATGTTTAATATTTTTTTTTATTACTTCCCACCAGCAGGGGGACTGTCTGACATTTCAGACAGCCCCCCTGCTGGCAGATCCATAGCCAGCTATAGGGGGCCATGTGATCGCTCTTTGAGAGCGATCACATGGCCCCCGGGGGCCTCATTTGCCGGAGGGGGGCTGCCTGGGCTGTCAGGCAGCCCCCCAGAAGAGGATCGCGGCGGAGGTAAGTACACCTCTCCTCCAGGGGCTCAAAGCCGTTACGACGTACCATGCCGCCGCAACGGCTTTAAAGCCCATTTAATGCGTGGCGGCATGGAACGCCGTAACGGCGTTAAGGGGTTAAATGTCATATATTCAAACTCTGTCTGACCCAATAACGGTCATAAATTGAAACACTGACTGAACTGAACTGTAATTTTGTCTTCCACTGAGGAAGAGTTTTTTTGCTGCATGAGAGCTGTTGTTTTTGTGTGCTCATTAAACAGACCTGCTTGACCCTTTCTTGAAGAAATTGGTAACAGGAGAAAGAAGGAAGAGAAAATCTGTCCCTAGTTATACTATAGATATGGAGAGGGGGATAATGACTAAAGAAAGATACTTTAATATTTACCAAAATATTATGCAAGGTCCAAAAGACAAACCGTAAACAAAAGAAAAACCCTTGCTGTAGCTACCTGACTTCACAAAAGTCAATTACAGTAGTCTACGCAAAAAGCACAAATATAAATGGTTAAGGGAGTGAGGAATGACACATAAAAAGTGAGAAAATAAATGGAGTTAACGAAGGTAGCTATAACAATACATCGCAGGGTATAAAAAATATGTCCAGTACAGGGAAATGTTTCCAAATTTGTCTTATCTAGCTAGTATCGTATTTGAGTAATCAGCCAAAACTCAATGTAAGATTCTCACAAAGATTGGTAAATAGAGAGATGAAGTTGGTCAAAACGGTCACAAAATATAGCACCTTAAAAGGTTTGATGCACTGCAACAGTAAAGAGCAATATGTATCATTGTATAAAGAATGCGTATAATACGCTACAATGTATCTGAGTGATATGATCGAAACAGTGCTCAATTTAGTGGGGCAGCCGGCCAAAAATCAATCTATAAACATCGCAAAGACTCTTAAAGGACCGCTATAGTGCCAGGAAAACATACTCGTTTTCCTGGCACTATAGTGCCCTGAGGGTGCCCCCACCCTCAGGGACCCACTCCCGCCGGGCTCTGGGGGGAGGAAGGGGTTAAACTTACCTCTTTCTCCAGCGCCGGGCGGGGAGCTCTCCTCTCCTTCTTCCTCGCGACGTCATCGGCTGAATGCGCATGCGCAACAGGAGCCGCGCTCGCATTCAGCCGGTCGCATAGGAAAGCATTTACAATGCTTTCCTATGGACGCTTGCGTGCTCGCACTGTGATTTTCACAGTGCGAAGCACGCAAGCGCCTATAGCGGCTGTCAATGAGACAGCCACTAGAGGTTTTGGAGGCTGGATTAACCCTCAGTATAAACATAGCAGTTTCTCTGAAACTGCTATGTTTATAAAAAAAAGGGTTAATCCTAGAGGGACCTGGCACCCAGACCACCTCATTAAGCTGAAGTGGTCTGGGTGCCTAGAGTGGTCCTTTAAATGTCACATAGAAGGAAACTTACAATATTAGTGCTGAATTGTCCGGTCTATGGGTAGAGTCAAACTAATTAGAGAGAACCACATACACAGCCCAGATACCTCTATCAGTATTAGAACTGAAGATAAACGCTAGTTCGGCTGCCTTGTAGTAATGGGTATTAGTTAGTACAAAAGATTTCCTCAGAGAGCTAAAATGTTTCTTAACTGTAGTGTGCTCGTAATACACTCGCTTATAAAATATAGAGTACAGCAATCGCAGCCTCTCGTATATGCATTAAGGGTAGATGGTAATCTAGAAACCCCTTACTGAGTACAGATAGTAGAGAGTTAAGGCAGCTAGAATGGTACCTTCATGGGCACCTTGTACAGAGAGATAGTATAGGAATAGCAGATCTTGATAGTTAAGGAAAGAATTTCACAGTTCTTAATATAAGAGGGCTGCAGGTTCAAAATGGCTGTGAAAAGGCTACCCTGATCGGTAGCTAGTTTCCCTGCTTTGCATGGATGGCTATCAACCGTCTAAGATTACCCGGGCACTTAAATGGCTGCCTGATATAGCCAGCAGAAGATATCAAACCGCAAGAGAGGTGCCGAGAAAAGCGGGAAACGAAAGTAAATGTCGAGTGGTGTCACTCATAGAAAAAGTCTTAGATTTTTATACCTATTGATATACCCTATAGGCAGACGCAGAGTGCCACATCTAGCGCCAGTGGTGTCATCAATGTCATAGATTCTCTATCACCTTAGAGTGACACGGGTTGCCTATATACAATTTAATACCTACATCCATTCAGTGTATCTTCTAATTTACAATGCTTTGCAGAAACAAACCGAAAAAGAGAATTAAAGAATGAAATATGCTTACGTGTACATAAGGATTCACGCATATCAGTCCACTCTAATCGACCATTGCATGTTCTAGCAAGTTCAGACCTTGCTTCATATCCAGTCACACAGGAATATTCTACTCTGGCACCCTTAAGGAAGATGGTCTGTGTTCTATAATTTGGATTCAGCTCTTCAGAATTTTTGACAGGAGGTGAATAACAACCATCTAAAAAAAAGAATATACAAAACCAAGACTAAATATCATAAGGTTGTTATACATCAAAAGGAAAGACAGTGACAGAAAACGGGTTATTTTGCATATGGATGTTAGAAATTCACAAAGCACCAAGGCATCACTAATAATACAAGCAGCATCCATAAATAAACCACGTAAAACTAATGAGCCACACAGCATGAATACATCTTCCATGCAGCCTTAATCATCCACAGAGAACTCTGATACTAGACGAGCAGCACAGGTTATCAATTTACATCATCCATCAACACAAAACCAAAATAGCCCCACATCAACAATTTGAGAAATTGAGAAGTTGCTTTTGGTTAAATTGTTCCAGTCACACATCACCAACAATTCACTGGCTGGACGCATCATCAACCACACAGAATATTAATCTTTTCTACTTGCAGCGAATGGTTGTTGTATACAAACTCTGTCTAAGAAAGCAAAAGTTTCTTAGGTCTTGTATAGGATGTGAACACCATACAAGATCCACCTTGTGCTTTGAAAGATTCTAGGGTACTACGGTAAAAATACAGAGATAAGTAGAAAGAGGGAATGGGATAGAGAGTTCCATTTTCTATGCAAGCAGAGTAAATCGTTATAATGCTAGGACTGTGACAGACAGCAGTTAGACAGCCAAGAAGAAGCAGCATTCATGAAAACGCTCTGCTGTAGCTTGGGTGAGAGGGAGGATGACAGATCTAATTATCAAATGCATATAGCCAGTAGAACAAAAACGATGAATACATACCCACACACTGTGGTAATTCTGGCGTCCACTGACTGTCAGCATTACATTTAACACTGCTAGATCCAATCATAATGTTTACTTCTTTACACTTAAATGTGACACCAAAATTCAGCTTGTATGGACCCACAAATCCAGATTCCTTTACAGAGTTGGGAACAACAGGTTCTGGGCAATTGACGCCTATTAAAAATATATGTACAATAAAAGAAGTTCAATAAATTACAGTATTGGTCTATTGAGCACATGTACACATAATAAAATACACAGTCATGCACCACACATTACATTAAGATGTTCATTCAAGAGAAAATTACCATCTAAACTTTATTTAAAAAAAATAGTGGCTTGCAAAAATGACATTTTGTTCTAGCAATAGGCAAGGATACACAGATCTAATTATGCGTTTGTTTTTTTCAAGCTAAAGAAACTCATGCAAATGTGTGCCATATCATTGAAACTTGGTGTAATTGTAATGTATGCATGGTTGCTTTGCATTATAACACTGCAAAATCTTCTCTCAATAAAACTATATTTGCCATAATTGAACATTGTAAGGTTAAAAATAATATATTTTAAATCAAGCATGTGAAACTTGCAGCCCACAATGAGTATATATTTGCTGCCCACCTGCCCTGAGGCCGCTTTGTGCTGTGTTTCCTGCCTGCCCTGCCACGGACGATTGTGTGCTCCGGCAGCCGCAAGAACGCTAAGCATTAGTCCACTCTGGCCGCTGAATATGCACCAAGAACTGGCAGACAGGCAACTCATCCTAAGGTAGGGGAAGAGGGGCTTGAGGGAATTTCCTGTGTAATATGTTAAATTGGGGGAGGGAAGGGACAGTGTATTCAATTTGAGTGGAGGGAGGGGGGGGCAGTGTATTAGATTGGAAGGAGGGTGCAGAGTATTAAAGTGGAGGGAGGGGAAACAGTGTATTAGAGGTGGGGTGCGGGGTTGCAGAAGGCTGTGTATTAGATTGAAGAAGGCAGTGTATTAGTTTGGGAGCAGTGTATTAGAATGTGGGAAGGGGGCAGTGTATTAAATTGGGTTTGCAAGGAGGCGCTGAACGTTCCCCATGGATTTGCCGATTGGCCGCGCAGCTTTTTGCCACACATGCACAATAGCCTCTCATTGCTTTCCTATGGGAAAGCATTGGATTGGCTGAGATCATCAAGTTTGATGATCTCAGCCAAAGTGCAGAACACACTCATAGGGCTTCAAAATCAACAAGATAACGTAAATTTGTATTTTACAGCTGTGAAACAGCATACATTAACCATTTCAGTTCCATTACCCAACTTTTCTTACTATGTCAAGGTAGTTGGACTGATTGGTTACATGCAAATGCACGTCTCTACAAAAAAAAATTGCTCTTTTGTTTAATTTGAAGCTCAACGAGTGTTAGGACGTCCAGTGTCAGGCAATTTTCTTTTATACTGTTTTTTTTTTCTGTCATTTATTGCACCAACACATATTATGTATTGTTTTTCAGAGGGCAAACAGGGCTTTCATTTGATGTCACATATACATAGATACATTCTCATTAATTATAAAAAAATGCAATAAAATGAAAAAGATTTTTTTCACAGTTTTGGCAATAATAGCGTGTGCACAATATGTCCAGCTTAGAAAAAGTAATTCAAAATAAATTAATTTATGTGTCTTGATGTATAGAGTACATCACATGTATAGGATTTCAGCTTATTTTTCAAATTTATATTTTATTATTTTTCAGCAAGTATGATGCGGGATACAGAATGAAGAAGGGGAGGGTAAACAGGGGGTTACATTGATTTACAGTTCTCGTATGATCATATTAACATCGTCGTTGGAACAGAGGTTGACACTTAAAGGTAGTTACCACATTGATACAATACAGATTAGCAAATCTATTGTTCACGTGGTTAGGTCACGGTTCGGTGCCTGCGTGTCATCGTTTCGTGTAATGAACGAGCTAGAGTTAAATTATGAGTCGGGGGGAGGATGGGGAGGGTGGGGGATATATCGGGAGATGATGGATTAGTTAGGGGGGGGGGGCTTGAGAGTACCTTAAGAAAACCTTGCGCCTAGTATTCTACGCGCTGTATGAGTACAATTGTTCGGTTAGCATGTCTTGGTTTACCTGGGGCATGTTGGGGGACCTGGGGAGATGGTTGGTTGTGACTTCGTGTTAATGTCAACACGGTAGTCGAGTCCAGAGATCCTACTTGTGTCGTTTGGTACCCCTTCCCATTGACCCCATCCCGTGTCAAACGCTAATTTCTTTTGTGGGGACATAATTGCCATTCTCTCGTATGTCTTATATTGGGAGATTCTATTCTGGAGTTGGGTCAAGGATGGGCAGGTCTGAGATTTCCAGTTTTGCGTCAGCAGATTTCTTGCTGCCAATATAGTGATGGCTGTTATTTGTTTTTGTGTGATGGAGAGGTCGTCAGGGAGTATTAGTAGGAGACAGGAGGTTTTTGTCAGGTGGAATTTGGGGATCTGCAGTTGGTCTAGTGTTGTCGATACTGCGGTCCAAAGATGCCGGATATCGCTACAGGACCACCACAGGTGCTCCAGAGTGCCCACCTTGTCATTGCACCTCCAGCAAGTGTGTGGTGTGTTGGGGTATATGCGGTGGAGCCTCTGGGGGGTCATGTACCAGCGGTATAGGAGCTTTCTGTGGGCTTCAATGTGCGTATAGCACTTTGTCCATTTGGAGAGGCCATTGAGGGCCCGAAGCCAGTCTTGGTCTGTCAGTGTCGTTTCACAGTCTGTCTCCCAGTGGGTCTTGTAGGGGTATGACGTGGTGGAGTAGAGCTCTTGCCAAGCTTTGTAGCACAGTGTGAGTGTTTTGGGTTTCGTGGGTGCCGTCCAGCACCTACTCAGAAGTATGGAAGGGGTAATATTGGTTGTGGATGGTGCGGTATGAAGTGGGAGCGTGTGTGCTTGTAGTGCACTTTTGATTTGTAAATAGGAGAATATTGCCTTGTTCGGGAGTTGCCACTGTTGCTGAAGGATTGGAAATGGGATCGTACCATTAGTGTCTAACAGCTGTGACAGTGTTGTGATTCCTGCTGTGGTCCATACTTTTAAGGGGATATTGGGCACTATAGCCCGTAAGGCGGAGAGTGGGGATTTGGGGTGCAGTCTGTCTCTGTGTCCCACTTGGTCCATAAACGTATCCCATGTGGATATTGTGATTTGTGTGGTCGGGAACAGGTCATTGCGTTTGGCCCTAAATTTCCTCGGTGTCCACAGGTATTCTATCAGGGAAGCATCTGTGAATTGTGCCCTTTCCATGTCCACCCATTGTAGCATGCCTGGGTGTGCATGTTAGAGCACGCCTGCAGAAAGTATCGCGGCTTTGTGGTATAGTTGCAGGTTGGGAAGACCCACCCCTCCCAGTCGTGGTGCTGTTTGGAGAAGCCTCAATGATACCCTTGGTTTTTTCCCGTTCCATATGTAGGTGCCACATAGTTTTTGTAGGGCTTTACAAAATTGGGGGGTAATCCCCAGTGGTATCATGCGAAAGATGTACAGGATACGTGGGAGGATCATCATCTTATACGTGTTAATTCTCCCTAACCATGAGATGTTAGTGTGTTTCCATCTGCCCATTTCTACCTTACATGACGTCAGTAAAGGTTTATAATTCAAATGTGAGGTGGTAGAAATTGAGGCGGCTATTTTTACTCCTAGGTACGTGATCGAGGTAGACTTCCAATCAAACTGGTGGGAAGTTTGGAGCGAGGATAGCAGGGGTTTAGGTAGGTTTATTGGTAAGGCTTGGGTCTTATCTTGGTTAAGGCGGTAGTAGGATATATCTCCAAAGTGATGTAGGAGGTCTAACAAGGGGGTGAGGGAGCGGTTTGGGTCCGACAGTGCTATAAATATATCATCGGCGAACAAGGCCAAGCTGTATGTTTTGTTGTGGATATCAACACCTATTATTTCGGGGTGAGATCGGATCTTCTGGGCTAGGGGCTCTAGTGCGAGTATGTATAGAAGGGGTGACAGAGGACAACCTTGTCGGGTACCATTTGTTATCGAAAAAGCAGTGGATAGGAATCCCCCATGTGAGACTTTAGCTGCTGGGCGGTGGTATAGGGCCATAATGCTAGTGACAACGGGTGCCGGGAAGTTAAAGTGTGTTAGAACTTTGGCCATGTAGGTCCAGTTGAGGCGGTCAAAGGCCTTCTCCGCGTCTAACGCGAGAAGGAGGCCTGGTGCTTTCCTGGATTCTAACTGTCAGGGTACCTGAAGCCTCTACCTCTGAGAGAGGTAGAGACTTAGAAGTTTATCCGTCCGGACGGCATGTCTCCTCGGCCTCTCGCGGTTCACTCGGTCTTGCTAACGCCGGCCGCGAGGGAGTCACTTCCTTTTATAGCAGGAGGACCGGAGGTCGACGTCATGACGCCAACCCGGAACATCCTGTCACTCAAATCTCGGGAGACGAATCAGGACTCGCCGGAGGCGTGTCTTCTCCCTCTAGCCAGGATACTTAACAGTGGCTCTCTCATTTACTCATTGCCCTGTCGTGGTTCTAGTCCGCCTAGTCACACAGTGCTTTGTTATTCTCTTGCCTTTTGGTTCTGACCCGGCTTTGGTATTTACTCTCCTGTCTTTCTGTTGTCCTTGACCCGGCTTGTCTCTCGCTTACCTGTCTTCTCGTTCCCTCGACCTCGGCTTGTCTCTGACCATTCTATCGTAGTTATACGTTAAGTCCGGCCATTCTAAGGACCGGTATACGTATCTGCTACTCTTTGTACTCTGCGTGTTGGATCTCTGACCCGATCCTGACATTACGACAGGGCCATGGATCCTGCAGGTACAAATTGTCAGCTTGGTTCTCCTGATCCTAGGTTTGACGCCATGGATCATAGGATGGATCAGATGGCTCTAGCACTACAGGCGCTGCTATCTCGTCCTATTAATCCACCTGAGGAGATGCGTAATATATCTGCTTCTTCTATGGGTTCAGGGCTAGAGGTAGCTACTGTAGGTGCTTCTTCCCGAGTTACCCCACCTGTACGTTATGCTGGTTCTCCGGAGAGGTGTCGTGGCTTTTTGAACCAGATCAGTATCCATTTCGAGCTACAGCCCCGTTCATACCCTACTGATAGGGCAAAAGTGGGATTTATTGTTACCTTACTCATTGAGAAAGCTCTGAGATGGGCTAATCCGTTGTGGGAGAATGATAATCCATTAGTCTATAACTATAATGCCTTTGTAGCTGCTTTTAAAAGAACTTTTGATCCCCCTGGCAGGAGGGTCAATGCAGCCAGGTTACTGTTGCGCCTTAGACAAGACAACCAAACACTTGTGGATTACGCACTAGAGTTCAGGTCTTTGGCGGCAGAGGTAAAATAGAATGAACAGGCCTATATAGACGTATTTTTAAATGGATTATCCGATGTAATACTTGATGAGGTAGCGACAAGAGAGCTTCCCGAGAACCTGGAAGACTTAATTTCCTTTATCTCTCGTATTGACGAACGTCTAAGGGAGAGGCAGAATACTCGAGATAGAACCGGTAAATCTTCCTTTAGACTAGCACCATCATTTCAAATTTCTGAAACCAAAACTCCACAGGTTTCAGAACCTATGCAGTTAGGCCTTACTCGTCTCTCAGAGGAGGAGAGACAGTACAGGAGAAGGGAGGGACTGTGTATGTATTGTGGGTCCAGAGGTCATGTACGTTTGAGCTGTCCCAGTCGTCCGGGAAACGCTCGCACCTAAGTTTCTCTAGAGGACAGACCTTGGGTGTTTCGATTTTGTCCTCTACTCATAACTACAAAGAACATAGACTCCTATTACCGGTCTCTTTAACTTGGGAAAAGGGAACTTTAGAGACTATGGCATTGATAGACTCCGGCGCTGCTGAGAGTTTTATCGACCAAAAGTTTCTCACCAAACACACTATCCCATCCCAGTTAAGGAAGACACCCTTGGCTGTTGAGGCCATTGATGGTAGACCTTTAGTTGAGCCTGTGATTTTCCGGGAGACCACACCTCTTTACTTAACTACTGGTATTCTACACAAGGAGGAAATATCCCTACTACTCATTTCATCCCCTTCTGTTCCCATAGTCCTGGGATACTCCTGGCTTAAGAGACATAACCCCGTTATAGATTGGAGATCAGGGGAAATAGTTTCATGGGGTCAGGATTGTCAAGAGAATTGTTTAAAGAAAGTGTCACCTCTTTGTAGTGTCAACTCACTTAATAACGCTACCGACTCTACCAAAGTACAGATACCGTCTTTGTATCAAGATTTAAAGGCAGTATTTGACAAAGGAAAGGCTGATACCTTACCACCACATAGGCCTTTTGATTGCAAAATTAATTTACTTTCTGGTACTATGCCCCCCAGGGGTCATGTATACCCTTTGTCTACGAATGAAAACTTAGTTCTAGAGGAGTATATTCGTGAAAACCTAGACAAGGGGTTCATTAGAAGATCCTCCTCTCCTGCTGGGGCTGGATTTTTTTTTGTTAAAAAGAAGGATGGTTCTTTAAGACCCTGCATTGACTACCGAGGTCTTAACAAGATAACCATTAGAAATGTGTATCCGATTCCCTTGATCACCGAGCTTTTTGATCGATTAAAAAGTTCTAAGATTTTCACTAAGTTAGACCTTAGAGGTGCTTATAATTTGGTGAGAATTCACGACGGAGACGAGTGGAAAACTGCGTTCAATACTCGATATGGGCACTATGAGTATACTGTAATGCCTTTTGGTCTCTGCAATGCCCCGGCGGTATTTCAGGACCTTATTAATGAGGTTCTTAGGGAGTTTCAAGATGACTGTGTGATTGTATACCTTGATGATATACTTATACATTCCAGGGATATTGAAACTCACCACGGACAAGTCAGAAGGGTTTTACACAAACTTCTTCAGCATGGCTTATACTGCAAACTAGAGAAATGCAGCTTTGACCAATCCCAAACTACCTTTCTTGGTTATGTGATTTCTGGGGAGGGGTTTGAAATGGATCCGGAGAAGCTCCAATCCATATTAGATTGGCCTTTACCTAAGGGTCTCAAGGCTATCCAGAGATTTATTGGTTTCTCCAATTACTACAGACGTTTCATTAAAGGATACTCCTCTATCATTGCTCCCATCACCAATATGACCAAACAAGGGGCTGATACTAAGAATTGGCCTACTGAAGCACTTCTGGCTTTTAAGACACTCAAGGAGCTGTTTGCTTCCGCACCAATTTTAGTTCACCCTGATACTACACTACCTTTCCTACTCGAAGTTGACGCTTCTGAGACAGGTATAGGTGCTGTTCTGTCCCAAAGGTTGGGTGTAGATAAACCATTACATCCTTGTGGATACTTTTCCAAAAAATTGTCAGGTACTGAAAGCAGATATGACATTGGTGACAGGGAACTACTAGCGGTTATAATGGCCTTGAAGGAGTGGAGACATTTATTGGAGGGTACTTTGCATCCTGTTACTATTTTGACAGATCATAAAAACTTATCCTATATTGGAGAGGCTAAACGACTATCATCTAGACAGGCTCGTTGGTCCATATTTCTCACTCACTTCAACTACGTACTCACATATAGGCCAGGTTCTAAGAATTCTAAAGCCGATGCCTTATCTCGCCAATATGAACCTGCTGCCGTATCTGAGCCAGTTTTGTCCTCTATAGTACCCAAGTGTAACATTATCGCTAACACTACTCTCAAAGTTCATTCTCCGCTACTTGATCAGATAAGGAGCTTGCTACGGAAGGATATTAAGGATTTTATCGGAGTTTGTGAAGTCTGTACTAAAACTAAACTTCCGCATTCGCTTCCTTGTGGCCTTCTACAACCTCTGGAAATTCCTGACAAACCTTGGTCCTGTGTGGCAATGGACTTTATTGTGGAATTGCCTGTTTCTAAAAAGCACACTGTTATCCTCACCGTAGTCGATAGGTTTACCAAGATGGCACATTTCGTACCTTTGCCTAAACTCCCGACTTCTCCTGAATTGGCGGAGATCTTTGCTAAAGAGATTTTTCGCTTGCATGGGATTCCTTCGGAGATCACTTCTGATAGAGGCTCCCAATTTGTTTCACGTTTTTGGAGATCCTTCTGTTCTCAATTAGGCATCAAATTGAATTTTTCGTCCTCCTATCATCCTCAGTCTAACGGAGCTGCCGAACGAACCAACCAGAAGATTGAGCAATACTTACGTTGTTTTGTTTCCGAACACCAGGACGATTGGGTCGGTTTGATTCCTTGGGCGGAGTTTGCGCACAACAATCTCGTTTGTGACTCTACGCATTCAAGCCCCTTCTTCATGAACTATGGCTTTCATCCATCTATTCTTCCCTCGGTTTCTCCTTCCCAAGGAGTGCCGTCAGTTGATGTCCATGTGGCCAATTTGAGGAAGTTGTGGGATCAGACTCGACAGATTCTTCTACACAATTCTATACTGGTTAAGAAACATGCTGACAAACGTAGAAGGGCGGCTCCGAATTTTGTTCCAGGCGATAGAGTTTGGTTGAGTACTAGGAATATTCGCCTTAAAGTTCCTTCCATGAAATTCGCTCCTCGTTATATTGGTCCCTACAGGATCTTGACTCGAATTAACCCAGTGGCGTATCGTCTAGCTCTCCCAGCTACTTTACGCATCCCGAACTCCTTTCACGTGTCACTGCTGAAACCTCTAATCTGTAACAGATTCTCCTCCACAATCGCCCCTCCGCGCCCTGTTCAGGTGGAGGGTCAGGAGGAGTATGAGGTTAACTCCATTATTGACTCTCGTGTCTCCCGGGGGAGAGTACAATATTTGGTTGACTGGAAGGGTTATGGTCCTGAGGAGAGGAGTTGGGTACCACAAGAGGATGTTCACGCTCCTCGCCTTCGCAGGGCATTTCACTCCCGCTTTCCATCTCGCCCCGGCTCCTTCCGCCCGGTGGGCGTATCTGAGAGGGGGGGTACTGTCAGGGTACCTGAAGCCTCTACCTCTGAGAGAGGTAGAGACTTAGAAGTTTATCCGTCCGGACGGCATGTCTCCTCGGCCTCTCGCGGTTCACTCGGTCTTGCTAACGCCGGCCGCGAGGGAGTCACTTCCTTTTATAGCAGGAGGACCGGAGGTCGACGTCATGACGCCAACCCGGAACATCCTGTCACTCAAATCTCGGGAGACGAATCAGGACTCGCCGGAGGCGTGTCTTCTCCCTCTAGCCAGGATACTTAACAGTGGCTCTCTCATTTACTCATTGCCCTGTCGTGGTTCTAGTCCGCCTAGTCACACAGTGCTTTGTTATTCTCTTGCCTTTTGGTTCTGACCCGGCTTTGGTATTTACTCTCCTGTCTTTCTGTTGTCCTTGACCCGGCTTGTCTCTCGCTTACCTGTCTTCTCGTTCCCTCGACCTCGGCTTGTCTCTGACCATTCTATCGTAGTTATACGTTAAGTCCGGCCATTCTAAGGACCGGTATACGTATCTGCTACTCTTTGTACTCTGCGTGTTGGATCTCTGACCCGATCCTGACACTAACGTTGAGATCATATTTAGAATTTTTCTGGTATTATCTGAGCCCTGTCGACTCTGGATGAACCCCGACTGGTCATTATGAATTATTTTATGGAGGAGGGGGGCTAGCCGGTTGCTGATCAGTTTTGCATACAATTTGGCGTCTCCATTTAGGAGAGAGATGGGTCGGTAGTTTTTGCAGTGTGTTGGGGGTTTGCCGGGTTTGGGGAGAGTGGAGATGTGTGCCAGGAGCATTTCGTCAGGTAGCGCTCCTTTAGTGGCGCACTCATTGACTAGTTGGAGGAGTAGTGGTGCTATGGTAGGAGAAAATGTCTTGTAATATTCGTTTGTGAGGCCATCTGGGCCTGGTGATTTATGTGCTGGGAGTCGGGAAATTGCTTTCGTGAGTTCGTCTAAGGAGAAGGGTCGTGTTAAGGGTATGAGGTCTTCTTCTGTCAGTTTGGGTAGGTGGAGTGAAGATAGAAAACCGTCTATTATATCTGGTGTCGGCTTAGTGACGTTGGGGTCATTTTTCAGGTTATATAGGTCGCCATAGTATTTGGCGAACTGGTCTACGATAGTTTGGGGGTTCGTCACTTTCACACCCTTTGAATCGTGGAGGAAGGCGATCCTGGAGGCGACCGTTCTTTTCTTTAGCTGCGACGCCAAAATAGCCCCAGCTTTGTTGCCACTCATAAAAAAATTGTGTTTAAGCTTCCTAAGTGTGTATGTCGTTTTTGCCAGTTCGAGGGTGTTTAGCTTGTTATGAAGGGTCAGGAGTTCTGATTTTGTGGTGGGGTTTGGGTCCCTTTTGTTATGGTGAGTTAGATTGCGGATATTTTCTAAGAGGGTGTTGTATTCAGCCGTTCTCCGTTTTTTGGCATGGCTAGCATGTTTTATGAAGCTGCCTCTGATGACCGCCTTATGTGCTAACCAGATATTTTCAATTGAGGATTCACCAGTTTTGTTTTCGGTGATATAGTGTTGTAAATCTTGTGTTATTTGGGACACTACCGATGGGTCTGTTAAGAGAGATTCATTGAGTCTCCAGGAGCCTGAGCCCCTGTTGGAGAATGTCTCGTTGATGCTGAGTGTGATGGGGGCATGATCTGACCATGTCATTACTCCAATTTTGGCTCCTTCTATTCGGGCCATTGATACGGAAGGAATAAGGAATCTGTCTATCCGGGAATAACTGTTGTGGGCTGCCGTGTAGCAAGTGTGGTCTATATCAGTTGGGTGTAAAATGCGCCACGGGTCTACTATGCGTGCTGCGGCTAGTGTAGAACATATCTTTGTTGTAAGTGCGTGCCTATTTTTGAGTGTGCAACTTTTGACTTGGGCTGTCGAGGAGGAGTCCAGGGTACTATCTAATAAAAAATTTGTGTCGCCTCCAATGATCACCTCCCCGTGTTTATACATATCAGTTAACGCTAAAATCCTCAGCAAAAATTCATTTTGGTTATCGTTAGGACTATACACATTAATGAGAGTATATGGAGCATTGTTCAGCATACATTGTATAATGAGATAACGGCCCTTCTTATCACTAATCTTTCTAACTAAGGAAAACACCACATCTTTGCCAATTACAATGGAGACCCCCCTTTTTTTGGTCGAGTAGCATGAGTGGAAATCGTGCGGGTACCACTTGGAGGTAAATTTGGGTCTAGAGCCCCATTTAAAATGGGTCTCTTGGAAAAATGCCACTTGGGCTCCACTTCTCCTTGCCTCTTGAATGGCCAGACGCCGTTTATTAGGGGAGTTAAGCCCTTTAGCATTGAGGGACATTATTTTAATTACCATTTAACCAGTGCGTGGCGTGCTGCGCCAGTGGTTCGTGAAATGCAGCCCAGTCTGTCAATTTCTTGTTCAGGCCATGCTGGGGGGTATTCTCGTGTTTTGTAGCCCTGATAGGTATGGGCGGTTTGTAATATTGTGCATGAAGTAGATTGAGTTTGCACGGTACTCTCATCGGGGGGGGTGGGATAGGGATGGGAAGCAGAACAGGGGATTAAACTATATACATCATTCCGAAAGTCACATTCTGGTGACATGTGGTTGCCTAAGGCAACGGAGACGAAAGGCTACTAAGGCCTTGGGGGTGTACCACACGAGGTGTAACACTAAGGTCTCGGTGCGTGTGAGATCTATAATATCATAACATAGAGCATGGTGCAGCCGGGTGTTACTCACCCGTAGCGGCTAGGCTTATGGCCTTTAGTCAAACCCTGGTAGGGTGATCGGTGGACATATTATAACATAAACATAACATATGAACGGTATAAACCTGTATTCAAAGTCCTTAGTAAAGGGTGACCTGGCAGTGGTCAGATATTCTCAGGTCGGCGCCTCTCCTGGGTCTGTGCGTGCTTGGGAGGCTCTAGACACTCGCGACCAGTCCTTCTGCAGTGTCTTAGGTGTTTGGGCCGGGGCTGGTTTCTTCTTAGGGCTGGTGGTTACGAAGGGTACGTCCCAGTCTTGTAGCGCCTTTTTGCCGTCCTCAGGGGTCATGATGGGTCTGTCGATGCCATTCCTTTTAACGAGCAGTTTTGTGGGGAAGCCCCATTTGTAAGGGATATTTGCGCTTCTTAGTGCTTCGGTTATTGGTGCAAACGTGCGTCTTTTGGTCATAGTTGCCGCAGAGAGATCTGTAAATAGTTTGATATCTCTGTACTGTTCTGGCCACTTGTTCGCGGTCCTAGAGGTCTGCATGATCCTGTCTTTGACAGTGAAATGGTGCACTCTAGTGATTGTGTCTCTTGCAGTTTCAGGTGGGAGATGCTTAGGCTTGGGGAGTCTGTGAGTTCTGTCGAGTATGAGGTCAAACTCCGACAGTGATGGGATCAGGATTTTAAACAGGTCTTTAACATACCTGGGTAGGTCCTGTTGCGTTATGGTCTCAGGTATACCCCTTATACGGATGTTATTCCGCCTGCTTCTATCCTCTTGGTCGGCCATCTTGTCTTCCAGAAACTTAAGCTTGCGTTCAAGTTCAGTGTAGGCCTCAGCCAACACGTTATGGGCATCCACTAATTCTTCTGACTTGTCCTCTAAGGAGGCAGTGCGTTCTCCTATGCTGTGGATGTCAGCTTTGATGTCTGCAGTCATTTTTTGGATGTCAGCTTTGAATGAAGATTGCAGTTCCTGCATGATTAGCCTGATTGAGGCGTTTGTAGCTGGGCTGTCAGGTGCAGTTAGATATTCTCCTGATTCAGAGCTGTGGATAGGAGAGTGCCGATCGTCGGCGCCATCTTGGATTTTCGGCTCCGCGGTTTGGGGCCGTTCCAGGTGCAAATTTAGGGTTTTTTGCTTAAATTTTTTCGCTGCCATCTGTGCTGGGTGTTCACCGCTGTCTGGGTGTTTCTGTCCATCCGTTTTCAGGGTTTAACTGGCTTGTAAAGTCGATTTATTGCCGCGGACCGGGAGAGCTCCGTTTCTGCACGTCCGCTCACATGTGCAGTCAGGCCACGCCCCCCGGATTTCAGCTTATTTTAAAAGTTACAGGTCACAAAATACAAGGACTAAAATAAAATTTCAATTTGCAACAATTTTAGAAGTTGGTATGTTTGTCTTGTAGGTTTAGTAGCCATCACAGAAAAAAAAAATTGCCACACAAAAGTATATATTTATTTACAGTAGACATCACAGGCTATTTAACTAAGGTTAGTTTGACACTTTTTACGTAGCCATTTCATTGCCAATCTCTGCTAAATATTGGAGTAAAATTGTGTTTTTCTTTATTTTTCATATACACATATAACAAGGTTTTGTAATGTGTATTTCGTAATGCTTGTGGTTGCTATTTGGTTAAATTGTTCTGGTCACACATCACCAACAATTCACTGTCTGGACGCATCATCAACCACACAGAATATTTATCTTTTCTACTTGCAGTGAATGGTTGTTGTATACAAACACTGTCTAAGAAAGCAAAAGTTTCTTCGGTCTTAGAACACCATACAAGATCCACCTTGTGCTTTCAAAGATTCTAGGGTACTACGGTAAAAATACAGAGATAAGTAGAAAGAGGGAATGGGATAAAGAGCTCCATTTTCTATGCAGGCAGTGTAGATCTTTATAATGATAGGACTGTGACAGACAGCAGTTAGACAGCCAAGAAGAAGCAGCATTCATGAAAACGCTCTGCTGTAGCTTGGGTGCGAGGGAGGATGACATATCTAATTATCAAATGCATTTGTACATAGGTACACATGGGGGTATTGCTGTACTCAGACTACATAGCTGAGAACTATATGAAGTATTATACAGTCGTAGCACGCATAAGGTTTGCAAAATATACTGTGCAAACTCACTTTGTGTGTCAAAAAGGCAGAGAGAATGCTTATTATCACTACACTTGGTACAAGCTAGCGGAAAAATGATCCCAAGCTAAGGTTTAAATTATGCCTTTTGAAATACCCTGGGATGTCTTCTTTAACCCCTTAAGGACCAAACTTCTGGAATAAATTGGAATCATGACGTGTCACACACGTCATGTGTCCTTAAGGGGTTAAGAAATAGTATGCCTTTATGGTGTAGTTGTAATATGTAGCCTGCTCAAGTACTCCAAAGTGGGACACGAACACATCAACACCCTCCATGAAAATTTACTCTTAAAAACTTGAACTTGTCACGTCTCTTTTACAGCCCTGTAACTTCACAAAATAGTGTCTAGGTCATACATTGGGCATATTGTTTTACTCCGAAGATGTAACTGAGCATAATTTGGGGATTTCTATGACAGTGGTACATATCAAAAATGCCATTATTCCCCCCTCACCACAAACATAAATTGGTGAAAAAATGGTGACAAGTTAAGGCACAATATACACCATATAAGATACCCTGGGGTGTCTGCTTAATCAAATGAAAGCCCTTTGTGGTGTTATTTGAACAGTCACACTGCTATAATACCCTAAAATGAGACATAGGCCCGTCTTCTCACTGTTATTTTCACAGTGAGAATCGCGGAAGTGCCTCTAACGGCTGTCAGTGAGACAGCAATTAGAGGCTGGATTAACCCTCAGTGAAACATAGCCGTTTCTCTGAAACGGCTATGTTTTCAGCTGCAGGGTTAAAACTAGAGGGACCTGGCACCCAGACCACTTCATTGAGCTGAAGTGGTCTGGGTGCCTATAGTCAGGGCCGTCTTTAACGCGGGGCAACTGCCCCGGGCCCTGTCCCTGCTGCGGGGCCCAAGACAGCTGCTCCGTTTGCCCTCTGCCCGCAAACTATCGGGTGGCCCATGCACTTAGGGCCACCCGGTGGGCCTATGTCAGCAGGGGCCCGGTTGGGCGCTGTGGCGCTTTAACAGCGCGACCGGGCCCTTGCTTTCCGACAGCCGCGCGTCACTTCCTCCCACAGAAACAGGAGCTGCGCGGGAGGAAGAAGCTGTTCCGGAGGGGGCCAGGCCGGGACAGCTTAACTCCCAGCCACCCCAGCCAGCCCACTGGACCCCAGGGAAGCCACCCTCCAGGAAAAGGTAAGAAACTGGAGGGTGGTTATGAAATTTTGCATGGGTGTCTGAGTGTGTGTATGTGTTAGTGTGCCAGCATGTCTGTCAGTGTATCTGTATGTCTGTGTGTGTGTCTGTCAGTGTCTGTGTGCTTCAGTATGTATGTATGTATGTATGTATGTGTGCATGTCTGTCAGTGTGTCAGTATGTCTGTGTGTGTGTGTGTGTATGTCTGTGTGTGAGTGTGTCAGTATGTCTGTGTATGAGTGTGTCAGTATGTCTGTGTGTGTGAGAGTCTGTCAGTGTGTCAGTATGTGTGTGTGTGTGTGTGTCAGTATGCCTGTGTGTGTGTGTGTGAGTCTGTCTGTGTGTGTGTGTGTGTGTGTGTGTGTGTGTGAGAGTTGGTCAGTGTGTATGTGTTAGTGTGCCAGTATGTCTGTCAGTGTATCTGTATGTCTGTGTGTGTGAGTCTGTCAGTGTCTGTGTGCTTCAGTATGTATGTATGTATGTATGTGTGCATGTCTGTCAGTGTATGTGTGTATGTCTGTCAGTGTGTCAGTATGTCTGTGTGTGTGTGTGTGTGTGTGTGTGTGTGTGAGAGTTGGTCAGTGTGTATGTGTTAGTGTGCCAGTATGTCTGTCAGTGTATCTGTATGTCTGTGTGTGTGAGTCTGTCAGTGTCTGTGTGCTTCAGTATGTATGTATGCATGTCTGTCAGTGTATGTGTGTATGTCTGTCAGTGTATGTGTGTATGTCTGTCAGTGTGTCAGTATGTCTGTGTGTGTGTGTGGGTGTGTGTGTCTGTCAGTATGTCTGTGTGTGTGTGTGTGAGAGAGTGTCAGTATGTCTGTGTGTGTGTGTCTGTCAGTATGTCTGTGTGTGTGAGAGAGTCTGTCAGTGTGTCAGTATGTCTGTGTGTGTGTGTGTGTGAGTCTGTCAGTATGTCTGTGTGTGTGTGTGTGAGTCTGTCAGTGTGTCTGTATGTCTGTGTGTGTGTTTCAGTATGTCTGTCTGTATGTGTGCCAGAATGTCTGTATGTCTATGTGTGAGTCTGTCAGTGTCCATGTGGTTCTGTATGTCTTTGTTTGTCAATATGTCTGTCAGTGTGTGTTTCAGTATGTCCATCTGTCTGTGTGTATATGTGCCAGTATGTCTGTCAGTGTATCTGTATGTCTGTGTGTGTGTGTGTCTGTCTGTGTTGTTCAGTATGTCTTTGTGTATGTGTGTTTCAGTATGGCTGTCTGTGTCAGTATGTCTGTCAGAATGTGTCTCTGTATCTGTATGTTGTCCATTTGTGTTTGTGTATGTATCTGTATGTGTCAGTGTTTGTATCTGTATATCTGCATGTGTTTCAGGTTGTGCATCTGTGTGTCTGTATGTGTGTCAGTGTGTGTGTCGGTGTATCTATATGAAGTCAGTGTGTGTACCTTTGTATCTGCATGTATGCCAGTGTTTGTATGTGTGTGTTAGTGTATCTATATGTAGTCTGTGTGTATCTGTATGTTCTTGTGTGTATCTATATGCGGTCAGTGTGTATCTGCGTGTGTGTGTCAGGTAGTGTATTTGTGCGTATCTATATGTAGTCAGGGGGGCCCAAGTAAATGCTTGCCCAGGGTCCAATCAAAATTTAAGACGGCCCTGCCTATAGTGGTCCTTTAACATGTGTCCACAAGACACCCAGAAGTGAAGATCTTTAAAGGGACACAATGGACACCAAAACAACCTTCGCTTAATGAAGAAGAAAATTGGTTTAATGAAGCAGAAAATGAAATTATAGGGACGGAAGGACAAAGAGTACCACTGATCAAAGACAAGGTATTGAAGGGTTTATTGCCCAACAAACCACAAGTAGTCTTTAGCAGAGCTCCTAAAATAAATTAAAAGAAGCCACAGAGGTCCTAACAAAAGAATCTCCATGATCACCAATAAAGAGAAAGGTTTCTACAAATGCAATAGGTGTGCAGCTTGCAAGGATAGCAGAATTAATTTTTTTTTGTCAATCTATTTTTTTCAGTGTCGAATTACATACATGCTTGTAGCACCATGACATTTACCAAAATAAACTGCTCTGATTTTTGCACAACAAAATAAGAAAATAGAGAGAGCCTTGGGGCCAATCTAAGATGGCGGCGACCACGCAGGCCCTAAACAGCCGCGAAGCACAACACGACCCAAGGTCCAATCTGGACCGAATCTTTGCAGACTTTTGGCTCAAGCTCGAGCACAAAATGCAGCAAGGGGCCCAAAAAACGGCCGGGAACCACTTACCTCGACAACCATCACAAGCCTCACAACAAAAGCCTGCAACTTCAGCAGCAAACAAACTCGCAAGATGGCGGAAGAGGACCCGACAAGCACCTCGCACACACAATACAGCAAAGCGGTGGGGATCGCAGAAATTAAGCGGGAGAATCCCACAAGTACCCGACACACCAGGGATAACCCTGTACCGACCGCACGACCCAGCTATCCGACCCCAACGGCACCCGTTTGAGAGCGGCACCAAAACGAGGCAGAAAGCATGGAGGAGTCTGCAGCAAGAAAAGCGGATCCCGGGTGGTGCTGCGTCTGCAGTCGGGAAAGACATACACTCTGAGACAAAGCAGAGTAGCAGCTGTCCCTAATTGCAGCCTGGCAGATCGAGGTGCACGGGAACCACCGAGACCCCGTCAACAGGCGTCGGATGAACACGTCCCAGCGCAAAACAACCATCCCCTGCAGCATGGACTCTAATATCACAGTATCACATCATTACTGCAGGGTGAGGTTAGCTGTAGCCTTGCTACAGCTACTACCAGGTGCCTCAAAACCTATTGTGTCCGAGACTTTACCTCTGGCATAGTGCCGGTCTACTAAGTGAAATTCCGGTTAAGTACTCACTCACTCCCTCCCTCTTTTATTTTTCATGCCTGCTGCCCACTTGCCTTGTCCCTGATGTCTTACCTCTGATAGGCTGTGTTAACCCTTGTTTCCCCTCTTCCTTTTTGCTATGACTCCAGCAGCCCTGATGGCCGACATACTAATTTTCGGCCCTCGATTAATAATGCCTTCCCCTTCCACTCCTAAAGGGGCCTCCTGGGGGGTTAATGTTGATAGGCCAGCAATATGTTCTCTGTTTAACTGTTATACAAATTTGCAGTAATCATCTTAGTTTAACTCCTTCTCGGTTTCAGCATATGTATCATCTAGCTACTTAACTTCTCATACATTGTTAAGACATAGTACTAACCATTTAAATGTCAATGTCAGAGCCAGTTACAGCTAAAACATCAAGAAACTAGACAAACTAGCCTAGAATGACACTCAAACTTTGTACATCACAATTATGCCATATCCTGTATTATCTACGTTCCTATCTTGTTTAAAAAAAAAAAGTGCAGTACCTCTTGACTACCTGTGCCAAATGTATAACACGATATGTAGTATTGAACAAGTCAATGTATACAACTGTATTTAACCCTGCACTCAAAAATAAAGAATTAAAAAAAAAAAAAAAAAAAAAGAAAAGAAATGTTTATCGTTGTGCTAAATCAGTCGAGTACAGAAATTATAAGCTATCAACCATAATACTAACTTCACTACAGCTCTATAAGCGTTAACCAGGAGATAACCTAGGATGTTACAAAGTAAAGCCGTATACGAATACATGAGTAAAAAGAAGAATAAAAAGCATAGGAACACAACATTAGCTACTAAACAAATATGAGCTAGAAAGGCATATAAGAAGCAGGGTGGTGTCCATCATAAGTAAGTACTGAGACTGTATAAGAGTAACATGGTTGTCCAGATGAACGGTAGCTCAGTTAGCCAATGCCCAATGTAGGGAAACACAGTGGCGATGCATGAGAGTCAAAAAGGGCAGCACTGAAAGGGAGGCATTGGGAGGTCTCCCTCCAGCCCCAGGTTTGTATGAAGGCCTGCATCTCATAGCCATAGACTTGGGGACTGCAATTGTACAAGCCCTTCCCTTTGTGGGAATAAAAGAAGAGTTTGGTGGAACTTCGCTGCCAGCGGAGAACATTCTTCTGTCTGATGCTTTGGGGGGAATCCTCACGATGGCCTTCGGCCTAGGTGGGTGAACCTTGTAAGCAACACTCACTTCTCTGACATCTCACTGGTTTCCCTCTTGAGGGTAGGATGCCGCAATGCGTTGTTCTAGGTTGTCCCATAAGCGAGAGAACAGCTCATCTAGTCTCCTCAAAGACTGCTCCACTAATTTAAGATAGGCCACTTCAGGCTACAGGCAGGTAGTCCCCTGGGAGATAGACACGTCCGCCATCTTGTGGAAGTCGGTAGTGCAGGAAATGCCTGGATAACCCCCACCGGCCCGGAGGGGAGTGGGGTAATGGGGCAGCGTCGGTCCTCAGCAAGGGTATGCAGCCACGCCTCTCTTGAACGGCTGAAGAACTAGGCTCCGCTGGAACCACCTAGGGTTGCATCAGAAAGCTGTCATGGAGCACTCCAGAGCACCCCAGTCAGCTCCACAGACCCTTAAGGTAGGATTAGTGCCTGGTGGGCATGATGGGAGTCTGATGAAACAGGCTAAGTCATGTTGAGAACCCCCCCCCCTGCACGCCCCAAATAGAAACCCAGCAAAGACTTCAGCGAACCAGCAAAGCAGAGTGAAACAAACATTGCACTACACACCAATCACCTTAAAGGACCACTCTAGGCACCCAGACCACTTCAGCTTAATGAAGTGGTCTGGGTGCCAGGTCCTTCTAGGGTTAACCCATTTTTTCATAAACATAGCAGTTTCAGAGAAACTGCTATGTTTGTGAATGGGTTAAGCCTTCCCCTATTTCCTCTAGTAGCTGTCTCATTGACAGCCGCTAGAGGCGCTTGCGTGATTCTCACTGTGAAAATCACAGTGAGAGCACGCAAGCGTCCATAGGAAAGCATTATAAATGCTTTCCTATGTGACCGGCTGAATGCGCGCGCAGCTCTTGCCGCGCGTGCGCATTCAGCCGACGGGGAGGAGAAGAGGAGGAGAGCTCTCCGCCCACCGCTGGAAAAAGGTAAGTTTTAAACACTTTCCCCTTTCCAGAGCCGGGCGGGAAGGGGACCCTGAGGGTGGGGGCACCCTCAGGGCACTCTAGTGCCAGGAAAACTAGTATGTTTTCCTGGCACTAGAGTGGTCCTTTAACGCTGAATCCGGGGAACAGCAAAGGTACCTAGAATTTTTTGGGAACTGCACATATTATAATCTGGTGACAATTGTGAAAATGTGAGAATCAATTTTTAAACATGTTATGTGAAAGTTTTAATAAATATTGTGAAATTTTTAACATTACTATGCATAAGTGGTACTCCTCTTCTCTCCTTATTATTCTATTTTATTTTGCAATGCTTATTGGTGGATCTGTAATAGGTAAACTCTGAAGAGGCCACGCACAGAGAGTCCGGACACAGGTCAGTTCAGGAAGCAAAAGGTCTTAATTCTCACCGATCGGGTCTCAGCTGAACTCATGTTCAAAATGTCTGAGCACATGGAGTACAGGCTTTTTAGAAGCTATTCATCCCCCATCTGTACCCTTACACCAAATTAAGCAAACTGTATTTACAGCATTACCTCATATGGATAGGCCGTATGGCACTAGGAGAATGGAATGTGGTTTTATAAAATCCAGCACATGCTCAGTACAGTTTCTTAGCTACACATAACTAACTGATACCTGTACTTGTATATACCACATGGAGATTTTAGGCCAACTAAATTTTGGGCCTAGCTGAAATCCCATCACAGATCTACTATTCAACACACTATATGATGTTTCAAGAAAAACACGGTTAAGATTATTAATACCAAAACAATGATATCTACTAATATAAGTGCATTAACACAATAACTGTCTATTTGATGGAACTGCCTCTCATCAACCCCAAATATGCAAAGTATACAGTAAAATTGTTAATGGTACAAATTTATAAAGTCCAAAGTTATATAAAAAGGTCTATAACCCCATAAAGTGATCATAAACCACCATATGTACCTATAGAAAGATTCCAACAACATATTCTCGTCTGGGTACAGAACATGGTTATAGAGGTTAAATGTGTCCAGCAATAGGGACACTACTAATCATTTTAAGTCATGTAAGAAGGTAAACTAAAAAACAAACTTAATTTCTTCAGAGGGCAGATTCATATCACACCGCATCCATGGGAGGTAAGAACAGAACTGGGCTCAGAAAGAAATCACTGTAGAGGGAGGAGTTGCCCAAAGCATTGCATTAGGGGTGTCTCAACCTCCTTCAGTTGATAGGGACCTCATTCCATATGTTTTGACTCACGGGCTTCCATCTTAAGAAAAGAATATGATCTTAATTATTTTATCTAGAAGACACAGAGAAACAATGGTTTACCTTTGCACTCAGGTGGAGAAGAACCCCAAGTCCCATTAGCTGTACAATGTGAATAAGCTGTACCAATAAGTTCTAAACCATTTTTGCATTCATAGCTTATAGAATCCAGGTACTGATACTGATCCTTTGGGGAAATTATTGCCAAATTACCAGATGTATCAGGAGGCGTACAGATTTGAGCTGAAGAAGAAATAAAAAAAGACCTTAAAATGTTACTTAAAAAGCAAGTGCTGCCAGAGAGTAAATATAACTCTTACCAGTCTAGCAAAATTACTTCTCACAGGCAGAGTAAGTGCTGTGGTGCTTACCATCACATACTGGTAGCTCATTAGTCCAAGTTCCATCTGCCTGACAGTCTCTATAATTCCTTCTTGTGATCATCCGGAACCTAAAAATGTAAGGAATAAATAATATAAATACGTGCAATGGTGAGGTTCCTAGCGCTTTTCAAATCCGGGTGTGGCAGCTGGTACTTCCCAAACCAGTCTTTTCTCTCTGGCCGTACCTAGGTATAAGTCAAGAAAGGGTACAAGTAAAATAAAAGGGACTATACTCCCATAAGGAGAACAAAAATGAGTTTTTTGCTCAGTCCTGTGTAGTGTAGGTGGTTTACTTCCCACCAAGAAGGTAAAGAGGGTGGCTCCTCCAGATACAATCTTCAGGGATAAAACCAGGTAAGATAAAAAAAACTAGTTTTATTTTAAACAAAGATAATAAAAACAAAGACATAAAAACATTAATGCGTTTCACCCAAAGGAGCTTTTTCAAAGTGTTGCCAGAGGAGCCACACTTGTTATCTCCTTGGTGGGGAGTAAACCAGCTACGATACAAATGATTGAGCAGAAACCTCACTTTTTGCTCTCCTTATGTGAGTACACCTCCTTTAATTTTACTTGAATAAAACAACAAAACAGAGAGCACTATTTTTCTGTTTTTATTCTCATTTTTTAATTGGTGAATATCTGTGTCTGCAATTTGGAGGGAAATACCCGTGAATGCTCGACACTTCAACTGGCCCTTGACTACTATTACTAACCATATAGGAACCAAGCTGAGCCACATATCCACAGGAGGGGATCATACTGCCCAGCCGCATATATCTGGAGCTGAACATAAGTTCCAGAAAATTGTAAGTGGCATTTCTCTTATTTTACCTCATAACCTATGTAATATACTACACTATATTCTGTTTTCTGTCTTCACATTTTCCATATTGACTCGCCACCATACGAATTGGAGGACACCCAGAAGAAGCGGCTTCACTGTACCATTTCCTGACGAATAAATAATATAAATCAGCGATTACCACAAAGTCTTCAACTTAGCCATATTTTCAGTTCTGTTATTTTGGTCTAAAATTTGAATTACCCCAATTGTATTGCACCAATTGAAACCCAGGAACTAGGTTCTAGGTTCCATAGCTCAATCGATTTACAAGGTGCACATAATCCACACATACCATGTGTCTGTGTATTTACCCATCCAGCCTTGAATGAAAGCAGGCATAGCGTCTATTGCTCTTTAATATCCTAGCCCTTTCCACCCATTGCTGAATCAAGATAGTCAAAGTAGACTAAATAAACCACAACAAAAGGACATAGTCTTAAATTAGAGGGGCAAAGGTTTAAAAATAATATCAGGAGGTATTACTTTACTGAAAGGGTAGTTGATGCATGGAATAGCCTTCCAGCTGAAGTGGTAGAGGTTAACACAGTGAAGGAGTTTAAGCATGCATGGGATAAGCATAGGGCTATCCTAGATATAAGATAAGGCCAGGGACTAATGAAAGTATTTAGAAAATTGGGCAGACTAGATGAACCGAATGGTTCTCATCTGCCGTCACATGTTTCTTTGTATGTTTCTATGTAGACTACATTTAGCATTAAGATTAATGTTAAGTTAACCAGTGTTTTATTTTTTCTAAGAAAGAGAGTGAGCAGCTACGTTTCGATCTGCTACGAGGTCTTTGTCAAGCTTGACAGTGACCTCCTAAGTAGGTCGAAACATTGCTGCATTGTCACTTTTTTTACCTAATAAATCTGCCTATGGTTTGAACACCCTGAGTGCCTGGAGACCATTTTTCTGTTTGCCTGAACACTGTGGGTTTGCTGGTCCTGCTGACGACTGGAATAGAGTGTGGCTCCTCTTTTTATGCTCATTAATTAGGCACTTTAACAACACAGAAGTGAGAGGTCCTCCTAAACACCTCACAAATAGCAAGTGCTCTAGGGGTCTGGAGTGTTTTCTCTTTGGAAATTAGTGCTCTCTGTTTGGTACTATGAAACAGGAGGTGGATTAGAAAAGAAAAAACGCTGTTCTTAGTTTTAAAATAATAAATAAATAAAGCAAGACAAACTTTACAGTATGCATGTATATATGCAGTATAATTAACATGGTTGGATTGCATTGCTGTATACCCTTCTCAGCTGGGGGATTTTCTTCATCCTCACCTCAACCCACTTGCACACCCTTCTCAGTTTCAGACCAGTCCACTAATGACAGAAACAGGTCATCGTTGTGCAGCAGCAAGAGAGAGAAACTCAACACCAGAAACTGCTTTGCTTGGCCACACTAATCAGACTACAGTACCTCACTTCTATCCCTGTTAAAATGTTGCAAGATGAAAATATCTTCAAACTAGACTTATCTAAATCTGTCAGACATGCTCAATGCACTTTTCCAACATTCCTAGGGATAGGACCCCAACTGGTTAGATCAGAAAGAAGAAATTGGTCAATACGAAAACAAAACAAAACAGGTTTGACAGCTTTTTTTCAGCCTGCAGAGTGAGGCAACTGTCTCATTCAATAAAATGATTGTCTCAAAATGAAGCATGTCCATTTAAGATTGTAAAGTTTACCATAAGACTCAAACTCTTTAACTAAATTTGGTAGGGAGATCTACAGTTGTTTGACAAAGAAGTCATCTGCACAGGTTGCGGATGTATGCAGAGTATCTCCTACGTGGAACCCAGAGAGGATTTTGCTTGACAGAGAGAATGCACTCATACTGCATTATCTTTTGCAATGGAAATGTGTTGCCAAAAATGAATGTACTAAATCAGTTAACAAGTTAACAAGTAGTATGCAAAATTTAATATATCATTTTTTTCTATCGCACAACCGATTGTTAACTTTTAGTTACTTATTTGGTTTTGCTAAAACCATAGAAATTATACTTTTTTAAATACAAAAAAAATAAATACAAATACACTACAGGTGCCCACAGGAAAGCATACATTTAGGAGAGTCTCTAGAAACAGTTTCAGCGGTAAGTGTTGCAGTTTGCATGTTCATATCCAATGGTAAAATTAGTGTTGTGCATATAAAACCCACCCTTCATTGCAGGTGTAGGTAACTCTGGAGCCAAAAAGAAAATTTTCAGCAAGCATTTCTCCATTTTCAATTTCTCCAGGATTTGAGCAGCTCTTTCCTACCAAAGAAAAAGATAAGAGGAATTACATAAATATATATTTTTTTTATTTTAAATCCGAAAACTCCAATGAAAACATTATTCGGATTTTTAATGTGTTGAATGAAAGAAAGTACAATATCATTTAGCAATTTCTGTGAGTCAAGTATTTTGTTGCTCCACCTTGTAATGTTGATAGCATTAAGTGTTTTTTTTTTGTATCAATCCTGATCAATATAATTTGAGCACATACCAAGCTTCCAAGTCATGCCAAGGCCCACCGCATAACTAGTGAGAGGTGTTGCATCTTTCTTTATTGTTGCCTCTCAATTGCATGTTTTTGTCCAATATCCTTCAGGTGTTGCATTGGTTAGCGTTCCCCTCATGATTTTGGGTTACCCTGGTTTTGTTACACGACAATGTGGCTCAGAGACACACTGAAAGCAATCTGGAGCTCCGGGTATACCAAGGCTCTGGGGACTTTTCATGTCCAATATACACCCCGTACCAATAAACATGGATTTATTCACTAAACAGTTAACTGCAGTAACCTTAATACAAAATTAGAAAATAGTTTAGGAAAAATTCTCATCCTCCCTCTCAACCAAATCTTAGTTTGGGGGGGGCTAGACTAAAAAAATATATAGTATTTATGGGGACACTTGAACTAGGGTGGAACAAACTTTATATGCACACAAAGGTTGTGGAAAAGATGGCGCTATATAGTTGTAATGTTTAAAATGAATTTAGCTGCTATACACACTACGTGGGTACTCCTATAAACCCAACACACACAGAAAATCACCAAAAACAACAGTAAATGAACTCCATAAATATAACAACACATCTTTTAAAGTAATTAATTATTAATTTCCCAAATAAGTTTGTATCTCAAAGTATTTCACCTAGTGATTAAGAGACAAGACACATTTACTGCAAGCGAAACCAACATTATAACCATTTAAATCATATATTGTCATCATTTTGATTCTTCCACACTACGGGAATCTATATATAAAAGTTTACTATATAAATACACAAAGTAAAATGCATAATTTTTATTCATATGTGTTATGAATGGGATCTAAAGGTAATATCACTCTTTATATTTATATATTACATTTGCAAGACCTTAATATAAGGTTAACTTTGAGTAACCCCCCCCCCCCCCCCCCCCCCCCTCTTTTGGGAATAATAAATACACAGAAAGACAACAACGAAATATTTATTAACTGAGAACTAAGATTTGTTTACAAGCTGGATTTTATCTATTTTTCATTTATTTGTATTTTTATTGAACACTGATACACTTTTTCTTGTTCCTTTAATATTCTTTTTCGTCATTCCGTTTTTTACTTTGAGTCTTACACGGACTGAAATAAAAACTAGATGGTGGCAATATTTAGGACTACATTACCCATCACCACATTGAAATTTACCGGAAGTGACACTCACAAACTCAAAGGACCGTGGGACATGTAGTACGAACGAACCGGAAGTGACGCGACACTATTTGGCCGCATCACACCAAACACCTCGGATTGGAAAGGAAGAATTTTGGCGGGCAAATTAGGATTTAAAAGAGACAGAAGACACCTTGAAGCTAAATGAGGAAGCCGATTTTCGGTGAAACACGTTTTGGCTGCAAGTGGACCTACATTTAGACCGCTTAATACATTAGTATTGTTCTTATATGATTTTATATTTTTTTGTTTTCTAGCATGTATACATTTTAATATTGATAATAAATATAGTTTTTATACATATTAATTTATTGCATCCTGTGCAAGTGATTCCAGAGAGGGATAGTGTCACCCCACAAACTGACACTGGGCTTATACACTTAGAGCCAGTTATCAAAAGGCTCTAAATAAGATGAGCACTTTTCGTATTTTATTTATATTGATATATATCAGTATTTTAAAATACTACACTTAGTTTGGATCATCTCTGTTTCCTTCTGTATACTTTGGAGAGCAACATACGCGTCTTCGCCTTGAGAGAGGGGTTGTGTGATCTACCCAAAAGACACAGACGCCTGGAAGTTTAGAGCCTTACAACTGTAAAAGGCTCTAAAAAATGTGAGTTTATTCATATTATAACTCTCACAAAAAATATAATTACTATTATCTGTATATATTTCTTTTTTTCTCTCTATATATACATGGAAATACAAGTATGATATAGAGGGTAAGTGCCTTTTAGCACTATATACATATATTATTCTTATATTTACGCTACACTCGTGAAAATTGAGGGTTTAAAGGGTATAGACACCTGATAAATCTGGAAATTTTCTCTGTTTTTGGAACAAACTTTAGCTCACATTCAAGGTTTTGCTTTGGTTCAGAACGTGGGCAATTGCCTCTGTCCTTAATGGGGTAAGTACACAATCTATGGATAAATATACAATGGATGTATTCTCAGTCATGGGTGGTACAAATATTTAATGAAAAAAATTTTCTCAAGCTTATTACTAGACAAAAATGTCTACAATGAAAATTCTTGAGTGATGTGAACATTTTAGATCTTCCAGAACTGATAAACTTGGAAACACTGGAATCGATTTATGACAGAGATTTGCTCCAAGTGGAATTTTGGATAGGTGTGAGCCTAGGAACTTTTTATGAAATTGGCAATGTGCACTGATTGGCAAAGCTGCAAACTACACACTCACCATAGACTGCATGATTGACAGCTCTGAGGAGCAGGGCTGAGAGTTGACCCAGGATGCTCTACCCACCAACTACTTTGTAATAACGCAAAGTTTTAATGGTGCTTAGATTGACCCATAAAAAACACTTACTTAGAGTATACAACTGGATTAAAATGATTTAGATGTCAAATTCATTCTGCTGCATTTTGCTCTTTATTTTATTAAAGTGACTTTGTTCCCTGGTGTTCCATTTTTAGAGACACCAGGAAACTTTCTCCAACTTTCTCCAACTGTAGCATGAGAGCATCATTAGATTCGCTTGCACTAGGCTCAGGGCACAGCGCTCCCTGAATGGTGTGCCTTTAGTGTGCTTGGCTGCTTAATTGGCAGACAGCCTTGCATGCATTTATGCCAAGTGGAAATTCCTTTTCTTCGGGAGGGTCTGCCCCTCTTGGTAATGCAAATCAATTCACTGGTCCGCTCTCTTTATACCTCTGCCTGACATCCCCCTTCATGATGCCGATGTTGGGGGGCATGCAGATAGTTGGCCAGATACCTTCATCTTGGATACCACAGGAATAGATTCCTCCGCATTCCTCCATTAAGAATCAAAGTCAACTTTGGTCGGTACTCCCCTACAAGGAATAGGTAGAACACTGAAGAGTCTATTTCCAGTTACCTGATTGTGGAACCCAGGAGGAAAAGTTTGAAGACAAGAAGCAACATCAGTGACTACACAAGGCATGGCCGCCAGAGGTCTGAAGCAGGGTAAAGGCAAACCTACTTCAGAAAAACCACATGCAATCCTCAGTCACTATAAAGGGGTAATGCTAGCTCTCAGAAGGGGATTGCAGAAAATATTGGAAAACTGGAGCTCCCAGCATACAAATGGTAATTCCCCAATTCACCAGGGATGCCAGTAACAACCAGAGGCTTGGGAGGGTCCAGAGAACACTTTACCTAAAATGGGCAGTCAATATTTCAAATATCTCCCTTTCAGAGACCTCAGATAAACCAAACTGACAGTAAGGCACACAAGAAAGTTGCTTCAGGGATAGCAATTCAGTTAAAGCGGATCTGTCTCTTTCTGGAATCTCTGCATATGTTTCATAGACCACTGAAGGTGACATCTCCTGTTGGGGTCCAGTGGCTGTGGAGTTCGCAAGAGTACAACACTAATTTCTATGGAGGATGCCACAAGATCACAAGAGGCACTAAAGATCACATTTTACAATAAGCAAAATGATGCCTAAATCCCAGAGTCATCGGTTGGGATGGCTGCTGGGATTGGACAATAGTTGACTGTGAAGATTTGCCATTTTCTGATCTCAGGCTTATCCTTAAGACAAAATTGGTCCCTACTTTGTCTCATGGAATCTTTGGATTGAGTTGGAATTCTAGTGAAATTCCAACACAGTCAGCATCAATATTTCATAAACATTATATATTTATGAAATTCTGAGACCTAACCACTTTAAAGAACTGGCATCCAAATTACATACTCAGACACAGCTAGGGAATACAATGGAATGATACTTTTCAGAGCTTCCAAACGCAGAACAACATACTTGCACTTACCCGACGATGCCCCTGGGTGTCATCACAGAGAGAATTAATATGCCAGTCTGACCAGCTGTCCGTGAGAGCGCCAGCCCCTCAGGACCTTAGAGAGGATGCATCTTTATATGACCAAGGAAAGGAGCATATGTTGTTTCGAGGAATATATACCAACCCCAATATACCAAAGAAATCCTCCTTTTAGGGAGGGGATGTGTTCTATCAAACTTAACATGTAAACTAAATAGCTGCTCTAAACAATAGTGTGGGATACCTTCTTTCCCACTCACACCTTCTATACACCTAGATATACTTATACCTGTAGTGGAGCGCTAAAGTGCTTTGCACTGTAATCTTTGCACTTTAGTGCTCCACTATAGGTATAAGTATATGTTATACCATTAGACGATATACCAACCCCAGCCCACCCCACTCTTCAGTCTCCACTTGTGTCACGTATGCCATTGCAGGGGAACAATATGTTTCTAAACATAGGGAAGACACCCTCATCTTCAGGCTTGCAATAAAATAAAAATATTCTTTTTTTTTTTCTTTTGAAATCAGAGCATAACATTCCCCATCTTCACAAAAAATAAATGAGGAAGTATGTAGGATGAGCTTGAAAGGGAGGAATGCAAAGGTGTTTATGAAGAAACTAACATTATTCGGGACTTTTATGTTTTATTAGTTCAGCAGCTGTAACTACCGAACACCGACCGCCCCCTGGCTCATTATCTTCAAAGAGAACAGTCAATTAAGCACTCTCCCAGTATGGCCGCCGTTTGTATAGTCAAACGCCACATGCAGGAGAAAACGGCGGCCATGTTCTCATAAAAGGAGGCAGCGGGATTTGGTCGTCGAGTGTCTGGAACTAAAATCGGACACTCGACTTCCTGAACACCAGTCAAAGTATACGAACACCTTCTTCCTTTTCCTGAACAGCCAGGAGAGCGCTGTTCGGTAGTTTAATTCCCACAAACTAGGGGAACAATCGCTGCTAGGAGCCAGGCGGTACCATTCGTGCATTTATTTGTTTTTGAGACTTTCCAAAATAGACCGACCGCACAGCCTAAACTCATGGAACTGTTTCTGGAGCCTCGCTTGCGGTCGGTTAAAACTAGACTTCCATAGAATTCCAAAACCCCTGAACATATCTGGGTGATATTTGGATATGTTGGTCACCCACATCAGGGCTATCAGGGGACATAACTTTTATGAAGTTTTGGGGTACGTTACAAGTTTTGTGAAAAATTTGTTTTCTTCTGCCTGGAGATTATTGAGTTATTACTGTATCTGACTCAATTATCTCACAGGCAGAGATGATTATCTGTTTGTATTGGGAGTGTCACACTTTGTCACTGTATTATTATTGGTTGTAAACTGTGTGTCTCTGTTCCCAACAAGGTCCATGTGGGAGTGCCCCTCGCATGGGGACTTGCATAAAAGCCAGTTTGGCACCCATTAAAATCATTCCTGTTGTACCCTTCATGAAGTCTAGGGTCATGTTTGGGTAACTGTCTACTTGCTGGGGAGAAAACTACTTGGATGCTGCATTTGTCTGCAACAGTTCGAATCTACACCCGAACTGCAAGCTATAATCACTCAGGCTCAGCAGTTCGGGAGGAAATAGGCAGACAGGGTATCTACTATACCAGCGTTCGTAACAGTGTTCCTGCCTCCTCAGATTGAAATGGACTACATTTCATATGTTACACCTGTAGTCTCTACCCACTTCCTGCACAGCTTTCTTGCTGTCTTGTGTGCAATGTAATCTGCATATCAATCTCATAAGGCACAGGTATATGATGTCAGCTTTCACATTATTGCAGGCTAGGAAGTATTGCAGATATATAGTTACATATGACACTGAACCACTGCTGTTAAGCACCCAAGGTCCTCACAAACAGTGTGGAAACTTAAAGAGTACATGTAAAAGTTTGACTCCTGCAGAGTGACAATATACAAAGAGGGATTGAATTTAAAGTCTGAAAAAGCACTGTAATGCTACTATATTCACCTATAATTCAAAAACATCCAACGCATACAACATTACTAAAAATATTAATAAAAGGGGCGGGGCCTGACAGCCAAGATGGCCGGACGTGCATCCTGAAACCTCCAGCACCAGCAGACACAAATTCATTAACCCTGTCCGAACCACAGGTGCCAGCAACTTAAGGTGCTTGGAACAGGATGCAGTACCTCACAGGGATCACAGCGATACCAGTCCGGCACCGGTCCACACTGGTGGAGCCGGAACCGGCCATGCGGCCTAAAACGGAGCGGAGCCTGCAGCATGGGCGAGGCGGCCGATCACCCGGCAAGGGACCCGCTTCCGTACGAGACACACACACAGCCCTGCTACCCCCCCCCCCATGGACCGGCGGGGGTTATCCCGGTCCTCGCTGGGGACGGTCACCCCCAACCTAGCAACTAAATCAAAGGACAGGCAACAATGCAGGGGCCCAACTAAGATGGCGGCTCGGACGCGGCCCGCGAAGGGGAGAACCCGCATCACACCACCTTTACACATTCTGGAGTTCTTTGACCGGCTTGGCGCAAGCCTCTGGTCAGCACTCCATAATAAAGGCCAGATCTTTAAGCAAATATTGAAACAAGCAGCGGTGTGGATACGCCCTACGACCCGCCACCAACTAAGCAGACACCCGCCAGCGGCTCCCAGGGCGGCCACCCGGCGGTGGCTACACCAAGCACTTACACGGCAGAAGAAATTAATAAACCTCCCGGGCACCGGCTCCCGCTTGAACGTGCACCGGAGGGGGGACAACCTTCTTGTCAGACCCACTCCTCGCCCAGTGACATCTGCAACCTGCAAAACGGCGCAATACCGCATGGACGAACATGCTGAACCCCGCACCCAAGAGCACAAAGCTGCTAAGACGGCCTCTCACACAAGCGACTCACAAGCTCCAAGAGTCATCGTCCAGCCAGGCCCGCATCTACCCTTTCTCAGCACAGCTGCACACCGGAGTGTCGACTCACCGACCAACGCACACCTAAACGACGCAGGGACGCCAGGCTCCCACACACCAGAGAGACCGAGCCAAATGTACCGACCATCACAGGGGGCACACACTCAGCCCCAACACGGCATCGGCTGATCCTACAGAGACTTGGACATTATGCCAGGCATAGTAATCGTTGTTACCCAGCCTCATATGCCCAAAATGAACCCACATGAACCTCTGACATAATGTTTTGTTTTCTTTTGTTGTTGTTTTAATTACTGCTTGTTTCTATGATACCGGAGGCCTGACTAACATTTAAACGCAGCCATGGGTGACTCAGTAGACATCTCACCTAGCACCTACTAATCTATTGCTGCCCTGTACTAATCTATGTCCTAGCCACAGTTACACTACTTTTTATATAGCACTATAGCCGCACAGTTAATTAAACCTGTTTATGCTGCAAGCTTAATATTAGTGCTATTAATTTCGACGCAACAGCTTATAATCATCATGCACGCGACTTAATATAACTTTTAGCTTCAGATTATCACCTTTATTTTAACATACTGCTTAGCCTTTTCAGCTGCCATGTGTGCTTAGCCATTTACCAATATACAGTAACCTGAGGCAACGCAGTTAGAAATCGTTTATGTTCATTTTACTTATCGTAAGCTTGTATAAATACGTGTGTCAAGCGATCATAACTTTAAAAATGTGCACAGTTTTAACCAATGCCTAATTAACGCAAATCGTTGTTTGACTCCGCATGCTCAAGCTGTTGTGGTATGACATGTTCTCCATGCACAAATAAAATAAAGAATTAAAAAAAAAAATATATTAATAAAGTGATGGGCTTACGGATACAGAATTCTTCAGGAGCTGACCATGTGAAGTCTTCCTGGCAAGTAATTTTGGTTACAGTGCGCGGAGCTCGTCGGTACCCAGGCCTACACGAATATTCCACTTCTTGGCCTTTGATGAAAACGTTCATATCAATGAATGTTTGCTTTAACTCTCCATATTGTAATCTGGGAGGGGGCTTACAAGCACCTGTAATAAAAAATGAAAATTTTAAGATTAACCAATTTGATGAGGATTAAAAAAAGATATTGGTTTTATTTTCAGTTATACAAAATAAGTACACAGTTTGAATCAGCAATCCATAGGAAGGAAAATAAATGAATAATGTAGTCAACAATGTTCAAGCTGCAAATTCAGCCAAAAAGATACAGGGTGAGTTAGAACCTTCTATTCAGATGAAAAATAGATACAAAACAGTGGTCCCCGGCTCCACTATTGTTAATACAATAATCAACTTACAATATCCATTTAATCCAGATTTTAATGTCACTCAGTCAATGAATGCCATTCAAATATGGATGAAACTGGTATTACTAATGTGGAAGGGGAACTGCTCAATTTGCAATAGATAAGCAGGGGGTTAGGCTACAAGTGTATCAGTTTTGGTCAAACCACTTAAAAACAGCTTTACCGAGAAGCAGGGTCATGATGGTTATGATGCCTAGAATGCCTCTTTAATTAGATAGTTATCACATTTAATTAGGGCGCACTTATATTGACAAATTGAGGAACCAAAGGAAGAGTTTAGGGCAATACAACACATTTGTGAGGTGCATAGACTTACAGAATGCATCAGTACATTTAAGAAATTCTTTTTTCTCTGTGAATACATTGAACATGGGTCTATATGACAATTTAAAGGTGAAAGCAAGTGGGTGGTTTGTCAGAAAGTGGTTTACCTTTACATTTAAGATAACTGGTGGATGTGCAAATGGCACAAGGAAGAGCACCCCCCTACACAAGTAATGTAAACTGCAATGGAACATATCAAATAGGAAATAATCAGCAAGACAAGCACTTGAGGACAAACACTAGAACCATAGGCATTTGCAGCACATTTTATTAGGTTGTGCACCCAGGAGTTCTTTCTACATTTTATTTAAAAAAAAAATTATATCAAAGTGAATATTTTTTTTAAACAATCATTCCAAACACTACAAAAACACTACAGATTAGTGACATTGTTATGGTGCCAGAACTGTCCTCCCAGTGTAATTTGCTATATTGTTTTAGAACAGTTTGACAATCTAACTAAATCCCACCAGCAACTGCAGTCCCTGCTTCAAGTTTCTTCTGCAGGAGAAGACTGGGAGACCCATGGGAATTGTCCAACAGTTACACTGGGAGGGGGTGCCAAAACACACCACGCAGCATTACCATTGCAGCGGGCTGCAGAGGTTATAATGCTAAGTGTCCTCCTTTAAATACTCAATCATATGTGCCTTTTTTATATATATAAAAATATTATATATTAAAAGACAAAAAACAGTGAGGTGTGTGTGCAAAGACTGTGTGCTGGAATGATTGTGTGTTGTTATAAGTGTGGTGGCTGTAATTGTGGTAATTGTGTTATATATATATATGTTTTGACTGTGTCTGCGGTGGCGGTATGTATTATGTATGTGGCAGTCCATGTGAGGAGAATAGCTTAAGTGATTTGTGTGGCAGTGCATGATGTGTGGGAGCTTTAAAGTGATGTGTGTGGTGATGTGTAGGTAACTGCGAGTGATGTGTAATGCTGTGTGTTGGTAGCTGTTTGGGGGAGCTACGATCTTAATACCCAGGAGGTCACAGCCCTGCTCACTGACAACTTATACACTCACTGACACACAGTGAACTCTAGAAACACATTGATACACACACACACTAACCGACCCATACAAACTCACCGACACACAGCGACCAATGCACACAGACTTACACACACACACAGACTAACCCATACAAACACATTGACACACTTATCCAGACACACCCTAAGACACACACAGTGACTTCTACACATTCATTGACAAACATTCATACAACCATATTGACACACACGGTTACACATGCAAACATACTGACATACACAGTTACCCATACAAACATACTGACCTACACACTCACAAAGTTACTAATTCAAGCATACTAAAACGTACACACTCACTGACACAGTTACCCATACGAATATACTGACACACGCAGTTACCGATATAAACATACGGGGGGGGGGGGGGGGGGGAAACATATACCCGGTGTCACAGTTACCCATTCATACACAATACACTCTTCTTAAGCGGTCCCTTACCAGATGCTTCACTGTCCTGGGACATGTCTAGTGATGCCTGTCGTTATTCAGTTGCTGGCAGATCCTCTTAGACATTTATCCTTCCTAGGTTTCTACTTTGCCCATAGCCCAACCTCTGCTACTTACACTATATTTTTGGATTTGATGGAAGAAAAGAAGCTTTGACTTTTTATTACAATCAATTACTCTGTTTCATTTCCTAGTAGGATCCAGCATGAAAGGTTTTGACTTCAGTTTGCCTTGGCAGAGGAGACAGCACCATGATTTTTCGATTTGACCAGCTGGGGGTGAGCTTAGCCATGACAGCAATGTTGTAATATGGCAGCACTGGTCAGTTTAACTTGTCATGTGTATCAAAGAGAATACGATTAAACTGGCAATACTATAAGTTGTTTCTTTGTTTTATGAGGAAAGTTCTATAAAAGAAAAGTAATGAGAGCCCATGCAACATGGTCTAAGAATAAAAACTGTCCTTATCTGAATATCCTAAAATGCTTTATGGTGATTCTGAATGAGGAACAAATAACAATGACTACTTACGTATGCACAATTCTGAAATTTGGGTCCATGTGGAGTCATCCTGACAGGTTATAGTTTTACTCATTCCAGGATTTTCATAATAACCGCTATCCCTATCACATTGATACACTACAGAAACTCCCACAGAAAATGTTGTCACCGGAATTGGTTTAGTATGATTAACTTCAGGAGGAGGCCCACAGTCACCTGCAAAAAAAAATAAAATAATTACAAAACTAGTACAATACAAATGTAGCAAAACATACTGTATTTTGGTAAGAGACACACATACAGAAGAAAAACAGACCTCAAACATTATTACAGAAAGATTTGGATCATCTATACTACAAAAAGATTGCCTAAGATAATCCTCCCAAAGGTCCCTTTTACTGGGCATTTATTTTTATGTATGCTGGAGGTGTGTAGGATGCCGTGGCTATGAATTGTGCAGACGGGTATCATCATGGAGGATTGACCTGCCTGGAAAATTTCTCCAAACAGCGCCGATAACAGAGGAGAAGAATTGACAGCCGGAGTAAAGTGGCACAGTTGCTACAGAGTACGTTGGAGGTGGTCACAACCGGCCCACGGAGCCATGGTCTGGACCTTTGGTGAGTGCAAACCACAGTAATCACTACCTTGCAGTCCGGTGCTCATCAATGAGTTAAGAGTGCAGCCACTGGCATTCTCAGCCTGCCCACTGGGTCAATGACCAAATGTGCAGACCACACGCTCCCACAGCAGACAACTAGGGATGGTATCTTGAGTATTTTAGAAAGATTATATCTATATGAAATACTCAGAAGTGACAGAGCTACTTTACATACACACAAACTTTACATATATTCACTCCCCAATATAATATTTTTTGTAAAGTAATGTATGTTCTATAGTGTAGACAACTCTCTGACTGAAGCATATCTGCACAAGGTCTTTCTATACTTGTATGGACAGTGTCACCAATGATACCCAACTCACCTAAAAGTGATAAAATGTCCCTGCCTGATTTAGATGCTGTGCTGCGAATGTATCTATCGCACACCAAGGATGCATGGTACGGTTAGTGGGAACTTTGTGTTATAAAGGTCTAGTCAGTAAAGAGAGAATTGCAGGGAATTTCAAACTTTAGGTCGAAATAGTGCAGCTGAATGGGAAATTTTTTCCAACTTAGCTACTTTGGCCTTAAGTGGGTGTGGTAAAAATTTGTGCAGTGGGTGTGGTAATTTTTCAATGTATGGAATTGATAGCTGTGCTGCAAAGTGTCCCTGGAAATGTTTTTCAAATGGCAACTATGCAGGAGTCTTTATTCTTTCTTTTCAATGACCCCCCTTCTGGAACATCTGCCTGTATTGTTTTGACACTTCAAAAGTATGATCAGAGGGGGGCAGGGCCTGGCTGCTGACTGAACAGGATGCACGGTGAGGGAGCTCCTCAACCCTAAAGCCTATCTAAGCCTAAAAACGACAATCTACCTCAAAAATCTTACCCAGCAAGGACATACCATGACTCATGAGCACGCTGGCAACGAATCGGTGTGAAAACTCGATGGTGAAATACGAGAAGAGAACACCCTGCGGCCTACTAATAGACGCCGGGCGGGAGACGCGGGCGGTCTCCTGTCCATTACTTGACTTGCAAGCAGCCTGGGTCTCGCTTCCCCCCCCCCCCTCTGGGCCGGTGGGGGTCATCCTGGTCCCTGCTGGGCCACACGCTGGAGTCCGACCGGGTCGTTGCGAACTGCCCATACGACAAACTAAATGCCATGCAGCGCCAAAGATGGCGGATGCGCCTATGATTCAAACAGCAGCGCAGCATCAGGCCGACATCACTGACTGACTTGATCACTTCAAAGCGCGACTGGATGCAGCCAATTCTGGGCAAACCTAATGGAGAGGATGAAAAGAGTGCCCCCTGCAACGCCGCCACAGGTGAGAAAACAGACACTTGGCGAGAAGAGGTGGCAAGAGGGATCCCCCAAAGGCAAACCGACCATACAAAAGGCACGCCACACTACCTTATGCCCTCCCGGGCCTAGCGCCACCCGGGGAATACCCCCGAAGCACAGACCACACATGTAGAAGGGAACAACACGCCAAAGCCAACGTGGTAAACAAAGCCCCCTGCAACCTCCCGGCTGGGAAGAATTTGGACTCAAAGAGGACCCAAGTTCGTGGCAACATGGTGCAGGCTCTGGAACAGGCCTGGGGCATGGGGAGTACCTCGCTCTCGACAAACAGCATGGCTCACCACAGTGGACATTGCTCGTATGTAAGACATACCTAGCCAGGGTATCGGCTAACCTTATGACCCCGGGAGATGGCTGGAGGCCAAGTTAGGTCGACAGACAGGGGCTCTGATGTGGGACTGTTGGCCTAGCTGCATAATGTAACTTATTGTGTGTCTACTTATTACCTAGGAATACTATGCAATAGCAAAGCTTTGATCACGAGTGCTAAGCATATATTATTGAGTTTTGTTCACTCGTCCACTGTACCTGTCATGTTAACAGAATAGCAGAAACTCCTTGATAAGCAACACTAATGTGTATAGATTTTATATATATGAGCATAGGTAATCTAGCACCGTAAAGCAATGGTTATTTTACGACATATTAAAAACAAAGAGAACGTTACCTGCGCTCTGGCCTAAATCCACATGTACTTTTAAACAAAATGGAGGCTCTTTAGTTTTTATTCCAATGGCCATTTGTATATATAAGCTCACCTGCCACGTCAAGGCAAGCCTCAATAAATAGGCGAGTTCCTACACTAGCCATTAGATGTGCTGATATCAGCCAAGAATCTCCAGTAAGACAGGAAGGGGTATTTTATAAACCCTTTCACATTTAACCCTTTATAGGGCTTCTACACATACAATAAACTTTGCTGGAATCTTACGACATATGTTCATGTTTCTAGTCTGTTTAACTAATGATACGCAATTACACTAATCGGATTGCCCATAGCATGGTTATTGCACCATTCTAGCAACACTATTGCGTATAAGTTTTATATATATATATATATATATATATATATATATATATAAGCATAGCTAATCTAGCACCATGAAGCGATGGATATTTTACGTCATATGTTCATGTTTCTAGCATGTTACTACTAATGATACGCAATTACATTACTCGGATTGCTTATAGCATGGTTACAGCACCGTTCTAACTTACTTATACTTACTTATATGTGTTTAAATCTAAATGTTTAAGCCTGATTTAAAAAAAAAAAAAAAAGTGCCAGTCATTCATGTGCCCCGCATGTTAAGCGTGGGGAAAGCCGGAGGACTGCTTTTGGGGCACCTCTCGCCAGCCTGTACAATTTATGTGCACAGCAAAAATAAAGAATTAAAAAAAAAAATTTAAAAAAGTATGATGAGAAGACAATTACTAGAAAACATAGTAAAAATGTTCTTATTGCCTTTATACAATGCTGATTTGCAATGATTTATTTTTATGCAATGATTTAATTTATGTTTGCTTCAAAACAGTACAAACGTACAAAGAAAAACACTTACCTTGGGCGAGTGCAATGAAGGTCATAAAAAAGACAAAAAATACACTGGAAATACTTGTAGAACCTAATAATGGAGAAACCATGATGGAACCTGTGGAGTAAAGAGAATTTATAGTAAGGTTTCAAGCTATAATAATATTTTATTATAATATTTACAATAATTTTTAGATTTTTTCCTTCTTCTTATTCTCCACAAAGGAATTAAAAAGAATGCAAATGAATGAGCTATGTCACAATTTTATTTTTAAAAGGACAATATTTCCGTTTCATTAAAGGGACACTAGTCACCAGAACAACTACAGCTTAATGTGGTTCTGGTGAGTATAATAGCTCCCTTCAGGCTTTTGTCATGCAAACACTGCCTTTTCAAAGAAAAGGCTGTGTTTACATTGCCTCTAGGGACACCTCCAAGTGGCCACTCCTTAGATTGCCAGTGGAGGAGTTTCCTGGGTCAGTGCTGCACAGTAAGCAGCCTTATCGTTCAGCGTCCCCACGATCTGCATGGATTTTCCTCATAGAGATGCATTGATTCAATGCATCTCTATGAGAAGGTCCTGATTGGCCAAAACGGTATTTGGCCTGGCCCCGTGCCAATTTTAGCCATTTTGTCTTTGGCAAAGCATTGTATTGGCTAAAAATCGCCCATTTTGATTATGTCACAAAGGGGGCAGAGCCAGCACCGGTAGCCCTGCGTGGTGCTGGAAATAAGGAGAGTTTTTAACTTTTATGGGGGGGGGGGGGGGGAGGACGCATGCTTTTGTGGTTAAAGTGCTTTGAGTGTTCCTTTAACCCCTTAAGGACCAAACTTCTGGAATAAAAGGGAATCATGACATGTCACACATGTCATGTGTCCTTAAGGGGTTGAGATAATTCTGACAGGGGTATTTACTTAAGTGAAAATAGAAAAAGAATACAAAGTGAATCATAAATTTAAGTCCAAACAACCCAAATGGGAAGAAATACTGTTTGGCTATTTTACCTTGAATTTGAAAATCACTTTGTATTCTCAAGTTAGTGAATAAACCTGTGAAAAGTTAAGAGGAACAAGAAGAGAGAGATTAATCTGGACTCTACTAATATCTTTACTATAATAATAATAATAATAATAATAATAATAATAATAATAATAATAATAATAATGTTTTTCTGTGAGAAAAGAAATTTGCATTTGGGCCCTGGTTTTATGTGTATAAAAACTATTCATGCAGGTCTATAAACAGAAACATGAAAAATAAGACTAAAGCCTACCACCCAAGTGTCCCTATTTAAGAGGGACATTCCCTATTTAGGGCTCAAATCCTTTTGTCCCTCTTTTCTATGAGCTCAGCATTCTCGGTGTGTGAGTGTATAACAGAGCTTTACAGCAAGAATACATACAGCAATGTGACTTTAAAGGGACACAATAGTCACCAGAACAACTACAGCTTATTGTATTTGTTCTGGTGAGTATATTATGAAAAATGAATACGAATATTAGCTAAACACTGTAAGAAATCACAAGGACAAAATATTCTGACCTGTGCAGTAGGAGCAACAAAGAAAGAGGAGGGGCTTAGGCTGGCAAGGCCTTTAATAGAATGTCTAGCATGTCTGTGTGATTGGTTGCCCTGTTTATGATCTGTGCTGTTGGAGTATTCAATAAAGAGAGTTATGCAAAATATGAAGCCTCCGGTCATGTGATACAATTGTATTTTACTAACAAACTAAAGAAAGTGTACCAGTTAGGACTGGGATAGATAAGAAAAATATTGGAAGCCTACAAGTTAGTATCAGACTTAAATTAGATCCGAACTCCCAAAGGACACCCGCTGGCACAGTGACGGAGACGAGGGATATCGGAACCCTGCTGCAGTGTACATCACAGCCCAAGATGGCGCACGCGGAAGGCCCAAAGGCCTCCACTTCAACTAACCTAGAGGTACGGGCAGACCCACAAGCACAGCTCACGGTCTCAGACAGGACTCCCACTATATCAGCACCACTAGCGGGGCAAGAACTGGCCACCAAACAAGACATTCAAAAATTCCTGCTGGACATTAAGCAAATGCTAGCTGCTGACACAGCTGTACTCAAGGAAGAGGTTAAGGCGGTAACAGACAGGGTCCGCGCCTCTGAAGAGGACATCTTGGATTTCCGCGGCAACATGTCTCACCTGCAAGACGCTCTCCGGAATGTTGAATCCTCACAACAAAACCTGACTGCACGCTTGGCGGACATGGAGGACAGAAGCAGGAGGCATCACATCAAGGTGAGGGGCATACCCAACGGGGTCCCATCGGAAGAGTTGCCACACTACCTGAGGCGACTACTGGCCACTATTCTACCCCAACACACAGCCAGGAAAGTGACCATGGATGGGGCATATAGGCTGCCACAGCACCCGAATGCACCCCCTAATGTCACCCGCGATGTAATAGTCCGGTGTTCCTCTCTACAAGATAAACGAAGCATCATGGCCGCAGTGCGCGACAAAACGCCATACCTGTTTGAGAATGCACATCTCACGTTCTATCAAGACCTTACGAGGTCCACACTGCAGTGGCGCAAATCTCTCAGACCAATCACCGGCCGCTTGCGGGACGCCGGCCTGACCTATAGATGGGGACCCCCAAGGACTCTGACTGTAACTCACCAAGGAGCTGCCTATAAGCTCATGTCCATTGCGGACGCACCACAACTCCTGCAGGCTCTAGGACTACCAGCTATGGATGGAGAAGAAACACCATCAGCTGCCCGAACATGGGACCCTAATCATCTGACCCCTTTTGTGCCAAGAATTGCCTCGCTGACCCAAACAGAGACATGACTGCAACAACCCGCAGTGCCACAGAGCACCAACCAGGCCCGGACTGGCCATCGGGCACACCGGGCAAATGCCCGGTGGGCCGCGGTGGCCATGGGCCGAGGCCGGCAGGGGAGGTCACAGGATCTCCCCTGCCAGTCTATGCAGGGCCGGCACTATCCGAGCGAAAGCCCCGCTGCATTCCATGGCGGGCTGGTGGGGAGATCAAAGATCTCCCTCACCGGCCCACATGCTGTCAAATGCGGCCGCCGGCGGGGAGAGAGGGAGGGAGCCAGCCTGCCTGGAGAGAGGACCTGGCGGAGCTCTAACTTGCAGCTCCGCCGGGTTCCTCTCGCGAAATCCGGAGCGTTGCCACGAGGACCACTGCCACTCTGCCTCCCAGTCCCAGGAACCAGTCCCCCCCTCCCAGGCTAAAGGTAAGAAGGGCGGGGGGGACATAATGCCTGTTATTTTATTTGTTTATTAAGAAAACCTGTACTTTAAAACACTCATATTTGTGTTCCGCGAAGTCTCCAGAGTATAACAATACTCCCCATGTACAGGTTTTATGGTGTTTTGGAAAGTTACGGGGTTAAATACAGGGCTTGCCAATTAAATTCACTGGACTGTCTGCCTGGGTTGTCAGGAAGGTCCCTCAAATTCTAATTAATAAAATCAAATAATTAAGTAGTTCATAGTTAAAATATATATGTAGAATGTGTATATATATATATATATATATATATATATATATATATATAATGTCCAATGTTACCCAGCACACACACTCAAAAATATGAAAAAAATGCCGGGTGCATAAGAGCCATAGCCAAAAACTACTATAATTTGTAATAAATGAGGGCTTGCACTCACGGTCTGTAGATAAGTAAAACAATTCTTGTTTATTTCAATTCGATTAAAACATGGTTGCTGCCATCAACGTTTCAGCCACTCCTGTGGCTTTCATCAGGATCAATTCAGCATACAAAACATTACATGTACAAACTTCTGCTTATATATAGCTAAACAGACTCATCAATAAAATTAACAATGCTTACCACCTGTGTCCTCAAGCGCCCGGCGTCTATCCCGATCATGTGCACATGTGCGAACACGCCGAAACCGGAAGTGGCGTGTTCGCGTCATCAACCCGTTGCCGTGGTTACCCGCAATGTAAACAAGCTCCCCGGCAACGGAGTAGTGTTGCACAGCGCCAGGGCACCTACACGGTGGGGAAATCATGACCATAAAAACATACATATTCTATAAAACTTATCCAATTATGTAGCTGCACAATTTTCATGGCTCACTAGCCCACTGATACTAAGGGTATATAGGAGGAGAGGTCATACTGATCTTGATAAACCAATCCCATTGGACATCTCAATAAAATATCACAATCCCATATCAAATCTACTGTACATGATGAACTCTAATAAGTATATACTTGGGTACTACTCAAATAACACTTAACACTCAAAAAACGAATATATATATCACAGAGTGATTCCTGTGTATCTTAAAGTGAAGCTTAGTGCCTATACATATATCAGATTGAATCAAATTAAAGTGCCATGTGCATTTCTAAATAAATTGTGCAGTAAAGTGCTGTTTATGTTCTACATCTTCAAGATGATATTAAGTGTTATTATGTACATTAAAGTGCTATAAGTGAACTATTATGTACATTAAAGTACTGTAATTAACTTCCAGACAAGGTCAAACCTCAAAGGTGCCTCTTAACATTCTTTAAAGTGATACTCATTGCATTTATATACATTAAAGTGCTATCTGTGATTGATAAAGTGAAACTCTGTGCTTTTATGTACAACAAAGTGCTATCTGCAAATATATCCTAGTGGGACCTCATGTAGTTGAAACTTTCAGTGAAAAACTTAATGTGACTTTAAAGTGGTACTTGTTGCATTTATGTACAATAAAGTGTTATTCGCTACTATGTACATTAAAGTGTTAAATAGTATAGTTAAGTGATTCTCAATATTACTATGTACCTTCCTGTACAAAATGTCAAATATATGGAGAATATCTCCTATTCGTGATGTACATATACCTGAACAGTTCCCTATACTGTGCCGCTACTGAGGATAATCCTATTTATTAAAACATAGCTTTACTCAAAAGAATTGCAAACACCTGTAACCTTATTCAAATAAAGGGGGCATATGATAACTGCTCATTTAAACCCCTCGGTGCAACTGTATCCGGTTCGTAAATCCAGAAGGCTTCCTTGCGTAACAACATATTTCCCCTATTGCCACCTCTTCTTGGTAGGGGAACGTGGTCAATTGCCACAAAATCACTTAACTATACTATTTAACACTTTAATGTACATAGTAGCGAATAACACTTTATTGTACATAAATGCAACCAGTACCACTTTAAAGTCACATTAAGTTTTTCACTGAAAGTTTCAACTACATGAGGTCCCACTAGGATATATTTGCAGATAGCACTTTGTTGTACATAAAAGCACAGAGTTTCACTTTATCAATCACAGATAGCACTTTAATGTATATAAATGCAATGAGTATCACTTTAAAGAATGTTAAGAGGCACCTTTGAGGTTTGACCTTGTCTGGAAGTTAATGACAGTACTTTAATGTACATAATAGTTCACTTATAGCACTTTAATGTACATAATAACACTTAATATCATCTTGTAGAACATAAACAGCACTTTACTGCACAATTTATTTAGAAATGCACATGGCACTTTAATTTGATTCAATCTGATATATGTATAGGCACTAAGCTTCACTTTAAGATACACAGGAATCACTCTGTGATATATATATTCGTTTTTTGAGTGTTAAGTGTTATTTGAGTAGTACCCAAGTATATACTTATTAGAGTTCATCATGTACAGTAGATTTAATATGGGATTGTGATATTTTATTGAGATGTCCAATGGGATTGGTTTATCAAGATCAGTATGACCTCTCCTCCTATATACCCTTAGTATCAGTGGGCTAGTGAGCCATGAAAATTGTGCAGCTACATAATTGGATAAGTTTTATAGAATATGTATGTTTTTATGGTCATGATTTCCCCACCGTGTAGGTGCCCTGGCGCTGTGCAACACTACTCCGTTGCCGGGGAGCTTGTTTACATTGCGGGTAACCACGGCAACGGGTTGATGACGCGAACACGCCACTTCCGGTTTCGGCGTGTTCGCACATGATCGGGATAGACGCCGGGCGCTTGAGGACACAGGTGGTAAGCATTGTTAATTTTATTGATGAGTCTGTTTAGCTATATATAAGCAGAAGTTTGTACATGTAATGTTTTGTATGCTGAATTGATCCTGATGAAAGCCACAGGAGTGGCTGAAACGTTGATGGCAGCAACCATGTTTTAATCGAATTGAAATAAACAAGAATTGTTTTACTTATCTACAGACCGTGAGTGCAAGCCCTCATTTATTACAAATTATATATATATATATATATATATATATACATACATACACACACACAAACACGTGTGTATATATTCAAGAAAGGTTTAACCCCTTGAGGAAAGAGTGTGATGGGGGCCCCCTGGCACCATAACTTCATTAAGATGTCCCTTTAAGTAAACATCTGTATAAAATAAAGACAAAGAAGAGAACATATCAGAACATTAGGAAATGCTTACAAAAATTGCTCCTTCGGTAGTATATTGGTTAATGCTACCAAGGTCTGAAAGGTTTACATTGCCAACGCTGAAAAAATAGCTATTTTGCCCTGTTCAAATGTTTTTACCTAAAATTTGCACTTGATTATATGATTCTTTGCAATTTCCAATTCTGGGGAAAAACTCAACATATTACTATTTAGTTTAATTTTGGATAAACTCAAAGGAGTGCCACACACAAGTAAGTTTACATGGGAGCTCTGTGGAGGGGGGGTCCACAGTAGAAAGAGGTAAGTGCACATGCCATTGTACAGAACACTGGTGAGACCTCACTTGGAGTATTCTACGCAGTACTGGAGACCGTATCTCCAGAAGGATATTGATACTTTAGAGAGAGTTCAGAGAAGGGCTACTAAACTGGTTCATATATTGCAGGATAAAACTTACAAGGAAAGGTTAAATGATCTTAACAAGTATAGCTTGGAGGAAAGACGAGACGGGGGTATGATACAAACATTTAAATACATAAAGGGAATCAACACAGTAAAGGAGGAGACTATATTTAAAAGAAGAAAAACTACCACAACAAAAGGACATAGTCTTAAATTAGAAGGGCAAAGGTTTAAAAACAATATCAGGAAGTATTACTTTACTGTGAGGGTAGTGGATGCATGGAATAGCCTTCCAGCTGAAGTGGTAGAGGTTAACACAGTAAAAGAGTTTAAGTATGCATGGGATATGCATGAGGCTATCCTAACTATAAGAGAAGGCCAGGGACTAACGAAAGTATTTTTAAAAATTGGGCAGACTAGATGGGCCGAATGGTTCTTATCTGCCGTCACATTTTAAGTTTCTATGAACCTTTGTCCTTTGTCAGCCTCAGGCTTGTTCATAAGACAAGTAGTGCCTACTTTGTTTTAAGGTATATTTGTTTGTATGGCATTGGAATTTCAATAAAAATTCCAACACAGTCGGTATGAGTATTTTATAAAGATTATATCTTTATGAAATACTCAAAAGTGGCAGAGCCGCTTTAAATATTTATGGAATAATATGGGTGAAGATGAACGTAGCTTGTTAGCCAATTGTTACAAAAGATTGATTTTGCTTTTGTTATTCCTTGAATAGCGAAGTCCTTATTCATTATAATAAAGTAGTTACGAGAACTTACTGTGAAAAGTCTAATAATTAGCCATTCTCTTCACCACCTCTAACTTGCAATCTGGTGAGGCAGTCCTGTTTAGACTTCCCATCCACAATGAATACTTTAATAAATATCCCATATTTCAATGTTAAAATATTAGGCAAAAAGAGAAACCATGTTGTAAAAATTACAAATTATATAATATATGCAAATAAACAAAGTAACATACAAAAATAAATAATAATAAATCACTTTTCTAGGTTTTTAACCCCTTAAGGACTGAGCCAAATGTACACGTTGTGAACAAAACAAAACATAAACAAAACCTGGCATTTGCGCTATATGTCTGTCCAACCGTAATTCACCTCTTTCATTTTAAATGCACCCACCCTTATTATATATCATTTTATTCCGGGGAAACAGGGCTTTCATTTAATATCAAATATTTAGCTATGAAACATAATTTAATATGAAAACAAATGGGAGAAAATAAGAAATGTTGTTATTTTTTTTAGTTCTACATGACATTTTAACTGTCAATGTCATAATACTGTTTGCTTTTACTGCAATAAAATATACATATTTGTATTCAGCAAAGTCTCACGTGTAAAACAGTACCCCCTATGTACAGGTTGTATGATGTTTTGGGAAGTTACAGGGTCAAACATAGCATGTTACATTTGAAATTGAAATTCGCCAGATTGGTTACGTTGCCTTTGGGACTGTATAGTAGCCCAGGAATAAAATTTACACCCATAATGGCATACCATTTGCAACAGTAGGCAACCCAAGGTATTGCAAATGGGGTATGTCCAGTGTTTTTTAGTAGCCATTTGGTCACAAACACTGGCCAAAGTTAGCGTTAGTATTTGTTTGTGTATGAAAAATGCAAATAACGCCAATTTTGGCCAGTGTTTGTGACTAAGTGGCTACTAAAAAAGTCTGGACATACCCCATTTGCAATACCTTGGGTTGTCTACTATTGCAAATGGTATGCCATCATAGGGGTAATTTTCATTCTTGGGCTACCATAGGGTCTCAAAGGCAACGTAAGCAATCTGGCGAATTTTAATGTGAAAAAAATTAAACACAAACCTTAAATTTGACGCTGTAACTTTTGAAAACACCATAAAACCTGTACATGAGGGGTACTATTGTACTCGGGAGATTTCGCTGAACACAAATATTTGTGTTTCAAAACAGTAAAAAGTAGGGTCGGGGCCTGACCATCATGGCGGAGAGTCGTGCTTTACATGAGCTCTGACACAATCTCCATCAAAAAAGGCGAAAACGACTCACACAAGCGACACAACCGGCAGTATTGAACGCCCTAGGGTCGCCCACGACAAAGGGCACACAGTGGGACACTACTACATAATAGGAGCCTGATGGATCCGAAAACGGCATCGCGGCCTAGTGTGCGCCGGGCGGGAGAGGCGGCCGCTCCCCTGACCCAGAGGCGTCTTGGAGCTGCTTACCGTACGAATCAACCCTGTTACCCCCCCCCCCCCCCCCCGCCGGACCGCCGGGGGTTATCCTGGTCCACCCTGGGATGGCCATCCCAGATATGCTGAGAAGTGGAACGTCGTTCACAAACGGAGGCCCACCTAAAATGGCGGACCCGACACGTGCAGACGACCCAATCGACGAACCTGATATCCTCGCACGACTTAACCTCCACTTCGAAACATTCTGGTGCAAAAACTGGGCCAACCTAATCCGACCTGGCCTCCTGCTTCCCCGAAGCGACCGCAATCCATCGACCCATCGCAAAAGGTCAGGCGGCTGCGGCAACACCCGAACAGGGCGCAATCGCAAACAGACCCGCCGCTACCGCAACACACGGCGGTCCGGCAAAGGCTCAACCCAGGTGCCCAAACCGTCCGGGCAGAAGCGACACGCATTATGGCGCCGCCCGCAGGCACGAAGAAACCTCGCCCGGCCCATGACCTGAGCCGCGGGCCCCACTCTGACCCACGCAGGAGAAGGGAAGGAGCTGGACCACACATGGCAAAGCAAGGTACAGCCATTCGGCACCAACCACATCTATGGACCCACCTAATCACGCTGAGACCCCTACAAGATGACAACCAGCGGGGATCATGGGGCGGCATGGACTCCCTAAGTCTCGCCTCACATCCACGCCCGAGGCCAACCCATGACAAGGGCATAGGCTGATAGCGGCAACACAACTTACCGCAGCTCTGTCATTCACGCTGCAAGCCCTCTATCACTGGAGGACACCGACTAACCCCTGCCGAACTCACTTGGACGCTGTCCAGTTATCAGCATAATTTGACTTTTCGTTTTTGCCTCTTTTCTCGTTAATCTGCTAGCCCATATACTACCTGTCTTTCCTAAAGCGCATTATGTGTTTCCAGTTTAGACCGTTCAGCATAGCAGATCATCTATCACAAATATGGGTAGTATGTCTTTATCTGGGTTTTATTTTCTTTTTGTTTACCGTACCTACTTCACTCGACTAACCGACCTGCAATGAGAACTATCCTTAGTTGATATAGCGGATAGATATATTTGCATAGCCTGGTGATTAGCTTTTATATGTTGAGTGGGTGTACAACGAGAGTATTTGACCTACTGTTATGTTATTGAACAACGGATTATTAACCTTAGACGAGACCAAACTAATCCTATGACTGCCTAGCTTAACATGTCTGAGCTAATATACTACGGTTATAAAACAGAATGTTCTTAGGTGTTTCTATATATCTTAATCATAACCCATAGCTCCTACTAAACCAAATATTTTGCTTTACTTGTTTATCTTTCTTACTGCTCCTTTACTTTTTATAACCGAAGGCAAGGTCAATATTCAGTCAGTTCGCACACCCTTACCCAGTAACCCTCAGGGGCTCAAGCCCACCTGACAAGCACAGCATGTTAATCCCTCATGTACAACTCCACAAATAATAGAGCTTACACTCAGGCACACAGCCTATATAACCAATACGAAGATACCGCCTCACATTATACAATCGTGACTTGCTAGAAGACTTAAACCTGTGGGGCAGACACGAACTAAGTCCACGCACATAAGCTTGAACACATGTAGGCCCTACTCACCTTGTTATTTAAATCTGTAACTTAGCACTGAGTTAGAAGGTCTACACCCGAACAACACCTGTAACCAGAGCCGTACTCTCATAACCTACGCACACACGTGCCCTTTACATCTTGTTACCCGTAATTTTAACTTGTAACGTATTAGATAGTTTCAGCTTGTTAATAATATAAAAATGTGCAACGTCTTTCATGCCACTGTTATCACTGCAATGTCAAAGTTTACGCTGTTGTGGCGTCATGGAACCAATTTGTAATCACCTGCACAACAAAAATAAAGAATTAAAAAAAAAAAAAAAAAAACGTAAAAAGTACAGCAGCAATAATATCGTCCGTGTAAGTGCTGTTTGTGCGTGAAAAATGCAAAAAACGTCAGTTTTACTGGCGATATCATAGTTGTAATACATTTTACTGTTTTGAAATACTAATATTTGTGTTCAGCGAAATCTCCCGAGTAGATCAGTACCCCCCATGTACAGGTTTTATGGTGTCTTGGAAAGTTATAGGGTTAAATATAGTGCTAGCAAATTAAATTCCCTTTACTTTCGGCATGGGTTGTCAGGCAGGTCCCGCTAATTGTAATTAATTAAGATCAGGGCCGGCCTTAGGGGTGTGCGCGCTGTGCGGCCGCACAGGGCGCCATGGAGCAAGGGGCGCCGTCCGGCCGGGATTTAAAAAAAAAAAAAAAAAAAAACAATTTTTTTTTTTTTAATTTGCAGCGGGGGCGGAGCTTAACGTGCGGCGGGGGCGGAGCTAAAAGCGCCGGAAAACTGATGCAGGGGAAGCAGGAAGGAGTCCCTGCTTCCCCACCAAACAGTCACCAGGAGCTGCACTGCCTCCACAGGTAACTGTGATTGTCAGGTGAGTGTGACTCTCTGCCTGTGTGTATTACTGTCTGTGTGTGTGTGTGTGTATGACTGTCTGCCTCTGTGTGTGTATTACTGTCTGTGTGTGTGTGTATGACTGTCTGCCTCTGTGTGTCTGTGTATGACTGTCTGCCTGTGTGTGTCTGTGTGTGTGTGTATGACTGTCTGCCTCTGTGTGTCTGTGTATGACTGTGTGTGTGTGTGTGTGTATGACTGTCTGCCGGTGTGTGTCTGTGTGTATGACTGTCTGCCTCTGTGTGTGTATTACTGTCTGTGTGTGTGTGTATGACTGTCTGCCTCTGTGTGTCTGTGTGTATGACTGTCTGCCTGCATAGGCGTGCGCACGGGGTGTGCCGGGTGTGCCTGGGCACACCCTAATCCCCGCAGCACGCCTATGTATTGAGACCGGCAGGGGAGATCTCAGGATCTCCGCTGTCGGCTCATGCAGAGCCGGCGCTGTCCGAGCGCCGGCTCTGCTCTCAGCCTCCCTCCCCACCGACCCACACGCAGGGAGGGAGGCAGGAGAGGACCGGCGGAGCTCTTGCCAGCAGCTCCGCCGGGTTCCTCTCGCGAGATTTGAGCGTTGCCGCAGCAACGCTCAAATCTCGCGAGAGTGAACTCTAGCCCCGCAGGGTAGAGTTCACTCTCCACTGGACCACCAGGGATGGCGGTAGCATGGTCCCCCCTCCCTACATAAGGTAACAAGGGAGGGGGGATATTAACTAAACGGCACCTCACCTCACCTCCACTGGACCACCAGGGAAGGCAGCAGGAACAAGAATCCCCCCTCGCTACATAAGGTAAGAAGGGAGGGGGGATATTGAGTCATGTACCCCCACCTCCACCCCCCACAATCACCCACACACATACAGCACCTACACACATACAGCACCCTCACACAGCACACACACACATACAGCACCCTCACACAGCACACACACACATACAGTACCTTCACACATACAGCACACACATACAGCACCCACACACACAGCACCTACACACACACAGCACACACAGGACCTACACACATACAGCACCCACACACACAGCACCCACCCACACACACAGCACCCACACACACATACAGCACCCACACACACATACAGCACCCACACACACATACAGCACCCACACACACATACAGCACCCACACACATACAGCACCCACACACATACAGCACCCACACACATACAGCACCCTCACACAGCGCAAACACACACATACAGCACCCACACACACAGCACCTACACACATACAGCGCACACACACACATACAGCACCTACACACATACAGCACACACACACACAGCACACACACAGCACCCACACAGCACCTACACACACATATAGCATCCCCACACACACAGCACCCACACCCACATACAGCACCCACACACAGCGCCCTTACACGCACACACACACACACACAGCAGTGTGTGTGTGTGTATAAATAAATAAATATATATATATATATACACACATACATATACACGCGGCGTGTGTTTGTGCTTTAGGGTGCACACCCTAATGCAATAGGCTGCGCACGCCTATGTCTGCCTGTGTGTGTCTGTGTGTATGACTGTCTGCGTGTGTGTGTGTATGACTGTCTGCCTCTGTGTGTGTCTGTGTGTATGACTGTGTGTGTGTCTGTGTGTGTCTGTGTGTATTACTGTCTGCCTCTGTGTGTGTCTGTGTGTATTACTGTCTGTATGACTGACTGCCTCTGTGTGTGTCTGTGTGTATTACTGTATTTGTCTGTGTGTATGACTGACTGTCTGCCTGTGTGTGTCTGTGTGTGTGTGTGTGAGACTGTCTGCCTTTGTGTGTCTGTGTGTGTGTGTGTATGGCCGTCTGACTCTGTGTGTGTCACATACAACCAATACACGCATATCACACACTGTTAATACACCCATTACAAATATCACACATAGCATACATATCACACAATGTCATCACACCTACTATCACATACACAGACAACACAAACATTACAGCATACATGGATGACGGGGGGGGGGCGCTGTGAAGATTTTTCGCACAGGGCGTCTAAATGCCTAAGGCCGGCCCTGATTAAGATACCTATTTATGTAAAAATATTACATAAATATATGTGTAGAATTAATATATGTCTATATATATATATATATATATATATATATATATATATATATATATATATATATATATATATATATATATATATATATATACACACGTATGTGTATATATAATTTTTTTTAACTATTTTTATTTATATATAGGTATATATATATATATATATATATATAGTGATATATACGTATATATTTATGTATATAGATATATTATTTCGTTCTACGTGTATTTTGATATAAATATATATATATATATAAATATCACAATACAGTTAGAACAAAATAACACATCTTTATATTTTGTAATTATTTATTTTTAATTTTAAATTTTTTTTTTTACGTATTTACCGTATATACTCGAGTATAAGCCGAGTTTTTCAGCACATTTTTTGTGCTGAAAAACCCCAACTCGGCTTATACTCGAGTCAATAGTCTGTATTATGGCAATTTGCATTGCCATAATACAGACTGGGGGCTGTGGGGGCTGGCAGAGCTGTTACTTACCTGTCCTGCAGCTCCTGTCAGCTCCCTCCTCCTCCGCGCCGTCCGTTCAGCACCTCGGTCAGCTCCCACTGTAAGTCTCGCGAGAACCGCGGCTCTCGCGAGACTTACAGTGGGAGCTGACAAAAGAGCTAAACGGACGGCGCGGAGGAGGAGGGAGCTGACAGGAGCTGCAGGAGAGGTAAGTAGCCAGCCTCCCGCTCCCTACCAATGCCACTGGACCACCAGGGAGTAAGAGCCCCCCTCCCTGGCCAGCTAGCAAGCAGGGAGGGGGGACGAAAAAAATAATAATAATAATAATTAAACACACACTGCACACATACACTGCACTCATACACACACACACTGCACTCATACATACACGCACTGCACTCATACACACTGCACTCATACGCACACACTGCATTCATCATATACACACACTGTAAATAAATATTCAATATATACACACACAATGCACTCACACTGTACACACACACACACACACTGCACTCACACTGTACACACACACACACACACACACACACACTGCACTCACACTGCACACACACTGCACTCATACACACACACTGCACTCATACGCACACTGCATTCATACGCACACACTGCATTCATACGCACACACTGCATTCATACGCACTGTAACGGACCGTTTCAGCATGAAAGGGGAAAAATGCGTTTAGGCGATAATCCCCTTTTCCATAGACAGGCACAGCTACTGCAGAACATCACACTCCCGATCTGGATACGAAATAACACTCCGAACTGGAACAGCTGAACAAGAAAAGCAGACATCGGCTTACACTCTTGGCAGTCAGCATACAATCCCATTCCCCCAAAGACCGAGACGACACATCGCTTTGAGGGTTAAGTAAGACTCCAGACTGGGACACCCAGTCTGGCTTTTATTTCCAACTCACACATACAGGCCACACCCAGGGGGAGGCATAAAAGAACCAATGACATAGATGTTACCTCCCACACATCCCCTCCCCTTAGTGTGACACATAATCCCATTATGCATACAGTGTAAAATATACTTTTACACAACTTTCATAACTTTAAAACCATACATCACATTCACATAAAAATCCATATCCACAATCAATCCATTCAGGGGAACAACATATTAAAAAATGGCATGAATCCGACCAGGGGTTTAAAAGTTACTAAAAGTATCTTTTATTCCCCCTGGCTCAAACAGTAAAAGTAAAACATCCCCACAATGCATCCTGGCTTCCTCCCTTCTGCCCTGGAGATAATTGGAGAAGAAATCTAATTATCCAGGACTAGAGGCAGACTCCATTAACCACATGGTTGCAAAAAGACAGTAACAGACATAAACTTACATACTGATACATTTAACACATAAAACACACATTTCTACATATCCCCAGTTTAACTGAACACATAAATACCTACATAATATTTAAGACAGTATTACTGTGATATGTTACAAAGTCTTAAAGGGACATTAGTCCCAAAAGTCCCAATATGTCCATTGCTGATTTTAAAGGGCCAGCAGCAGCAATACAAATTGTTACATGCCCAAATATAGTTTTTAAAGTGCAGCATGTCCAGGGGCCATAGTCAGCGGGCAGGAGGCTAGCAACCAGGCCTCTCCAGTTCACAGTGGCGAAGCTGGTTTCGCCTTTGGATCCATCACACTGAGGCTGGGGAACAGGACCGACCGTCCCTATCCCTTGTGCTGTAAGTGCAGAGACTACGGTCCCATCTGCACAGTTGGGGGGCTTAACATCTCCCCTTGGTGGGTTAGGTTGCCGTGGGAGAGAGGGTGTAACAAGCTCCTCTCTCTGGATGGCAAACTGCCGCTGGGGAGGAAGGACTGCACCTTCTGCTCCCTGAAGCACACACTGCCGCTGGGGAGGGAGGACACTGCTCTCCTCTCCCTTTACTTCACACTGCCTTCCTGGCATATCACTTTGCTGCTGGGGGGCAGGAACAACAACCTCTGCCCCCTGTAACTCAGCCTGCCGCTGGGGAGGAAGGACGACACCTTCATCTCCCTGGGGTACACACTGCCGCTGGGGAGGAAGGACGACACCTTCTTCTCCCTGGGGTACACACTGCCGCTGGGGAGGGAGGACGCTGCTCTCCTCTCCCTTTACTTCACACTGCCTTCCTGGCACATCACTTTGCTGCTGGGGGGCAGGAACAACAACCTCTGCCCCCTGTAACTCAGCCTGCCGCTGGGGAGGAAGGACGACACCTTCATCTCCCTGGGATACACACTGCCGCTGGGGAGGAAGGACGACACCTTCATCTCCCTGGGTTACCCACTGCCGCTGGGGAGGAAGGTCTGCAAACCCCCTGGCCCACTCTGATTCCCGCGGCAAGTACTCTCGCACTGCTTTCTTCACACGCTGTATTAGATCCTCTGAGAGGTTGGGTCCGCATATAGCCAGCACCGCGGTGACCTCTCTGTCATACGCCTCTTGAGTGTAGCTGGGTGCCATGCTTGCTCTGCTGCAGTTGGTTCCTTGTAGATAGGGGCGCTGTACGGGTACTGGCGTTGCCCTCACTTTGTAATCCAGGAATGGTGTTGTCTGTAGCTGTCCCTCTGGTTGTAGGAACGATCCAACCGCTTGCCACCAATTGTAACGGACCGTTTCAGCATGAAAGGGGAAAAATGCGTTTAGGCGATAATCCCCTTTTCCATAGACAGGCACAGCTACTGCAGAACATCACACTCCCGATCTGGATACGAAATAACACTCCGAACTGGAACAGCTGAACAAGAAAAGCAGGCATCGGCTTACACTCTTGGCAGTCAGCATACAATCCCATTCCCCCAAAGACCGAGACGACACATCGCTTTGAGGGTTAAGTAAGACTCCAGACTGGGACACCCAGTCTGGCTTTTATTTCCAACTCACACATACAGGCCACACCCAGGGGGAGGCATAAAAGAACCAATGACATAGATGTTACCTCCCACACATCCCCTCCCCTTAGTGTGACACATAATCCCATTATGCATACAGTGTAAAATATACTTTTACACAACTTTCATAACTTTAAAACCATACATCACATTCACATAAAAATCCATATCCACAATCAATCCATTCAGGGGAACAACATATTAAAAAATGGCATGAATCCGACCAGGGGTTTAAAAGTTACTAAAAGTATCTTTTATTCCCCCTGGCTCAAACAGTAAAAGTAAAACATCCCCACAATGCATCCTGGCTTCCTCCCTTCTGCCCTGGAGATAATTGGAGAAGAAATCTAATTATCCAGGACTAGAGTCAGACTCCATTAACCACATGGTTGCAAAAAGACAGTAACAGACATAAACTTACATACTGATACATTTAACACATAAAACACACATTTCTACATATCCCCAGTTTAACTGAACACATAAATACCTACATAATATTTAAGACAGTATTACTGTGATATGTTACAAAGTCTTAAAGGGACATTAGTCCCAAAAGTCCCAATATGTCCATTGCTGATTTTAAAGGGCCAGCAGCAGCAATACAAATTGTTACATGCCCAAATATAGTTTTTAAAGTGCAGCATGTCCAGGGGCCATAGTCAGCGGGCAGGAGGCTAGCAACCAGGCCTCTCCAGTTCACAGTGGCGAAGCTGGTTTCGCCTTTGGATCCATCACACTGAGGCTGGGGAACAGGACCGACCGTCCCTATCCCTTGTGCTGTAAGTGCAGAGACTACGGTCCCATCTGCACAGTTGGGGGGCTTAACATCTCCCCTTGGTGGGTTAGGTTGCCGTGGGAGAGAGGGTGTAACAAGCTCCTCTCTCTGGATGGCAAACTGCCGCTGGGGAGGAAGGACTGCACCTTCTGCTCCCTGAAGCACACACTGCCGCTGGGGAGGGAGGACACTGCTCTCCTCTCCCTTTACTTCACACTGCCTTCCTGGCATATCACTTTGCTGCTGGGGGGCAGGAACAACAACCTCTGCCCCCTGTAACTCAGCCTGCCGCTGGGGAGGAAGGACGACACCTTCATCTCCCTGGGGTACACACTGCCGCTGGGGAGGAAGGACGACACCTTCTTCTCCCTGGGGTACACACTGCCGCTGGGGAGGGAGGACGCTGCTCTCCTCTCCCTTTACTTCACACTGCCTTCCTGGCACATCACTTTGCTGCTGGGGGGCAGGAACAACAACCTCTGCCCCCTGTAACTCAGCCTGCCGCTGGGGAGGAAGGACGACACCTTCATCTCCCTGGGATACACACTGCCGCTGGGGAGGAAGGACGACACCTTCATCTCCCTGGGGTACACACTGCCGCTGGGGAGGAAGGACGACACCTTCATCTCCCTGGGTTACCCACTGCCGCTGGGGAGGAAGGCCTGCAAACCCCCTGGCCCACTCTGATTCCCGCGGCAAGTACTCTCGCACTGCTTTCTTCACACGCTGTATTAGATCCTCTGAGAGGTTGGGTCCGCATATAGCCAGCACCGCGGTGACCTCTCTGTCATACGCCTCTTGAGTGTAGCTGGGTGCCATGCTTGCTCTGCTGCAGTTGGTTCCTTGTAGATAGGGGCGCTGTACGGGTACTGGCGTTGCCCTCACTTTGTAATCCAGGAATGGTGTTGTCTGTAGCTGTCCCTCTGGTTGTAGGAACGATCCAACCGCTTGCCACCAATTGTAACGGACCGTTTCAGCATGAAAGGGGAAAAATGCGTTTAGGCGATAATCCCCTTTTCCATAGACAGGCACAGCTACTGCAGAACATCACACTCCCGATCTGGATACGAAATAACACTCCGAACTGGAACAGCTGAACAAGAAAAGCAGGCATCGGCTTACACTCTTGGCAGTCAGCATACAATCCCATTCCCCCAAAGACCGAGACGACACATCGCTTTGAGGGTTAAGTAAGACTCCAGACTGGGACACCCAGTCTGGCTTTTATTTCCAACTCACACATACAGGCCACACCCAGGGGGAGGCATAAAAGAACCAATGACATAGATGTTACCTCCCACACATCCCCTCCCCTTAGTGTGACACATAATCCCATTATGCATACAGTGTAAAATATACTTTTACACAACTTTCATAACTTTAAAACCATACATCACATTCACATAAAAATCCATATCCACAATCAATCCATTCAGGGGAACAACATATTAAAAAATGGCATGAATCCGACCAGGGGTTTAAAAGTTACTAAAAGTATCTTTTATTCCCCCTGGCTCAAACAGTAAAAGTAAAACATCCCCACAATGCATCCTGGCTTCCTCCCTTCTGCCCTGGAGATAATTGGAGAAGAAATCTAATTATCCAGGACTAGAGTCAGACTCCATTAACCACATGGTTGCAAAAAGACAGTAACAGACATAAACTTACATACTGATACATTTAACACATAAAACACACATTTCTACATATCCCCAGTTTAACTGAACACATAAATACCTACATAATATTTAAGACAGTATTACTGTGATATGTTACAAAGTCTTAAAGGGACATTAGTCCCAAAAGTCCCAATATGTCCATTGCTGATTTTAAAGGGCCAGCAGCAGCAATACAAATTGTTACATGCCCAAATATAGTTTTTAAAGTGCAGCATGTCCAGGGGCCATAGTCAGCGGGCAGGAGGCTAGCAACCAGGCCTCTCCAGTTCACAGTGGCGAAGCTGGTTTCGCCACACGCACACACTGCATTCATTATATACACACACTGTAAATAAATATTCAATTAATATAATTTTTTTAGGATCTAATTTTATTTAGAAATTTACCAGTAGCTGCTGCATTTCCCACCCTAGTCTTATACTTGAGTCAATAAGTTTTCCCAGTTTTTTGGGGTAAAATTAGGGGCCTCGGCTTATATTCGGGTCGGCTTATACTCGAGTATATATGGTACATATTTTTTTATATTATATATAAATATATATATATAACAATAATTATATATATATTTAATCAGTATCAGTCTATGTGTAATTTGATATTAATATATATATATATATATATATTAATAGTATATATATAATATATATATACCGTATTTATCGGCGTATAACACGCACCGGCGTATAACACGCACCTCATTTTCAGAAGGAAATTCCAGGAAATTTCCCCACCTCCCATAGTATTCCCCCCCCCCCTCATCCCAAAGTGTTCCCCCCCCTTTCCATAGTATTCTCCACCCCCTCCCATAGTATTCCCCCCCTCATCCCATAGTGTCCCCCCCCTCATCCCATAGTGTCCCCCCCCCTCATCCCATAGTGTCCCCCCCCCTCATCCCATAGTGTCCCCCCCTCATCCCATAGTGTCCCCCCCCTCATCCCATAGTGTCCCCCCCCTCATCCCATAGTGTCCCCCCCTCATCCCATAGTGTCCCCCCCCTCATCCCATAGTGTCCCCCCCTCATCCCATAGTGTCCCCCCCTCATCCCATAGTGTCCCCCCCCTCATCCCATAGTGTCTCCCCCCTCATCCCATAGTGTCACCCCCTCATCCCATAGTGTCTCCCCCCTCATCCCATAGTGTTCCCCCCCTCATCCCATAGTGTTCCCCCCCTCATCCCATAGTGTTCCCCCCCCCCTTTCAATAGTGTCCCCTAGTGCACTTTCCCTCTTGTCCCATAATTACTTACCTGTCTTGAAGCGTGGGCGGGCTTCACAGCGCGCACCGCGGTACTGGAACTATAATTTCAGGCTCCGGTTTCCGGCGGGACGGAAAGGAAGTGTGCACACAATAGAACACCGGCCCACGCTTCAAGACAGGTAAGTAAATATGGGATATCGGCGTATAACACGCACCCATGATTTTCCCCCTATTTTCAGGGAGAAAAAGTGCGTGTTATACGCCGATAAATACGGTGTGTGTATATATATATATATATATATATATATATATATATATAGTAAAATACACCTAGACAGTGTATGTGTGTGTATGTATATCATATATTTGTGGTCGGTTAATATCGTATAGTGAAGTACCTTGTGATTGGAATTAAGTCGGTGTGGTGTGCCAGAACCGACGTAGAGGGTAGGCCTGAAAAAGAGGGCCCCCCTGAATGAATTGTATAAGAGGGAGAGGTGGGTGGGGTGAACAGCGTGCGTACGGCAGGTAGGAAGGGGGGGAGTAGCGTTTATATGGAACGCTTAACTCCTCCCACAAATACAGGCCTTACGGCCTTAAAACTTGTGGTCGGTTAATATCGTATAGTGAAGTACCTTGTGATTGGAATTAAGTCGGTGTGGTGTGCCGGAACCGACGTAGAGGGTAGGCCTGAAAAAGAGGGCAAAAGGAAATGCCAGAAAACACACTTATAGCACTATATAAAATCCATGTCTTGCTACTCCTGTGTTGGGAATGTTCCTGTATAATATATAGCCGATTCCTAGTGCCTCTAATGTTTGTTCCGGCGTACTGCTACTGGATGTCGTTCTTATAGAATGGATGTGAAAATAGCAGCTAGTGGTCCTACTTACTCTAATGACTGAATGTGAACGTAGAATCGTATTTAGAAGTAGATAGGGAGTGATTAGTGGTTAAGTGTCTCGATTGTCTGGTTCGAACGTTGACGTGACGCGGTGTAGTGTTTGTACCTTCTTAAATTTTCCTTGGGGAGACATGACTTACCTGTCTGATTAGTTGTGATCGTGGAGTTGTAGGGTTCCCGAACCCTTGTATGGTTGCAGGCACATAGATTTAAGACCTGGTTGTGTGGCGCGAATGCTGTTTAGGGAGTCTGATACTGCCCGGTATTCCCATCTGTGTACGTACGTTACTGTGAAGCGATAACCAATTATCTTTGATATCTTGTGTAAAAAATGGGGTATGGTTTGAAAAGGCTTGTCAGAAACGTGTATGTCAGTTCGGAATAGTGCGATCATGTACGTATGAAGGTTTGAATAAAAGGTGGCAAAAATGTAGAAAAGACTACAGGGTGATCAGTATGCCTGTGGAAGTCCTGCTCCACTGCTTCCTGGAAGAATGTCACGATTCTGTTATATGTATCTTAGAGCAAACGAATAATGTTCTAGATGATAACTTGTGTCGAGCCCCAACAGCCGATTGACCGGAAGGGGATGCCAAAATGCAGATTATGCCTGAGAGATGTGAGTTGGGTGAGGTACGAGACTGAGCGACTCATGGATAGTCGGCCCTAATAGACACGAAAATGCTGCAATCCCTCGTCTGACGTTGCGTATGTAGGACATCCTGAAAAAGAACATGACAACAACAATGAACTCAAACAACAACAATATGGTTAAGTAAAATAGAACTGTCTGGCTAACTAGTGCCGAAGCGAAAAGCTCACTACCCCGTGACAAGTGAGGCCCTGCTAGTAGCCAAGCGGCTGGTGAGAGGCTCTACCTATGATTTGGGCGTGGGGCTCGAGCCACTAGCGTGGTGGCGGGGTGGTGGCCTCTCGGGGACAGTAAAGATCCAAAACGTGTGGCCGTGTCAGGTGAGGCCCTAACTATAAACCCGATAGGTGGGTGAATGCGAGGCACTAACTATGATTTGGGCCGAGGGGCGAAATCTCTGTGTTGAGATTGGGGAGTTGGCCTCGCGGGACCAGCTACGGTGTACAGCTAAGGCCAGCTCCTAACCCTAGATAGCCAGTTCTCTGACCCTAGACGGGGGCTTGATAAGGGGGTAACGTAACGTGCTTGGAAACCCAAGTTGTAGTAAATGATAGATACCCGGATATTCCCAGATAGAGACAGAGGAAACGAAGGGAGAGAAAGGAGGAAGAAAGAAGAAGGAACTGAAGTCGAGGGAAGGAAAATAATGTGCAGTATAGTGAAGTACTATGGAGATATAGCTGATAGTGCAGTATCGATAGACCCCGAGGGTGCTGAAGATTCTCATGATGGTTACTATATAAACCTGAAAGGAGATGAAATGAAGGCGTTGTGCCAAGAAAACGTCGTAGCAGCTGACGGAGAGAGGAGGGTGAAATTAGCAAGGTAGTGAGTAACAAAACGATTGTTACGGGTAGTGAGTACGAATGAAGAGTTGTGGAGTGGAGCCGTGGCCTGACGAGGCAAGGCAGGAATCAAGCCCCCGTACCCCAAACATGTAACAACGTGGCCTGGTAGAGGCAGTTGTTAGGAAACACAATGAAACTAAACCTGATAGAAACAGGTGATAATCGTTTAACAAAGGCCAATTGTGTAACAATTGTAGGAAATGTGAACGAAAACACATTTATACCAGATAGAAACAGGCGGCAATAGTGAACCAGTAATCGTCTACTGCTAGCAGATGACAAAATGAAACAAATAGTAACTGTGATTGTCGGTTCGATACCTCATCGTGTAACAACGTGGCCTTGTCGAGGCGGTTGTTTGAAGTGTGGATGAAACAAAATTGTACCTGATAGAAATAGGCGATAATAGCGACCTAGTGACTGTCTAATGGTAACAAATGACAGTATGCAACATTAATAGAAATCAGCGGGGAATGTCAAATGGCGGTTACGCCTGAACCTGAGGTAATTCGATGCATGTATAACAGGAGATGCGTAAGTGTAAGCGTAATCTGGGAGATAAAACAAATCCAACATATACACAGTGTTTAGTCAGTTAGATTAACTTGACCCAATAAAATAGTACATGCATAGCGTCAGGCATTTAGTGTTATTACGTGGGATGCACCAATAGAAGAATCACCATTAACAACCTGAAAACAGGACGGCAGAGAAGCTACACATTATACAGAATAAAACAGCAAACACCATCAAACCACTAGGTGGAGATACCAGCCGAATGACTAGGACTTTGCACTGATACATTAAAACATAATGGAAAGTATGCCCAAAACCTCCAATTTAGAAAGGACCCCGACCCCCCCCAGACGGGTGATTGAAAGTGACCGCCTAGGTGCTGGCGAGAGGGGAGCGTGGGTGGTCCCTGGTAAGATTTATGTGACTACCAAGTAGCAACAAATTCATAAAATACAACCTAACCTTTTAGCATAGATTAACCCCTTAAGGACAGAGCTTCAGAAGCTTGACTTACGCTTAATGACACAAGCAATTTTTGCATTTTCTTGCTGTTTGCGTTCAACTGCAATTTGCATCTCTCTCATTTATTGCACCGACACATATTATATACTGTTTTTTAAAGGACAGAAAGGGCTTTAATTTGATATAACATATAAATATATAAATGCTTACTTATTATAAAAAAAAATACCGAAAAATGCAAAAAAAATGAAAAATATTGTTTTTTTTTTACAGTTTTTGCAATCATAATGTGTGCATAATTAGTGCAGGTTAAGGAAAGTAATTAAAAATAAATTCATTTATTTGTTCTGATTTACAGAATATATAATGTGTCTGGGATTTTAAGTTTTTTTTGGTAGTTACAGGTCACAAAGCACAAGGAGTAAAATAAAATTTTAATATGGAGTGATTTTAGAATTTGGTATGTTTGTCTTGTAAGCCTAATAGCCATAAAATAAAACAAAATTGCCACACAAAAGTATATATTTATATAAAGTAGACATCACAGGCTATTTACCTAAGGTTGTTTTGACACTTTCTACGTAGCCATTTTACCGCCAACCTCTGCTAAATATTGGAGTAAAATTGTGTTTTTGGGGGGTTTTCGCACACAAACGTATAACAAAGAACTTCTCATGTGTATTTTGTAAAGTTGTTGTGTGCTATTCCTGTACAAAGTTTTATTATGTGTTCAGTTACTTCTGCTGAGTACAACGGTACCCCCATTGTATGTCTTTGGCACTATTTTGTGAAGCTACTGTGCCATATAGGAGACCTGTCCTTTTCAGTATTCACAGTAGAATTTTGAGAGACGGATATAATGAGCCTATGCTTCCATTTGGGGTATTATAACAGTTTGACTGTTCAAAAACCCCCACAAAGGCCTACCATTTGTAAAAGTAGACACTCAAGGGTATCTCATAAGGTGCATATTGTGCCTTAACATGCCCCCATTTTTTTACCATTACATGCCAAAGTATGTGGTAAAAAATAATTGTGTGCATTTTTTTACATACGGATTGCATTTTTGCTGGGCATTTTGTATATTTCATATGTGCCACTAAGTTCAAACCCCCCAAATTATGCTCAGCTAAGTCTTCTGAGTAAAAGGACACCCCCATTGTATGTCTATGGCACTATTTCTTGAAGCTACAGTGCCATACAGGAGACCTGTCCTTTTCAGTATTCACAGTAGAATTTTGAGAGACGGATTTAATGAGCCTATGCTTCCATTTGGGGTATTATAACAGTTTGACTGTTCAAAAACCCCCACAAAGGCCTACCATTTGTAAAAGTAGACACTCAAGGGTATCTCATAAGGTGCATATTGTGCCTTAACATGCCCCCATTTTTTTACCATTACATGCCAAAGTATGTGGTAAAAAATAATTGTGTGCATTTTTTTACATACGGATTGCATTTTTGCTGGGCATTTTGTATATTTCATATGTGCCACTAAGTTCAAACCCCCCAAATTATGCTCAGCTAAGTCTTCTGAGTAAAAGGACACCCCCATTGTATGTCTATGGCACTATTTCTTGAAGCTACAGTGCCATATAGGAGACCTGTCCTTTTCAGTATTCACAGTAGAATTTTGAGAGACGGATTTAATGAGCCTATGCTTCCATTTGGGGTATTATAACAGTTTGACTGTTCAAAAACCCCCACAAAGGCCTACCATTTGTAAAAGTAGACACTCCAGGGTATCTCATAAGGTGCATATTGTGCCTTAACATGCCCCCATTTTTTTACCATTACATGCCAAAGTATGTGGTAAAAAATAATTGTGTGCATTTTTTACATACGGATTGCATTTTTGCTGGGCATTTTGTATATTTCATATGTGCCACTAAGTTCAAACCCCCCAAATTATGCTCAGCTAAGTCTTCTGAGTAAAAGGACACCCCCATTGTATGTCTATGGCACTATTTCGTGAAGCTACAGTGCCATACAGGAGACCTGTCCTTTTCAGTATTCACAGTAGAATTTTGAGAGACGGATTTAATGAGCCTATGCTTCCATTTGGGGTATTATAACAGTTTGACTGTTCAAAAAAAAAAAACACAAAGGCCTACCATTTGTAAAAGTAGACACTCCAGGGTATATCATAAGGTGCATATTGTGCCTTAGCATGCCCCCATTTATTCACCAATATATGCCAAAGTATGTGGTAAAAAATAATTTTGTGCATTTTTTTACATACGGATTGCATTTTTGCTGGGCATTTTGTATATTTCATATGTGCCACTAAGTTCAAAACCTTCAAATTATGCTCAGCTAAGTCTTCTGAGTAAAAAGACATCCCCAATGAATGTCTTTGGCACTATTTTGTGAAGCTACAGTGGCATATTGGAGACCAAGCCATATCAGTTTTTACAGAACTTTGAATTTTGACGCTGGACCTATGTGCAATTTCCAAGCATCTTCGTAAGTTTTAAATTCAAACTACCCCACAAAGGCCTACCATTTCTTAAAGTAGACACCCCAGGGTATTTCAAAAGGCATATTTTGAACCTTAGCGTGGGATAATTTTTCCGCTAGCTTGTACCAGGTGTAGTGGTAATAAGCGTTTTTTCTGCCTTTTTGACACACAAAGTGAGTTTGCACAGTATATTTTGCAAACCTTATGTGTACCACCACTCTATAATACTTTATATGTTGCTCAGCTATGTCGGCTGAGTACAAAAATACCCCCGTATGTACCTTTGCCAGGTATATGTGGACATCGGAGGGGCACATTTGGGACACAGCCATTCCATTTTTTTCACACTTTACATTTTTACGCTGTGCCCATGTCCCATTTTAGAGTATTTTACCAGGCTATATAATCCAAATACCCCATAAAGCCATACCATTTCTTAAAGAAGACATCCCAGGGTATTTCAAAAGGCATATTTTGAACCTTAGCGTGGGATCATTTTTCCGCTAGCTTGTACCAGGTGTAGTGGTAATGAGCGTTATTAAATGTATTTTTTTACTTTTTAAAACTTTTTTTTACTTTTTAAAACTATTTTTTAAACTTTTGTTTTGCTTATTCATTTTTTTAAAGTTTCCTAAACTTTCGTAAAACTTTTTTTTACAGATTTAACATTTTTCTAAGCTTTTTCTTTTACCGTTAACCCCTAACTAGCAGTAAGCAGCACTAACAGTAAATTCCCCATTTTCCCATAACTCCCACCCACCCCAGCTAGCAAAATATTTAATTATACAATATTTAAATTAGTTAATTAAATTAATTTAACCCCTGAGGGTTAAAAAATAAATAAAAGTTAATCGTCAGGGGTTAAAAAAAAATTAGATCACAGTATAATACTGTGATCTGTATTTTGATCACTGTAGGCAGTGATAGACTGGCAGGCAAGGGGTTAATTTTTATTTGGACTGGGTAAAGGGTTTATTTTTTTTTTATTTTTTACTTAAACGTTATTAAAACTTTTTTTTTACTTAATTTTTTAACTTTTTAAAGCTTATTTTAAAACTTTTTTTAACGTTAACCCCTAGTTAGCCTAACACTAAATCCCCCAATTCCCCACTAACTTCCACCCTCCCCAGCTAGCTAAATTTATAATTTTAAAATATTTAAATTAATTAATAAAATAAATTTAACCCCTGAGGGTTAAAAAAAAAAAGAATTAACCCTCAGGGGTTAAAAAAAAAAAATCAGATCATATTAAAATGTAATCCCTGCCAATTGATCACTGTAGTCAGTGATCAATTGGCAGGGAAGGGGTTAATTTTTTATTAATATGGGTAAAGGGGGGGTGGGATTTTAATTTAACTTTTTTTTTTTTAACACCAGGGGGCAGGATCACTGAAGATCCGTCTCCCTGCACTTCACACTGAACCCGGAAGTGCAGGGAGGCGGAGGTGAGTATAGAGAGCACATGTGCCCGCTCTGGCATGCTGTCAGAGCGGGCACATGTACTCTGACAGCCCGATCCGGTGCTCCCGGTCTGCCTCTAATGCAGAGGCAGACCGGAGCACCATTAACCCCACGATTGCGGCGATCTGGGGTTAATTTTACCGCGTGACGGACGAGGTCCGTCACCCGTCGTTAAGGGCATCCCCAGGATGACGGACCTCGTCCGTCACCCGTCGTGAAGGGGTTAAGTTGACAAGACTGTTGTGCATTAACCTTGTTTGGTAATAATTGGCCACCTGCATGCACAGTGAATTCATCAGGCCGGCAATGGGTTAAACGGCTGGCAAGGAGCCCAGTTAGCTGCACACAATAGGCGTTAATCCCTGGAATGATAGCAGGCAATTCCAATGGGTTTTTAAGTATTTAGCCCTGAGCATACTGGGAATGTGACAATATGTAGAAGTGATCTACAGTGCATATGAGACAGCAATTAACACAATAAATCACAACCACTTAGTAAATTCAGTTAAAACCTTAACGCACAAAGATACCGTAAAATAACTGTGACAAATGTTCTCACTAAGTTCACTCTGTACAGTATAAAGCAACAATGTAAATAGTTAAATGACTTAGACAAATGTACAATGACCACCCATGCATTATGTAATGTTTATCGAGGTTCCTCGTTAAACGCTGAGGAAGGGGCATAGTGTAGGTGACATACACACAGTAAGTGACACAAAAGGCACAGGAGGCAAAGCAGAACAATAAAGCAATGTCCCCTTCTGAGACCACTTATACCAGTCACAGGGCTTTAACCCACGGAGAAGCAAAGGCGAGATGGGGGCAAACCTCTAATTTAAAAGGATTAATAATCAAACATAAATGAACGATTAGGAACCGTCTTAATTGGAAGTATAACCGCTGCGAGCATCTATCAAAACAAGTAAAACGATTACAATGACTGTAAACAAAGTCAATAATGAACCAAAACGCCAATCTAGGGGATAAAACGGTTTTATAGAGGTTTTCAGGAAGGGTGCGCCAATGACAGCAGATGTACTTAAAAATGCCAGGGCGCCAGCTGGTAAATTAAGCTCTGCACTGGCAAAGCGTGTCCTTAATAATAGCTTATTTTTCTACCCAGCAACGCAAACAGCTAGCACCAGACAATCTCTACTACTATTAAGGTGAGATATGGAAAGGCGGGAAGCCATGTTAAACCAAGGTAGCTTTCAGGTATAACTGATAATAAGCTTTGCAAGCGATATCTTTTAACAGCAGGTTTCAGGCTCTGCTAAAGCCCTGAATGCAGAAACCGGACTGACTCAGTTTAAGTTTAACAAAAGGGACAAACGGGCCTCACATTGGAAGCGTCGAAATAAAACGTCATCTTTATCAAAGCCACATATGGCACAGGACAAAATCAAAATCACTTTGTCACAAATTGCACAAGTGAAATATTGCACATATTATTTATGCGATTAATTTCATAGTGCACTTTATTAATAGCACTTTATAATTTGTATGCACTTTAAAATATTTTTATTGCCTAAAAGACACAGCACAGCTAGATATATAGTATTTGCATGTGTGTTCCGGTCCCCCATGAGACCACAGCGATGTGGAGGGGACCGGAATGAGACTCACGGTTAGCAGGCAAGCCGGACCGCTGATAATACGGCTGGAGGTTTGTCGATTACCTAGCATTCGGATGTTAGTTGCCCAAAAGGAGGAGCGGGGGGAACGGAGAGGAAGCCGGACCGGAAGAGGAGAGGACCGGAGGAGCCCGAGTGAGGACCGGAAGTCTGGCTGTCACTGAGTGAACAGCGTGCGTACGGCAGGTAGGAAGGGGGGGAGTAGCGTTTATATGGAACGCTTAACTCCTCCCACAAATACAGGCCTTACGGCCTTAAAACATATGATCTAAGTATATTATTTTTTTTTTTTTTTACACTGATTAATTTAATTTTTTCTCACATGGCCGGGGGGGCCCCCAGGAGGACAGACGTGCCGCGGGGGGCTCCCTGGGAGTCCCCCCAACTGCGATCGCCGGCGTGGGATAGCCGGCGACCGGGTAAGTTAAAAAAAAACGGAGGGCGTACTATTACGCCCGGCAGCGTTTAGGGCCGCTTAAAATAAGGCGTAATAGTACGCCCTCTGGTCTTAAAGCGTTAACAGTGGTGGTCAAGCCATTGGGACACTTAGGGCAGCAACAATGAAGATAAAAGTTTTATAATAAAAATAAAGTTACTAACAAAGCTAACTACATCAAAATCAGTCTAGCGTAGAGAATTGGACTAGTAGTAGAAGGGTTGTGTCAGTATTTTATATTTACACAAGTGTATTGTAATTATCAGATTTAAATTAAACACTATATCCCATTAACATTGGTTAAACCTAAATATTCTCTTCACTATCATTTACTGAATGCTGCTAAATCCGTAATTCTTATCTATTGGTAAATAGAGTAAATTCCCTCTACAGCGGAATTAATCCATAAGGTGGAGAGTATTCAGTCCCCTTGGATCACCTATCTCAATACGCTTTCATTAATAAGTAACATTGGGCAGGTGCCTCACTTTATTCTATCAGGTATCTACCAGAACTGTCAGGTCTGATTTTGCTTAGATAATGTGTGTTATGTGCATGTTCACTCGTATTGTGCACCGTTTCTTAAGGGGACACTATAGTCACTAAAACAATGTTAGCTTAATGAAACAGTTTTGGTGTATATATCATGCCCCTGCATTCTCACTGCTCAATTATCTGTCATTTAGGAGCTCAATCACAATGTGTATGAACCCTAGTCACACCTCCCTGCATGTGACTTGCATAGCCTTCCTAAACACTTCCTGTAAAGAGTCATCTAATATTTATCCTTCCTTTATTGCAAGTTCTGTTTAATTTAGATTTTCTTATCCCCTGCTATCTTAAAAGCTTTCTAAACCCTGCAAGAGCCTCTTGTATGTGATTCAAGTTCAATTTACAGAGAAAGAGATCCAATAGTTTAAGGTAAATTACATGTGATTGAAAGTGAAACCAGTTTTTTTCATGCAGGCTGTGTCAATCAGAGCCAGGGGAGGTGTGGCAATGGTTGTATAAGCAGAAACAAAGTGATTTAACTCCTAAATGGCAGTGAACTGAGCAATGAAACCTGAGAAGCATGATCTGTACACAAAAACTGCTTTATTAAGCTAAAGTTGTTTAGGTGACTATAGTGTCCCTTTAACCCCTTAAGGAACAAACTTCTGGAATAAAAGGGAATCATGACATGTCACACATGTCATGTGTCCTTAAGGGGTTAATTACCACAATATATTGCATTAAACCATATAAACACCATTTGTACAGCGCTACAGAATCTGATGGCGCTATATAAATAATAATAATAATAATAAACAGCCTTCTTATGTTCATCGGAATTTGCGCAATACTACAGATATAGCAATATTTAACAACAGAAAACCCATTTAAATATGAATTCATTTTAAAACCCCACAGCAGATTTTGTTGTTGCAAAAATAGTAAAAAAAAAATGTCCATGTATGCTGCACTAGAGTCATGAACAACAGCTGCTATAATTTACTCATAGCTGACTATATGAGATGTATGCAGCATTCTGCAGAGACAGAAAGTAAGGAGAGCTCAGTTTAAAGGGACATTTTAGTCATCAAAACAACTTTAGCGTAATGAAGCAGTTTTGGTGTATATATCAAGCCTTTCAATTCTCACTGGTCAATTCTCTACCGTTTAGGAATTAAATCACTTTTGTTTCTGCAGGCCTAACCACACCTCCCCTGGCTGTGGCTGACACGGCCTCCATGTTTTGGTGATTATAGTGTCCTTTTAATTGCACATCCCCATTATTACATGTTGGACAACGTTAACACATGCAGCCATAATGTTAAAAAAAGCTCTGAGCAACTTGCTTGAAATCCGTGAATGATGCTATGCAATTGAGAGTCTATGCAGTGTACCCCTGGCACCATCAACTATGCAATTAAAAAAAAAAATTTCAGTGCATAGACTGACCTTTTAAGCTGGATGCATTGAGTGTTCCACTAGGAGTATATTTTTGTTGCAAGCGTACAGGTCCATCAGTTTTACGCACGATTTATTAAATTTTATGTTTGGAAAAGTGAAAGGACACAACAGGACTAAACAAAATAGGAAGATATAATTATCTCATATAAAACAGACCAAAGATAATTTCTCCTTTTAGCAAGGGAGTGCAGTTTATTAGCATATTTCCTGTAGATATCTGAATGGTTTTGTAACCAACATGCATTTACAGAAAATACTCCACTATTGTGAAACCTTGCACAATTGAAAATGTTTTTAAGTTTAACCTCTTATTAAAGCATGACGGAATACTTCAACTTGCTTTACTGCTTTATGTGTGAAAAGGGTAGCTTTATTTTGTATAAAATGGTGGGGGTGGGTTAGAAGGGCACTAAAGAACATCATTTCAAACATCCAACTTCAACTTTTAAAACATCACACATCAACTTTTAAAACATGGCAGCCTTTTCAAACATGGTACAGTACACTTCAACTGTACATAAATCACATTTTAAGAGGGAAAACTTTAAAACAGTTTCAACACTTTTTGGAAGAGGAGGAGGGTGGCAACTGGGCAGCACTAACACAAGCAGGTTCTTCTTCATGGCTGTTTTTGTAGGAACCTTTCCAGTGTCTGTCGTCTCTGGTGCTTTTTAAGCATCCCTCGGAAAGGGGACATGATGTCGGTGTCAAAACTGTCCACAAGTCTCTGGGCTAGAGCCTTATCTGGGTGGTGCTGCTGTACAAAAGTCTGTAGGTTTACCCACATTTGGCATGCCTCCTTGAGTTCTCTGGAAGAGAGCTGTTCCTCACTCGTTTCCTCCTCCTCAAAGGAGATCTGCTCCCCCATCGCCTCCTTCTGCAATTCCACCAGGTCCTCGGTAGTTAACTCACTGTACTGTCCCTCTACCAGCTCACAGACATCCTCCTCAGTCACCTCCAGGCCCATGGTCCTCCCCAAGAAAACAATCTCCTCCAACACTGTTGTCTCAGGTGCAGAAGCATCAGAGGCAATTTCCACAACACAGTCTGGCCACAGGTTGCGCCAAGCAGAATTTAGGTTTGTTTTGCTGACCCTGGCCCAGGCAATGGTGATAATCTGCAGACCGCTCACGATGTCAAAATGCGCTCTCCAAAATTCATGGAGGGTGAGGCTTGATCGATTTGTCATCTCAAAGCATAGCCGGAAAAGCTCCCTTGTGTAGAGTTTTTTAAAATTGGAGATGACCTGCTGGTCCATTGGCTGGAGTAGTGGGGTGGAGTTAGGCGGAAGGAACATGACCTTGATGAAGTTAAAGTCCTCCAACAAGACTTCCTCGAGGCCTGGAGGATGAGCAGGAGCATTGTCCATGAGTAGCACAGCCTTGAGCGGCAGGTTATTGTCCACAAGGTACTGCTTGACAGCAGGACCAAAAACCACATTGACCCACTGCACAAACAAGAAGCGTGTGACCCAAGCTTTTGGGTTAGAACGCCACAAAACGCTCAACTGCTCCTTGTTCACTTTGTGTTTCTTGAAGGCCCGTGGGTTCTCTGAATGGTAGACGAGCAGTGGCTTGATCTTAAGGTCTCCACTGGCATTGGCGCAGAACAAGAGGGTAAGACGGTCCTTCATCGGCTTGTGGCCAGGCAATGAGGTCTCCTCTTCTGTGATGAAGGTACGCTTTGGCATCCTCTTCCAGAAGAGCCCAGTCTCGTTGCAGTTGAAGACCTGCTGAGGAAGGTAGCCCTCTGAAACCATGACCTTCAGGAACTTAGTAGCAAATTCCTCAGCTGCAGCAACATCAGAACTTGCAGCCTCTCCATGCCTGACTACGCTGTGGATGCCAGATCTGGTCTTGAACCTTTCGAACCACCCCCTGCTGGCCTTGAAGCCTTCTACATCAGGTGACATACCTGGCTGTTGGTTGAGGTCAGCGTGCAAGGCCTTGGCTTTTTTGCAGATGATCGCCTCAGTCACTATGTCCCCTGCACGCTGCTTCTGTTCAATCCAGAGCAACAGCAACTTTTCGACCTCGTCCAGAACAGGTGGCCGTTGCTTGGAGACCCTGGTTACTCCCTTGGCTGCATCTCTCCCAGTTATCTTCTTTTTCATCTTTAGGATGGTAGCGATTGTGGATGCACTCCTTCCATACTCTTTGGCAAGGTCAGTCAATCGCATTCCTCCTTCATGCTTCCTGATGATTTCTTTCTTGACTTCGAGCAGAATCATCTCCTTCTTCCTCTTCCCAGCTTCCGCTGCTTTCTTGGGTGCCATGACACCTCAGTCACTAAGTGAGCAGAAAATGAAAAAAAAAAATGCTTTACACCCACATGAGCTGGCATGGAAACCACCCCACAATGCAAAACACACAGTAACAGGCATGCACAGCACATGAGCTGGCATGGAAACCACAGTAAAAGCCATGCACAGCACATGAGTTGGCATGGAAACCCCCCCACAATGCAGAACACACAGTAAAAGGCATGCAAATAACTAAGCTCAGCTCCCTATCTTTCCACCTCTTGAGAAATGCACCAAAAAGTCCCAAAACCGCTGCAAATGGCTCCAAAACTCACTGCCAAAACCTCTCCAACACCTCCACGCTCATGTGCTACCCAGCCTCCAGTATGCAGGGGGGAGGCGCTATAAACCGGGAAACTTGCTTCGTATTGCGAAAAAAATTCGTAAACCGAGGCATTTTTTTCCAATGGATTTCCATTCGTAAACCGAATTTTTCAGTTTACCGAAGCACCACTGTTTGTGTGTATATATATTTGTCCAAACAGGAGCAGCGCTCACCGGGGTTAAAAAGTCCAATCTTTATTTTCAAAATTTTAAAAACACAATCAACGTTTCAGGCCTGTATATAGGACTTTCTCCAGGATCACTACACCAATAAGTGATCCTGAAGAAAGTCCTATATACAGGACTGAAACGTTGATCGTGTTTTTAAAGTTTTGAAATAAAAATTGGACTTTTTAACCCTGTGAGTGCTACCTCTTTGGACAAATGGATACTAAAGCCCTATCTAACTAGTACGTACCCGGCAACCAAGGGACATTTAAGCATGAGTGCAAGAGATTATATATATATATATATATATATATATATATATATATATATATATATATATATATATATATATATACACACACACACACACACATACATACATACATACACACACACATACAAACACACACATATATATATACACATACACACATATATATGTCTACACACACACACACACACACATATATACTCTACATATATATTCAACTATTAACTACATAATTATTTTATTTTATTAGTTATAACTTGAGGGACCTGCCTGAGGCAGACAGTCCGGAGATTTTAATTAGCAAGCCCTCGTAACTTTCCAAAACACCATAAAACCTGTACATGGGGGGTATTGTTATACTCGGGAGACTTCGCTGAACACAAATAAGTGTTTTAAAAAGTAAAACTTCTCACAACGATGATATCACCAGTAAAAGTGCACTTTTTGTTTTTTTTTTTTTTTAAAAAAAGGCAAAATACAAATAAAAACGCTAACTTTGGCCAGTGTTTATGATTAAGTGGCTACTACAGAAGACTGGAAATACCCCCACTTTGAATACTCTGGGTTGTCTACATTTGAAAATGGTATGCCATGATGGGGTTAATTCCCATTCCTGGGCTACCTTATGGTCTCAAAAGGATAACATAGACCCAGCAAACCATCTGCAAACTGAATTGGGCAAGCCCTATATTGACCCTGTAACTTTCCAATACACCATAAAACCTGTAAATGGGGGGTATTGTTATACTCGGGAGACTTTGCTGAATACAAATATGAGTTTTACAAAACAGTAAACGTGCAGTCTGTGTGTAAAAAAAATGCAAACAACAAATATGAAAGCTAACTTTGGCAAGTGGCTACTACATAAGACTGAACATATCCCATACTGTGGGTTGTATACTTTTACAAATGGTATGCCATGATGGGGTTAATTTTCATTCCTGGGCTGCCATACGGTTTCAAAGGCAACATAACCAATAGTAATTTCCAAAAAGAGAAATTGGCAAATCTTATGTTTGACCCTGTAACTTTCCAATCCACCATAAAACCTGTACTTGATGGGTACTATTATACTCGTGAGACATTAATATGAGTGTTTTAGAGTAGTACAATGTATTATATCAATATCATCTGTGAAATGGCAGTTTATTTGTGAAAAATGCAAAAAAAAAATAAAAAAACCTAAACAAATATAAATACTAATTTTGGCCAGGGTTTGTGACTAAGTGGCTACTAAAAAAGACTGGACATACCCCATTTTGAATACTGTGGGTTTCCTACTTTTACCAATGGTATGCCATGATGGGGTTAATTTTCATTCCTGGGCTGCCATATGGTCTCAAAGACAACATATGCCCAGCAAACCAATCTGGCAAATTTCAATGTGCAAACATAGAAAAGGGGAATGCCCTACATTTGATCCCTGTAAGTTTCCACACAAAAAAAACATAAAACCTGTACATTGGGGTACTGTTGTACTCGTGAGTAGAGATGTCCCGAACAGTTCGCCGGGAACTGTTCGCCAGCGAACATAGCTTGTTCGCCAGCGAACATAGCTTGTTCGCGGTCGCCGCGGCGGGCGAACATATGCGATGTTCGGTCCGCCCCCTATTCGTCATGGAGGTGGGAGGGTCTGGGAGGGAGGGTCTGCTGCTGATTGGCTGGAATGTGTCTGCTGACTGTGAGGTACAGGGTCAAAGTTTACTCAATGATGACGAATAGGGGGCGGACCGAACATCGCATATGTTCGCCCGCCGCGGTGACCGCGATCAAGCTATGTCCGCCAGCGAACAGTTCCCGGCGAACTGTTCGGGACATCTCTACTCGTGAGACATTATAGAATACAAATATGTGTATTTTATTTCAGTGAAATCCAACAGTATTATGACATTCACAGTTAAAATGCCATGCAAAACTTGAAAAATAAAATTTCTACATTTCTCATACTTTTTTTAATATGTTATTCATATTAAATTATGTTTCATATATAAATATTTGATATGAAATTAAATCCCTGTTTCTCCTGAACAAAATTATATATAATACGTGGGTGCACTTAATATGAAAGAGCTGAATTATGGTTGAACCACATATAGCGCAAATTCCAGGTTTTGTTTATGTTTTGATCACAACTTGTACAATTGGCTCCGTCCATAAGGGGTTAAAGGGACATTGTAGATCTCTAAAGCAAAGGTCACAGAAGGTCTGTCTGTGAAGGTCACAGAAGGTCTGTCTGTGAAGGTCACAGAAGGTCTGTCTGTGAAGGTCACAGAAGGTCTGTCTGTGAAGGTCACAGAAGGTCTGTCTGTGAAGGTCACAGAAGTTCTGGGTGGGGTTAAAAGTTGGGGACTTGCAAAGGCAGCAAGCAAGAGAACGGTTTTGAGATATAACCCCATTGAAATAATGCATAATTGATTAAAGTTTTCATGGAGGGTATATCTACTATGCAGCTTTTTTTTTTAAGTTGTATTTGGGCAGTGGATTGTCCTTCTAATCTATTGGCATCCCCTATATTACTCTAATGATATAGGAAGAGCAGATGTCTGGAACATAGTACAGCGCTACGGAATATGATGGCGCTATATAAATTATAAAATAATAATTACAAATGATGTGAGGTATCTCATACCTAACTCTCCATCACACATAGCTATATGTGAGAACAGCAGTGATTACGGAAAAAATGTACCTTCTCACAAAACTGTACTACATCGCAGCATTAGACTGTAGAGGCTTAATATCATAAATGATTCGTTTTAGATATAAATCAAAATGCCAATGTTGCAGGGTTTGAATAGAATAGTGAGGTAAAATTGGAGAGCCTGACAGAATTACAAATTTTACAGTTCTAAAAGTATCAGATTGTGCCGGATGTCCAAATAACCTACGATAGCGTTCCCATTGTTTAATTACTGTAACATGTGGACATTTTGCAAATGGATGCAGATCACTTTAAAGGGACATTATAGTTACCAGAAAAACTTATTGAATTTGTTCTGGTGAGTAGAATCATTACCTTCAGGCTTTTTGCTGTAAACACTGTATTTTCAGAGAAAATGCAGTGTTTACATTACAGCCTAGTGATACCTTCACTGGCCACTCCTCAGATGGCTGTTAGAGATCCTTCCTGGGTCATGGCAGCCTAAAATGCATCCAAACATTCAGTGTCTCCTCCCTCTGCATGCATTCACTGATTCAATTCATCTCAATGAGGAGATGCTGATTGGCCAGGGCTGTGTTTGAATCATGCTGGCTCTGCCTCTTTGTCAGTCTCAGCCAATCCTATGGGGAAGCATTGTGATTGGATCAGGCTACCACTTCTGCTGATGTCAGCAAGCAGTGGGCAGGTCAAAAAGAAACAGGAACAAGCAAGTATCTCCAGACTTGGTAAGATACAAGTAAGATTTTACTAATTTAGGGATACATGAGGGGGCCAGGGTGGCTAGATGGTGGTTTTTGTACATGTACATGTTTGTGTTCCTGACCATATAGTGCTCCTTTAACCCTTTCCCCTCGACTGTCCCTCAGGGTGAGACATTTTAATTTTCTCATTCCGATCGTATGTCCAACCTGGTGGGACATATGAGTAGCATACAAGTTTGACGATCGTACGGCTCACCCAGAGGGACATAACATTTCGGATAAAGGCGACTTGAAGAAAAAAAAAAATCAAAGTGATTTCTATAAATAAATTTGCCAAAATTTATCCGGAAATTTTATCCGAGTGGAAAGGGTTAAACTCTTAATGGTTAACTCAGAGAAACAGAAACACTACAGCTCACTTGGGTTTTTAAATTGCCACGGGTCACTTGGCAGTTTTTTGTTTGTTTTTTCATTTATTTTATTTATTCAATTTATAGCATTCGACTTAAAGAAGAATTAAAAAAAAAAAGAATACATCAATATAACTGCTTTAAACAAGGACATAGTGGTAATATATATCAATAGTGGTATTATACAACATTAACCCCTTAAGGAATGAGCCAAATGTACACGTTGTGAACAAAACAAAACCTGGCATTTGCGCTATATGTCTGTCCAACCGTAATTCACCTCTTTCATATTAAATGCACCCACCCTTATTATATATCATTTTATTCAGGGGGAACAGGGCTTTCATTTAATATCAAATATTTAGCTATGAAACATAATTTAATATGAAAAAATGGGAGAAAATAAGATTTTTCTTCATTTTTTTAGTTCATCATGACATTTTAACTGTCAATGTCATAATACTGTTTGCTTTTACTGCAATAAAATACACATATTTGTATTCAGCAAAGTCTCACGTGTAAAACAGTACCCCCTATGTACAGGTTTTATGGTGTTTTGGGAAGTTACAGGGTCAAATATAGCGTGTTACATTTGAAATTGAAATTCGCCAGATTGGTTACGTTGCCTTTGAGACTGTATAGTAGCCCAGGAAATAAAGTTTGTGACTAAGTAGCTACTAAAAAAGACTGGACATACCCCATTTGCAATACCTTGTGTTGTCTACTATTGCAAATGGTATGCCATCATAGGGGTAATTTTCATTCTTGGGCTACCATAGGGTCGTAAAGGCAACGTAAAGCAATATGGCGAATTTTAATGTGAAAAAAATGAAACACAAGCCTTATATTTGACGCTGTAACTTTTGAAAACACCATGAAACCTGTACATGAGGGGTACTGTTGTACTCAGGAGACTTCGCTGAACACAAATATTTGCGTTTCAAAACAGTAAAAAGTATCACAGCAATAATATTGTCCGTGTAAGTGCTGTTTGTGCGTGAAAAATGCAAAAAACGTCACTTTTACTGGCGAGATCATCGTTGTAATATATTTTACTGTAATATATTTTAATATTTGTGTTCAGCGAAGTCTCCCAAGTAAAACAGTACCCCCCATGTACAGGTTTTATGGTGTCTTGGAAAGTTATAGGGTTAAATATAGTGCTAGCAAATTAAATTCCCTATACTTTCGGCATGGGTTGTCAGGCAGGTCCCGCTAATTGTAATTAATTAGGATATCTAATTATGTAAAAATATTACATAAATATATGTATGTATATATATATATATATATTATATATATATATAATTTTTAAAAAATATTTTTATTTATATATAGGTATATATATAGTGATATATACAGATATATTTTTGTATATAGATATATATATTATTTCGTTCTACGTGTATTTTGATATAAATATATATATTAATATCACAATACAGTTAGAACGAAATAACACACATCTATATATTTTTTTATTTTATTTTTGTACGTATTTACATATTTATTTTATATTATATATAAATATATTTAATCAGTATCAGTCAATATTAATAGTAAAATACACCTAGACAGTGTATGTGTGTGTATGTATATATATATATATACCTAGATCATATATATATATATATATATGATCTAAGTATATAATTTTTTTTTTTTACACTTATTTTAATTCTTTTTGTTTGATTTCCAGACAGCAGGGGGACTACCTGTCATTACAGTTAGTCCCCCTGCTGGCAATGCCTGAGCCAGCTAACCCGGCCATGTTATTGTGAGGTCCTCGCAAGGACCTCACTCTCACATGGCCGGGGGGTGCTTCAGGACGTCGAACGTGCCGCGGGGGGCTCCCTGGGAGTCCCCCCAACCGCGATCGCCGGCGACCGGGTACCTAAGAAAAAAAACGGAGGGCGCACAATTACGCCCGCCGGCGTTTAGAGCCGCTTAAAATAGGGCGTAATTGTACGCCCTCCGGTCTTAAAGGGTTACATACCTAAAGTTTCTATATGGAATACAATATTCAATGAAAACCATTAGTTATGTTTATACGGTATGTCTTACAATAACACTATATTTGCTTGGTAACCAGCCATTATTAAAAAGCTCATACAAAGGATTTTCCACAATATAGCTGTTACATTGATAAACATAATCAATTTAGAATAAAAACATTTTTTAAAAAGGGTTAAAGAAAATAAGAATAAATTACGTTCCTGAGGCTCGACATGGGGCTTCAAAGGATCACAATCTTTGTTGGCTTATATAATGTCTATTTGTCCAGGGTAACCATAGTTTGACCAAGTTCCTAGTAGCAAAGAAGGGGTTTGATTCCATCCTACGCTGATAGTCTATTTGCTCCGTAATATTATGCCATGATAATGGGATGGAAGATTTCCAGGCCCTAGCTATGCATATTTTAATGGAAAAGAAAATATGGGTTTTTGATATTTATCTTGTGAAGGAAAACCAATATTAAAAAGGAAAAGTTGAGGGCTAATTTCTTTTATCTCCTTGAAAATAGAGTTAACAAGACCAAGCAATTGGATTTTTTCATTATTAAAAGGACCACTATAGGCACCAAGACCACTTTAGCTTAATGAATAGTGATGTCGCGAACATAAAATTTTCGGGTTCGCGAACGGCGAACGCAAGCTTCCGCAAACGTTCGCGAACCGGGCGAACTGCCATAGACTTCAATGGGCAGGCGAATTTTAAAACCCACAGGGGCTCTTTCTGGCCACAATAGTGATGGAAAAGTTGTTTCAAGGGGACTAACACCTGGACTGTGGCATGCCGGAGGGGGGTCCATGGCAAAACTCCCATGGAAAATTACATAGTTGATGCAGAGTCTGGTTTTAATCCACAAAGGCAACATTCCTAAATCACAATGGATATGGATTGACACCTGACATATGACATATGGATTGACACCTTGACATATGGATTGACACCTGTCCTCAGAGACCCTGATACACACTGACACAGAGCAGAATAGGGACTGTTCCCCCTACATAGGGTCACTTGGCAGATATGGATTGACACCTGTCCTCAGGGACCCTGATACACACTGACACAGAGCAGAATAGGGACTGTTCCCCCTACATAGGGTCATTTGGCAGATCTGGATTGACACCTGTCCTCAGGGACCCTGATACACACTGACACAGAGCAGAATAGGGACTGTTCCTCCTACATAGGGTCACTTGGCAGATCTGGATTGACACCTGTCCTCAGGGACCCTGATACACACTGACACAGAGCAGAATAGGGACTGTTCCTCCTACATAGCCCAAGGCAGCTCATCTCATCAGGCCTTGTTTAGTCGAATGTATCGCCCGTCAGTCCCTTCAGGATCCATCCCTCATTCATCTTAATAAAGGTGAGGTAATCTAGACTTTTTTGACCTAGGCGACTTTTCTTCTCAGTGACAATACCTCCTGCTGCACTGAACGTCCTTTCTGACAGGACACTTGAAGCGGGGAAGGCCAGAAGTTCTATCGCAAATTGGGATAGCTCAGGCCCCAGGTCAAGCCTGCACACCCAAGGGGTTCATCGCTCCTCAGAGTGTCGATATCTGCAGTTAAGGCGAGGTAGTCTGCTACCTGTCGGTTCGAGTTGTTTTCTGAGGGTGGATCCCGAAGGGCTGTGGCGATGCGTAGGACTTAAAAAGCTCTGCATGTCCTCCATCAACAACACGTCTTTAAAGCGTCCTGTCCTTGCCGGCGTGGTCGTGGGAGGAGGAGGATTACTTTCACCTCTTCCCCTGTTAGATTCCCGTTGTGCTGTGACATCACCCTTAAACGCTGTGTAAAGCATACTTTTTAATTTATTTTGCAAATGCTGCATCCTTTCCGACTTGATGTAATTTGGTAACATTTCAGCCACTTTCTGCTTATACCGGGGGTCTAGTAGCGTGGACACCCAGTACAGGTCGTTCTCCTTCAGCCTTTTTATACGAGGGTCCCTCAACAGGCACGGCAGCATGAAAGACCCCATTTGCACAAGGTTGGATGCCGAGCTACTCATTTCCCGTTCCTCCTCCTCAGTGATCTCAATGAAGGTATGTTCTTCTCCCCAGCCACGTACAACATGACGGGTACCAGATAGGTGACAACGAGCACCCTGGGATGCCTGTTGTGGTTGGTCTTCCTCCTCCTCCTCAAAGCCACATTCCTCCTCTGACTCCTCTTCCTCACAATCCTCTTCCAGTGTTGCCGCAGGTCCAGCAAACAATGCTGATAAGGCTGTTTCTGGTGGTGACGGTGACCACAACTCTTCCTCTTCACGCTCATCTACGGCCTGATCCAGCACTCTTCGCAGGGCACGCTCCAGGAAGAAAACAAATGGTATGATGTCGCTGATGGTGCCTTCGGTGCGACTGACTAGGCTTGTCACCTCCTCAAAAGGACGCATGAGCCTACAGGCATTGCGCATGAGCGTCCAGTAACGTGGCAATAAATTCCCAGCTACCTAGAGGCTGTCCTAGCACCCCGGTCATACAAATATTCATTAACGGCCTTTTCTTGTTGGAGCAGGCGGTCGAACATTAGGAGTGTTGAATTCCAACGTGTCGGGCTGTTGCAAATCAAGCGCCTCACTGGCATGTTTCGCCGCTGGATATCTGCAAAGTGCGCCATGGCCATGTAGGAACGCCTGAAATGGCCACACACCTTCCTGGCCTGCTTCAGGACGTCCTGTAAGCCTGTGTACTTATGCACAAAGCGTTGTACGATCAGATTACACACATGTGCCATGCACGGCACGTGTCAACTTGCCCAACTTCAATGCCGCCAACAAATTTGTTCTGTTGTCACAAACCACTTTGCCGATATCGAGTTGCTGCGGAGTCAGCCACTTTTCCACCTGTGTTCAGAGCGGACAGGAGTGCTTGTCCGGTGTGACTCTCTGCTTTCAAGCAAGTCAAACCCAAGACGGCGTGACACTGCCGTATCCGGGATGTGGAATAGTACCTGGGGAGCTGGGGGGGTGCCGTTGATGTGGAGCTAGATGCAGCAGCAGAAGAGGACTCAGCCAAGGAGGTTGAGGACATTTAGCCTTCTATTTATTTTTTATTTTATTTATGTTTTTGTAGTATTACATTTTTTGCATGATTACATTTTATATCTATAGCTAAACACGTTTGCATTGCATTTATAATTCTAATTATTTTAATTTGATGTTCTTACTTTTCATTCCTTCTCTGTGTAACACTATGCAATACTTTGCAACTATTTTCTAATCTAGCGACAGTCCCTTGTTTTATGGTACAAGGAAGCAGTGAAATTTGTCCTACCGTTACCTTTTACACAGTGCAGGTTACATACCAATTCTCCCCCTCTAATGGTACACACCACCACAAACTGCAGGAAGGTTTCTGTGCCCCAAATTTTATTAATCCTTACCAGACATTATGCAAAGGTTTCACCTATGAGACACCTTTAACTACTGATGAGAAATCTTTTTTGTCCAATTCTGAAACTAGACCACATGTGATCAGCAGTACCACCAAATGATGTATAAAGGGATTCTAAAGTGTTTTAAATACAAATTTGCATTCCTAACACTATAGTGCTCTATGGTCCCCTGTTCCTCCCCCCTCCCCCCCCCCCCCCCCTTCTTCCTCCCCTCCCCCTCCCATTCTTAGCACATAAAGGGTTATTTAGTCAGCTGATTCCAGCGCTGTTTCCATTGCCTCCATGCAGAGTGTGAAACGACTGACTTTGTTAAACTCTCAAAGTCGTTTTATTAAGTCATACTTCGTTAGAATCCTGGAAACGCCTTTACTGGGGCATCATTAGCCAGCCTGTAACAAGTGGTCCTGGCTGGCTAAAGTCAATTATATGCAAATTTCCATGTACAGTGTGCCATTCATTGGCTGAGAGTGGTCAGTACATTTTCAGCCATAGAGAACGCACACCAGCATTCAGGGACCCTGGTAGGAGGCTAAACCCAGGGCCTGTGAAAGGACTTCTGTCTACACAGGCGAAGACACATTTTACTGCCCCCAAAATGTATCTTCACCTGTCTGTCAAATATTCCCACTTTTGCCCCTCTTACCCATTCTTTTGCCCCTTTTGTGCATCTTACCACCTTTTTCTATTGTTTTCCCTTTTTGTATATTGTATCCCCTGTTTGGCATGCTTTTTTTATGTGTTTTGTGTCTTCATCCTACTTTTCTTTACCCCCTAGCGTCACACACTCACTCGCTCATACACACACACACACCAGCTCTAACACACACAGCTTTACACTCACACAGTCTCTTACACACACACACACAGCTTATAGACACAAAAACTCTTACACACACACATACGCTAACTCTTACATACACACACACTGGCTCTAACACACACACACACACACACACTGGCTCTAACACACACACACACACACACACACACACTGGCTCTAACACACACACACACTAACTCTTACATACACACACACACTTACTGTTTCTTATAGTTGCTAAACAGAGGTCCCGCCAGTGGCATGTAGCTCTGGAAGAGATTGGCCGCGGTCGCTCCTCGCTGTTCCGCCCCCTTCCCTTAGTGGCTGCACGTTTCCCAGCCAGCTGGGCAGATTGCTGCAGAAATTGATCAGCGGGAGCGGAGTTCTCCGTGCTCCTGCCGGTCACTCTGACATTTTTGCGCCCTTCGGGTCCGTGCGCCCTAAGGTGGCCGCTTGTGCCGCCTTATGGAAGCGCCGGCCCTGGCTAAACCTTAGCAAAATGGTTTATTTAATTACCGAAAATGGGGCCTGGATACTCCTGAGATCATAAGCAGTAGGGGGGCTGTAGTGGTTATGATATTTGGAGTAACCCTTTAAATTAGTTACATCAGAGTTAAACTAGAAGCAAGCATCACAGTAGATAAATCCTACAAGTCTACTGCTAACTCAATTAAATAGGTGGGCAATACTGCTTAATCTTATTAATCTCATTCCGCTTTACCAATATAAATTGTTAATTTTTCAGTCACAGGTTTCCACTGCCATGTGAAAGCACTGTACTGTAAATGTACAATGAATACAGTATTCTTTTTTCCAACCACTGGGGACATAATTAGCCTTATGGGTTAGCCACTACTCTACACTAAGCAAATAAAACCAGTACTCCTAAAATAACCAAACAAAAATACATATCTAAAAAAGCAGAACCATGCAAATACATAATTATCTCAAAAAAGTTATGCATCCTTCTTTCAAGATGACTAACCACCACAAATTATAGGGAGACACTGCTATGGTTTTCTATTTGAGACCAGGTTCAACCACTAACATTTTATGAAAACTGTAGCGGACTGTATTGGGCTGTCCCTAAATATTTGTGTTACAATGTTATTTTCGCCTTATTTAATCTCTGTATACACTGTACTGTATGAAGCATTCGTCTGGTTGTTTGGTAAAACCCCTCAGTTCGACATACGAACAAACTACCGAACAACCAGACCACCCATGAGAGAAATGTGGCTTTAATTTACCTCCCCAGCGGTCTTTATTGCCAATTAAGTGGAAAAGATACAAACGCACTGTTGTATTCCCTGTGTGGCCGCCATTCGGCATGCGAAGACGTAGCGGCGGCCATCTTAACATTCGAACGCCCAGCGGAGTTTGATCGTCAAGTGTCTGGAACCCAAATCGGACACTCGACTACGCGAACACCGCTGAGACCTCCAGAGTTCCATAACTGTCGAACCAAACACATGAACGGCCCAACGTTCGGCTAAATGAATCCCACGAACAAGGGGATTCATACGAACGCCAGCACAGCCCTAGATGCTAAGGATTTTCATGACTTTTACCCCGCGGACGGAGACCGACCGCAAGGCCAAAATGCATGGAACAGATCTTGGCTATTGCCTCGTGTGCGGTCGGTCAAACAAACACATCCATCTAACTCCCAAACCCCTGGGTGATTTTTGAGTATGTTGCTAACCTAGATCAGGGCTATCCGGGGAATTTAAGGGTGTATCTTGTATATTTGGGGTACATCCAGAAACCGGGGAAAAGTGTGTACTAAATAATTGGATTATCTGTCAGGCTGAGGGGAGGAGATGTGTGGGTTGTAACTTGTAAATGATTGGTTAATGTATAATTTTCTGTGGGTGTCTCCCTTGCATGGGAGAGATGCATAAAAGCAGGGTAGGTGGGATTAAACATCAGTTCTGCTCCTGATACTGTGTGTCGTCCAATCATTGGGAAAGGAGATGGGATATTGTTGGATTACTTCTTGTACTACTGATGCTGCTTATCCTTGGTTAATTTCTCGTTCCTGCATTACTATTGAAATACCAGCGGAGAAGTCTATGGGAAACTAGTGCTCCGCTACAAAAACAGACTAGACATCATGCCAAATTTAGAAAATCAAACTTCAAAATTCAGACTAAAATGCCCTGGAATCTGGCAGTTATCCACACTCCAGAACCATTTGCTTGGTGGCCATGATAGATTGTTGGGGTATTAAATTTGAAATTAAACTGTTGGAAAGCCAGTTTAATGTCATAAGGTAAGAGTGGTATGGGGTGAAATTGTCCTTTTAAATTTTATTTGGAAATCAAAAAAACTAAAAATAAGAGACAAAAAAAACCAAAAAAAAAAAAACACCCAAATGTTAAAATTAAATACTTTTATTTTTTAATGTTGGTAAGGTTCCTTTAATGGAAACTTGTGTTGTAAAACTATAGTGCCCCTTCTGTCACTTACCCGATATGTCGCTAGCGCTAGTTCAGGTGCCGCCTCTGCTCCTTGGTGGAGGAGACCTAAAGCGCATGCATGGCAATGGGCGCACTCGCATCAGTCACTTAAAGGGAAACTATAGTGCCAGGAAAACAAACACTTTCAATTCCAGAAGTGGGCCAACATCCCACCACTACGTTCCGTGATATAGCCCCTCAGACCAATGCATAGATAGAGCCTTTCAAGCCGCTTGGCATTAGTAGGGCCTCATCTATCACCACTTAAGCGAATATCTTCGCCACTTGGCACTAGTCAGCAGCCAGTACCCTACAGGTAAACATTCTAAATCTCAAATTTTCCTTCAGCTCCAGAAGGGGGAGATGAGCTTTTACTCCCTAGCACTCCAGCTAGGTCTGGTTCACCTTCTAGAAGACAAGAATCTGCCAGCCCTTCATCAATAAGGTCATGGACCATTCCACACATTCAAGTAGAACTAAGGAGAAGGAGCATTCCATTCCCGGCTACTTCCAGGAAAGCGGAATTGTTCAGATTGGTGCACACGAACACAGATAACTCTGAAGCAGGGGAGGGGTCTAGCGGTATCATCAACATGCCCGACTTACGGGGGCGGGGCCTAGCTAACATGGCCGACGAACGTGTCTGAGGGGAGCTCCTCACATACCCACGGCGAAAACTACACAAACATAGCTCACTGACTGCTAAACCGAGGCTCAGGGGCTACAATCGGAACCCCACACAGAAGGGGGATCACCCACAAGCGGCTGAGGAGCACCGTCCACGATCCAAAACACTCACTGCGGCCTAACTGAAAGGTGGACCACATGGAGGGGAGACACGGCCGGTCTCTCAGCCACCCGCTGTCAGAGTGCCATAATCAACCCGATCCCCCCCCCCCCCAGGACCGGAGGGGGTTATCCCGGTCCCACCTGGGGGCCCAGCATCTACAAAGAACAAAGAACTCACCAGTCCTCCAGGTTGCTCCTTCACAACAACCTAAAATGGCGACTGAGGAGGAGAACACGCGGATGCCAGCATGGGAGGCACGATTCAATGATACCTTCGACAGAATCTGTGCAGCATTCTGGCGCCGGATTGCATCCCGTGCAGCACAGCCACAACCACCGTTGCAGCCAGCGACCGGGCATCAGCAGACAACCCGATCTGTCCAGCAACCCCTAAGCCTGGAAACATACCGAGCGCAATGCACTAGTGTACCAACAAGTCGAATAGCCCACGTGGAAGACGCTGCCACTGTGACCGCTTACCCTTCATCTGAGCTGGGCGCGCACCAGGAGGAAATCCTCCGTAGCCTGCCATACACCCAGGGAGACTGGGCTCCGGCAGATCCCTGGGCCCACGATCCTGGTGATGGGATCAATGGCAACCGGGCAAGAGCACCCACTAAGGCCTCAGGCCGAAGACAAGCGGCCCCCGGACGCAGTAACACCACGGCATTGGAGCAAATCATCCGACCTCACCGCCGGAGAAGCGCACCATGCGGAGTGGGCTGAGTACAACCACAGACACAACTGGACATGCCAGTCACTGCCTGGCGACCTCACTGGTACTCAGTTGAGACTTTGATTATCATGCATGTTCTTAGTGTAACGGCACAGCTCTTACTCTCATGCTCCTTAATAATGTTAGCTGTTTAAACGGAGTGCAAAGCTGAATGTCAGGTGTCAAATATATTATGAGCGCAACTAACTACAGAAAATTCACTCTCTATTGCTAATCTTAGCACTTAACATTACCCTATTGAGCATGTACCCGTATTGTCCTATTACTTAACCTTCATGTCAGTCTGTCTTAAATATTTTTATTATTTTGGTTATTAACAACTCACTAGCAACTTGTCACCTGGTGTAGCCTAACCTGTTTAAACAACTTGTATTATCTTTATCCTATCAGTATGCATATACTACACAGGACAGCTATTTTGAATGACAGGCTGGACATAGCAATGTTTTACGGGGCAAGCACCTAGAGAGAATAGCGATGTTCAGACATAGCATATATTATAGGCAAGTTACTGGCAATGTCCACTTTAATGAGAAACCCCCTCAGCTAAATACCCATAGCATCTCGTTATTATGCACCATGTCAGAATTAGCTACTGCTTTGCTACAAACCTTGCTCACAATTTATCTACTCTAGCGTAGACGTAATAGCGCTGTTATACGTCTTTATTTTACTTAATTTTATCCACACCTAGTCTGAAGTAACGACTGTTTAGTTAAGCATTTTACATTTTGTTCAACTTGTTGATGACACGATGTTAAGTAAGCTCCTAACAAAAAATGTGTGCAGTTTCTTTGCAGACCATGTACTTGTTCTTTTTTATTTGAAACTTGCGCTTGTTAGCGCTGTTGTGGCTGAACAAGCAATGTTGTAAACCTTTATGCACACCAAAAATAAAGAATTAAAAAAAAAAAAAAAAAATGCCCGACTTACAAACCATGATGAACTCTCTCATATCTTCCATGGGCCAGATCAGAGACAGCATCGACAAATTAGAATCGGGCCATTTGGCAACTAACCCACCATTGTCCAATGCTACGTCCCTAGCAGCAGCTACAGCGATTCTACAGGGTAATGTTGTGGCCCCTGTATCACAGATAGATACACTGATGATCACACCTGCTCATATGGTGCCTCCTCAGATACGTAAAGATATCCTGGAGGGTAAGGACGTGAATCTGATATCGCTCCTTATTGCTGCCCAGGATATAGTGGAAAATAAGACCTACGCTTATGTGGACCTATCGGTAGTCCTCAAAGCCAGAGATCCCAAACTCAGTAAAAAACTCACCATCCCCGAGTTCGTACTGGGGTTTAGGATCTATAGAGATGTAGTATGTACCAATTTTCCTCAGAGAAGAGAAGAATTGGATACATACATGCACAAGCTGGTTGACTTGGGGCACAAATATGGCGGATATGCTTACTATGATTATCATAGGTTATTTTCAGCTAAGGCGGCAGCAACTCTGGCCCAGTTTAATACGGTTGTATGCTGACCTTATGCTGGTTGCTCTTAAACTCATGTAGATGTCCATCAGTACTGCACTATCTAGATGATTTTCTCTTCATAGAGAGTAATCATAACCCACCACAAAGCCTTGACGCCAGACAGCTGTTTGGGAGGTTGGGAGTCCCAATTTCCCCCTCCAAAACTGAAGTACAGACTGTAGCGGACTAGGCCCTGTACCAGAGTCTGCCCCAGTTTCCTAAAGGGAACTGCTTGCTCGCCTCCTGCCCAGTGATTATGGTCCCGGGAAGATGGGACCCTTTAAACACATTGACTGGGCTTAAGGGGATTTTTGTACGTCACTAATGGCCCTTTAAGAACCAACCAAAGGAATATAAAATAATATTGCAGAGACTTCGGACTATATAAATTATGCAGCACAGGACATTGAGCTGTCTAACAAAATTTGTGTCTTTTAAAAAGTGTTTGTGTATTGCTTATTCTGTATATTCACCTTGTATGCAGCATTCGACTGATTGTTTGGTAAAATCACTCCGTTTATTATACAAGTGAAACTACCGAACAATCAGACCACCCCAGGAGGAAGTGTGCCTGCAATTACCGTTCGCAACAATGTTGCGAACGGGTAATTGGCAATTCGTGCAGTATGGGCTTTGTCCTCTGGGTGGCCGCCATTCGGGAAACGAACACGTGGCGGCGGCCATCTTAAACTCCCGAACAGCTGTGTTTTGCCGTCGAGTGTCTGGAACTAAAATCGGACACGCGACTAGGCAAACACCACTGAGACCTTCAGACTTCCATGGATTTGTGCCGAAACTACTGAACGGGTCGCCGTTCGGTAGAAATATTCATACGAACAAGGGGATTCAAATGAAGGCAAACATCAGTTATTTCATTCTGTATTTTCATCCGGTTATACCCACGAACAGAGACCGACCGCAAGGCCAAAACTTATGGAACTATTTTTGGCTACTGTTGCCTGTGCGGTCGGTCATAACTTTAAACCTCTATAACTCCCTAGCCCCTGGTCCGATCTGGGTGATTTTTGAGTATGTTACTCACCCAGACCAGGGCTATCAGGGTATCCCCTATTTAGGAGTATACTCTAGGTATCTGGGGTACATCCAGAAAGTGTGGAAATAATGTACATGATTAAGTGGATTATGTGTCATGCTGAGGGGAGGAGATGTGTGGGAGGTAACTCATGTGTGATTGGTGTATCGGGTAATTATTGTGAATCCCTCCCTTGCATGGGAGAATGCTTTAAAAGAAGGTTGAGCGATTAAAAGTTCAGTTCTACTCCTCATACTGTGTGTTGTCCAGTGATTGGGAAAGGTGATGGGGTTTTATTGCTGATGGTGATTACTATGCTGCTGGATTATTCTCTCGGTGTGGATATTGTACCTGGGATTATTGCTGGTTCCTGAGCCACACCTGGACTACCAGCGGAAACAGGCTGTGAGAGACCAGCGTTCCGCTACACTGACACTATAGTCAATTTTCTGCGTATTGAACTTGACTCAGTAACTATGGAAGCCAGCTTACCACATGACAAGATTGAGTGTATCCTAGCAAGCATTAGTCACATAGTTACATAGCTGAAAAGAGACTTGCGTCCATCAAGTTCAGCCTTCCACACATTTGTTTTTTGCTGTTGATCCAAAAGAAGGCAAAAAAAAAAACAGTTTGAAGCACTTCCAATTTTTTGCAACAAGCTAGGGGAAAAAATCCTTCTTGACCCCAGAATGGAAGTCAGATTTATCCTTGGATCAAGCAGTTATTACCCTACATTGAAAGATTATATCCTTGAATATTCTGTTTTTGCAAGTATGCATCTAGTAGCTGTTTGAACATCTGTATGGACTCTGAAAAAAACACTTCTTCAGGCAGAGAATTCCACATCCTTATTGTTCTTACAGTAAAAAAAAAAACCTTTCCTTTGCCTTAGACGAAATCTTCTTTCTTCCAGTCTAAACGCATGACCTCGTGTCCTATGTAAAGTCCGGTTTGTGAATAGATTTCCACACAATGGCTTGTATTGGCCCCGACTGGGTTACTGTAGTCGTAAGGAGTTACAGTCCTTGCTGGGATCGTTAAATTTTGCGATGAGAATAATCCCACAGGGCAGGTCTTTCGTTTCTAGGCTTCTATGTCTATTGCCTAGCCTGCCCTCCGAGGATAGTGAGGTTTCTCTGGATTCTCAGGCCACAGCAGATTTACGCATGTGGCAGAATTTCTTATTCCAATGGAATGGGAAGTCCATGTTCATACCTCCACTGTCCCCCCGATTCCCCAATGCTGCAGTCATATGCAGCGGCTTCTACTGGTTTTGCAGCCATCTGTGGTGACCAATGGTTGTGGGGCAGTTGGCCGCCTGAGACCAGAACATTGGAGGTCTTCGATCAGACTTCAGCATTGCTGGAGATTTACCCTATTGTGGCAGCGGCAGCAACATTGGGACACTCCTGGTCAGGACACACGTGCATTGTTTTTCAGACATTCAAGCAACTTGTCACATCATCAACAAAGGCCGGTCCCCCTATCTAGTCATTATGAGTTTTGTTAGACAATTAACTTGGCTCGCGGCAACTCATCAGTTCTTTATATGCCGCTGACCATTTGTCCCGCTTCCGTTTTCAGGAATTCCGCGTACTACATCCCAATGCCTCCACAGTAGCAACTCCAGCCCCTCAGTTTCAAGAGCTCATCTTGGATTAGGCCAACTCCTAGCACACGGCAGAATGCTGTCGCAATGCGCTTTGTCCGAAAACACCAAGCATACAAACGAGCTGTTGATATTTTTGTAAAATTTACAGTGGACTTCCAGGTGGTTGACATGTTCGCAATGGAATCTTTGGTGGCTTTCGCTTCCTTTTGCCACCTCAATTTACATTTGTCCTACAATACAATCAAACTTTACCGCACAGGGTTACAACACCACATGTTAACCCTATTCCCAAACAAACAGACCTTTATATCATCCAACCAAACCGAGGCCTTATTAAAAGGAATCCAGAGGTGCAGTACAAAATCACGTGTAAATATCAAAATACACGTAGAATGATATTGATTACACACACACAATAAAAATTATATGTAAATATGTTAAAAAATAAAAATAATAAAAAAATATATATGTGAAAATTTGTTCTAACTGTATTTTGATATTAAAATATATTGATATCAAAATACATGTAGAATTAAATATGTATATCTATATACATAAGTAATGTAAACTGCAAATGTCCCGCACTCAATGTACCGGTCTTGTACTTGCCTCGGTGCTGCCTCAGCCTTCAATGTATACAAATGGAAAGAGTGCACTCGAGAGGTCTTCGTAAAAAAAATATAAACAATTTATTGTGCCAAACTTCAAAGACATATAAGTCGACGTTTCAGTCCCCGTAGGACTTTTTTCAAGGTCTTGAAAAAAGTCCTACGGGGACTGAAACGTCGACTTATATGTCTTTGAAGTTTGGCACAATAAATTGTTTATATTTTTTTACGAAGACCTCTCGAGTGCACTCTTTCCATTTGTATATATACATAAGTATATACGTATATCACTATATATATATATATATATATATATATATATATTGATGATATAATTGTTATGATCCGTTTTACTGTTTTGAAACACTAATATTTGTGTTCAGTGAAGTCTCCAGAGTATAACAGTACCCCTCATGTACAGGTTTTATGGTGTTTTCTAAAGTGACAGAGTCAAATATAAGTCTTGCGTTTCAGTTTTAGTAGACAACCCAAGGTATTGCAAATGGGGTATGCCCAGTCTTTTTTAGTAGCCACTAAGTCACAAACACTGAGCAAAATTGGCATTCAGATTTGTTTTTTGCATCTTTCACACACAAACATATATTAACACTAACTTTGCCCAGTGTTTGTGACCAAGTGGCTACTAAAAAAAGACTGGACATACCCCATTTGCAATACCATGTGTTGTCTACTATTGCAAATGGTATGCCATCATGGGGGTAATTTTCATTCCTGGGCTACCATACGGTCTTGAAGGCAACGTAACCAGTCTGGCGAATTTCAATGTGAAAAAACTGAAAAAAGTAACATGCTGTATTTAACCCTGTAACTTCCCAAAACACCATAAAACCTGTACATAGGAGGTGCTGTATAAAACACGTACGATATCGCTGAATACAAATATGTATATTTTATTGCAGTACAAGCAAACAGTTTTATGACATTGACAGTTAAAATGTCATGTAGAACTAAACAAAATAACAGAATCTCTTATTTTCTCCCATTCTTTTTTATATTTTATTCATATTAAATTATGTTTCATAGCTAAATGTTTGATGTTAAATGAAAGCCCTGTTTCCCCTGAAAAAAAATGATATATAATAAGGGTCGGTGTACTTAATATGAAAGAGGTGAATTACGGTTGAACAGACATATAGCTCAAATTCCAGGTTTTGTTTACATTTGGTTTTGATCAGAAAGTGTAAATTTGGTTAAAACTGAACATATGCTTGAAGTTCCTCATTTGAAAAGGAAATGTGTTTTTGTCTTGTACAGTAATTTACCAAAACATGTTGCAAATGAGGTCTAAATATGTTCCCCTATGTTCCTAGAACTGGACTGTGAACAAACTTTCTGCAGAAACCCATGATTTAATAATTGTGTAATTGTTACCCTTTCGATTATAGACGTCAACACCCATGCTGCCTAGCAATTCCCTTACTTCAATAAGGGTGGAGATTTATCTGCATTTACTCCCCATCCTTAAACTGCAAAATATATACATTCAAATTCTATATAACTCAGTTACATCAAAACAAGTCATTCCTCCAACACTCAAAAAGATTACATTCAGATTACGGTGATTTAACAGTCTGAACATTTACAGGGTGTGGCACGTAGTATGCAGCAACACAAACATTCTTCTCTTGCAATGTTAAAGGGACCTAAAGCACTTATTCCACTATTTAGCGCTATGTAGTCTTTAAGGGGCAAAGAGCCTTTTGGTGCAATGCCTTAAAATTATATCTTTATTTCCAAATGGTTTTCACATGATTTGACAAAAAAATAAATAAAATAAACAGAATTCTCCCAGCACACAAAATCTAGCTACACAAATGCCACTCAGATCATATGGACTTTTACTTCCATATTTTGCATCTAATTATGGACAGTAAGATGGGTTGTAAGCACTTAGCCCACAGCACAATGTACAATGGGTCTTTTGGTGCCAGAAGGGCTTCAATTTTTATCAAAACACAATCACACACAACTTCCCCGATCATGGAAATCCCCACCTATGACATTCACACTGGCAAGCACAAGAAGAATTGGCAAGAGGTCTAGCCACAGCCGTCATGCTTACCATGACAGGCACACAAGTATGTTTACACACCAATACTCAAAGGCCATCCAAGACACACATAATTACTGTGCTATTACAGTATTGCATTTACAAATTCATATTTCAATACTAATTTAAGATTCAGTTTGCTTCTAGTTAGTTTTAGTAATGGTATTGTTAGAGTTTATTTTTTTCATGGACAAATTGCTTTTTACGTCAGCCTTTTCACTTTTCAGAAATGTACAGATTTCAATAGAAATTGGCACTTGTATACATTAAAGGAACACTATAGTCACCTAAATTACTTTAGCTAAATAAAGCAGTTTTAGTGTATAGATCATTCCCCTGCAATTTCACTGCTCAATTCACTGTCATTTAGGAGTTAAATCACTTTGTTTCTGTTTATGCAGCCCTAGCTACACCTCCCCTGGTTATGATTAACAAAGCGTGCACGAAAAAAAAAACTGGTTTCACTTTCAAACAGATGTAATTTACCTTAAATAATTGTATCTCAATCTCTAAATTGAACTTTAATGACATACAGGAGGCTCTTGCAGGGTCTAGTAAGCTATTAACATAGCAGGGGATAAGAAAATCTTAATTGCAATAAAGAAAGCCTAAATAGGGCTCTCTTTACAGGAAGTGTTTATGGAAGGCTGTTCAAGTCACATGCAGGGAGGTGTGACTGGGGTTCATAAACAAAGGGATTTAATTCCTAAATGGCAGAGGATTGAGCAGTGAGGCTGCAGGGGCATGTTCTATACACCAAAACTGCTTCATTAAGCTAAAGTTGTTCAGGTGACTATAGTGTCCCTTTAACCATGTTAAACCAAGCCTGGGCTTAAGACAACCAGTCCTGTTACTTCCTGGTTTTGTTAGCTCAGTGGAGCTAAACGCAAGAGGCAGAGAACCTGCCTTGCAAAGAATGCTCACTGGAAGGCCTGATTGGACAGCCACAGAAAGTCTGGGCTGGGTAAGAAGGGGAGGGCTTGCAAAGGCTTCAGAATTCTGCAACTTTTTCAAGCTCTTTTTAAATATACCACAATAAAAAAAAAAAAAGATTATAATTAAATGCATGCATGTTTTCATTGGGTTATATCTACTAAAAAAAAAAATTTTTTTTTTTTTTTTTTAATTTAGGGCTGTGGACTGTCCCTTCAAGAAAAAACACTTAAGTGTTATTTGTGCAGCCCTCCAAACAGCAGTGCTTCGTGCAAGATCCTGAAGGCTGGGGGCGGACCAGACAGGTCCCTCCCACCCTTCAGCAGACAGGCCAGCTCTTTTGCTGGCAGGCCTATACATTATGGGCATTGCCAATGTTACCCCCTCTCAGGCCCGCCAACCTGTCCCATTTTATAGACTTCCACTGTTGGGACATATGTTTATGTGCAAGCATACAAGACCTCTGAAATTAAGTGACAATCCTTCCACAAACTTTCAACAAATAAAAAAATAATAATCCCAAAACTGTTGAATATTAAAAAACCCACTAAAGTCACCAAGGCCACTTCATTTCAATAAGAAACTGAATGTTTGCATTGCCGGGTTATATCCATCTCTAGTAGGAGTCATACAGCCAGCCAGTAGAGGTGCTTCTGACCGAGTAAAACTTTGTCATATACCATGGAGGCCCCATAGGAAAGCATTGGGAAGCCTGGATGCGATTGAGGACCCCAAATAGACCATTGCTCCTCCATGACATTGCGGCAGGCAGAGAGGAAAGCAGCGCTGAGCAGAGGTGAAAAAGTATATCAATATTTTACAGTGAATACAATTTATTTTACATATAATGTATTTGTGGTCAATTTAAGGTATGTTATTTTTTTCATAGCCGGTTCACTTTAAAGTGCATATTTTGACTGTACTCGGCAAGCTGTGAACTCATATGAAGTTGTTTTAGATCTATTCATACCAAGGAAGGAAAAGGATTTGCACAAATCCCATTGTCTCAAAGGAGGAACGAGTAGGATTTATGCACCAGGATGAAGACATTAACGTACTTTCTGGCTATAGCAGCTTTAGCACATGCTTTAAACTAATGTTGTTCAGGTTTTGGGGGGAATGGGAACCAGATAAAATTGTGGTGCAATCTGACCCAAACGAAACAAAATCTGACTAAGATTAGGTCACTCCAAAAGAAGTTTTGGTGAAAAGATGGGGATTAGATTTTAGGCTAATATTCAAATTGTGATAGATTCCCTGTTGGGGAGGATGGATTGGGTGTGTGGTGCAGTAGAACTTTGACCGGTCTGAATAAGGCATCAGAATTTAATCATTTTATGTATCTTAAACCAGTATGATTTTATAAGTGAACATTACCTCTATATGTGGTAAAAAAAAAAAAAAAACCAAAGCAGGAAAGCAACGCCAAAAATTTCCATCTGCATTGTAACTGCGAATGGGTGAACTGTGGTGTGTTCTACTAAACAATTTGTAAGTGGTCTCAGGTGTTTTACCTGCTATACATCAATGGCCTGTCAAAGGCATTTTCTGCACCAGTGGACAGCAGCAATAAGCCTCTCCTCCTGTGTTTGGTTTGGTGCATTAGTTAGTGCTCAAATCAGATTGTCTCTTGCCTCTCTATGTGGGATGAAGCCCACCTGGCCCACAGCCAGAACAAAATGTTTGTCTTTCTTTTTCTTTTGCAAATAGTTTAAGTTCACAGTTTAGTAATGTGACAGCTGGAGTAATGTAATAAATCCTAGCCCTTATGAGAAATGTCCAGTCAAAAGGCCCATATAGTTTGGGAAGAGGGGTTAAGCTTAGTTCAAGGAAGATCTATGTGGAAGTCTACTATGTCTGTGGGGAGTTCTTTCTTTCTAAATTTAGTTAGGTAAAGATGTATGAAACATCTAATGTACAGTTTCACATCATACATTAGCTGAGTGTTAATTGAGTAAGTATTATGTAGTAGTCAATGTAGTATTGTTGTTGACATTATGTGCGTTGAGAGGTTATGGACTTGGTTCTGTTTGTATATTTTGCATGAGTTATATCTTTTTCTTTAACATTCTGGGCAGTAACAGTCTGCTTGTCAGCATTCATCATAGAAAAACGGTGCTTTACTTGTAAAATCAGGAGTGCTAAGTTGTGCTAATATGAGTAAGTTTCCTTCTCAGTATAGTCAATTTCCATCCAATATGGGAGAATAGAGTACAGAAAACTTGTGCATAAGTTTGGGGTCAAGGATTTGTTGGGCGAGTAATTGAAAACAAACCTCTCTAGTTACAAGTTCTTTCAAATGAAAGTCTCAAATCACATTTCTGTGCATCCCAAACGAAGAGAGATATGTATTCAGTATTGTTCTCTGAAGTATTGGAACAGGATAGATCTAGCTTCTGTCAGATGCAGAGTATACGTTTCCAGTTAAAGACCAAACGAGAGGATATAGAGATTGTGACATTATGACATGACCATGTTGATCCTTGTGAAGGGTGAGTGTGTGACATGAGAGAGTGCGTTACAAAGGTTCTGTAGTTGTGTGGTTTGGAGAGTGACCGTAGATGTTACAGCATAGACTTCAAGTTGGTTGGTTGGCGTTCTGTCTTGATAGAGCATAGCAGCTCTGTAGTAGCAGCTTTCAAGCTCTGCTTGGTGGGCAATTAGTGAATCAAAATGGTCTGGTCTACAGACTTCACGGCCATTCTCTCAAACCAAGAGATATCTCCAGATACTATGTGTGAGATGGGGAGGTTTTAAGGAGGGACAATACAGAAGCCTGTAAGTTGCTAGATGCATTGGAAACCAATTCTGTAGGTGTCATCAGGTATTGGCGTATGCAGGAGGTAAGATGGGAGTTACAGAGACCTGTGGCAATTTGGGAACTCTGAGGCCTAGTCCTTTTGTCTATTAGAGGAAAGAACACCTTTTAAGTGTACATTGTACCTATGAGTTCAGTACTTTCTCCTGATTGATGAGGCTTGCCAATAATATAAACAAGGTACCTTAACAAGACAGACTTGGCAGAAACAGCAGCTGGCTTCCAGTATTTCCCTAAATGGAACATGTCAAGCAACATTACCACTACAGCCCCCTGTAGTGGGTAGGGAGCATGAAGTGCCCCATTTTCACTGTGCATAATCTCACCCACCCTGCTCTCTGCTCACTGTATTGCATGTCTTTCCAGGTTGACCTTTTCCACAATTACCTTCTCAAATCACATCTTGGTAGTCTATCTAGGTTTTCTGGCCATCACCTTCAAATTCCTCCCACTTCCTCTTGACTCTGGTCCCTTCACAACTCCCTGGATTGTAAATCTAGATAAGTATTTTGTAAACACGGCTGTAAGTACTCAGCTCAAGGTCCTCTGTCCTTTTTGTACTAGCTTGCTTATACTGTGTTATCGGTCTTCCCAAATTGTACAGTTCTGTAGAATATATTGGTACTTTATTAACACACCAGTAATACTAATTACATATGAAACTGTAAAATCATGTGCGCCAAAGCAAACATAACCTCCAATAAAATGTTGAGCCAATATATTTCTATTGCATCATACAAATGACACAATAAACCATTTATAGAGAAAACAAAAAAAAATTAAAAAAACTAGCGGAGATCTATTTATACATAGGCCAGATAACGGTTTCATGAATCAGGATGTGTTTTAACATTGCCTAATAGTAATGTCTGATGCGTAACATTGCCTGATGCGTAAAAAAGAGAGAAAATTCCCTCTTGTGCACATGGGGATATAGACAAAAACTGATATAAATAACCCAAAAGTGTTCTGGGCTGTTTGAATAACTGTCTTTAGCAGCAGTAATTATTGCAAAACATTGCTATTCTAAGCATCATGAAAGTTGCATTGATGTGAGGTGTTTGTACGCAGTGTGTGCACTCGTGTAATTATGTACAGAAAATATTGTGGTGGTTGTATTCTAAGTCTATTTCAGTTGCAGAATTTTCTGTTAACCTTTAAGAAGACTCTGCACTCTACAGTAGAGTTGATTCTGTTTCTCAACTTTGGTCTTGTCAGTGTGAAGACATTTGGTGGACCACAAATGACAATAAACAGGAAGTAGCATTTTCTTTCATAACCATAATATATGCTGGTTTTTGTTCCCTTTTTTTTTTTGCTTTTTCGTGACGGTAGAACGTCATGAATAAAATATCTGTATCCCTCCTCCCCCCTCTTCCAAGTAAGCATTTTAAAAGGAAAAATAAAGTATATTTTTTATACTTTCTCTCTAATGCTGAGTCTTCCTCAGAGCTGCCACAGACTCTTCCTCGTGTAATGATGGTCGAATCCAATGGTCCTCATGGAGGAGTATTGGGAACTATAGGCGCATGCTGTAATCGTTGGCAATTCTGCCATAAACATCATATGCAAGAAATTTTCTATGACAGACCATGACCACACTGCATTTGGCGCATGACATGATATGCATGGGTATGAAAACCGTTAAGTAGCAGTCCAGACTCTCCTACCCAGAGGACTTGGAGGTGTGGCTTGAACACGCACTTCCAAGCCTTCAGTCTATAAATGTTACATTTTTAATTAATCATTTTTAATTAGACAAAGTTGTTGTAGAACCTACAGAGTTCTTATAACAATTGACTACATTTTGTTTAAGCAATTGTTTTAGTTTTAGCATATCATATCAACTCTGTAATCCAAAAGCTTCTCTTCAGTGCTTACCCTTCATCACTAGAAGAACTTCTTCCTTGGGAAATGCAGTTTTCGTAGACCTGAGGTAGGCAACCTTCGGCACTTTAGATATTTTAAACTATTATGTAGTTACAGCTATAATACTGGCAAATCATCAGGGAGTTATAGTTTACATCTGGAGTGCCAAAAGGTTGCCTACACCTGCCCTAGAGACAGAACCTCACTAATATTTCCATTAAGATTTAATTTGGTGATTGTCCACGCCTCACTAAGAGATAACAAAAAAAGAGGAGTTGCAGTTGTGTTTAATTGTAATATAGAGTTGGAAATTAAATATATTGAATTGGATCCAGAAGCTAGATCCATAATTATTGTTTGCATTATTGATAAAGTGACCTACACTCTTGTTAATGTCTATCTTCCGAATGTTGATCCTATGACTAAATTTGCGACCATAATGGACCGAGTCGATAAAGTATCCAAGGGACATTTAATTATAGCGGGGGATTTTAATTGCGTATGGGATCCCAAAATGGACAAGACGCATATTTCTAAAAAATTTTGTGATAAAAGAACTATTAAGCAGGCTAAAAGACTTTACAATATTTCTAAACAATATAATATCCATGATATATGGAGACTATTACATCCCACTGATAAAGATTACTCTCATCAATCATGTGTGCACGGTACGTATGCACGCATTGATTTCTGTCTCCTTGACGCAAATTCGATATCTCTGTGCAATTCAAGTGAAATCAGAGAGAGTCTATGGTCAGACCATAGCCTCATATTAATGGATCTTGGAAATAAATCCCCTATGGCCCGTACTACATGGAGACTAAACGATGCTCTTCTTAATGATGCAGACAATAAAAAGGAATTAATTCAATTATTAAATAATTTTTGGCTAGAAAATAGTTCCTCTGATACAACACCGGCAAATAATTGGTGTACACACAAAGCCGTTATGCGTGGTTACTTAATTAAATTAGCCCATAAAATGAGGGTTCTCAATGGTAAGACCCTGACCGATTTATACATTGAGTTTTATAATATATCGAAACTTAATAAACAGAAGCCATCTATAGAATTAAAAACCAAGCTAAATACTTTAAAAAAACAGATCAATTTGAAGGTTGAGCAAAAAATCAAATTAAATATTCACAAACTAAAATTAAACAATTATTATACGGGAAACAGGGCAAATAAAAACTTGACAAAAAGACTGCAAAACCAGTATGCCAAAAATAGAGTCGAACAATTGACAGATGGACAAAAGATCTATTCGACACCTTCTGCAATTGGGGAGAGATTTAATCAATCAATTTTATGAGGATCTGTACAATCTCAAACTGTCTCCTAATTTAAACGATATTCAAAATTATCTAGCCAGTACCCAGATTCCTAAAGTTACATCGCAAGACCTAATAATTTTAAATAGGCCCATTTCGGTGGATGAAGTCAAATTGCAAATAAATAGACTTCCTATTAACAAAACTCCGGGACCAGATGGCTTTACGAATATGTATTATAGACAGATGCAGCCTCTATTAAGTAATCCTTTAACAGAAATGTTCAATCAAATAGCCCTAAATAAATCTTTTCCATCTGAATTGTTGCAGGCGAATATTATTCCAATACTGAAACAAAATAAATTAAGCTCTGATCCCGGTAATTATAGACCCATAGCGTTAATCAATACTGACATGAAGCTATACGCGGCAATAATTGCCGATAGAATTAAGAAAATTATTTCGTCACTGATTCACCCTGATCAAATTGGATTTGTCCCAGGCAGGTTAGCATCCAACAATACCAGGAGAATAATCGACATTATAGATTGGGCCAACAGAAATGAGTTTCCCCTCCTGACCCTGTCATTAGATGCCGAGAAAGCATTTGACAGGGTCGGGTGGGGCTATCTTAGTGAAGCCCTTAAGGCTTTTGGACTCATGGGCTGGATACACAATGCCATTATGGCTCTCTACTCCTCTCCCTCCGCCAGAACTGTGGGTCCGAACATCACAGCAGGGTGGTTTGCACTTAAAAATGGTACGCGACAGGGATGCCCTCTTTCTCCTCTGTTGTATATTTTGTCTATTGAGCCATTGGCTATTAACATTAGGAACAATGCATTAATAAAAGGTGTACAAACCAATTCGTTGAATGCTAAAATATCTCTCTATGCGGATGACGCGTTACTTACGTTGTCTACCCCTGAGTCGTCTTTAAAATTTTTAATGTTTGAGATCGACAGATACTCTGCTATCTCAAATTTCAAGCTAAATATAAATAAATCTACGGCAATGTTTATGAACTTGAATAATGAGATAGTAAATAGTTTAGCCCTAAGCTATAAATTTATATGGACCGATTCACAAATAAACTATCTGGGATTAGTTATAACGTCTAAAGTGTCAGAAATAATGGAGCGGAATATCTCGATTCTTATGAGAAATATGAACCTCAAACTTAGAAAATGGAGAAATTTAGAAAACTCCTGGCAAGGAAAAATAAACATCATTAATTCATATATTTTGCCTAAATGGCTATATCTGTTTTCCATGATTCCGCTTGGGGTTTCCAGACCTTGGTTGGCGATGATCCAAACATACTTCAACAATTTTATCTGGAATAACAAAAAACCAAGAATTGCCCAAAAGATCTTAACCAAAAAATTGACAAATGGAGGCCTACATTTCCCTAGTATTCTTTATAGTTATCACGCTAGCATTATTAGGCATATATATTTCCTTCAGGACCCTAAACAGGTCTTGGAACCATGGTATATTATGGAGGCCGAAGTGGCCCATGTAGACAAATTACAATATTTGATGTGGACAGTTACAAGTAAAAATTTAATAAATTCGCCTATAAACAATTCAGCGATACTATCCCAAATATTAGAAGAGTGGATACTAATTAAAAAAAAATTAGGCCTAATAAATATGATACCTAAGACATGTCCCTTGGATATATTCCAACTACTTATACAAGACTTTTCGTTAAAGAATTGGGTCTGCGCGGATAGAATAAGAATTGCAGAAATTATGCAGGGAGACAATATCCTACCCTTCCAGAATATTATTGACACTCTGCATATTCCGCGCAGAGAAATTTTTACTTATCTCCGCATAAAAAACTTTATTCACAAAAACGTGATTAAATCATCTTCCATTTTTGCTAAAAAGTTAGAAGTCATATTTAATTTCCAATCTATTAATAAGATTATGTCTGCTGCAGCATCAATGTTGGAAGCTCTTAAGGAGTCTCCCCACAGCTTGATTAAGATGTGGGAACAAGAACTAGAACTGCAAATTTCTCTGGATGATTGGAATGTCTCTTTGAGCCTGGTGAATAAATATATCCACTGTTTGAACCTGTCTGAATGCCACTTTAAAGTCCTCTATAGATGGTATTATACTCCGGCAAGATTGGCGAGAATGTTCTATAATTCCGATCCAACTTGCTGGAGATGTGGTACTCACCCAGGTACTTACATACATATTTGGTGGGCCTGCCCAGCTGTCAAATATCTATGGTCTTGGGCCTTTAATATTTTTACAACTGTGACTACTAATAGAATTATGGAGAATGCCGCTTCTGCTCTTTTACATCTAAACTTGTCATTTGATTCAAAAAAAGACATTTGTTTTGCTATTCATTGTTTAGTCGCTGTTAAAATTATTATAGCGAGACAATGGAAATCATCTAAGCCGTATACCAAACGGTTATTGATTGATCAGGTCCTGTTCCAAATATCTATGGAACACGAGATGATCAACAATGAGAACTCGAAGAAAAAACAATGGTATGGTGATTGGCTGTATAAATATAAGATATTATTTTGCTCCTCCAATAGTCCTTCTTGATTATACCACTATTTGAAATTTAGCAGTTGATATATGGAAAGCGATGAATATAGATAAGTGATAATATAATACATATAAGCGAGTATTGAAACTAATTGATCATGTGCTCTAGATTTGGTGTGGGGCTTTTATTGTTTTTGTTTTTGTTCCTTTTTTGTGTTTTTATTTCTTTTTTGTGATTATAGACTATGTTTGTATGTGATATATACTGACCTATAATTGAACACAAGACAAATCTCGATGATATATAATTTAATAGAATGCTATGTGATTCTGTATTTGTCTGCTAAACAAAATATGAGACCAGTATATTGCTGTATATGTAAAGAAAAAAATTCTCTAATAAAAAAATATAAAAAAAAAAAAAAAAGATTTAATTTGGTGGAGCAAGCATATTGCTGTGCATGCGCCATAGGTTCTGCAAGATTTTCCTATGAGAAACAAGTGACTGAAAGAGTCAGGCATTTTATTTTATTTTAAAACAAAAATGGAGTCCCTTTCACACAATTTCTCTGATCTCTCCAAAAGGGACACCAAAACCATCCCTACCAATTGCAGCAATGAAATATACTTGCCAACATGGGCAAGTATGGGAAAAGGGCTGGGCACAAAGGAACAATTGTATTTTTTTCTAGCATTCAAAATACAGACAGAATGGTTACACTAAAAGAACACTCACAAAATTGACTTCACTTCCTTTTTTAATACATAGGGAGATGATGCATAAACACTGCAATAGTATAAAGACAAATACACTTATAAGGTACCCTCATTTTCTGTCACCACCTATAGTCTACAAAGACCAGGAAATCTTTCCAGACAACACTGTCCTCCAATCATTTTTAATTTTCATGTAAATACAGTACATATCCCATCAACTAAGATCGTGCAAGGATCCAATGGGATACAAATACATTTGTTGAAAAGTACTCTGAAATGAAACCTCAGCATAAATAATTCCTAGCATAAATAATACTTTCACTTTTGTTGAGTTCCAGTTTAAACTTCAAACCACAGGAGAACACATAAAACCTAAAAAGCATAGCTTAACACATTATAAGAAAGAAGTTGCTGTGAGTAGTTTCATTCATAAAATAATAGGACCAAAATCAACAGACACTAAAATACTGCTATATGTATATTATTTAAAGGGGTCCTGTCATGCCCAGTGAAGGAGCTATCACGGTTACAGGGGTTGCCACTGCGACTTGGCATGTCACTCCAAGGAGCCCAGCTGCCCTGTCAACCCGTGCTGAGGCACAAGGCCTAACTGGTGGGCTGGCATGACTTCAAGGCCAGTGCAGAGCCGCACCGGCCGGGGCTCGCAGTCGCCGGGTGACCAGCAGGAGATAGACGCACAGCACTCCTCCTCCTGTCAGTCCCTGCATGTAGCCTGGCAGAGCAGACGATTGTCTGACAGGAAGTGCTCACTGAGAGCAATGAGCACTTCCTTTCAATGCGGGTACCGCGGTCTGCACAGCCATGCTAAATAGAGGTTACTAGGATGTAGGAGGGGAGGGTGATATGGGGGCAGGGGGGAGACACATGCATGGGGCTGGCAGGGAGAGGAGAAGGAGACACGCGGAGGAGCTGGAGGGGAGAAGGAGACACATGGGAGGGTCCAGGACAATTTTTGCAACAGAGTCCGGTGCACTCCTATTTACACCTCTAGTAATGCAACAAACAAATTATGTTCATTAGACGGAGCATAAAATTCTATCTATTCATTGTGCTAACAGTTTTGGAACAGAGGAGATGCGAGTAAATCTCTAAATTTTACATTGAATGCATCATGAATCTTATAATGTATTCAATGTATATGGTAGAGATTTCAAGTAAGTTAATATTTTGACAACAGGTTCAATTTAAAACACTGTTATTTTACATTTGTTAGGATTTTGTAGAAATGTAATCGTCAAACTTTAAATCCTATGAAATTCTACCAGTCTCTACAATGGCATGTCATATTAGTTGTAGTTGCACATTACATGAGTATCTACATTTTGGTCAACCTGCTGTAGAACATGCCATTTAACATTCTATCCAAGAGTGGACTTGAACACATGGATACATTCACAACAAAACAACCACAATGTATTTTAGTCCATGAAGACAGTATAGCAGAGGTCACTTCATTCAAACTAATTACAAATCTGATCACATAATTCTCACTACAGAAACCAATGTTTAAAGGGTTAGTCCAAGCACCATGACCACTTCAGTGTGTGTATTTCCTATGAAACACTGCATCTGCAGAATTTATCCCCTCTGCTGTGTGACTACACTTCTGGCAGTGTCATTAGAGAGACCTGAGCAAGAGACTTTTTTTTAATTCTTAGTTTTAGTTGTGCAGGAGATGACAGTTATGCTTGCAGTGCCACAATATCAGTAGAAAGCACTTCAAAAACAAACAATTAGAGGGATCACTTGCACATTTTAAAAATATATAGTAAACAAGAGTACTAAAGGTAGGCTTCATAATTATGTCTAAAGCTCGTGGCTAAACAGGGTAAAGGCATACCCCGCTTTACATACACTCGCGAGTAAGGACATACCTGGGAGTGTACATAAAAGGTGCTTCTTCTATTCTCGCCCGGAGCAGTTCAGTTCAGAGAGGAGGGCGCGTGTGTGAAAGATGCCAATCGGTTCTTTTGTCTATGTGTGTTGTGTGTGCGTCTCCAACCTGTGACCTTGTAATTTGGAGCTGTGCTGAAGGTGTTGTGTCATACATTAGTGCTAGAAAATACTAAATTGCTACTGAACTTAAGGTAAAACAGAAAGGAAAAATAACTTCTTACATGCATTAGACTTTAGACTTTCCAAGGCATTGCCTGATAAGAGGAGCAGTGTCCGACATGAATTCAGATGCCATATATCAACTCAGTTCCTGATTGTTGTCATGGTTCCGTAGCCTGGGATTTCCTGATCCTCGGGACAAAGGGAACAGTGTGTTCGGGATCCCAAGACTCCGTGGTGGATCTTGCAGATGGTTCGGCAGTCTGAAGTGGCAATCCCAGTGTCTCAAGGAACGGGGGTGCTTCTTCCATTGATGCGAGTGTGTGTGAGGTTCCATTGGTCCCCATCTGTAGGTGATGCCTGCTGTTCTTATGCTGCTTGTGATAGGGCCAAAGGGGCTTTGGTTAGATCTTGGTAGAACATAAGGGATGCATCCTCAAAAGTAGGAGGTCTCTTATTTTTGAGTGCCGACATTATCTGGATTTTATCATGGACCGTTAGGCATCTGAGTATGACGTCTCGGGCTGCTGTTGGCAGCGCCTTAGTAGAGCCAGGTAGGCAATAAATCCTCTCAAACAGAAAATAGTGGATAGTAGGCGCCTGGTATAGTGTGGCAGTTCATCTGTCATGATGATTTCTGTGGGGACACCCCTAATTTTAATGTTTGTGCACCGTTGCCTTTCCTCCATGGCTGTCATCTATGCAGACAAGGCCCTTTCTTGGGACCAGACCTGCTGCACAGAGTCTTGGAGCGTGGAAAGCTGGGTTTGTGTGTCAGTTAGGTCCTGTTCTGAAGCCTGCACATGTTCTGTGATTGCTTTCATGTCTGTTTTTATGGGTGCTAGTTCTGCTGCCAGTATTTTGTGGTCTGATAGTAAGACTTTCAGGTCGTACCTGGTGGTTGGTGTCAGGTTGGTGAAGACTGTAGGCTGTGGTGATTGAGCTGCTCAAGTGTCCAGCGGGGCCTCGGGTGGATGAGTTAGATTTGCGGAGTGCTGGGTTTCTGCGGGAGCCGGTTTAGGCGGTGTGGGCCTATGTAGCATGGCCCCGATGTCCCTGCCGTCTGCCGTGGTGTGTGGTTTCTGTGAGCTGTGGCCCATAGCTGGCATGTGGGCTGATGGGACAGTCGTCGTGGGTGTAGGTTCTTCTCCCAGTCTCTTAGCCACTGCGCCACAGAACAGTACCTCCAGGCTTGGGAGTGTCAGAGTGCGGCGGGCCCTGATTTTTCGCCTCCGTTTAGGCTGGTTGGGTGCCAGAAAGAATGGCATCTATCGACTCCGTGAGTCTTGAGAAGTCCAGCTGACTACCATGGATGGTTGGATGGGCTGTCTGCAGAGAGATATTCGGCTGATTTTAGATTTTTGTTGAGGAGCTTCTAAGAATGGTGTCCGTTCAGGTTGATGGTCAAACTCCACCCCCGACACTTTTTTTTTTACAACACTGACTGAGGTAATTCATCCCCCACTGTAACATCTTAGACAAAGAAAATACTTTGGAATACCAAAGCAGGGGAGGAAACTTCCTCATTTGTCACTGTAAATTATGTGGTCCCGATGGCCTTCCTGCTAGGTCTTCGAAAAACTTCCCTGCCGCACATCAGAACCAATTAAGGCGTTTAACTATCTGCTTGAATCCAGATGATTCCATGAGACATCTAACAGCAATGACAGACAGGAAGATCTGAGTTCTCTAGCTACCATCCAGTATTCTAAATTCTAAAGAGGTTTGCTAAATGCTTGGATCAGTTAGATATAGAATTTTCACAAAACGTTTATATTTTGGGTTGGGCGGAGTGGCACACAAGCTGCATGGACACATAGAGACTGTGCTCTCGTACTGAGGGCTCAAAAGTGGTGAATAAAAGCATAATTTTTAGCTTAGTAAGTGACTTTCAATGATGTCTAGGCAAGATCACAAAGAGCAACATCGAAGTCCGCTGACCCGAAGGAGAAACATAACTTTTTACAGCTAAAACAGCTTCTAATAAGATAGATAATAGCCGAGACAAAAATCCAAGATGGCGATGGAGAAGGAGAAGGAGAAGAGCAGAGCATCTCTAGGCTGCAATCTCCCATAGACTCCGTTCCGATCACTGGAGCTGTGATTCAACAAATGCTGGATAACATGGCTGGTAAGATCCAAAACACTATGCAAGCTGCAGTATTGGATCTTAGAAAAGACCTATTGGACTTGGCACAAGAGCTGGAAGAGGGCTTGATCGCCGAAACGCATTTGCTGCTATTTACACCATCTTTTTATGCACTTTATATCCCTCGGTTACTGGCAGGTGGTGAGTGGAACCCATTGTGGACTTGTCTTTGCTTTTAACTCCCACAACCACTCCATGTTAGTACCCAGTTATTATACATCTTTTTGCATATGTTTTTAAAAGTTGTATTAATAGATATACTTTTTGGTGGAATCATCTGATGTCCTATATCTTGTTCCTTTAAAAAATAAAAATAAAACTAAGAGGACCCTGTAGCGTGTTTTACGGAGTCTGTTATGGCTCTGGGCCATGTGAGTGATAATCCTACCCCACACTTCAACAATATATGTTTTTACAGTTCACATTATGTTTGTTGTGTTTCTGTGTTTTATTTTAGGCACCTTATATTGAGTTATGATCTCAACTTTATCCAGTGTACGTTTGTATATTTATTTATTAACACTATGCCACAAGGCTCATTTCCTAACTGATATATTTATATACTTTGGTTTAGCTTCGCACCATACCTAAGCAAGACATATAACCAATGCAAGCCAAACAGAATCTTTTTTTAGAAGGCTCGGGTGATTACCTTACCAAAACCAGGTAAACCCCCAACACATTGTCAACATTTCTGCCTCATTTCACTATTAAATTCAGAGGCCAAGCTTTTTGCCAAAATACAAACAGACTGCCTCTTACCCATCCTCCCTACACTAGTGTCTGATGATCAAGTGGGGGTTTGTGGCAGGATGCTAGGGCCAAGACAATACCAGGAACATGATAGACATCCTACAAACACTACAACTGGAGGAGGGCCAAGGACTATTACTATCTCTCGATGCTGAAAAAGCATTCGACAGATTAAACTGGCGATTTTTGGAAAGTGTTGGAACTGGAAAAGTTTGATTTTACCCCACATGTTTTTTTACGGCCAACAGAGCTTTATACAGGTCACTGTCCAGTGGAGTACTGACCTCTGGATTCCTATAGCAACCTTTCATCATCACCAATGGTACTAGACAAGTGTGCCCTCTGTCACCCTCTATGCTCTACGTCTTGGCATTGGAACTCCTGGCAACAGCCAGATGTAACACAAACATACAAGGCATAAACATTGGAGATAAAGAATACAAACTAAATCTATTTGTGGATGATGTCCGCTAACACAGCCATTGATCTCCTTTCCCAACTTACAAAAAGAATTGCAAACCTATGGTGCACACTCATATTATAAACTAAACCTCAGGTAAACTCAGGCTCTGGCAGTGGGAATGGACAATAAAACCTTGGGGAGACTTAAAATAGCTTTTAAATTCAACTAGCAACAGGACTATCTTACATTCTTAGGCATTAGACTGACAATATCCAGACAGGCGCTTCTCAAATCGAATTACCTAAAACTCCAGAACGATTAGAGAATACCATGTCCAATTGAACAGGTAAATACTGGTCATGGCTGGGAAAAAGTGCAGTGATTAAAATTATGATTTTGCCCAAAATCCTCTACTTATTCCGCATCTTTCAAATCGTTTCACTGTTTCTCAAACAAATGCAATCCACTCTGATCATATTCTATTGGAACTACAATAAACCTAGAGTGCCCTGGAGATTACTATTGCATTCAGAATGGTGAACTAGGTTTACCCAATTTAAGGGAGTATTACAGAGCTACCCAACTGGCCAACAAAATTACCTGTCAATCGCATACATACACACCACAGTGGGTAGGACTGGAATCAGGAAAGTTGGGGGAAAAGACCCTAACTTCCAGTGGCACTCTGCCAGACAAAGGCCGTGCACGACTGGACTGTGGTCACCAGCGACTCCAATCACCGCTATTCATGCATACAACCATACATTTGCCTACAATGTATGGACATAGAATAAAGTGACACATATCCACCAAGTGCTACACGAAAATGCTTTATATACCTTCCGGCAACTCCAACAAACAAATCGCCTTCCAAACACAGCCTACTTCTCCTACCTTCAACTCTAGCACACTCTGAAAACAAACTCAAGCCAACCCTTCCCCACAGCCAATGCCTCTCACCTGACCAACTATGAGAATATGTGCTTAAACACGCTAAAAGACACAAAAAAAACTTTTATCTCTATGCTAAGCAACGGTCCTAACTGAACCCAAAACCTTCCTGTGGAAATTTCAAGAGGAATGGCACAAAGACTTAGGAGGAGAACTCGCACCTGAAATGTTTTTATTTTTTGCAATGGCGATAGTTCCTCTTAATTTTTATCGGATGTCAATCATTTTCCTTCTATGATACAATTCACTCCTGGTATGTGCGGGTTTACAAAACAGGATGTAAGCATTCCATGACAATCACATTGGAAGGAGCACGAAGTATCAAAACCACTAAATCCGCTGTAGTGGTTATGGTGCCAGGAGTACTCAGCGCTCTCCCAGGGAAATTAATCAAACTGTTTTTAAACATTCTGTTTTAGTGGTTATGGGAGACTTCCCCATTTCAAGGTCATTCCCCATTTTTGAGCCCACATCCTCGGTTTAGTCCACACTCACCATTTCACTGATGCCAATATTCTCACTAAATGTTATCCACTAAAGAGAAAAAAAATTGCTGGGAATTCAAAGTGAATTTCAAATTAGCCACACGGAAAACAGAATTGACTTGGTGAATTTTCTAATTCAACTATTTTGGCCTACATTTTCAAATTCACTTTGAATTCCTGGCGATTCACACTTAAGTGAATAACTCTGCTAGTCTTTCAATGCCATTTGAATACACTCTACTTGATATTGAAAACGTAGAACAACAGCGTTTGCAATGTTTAACCCAGAACTGAGTGGCAACACCCACAGCCTACTAGCACCATTACCACTAAAAGTGGGAGGATTGTAGGCTGCTGCCTTAGAGCACAATACTACATCACCCAAAGAGGATGAATAGATTATGGAGATAGACGGTCACTTTTTTATAGTAGCAAAACATTCCTTGTTGGATTTATAGTCATATATTTGGGATATTCAGTTTATGATCCTGCCCTGGTTTTACAGAGCAGCACACCCAGAAGATAAACTCTTTTCCTTTGAAACAGAGAAAAAATAATTCAACCCAGGTTCGGTTAACGTTTAACAAACAAAGTATTTCTTAACCCATGTGAAATTACATACACATGTGTAGAATATGCACCCAGTAAACCCACCTTAAAATTGAGTGGGTAAAAAACACATGACCTATCGTGATATATCACGACTCCACTGTGTTGACAGCAGTCTATTTCTAAGAGACTTTATTGGCATACTCCCAGTGGAAGCAGACAGTGTTGCTTACAGGAATTGTTTTGTTATGTGTTCCCTTGTGTAGTGTGTGTACAGTGACATTTTAAGGAAGGTAATTGCCATGGGGATGGTTATGGGCATGTGGATAAAGGAGGCCTGTGGTACCACTGGAACGGCTACAGACATGTAAAGAGACTGGACTGAATGCGGAGGGAGATAGGCAGTGAAATGTTGAGTGGAAAAGGGGTGCAAATATAACCTTGCAGAGACACACCATATAAATACACCCCTGCATTCACATACATATTGTCTTGCCGCACAAATACAGTAATGCTTTGATTATTTAGTCCATAACTGTATTAAGTCAATTTAAAAAATCTTATTATTCTTAATATTTAATTATGCAGCACATTTTTCATCTATAGGTAATATAACCAATATAGGAAACCTCTGCATCAAGCAAAGATGATAAATATAAAATAGCTTAGCACATGCATAACAAGACACCAATTGTACATGCTGATGGGTTTTGTTATGCTTTATTTATATTGTGAAATTTTGGTTGAATATACCCCCTTCTGTTGTAATTAACTTTATACGGTTTTTGTATAGTCACTTCAAAGTTATCAGTATATAACCAATTTTCAGAAATGGAACGTAACGTCCCTGCGTGGAGAGTCCATTTAACACAAACTTAAACAATACTCAGAGGGTTAACCACTGCCCTGCATCTATCCGTGTCTGTTCAGGAGAGATAGAAAGAGAGAGAGTGTGTATCTGTGAGTGTGTCTGACAGATTGTATCTGTGAGTGTGTGTGAGTGTGTCTGACACAGTGTGTGTGTGTGTGTGTGTGAGTGTGTCTGACACAGTGTGTGTGTGTGTGAGTGTGTCTGACACAGTGTGTGTGTGTGTGTGTGAGTGTGTCTGACACAGTGTGTGTGTGTGAGTGTGTCTGACACAGTGTGTGTGTGTGTGAGTGTGTCTGACACAGTGTGTGTGTGTGTGTGAGTGTGTCTGACACAGTGTGTGTGTGTGAGTGTGTCTGACACAGTGTGTGTGTGAGTGTGTCTGACACAGTGTATGTGTGAGTGTGTGTGAGTGTGTGTGACACAGTGTATGTGTGAGTGTGTGTGTGAGTGTGTGTGACACAGTGTATGTGTGAGTGTGTGTGTGAGTGTGTCTGACACAGTGTATGTGTGAGTGTGTGTGTGAGTGTGTCTGACACAGTGTGTGTGTGAGTGTGTCTGACACAGTGTGTGTGTGAGTGTGTCTGACACAGTGTGTGTGTGAGTGTGTCTGACACAGTGTGTGTGTGAGTGTGTCTGACACAGTGTGTGTGTGAGTGTGTTTGACACAGTGTATGTGTGAGTGTGTCTGACACAGTGTATGTGTGAGTGTGTCTGACACAGTGTGTGTGTGAGTGTGTCTGACACAGTGTGTGTGTGTGTGTGTGTCTGACACAGTGTGTGTGTGTGTGTGTGTCTGACACAGTGTGTGTGTGTGTGTGTCTGACACAGTGTATGTGTGAGTGTGTCTGACACAGTGTGTGTGTGAGTGTGTCTGACACAGTGTATGTGTGAGTGTGTCTGACACAGTGTATGTGTGAGTGTCTGACACAGTGTGTGTGTGTGTGTCTGACACAGTGTATGTGTGAGTGTGTCTGACACAGTGTGTGTGTGAGTGTGTCTGACACAGTGTGTGTGTGAGTGTGTCTGACACAGTGTATGTGTGAGTGTGTCTGACACAGTGTATGTGTGAGTGTGTCTGACACAGTGTATTTGTGAGTGTGAGTGTGTGTGTCTGATAGTGTCTCAATGTTTTAAAGAATACTAGTATCTCTCGTTATGTGATAGAACCCACCACTTTATTTTGGTTTTCCCTGACCTTATGAGCAAGCACTCAGAATTTCCATTCCTACAGTCCTCCCTGGGTTGCTCCATGCTCCTATAAAGGAGAGGCTCCGTTTCCGATTGCAGTAAAGGCTCATTCCTTGCACTGCATTCTGGATCCCACACACCCTACCCAGGCCAGCTCACCCCACTCACCTCTCATGTGGCAGGGCAGCAGGCGCGCTCCGGGTGAATTCCGAGATATTGTATGGAAAGTACACCCTCAACTAGAAGATCCTGGCAAAACACTAAGCAAACCCGAGCACGTGACCTCGGCAAAAGCAGGAAGACCAGCCTCCCTCGGTGACTGACATCCTGCGCTGGTTTCCATAGCAACAGAACGCAGTTTATCTTTTTTTGTTTTACACATCGATTGCTAGTTACACCCCTGCACTGACTGATAGCTAAATAGCAGTATAAAGCAGAACGCCATGCTACCATTACAGAGCTGTATCATGTATAATGAGGTTTCAGTAGCAGTTACAATTGGGAGTGACATGAGAGGTGACTTGCATTTCTAATGGCAATAGTGCATACCTCCCATCCTGATCCTGGGCATTTAAGGGGCACCAGGTCAGCTCATTGCAGTGGACTGGGTGCAATATCCCTGCCCCCCTTAGTCCTGCAATAATAATCATTGCAATTTTTAAGAAACTGCAATAATTACCTTGCAGGACTAAGTTTGACTCTAGTGGCTGTCTATCAGACTGCATTGGCCACAAGGTGAGATGCAGCGAGGGAACCACAGGTTAGTGGGATAGTGACATATACTTCGATTTTGCCAAGCCATTTGATACAGTTCCACACAATAGGTTAGTAGAAATTCTATATGAAAAGTCTTGTTCTCGAGTAGAACATTAGCTTAACATTAGTTGGTTTCTGCCCATTCTGATTGGAGAGACAAGTCAGTCCCAGCACTAATGAGCCTGGCGAGCTCAATCCAAAGAAATATTGAGGAAGAGCAGGAAAAGAAAGCCCAGAGGGTAATGCAAGTCAGTGCCCCTGGGAAACCTCAATTGAAGCAGTTCAGAGGAACAAACAGAGGGGAACCCAGAAAAGTTAAATGCTATAACAGTGACAAACTGGGTCACTTTGAGTTATTTATTACACGTGAGTTTACAGAGGTTCTATTTCAACTCTCAAAAGTAAAGACAAATAAGTCAATGGGACCTGATGGAATGCACCCAAAGCTATTAAAATAGCTTAGTGGTGGACTAGCAAAACCATTAACAGATTTATTTAACCAATCATTGATAACAGGAGTAGTCCCAGAAGATTGGAAGTTGGCGAATGTTGTGCCCATTTACAAGAAAGGTAATAGGGAGGAGTCGGGCAACTATAGGCCAGTAAGCCTTACTTCAGTAGTGGGGAAAGTGATGGAAACCATGTTAAAGGATAGGATTGTTGAACATCTAAAAACACATGGATTTCAAGATCAGAGACAACATGGGTTTACTTCAGGGAGATCATGCCAAACTAATCTTATTGATTTTTTTGATTGGGTAACTAAAATTATAGATCAGGGTGGTGCAGTAGACATTGCTTACCTAGATTTCAGTAAGGCTTTTGTCACTGTTGCACATAGAAGGCTTATCAATAAACTGCAATATTTAAGTTTGGATTCCAATATTATTGAATGGGCAGTGGCAGTGGCTGAGTTACAGGCAACAGAGGGTTGTAGTCAATGGAAAGGGATTTAGGGGTGATTATTTCTGATGACTTAAAGGTAGGCAGACAATGTAACAGAGCAGCAGGAAATGCTAGCAGAATGCTTGGTTGTATAGGGAGAGGTATTAGCAGTAGAAAGAGGGAAGTGTTCGTGCCATTGTACAGAACACTGGTGAGACCTCACTTGGAGTATTGTACGCAGTACTGGAGACCGAATGGTTCTTATCTGCCGTCACATTCTATGTTTCTATGTTTCTATTTTGCAAGGGACTGCACAGCCCCAAAGTGGGGGAGACTACCAGTCATCTCTGAGAGCAGAGGAGGTAATGCCTTTGTTCGCCTGACCCTCTCTGACATGACATACCATTCTGTGGAGTGGTTGTGGACACTGGAGCAGCCTGCAGTGTTCTCAAAATATCAGAAGAAAATTTGATGCTAACTAACAGGTAAAAGCTATCATGCTGAAGGAGACTGTAAAGCAAGCATGTCAAACGTTAGGCCCGCAGGCCACATGCGGCCCACAAGGACCATCTTTGTGGCCTGGCGAGCCGCGGTACATGCTGGTGTTATAGCAGAGCAGGCACCTGCTTTCCCCATTTACAGGTGCCTACTCTGCTAAAACTGACCCGGCCGGAGAGTAGGGCCGCGAGGGAGCCCAGCCTTCCAGCTCCTCACTGCTCCCTCGCGCACGCTGACTGAAGTGAAGCCGGGCGCGGGAATATGACGTCATATTCTGGCACCCGGCATCACTAAACCGCGCGCGGGAGCAGTGAGGAGCAGGAAGGACACCAGGGAGATGCCCCACATCGGCTCCATAAGGTAAGAAGCAATAAAGAAAAGTATGTGTTTGTAAGTGTGTGAGTGTGTGTGTGTCTGTCAGTCAGTCAGTGAGTATGTGTGTGTCTGTGTCAGTGTGTGTGTCTGTCAGTGAGTATGTGTGGGTGTCTGTCAGCAAGTATGTGTGTATCTGTCAGTGAGTATGTGTGTCTGTCAGCAAGTATGTGTGTATCTGTCAGTGAGTATGTGTGTCTGTCAGCAAGTATGTGTGTGTGTGTCTGTATGTGTGTGTCTGTCAGTGAGTATGTCTGTGTGTCAGTGTGACTGTATGTGTCTGTCTGTCTGTCAGTGAGTGTGTGTGTGTGTCTGTCAGTGAGTATGTGTGTGTCTGTCAGTGAGTATGTGTGTATCTGTCAGTGTGTATGTGTGTGTGTGTCTGTCAGTATGTGTGTGTGTGTGTGTGTGTCTGTCTGTCTGTCTGTCAGTGAGTGTGTGTGTGTGTGTCTGTCAGTGAGTATGTGTGTGTGTCTGTCAGTGAGTATGTGTGTGTGTGTCTGTCTGTCAGTGAGTATGTGTGTCTGTCAGCAAGTATGTGTGTGTGTGTCTGTATGTGTGTGTCTGTCAGTGAGTATGTCTGTGTGTTAGTGTGACTGTATGTGTCTGTCTGTCTGTCAGTGAGTGTGTGTGTGTGTGTGTGTCTGTCAGTGAGTATGTGTGTGTGTCTGTCAGTGAGTATGTGTGTATCTGTCAGTGTGTATGTGTGTGTGTGTCTGTCAGTATGTGTGTGTGTGTGTCTGTCAGTGAGTATGTGTGTGTATGTGTGTGTGTGTCTGTCAGTATGTGTGTGTGTGTGTGTGTGTGTGTCTGTCAGTGAGTATGTGTGTGTGTGTGTCTGTCTGTCAGTGAGTATGTGTGTGCATGTGTCTGTCAGTGAGTATGTGTGTCTGTCAGCAAGTATGTGTGTGTCTGTCAGTGTGTGTGTGTGTGTGTCTGTATGTGTGTGTATGTGTCAGTGTGACTGTATGTGTCTGTCAGTGAGTGTCTGTGTGTGTGTGTGTCTGTCTGTCTGTGAGTGTGTGTGTGTCTGTCAGTGAGTATGTGTGTGTGTCTGTCAGTGAGTATGTGTGTGTCTGTCAGTATGTGTGTCTGTCAGTGAGTATGTGTGTGTGCCTGTCTGTCAGTGTGTGTGTGTCTGTCAGTGAGTATGTGTGTGTGTGTGTCTGTCAGTGTGTGTGTGTCTGTCAGTGTGTGTGTGTGTGTGTCTGTCAGTGTGTGTGTGTGTCTGTCTGTCAGTGTGTGTGTGTGCGGCCCACATAAACTTAAACCTTGTTTATGTGGCCCGTGCCACACTTTGAGTTTGACATGCTTGCTGTAGAGACTCCTGTGACTGTAGGTCCGGTTGAGACCTCCCTCTCCTTTGTCCTCAGTGACACTGTCCCTTGCAATTTGCTGGGAAGAGATGCATTGATGAAACTAAAGGTGAACATCTTGCTGGGGGATTAATTTTTTTTTAAAAATGATAGTGTGTATGTGTGTTAGTTTTTGTGTCAGTGTGTGTGTGTGCGTTACTGAGTGTGTTAGTTTGTGTGTGTCTGTTAGTGTGTGTCTGTTATTGAGTGTGTGTCTGCTAGTCAATGTCAGTGAGTTAGTTTTTGTGTGTCAGTGAGTGTGTGTGTTTTACTGTGTGTGTGTCTGTTACTGAGTGTGTTAGTTGTGTGTTAGTTTGTGTGTGTCTGTTATTGAGTGTGTGTCTCCTAGTGAGTGTCAGTGTGTGTTAGTTTGTGTGTCAGTGAGTGTGTGTGTGTGTGTGTGTGTGAGTGTGTTACTGTGTGTGTCTTTTACTGAGTGTGTTAGTTTGTGTGTGTCTGTAAGTGAGTCTGTTTGGTGTCTGTTAGTGAGTGTGTGTTTGTTAGTGAGAGTGTATGTTTTGTAAGTGAGTGTGTATGTGTGTCTGTCACTGAGTGTGTGTCTGTCAGTAAATGTGTGTGTCTGTTAGCTAATGTGTATGTGTCTGTTCGTGAGAGTGTGTGTGGTTAAAACCCCTTCAGCACTTACCTTTCTCCAGCACTGGGCTCCCTTGGCACTGGGGATCTCTCCGCCCCAATCCACCTCTCAGCTCCTAATGGGCATGCGCGAAAAGATCCTCATGCGCATTCCAAACGGCCATAGGAAAGCATTACTCAATTACTCGGTGTAATGACATGAAGGGGTGCTGCCCTGGAACAGCACTGTCACTTTAAATGTGGGAACCCATTCAGCAGAGAAATAATGCCAAGACACAATTAACTAGGATAAATCAAGTGATAAATATATTTACAGGAAACCAAAGGAAAACGCAAAACAATATATATATATATATATATATATATATATACACACACAGACAAGGCCATAAAATATATACAATAAATCAAAATTAGCACTAATCGTGCAGGCAACAAATATTGAAACAGTCCTTTGGTATAAGGGTAGGATTGTGCAGCTACCACGATTATCAGGTAGGGCACAGGTCCAGAGTCACAAGACAATTATAGTGACATCAAGATCCAAAGGAAAATCAATGAATAAGTCTGCAGGGACAGGATCACTGGTAGTAAAGCCGGAACCACGGAACCAGAACACAGGATCGCAGGACACGGGATCGGAGGACACAATAACGAAGGACCAGGAGGACACAATAACGCAGGATCAGGAGGACACAGGATGAAGACCAGGAGACACAGGACACAGGAAACAGGACCAATTCACAGTATGCAGGAGTCAGGAGCCAAGAACACAGGAAACCAGGGAAACAGGAAACAAAAGGCAATGATCTGGCAAGGAGTGCGGGGAGAACCCAAACTAAATAGGTGCTAAACAAGGACCAGGTGAAGTGCTTAATGAAAAGAAATCAGGAACAGTGCCAAACAGAAACAGTGGTGAGTATGAGTACTGCACGAGGGCAAATCAGCTAAGGAGTGTCGTGACACTCGGAGGATATCTTATCTGACATAATTAGCCTCCTGGAGCTGGCATCCAGGCATTGTGGCTGTGAAGAATACCCCTCCATTTATTCGGTACTTTCCCTCCCTGCTACTTTATTCATGGATTTATTACTGTGACGAAGTGCCCTTCGCCACTTGTGCCTGGAGAGGACTGCTTGCCCGCCTCTTGCCCTGTGACTATGGACCCTGGGAGATTTGGCCCGTTCAATTCAGTATGATAGGAGTTATGTATTTTTGTATCCTTTTGTGTTTTACTGGTAACATGTGCTCAATGGAGTCTGCCTCTATCCCTGGATATAATTGGATTATTTTCCCCATTGTCTCCAGGATAGAGGGCTCTGTAAAACCAGTTTGGGCCAGATAGCCATGCTGCCAGCCAGGCCCCAAAAGATACTTTACTAACTTCTGAACCCCTGGTCTGATTCATGCCATTTTTTATGTGAATGTGATGTATATTTTAGAAGTTATGAATATGCTGTAAAAACTGTATTTTTCCTGCCTGTGATAATTGCATCTTCTATTGTATAAGATAATTGAATCACAGGCAGAGGGGAGGATTTTGTGTGGGCTGTAACCTCTGTTTTATTGGCTACTGTAGATAACGTGTGTGTCCGTCCCCTGCATGGGAGCAGGGCATACAATTAACTGTAGCTTGAATACCTGTTGTTGTTACTTCCAGTAAAGTCTTGTTCCAGCATTAAGCCTTGGCTCATGTGTGGATTATTTGGCGATACCAGCGATTTATTACTCTGTGGATTACTTGGTGATTTTATTTTATAAGAAGAAGGGAATGCTTGACGGAGTAACGGATTCTACTGTCAGAGCGGCCTACAGACAAAGGAGCTGAGGAGAGGCCGCTCCTTGTTCTATATTCCACGGAGTGGACTCGTCAGTCCCGTGCGCCTACTTCCTCGTCCCGAGCGGCAGCTTCTGATGTCCCCACGCTTCCCTCGACGGTCTCTCTTATTACATCACCATGAGCAGCAGGCTTCTGGTCCATGCCCGCCGCACGCGGCAACTCCACTGGTCCGCTCACCACGAGTGGCAGCTTCTGATGCCTGCCTGCCGCTCGCGGCTGTTCCTATCTACGGGGGTCCTGCTGGTGTTATCTAGGACGCTGCACGCACGCGTGCAAAGTGTTTAAGTATGCACTCGAGTCAGTCACCTGACTCGGTGCACAATAATGAGGTCAGGGGTCAAAGTGGAAGGTACAAATACCTTCCACGTGTGATAATTAATTCCAACTAGAAATTCACCATTCAATATCTTCCTGACCCTATTTAAACTTACCTCCTCCTTGCCTTATCGCCCTGTTGTGGTCTTCTGATAGCCCAATAGCACTCTGTCCGTTTGTCTGATTATCTGGTTACCGAATTTTGGCTTGTCTGACTGTTTATTCTACATTCTCTGACCCTTGACCTCGGCTTGCCGTATTGATTATTCTGTCTTTCTGGTTCCCTCTGACTTTGCCTTATATTCTGACTTCTCTCTGTGTGCACAGCCCGGGCACTCTGAGGACTGGTACTGCAATTCCTGTGTCTGAGTTCCGTCAGCGTGTCTGGTTCCGGAGTTCGTGACACTGTGCTTCTACCTCCTGCAACAGGCTCAAAATAGCAAATGCTGCGTGGGTCCCCAGCACCACAGGGGGTACACCTGATATCCTGTCCAGGCTGGATGACATTTTTGATGACTTCTGTGCCGAGCTAAGTGAAAGATTACCTACCACAAAAGCCGATTTCAAAACCACAGCGTAGATTGGGGCGCTCCTTTGGTGCTTTGCACCCTAACATGGCAGCAAGAAAGGCAGTTCACCTCGCTCCGATGTACACTCAAGAGAGAACTGAAGCGATCTGACTTGCGGACCTGTAGCCAGATGATGGCCCTGGTGAAAGTAATATCATATGGCTCGACCTGCCAGATTTCATTGTAGCACAGATGCCTGTTCTTCTCTAAGTTATGGGACTCTACTATGCTCCTGGCCTTGATAGGCTAGCTTGACCTCCCGTACTCCATTAGGAAGCACTCTTGGCCCTCCAATATAACCTCTTTCCATTGATTATGATGGGGAATCCCCACAACACTGTCGATTTCTAACACATATAGTTTAAGTCTCACGGCCTTTTATCTGGCCTGACACGTATTCACTTATCTACTCACATACTCCCTTTCTTACTATGCAACCTGCTTGGAGCCTCCTGGGGAATACATGTGCTGAGTTCTCCTGTTCTTATAAGCCTGTTATTACTTTAAAGCATGCTGCTATTATTGTTTTATTTTATTTTGACTAATAAACATGTCAGTTTGCATATTCTGATTTTATTATTATTCATACTCACCCAACTTCTGATATATCTTGCAAGATCATATTTACTATTCAAAAATTGTGTGGTTTTACTCCATGTCCTGATACTGTAAGCTCTGGATTGCCTGATATTGTGGCAGTGCAGGCCTGTCAGTAGTTCTTTTGCACAGCAAAAATACAGATTTAAAAACAAATTGTTTCATTAAATATAATAAGCCTTTTTAGAAACTGAGAAGTTTAAATGATTGTCTGGAAACTAGACCTGGTGATTTTATTTTATTGATTAATATTTTAAACAACAGATAAATAAAAATAGATTAAGCATATTAAACATTTTTTTCTTAAAATTACAATATAGGTTTTTATAAATGTAACAAATGTTGAAAGAACATGGGTGGTATCTAAATATGCTACAAATAAACTGACTTCATACCATATATAATCAAAGAAAGACACTCTATGAACACTTGCATAACTACAATATGTGGGTGTGACAACCAGTAAACCTAAGGGAAAATTAAGCAAACATGCACGGATTATAGAGAGAAAGTACATGAAACAGGCCTGAATTTAATTCTTTTGGGCAGTCTTTTCAGTTCCACAATCTTTTAAAAAAACTAACTTTTCAATTGATTTATCTACAAAATTCACATGTTGTCTTGAAAAGTATGTCTAACAAATTGTGACCATTTAAAAATCTTATTTAAAATATTAGAGCCTCAATGTAATATTTTTGATATGCTTTTGAAATAATGTAATAGCTTGAAAAATATTTTCATATTTTGTTTTTGTTTTTTCAATCTCTGTTTTTATCACCTGTTATCCTCCCCTCACACCAGCCTGTGAGGGATAACCCGGTACAAGTAGTGTACTCACTTTAGATATAGTGACCTGCATGTCTGGCAGATTAAACACCCTGGACACCTGCACAAAATGGCGGACGCTGTCCAACATCGTGAAAAACCCTCGATCTCCCATAATCTGGCAACATGCAACCTGAGCAGCCTAGACCAAATATTTTCAGCCTTTTCAGCCAAACTTTACAAGTGGATGCATCCTTCCTCGCCTGTGGAACGTATGACACCTCGCCTGCGGGTGTCATACGTTCCACAAGTGGCGGTGACCACAGGAAGGGGATTGTTGACGGCCCTACAATGTCAAGGCAGGCCGTACTGTTGGAGTACCTCAGCAGCTGACCGTTCTTCTGTGCGGTTGAGACCCTCAAGAAGCGTGCATGTGTGCCAGCTTACACCTACTATCCGACACATGTTGTCTGTTGGGCCCCTGGTATCTCTGCTGTCCTTGCTGTCCGAAGCTCAGACATACTGTATCTGCTGCTCAAAGGGGATCGGATGATCGTGACCATGCTGCTGCCTCTCATCTTTACCTCATTTTTATTATTATTATTATTGCCATTTATATAGCGCCAACAGATTCCGTAGTGCTTTACAATATTATGAGAGGGGGGATGTAACTGTAAATAGGACAATTACAAGAAAACTTACAGGAACAATAGGTTGAAGAGGAGCCTGCTCAAACGAGCTTACAGTCTATAGGAGGTGGGGTATAAAACACATTAGGACAGGAATGTCAATCAAATAAGGTGAAGCAGGGCTGGAGGAGAGAGTAAAGTGCTGCCCTATAGGAGAGAGCAAGAGACAGGTGTGTAAGGTAGAGGTTACTCTGGGAGGCCATAAGCTTTCCTAAAGAGATGGTTTTGAAGGCACTTTTTAAAGGAATGAAGACTAGGGGAGAGTCTGATGGGGGTAGGCAGGCTATTCCATAGGAAGGGAGCCGCCCGCCAGAAGTCCTGCAAGTGCGAGTTGGCCATACAGGTGCAAGCAGCAGTCAGGAGGTGGTCATGGGCAGAGCGGAGGTAACGTGGAGGGGCATACCTATGGATCTGTGAAGAGATATAAGAGGGGCTAGAATTGTTCAGTGCGTTATATAGCACTTTGGTTAGCACTTTGAATTGACTCCTATTGGATACAGGAAGCCAATGTAGGGACGGACAGAGGGGTGAGGTGTGAGAGGACCGACTAGAGAGGAAAATCAGCCTGGCGGCATACATTACAGAGCGATAAGGCTTTTGGGAAGACCAATCAGGAGAGGGTTATAATAATCCATGTGGGAAATTACTAGAGCATGGACAAGCTCCTTGGTTGGAATCTACAGGATTTGGCAACAAACTGGAGGCTCAAAGGTGAGGCCAGAGTCAAATATGACGCCAAGACAGCGTGCTTGCAAGGATGGACTAACGTGGATACCATTGACTTGAAGGGAGAGCGAGAGAGGAGGATCAGTATTAGGAGGAGGAAAGACAAGGAGTTCAGTTTTAGAGAGATTAAGTTTCAGAAAGCGGGAGGACATCCAGTCAGAGATGGAAGAAAGACAAGCAGTGACACGTTGCAGGACAGCAGGGTAGAGGTCTGGGGACAGAGATATATTTGGGTGTCATCAGCATACAGGTGGTAGTGGAATCCAAAAGAGGCAATAAGTTTGCCAAGAGAGGCTGTATAAAGAGAAAATAGAAGGGGACCAAGGACAGAGCCTTGGGGAAATCCAACCAAGACAGGACGAGGGGAGGAGGTATCCTTGGAAAAGGAGACACTGAATGAGTGTTTGGAGAGATAAGAGGAAAACCACAAGAGGACAGAGTCACAGAGACCTAGCGATTGAAGAGTTTGAAGGAGGAGAGCATGATCAACGGTGTCAAAGGCAGCAGAGAGGTCAAGAAGAATTAATATGGAGTAGTGGCCTTTGGATTTAGCTGCGATTAGGTCTTTAGTAACTTTGATAAGAGCAGTCTCAGTAGAGTGGAGAGGGCAGAAGCCAGACTGAAGAGGGTCAAGGAGAGAGTTGGAATTGAGGAAGTGAGACACACAGGTAAAGACAAGTCTTTCCAGAAGCTAATGTTTTATTTTTACCCTTGATAAGTACTATATGAATGAATACTCTTGTCTTATTTTATTTGCCTTTTGAACTTTTTCATTCATTTGTTCAGTTATTTCTCTACTCAGGACATCTTTGCTTAGCATGTGATGAATATAAAAAAGTGCAGTATCTCAGACGCTCTATATTACCCAGAATCTTAGACACATTGTGTATATACTCATGTATAACATCTATGTATGCTTGCATTTTCAACTATGCACCACAAAAATAAAGCATGAAAAAAAACCAATAAAACAACAACATCATAAGCATGTTGAAGAAAAATAAAAAATAAACATAAGTAAGAAAATCATATGGTTATAGGCGTATATAGACATTAAAACAGAACACATATCAGAGATGACACTAGTATCATTAAGTATGCTGTCAACCAATTCCACAAGGAAAGGCCTGAGTCAGGAGGGCACATATTATCAAATTCGAGTTTGACTATATGTTTTGTGGGGTAGAGAGTGTTGTCGATATGGCAAGTAGGGCCAGTGCCCTCTCTACCTTCTTTGGTAAATGCAAAGATGTCGGCGGTGTGACCAGTCATTTCGAGAGTAGTAGGAACTGTGGTTTCTTCTTGATCAAACAAATCAAGCCGGCCCCTGGCAATTCTTCTGCAAGTGAAGACGCTTGTGCTTCGGAGACATCCATAGGTGTTTGTTGGACATCTAGACTGCAGCATTTTGTTGGAGTTGTAGTCACTACAAGAAAGCAGTGCATAGGCGGTCGAATGTGTCCAAGATTCATGATCAGAGCTGTGCAGATCTCCCCTGCTCTGGAGAAGTAGCCAGCTCATGCCCAGCCACCATTTTATGTAAGTAGGAAAAATAAAAATGTCTGGGTGTGAGTAAGCTTGTGAGAAGGGGGTCTCAGCTGCACAGTGCCTGGCTGACTCACCGCAGCGGCTGGCACTGTGTCGAAAAGTTCCACTCTTGTCAAAGTGCCGCCTAGAGCCATGGTTCCAACGGGACCCGTGGACAGCCAGCCCTGCTAGTGGGGTTCATGCTTGCGTAGCCAGGGATCCTCATTTTTTGTTAAACCTCTTGGTCTTGAAATGGTGTCAAAATGCCAATGGTGTCCATTTAAAGAGCCTATCTCCTTATAATTTTGACTTAAGTCAAAGAGAGTTTACAGGGAAGTTGCTTGTCTGAGTAATTTTCAGTGACTAATGATTTTCTTGTAGACATAAATAATATAGGTATGGTTTATTTAAAAGAAAAAAACATGTTTGTTCTTTTAAATTATAAAAAATTAGGCTTGTTTCTTTAAATCAGAAACAGTATTTGGATCCTTCTTTATAGGAACACTCCAAGGGGAAGGGTAAGAAAGAAAAACAATATTAGTTACCATTAGTAACAGTGATGCAAAACATTGATTATGCTAGAAAAAATATTTATATAACACAACCAACATTGTGCAATTATTGCAAAACACGCTATCCAATGTTTTGGACCAGTGCCCAACTTGAATTATAGTAGAGCTCCTGAATTCCCAGTTGGTATGACAAATTAAACAGTAAAAAAAAAAAAAAAAAAGTTTTTGAGTGGTTAATTACTAAAGATTGCTTTTCTTTAAAGAACCCAACTGGTGCATTTGAAATGTATCTGAAATCAAGATCAACTCGTAGAGCGTCCATAAAAAATAAATAATTAGTATAAACAGATAGTGTGTAGTCGCTTCACAATTCAAATAAAAACCCCTTATCGTAGCTACAATAATTAGCAGGCAGTGTGACTGTATAGTTGTGCTTCCACAAAAACACCCGGGATTTAAAAACAATATGGCAAAAAAAGCTGGAATTCCACTCACCATACTAATTATAGTGGTAAGTGGAACTCCAGCTTTTTTCTTGCCATATTGTATTTATATGCCGGGTTCCACCCCGTAGTTCCTTGAGCTGTTTAATATTATATTTTCAATAAATCTTTTTTAACCATTTGAAGTCCCATCATCATCTTCTACCACTGACAGTGGAATCGTTAGCCTGCATTGGCGCCCCTGAGCCCGCTGTATAGAGCCTGGCATGGCTCTGGAAAATGTGAGTGGTAGTCCTACGTCTGTTCACAGTTTTCTGTTATATATACAGTTCACACTATGTTTTATTGTGTTTTATTTTTATATTTTAGGTACCATCCTATTGTACTTCATTATATGGTGGTATTATTCAATTTTTCATTTTTATATTCTCACTGGGTTTGGTGTGCATACTGATATACTGTATATTTTAAAAAAATAATGAGAACTAAAATTAATTAAAAGGAAAACTCCAAGCACCATAGGCACTACAGTGCACGGAGTGGTTATAGTGTCAGGAGTGCCCTTGCGACTGTCAAGTGTAAGTAGTCAAACCGTTTGCAAATGGTTTGACAACTCACCTGAGGTCCTGGGATCCAAAGCCTCTGGTACAAAATATTTTATATGTGCCTTCAATTTTTCCTCTAGTATCTCTCTCCCTTTTTAAGTACCCTACTTGTTTCTCTTAACCCTCAATTGTGTTTTCTACTTCATCTCTCCCAACCTATGTCTCCCTATTATTTTGTACTCCTCATTCTGTCTGTCCACAACATCATTCTCTGTCAGTCCAAATCTCCATCCATTTACTGTCTATCCAGCCCCATTCTGTCTGGAATAGCATCTCTTGAGGTAGCAATCCCATTTAAAACTAAAAGCCTTTAGGTTTGGAGTAGATAGTAGGCTTGTGTAAACAGCCTTACTGGATAGGTAAATATTCTGCTATAATACTGAGTGTCTGTGAGCAGAGGTGTGAGTAGAAAACACTGGGCCTGGTGTGAAAATTGTCTTATTCCCCTTTCCCCCCCGCCCATCCATGTATCTCATTCCTCCCTTCCACGTGTCTTATCCCCCCCATGTGTCTCTCCTCCTTGCCCTGCCATGTGTCTCTCCCCCATTTCCCTTTCCTCCTGCAAAGGGACCCGGTACCCCATCTGACAGGAAGTACACTCAGAGCACTTCCTATCAGACTGCAGTTCTGCAACCAAATATCTTATTGACTCTATGAGCTTTAAAGTGAACTTGTCAAGAAAAAGTTTTACTTACCTTAAATTGTCTCCAAATACATTGAATACATCATATATCACAGGGATAAATTATGTACATTTTCAAGGTAGACTCACCTCACCTCCATTCCAGTCTCGCCTGTTTCTGAGGTTCATGAGGGTTACTCTTGTAACACCAACCTCTGGTCTGCTTGCACTCCACCTCCACTCTTCTTTCATTTGCAATGCTTGGGAAGACTTCCTCAAGCAGGGTAAACCATCTGTTTTACAACGCTTGCTTTCAGTGGCGTACATACAGCGGTCGCATGGGTCCCAGCTGCGACCGGGCACGGCATACCAGGGGCCCGGCCGCCCTGCGACCCGGTATGTACGCCAGTGTGGCCAGCCTCTGCCCCTGGGCGGGCTGGCGGGCCTGCGAGGGAGCACTCTCACCTGAGCGTTCTCTGCCTAGCTCCCTCGCGCACCGCACTGATGCCGAAGCCTGAATATGACGTCATATTCCAGCTCCGGCATCAGTAAGCGGCGCGCGAGGGAGCTGGGCAGAGAGCACTCAGGGGAGAGTGCTCCCTCGCAGGACCGGCCGCCGGGCAGCCCCAATGGACCCTAGGGAATCCCCTCAGCACTCCCAAAGGTAGGGAGGCTGGGGGATCACATTTGAAAAAAAACATGTTTTTGTGTATGTGTGTTAGTGGTAGACTGTGTGTGTTAGTTTTTGTGTCAGTGTGTGTGTTACTGTGTGTGTGTCTGCTAGTGAGCGTCAGTGAGTGTGTTAGTTTTGTGTGTGTGTGTTACTGTGTGTGTTAGTTGTGTGTTTGTTTGTGTGTGTCTGTTATTGTCTGCTAGTGAGTGTCAGTGTGTATGTTTGTTTGTTTGTGTGTCAGTGTGTGTGTGTGTCAGTGAGTGTGTTACTGTGTGTGTCTGTTAGTGAGTCTGTTTGGTGTCTGTTAGTGAGTGTGTGTTTGTCAGTGAGAGTGTATGTTTTGTAAGTGAGTGTGTATGTGTGTCTGTCTGTCAGTGAGTGTGTATGTATGTCTGGCACTGAGTGTGTCTCTGTCAGTAAATGTGTGTGTCTGTTAGCTAGTGTGTATGCGTCTGCTTGTGAGAGTGTGTGTGTTTAAAAACCCTTCAGCACTTACCTTTCTCCAGCGCCGGACTCCCTTGGCGCTGGGGAGCCGCGCTCGCATTCAAACTGCCCATAGGAAAGCATTAGTGAGACAGCCACTAGAGTCTGGATTAACCCTCAGTGAAACATAGCAGTTTCTCTGAAACTGCTATGTTTTCACCTGCAGGGTTAAAACTAGAGGGACCTGGCACCCAGACCACTTCATTGAGCTGATGTGATCTGGATGTCTGTAGTGGTCCTTTAAGTGTATGTGTATCTGCATGCACTGGCGTACATTCTGAGGTCGCAGGGTTGTACGCCCTGCGACCCCTGCGACCAGGTGCCCGCCGCATGTGTTGAGGCCCCGGCCCACGCAGAGTGGGGAGGGGTGGGCCACGGATCAATTTTCACACCGGGGCCCCATGGGTCGTGTGTACGCCACTGCAGTAGCTTTGTTGCCAGTAGGGCCGATCCTAGGGTCACAGATGCCTGGATGCAGACATTTTTTTGGTGCCCCCATGTGGGCGTGGCTATCCTAATATCTCCTCTACTTTGAAAATGTCCAGACATGCATGTTTCTATGCCAACAATTTCACCTCTCCTTCTATAAGCCCAACCCATTTTTTCTAATCAGCCACAGACTCATTGACAGTCACACACTCTCAATGAGAGAGGCACACTGACGAAACAAAATCTCACTGATTTGAAACACAATCACTGACAGACACAAACACTCACTGACATATACTCACTGACAGACATACTTACACAGACCCTCAATGACAGAAACACACTCTCAATGACCGACACACTATCTCACTGATATGAAGCACACTGACAGACACACAATCTCATTGTTTTGAAACGCACTCAGTGACAGACGCACTCAGTGACAGACGCACTCAGTGACAGACACATATAGTCTTTTGTTTAGAAATAGACCATTATGTATATGTTTGCTTGTTTCCTGAAACATAATGTCACCTTAATTAATTAAATATATATTCAAAATATAAAAAATATACAATTATTTTACAGTGTATTTCTTATTGAGGTTATGCTATGCGTGAAGATATTTTGGTGACTCTCATCCGTTTACAATTTATTGTCCTTGCAATGACAGACACACACTCTCAATGACACACACTCTCTATCCCCACCTCAATGGCACTGCTAACTGCCGTTAGCTAATGACAGGGGCGCCTGGAGCCATGGTCCCACTGGGTCAATGAATCGACCGGCCCTGGCAACAACGGTGCAAGCCCTGTGGTTGCTATGCTTGCAGAACAGAAGGACTACCTTTGAGACAAGCTTTCCGCTCTTCCTTGTCACTCAATTAATATTCAGCATAGACTCTTTGCTGAAGATTTGACTGACCGGTGGAAGGAAGACCCATCTTATAATAAGTTTTTCTCCCAGTCTATATATCTGCTAGCACAATGTATAAGCACAATGCTATGATCTTTCAAAAAAGCACGAGTCATCATAGACATGACAGGTACCCTTTGATCAACTTTGCCATGCAGGAGGAAGGAAATGCACACGTTTTTATTTTAGGATTTCAAGGCTTAGACAATCCTATGGGGACCTAAAAGGTGATATCAGAAATAATTTCTGTGCAAAGCCTGGGCATTTTCTATCGATGACTCAAGATCATGAAATTCCCAGATGCTCTTAACAGATGAATCAGATGTTCAGTCTGTGCTGTTGAGGAAGAATGAGAAGGGGAACTGTAAAGTTGTAATCATTAAAAAAAAAAAAAAATTAAATAAAATCTGCTTTTTTTTTCTCTAACCCAACAATTAATATTGCATTGTTTTCTTTTCCTTTTTTTTTCCCCTATGTGGTTGAATGTTACCCCAAGTGCCCTATAGACACATCTCTGCTGCCTCTCATACATAAAGGGGCACTATGGCACCCAGACCTCTTCAGCTCATTGAAGTGATCAGGGTACATTGTCCCTGGATCCTTAACCCTGCAATGGTAATTATTGCAGTTTTTGATAAACTGCAATAATTACATGGCAGTGTTAACTCCATCTCTTGTGGTTGTCTACCAGACAGCCTCTAGAGGGACTTCTAGGTCCCTCTAGTACTGGGACTTTTGGTCACCTAAGTGATGCTGGACGTCCTCATGCTATGCATGAGGAAATCCAGTGTCACCCAATACCTCAGAGGAAAGCAATATACAATGCTTCCCTCTGGTGGAAGTACTAATGCAAGTGCGGCGCATGCACATTACATCCCCTCACAGGCTGATGTCCGCGGAGGAGGCGCGGAGGCAGAGCTTGAACCAGCACTGAGGGACATTGGCACTGGAATCAGGTGAGTGATAGAAGGGGTTTAGGCAGTGTTTGTTTTTATAGTTTTCGGTTCTCCAGTTGAGATACACTGCTCCGGGTAACATATCTATCATCTATCTATCTAAAGGAATGACAGGAGGGACATGGGTGGGCGGGTCCTGACTGGAAGGCATATGAGCCCATCTCGCCCTCAAGGCTTCAAGGAAACCTACTGACCGGAGAAGTACTCTCCCTGCATGGTAGATGCCAAGGGAACAAGGCTCTTCTATCACCCGGGGTCCAAGGAACTGGAAGCAGACCCAGCAGCTGATTGGGGCCTAGCCAGGGCTCGGAGTGTTATGGATGTTATGTTTGGTTTACACGCAACTAACTCTATGGTTTATTCACTATTGCACGTGTTTCCTGTTGGGGTGTGTACTTCCTTGCTGTATCTCCTGAAACATATCTCCTGAAACATGGCTGCTATACAGTATAGCTTGCAATGTCTTTATTTATATCACCTGAAACACGGAGTTCTGAGACTTTGATTAATTTAACCCCTCAACATGGCATCTACTGCACTGGAGAGGTGGCACAGACCTGCAGGCTCCTTATCTGGGCACTCACGCAATGCTTGTCTCCCCACGGGGGATCTACATATCAATGTCCAGTCGTTTTCTTGTAAATCAGGAATGGGGCGAAGGGGCACAAAACTCACAAAGGTGATCCTGCCAGTATACGTGTTACCCTGGTTCGTCTATCCAGCGGTGGACTTCTGTATTTTATTTACTCTTTGTTTTCTCTTGATGTTATAGTCTACTTTTCATTATTACTTATCTTAGCATGTTTAACACTAATCATACTTACATAGGTCCTTCATTCTCTTTTTGGACATATGTTTAGTCTGTTTATTATAACATAAAATATGCTTTGTTAATTAAACTACATGTATAAATGTAAAACGCTTATCAGTGCAGTCGTGGAATTGCAAGCCTGTGTGTTCATCTTTGCACAATATAAATAAAGAGGGACCTTATGATAGGAAAGAGGGCCAGATGAATTTGGACCCAAACTAGGGACTGTCTGTCCTAAATAGGGAAACTTGGGGAGTATAAAGTATGCCTCAACCAGAGCTTTCTTCTCCTCACCAGCAACAGTGTGGGTCGACTCTGCCATTCACACCAGAGGGCCCTTCGACTGCTTGCTCTCCCTGCTATGATTCCCAGTTAACCTGCAGCCTGTGAGTGCCCTCCAACTCCCCCACCCAGTCCAGGAAAAGATTGCCTCACTCCCTTTATATGTCTGATTGGGGAGGAGACTGATAAGAAGTATTACATCATACATATACTGTGGGTAGTTAATATATTGTTAAACACATATCTGCACACAACAGTCAAGTCATAAGACTTGCTATTCTAAATCTGCAATTATGTTACTACTGCAAGGGATTCTGGGTGGGCATATGCAAATTAGTTCAACAAATACTCACCTTTTTTCCCTACCATAACTTTCTTGGTTTGTGTATGTACTGTACAAGATATATAAATAGCACCTGAGCTGTAGATGGCGCTGTTTAGGTCCTCTTACTCATTGTGTGTGCCTGTGGACTTGTTAGTCTACTTACCTGAACTCCCTCTAGCTTCTTCTTTATTCATTCTGTGTGCTGACTGCTGTTTTCAAGTAACAGTTGTATTCCAAAGGTTTGCTGTTTAATCCACATAAGTAAAGCCTAATGTTGCATTATCACATGCTCCCAGTATCGTTTCATGATACATTATCGACAGGTTATGGCTGTTTTTTTTAGCTTTCTCTCTTTCAGTAGTGAGTTTGTACATGCATGTGTTCACTCAGCATTTCTTTTGCTAGGATTTGTTTTCTATTTTGAATTGTGAATTCATTACCTCTGAACTGGACTGTGAGTCCATTGTTGGCAAGGGTTTTCAATGATAGGAGTTATAGGCTTGGAACACAGAACATTCTTTACAGGGATACCTTGCTTACCAGCTGATGGGGGATGCAGTTCAAGAGGTACTGAAATCAATTTCTGTGACGAATGTCTCATCATGTGTCATGTGACTTGTTTTCCGTGAGTCAATGCACCATCCGTGTGGTGTTCTATTCTGAGTCACTGTAAAGCAACTGCTCCAGGATGCACCTGCGTTTCCTCTGTGGCTGCTTTAGCTCTTTCTCTTGAGGCTCTTGCCTTCGCTGCTCAACTTTCCAGATTGAACAGTTCTTTTTCAGGTGACTGGCCTTTTTGCAACAAAAACACACTATGGTTACTTTTGCTTTGTGTCTTCGTTCACCTTCACCTTGTTGCAGCAGCAATTTTGATGCAATGCACATGCTCAGATTGACGCAAGCACATAACATCAGGGCGTCATCCCATTTAAACCACTGCTTTAGTTCATAGAAACTTAGAATGTGACGGCAGATAAGAACCATTCGGCCCATCTAGTCTGCCCAATATTTCTAAATACTTTCATTACTCCCTGGCCTTATCTTATAGTTAGGGTATTCTTTTTTTCTTTTTTTCTTTTTTAATTCTTTATTTTTTCTGTGCATGAAAGTAACAGGCATTTGTAATGTGCCACAAAAGCACGCATAGTTTATCCATCAAGATTTGCAGGTTGGCACGAAAAAGACTGCACATTTTTCTTTTTTGTCATCGTTGTTACAAGCTATTAACAGTTTTAAGCATATGTAGATAGATATCAATGGCATTAGATCGTAGGTGTATTACACATAAGGAGCACACCAAGTCATAAGAGTAACAACTGTACAAAGCGTAACATGTTCAAAGCATTTTAGTGTACTACACAAGTTTTTAGAAGTGGTTTGTTAGAAGTATTGGGCATGCAAACTTACAGCGTGCAGTAACAGTAGGTTAAAGTAAAATGAGTGAGATAGACTAGTAGAGTGTGTCTGATGTGCGAGGTGTGTGGATGAGACAAGAGTGGAGTGTCAGACAGCGTTGGAGTGTGGACAGTGTGTTGTTAGAAGCTTAAAACAGAAGGCATATAACATAAAACATAGTTCAAGAGTCAGCATGTGGTTGCGGGGTAACCTCTGGCAGTCTCTGATAGGCATTCAACCCACTCCCGACCTCAGGATTCGCCGCGGCACAGCCAGCTGAAGCTCCATATCCCAGCGATTCCATCTGGCACTGATGAAGCAGGATGATTGCAGAAGTATGAGGCTGGGAGATATGGGCATCTTGCTCGGGAGGTGATTCCGCTGGGTGCCCTGCCTGGTGTGAATTGGTGCGTCGGGCCCCTGGTCCGGCATGTGGGCACAAACGTCGGCCTCGTGGGTTTCAAGCTTGTCCCCTGGCTCCTTGTGGTCAGATGTGGTCTCGACTGTGCTCGTTGTGGGGCAGAGTATGGAGGAGGGTGCCCGTGCAGGAGCCTGGGAGGAGCAGCGTGTTGGGCTGTGGGGCTGCATGCGGTCATCCGTTTCACTCGCTGCTTGCGTTTTATCCGCTGCCCCTCCGCTCCGGAGGCCCGTAGCTTCTGTTGCCGTTTTCGGTCATTTGGGCGGCCCCGGTTTGGAGTAGCTTGGTCGGCTGACCCGTGAGTGCTGGGGGTATCAAGCACAGTTAGCCTGGCCCAGAAGGCGTCGAACAGGCGGTCTAGCCGCTCCGCCAGAGGGGGCAGAGGTGCAGGGTCCCATGCTTCATCCGCCATGATGGATTGTCCTCGTTTCTCGCGGCAGGTAGGGGCTTCTCTCCTGTGTCACATTCTATGCCGGGATATCCCTCACCGGCGGGGGGGGGGGGATAGAGTGTACTGGGGAGACCTCCGGTCCTTGGTGCTGCAATCGGCAGAGGGAGCGGCCGTCTCCCCCATGTCGTTCAGATAGGCCTCGTGCAGGCCGCAGATCTATCCCCAGGTCGTGGCGGTCAGTACAGGCTGAGAGCTTGCTGGTGGTTTGCTGTGTTTGTGGTCCCCCCGTCGCCAGGGTCAGTGCACTAGCTTTTGGGGCTACTTGCTATGCGTCTTGGCAGAATTCAGGCTTATTGCAGGATTTTTGGCACGGAGCTCGTCAGCCATGCGACCGCTCAGCTCGGCTGTTGGCTCCACCCCCATTGTTAGGGTATTCTTATGCCTATCCCACGCATGCTTAAACTCCCTCACTGTGTTAACCTCTACCACTTCAGCTGGAAGGCTATTACATGCATCCACTACCCTCTCAGTAAAGTAATACTTCCTGATATTATTTTTAAACCTTTGCCCCTCTAATCTATGTCCTCTTGTGGTAGTTTTTCTTCTTTTAAATATAGTCTCCTCCTTTACTGTGTTGATTCCGTTTATGTATTTAAATGTTTCTATCATATCCCCCCGTCTCGTCTTTCCTCCAAGCTATACATGTTAAGATCCTTTAACCTTTCCTGGTAAGTTTTATCCTGCAATATATGAACCAGTTTAGTAACCCTTCTCTGAACTCTCTCTAAGGTATCAATATACTTCTGAAGATACGGTCTCCAGTACTGCTTACAATACTCCAAGTAAGGTCTCACCAGTGTTATGTACAATGGCATGAGCACTTCCCTCTTTCTACTGCTAATACCTCTCCCTATACAACCAAGCATTCTGCTAGCATTTCCTGCTGCTCTATTACATTGCCTGCCTACCTTTAAGTCATCAGAAATAATCACCCCTAAATCCCTTTCCTCAGATGTTGAGGAGATCAGAAGCCCTTTTGTGATTTTTTGCACTTAAAAGGGACGTCCCTACCCAAAACAACTTTCAAATGAACATTGTGCTAGCAATTTTGGTAGAAAATGAACAGATTAGGAAAAAACATGTAAAAATAGGGATTTTTCCCACCTGTCAATCAATTCTTTGGCATAGACTATGGATTGGGATGGGGGGGAGATGAAAAAGAAAAATATCAATAAAAATATGGATAAGTGAAGTAGAAGGTGTGACTTAGAGACTCAGTGCTCCTTCTGGCCACCAGCAGCCTTAATGCAGCCACACCAGCCCCCAGCACCAGCCTCCTGAATTTCCTTGGACTGCCTGTCGGCCCCAGGTGCCACGGCTCACCCGCTATCCCAGTGGGCCAGTCTGGCCCCCTAGATACTGGATGGAGCTAAAGAAGCTGTGACTTGGTTTCTCCCCATCTAAATACTATATAATATATATGTAATGTCCTTAAAACAATTCAAAATGAGGCTCAGTAGTGTGTGTGGCCTCCATGTGCCTGTATGACCTCCCTACAACGCCTGTGCATGCTCCTGATGAGGTGGCGGATGGTCTCCTGAGGGATCTCCTCCCAGACCTGGACTAAAGCATCTGCCAACTCCTGGATAGTCTGTGGTGCAACATGACGTTGGTGGATGGAGCGAGACATGATGTCCCAGATATGCTCAACTGGATTCAGGTCTGGGGAACGGACGGGCCAGTCCATAGCATCAATGCGTTCATCTTGCAGGAACTGCTGACACACTCCAGCCACATGAGGTCTAACATTGTCTTGCATTAGGAGTAAGCCAGGGCCAACCGCACCAGCATATGGTCTCACAAGGGGTCTGCGGATCTCATCTCGGTACCTAATGGCAGTCAGGCTACCTCTGGCGAGCACATGGAGGACTGTGCGGCCCCCCAAAGAAATGCCACCCCACACCATTACTGACCCACTGCCAAACCGGTCATGCTGGAGGATGTTGCAGGCAGCAGAACGTTCTCCACGGCGTCTCCAGACTCTATCATGTTTGTCACATGTGCTCAGTGTGAACCTGCTTTCATCTGTGAAGAGCACAGGGTTCCAGTGGCGAATTTGCCAATCTTGGTGTTCTCTGGCAAATGCCAAACGTCCTGCACGGTGTTGGGCTATAAGCACAACCCCCACCTGTGGACGTCGGGCCCTCATACCACCCTCATGGAGTCTGTTTCTGACCGTTTGAGCAGACACATGCACATTTGTGGCCTGCTGGAGGTCATTTTGCAGGGCTCTGGCAGTGCTCCTCCTGTTCCTCCTTGCACAAAGGCGAAGGTAGCAGTCCTGCTGCTGGGTTGTTGCCCTCCTACAGCCTCCTCCACGTCTCCTGATGTACTAGCCTGTCTCCTGGTAGTGCCTCCATGCTCTGGACACTACGCTGACAGACACAGCAAACCTTCTTGCCACAGCTCGCATTGATGTGCCATCCTGGATGAGCTGCACTACCCGAGCCACTTGTATGGGTTGTAGACTCTGTCTCATGCTACCACTAGAGTGAAAGCACCACCAGCATTCAAAAGTGACCAAAACATCAGCCAGGAAGCATAGGAACTGAGAAGTGGTCTGTGGTCACCACCTGCAGAGCCACTCCTTTATTGGGGGTGTTTTGCTAATTGCCTATAATTTCCACCTGTTGTCTATCCCATTTGCACAACAGCATGTGAAACTGATTGTCACTCAGTGTTGCTTCCTAAGTGGACAGTTTGATTTCACAGATGTGTGATTGACTTGGAGTTACATTGTGTTGTTTAAGTGTTCCCTATATTTTTTTGAGCAGTGTATATGGTTTGGCACCACTGCTTTGAAATGCATGTTCTCGGTGTGCCCCCAATTCCCATTTCCTCTAGATACCATTTTGTCTGCTTTAACCCTTTAAACAGAAATTTTCTCTCTATCTATCTGCAGACAGCAAATAACTTCTGATATGTTTTCTTTTACTAAGAGTTGTCAGTTGGAGCAATTTAACCTTCTGACTAGCTTATGGACACCATTTTACTATGGTGTACTAACCCTTTAATTCAGTCACTATCAGCAAAAAAATAAATGATATCCTTCTCCTTTTCCCTTTCTCTTTCTTTTTTTTCTCCTTCCCCTTAATATTTAATTAGCATATTTCAGTTACAGCAGTTAGCCTTTTACCTGACTTCTGGGCACCTTATTGTCTACTTGTAACACATTTTTTATGCTTCTTGGCTAGAGTTCCCTTTACTTGTAGTACAGTAACTTATAAGCTTTATAGACTTCAAGGGTATATCAGTTGTGACAGAGCTCCTGTACTCCGACCACATACCTTCCTACTTGCTTGCAGGGACCCTAGAATGCCCCGGTTGCCGATGCTTGACTGAAGTCTCTCCGGATCTCTCCGGATCTCTTCCGACTGACCCGGCTGTAGCTCTCTCCTTCCAGGCAGGTATTGTCCCCTCTGCCTATTCCAATGCAGCTCTCTCCTTCCAGCCAGGTATTGTCCCCTCCACCTATTCCGCTGCAGCTCTTCGTCCAGGCAGATGTCCGGAACACTGCCTATAATTAGATTATAGCTATTGCCTTTGTAACGGAGCTCCGTGTACTCCGACCGAGTACCCTCCGTTGATGGATGCTCCTAGCGCTCTCAGAGGACTCCAAGCACTGCAGACGACACTACAACCACCGCAGACTCCACAACCGCCGTAGCTTAACTGGAGCCGCGCCGTCTTCCTTCCACCCTGGAATGGACCTTCAGCATTCAGGACCGTGTGGGGAAGATCTCTCCTCCTGGAGAGCGTATCCGGAACAAGCTCTTAAAAGAGCTAAGTGATTAAGAGCTCAGGGGAATATGCAGCGCATAGCAGTCCCCAGTGAGATATAGCAGTTCCCTCCAATAACGAGACAAGGCTACGTATTGAGGGTCAGAAGAGGTCTGAGGACTGGAACACCCAGCCTTCTTTTTATTAGGATAAGGTACACACAGGACACTCCCAGGGGGAGGATGAAATTAACCAATAACAGCATAGTACAGCCCACAGGTTCCCTCCCCTCAGATAAACAGTTAAACCAATTATTACATACAATAAAAAATACAGTTTTCACATACACGCTGTAACTTTAAAACCATACATTCAATTTCAATAAAAGCATATTCAGACTCAGCATACATCAAACATAAACCCTTCCAAAAATCAGCCAAATCCCTCCAGTGGATCAAAAGTTAGCTGGAAGTCCCTTTATGACCGACCGCAAGCACAATTTCCTGCCCAAAACAGTTCCATAGATTTGGGCTGTGCGGTCGGTCAATTTCATGCGAAAAAACGACTAAGTCCCATTTCGAACGGGACTTAGTCTCTGGAGCTGCAAGTTCAGTATGGGAGAAGGTAAGGGTCAGCGGTGTTCGGCAAAATGTGTAGCCGATTTTAGTTCCACAGAATCTTTAGCATACACCGCTGACCGCATTCATATGACCAAAATGGCCGCCGCCACGTGTTCGGCTGCCGAATGGCGGCCACCCAGCGCTCGGCAATTAACCTGCAGTAACCTCACAGCCTGGGAGGTAAATTGCCTGCACACTTTAACTTCTGGGTGGTCCGCCTGTGTGGTACTTGGTTCAGTAAGCCCTATTTACTGAACCAAGTGGGAGAGAGCCAGGGGCAAGTTATTTTACAGGTCTGGGGACATAGTCTTAAAGGGGCATTGTTCAGCAAAGTCACAATATGTCCCCAGACGGTTCTTAAAGGGCCATACACACCCAATAAAAGTTAATACATTTTCAGGGGCACAATCTTCCAGGGGCCATAGTCATGAGGCAGGAGGCTGGCAAACATGCTTCTCCACAATCCGGGGAAGCAGGGCAATTTCTCATTTAAAGGGCCAGTTACAAATAGCAATTTGTAACAGCCTTTACAAAGTCAATTGTGACTCTCAGGCCTAGCTATTTTGATTTATGCCAGGGTGTGACAAACTTCCCTTTTTAAGGGAGTTTGCCATGAGTTTTTGGAGGGGACTGCTTGCCAGCCTCCTGCCCTGTGCACTCATGGTCCCTGTGGTGTATTGCCATTTAAAAAGTGTATTTGGGCTTATTGGATTTCTAAAACACTTTTTCTGCCCCTTTAATTCAAATTGGAAAATGTGCCTCTTCCCCCTTCCCCTTTTCCTGTCCTATTGTTCTCCAGCAGGGCGTTGTCCCAGGTACACTTCCAGACCAGTTAAAACTGGCTGCTTTGTCCCTCCTCAATCTCTCATCAGCCCTTGCTATTGTTTAACCCTATGGCGATCCAACTGTATTTGTGGGATCTGAGCTCTTTTCAGACATATTGAGAGCTCAGATCCAAGCTATCTCGGGATATGTTGGACATATAGGTTAAACATTGTATTATATGAGTTATGTATTTTTATGTAGTTTTTGCAACAGTTTTTGGACTTAGAGATAATTGGCTTACCACAGCCACTTAAGCCAATTATCTCCAGGATAGAGGAGAAGATAGACCGGCCGCACAGCCTAAATCTGTGGAACTGTTTTGGGCATGAAAGCCATGATTGCAGTCGGTCAAATATGACTTCCATGACACTATTGAACCCCTGCTCTGATCTGGGTGATTTTGGATATGTTGTTCACCCAGATCAAGGCTATCCAGGGATGTAGGATTTATGGGGATATGTTGCTGTTTTGGGGGTGTTTCTGTGTTTTGGGTAAAAACTGTATATTTTCTGCCTGTGATAATTAAGTTAGCCCATTGTGTTCAGTAATTTTATCACAGGCAGAGGGTAGGGTTTGTGTGCCTTAGATGGGGGTGTCTGACTGTACTGTACTGTGTTGATTGGCTTTTGTAACTTTGTGTCCTGTGTACCACAAGGTCCACGTGGGTGGTAACCTTGTGGGAAAATGTGTATATAAGAAAGTCCTGTGTGCTCATTAAAACAGTTCTACTTCACCCTCAATTTAGAGTCCTTTCTCTTATTGGGGGAAACAGTTACAAGGGATTGCTATGCTCTTCATACTCCCTTGGATAATCACTAAGCTCTTTTAAGAGCTTGTTTCTGCTTCACTCTCTGGGGAAAGAGAGGTTCACCCACTTGAACCTGGAGCCTTGTCGTAGGTGGGTAGGAGACGGTGAGACCCTAACCAAGCTGCGGCGGTTTGTGGGGTCTGCGGTGATTATGGTGTCTAGTGAAGTGCTTGAAGCCCTCAGGAAGCGCTAAGAGCATCCTTCAACGGAGGTACCCAGTCTGGGTGCCAGGTGATCCGTTACACAGGGCTAGAGGAATCTGCAGCCAGCCAACAGGTTCAAAAAAATCTGTCAACGGGATCCATAAAAATCCACACAGGACACCCAGTTCCAAATGGAAGTAACATGAAATACTTTATTTTACTTGGGACTAGCGCATATGAGCATTACATTTAGATGTGACAAACATAATAAAATTCAAATAACCAAAACATGTCACAAAATATACAGGAAAATATAATAGCATAAAAACATATTTATATGTTATTTCTGTGTGGGAAGAAATATTGAGGAAGTTTCACTCTCTCGTTATTACTTATATAAATATTTGAACAGGTGCATGACTCAGCCTTACTGAATTACTGTTAACTCTTAGAGAGCAGCTGAATTAACACAGACTTCCCACACACTTGAAACAGCTAGGCAAAACCCAGGAAGGTTGCACCCACCAACTTCTGATCATAACCATCAGTCTAATCCAAAGTGATTATAGTGCTTAGCAGGGGTAGGCAACCTTCGGCACTCCAGATCTTATAATGTTATAGATGACCTCTTCCATAATGCTCTTACAGCCATAATGCTGCAAGCATGAGGGGAGATATCGTCCACAACGTGCTGAACGTTCTATACACCTGGCCTAGAGTATTTGATTAATAGTATTTATTCAGTGCTGAAATGTGGTATATGTCTAGTGTCTCTTTTTTTATTTTAGGTTTGGAGAATGCCTCCAAACTGACTTAAGCTAGGCCCCCACACATTTCAAAAGCTTGGAATTTTTTTCCTTATGCAAACCTGATAAGGAAAGAGGGAGTGATCTTACTTTTGGAAGGTGGCCAGAATGCAGCGAGGCTTAACAGTCCATATGATCATCTTGTTTCTGATCAGAAAGAGTAATTAAAGGAAAACTATAGTGTTAGACATACAAACGTATATATTCCAAACACTATAGTTTTGGACAACCAATTAGGGTCCCTGACCCTTGTCAGAGTGAAGAATTAAGTGAAGAATTAAGGTTTTAAACGTACCTTTTCTCCCTTGCCACAGCCGTCTCACGCTTCTGGCCCTGCCTCCATGGCTAAGATCATCAATCTTGACTATCTCAATAAATCCAATGCTATCCCATAGGTAGGTATTGCACATGCTCAGGAAAACGCCATGCTGCGCCAATCATCATCTCCTCATAGAGATGCATTGGAGCACGTAGGTGCTGGGACAACAAATCAGATCCATGGAGGCTCTACTTCGCATTTTGCAGAACTTAAAGGAGCTGCTGCTATTGTGTTGGTTCCAGATACCACAGGACGTCTTCAAAGGTCTTATGTGCATTCCTCGATGAGTCAGAGCTGTTTTGACAGCACGAGGGGGACCAACGTGATATTAGGCAAGTGATTATAATATTGTGGCTGATCAGTGTATTGCTGAGCTAGGTAATGTTTCCGAGTCAGCTTTATTTGCATGCATATCGCAATTTAGTTTACCTCCCTGCATGATCTGTGCAATCATCTAAACTTGAGGCAGTTTAAACCTAATGTCCCCCCCAGGTCCCCACCCATGACTGGCGGGTGGGGACCTAATTGCTTTCAATCAACCAATCAGAGCGCCAAATTACACAGCATGGGAAAATTCCCAAGAGCACTCCAAGCCTTGCCTGTCAGTCTCTTCATTTACCTGTCAGAGCACTCTGATTGGTTGGCTTGGAATCAACCAATCAGAGTGCTCTAATTCAAATTGCAGGGTGTAGGTAGGCCCTGTGGAGCTCAGTCTGCACAGCGCCCTTGCTGGGTGAAGATTGACTATTTTTTACCGGCGGGATTTATTTTTTCCGGTGTATTTTTAATTTTTTTTTGCATGCAGGAGGGTTTAACCTCCCTTTTATTAATATGGGGGTCATAGTGACCCCTATAGGTTTTAATGCTGGGGTAGGAATGGTTAATGTGTATTACAAGGAGGTAGCTGGTGGCGCTGCCGGCTCCCTCCTTGTTTTGTTTTTTTTGTGTGCATGCGCCGTGGTATTATGGAATGGTTTACAGACAAAATTCGGAATGAATGAATTCAATTTTTATTTAGTACAAAATCATTCGTACAAAAAAAAAATTTCACTGGTGCACATGCCTTGTAGCTGTAGATATATTGATAGGGTGGGCTTGCAGCATTGGACAAAGAAGGTAGTCTCTTTATTCATCTTCAGAGGCTTGCATTGTCACGGCTCCCTATGCTGCTGCTTTGTGAGCTCTTTGACTGTAGTTATGGCATAATTTGCAATAATTGCTAAGCATTTATGTGGCGATAGTGACCTCACCACTGGTGTTTGGAGAGGCCTGTTTGCCCGCCTCCTACCTTCTGATTATGGGTCTGGGAGAGTGTGCCTTTTATAAACATTGTTTGGGCTTATTGGATTTTGGGACACTTTTTCTGCCCCTTTGAATCCATGGGAAGGTGTGCCTACCCCTTCTCCCCCATTGTTCTCCAGCAGGGCGCTGTCCCAGGGACCCTGCCAGACCAGTTGGGACTGGCTGATTTGTCCCTTCTCTGTCAAAAAGGACTAACTTTTTTTTTTTTTTTTTTATTCTTTATTTTTCTTGTTCATATGATTGCATAACATAGAGACCTGTAGCGCCACAACAGCGTGTACAGGCATTTCAATGGAAAACATTGTCATGGCAGGAATAAACAGCACATTTTTTGTTTGTGAGAAATAACAGGGTAGTAATACTTGTTGCTAGGGTATGTGCGTCAGATTATTGCATGCTGTGAATGTTTACATGGTGTGTTCAATAAAAACATGGCAACATTTCATTCTTTGTGTGTTATTAGTTTAAGCATACTGTGATTGTCTATTGTTGTGACTTAGATGATGATCAGATCACATTTTATGACCAATTTGTGCAGAAATCCATATCATTCCAAAGGGTTCACATACTTTTTCTTGCAACTGTTTGTTGCTTGCAACTTTACCATTCCATTACCCATACCATACCACCCTCCCATTGCAGACAGACACACACACATTAATGCATGCACACATATAAACACTAGTACACAAATGCATATACACACTGATACATGCGCATGCATACACACAAAAACACACTGATGCACAGAGACACAAATATTGACTAATACAGACATCAAGTCACAATGTGTATTTATCTTTCTGTTTGTATTTCTGAGTGTGTCTGGCATTGTCTACTCTGTATGTGCCTGAGAGTGTGTGTCTAACAGTGAGTATCCTTGTATGTGAATGTATGTTTCTGTGAGCATGTGTATGTTTGTATCTGGGACCGTATGTGTGTGTGGTAGCTGCTTGAAGTGTTTTGTGTATATAGGGGGCTGCCTGTGGCCTTTGTGCACTTTGTTTATGGTGAAGTTTTATGACTTTGTGTGTATGATGATTGTCTTCAGAGGGGACTGTGACAGGGTGAGTAAAGAAGTAACTGTGGTAGGGTGAGTGTGACAGGGTGAAGGGATGAATGAGACAGGGTTGGGGAGTAATAATCATAGGGTTGGGGTGTATATGGCATTATTGGAGTGAGTGTGATAGGGCAAAGCGAGGTGAATTTGACAGGATTAAGGGGATTAGTTGACAGGGTTAGTGTGGCCGAGTGATGGGGTATGTAACAGGATTAGAGATTTTAATGCTCCAGAATGAGTGTGGCAGGGTTGGGGTGAGTGTGGCACAGTTGGAGGAGGGAGTGTGACAGGAAGAGGAGTGGGGAGTGACAGTGAGAGAAAAGGTGAGTGTAACAGGATTGGGGGGTTAATGTGAGTGTGACAGAGCGAGGGGAGGTGAGTGCGGTTTGGTTGGAGGGGGTGAGTGTGAATGGATCAGGAGGGGTTAAAGGGAGTGTGGCAGGGTTAAGGGGGTTTCAGTGTGTGTAGAAGTGTAGTTACAGTGCGGGGGGGGGGGGGGGTGACAGTCAGTGGCGTTGCTAGGGGGGGCCAGAGGGGGCCATGGCCCCCCCCATGTTTAGGCTGTGCCCCCCCCAATTAAAAGTAAAGTTATGGCTCCCGCTGCGCTGCCTACCTTCCGGCGGCTTTAATTTTACGTGAAAACATGCCCCCTCGCGGCTGCCAATTCCCTGAATGATTTCAATTATGTCAGCTGGTTGCGAGGATGAGCGGGTTGCAGCGTGTGTTACGTCATAGGCAGACCTCAGATCATAGAGAGTGAGAGGGAGGGAGCGGAGCAGGAGCGCACAGTGCAGGGCAGCCACACAGCACTGAAGAGCATACGCAGAGAAGAGCAAGAGCAGAGCAAGCAAAGGGGAGCAGAGAGCAGAGCAAGTAATGGGGGAGCAGAGAGCAAAGCAAGTAGAGGGGGAGCAGAGCAGGCAAAGGGGAGCGGGGAGCAGAGAGCAGTCAAGTAATGGGGAGCAGAGAGCAGAGCAAGTAATGGGGAGCAGAGAGCAGAGCAAGTAACGGGGAGCAAGCAAAGGGGAGCAGAGAGCAAAGCAAGTAGAGGGGAGCAGAGCAAGCAGGCAGAGAGGAGCCTTAATTACCGGAGACTGCAGGCAGCTTGCATTGCTGTGACAGTGACACCTTACCTACCTGAGATTGCAGACAACTTGCAGTGCGGCTACACGTAAGATGTGAAACCTTACCTACCATATACTCGTGTATAAGTCGATCTCATGTATAAGTCGAGTGCAGTTTTGTGACCAACAATTGTGAAATATGCTATGCCTCGTGGATAAGTCGAGGGTAAAACTTGGGGCTATGAAATTCTGTGATTTTTATAATTTTGTCAGATTTTACCTAGGTAAGATCCTGGAACATAATCCTGTATATTATGCAGAGTGTGTGTGTGTATATAATGCAGAGTGCGTGTTTGTATGAGTGTGTGTATATAATGCAGAGTGTGTGTTTCTATTAGTGTGTGTGTGTGTGTGTGTGTGTATATAATGCAAACTCTGCATTCGTACAAACACACTCTGCATTATATACACACACAGTCATACAAACACACACTCTGCATTATATACACACACACTCTGTGTGTATATAATGCAGAGTGTGTGTGTGTTTGTGTGAATGCAGAGTGTGTGTGTGTGTGTGTGTGTTTGTGTAGTGTGTGTGAACTGGGTCGGGGAGGGCATTTTTATTATTTAAATTTTTTTAATATTTAAAAAAATATATATTTTAATATTATTTTTTTTTTTATTATTTAATGTTTATTTTTGTCTCCCCCCCCCCCCGCTTGTTACCTGATCATGGAGGGGGGCTATCTTAATCCCTGGTGGTCCAGTGGCATGGGCTGTGCAGGGGGGGAGCGGGAGCAAGCTGTTACATACCTTTGTAGCAGCTCTGGTCAGCTCCCTTCACCTCCGTGCAGCTCCCCTGTCAGCTCCCAATGTAAATCTTGCGTGCCGCGCGGAGCGTTCTGACGGCCGCGGGTGTCGCAAGATTTACACTGGGAGCTGACAGGGGAGCTGCACGGAGGTGAAGGGAGCTGACCGGAGCTGCTACAAAGGTATGTAACAGCTTGCTGCCAGCCCCCAACGTGTAATGAGCCCGGCAGTCCTGGTCTGTATTATAGCAATGTAAGTTGCCATAATACAGACCTTGACTCGAGTATAAGTCGAGTGGGGCTTTTTCAGCACAAAAAATGTGCTGAAAAACTCAACTTATACTCGACTATATACGGTACCTGAGAGTGCAGTTTGTACAGGGACTGAGCAAGCAGAGCGGACACTACAGACAGTGGCATTACTACTGTAAGTAACGTGAACTTTGAAGCTTTTGAGTAAATAATATGTATGTACCACGGATTACATATTGTGCACATAAGAATTAAAGGAATTCTCTAGTGCCAGGAAAACAAACCCGTTTTCCTGGCACTGTAGAATCCTGGAGTGCTCCCCTCCTTCCCGCCCCCCGTCCTGCGTCACTGAAGGGGTTAAAATCCTTTCAGACACTTACCTGAATCCAGCGCCGATGTCCCTTGGCGCTGGGTTAGGCTCTGCCCATGCAATGGGCGCACGCGCGGCATTTGACCTCCCCATAGGAAAGCATTATTCAGGGGATTCCGGCGACGCTGAAGGTCCTCATGCATAGCGTGAGGACGTCCAGCATTGTTTAGACGACCAAAAGTCGTCTAAGAACCCGGAAGTCCCTCTAGTGGCTGTGTGATTATAAAAACTGCAATAATTATACTTGCAGGGTTAAGGGTGATGGGAGTTGGCACCCAGACCACTTCAATGGGCTGAAGTGGTCTGGGTGCCTACAGTGTCCCTTTAAACAAATATTTTTTTTCGGTTTGTGTTGGTAAAGGTTTCACCAACTTTTATACAGGTCATAGGCAGGTCAGGGCACAAATTTTTGTTTAAGGAAGCAGTTTTGGTGTGTAAATCATGCCCCTGCAGTATCACTGATCAATTACCTGCAGTTTAGCAGTTGAATCATTTTATTTGAAAAATATTTACATAAAAATATATAGTTAAATTCCATTCAATTTGCATGTTATAAATTATTTTGAAAATAAATACCATTTTAAAAAAACTATAGTTTTGTAATCATTCTGGCGCCATTATATGATATATGATATATGTCACAATGGAATATCTTAAGCAGGTAGACTTTAGTATATTTCACAATGTTGCTGGAAATCTGAATTTTGTTAACTTATACATGTTCTCTGTGGTGTGTATGCGTGTGTGTGTATATATATATATATGTAAATATTTGTAATTTCTTTATTTTTTCACACGGCAGGAACAGTAACATACCAAAGACAGTCTGGCTTGCACAGAAGCCTTCATCACGATTCTCATAGCACAACATTCAGCATCTTTAAGCTGTCAGAGAACACCAGGTTATGCTTTTGGCAGATCCTTGCTCCGTACTGTCTGCTGGGGATTTTTTTGTGTAAAGTTTTAAAATATACAGTAAACCTTTTGATTGAGTTTTCGGTCAGAATTCATATTATCTGTCAGGCAGTGGTGTATCCTGGTTTTGTCCTGCCTCCCTGGTCCCAAACTCCCTTATTGATCCTAACTGGTCTGACCATAGATTATGTGAAAGAAAAAAGGCAGAGGAAATGAAGAATGAAGAAAAAGAGGGGTGAAGAGAGGGGAAAAAGAGAAAAAGAAGGGGGGAGGGGGAGCAAGCGAGCCGCACCACAACCCATCACCAAATTACATCAGGGCCTGTAAGGGCCACTTCCCCAATCCATGCTGTGGTCACCTGGGTCCCCAACGGTCACCCTCATTCACTTCCCGAGCCCACTGCGCTATTGTCCCATGGTTCCCAAATTCTCTGGAAAGCAGTTGTGGTCCCCTTCAATCTAGCTGTCAGGTTGTCCATCAGTTTGCTTACTCTAATCCTGGATGTTATGCCCATGAAACTAGGACCTTCCGGTGTCAGCCATGCAGCTACTATTGCTCTTCGAGCGCCCAAAGTGATTTTGTGCACTAATTTTTGTTCTCTCCTAGTCCATCCCTCTATTGTTCTATTTAGGAGGTACACCCATGGGTCTAATGCCAGGGGCCTATCAAATATCTGGCTCATAAGGTTCTCTATAGATTTCCAGAAGCCTTGTATAATCGGGCATTCCCACCACATGTGGAGATTAGTACCACTAGCTCCGCATCCCCTCCAACAGTCGTCTGTGTCCAGTTTACGCGTCTGAAAAAGCTTCACGGGTGTAGTATACCACCTGAACATGGTTTTCCATGTCTGTTCCTGGAGCGTTACACATATCGAGGCATTTTTTGCTTCCCATATCTCCTGCCATTCGATGGCCTCCAGCACTTCTCCGAGGTCCATCTCCCACTGGTCCGAGTATGTCAACTTACCCCACTCCGAATTTTCTGCACAGAGATGAGCATAGAGCATTGTTATTAATCCCTTGGGCGCCGTACCTGCCAAGCAAAGCTGTTCGTAAAAGGTAAGTGAATTTTGGGCCACTGCCGTGACGTGCGGTTGTCTGGCATAGTCCCGTAGTTGTACGTATCTGAAGAAGTCGGCTGAAGTTAAATGGTGCCGCTGTTGGAGATCTTCGAACTTTACCAGTTCTCCATTCTGGTACAGGTGGCAAATCCGTTGAAGTCCAGTTCTTTCTATATTGCGAAAGTTTTGTACCGCCATTCCGGGTGCAAGTTTTTGTAAAAGAAACCCACCATCAAGGACTTAACTTCTACCCATTTCCTCTCATCCTCTCATCCGGTGGATCCGTAAACTTCCCCACTCAGTGACTGAAGCTCCGGGTCCCCCTCCCAATGATTAGACAGTGGCACCCCGTGTAACCCTATCCACGTCCTCCACCCGCAACTTGATTTGTCGGGTATCCCTCCCAGGAATAGGCCCCAGTCCCTGCCCCAGCATACGATACCATCCGGAGTCAGCGGTGCCCTCTTGCTCCTGCCTCCTGCCACTCGGTCGGCATCAGCGGCAATTCTTTTGGGTACATTGCCACACTGGGTAGGTTAGGGGAAGGTTGCACTCCGAGGCCTCTGAACAATCGATGCGGATCACCGCCCGGAGCCAGGAGCCCGGTCCCCCTGAAACACTATTAGCTTGAATGGAAAACCCCACGCATATTTAAGGCCTGCTCCCCTCAATGCCTCCGTGATGGGTCTCCATTCTCTCCTCCTCTAGATCGTAGATGGTGCAAGATCCTGATAGAGGAAGAGTTGGGTGCCTGCATAATGTAAAGGCGGCCCTTCTTCATAAGTGCTTCTTTGGTCTTGTAATGTAAAAAATCATATGATGACATCCCTCGGGGCATTAACGTCGGCTCTTTGAGCACGTAGAGCTCTGTGAGCCCTTTCAATATGCCACTGGTCCTCAGGGGTGTTCTAGAGTAGAGGCCTCAAGATCGTGAGTAGCAGCCCCTGCAGGTCTTCATCGTTCCCCTCTGGCAACTCCCGCAAGCAGAGGTTGTTACGTCGCAACCTGTTAGCCATATCCTCCACTGCCAGGTCTGTCTCGATCATGTGTGCCGTCAGCCTATTAACTTGGACGACCACTTCGTTGTGGGCCAGCGTGGCAGACTCCATGCAGTCTTCCAGCTACGCAGTTCGCTCCCCTAGGGCGCCTATATCCGCTTGCAGCACCGCCGTGGATTTTGCAATCTCACCGGCCAGGTAAGCCCGTACCTCCGCCAGTTTGGGTAGAACTTGGTCCTGGTCTGCAGAGGAGGCCTCCTTCGCCGCCCGAGACGACGCCCGTGGAGACCCCGTGTCACCATCTTGGATCTCAGGCTGCCTGTGCTTCGGCACCGTGAGGAGGTCGAGAACCGTTCCTCCAGACTCCGGGCCATTCTTACCCTACTTCTCGGGGATTCTTTTCTCCATGATGGTATAAATGGTGGTGAATTATATTTAATAAGGTCACTTTTGTTAGCTATATTAGGCGCGTGGAGAGCGGAGCTCTAGGGAAACATGTCCAGTTCGCTCGAAGGTCCAGCCACGCCCCCATGTGTGTGTATATATATATATATATATATATATATATATATATATAAATACAAAAAATGAAGGCTTGCACTCACGGTCTGTATGAATTAAAACAATTCTTCTTTATTCAAATTCGCTTAAAACATGGTTGCTGTCATCTCATCAACGTTTCAGCCACATCTGTGGCTTTCATCAGGATCAAGTCAGCATACAAAACATTACATTTACACATAGCTGCTTATATATAGCTAAACAGACTCATAAGTAAATTAAAAACACTTACCACCTGTGTGTTCAGGCGCCCGGCGTCTCTCACTTCCATGTGCGCATGTGTGAACACGCCGAAACCGGAAGTGGCGTGTTCGCATCATTTACCGTTGGCAGGGTAACCCGCAATGTAAACAAGCTCCCCGGCAATGGAATGCTACTGCACACCGCCCGGGCGCCTACTCAGTGGATACATCAGACAATTAAAAACGATCAATTATTATAACCTAATCCCCTACTATAGCAGCACAATCTACACCTAACTCACTAGCTCTATCTTACCTACGATATGCAGGGCAGTGCCAGCTACTTCTCCTTGCTCCAAGTCCTCAAACAACCACTAAATGATACATCGCAGTGGTGAAATTGCTAGGGTTAATAATATTTGAAAAAATCCCAAAGTAGTATAAATCAGATATCAAGCAGCACTCAAAGAAACAAGTTCTACTTAAAAGTGCTTCCGGTGCCTATTAAATTGAAAATTCATATTATTATGTATAATAAGGTTCTATCCACAATATTAAATACACAACCACTCTGTAAAGTGCAAAGTATTATCTTTAAAGTGTGCATAAGAGCACTTAGTATCACTTTAAAGATAATACTTTGCACTTTACAGAGTGGTTGTTTATTTAATATTGTGGATAGAACCTTATTATACATAATAATATGAATTTTCAATTTAATAGGCACCGGAAGCACTTTTAAGTAGAACTTGTTTCTTTGAGTGCTGCTTGATATCTGATTTATACTACTTTGGGATTTTTTCAAATATTATTAACCCTAGCAATTTCACCACTGCGATGTATCATTTAGTGGTTGTTTGAGGACTTGGAGCAAGGAGAAGTAGCTGGCACTGCCCTGCATATCGTAGGTAAGATAGAGCTAGTGAGTTAGGTGTAGATTGTGCTGCTATAGTAGGGGATTAGGTTATAATAATTGATCGTTTTTAATTGTCTGATGTATCCACCGAGTAGGCGCCCGGGCGGTGTGCAGTAGCATTCCGTTGCCGGGGAGCTTGTTTACATTGCGGGTTACCCTGCCAACGGTAAATGATGCGAACACGCCACTTCCGGTTTCGGCGTGTTCGCACATGCGCACATGGAAGTGAGAGACGCCGGGCGCCTGAACACACAGGTGGTAAGTGTTTTTAATTTACTTATGAGTCTGTTTAGCTATATATAAGCAGCTATGTGTAAATGTAATGTTTTGTATGCTGACTTGATCCTGATGAAAGCCACAGATGTGGCTGAAACGTTGATGAGATGACAGCAACCATGTTTTAAGCGAATTTGAATAAAGAAGAATTGTTTTAATTCAAACAACAGACCGTGAGTGCAAGCCTTCATTTTTTGTATTTCTACATATTTTTGGCTATGGCTGCTATGCACCCGGCATTTTTTGACATTTTGTGAGTGTGAGTGCTGGGTACTACTGGATATTTTATATATATATATATATATATATATATATATATATATATACACACACACATTTTATATTTGCCCCCCCCTACTTTTGTCACTGGCCCCCCATGTGCCCCTCCTAAATGTGAATTCTGGAGATGCCACTGCGCTCCCTCCCTCCCTCTCACTCTCTATGGTCTGAGGTCTGTCTATGAAATAACACACGCTGGCGC